>NC_039364.1:89720774-91044996 GCF_003573695.1 Papaver somniferum
GAACTGTCTTGGCTGAAGAGGTCGAATTAGGGTCCTCTGATTTCCAAAGATTTAGACACGAACGTCTTTATTTCATAAATCTCCCTTCTTATTTCCTTTAACTCATCAAGAACATCGGAAAACTTCTGAGAGTTAGAAGGAACAGCCCTGGGTTTTCTTGTAATCCTTCTTTTTCTTTTCAGGGACTTGGAAACTGGAGATTTCTCTTTTTCCTTGATTGAAGACTTAACAATCATGTTGACATCCTTTCCATCTGACGACATAGTGCTTTGAGAACAGTTAAGAACAACTGGATTTGTATGATGGAATCACTTAACTCAACAAGCAGTCTTATAAAGGATGTCAAAAGGAAAAAAAAAGGAATGCAGGGTTCGAAACCTATTGACAGGTTCGTATACGCCCAACTCTAAAAACCCTATAAAGAGTAGAATTGTCGATAATAACCCTTTCTTTTATTTGATAGACAAAAAATAACAAATCTAAGAAAAGAAGGAAAAACTTTTCTGAAGCCTGGATCAGCACTCAATCTTGTCTGTTTTCGAACAGGCATATGAGACAAGATTTTCCCATCAACACAATCAAGTTGTGTTGCGATGAACAACGATTTTTCCATCTTTTTCCTCATGGGAGGAATCCTCTGATCTCTGTCTATCAAAACGATTTGACCATATTTTCTTTTCAAATGGTCTTATTCTATCCTTGGAAACCAACTTCTTAGACGAAGATAAGATCCTACATACCTCGGCGGTCTTCTGAGCAAGTTTAAGCTTCCTTGCTAATCGATCTGCTCTTCGTTGAAGTTTGTTGGCGTGCCTTATTTGGTGCTTGTATTTGTAACACCTTGATAGTTCGTGTCCCTTCATCGAACAAAATGAGCACGTCAATCTTGGATAGTATTCAGGCATCTGAGATGTGCAAGCAGCTAGACATACAGTTGATCCTGAAACATCAATGATAGGGTTTCCAGTTATCGGATTCAGTGAATTTTCCAGCTTGATTGGGTTTCCCTCTTTTCCGAACCCATTGAGGTTGATATATGTATTACTACAAGTATCAAAATCGATGTTTTCACAAAGAAGCCCTACACTTGATTTTCTATCTTCATCGGAATCATAGGTTTCAGACATTTCATCAAGTGTTACACTAGACCTTTGTTCCTAATGTATTTTCTACGATTTGGGCATTCGTTAGCAAAATGGCCAAAACCCTTACACTTAAAGCACTGAGGCATGTCCTCGTCATCATCCTCGTTAGCATCCCTGTTTTTAGGAGGTACGCGACCGTGAGGTTTGTCTGATGACTTAGGTTTGTCTCTTGAAAACCGTTTACTTCTCTTCAACAGAAGATCCCTAAATTGTTTTGTGATCAAGGAGACTGATTTGTCAAGATCTTCATCCGAAAAATCATCCTCAGACTGATCATCCTCAGAGACATGAACACTCTTACCTTTGACAAGTAATTTAGTGTTCTTTTGTGCTTTAAAGGAAACATCCGTACCGACTTTGGATGTATGCTCATGGTCAAAGATCTTGAGCTTTCCAACCAAGGTGTTTCTGGAAATATTATCGAGGTTATTCCCCTCAACGATGGAATGCTTCTCTGACTCGTATCTAGATGGCAGCGATCTGAGAATTTTCATCACAATGTCCTTTTCAGGAATAGTCTTACCTAATGCAAAAGATGCATTAACAATTTCAGACACTTTGTGATTAAACTCATCAAATGTTTCTTCATCTGCCATACGAAGGTTCTCCCAATCGGAATTAAGGTTTTGAAGCCTAGCATCCTTTCCACTGGAGTTGCCTTCAAATACGTTTTCTAAGATATCCCAAGCATCTTTAGATCTAGTGCAGTTTGTCACATGATGCTGAAGATTTGGGGTAATGGCATGTATGATAGCATTCAAACCCTCGGAATTTTGCTTTGCAGCAGTTATCTCAAAAGCGTTGTATTCACCAATAGGTTTGGGAACGTTTACATCACCAACTGCCACAACGGGAGCATCATAGACATTAACCACATACACCCATGATTGAAAATCACGCGATTGAAGAAAAGCTCGCATAGAAATTTTCCACCATAAGTAATTGGAGCCATCGAAGACTTGTGGTACGTTAATAGAGATAGCACCTCTGTCCATAGAGTCAGATCGCTACAAACACGGACTTGTTAGGTCTTAAACGTTTTTGCCTGCTCTGATACCAATTGAAAAAGCGGGGGTCTAACAACACCACCCAATATTTCGCTTAGCAATATGTATGGACTAACTCCGAAATACTTTGCTAGAGAATCAACTAGACAGTCAGACTCAATCTAGATTAAAGTATCTCAATGAGTCAATATCTCTCACTTGTTTTGATTTACTCAAGCTAAAACAATAGCGAGTCTTTAATCAAACACAAGGAATAACTTGGACGGTACCAAAGACCAATATCCAAGGATCAATAAATATCAATCAATAACCAAAGGTTGGATTTCCAATTGATGATCTTAACGCGCAACCTGTATTATTTCAATTATATAATATATAATGCGGAAAAGAAATAACACAAACACCAGAAGTTTTGTTAACGAGGAAACCGAAAATACAGAAAACCCCCGGGACCTAGTCCAGATTGAATACACACTGTATTAAGCCGCTACAGACACTAGCCTACTACAAGCTAACTTCGGACTGGACTATAGTTGAACCCCGATCAGTCTCCCACTAATTCAAGGTACAGTTGTAATCCTACGCTCTGATCCCAGCAGGATACTGCACACTTGATTACCTTAGCTTATCTCACCCACAACTAAGAGTTGCTGCAACCCAAAATCGCAGACTTGATAATAAACAAATCTGTCTCACACAGAAAATTCTATCAAAGGATAAATATGTCTCCCACAGAAAAATCCTAGGTTTTTGTTTCGTCTTAAGATATAAAATCAAGGTGAACAGGAATCAATTGATAATACGGTCTTATATTCCCGAAGAATAGCCTAGATTAATCAATCACCTCTCAACAATCCTTCTTGACTACACAAGCGGTTTGTCGAGGAATCACAAAAAGTGAAACGAAGATGTTTGTTACTTCTTTATCTTGCCTATCAGAGAAATCTCACGATCTCAAGCCAATCAATAGATTGTACTCGTACGATAGAAGATGCAAGATCAGATCACATAACTATAATAAAAGTAGTATCGGTCTGGCTTCACAATCCCAATGAAGTCTTTAAGTCGTTAACCTGGTTTTAAAGAAGAAAACCAAAGGTTAAAGGAGAATCGACTCTAGCGAGCGCACTAGTATCACACAGACGTGTGGGGATTAGTTTTGCACAATGCTAGATGTCTCCTTTATATAGCCTTCAAATCAGGGTTTTGCCTTAGTTACAAAGCAATCCATATTCACTGTTAGATGAAAACCTGATTTAGATTCAAGCTAATATTTCTCAACCGTTAGATCGAAAACTTAGCTTGTCACACACACTTGGGTAGACGTTTACTGGGTTTGTGAAAATCGTGCCCAAACGTGTACGTGTATGTTGGTTCAACATAGTAACCCAAAATCTTAACCATATGAGCAATTCATATTAACCTAGTTCTTCTTCAACATAAATAGTTCAATTGACTCAAATGAACTAGTTAGAGAGTTGTTCAATTGCTATGAGATCTTATGTAACTACACAAGACACAATTGAAACAAAGATGATTCGATTCGATTGAATCGGCTCATGAACTTTATAGCCACGGTTTGCATAAAGCATTCCTTAGTAATTTAAGTTTCATGTTCAGAGCACATCTTTAGATCATAACCACTTAAGATCACAAACAAGTTCGATTGAATCGGCTCATGAACTTTATAGCCACGGTTTGCATAAAGCATTCCTTAGTAATTTAAGTTTCATGTTCAGGGCACATCTTTAGATCATAACCACTTAAGCTCACAAACAAGTTCGATTGAATCGTCTCATGAACTTTATAGCCACGGTTTGCATAAAGCATTCCTTAGTAATCTAAGTTTCATGTTCAGAGAACATCTTTAGATCATAACCACTTAAGCTCACAAACAAGTTCGCGGACTTAAGGCAACCGACAGAGTTTTCCAAACTCAGCAGAAAATCTCGGCAAAGAGACTTCCGCCAGTTCGCGGACTGAGTTCGCGGACTAAACACGCAAACGGGTTTTTGAAAAATCCCAGCAAAAATTCTCGGCAAGAGAACTTCCGTAAGTTCGTGGACTGAGTTCGCAAACTGAGTTCGCAGACTTGGCAAAGCCAATTCCTCCGGTTTCTCTCAATCAACAAAGTTCGAAAACTTCGGATTAAGGAATACATGGTTATGTAATCTAAACTCTCATTCCAATCATTGAGACATTCTCGGAGGATGTTATATAGCCGTTATTCACAGACCGTTTCACGTCAGAGCAATTCTCAAAGTAATTGAAACTTTTCATGACTTTCGTTACTAGGTGAAGATAAACTTGATCAAAGCGAAACGCTTTACCAACACACGATTTCGAGAAAAAGATAAGTAGTGAATACTCAGCTCGAAATGCCAAATGTGTATGATCCAGTCTATATAGCATACGACTTTTTGTCTCATAAGAAGTAGGAGATCGAATAGATAGACTTTTGAGTGATAGATAAGTTCAAGTCTCCACATACCTTTTTTGTTGATGATGTTCCACAGTTCCTTGAGTATATTTTCGTCGTTGTATGATGAATCACTATGAAGTCCTTGAGCTCAACTACACTTTTCTATCCTAGTCCGAGACTTAGCTATAATAGACTAGAAATCAAGACTCGTAGTTTTGATCACTAACATTGACAAACATGCTTGATATAGCAATGCATGCGAGGTCGACCGAGCTATGCTCTAACAGTTTGCATTTCGAGCAAACTAATCCTCAAAGCCTGCAAAACTACCTAGTTGTGTTGTTACTGGTGGAGTCGTCTATTCGGAGAGGAAAGTACCGTAATTAGGAGAAATCTCTTACGACCGCTCGTTTTAAAGACTTCTTTGGGATTGGGAAGCTCTACGAGTACCGTTGGTGGGAAACTGGATAATTGCAGTTTATAATTAGTTTTCGATTGATTTGCTTGACTAACGGTTGTTGAACTTTGATTGCACCTAGTTTCTTTATGCTTGAGAATATTCTCTTCTGATATATGATTCTCTCAAACTAGATCGGAGTTTCGACGGGGATCTTTAGACTGTTTGTAGATCTAAGGACGTCTTGTGATAATCCATTGTTAACATACTCCGTTCTGTGTGTGATTGATCACAAGAGATTCAAGTTGATTGTGTGCAGGTTTTTATTGAAGATCTAAGAAGATTTGAAGACAAAGAAGATTTGAAGACAAAGAAGATTGCTTGTTTGAGTTCTTAATCTTTGGTGTGCACAAAACTTGATCGGCTGGGGATCCAACCATAATCGGTTTATCCTTGTGATAACCTTGATTGATTAGTTGAGCAGATCAGCATCAATATATTGTCTTTGTGACTAAGAAGTATTGATTGCAAAATCTAGACAATTACTTTGGTAGTTGTATTGAGATAGATCTAAGAACCTGACAAAGGAGTTTATTGGGATAAACGGAAGAGCCTTTTGTCAAACTCATATAACTTGTTTGAAAAGAGTTGTTACCGAACATATTTGTTGTTCCCTTACTGTTTGGAATATGAACCAAAGGAATTTTTCCAAGTGCGTGACTTATTGTAAGTTGGAGACGCAGGGATACAGACGGAACTAGGTGAACTATAGGTTTAGTTGCTTGGTATCAACTGTACGAAGTTGGTTTTAGATTTTGTATAACTGCTTAATCCTGAGAGTATTCAATTCTGGACAAGGTCCCGATGTTTTTCTGCATTTGCGGTTTCCTCGTTAACAAAATCTTGTCGTGTCTTTTACTTTTCTATTTCCGCAATCCTATTGTGTTTGGTTAAGTCGAAACCTATTATCAAGTGATCATACTTCGTTGTTGTATTCTCTCGATCTTGTATCCATAGTCAATCAAACAAGTTATCTTGTTGTCGTATTATCTCGATCTCGTATCCATAGACGATCACACGAAGTGTGAACCGATTAGTTGTATTGTCTCGACTCAGTCCATAGACAATCACTTTCGGAGAAAAGACTTATAGGTGGAAATTTTTTAGATTGAGGTATATTTGGGTACCCTCGTCTTTTCAGATTCGAGCTAATATCTTTAAACTGTTAGATCGAACTTAGCTTGTTATACACAAATGAAATGTACCTTCATTTAGGTTTGAGTAACCGTACCTAAACGTGTACACTTAGTCGGTAAAACAATAGTTAACCAATGGTTAGCCATATGAACACTTTCATATCAACCTTATTCATCTTTACCATAACTAGTTCAAATGATTCAAATGAACTAGTTTGAGAGTTTTTCAATTGCTTAGATCTCATAGAAGTATACAAGACACAATCGAAGCAAAAGCGATTTTAATTCACTCGAATCAATTCATGAACATTATAGCCACGGTTTGCAAAGATTGCATTCCTTATTATATAAATGTTTTAGTTCATGAACAAACTAATTTTAGAAAGTAACCTACTTAAGTATGCAAAAGAGTACGCATACCTGAGTAGTCGGACCGAGTTTGGTTACGCCAGTACGCGTACGGGTACACATACTAGTTCACACTTCCAAACTCCAACAGAAATTCATATACGTGAAACTTCCGCCAGTATGCCTACGGGTATGCATACTTTCCCGGATTTCCAACAACCGCCGGTACGCGTACGGGTGCGCATATTTTAGGTTCCCGGTTTGGACTTTTACACAAATTTGAGAACACACTATGTTTATATCCAAACATGGTTACTTGTTCTAAACTCTCATTTCAATCATTGAAACTTTCTTAGAGGATGTTAAAATAGTTGTTATTCACGAACTGTTAGCATCAAAGCGAGTTTCAAGTTATTGAAATAATCAACATGACTTTCATCACGAGTAAAGATGAACTTGGATAAAGCGGAATCTTACCAATACATATTTATAGAAATAGATAAGTGAGATAAACTCGGCTCGAAATAGCAAATGTGTATAATTGAAGTCTATATAGCAATACGACTTTTTTCTCAAATAGGAGATAGAGTAGATAGACTTTTGAGTGATAGATAAGTTCAAGTCTCCACATACCTTTTGTTGATGAAGTTCCACAAGTTCCCTTGAGTAGTTCTTCGTCTTCATTCGATGAACGCCGTGGAGTCTAAAGCTCAACTACACTTACTATCCTAATCCGAGACTTAGCTATAAGTAGAATAGAAATCAAGACTTATAGTTTTGACAACTAAACTTGACAAACAAGCTTGAGATAACAACACTTGCGAGTTCGACCGAGCCATGCTCTAGCAATCCCCCCCTTTGTCAATTTTAGTGACAAAACTATCAATACATATGGAATACAAAATAAATAAACTTTGTAGCTTCTCTTCCAAATGCTTGATCTCCTTGGTTCTTCAACATTACTCGAAATCTTCGTCACTTCCAAGTACTCCAATGATTCTAAATGTGTTCAAATTGTTGAAGATCCGTAGCTATAACAATGAGAAAACAATAGCTTTCAATCATTGATATACAGTGTCATAGTATTATTACA
Source organism: Papaver somniferum (assembly GCF_003573695.1). Taxonomy (NCBI): domain Eukaryota; kingdom Viridiplantae; phylum Streptophyta; class Magnoliopsida; order Ranunculales; family Papaveraceae; genus Papaver; species Papaver somniferum. The sequence goes on from NC_039364.1 coordinate 89,728,383, forward strand.
TAGCATCAACGTTCAATTGTATCACAACTTCGACAACAATACTACGGTAATATGCATCACTCCCCCTTGGTCAATACTTCATCTCACATGAAAACCACTCCCCCTTACATAACGATCCGAAAACCATATGTATTTGTAGTGTGAACTACACATTAATTCTCCCCCTTTTTGTCAATAAGATTGGCAAAGGTACGAAAATTAGTGGGGATCTTAATGAAATTTCCATAGAGATACTTCATGACCAAAAGAAAAGCACATATTAACTTTTTTAGATGCATTCATATAGCCGAAACTAAATGCATTTATCAAGGGGTTTATAAAGATACAACATAACCCCTATAATATTCCACATCCGCAATCCCCACAAAGATGTGGCAATTAAGCACAAGTTCAATTAAGAACTCTCCCCCATAAAATGTCATTCCCGAAAGAACAACGAGAGCGACCTTTCTTTCACAAGAAAAGAAGGATTTCTTTGGACATTAACAAATAACATGAAACATGCATTTGTATCCAAAAAAACTTAATTAAATTAACCACAGTAGAACCCATGATTAAATTAATCGGGAATGCTCACATAAGAGAACTTACGGAGCCGCACAATATTTACATAAAGATATGCATCAGGGAAGATCAATACTGCAGAATAAACAAAGATTCATTTTATATTTCATCACTATTTGCGCAATGACATATAATAGACTTAATATTTGTAAACAAAAGCTCATCCTATCTTCCATCAATATTTGCATAATGACATAATAGGCTTAACTTTTGTTTGTCAAAAGTTCATTCAATATTTTATCAATACTTGCATAATGACATAAGAAAGACTTAACTTTTGACCATGTATGGGACAATCATAGTTCACGGACGCAAACACACATATCCCATAACAAGTTGCAATATATAAAATCATAAAGATTAATACTGCAAAATCATCTTCCAAATAAACTTTATAATTTAAATAAATAAATCTAAAGACATTGCAAGATGAAAATCGTTGGAAATAGCTATGTGTACTTACAATAATTGTTATTCCAAACCCTAGTTATCCTTCTTAAAACATAAGAATAAATTCTCATAAGAAGTTTCCTAGATAAAAAGAACTCTTAGAGAAAATAATTCGAAAAACATCAGACATGACCAACAACCATAGACCGAACATAGACGAGTTCATCAGTTGCTTTCTTCAGTTCGTTTTTCAGAAAATCAAGATTCTTTGTTGCAATTCCAAGATGTTCACGTATGACATCAAAATCTCAAAGAAGATTTCCTATCAGTTGTGATGACATCTGAACTGGCAGATTGTTTTCATGATCAACAGCATGGTAGCAGGTTATGAAAGCAGGGTTCTCGTGAAACTTGATTGTCTTGCCCTTCTCAACTTCGTCTTCCTTGTCGCATCCATCCATTATGCACACACAAAAAAAGGTTCAGGGAAACTTTTTGACGTTACGTAACATGTATGTACCAAAAAGAGCATGATACATACATATATATATATTATATATATATATATATATATAAGTGCTTCATAGGAAAACCCTAGGGTTACTCGTATACGTTCCGTACGGGTCAGGTGTCGTGCACACATGGTCACAAACTTGATACAAGACCAAGAGAGTAATGGAGCCAAATTTAGAAGTAGTTTTGATAAAAATAAAAAACACATTCTAAACACATTGACGACAACCTTTAGTTCAAAAGAACATAAGATAATTGTTGATGAACAACAACTAATTGGTCAATGGGAAGAAAAATGTTAGAGCATTGCTCGGTTGAACCCACCAAGCATTGGTATGTCAAGTTTGGTTGTCATATTTTAGTGAATCAAAACTCATGTTAAGAGTCTCTTGATTAAGTACTAGAGTCCACTTCGTATAGGTTAGCTTGAAAGTATTAGGATATGAGACATTAAAAGTATTGCGAAGTCTTGAAGATGTGAAGAAGCAATGAGATACAATGACAAAAATCATCTTTCCACTTGAGGTTAGTGATATTTGACTTGAACTGTTTCAATCCCTAACGTATCTTTCAAGTCGTGCATATTGAAAACAAAACTGCGAAGCATATTTGAACTCTAGATAGACATAGTATTAAGGAATACAATACGAGGTTTATTGCTCAACCATTAAACATTGTAGATAAGACATCGCCATAATCATTTGAATTCTATTGTGATTATGTATGGGTATGAGGTGAGGATTTCATCCTAGGGAACACTGTTTTACATGTGTTCTAAGGAAGTAAGTTCATAAACTTGTTTGTGAACCGAAAAGGAAATTTCCAGGCGTTATTGGTTTTGTTATTCATTGCATATCTTATGAACAACCAATATGTGTGATTGAGTGTAACCGTTCACGACTTGTTGTGTTCTTGGTAGAACTATTCACAAAGCCATGACTTATGTATTGGTATGACTTTCATTAGTGAAACCGATCTTAAGTAATCACCTGAGATGGTATGATCGGGTTTGTGATTTTATGTCTGACCAAATATGGGAAAGGGGAACCGATCCTAGTAAGAGGTGCAATACATCACAAAGGGGAACTGATCCTTATTTGAGGTGCAACAAGGTTTATAGCAGAAAGGGGAACTGATCCTATGAACATGTGCAACACGTTTTTAAGCAAAGGGGAACCGATCCTATGGACATGTGCAACACATATAAATTAGATACCATATATATGTGGGGAACCGATCCTAGTACCTAATCAACCGAATTTTGGAAAGCTAGTGTGAATATGCACAATACTCACATGGAAAGTAGAACCTAAACTTGTTTTGGTAGAATCGATAAACCCATGATTGTGATTGAATGTTATTTGATCAATCGCATAGTTCTTGAAAGTCAGATGAACCAATTATAAACTTGTTTGGAAGTGTGGAAAATCGGTTTCAAGGTTGTAAGTGTGAAAGAGAACTTACAAAGTAAGGATGTCGACATACTTTGAACACGTGCTATGAATGTTTATTGTTTAATTGTTCAAAGTTATTCCTTAATATCTAAGGGAAGAGAATCCCAGGATCGAAACATAAATAAATTAAGAATCTTTTAATTAAGGTATTTAACTTCATTTTATAGGGAAATAAAAATTAGTAATGTGCATTTACTAATTAGAGATTTTCCGAGAGACTTCGGTCATTATTTTTGGACAGAGCATTTCCAGGAATTATGAAAACCGAATTTGTGCTTTAATGAATATCTTGAGAATATTTTCGATTTTGGAAATTCCTTGGTGTCCAAACTTCCTTGTCTATAAATACTTGAAGTTTGCCTTTCTAGCAAACTAATCCTTCGTAACAACAAGCTTCCTCTTTGTTTTGTTGTTACTGGTGTAGCCGCCTATTCAGAGAGGAGAGTAACCTAATTAGGTGAAATCTCTTACGGCCGCTCAGTTTAAAGTCTTCTTTGGGATTGAGAAGCTCTAGCGTGTACCGTTGTTGGGAAACTAGATAACTGCGGTTTATCTTTTGTTTTCATTGATTTGATTGACTAATGGTGGTTGAATTTTGGTTGCACCTAGTTTGTTTATGCTTGAGAATCTTCTTTTATGATATAAGATTTACTCAAACTAGTTCAGAGTTCCGATAAGGATCTTTAGACTGTTGTTAGTTCTAAAGACGATCTTGTGATAATCCATTGTTAATAAACTACATTATGTGCGTGATTGATCACAAGAGATTCAAGTGATTGTGTGCAGGTTATTATTGAATATCTAAGAAGATTTGAAGACGAAGAAGATATTGAAGATTTCTGATTTGTGGGTTCATAATCTTTGGTGTGCACAATACTTGTTTCAATAAAAGAGGATCCAATTAATAATCTGTTTATCCTTGTGATAGATTGGATTGATTAATTGAGTAGATCGGCATCAACACAATTCTTTGGAGTAATAGTGAAGTTGGCTTAATCTTAAACGATTACTTCGATAATTGAATATAAGATATATCTAAGGACCTGACGAAGGAGTTTATGTTAAGATAAACAGAAGAGCCTTTGTCCAACTCATATCACTTGGTTGAGTAGAGTTGATACCAAAAAGATTTGTTGTTCCTTTAATGTTTGGAATGAGAACCAAAGGAATTGTTCCAAGTACGTGATTAAGGTCGGAAGCGTGGGAATACAGATGGAACTAGGTGAAATATAGGTTTAGTTGCTTGGTCTCAACTATACGAAGTTAGGTGTAACTTTGTGTAGCGGCTTAATCCTGAGAGTATTCAATTCTGGACAAGGTCCCGGGGTTTTTCTGCATTTGCGGTTTCCTCGCTAACAAAATCTTGTTGTGTCATTTACTTTTTATTTCCGCATTATTATTGTTTTATTATAATTAAAGTAAATTACACAAACGTTAATTCCTATTTACTTGATAAGTGAATCCTATTGTGTTTGGTTAAGTCCGAACCGTTTTATCAAGTAACATACTTCGTCGTTGTATTGTCTCGATCTTGTATCCATAGATGATCACACGAAGTGTGAACCTATTAGTTGTATTGTCTCGACTCAGTCCATAGACAATCACTTTCGAAGAAAAGACTTATAGGTAGGAAAAGTTTTAGCTTGAGGTGTATTTGGGTACCCTCGCATTTTCAATTGGTATCAGAGCAGGCAAACCCAAAAAGATCTAACAATTTGTGTTTGGTGCGATCCAACCTATAAGAATTGAATTTAATGAATGATTCAGTTAGCATAAAGCAAGACATCAATAGTTTTGAATTAACACTTGATGATGGCATCTATGATTCAATATCTGAAGAAATTATCTCTAGAGATTCTACTAGACAAGTTAATCTTGTTAATAATGTAGAAAACGATGATGACCGGAAAGTACGTCTACAAAAAGGGTTAGATGAAATTTCCGATGATGATGACTCAGATTTTGAACAAGAAGTAGAAGAGGATATCTCACAATACTCTAAACTGCTGGATCCTTTGAATAATAAAAAACTGAGAACTTCGGATTTTATTGGTTTTATGACCTCTTTGTCGTGAGAACAAGAAACTGAGGAGGGTTTTTCAAGGATATTATATTGGTTACCAAATCAGTGATTCTCTTCTTATAGATCGTACTGACGATCTAAATTCTAAGAAATTAGAATGTGAAAATCTTCAAAGAGATCTCTTTTTGTCGAAAAAGAAACTTGCTGAATCTGAAGCAAGGGTTAATTCTCAACCAAAGAGTTTTGAAGAGAAAAAAGGTGTATATCTCTCACGAGAAAAACATCTTAAGGCTGATCTAGCTGGTGCTCTTGATAAAATCAAGACATTGGAAGAAGAAATTTTGGACCTTAAAAAGTTCAATGTTAGCTCAAACAATTTAACCTCAATGTTAGAAGCAACTAGAAATCATCGTGATACACGAGGATTGGGCTATAAGGGAATAGATGCTTCAAATATTAACAAAGAGGTAAAATTTGTTAAAGCTACTAATTCTTCTCAACCAGAGGCTTCCACTGATGACAAAGATGCTCATATTTCTTGTAAAGAAGAAAAGTCTGTCAAGCCTAAGAATAGTGTTCAACCAACAGTAATCAAAGAAGGCATTTCTGCTAATGTTAAGAAAGCAACAACGTTGAACAAAGACAAGAAGAAGGAGAAAACTCGTCGAGCTCCAATGCAAGAGGATCCACAAAAAGGTAACACTAAAACTCATACTTCGTATATTTATGCTAAGCATTATTATTATTCTGGTAATAAAGGACACTTGCAATGGGGATGCAAAGTTCGTAAGATGCAAGATGCACTTTCTTTTGTATCAAACGAATTGGCTAAGTTTTCTCCTCATAAGAACTCATATCGTTATTGTCCTAAGTTTAGGAAAAAGAATAATTATAATGACAGTTCCAATTTTGCATATCACCCGACAAGGTCATCTCATAAAAGACCCGAATATAAAAAGAGAGATAACTGTAAAGACCCTCAAGCTCGTCAATGCTATCAGACTAGTCAAGAGACGTCTTAGCCGCAAATTACTCGATCAGTGCAAATCAAACATTAATTAATAAGAATTAATCTAACAATGATTTAGATAAGAAACTAGTTTCGTTAGATAGGTCTCGAAAAGTTACGCAGAATAGACTACTCGAACGTGTCAATCAGATACGAATGAAGAAGATATCATCAGATTTGTTTGAAGGGAAAAATAGTCATTTGAAGTTTAGCCGCCTTGGTTGCCCTTATCAAATTCTTGGGTGCCTTAATGATTCTCGTTGGTCTTATCTTCACCCGTCGAGAAGATAAGTCTTCTTTCTTTTCTTCTTCTTTCTTATTCTCTTTTCTTTTCTCTCTTTCTTCTTCCCTTTCTTCTTTTTCTCTGGCGATTCCGGGAGGAATTATCCGATTTGAAACCTTTGCAGAAAATTGGTGAGATCAATCAACCGAGTGGGGTATCGATGAGTTCATAGTTTGGGTTTAGTCAGAATCATCGATTAAGTTGGAGAGAGGTGTTCCTGTGAAAGTTAGGGTTTCTTTGAGATGAAGTTATGGAGGAATTGATTAATTAAAAGAGGATTTAAGTAGTTAGTGATGAATAACAAAAGGGGTTGGTTTTTAATTGAAGTCTGAAGTTGAGTCAATGTTGAATCAGAGTGCTAGGGTTTCATGTTCTTCCCCAAGTTAAGAACTAGGGTTTTGGATGTTGAATGAAGATTCAATTTGGAGTTAGAAAAGAAGAAATTGAAGATTGGATGTGGTGATTTGAGAGGTGAATCGAAGTGTGGAACTCAGATTAGAAAGATAAAAGAATTGGGAAGTTTTGGGGTTTCTTGTGAATCAGTGAGGGTGATGAAGATTGTTGGTAGTTTTGAGATGTTTGTTCAATTGAGGCAGAGGAAGAAAGAGCTCGACCTCAGTTTCCTGTGTAGAACTGATTTGAGGTAATTGTTTCTATGATATGATTCAATTTAGTTATTCAGTATCATTGTTTGATTTTATGTTAATCGAAATGGAGATTTAAATGACATGGTAGATAGGTGATAAATGTGGTTGTTTTTGAAGATGAATGTTTGTTGTATGGTGTTGATGAATTAGAGTTAGGTAAAGAGGCTTGTGATGCTGTTGTGGGTGTTATTGATTGAAGTTGAATGAGACTTGAGATTTAAGTATAAAGGTTGGTACTGATGGTGGTATAAATCTAAATGGTGATAACTGTTGCAAGAAGAAGTTTGTTGTCTGAGTTTGGTAAATACAATGGAAGGTTCAGAAACTGCAGGACAATGTTAATGGGGATATGAGAGGGTTTAAAGTTCAGTGGATTGATATACGTTGAGAAGAAATAAGTGCAGCTGTTAATGTAAATGGGTATGAGCAGATGATGGTGGTCTTAACTGAAATGATAGTACTAGATATAAGCTGAGTCTGATGTGTATGAAGGTGACTGTGTATTTTTGAAGATGAGGTGTTGAAGTCAGTTATTAAGAAGAATGAGAGTTGAGTTGTTGTTGACAGTGGTGGACTAATGGATTCCAGGATGCTTATATGGAGATGAAATTGATGTTAGTTTGGAGATGGTAATGGAACTGAATTAGTAGTATGAGTGAGATTCAGGGTGGAGGTCTTAGTGGTTTGAGTCAGTGAGCATGTATAGCAGATGGTTGTGTTGAGATGCAACTGTAAATATCATATGAATTGTAGAAAGATGTTGCTTAAAGCTGAAATTGCAGGTAAACTTGGTTATTGTAAATGAAGTTTGAAGTTTGTTAAGTATAAATGAATTGTGTAATGTTATATTTTGTAGATTCACGTTGGTAGTGATTTGTAGTTACAATAGGGTGTTTGCCAGTTAGTCATCCCAGTCAGATTATCTGACTGATTATGTTCTTAGCTGACTCAACGTTTGTCTGATTCAGTCAATCTGGCTGAGACGAGTTGACCTTGTTAACCTGAGTTGATTCGTTTCACTCGTTGACCAGTTGAGATGACCTTGACTAGTTAGACTGGATTTGACCTGACCTTGGACGTTGACTGTTAGTTGACCTTTGACTATACGTTGACCGTTAGTTAACTTAGATCGAACAGACCTTTTGTTAACTGGCCGGTTTGATTGGCCGGGCCGGAGTAAGCCCGTCGGTCATGGGCTTGGGCTTAGGATCAGTCTTTCTTAATTAGATGAATTGGACCCTTATGGTCCGAATTAGCCTTAGATATTCCTGAGACTTAGGTAATGGATTATATAATCAATATAATTCAATTAGTAAACCTTAGCTATGCCAAAGGTAGAGGATGGATAGGTGTAAAGTCATAAATGGGCTTAGAACCATTAGATAGACTTGTATAATTCCTGTATGATCCATTTTGGCTAGATTCTTAGACTTCTTGTGTGATTAACAGTTAGTCTATATTAACAACGATCGATTCAAGGATGAACCAGTGGATCGTGGATCTCGAGGTAGGCGTGGCTTGTCATCAAAAGAGGTGGGAATCTATATTTAACTCTTTTGTAACCGTTGTTATTTCTTTTACAAAAGTTTATGTTTAACAAACTCATGCATTGTCTGGTTGTGCTTTCCATGCATTGTTTAACTTTGAATTACGAAAATTCTGTTATTTCTTTTAATCTTTCCATTTCTTGGAAAGGAATTATAATGATTTATTTTTCTTTATGAATTGTTTGGGAAATAAGAATTTCCATTTGTATGTTTGGAAATGAGAATTTCCATCTGTGGTATATAAGATACTTCTCCTTCTTTTATATCTACATGAATTCATCTTTTATGCACATGGCTAGGGCGATGCACCGCAATATTATTATTGAGTGTGGTTAGCACAAATATTATACATTGTTTGATGAAGGAGTTAGTTCCATATGCATGATTGTTTATTTCTGTGAATTGATTATCTTTTAATGTTTAGGAAAAACATGTATTGTTTTCTAGATCATTCCAGTGATTACTTGAAAGTTAAATGTTATTCCTACTGGGCACCCCTTTTAGGGATGATGTGCTCACCCATTCCCACTTTTAGTTTCAGAGACAGATTCAGAATTGCGCAACGAAAGCTTCGAGGAATTGAGTCCGTTAGTCGGTTAACTTCGACTATGTTTATTATGTTGCATATTGTATTTGTAAACCAAATAACTATTGTATATGTATCATTTGAGAGGAGTTCTTGTATATATATTTCTGAGCGGGGCTAGTTTTTGGGTTAAGTTTTGTAGCAGATTTATTAATTGAAGGTTTAAGTAAAGGATTAGATTCTTATTGCCTCTTTATTTAGTTAATCTCTTTGATTAGACAGCTGCCAGCTTAGGGGGCGCTACAATATTGGTATTAGAGATCACTATTAGATCTTATATGGAAAAAGATAGAAATAGTCAGTGCCAGTTAGTGAAATAGATTAGTTTGGAACTGGGTTGGGTTGTGAGATAAATCTTAATCACTAAAAGTTATTAATAATTAAAAGACTTATTTGATTGTTTGTTTGTTTGATTGTTTGTGTATGTAATGAAGTAAAAATTGTAGGGTACACCAGTAACTTTAGCTAATAAAGGTTAGGGAATAATCAGTCTAAAATGTATGAACACGTAGACAATTCAATACTAAAAATTGTGAGATTAGTATTATTGATGAATCTTGAAGGTCACATAGAAACTTATTGAATATCTTGACTTATACGCAGAGTAAACAATTTATAATTACATAAATATTTATGATATTTTTGGGACTTAATAATATTTGTCGAATAATAGTTAAACCATCAATGTTAATAATAAAAATATTATTATAGTGATTATAGATGATAAAATAGTATTAATAATTTTTATAAAGCAATAATTATCATTTATCAATTAGTATTATGTTGAACTTAACTTAACTAAAATTTCAATATAGATATATAACGATAAAAATATTGATTATGATTAAATAGTTATGGGAAACTAATAGCACTTATCTACGGTTAAGTTTTGTAATTAAACTAATGACAAATTAGAAATGTATGTTTTGCGTTTAAATTAGCTAGTTAATATAATACTTACTAGACATTAGACGTAAAAAGATGAGGATATAAAGTACAAAGTAAAATGACTTAACTTGTCAGTAATATTGTACTGAAATTATTTTTAATCTAATAGATGACTCAGTAAATTTCTAAAATGAAACTGTAGTTGCAGGAAATCCTACACTACACCCCTCACAAGATTTCATTAACATTCAACTCATTTTTGGATTAACAATCCTAATTTTATTGATGAATCTTTAAACAATCTTACAAGAAAAGATAAAGGAATCAAGAATAACCTCTTCTCTAAATTTTCTCTCTCCTATTTACTTGCTTCTCACTCAAAAAAGATCTCTCTCTTTCCTTTACAATTGAACGGCTATTTATAGGAAATTACATAGTGGATGACAGCTAATCTGTCCTTTATTTTCGGATATGACTTGCGACATTTTCGCAACCTTATAAATATCAATCTCGCAAACTTCTTTATTTTCGCAGGATCGTCACACTTTTCTCATGATTTGGTTGATGTCGTTTATTATGTCGTTTCTGAAGTTGTTCTGCGACACTGTCGTGTTGTGTTGTTAATAATTTCGCTGAGGCATTATTGCTGCGAGATTCTGATCCCACATCTTGCCTCTTCTCATATCTTCTCTGCAAAGTAGAGAACGATGTGAGAAATACCGCAGCTATCCATTACTTCATATTCTGCATTTATCACACGTATCATTTCTCCCATCTGTTTCTTGACACGTCTTCTGTAACCGCTGCTTTTCAACCGCTCACGTCTTTTCGCATTAATTGTGTTTATCTTCTCGAAAATCTCCTCTATATATACTCTTCTTACTCTCTCTCTTTTTTTTTACTCTCTTTTTCATCTTCTCTGCAACTTCATCATTTTCTCCGTAAATTCTTCCGCTGTAATTTTTCTTCTATCTTCCTTCTTCAATCTTCGTAATTCTTCGTCCATTCCCATACTCTATATTCAGATATGCCTCCAAGTGGTCAAAAACATGATAAAACCTTAAAGGACATTCAAAAAGATCTTGCCGAGAAAGGTTTCACACTTTCTACCATTCCTGGTGAAAGTGCCAAATCAATTATTTCTATCAAACTTTTCTCTGATCAACATTGTGATGATCAATAAATCATAGTTTCGCTGGGTTAAATTCTCGCAGGTCTCCCCATTCCTCTTTATGACCCAGATATTCCTCTGTTCTATGAAATTCTCGCTCACTCGAGATTTTCGCGAGCTATCTTCCAATTGAGTGGGGATTGCATCCGTCTGATGCTGGAGTTCGCTAACCGTGGTGCTGGTAAAGGATCTCTTTATTCCAAAGAACTTAGGGATCCTAAATTCGTAGATCTATAGATAGTCGCTGAGAAGTATACAATAGCAAATTTATTCGAAAATTATGAATTAATATCCATGAAGAAAGAGAATACTCGTTGGGGTATTCGCTTGAAAAGGAAGGATGTTATTGCTGAAGATAAAATGCTCATGCATGACATTGATTGGCACTCTGGTAAGAACACAACCCCTCTCCAATCTAAAGATGATAAATGATGCGTTTTTCCCTTGATGCTGAAAGGACCTTACATTGCTGGGTCAAATGTTCTTCCTGAGAATCTCGCTACTTATCAACCTTGGGTATTCTCTTGGCCCGAGAAGAAGAAAGAGGTATGTTTCTTCCAGTTTCGCCCACTTTGCATTTCTTTATTTTTCTTTATTCTTTTGTTCGCTGATTCTTGCGACATTCTACAGATCCAGAAATTGAAAGATAACTACCTTAGGACTGGGAAGGCTAATACCTTGTTAGCTCCTCGCTCACACACAGATGAGGTAAGAAATATTCTCTTATGATTTTAAACAATATATTATTACCTCTATTTCTTATTTCTATCTGTGTGTGAAGGTTATCGCTGAAATAGAAGAGCCTGCCAATGTTGCGAAGACTGGTGATAAAGGCAAAGGTGCTCTTCGCAGGGAAAAACCAACTGCTCCTCCTTCAAAAAAGAGAAAAATACGTTCTTCCTCTCCTTCAAATACTCCTTCTCATGAAAACTCCGAGAGTGATGAGGATGATGAGGATAATGATGACTCTGCTGCAAATGAAGATTTTCCATCTGAATCTTCTATGGCTAAGCTCTCTGGCATCTTTTCTGATTCTTGGCAAGGAATGGGAGATAGTCAACTCGTTAATACCTGCAAAGCTCACTCCATGATTTGCGATGTTCCTTTATTGGATGGTGATAGTTCTCTTCGCGGAGTTTCTAGATCGGTGACTCCCAACTTCCTGCATTCTCTTAATAGTCTGGTATGCTTTTTTCTTTTTACTTCTTCATTATTGTAACTCAAAATCTCTTTCTATTTTAATACTTTTTACATTTTCTCGCAGGCTGAAAAAGCTTCTTTCGCTGTTGCCTCAGATTTGGAGAGGAGACGCGAAATTCTTGAAAAGAAGAATCTTCAATTTCGTACGAAGAATGAAGAACTGGAAACTGAAGCTAAGGGTCTTCGTGAGAAGAACAAACAATTAGAAGCTGAAGTTAAAGGTCTTCGCGAGAAGAACACACAACTGGAAACCGACACTTCTTCGCAAAGGAACAAAATTTCTACTCTTCAAAAAGATAATGATCAGCTCTATGGTATGCAATTTTTCTCCTTTCCTTTCATTCATTCATCCTATTGTCTTATCTTATTTGATTAATCCTTTTTGCAGACATTTATGGTCTTTCTGATGAAGCCATTCTTCTTCGTTCATTTCCCGATGCCCTAGATAATGACACTCTTCTTGAACATCTTAATAAATCTTTGAATAGTTTCTCTAATGATAAAATTTCATCTCTTCCTTTGAATGAACTTAAATCCAAATTTCGCCTCTTAGAGATTGATCATAGATCTAGTTAGGTTTAGCCAACCAATTTAAACGTTTTTATCTCAATTCTAAAGAGAAGATCAATGAATTAAGAACCAAGATTAGCAAACTTATAGATGATAAAGATCGTATCTCTGATCAAGGTGTTAAGGCTTTGGCAAAATTCCAAGAGACTCTTCTTGAGGTTTAAATTGAACGAGATGAAGCCAATCGTCAAAATGCTGTGCTTAGCGAGAGAGAAAACCAAGTTCGTTCTCGTCTTCTTATAAATAGTGATGATGAGTTCGCTTGGGCCGCGACAATCTTGGATAACGCCATAAAAGATTTAGGTGTAAATGTTAGTCTCCAAGTTGAGCATACATCCTTGATTAGAGATATGATTTCTGAGAGAGAAGGTCATTAACTGTTTTCCTTTATTAATCTTTGGTTTTTCACGTGTTTTTATCAAGTTACTGATTAATTGCTATATGCTTCGCAGAATCTGAAAGTAGATATCGCCAAAGAGTTGAGGAACTTGAAGCTGAAAAAGAGGAACTCGCAAAGAATCTTTCTTCTCGCAACGACAAATATTCTAGATTAAAGAATCAAACCAAGATCACTGTTGCGAACTTTAAGAATGAGGCTCTGCATTTTCGCAATCAAACTATTCAAATGGTTTGCGATGACCATAGTATTCCTCGTTCTGACTATCCTTGTCTCTCAGAGGAGATCCCAAAGAACACTCCTAGTCTGATCATCTCTGATAGCGAAGCTGATGATGAGGAATCTGATGGTGATGAAAGTTCTGATGGAGGTAAAGGTTCTGATGAGGATGAAGAAGAGAGCAAATCTGATGAAGATGATGATGGATCAACTAAGAAGTAGTCTTTGTTTCTTTCTTTGATCTTCTGTAATACTTGTACATTTATTCCTTCTTTTTGTATATTTGTGAATTCTCTTGGTTCCCCATATTCCTTAATATATAAGTTTCTTTTATTTTGACCTGCATTCATTAAGACAATTCTTCCTTACAATATCGTTAATCAACATAATCATTAATTTTTAACTTTCTGCGTAAATTTATCATGTGGAGACAAATAACATTTTCTGATTTCATTAATTCCCATACTTGCCTCTGTTATTTATATCCAAATGAGAGATTTTGCAGATTTCTCTTATTTTGTGCCTCAGCTTCGCAATTGTTTATGTATAATTTCGCAATCATATGCGAAGTGAATTTTGATTCTTTTCAAAATTTCATTTTTGTGTGGTCTTATTTTGCCTTCCTAGTTAAAGGTCTTATCATGCCACCCCTTGTCATTGCGACAAAATCGCAGGACGTCCTTGCACTTTCATGCAAAAACCCATTGATCTTGCCTTAACTTTCTCTTTTGTATTATTGCCTCTTCAGGAATGTTGCGACAATATGATAGGCCTAAATATTCTTGCGAAAATAAAGCCCCATTACATTTCCGTCTTGCGACGAAATCGCAGGACGTCTTCGCGCTTTCATGCGAAAACCCATTGATCTCGTCTTATCTTTTTCTTTTGTATTATTGCCTCTTCAGGATTGTTGCCTCTTAAGACACTTATCAACTCCCTAATGGAGGGTATCGCCCTTATCTTCCCCATGGTTGCCCCTTCAAGGAGGCGTACCTCTACCATACAAGGTTGGATCCTCCCATCCGGTCTTAACAACAACTAGTTGTTTTCGTAGCCTCTTATCCCTTTTACCTATAAGGCTTATGGTTACGAGACTGCACCCTAAGTGGGGTTTTCTTCGGGCCGAGTGCATTATAAGCCAAGACTTGTCAAGAAAGGCAAGGTACGCTCCAGACGCCCCTGGCACTCTTGACTCAACCGTGTACCTCGGCGCCTTGGTCAGATTCTGCACTCATTGGGAGTCCTTATTACCTTAGTCGCCCAACCTAAGTCATATGCTTAAGCTGAGAATCCAAGGTGCCTCTCCCGGATGGGCTTTATTGACCCCAAATCTCCATGACTCAGGTTCCGATGGCGGTGTAGCCTTTCCCTGAGCCATGCAACAGGTACCCCCTTATATGACGTACTTTAGGTTTTACATTTGTCTCTTGCAAAATTGTATTCGCGAACTAGGGTGTACGCCATAAAGGTTCGCCCCCTTCTCTTTTATCATGGTTCTCTGATTGTCTTTTTAGAATTCATTATCTCTGCGAGATTCTCGCACATCATCATATCGTATTTGCATTTCGCAATCTCAATTTTGTCATTCAATAAAATATATTTTTGAGAATTTTATTTGTTGCGAGAGTGTCGCAACAAATCAATCATCCATACATTTCTTATTTTTATTACCTTTGCCATTCTCTGCTTCTTTGTTATTTTATGCTATTGCTTCCTTGGTAGTGGTATGTTCACCATTTCTTATTCTGAGCTAGCATTAGTTTCACAACATTTCTTCTTCTTTTCGTTCGATTGCATCCACCATCAATCTCTCACTTATTTGTGTCTCTTTGATTTTGTGTCACCAACTTTCCTTCTTGTTTGCTCTTCCTTCGCAGGATTCTACCTCAGTTTCGTAACACTTCTTTCCTTCAACCCAATCTCCCTTTATGATTCCTACACCGCTGGGGTGAGGGAATTTGATGCACTGGTGGAAAGTTGAAGCTACACCTAGAATCCCATGTAGCTAAGGTCGACCAATTAATGCATTGTAGGGTGATTCTACGTCAACGACACATAACAGGATTTCAGAAGATATTCCCTTTAATGGAATTCGCAGAGTAACCTCCCCTTTAGGCTTGTTGGCAGTACCATTAAAACCATATATCTTATATGTTGATGGTATAAGATTATCATCTCTCCCTCCCATGGTTTTATAAGTATGATAAAATAAGATGTTCACAGAGCTTCCAGTATCGATTAGAATCTTATTAATTGCCCATGAATCTTCAGCTTTATCATCCTCATCTTCTTTCGATTTTGGATTAATTTCTAATTTTACCACCAATGGATTGTCATGTACCTCTCCTCCTTCGGGGACTTCTTCTGCGGTAAAAGAAATAGTCTGTTTCTGCCATTCCTCTAGTGGCGAGATTTTCGCAATGTTCATAATTTCTCTTCCATCATTGTCTCTTGCGAACACTCTACTCAAAACATTGTCATGAAAATTTTCAATTGTCTTGTATGAATGTACGATAGAGTGACAGAATAGATTCTTTGCTTTTGCACCAACTTCTATGAAGAATGTTTCCTTCTTTTTCACCGTGTTTACTCTGTGATGCTCTGGTGGTGGTGGTGGCAATGGTTGAGATTGTGGGTTCCCTACCAAAAATTGGTTTAGTTTTCCTTGATCTATCATTCTCAGAATAATTCTTTTTATATTTTTGAAATCATTTGTAGTATGTCCATGAAAATGATGAGAAGAACAGAACTCATGACTTCTGTGGTTTGGAGGTGGTTCCGTTTCCATGTTCCATGGTGTTGGTATATTCTCCATCAAAATTATAGCTTCCCATATTTTCTCCACACTTGCATTTAGAGGTGGCATCTTGACTTCTTCCCATACTACCTTGTGACCTCCTTGTCCTCTATTATAATTTTGTCTTTGACCTCCATAAGTTTCTTGCGGCTGATCAAGTCTTTGAATCTTATTATTTCCACCACGATTATAGAAATTTCTTTCTCTTTCATACTCCTCTTGATCTCGGCTTCCCATAGCCACCAGTTTCTGTTGATTGTTGTTGCTCGTAATCTTTTCTTGTTGTACTCGCGAAGTGCTCGCCACTGTGTTTATTAGTTTAGGTAATAATCTTGCATTCGCTGCTTGTGAATTGGTGTTCGCAACTGGGTATGATTCCATTTCATTTTCTCTTTCCTCTAGAGCAATATACTCTTCCTGAAGTTCTCGCAGTTCAGTCATTGTGATTGTATTCTTGACTCTGAAAATTTGGATATACAATATATTGGTTGCAAACATAGCATTGATAAATGATAAGATCAGATATCTCTCATCCACACGGCCAGCCATTTCACCACACATAGTTCTCCACCTTTTAGTTAGGTGCTTCAAACTTTCGCCAATCCTTTGTTTTAATCCAAACACATCTTCAATACCATTTCGAAGAATTGTTACTTATATATGCCCCCAAGAATATGGTCTGCAAGTGATTGAAAGATGTTATTTTATTTTTTGGTAGACCTTCGAACCATTTTAACGCCTCTCATGTTAGACTGGATGCAAAATACTTGTACAATACGGCATCATGATTTTCCCACTACAACATGCACCTCACGTAGGATTTAATGTGTTGAATTGCACAAGTTGTTCCATCAAAAATGTTGGTTAATGCGGGCAAATTTCATTTCAGAGGTATTCCTCCTAGTTGTACTTCTCTTTTAAATAGAGTTTTCGCGGCTTCTTCTATAGCTTCATCTAATTATCTTCTGCATACTTTTCCTCTATTATTTAGCATTCCTCTCATTTCTTCCAATTCTTTTAAGATTTGTTCATTTACGCCTGAATTTTGATCCATTGGTTTTTTTAATTTCGCCTCCCTTCTTCTGCGTTCATGTCTTTCTTCTCTCGCGAAATTTTGCATTTCTTCTTCATCATCCTCATCTCGTCTTCTCCTGCGGTTCTATTCCTCATCTCTATCTTGAATTCGTATATGATGATGTCTCTTATTTTCCCCTCCATGATTTTGTTCATTTCTTATCAATTCCATTCGTTGTCTTTCAGCCCTCCTCTGTACTCTATCATACTCTTCATTGAGATTACCGTTATTCCGGTTTTGTGTACACCTTCTTTCTCGATTGTCATGATTGTTTTGGCGAATTGCCTCCTGAATCTCTTGTTCTTCCATTTCCGCTCTCAAATTTTCACGTTCGCAAGTTAAACGTGCTTGTTCAGTATGGTGTATTTCAATTTCTTCTTCAATCGTTTGTTGATTTCTTTGAGTTTCTCTCTCATGTAAAGTTATCCTTCCTTCCTCTCGATTCCCTTCGCCATCTTGATTATTTCGTCTCTGACGTTGTCCATTCTTCTGATTTCTATCATTTTGCCTATCATCAAAAGTTTCATTTTGTGGAACGTAACGATCATCAGTCCTTTCTCTACCTTCGCGATGTTCTTCATTCGGATTTCGTATTTCTTCTCGAATATTATTTCCAACATTAACTGTGGATGAGTTTCGCCTCATCTCTCTTCTAGTCGATCTTGAATACGATCTTGTAGTACTTTTTGATCTTCTACTCTGTAGTCTCATATTTTCCATCCTCAATTCGTGATTTTTCCTTGTTAGATTTGCACGCTCTTCTGTCTCAGCTCTTCTTTCTTCATGCAGTCTTTGTCTCAACATCTCTACTGCTCCAATTTCCTCATCTTCACGAATTATTCCTTCAAATATTTCTTTTCCTCCCTTTGTTTGTCTAATATTTCTCGTTTGTCGTTCTTCTTCTTCATCTGCTGAATTTGATCGCCAAGTATGTATGCTCACTCTATCATAATCCATAGTTCTATTTTGTACCGGTGTTTGTTGAACTGGTTGTTGAATTTGATTTTCTCCATCATTTCTTATTCTTGTAGATTCTCCTATTTCACTTCTCTCCCTTCCAGCAAGTCTTTTACTTCTTCTTCTAGCGGTTGTTGGTTGTTCGGATATATTCCTCCTTCTAGCCATTTCTTCAATACTAATGAATTGTAAGAAATTCCGTAAAATTCTTCACAAGTTATTCTAATTTCCCACAAATCAGAATATTAATCTTCAACCTTTTCTAGGGTGATCTTCAATCTTCGTCCCTGTTTCTAGCGCCATTATGTAGTTGCAGGAAATCCTACACTACACCCCTCACAAGATTTCATTAACATTCAACTCATTTTTGGATTAACAATCCTAATTTATTGATGAATCTTTAAACAATCTTACAAGAAAAGATAAAGGAATCAAGAATAACCTCTGCTCTAAATTTTCTCTCTCCTATTTACTTGCTTCTCACTCAAAAAAGATCTCTCTCTTTCCTTTACAACTGAACGGCTATTTATAGGAAATTACATAGTGGATGACAGCTAATCTATCCTTTATTTTCGGATATGACTTGCGAAATTTTCGCAACCTTATAAATATCAATCTCGCAAACTTCCTTATTTTGGCAGGATCGTCACACTTTTCTCATGATTTGGTTGATGTCGTTTATTATGTTGTTTCTGAAGTTGTTCTGCGACACTTTCGTATTGTGTTGTTAATAATTTCGCTGAGGCATTATTGCTGCGAGATTCTGATCCTACAGAAACAAATATACATGAAGTAACAATAATGGTATTCAGATGTTTAGTGTATGATCATAGTTAAAATAAAAAAAGTACATTAATAGGATACTTTACATTAATAGAAAAATCTAAAGACTATTAAGACATGTTATAATTTTATGTAGACTCAAATTTAAATAATATTAAGTTACGAACGCTAAGATTTAACAAGATATAGTATATGGGTTCAACATGAACAAATAAAATCTATTATATCAATTTTTACGTGAATGTAGAAGCATATTTAAAGACTAAGGCTTAGAGTACCAACTGGACTATCAACTTAAGAATAATGAGAATAATAACACAATTGATAAAAGTATTTGAGTAATTAAATTGGTAGCAAATTTATAATAGATAATATTTGAAAAATTTATATATGGTATTGCAGTAAAGTTAAGATTATTATCAAATATTTTAAATTGACGTAAAATCGAATTGGGATCATATTGGTAAAAGAAATTAATGAATGAATAAATAAATAAATTCAGATGACTAAATTTCTTAAAATGTTATGAAATATGTATATATTATATAAAGTAAAATTTTAGATTACATCAATTAATATGGTAGTTAAGAACTAATTAATCTTAAAAAAATTAATACTTAGTTAATCCCTAGTGCTGAATAGTGAGGTTGGTAATTCTGATGTGTTCAGGTGATACTTGTTACGTAGGTAGACATTGTCAGGCGTCGCAAACCTAGACAGGGCAACTTCATTCTTGTATCACTAGGCATAGAAGGGATACTTGCTTCTATTAGTGGACTGATATATCCCAAATTTTACTTAAAAAATTTATTATAGAGTATCTTCTCTCTTAATTAGAAACATTATCTTATTGAAATAGAATTTTGTGCAAGAAACTTAGAATTTCCTATTTTATAGAATTTAAATCAGCGTAGTTGAACCTAGAGTCACAAATTTTAATTGTAGAAAGCTTTATAGGTTTGTGCTTCGTTTCTTGTTGTTTGCGCTTAGACAAGAGATAAGATTTTTTCTTTAAGGTGGGGAGTTTCTGAAGACCAGAAGGATGGTTTGATTTTCGAGGACGAAAATGATATAAGGTGGGGAGAATGTAAAGACCCTCAAGCTCGTCAACGCTATTAGACTAGTCAAGAGAAGTCTTAGCCGCTAATTACTCGATTAGTGTAACTCGAATATTAATTAATAGGAATTAATCTAACAACGATTTAGATACGAAACTAGTTTCGTTAGATAGGTCTCGAAAAGTTACGCAAAATAGACTACTCGAACGTGTCAATCGGATACCGAATGAAGAAGATATCATTAGATTTGTTTGAAGGGAAAAATAGTCATTTTGAAGTTTAGCCGCCTTGGTTTCCCTTATCAAATTCTTGGGTGCCTTAATAATTCTCGTTGGTCTTATCTTCACCCGTCGAGAAGATAAGTCTTTTTTCTTTTCATCTTCTTTCTTATTCTCTTTTATTTTCTCTCTTTCTTCTTCCCCTTCTTGTTCTTCTTCTTCTCTGGCGATTCCAGGAGGAATTATCCGATGAGAAACCTTTGCAGAAAATTGGTGAGATCAATCAATCGAGTGGGGTATCGATGAGTTCATAGTTTGGGTTTAGTTAGAATCATCGATTAAGTTGAAGAGAGGTGTTCCTGTGAAAGTTAGGGTTTCTGTGAGATGAAGTTATGGAGGAATTAATTAATTAAAAGAGAATTTGAGTAGTTAGTGATGAATAACAAAGGGGGTTGGTGTTTAATTGAAGTCTGAAGTTGATTCAATGTTGAATCAGAGATCTAGGGTTTCATGTTCTTCCCCAAGTTAAGAACTAGGGTTTTGGATATCGAATGAAGATTCAATTTGGAGTTATACAAGAAGAAATTGAAGGTTGGATGTGGTGATTTGAGAGGTTAATCGAAGTGTGGAACTCAGATTAGAAAGATAAAAGAATTGGGAAGTTTTGGGGTTTCTTGTGAATCAGTGAGGGTGATTAAGATTGTTGGTAGTTTTGAGATGTTTGTTCAATTGAGGCAGAGGAAGAAAGAGCTCGACCTCAGTTTCCTGTGTAGAACTAATTTGAGGTAATTGTTTCTATGATATGATTCAATTTAGTTATTCAGTTTCATTGTTTGATTTTATGTTAATCGAAATGGAGATTTAAATGACATGGTATATAGGTGATACAAATGTGGTTGTTTTTGAAGATGAATGTTTGTTGTATGGTGTTGATGAATTAGAGTTAGGTAAAGAGGCTTGTGATGCTGTTGTGGGTGTTATTGATTGAAGTTGAATCAGACTTGAGATTTAAGTATAAATGTTGGTACTGATGGTGGTATAAATTTAAATGGTGATAACTGTTGCAAGAAGAAGTTTGTTGTCTGAGTTTGGTAAATACAATGGAAGGTTCTACAACTGCAGGACAATGTTAATGAGGATATGAGAGGGTTTAAAGTTCAGTGGATTGATATACGTTGAGAAAAAATAAGTGCAGCTATTAATGTAAATGGGTATGAGTAGATGATGGTGGTCTTAACTGAAATGATATAGTACTAGATATAAGTTGAGTCTGATGTGTATGAAGGTGACTGTGTATTTTTGAAGATGAGGTGTTGAAGTCAGTTATTAAGAAGAATAAGAGTTGAACTGTTGTTGACAGTGGTGGCCTAATGGATTCCAGGATGCTGAGATGGAGATGAAATTGGTGTTAGTTTGGAGATGGTAATGAAACTGAATTAGTAGTATGAGTGAGATTCAGGGTGGAGGTCTTAGTGGTTTGAGTCAGTGAGCATGTATAGCAGATGGTTGTGTTGAGCTGCAACTGCAGATATCATATGAATTGTAGAAAGATGTTGCTTAAAGCTGCAATTGCAGGTAAACTTGGTTATTGTACATGAAGTTTGAAGTTTGTTAAGTATAAATGAATTGTGTACTGTTATATTTTGTAGATTCAGGTTGGTAGTGAATTTGTAGTTACAATAGGGTGTTTTCCAGTTAGTCATCCCAGTCAGATTATCTGACTGATTATGTTCTTAGCTGACTCAACCTTTGTCTAATTCGGTCAATCTAACTGAGTCGAGTTGACCTTGTTAACCTGAGTTGAATCATTTGACTCGTTGACCAGTTGAGCTGACCTTGACTAGTTAGACTGGAATTGACCTGACCTTGGACGTTGACTGTTAGTTGACCTTTGACTCTACGTTGACTGTTAGTTAACTTAGATGGACCAGACCTTTTGCTAACAGGCCGGTTTGATGGGACGGGTCGGAGTATGCCGTGGGTCATGGGCTGGGGCTTAGGATCAGTCTTTCTTTATTAGATGAATTGGACCCTTATGGTCCGAATTAGCCTTATATATTCATGAGACATAGCTAATGGATTATATAATCAATCTAATTCATAGTAAACCTTAGATATGCCAAAGGTAGAGGATGAATAGGTGTAAAGTCATAAATGGGCTTAGAACAATTAGATAGACTTGTATGATTCCTGTATGAGCCATTTTGGCTAGATTCTTAGACTTCTTGTGTGATTAACAGTTAGTCTATATTAACAACGATTGATTCAAGGATGAACCAATGGATCGTGGATCTCGAGGTTGGCGTGGCTTGTCATCAAAAGAGGTGGGAATCTATATTTAACTCTTTTGTAACCATTGTTGTTTCTTTTACAAAAGTTTATGTTTAACAAACTCATGCATTTTCTGGTTGTGCTTTCCATGCATTGTTTAACTTTGAATTACAAAAGTTCTGTTATTTCTTTTAATCTTTCCATTTCTTGGAAAGGAATTGTAATGCTTTGTTTATCTTTATGAATTGTTTGGGAAATAAGAATTTCCATTTGTATGTTTGGAAATGAGAATTTTCATCTGTGGTATATAGGATACTACTCCTTCTTTTATATCTACATGAATTCAGCTTTTATGCACATGGCTAGGGAGATACACCGCAATATTATTTGTATGATCAGAATCTCGCAACAATTATGTCTCAGCGAAATTATCAATGTTATTGCACAATAGCGTCGCAGAACAATTTCAGAAACGACGTCAGCAAGGATCATGAGAAAGATATGATAGTCTGGCGAAAATTAGAGAGCTTGCGAAGTGAACATTTGTAAGGTTGCGAGAATGTCGCAAACCATATCCGAAAATAAAGGACAGATTAGCTGTCATCCACTATGTATTTCCTTATTAATAGTCATTCGGGTTGCAAAGGAGGGAGAGATCTTTTTTTGAGTAAGAAACAAGTAAATAGGAGAGAGAAAGTTCAGAGCAGAATTCATTCTTGATTTCTTTATATTTCTTGTAAGAACATTCAAAAATTAATCAATAAAATTAAGAGTGTAAACCTAAAAATGAGTTGATCATCAATGAAATCATATGAGGGGTGTAGTATAGGATTTCCTACAACTACATAATGGCGCTAGAAACAGGGACGAGTTGAAGATTATTCTAGAGAAAACTAAAGATTGATATTGAGATTTGTGAAAATTTAAAGTGATTGATTAAGAATTTTTCATAATTTCTTGCAATACTGTTAGCATTGAAGAAATGGCTAGAAGAAGAAATACATTCGAACAACCGACTACTATTAGAAGAAGCAAGAGAATTGCTGGAAGAGAAAGAGGTGAAATGGGAGAATCTACTAGAATGATAAATAATAGAGAAAATCTAATTCAATCGCTAATTCAACAAACATTAGTTCAAGAGAGGAATATAGATTATGACAGAGTGAGCGTACACACTTGGCGATCAAATTCAGCAGAAGAAATAGAAGAAGAACAACAAAATAGAAATTATAGACAGGAAGAGAGAAATCAAGAAGCAGATGAAGGAATAATTCATGGAAATGAGGAAATTGGAGCGTTAGAAACATTGAGACGAAGAATACATGAAGAAAGAAGAGCTGAGGCAGAAGAACGTGCGAATTTAACAAGGCAAAATCACGAATTAAGGATGGAGAATATCAGATTGCAGAATAGAAGATCGAGAAGTATTACAAAATCATATTCCAGATCGACTAGAAGAGAAATGAGGCAAAATTCACCCATCAATGCTGGAAACAATATTCAAGAAGAAATATCAAATCCTAATGAAGAATATCGCGAAAATAGAGAAAGAACTGATGATCGTTACATTCCACAAAATGAAACTTTTGATGGGCAAATTGGAGGAAATCAAGAGAACGGGCAAAATCAGAGACAAAATAACCAAGATGGCGAAGGAAATCAAGAGGAGGAAGAAGAATTTTACATGTGAGAGAAAATCAAAGAAATCAACAGACAATTGAAGAAGAAATTGAAAGACATAATGCTGAACAAGCACGTTTAATCTGCGAACGTGAAAGGTTGAGAGCGGAAATGGAAGAACAAGAGCTTCAGGAGACAATTCGCCAGAACAATCATGACAATCGAGAAAGAAGGCGTATACAAAACCGGAATAATGATAATCTCAATGAGGAGTATGATAGAGTGAAGAGAATGGCTGAAAGACAGCGAATTGAGTTGATAAGAAATGAACAAAATTATGGAGGGGAAAATGAACGACATCATCATTTGCGAATTCAAGATAGGGATGAGGAAGAGAATCGCAGAAGAAGACGAGATGAGGATAATGAAGAAGAGATACAAATTTCGCAAGAGAAGATAGACGTGAACGCAGAAGAAGAGAAGCAAAATTAAAGAGACCAATGGGCAAGATTCAGGTGTAAATAAACAAATCTTGAAAGAATTAGAAGAAATGAGAGGAATGCTAAATAACAGAGGAGAAGTAGGTAGAAGACAATTGGATGAAGCAATAGAAGAAGCTGCGAAAACTCCATTTACAAGGGAAGTACAATTAGGAGGAATACCACCGAAATGCAATTTGCCCGCATTAACCAGCATTTTCGATGGAACAACTTGTGCAATTCAACACATTAAAGCTTATGTGAGGTGCATGTTACAATGGGAAAATCATGATGCGGTATTGTGCAAATATTTCGCATCCAGCTTAACAGGAGAAGCGTTAAAATGGTTTGAAGGTTTACCAAAGAATACAATAACCTCCTTCAATCATTTGCAGACCACATTCTTGGGAGCATATATAAGTAATAATTCCTCACGACCTGGTATAGAAGATGTGTTTGGATTAAAACAAAGGATTGGCGAAAGTTTGAAACACTTGACTAAAAGATGGAGAACTATGTGTAGCGAAATGGCTGGCCGTGTAGATGAGAGATATCTCATATTATCATTTATCAATGCTATGTTTGCAACAAACCTGTTGTATGTCCAAATTTTCAGAGTCAAGAATACGATTACAATGACTGAATTGCGAGAACTTCAAGAAGAATACATTGCTTTAGAGGAAAAAAAATGAAATGGAATCATATCCAGTTGCGAACACCAGCTCACAAACACGAATGCAAGCTTATTACCCAAGCTAATAAACACAGTGGCGAATACTTCGCAAGTACAACAAGAAAAGGAGACAAGTAACAATCAGCAGAAATTGGTAGCTATGGGGAGCCGAGATCAAGAAGAGTATGAAAGAGAAAGAAATTTCTACAGTCGTGGAGGAAATAACAAGATTCAAAGACTCGATCAACCGCAAGAAACTTATGGAGGTCAAAGACCAAACTTTAATAGAGGGCAAGGAGGTCAAAGTAATATGGGAAGAAATCAAGATGCCACCTCTAAAGCAAGTGTGAGAAGATATGGGAAGCTATAATTTTGATGGAGAATATACCAACACCATGGAACATGGGAACGGAACCCCCCAAATCACAGAAGTCATGAATTTTGTTTTATCATCATTTTCATGGACATACCACAAACGATTGCAGAAATGTAAAGAGAATTATTTTGAGAATGATAGATCAAGGAAAACTAAACGACTTTCTGGTAGGGCATCCGCAATCTCAACCATTACCACCACCGCCAGAACATCACAAAGTGAATACGATGAAAAAGAAAGAAACATTCTTCATAGAAGTTGGTGCAAAAGCAAAAAATCTATTCTGTCACTCTATCGTACATTCATATAAGACAATTGAAGATTTTCATGATAATGTTTTAAGTAGAGTGTTCGCAAGAGATAATAATGGAAGAAATTATGAATATTGCGAAAATTTCGACTAGAGGAATGGCAGAAACAGATCATTTCTTTTACCGCAGAAGAAATTCCCGAAGGAGAAGAGGTGCATGACAATCCATTGGTAATAAAATTAGAAATTAATCCAAAACCAAAAGAAGATGAGGATGATGAAGCTGAAGATTCATGGGCAATCAATAGAATCTAGTCGATACTGGAAGCTCTGTGAACATCTTATTTTATCATACTTATAAAACCATGGGTGGAAGAGATGATGATCTTATACTCAACATATAAGATATATGGTTTTAATGGTACTGCTAACAAGCCTAAAGGGGAGGTTACTATGCAAATTCCATTGAAGGGAATATCTTCTGAAATCTCATTCTGTGTCGTTGATGTAGAATCACCCTACAATGCATTAATTGGTCGACCTTGGCTACATGGGATTCTAGGTGTAGCTTCAACTTTCCATCAATGCATCAAATTCCCTCACCCCAATGGTGTAGGAATCATAAAGGGAGATTGGGTTGAAGGAAAGAAATGTTACGAAACTGAGATAGAATCTTGCGAAGGAAGAGCAAACAAGAAGGAAAACTGGCGACACAAAATCAAGGATGTACAAAGAAGTGAGAAGTTGATGGTGGATACAATCGAAAAGAAAGGAGAAGAGATGTTGCAAATTAATGCTAGCTCAGATAAAAAGGATGAACATACCATTACCAAGGAAGCAGTAGCAGAAAATCATAAAGAAGCAGAGGAGGGCAAAAGTAATAAAAACAAGAAATGTATGAATGATTAAGTTGTTGCGATAATCTCGCAATAAGTAAAATTCTCAAAAATACATTTGATTGAACAACAAAATTGAGATTGCGAAATTCAGATACAATATATGAATTGCGAGACTCTCGCAGAGATAATGAATTTTACAGAAAATAATCAGAGAAGAATGACAAAAGAGAAAGAGGCGAACCTTTATGGCGTACACCCTAGTTCGCGAATAAATTTCGCAAGAGGCAAATGTAAGACCTAAAGTACGTCATATAGGGGGTACCTGTTACATGGCTCAGGGAAAGGCTACACCGCCACCGGAACCTGAGTCATGGAGATTTGGGGTCAATGAAGCCCATCCGGGAGAGGCACCTTGGATTCTCAACTTAAGCATATGACTTAGGTTGGGCGACTAAGGTAATAAGGACTCTCCCAAGGAGTGCAGAATCTGATCAAGGCGCCGAGGTACACGGTTGAGTCAAGGTGCGGGGCGTTTGAAGCGTCCTTGCCATTCTTGACAAGTCTTGGCTTATACTGCACTCGGCCTGAAGAAAACCCCACTTAGGGTGCAGTCTCGTAACCATAAGCCCTATAGGTAAAAGGGATAAGAGGCTGCGAAAACAACTGGTTGTTGTTAAGACTGGATGGGAGGAGCTAACCTTGTATGGTAGAAGTACGCCTCCTTGAAGGGGCAACCAGGGGGAGATAAGGGCGGCACCCTCCATTAGGGAGCTGATAAGTGTCTTAAGACGCAAATGTCATGAGGCTTTTTATTCGCAAGGATATTAAGGCTTGTCATATTTGTGCAAAATCCTGAAGAGGCAATAATACAAAAGAAAAGATAAGACGAGATCAATGGGTTTTCGCATGAAAGTGCGAAGACGTCCTGCGATTTCGTCGCAAGACGGCAATGTCATGGGGCTTTATTTTCGCAAGAATATTTAGGCCTGTCATATTGTCGCAACATTCCTGAAGAGGCCATAATACAAAGAAAAAGTTAAGGCAAGATCAATGGGTTTTTGCATGAAAAAGCAAGGACGTCCTGCGATTTTGTCGCAATGACAAGAGGTGGCATAATAAGACCTTTAATTAGGAAGGCAAAATAAGACCACACAGGAATGAGATTTTGAAAAGAAAAAAATCACTTCGCAAAAGTTGCGAAATTATACAATAAGAAAAGTTTTATGAATCTCTCATTTGGATTCAAATAACAGAGGCAAGTATGGGAATGTGAAATTAGAAAATGTTATTTGTCTCCATATGAGAGATTTACTCAAAAATTCAAGAATTAATAATTAATATTGCAAAGAAGAATTGTTTTCATTTACGCAGGTCAAAATGAAAGAAACACAAATATACAAAGA
The DNA here is from genome assembly GCF_003573695.1 of Papaver somniferum. Lineage (NCBI taxonomy): Eukaryota > Viridiplantae > Streptophyta > Magnoliopsida > Ranunculales > Papaveraceae > Papaver > Papaver somniferum. The sequence goes on from NC_039364.1 coordinate 89,756,643, forward strand.
AGAAATAAGTGTACAAGTATTACAAAGAATCAAAGAAAGAAGTAAAGATATTTCTTGGTTAATCCTCATTATCTTCACCAGACTTGTTTCCTTCTTCATCTGCGTCAGAATCTTTATCACCATCAGAACTTCCATCACTATCAGATCTTCATCGTCAGCTTCGCTATCAGAGATAATCAAACTGGGAGTATTCTGTGGGATTTCTTCTAAAAGACAAGGATAATCAGAATGTGGGATATTATGATCATCACAAACCATTGGATGGTTTGATTGCGAAAATGCATAGCGTCATTCTTAAAATTTCAACAGTGATTTGATTTGATTCTTCAATCTAGAATACTTGTCGTTGCGAGAAGAAAGATTCTTTGCGAGTTCCTTCTTTTCAGCTTCAAGTTCTTCAATCTTTTCACGATATTTATTTTCAGAATCTGCGAACAAAACAACCAATTATTAACTTGATGAAAATTCATAAGAAGCAAAAGATTAGTAAAGAAGAGCAATTAGCAACCTTCTCTGTCAGAAATCATGTCTCTAATCAAGGTTGTATGTTCAACTTGGAGACTAACATTTACGCCTAAATCTTTTCTAGCATCATCTAAAATTTTCGCAGCCCAGACAAATTCATCCTCACTACTTATGAGAAGACGAGAACGAATTTGATTTTCCCTTTCGCAGAGTTCAATATTCTTGCGGTTAGCTTCATCTCGCTCAAGTTGAACTTCAAGGAGAGCCTCTTGGAATTTAGCTAAAGCCTTGGCACCTTGATCAGAGATACGATCCTTATCATCTATGAGACCTCTAATTTTGGTTCTTAATTCATTGGTTTTCTCTTTGGAATCAATAAGGAGACGCTTAAATCTGTTGTCTAAGCCTAAACTGGATCTATGATCAATTTCTAAGAGGCGAAATTTTGATTTAAGTTCATCTAGAGAAAGAGATGAAATTCTATCATTTGAAAAGTTATTTAAGGAATTGTTAAGACGTTCAAGAAGGGTATCATTATCCAAGGCATTAGAAAATGAGCGAAGAAGGGTGGCTTCATCAGAAAGACCATAGATGTCTGCAAAAAGGATTATTTAAATAAGATAAAACAACAGGATGAATGAATAAACAAAAAAGAGAAAAGTAACATACCGTAAAGCTGATTATTAGCTTGTTGAATACTAGAAATTTTATTCTTATATGAGGAAGAATCAATTTCTAATTGCCTATTTCTCTCGCGAAGACTTTTAACTTCAGCTTCCAATTCTTCATTCTTTTTGCGAAATTGAAGATTTTTCTTTTCAAGATTTTCGCGTCTTCTCTCCAGATCTGAGGCAACAGCAAAATAAGCTTTTCCAGCCTGCGAAAAGATATAAAAAATATTAATATGGAAAGAGATTTTGAGTTATAACAATAAAAAAGTAAAAAGATAAAAGTATACCAAACTATTGAGAGAATGCAAGAAGTCGGGAGTCACTGATCTAGAAACTCCGCGAAGAGAGTTATCACCATCCAGTAAAGGGACATCACAAAGGGTAGCGAGAGCTTTGCAGGTATTTGCGAATTGGATATCTCCCATCCCTTGTAGAGAATCAGAAAAGAGGCCAGAAAGCTTAGCCATAGAAGATTCAGGTGGAGAATCTTCAGTCGCAGCAAGATCATCGTTATCTTCATCACCCTTATCACTTTCAGAACTTTCGTTAGGAAGAACATTTTAAGGAGAAGGAGAACGAACTTTTCTTTTCTTTTGAGGAGGACCAGTTGATTTTTCCTTGCGAAGAGAACCTTTACCTTTATCACCAATCTTCGCAGCATCAACAGATTCTTCTACTTCAGCAATAACCTTCACACACAGATAGAAATAAGAAATGGAAGCATGGAAGTAACAGTACTATTTAAAGTCATAAAAGAAAATCTCTTACTTCATCTGTGTAGGAGCGAAGATCTAACAGAGTACTAGATTTCCCAGTCCTGTTATAACTATCCTTTAGTTTTTGAATCTGCGAAATGCCGCAAGAGTTAGCGAACAGAATAGTAAAAAATCAATAAAGAAATATAAAATGAGTTAAAGGGGAGAAACATACCTCTTTCTCCTTCTCGGGCCAGGAGAAAACCCAAGGTTGATATGCAGCGAGATTCGCAGGAAGAACGTTTGATCCAGCAATGTAAGGACCCTTTAGCATTAAAGGAAACACACACAATTTGTCATCTTTAGATTGACGAGGATTTATATTTTTACCAGAATGCCAGTCAATATCTTTCATAAGAATTTTGGCTTCATCAATGTTATCTTTCCTTCTTAATCGAATATCCCAGTGAGTATTCTCATTCTTCATGGAGATAAGTTCGTAGTTTTCAAAGAAACTCGCCACTGTATATTTCTCAGCAACTATCTCTAGGTCTGAGAATTTTGGATCCCTAAGTTCTGTGGAGTAAAGAGATCCTCTACCAGCACCACGATTAGCGAACTCTAGCATCAGACGGATGCAGTCCCCACTTAGTTGGAAAATGGCTCTCGAAAATTTCGGATGAGCGAGAATTTCATAAAATAAAGGAATGTCTGGGTTATAAAGAGGAATAGGGAGACCTGCGAGAAGTTGACCTAGCGAAATTATGATTGATTGATCATCACAATTTTGATTGGAGAAAAGCTTGACAGAAAGAATTGATTTAGCATTCACACCAGGAATGGGGGAGAGTGAAAGACCTTTATTAGCAAGATCTTTTTGGACATCTTGTAGATTCTTCTCATATCTATGACCACTTGGAGCCATGTTTAAATACAGAGTATGGGAATGTATAGAAAGTAAAAGAATTGAAGGAAGAAAAAATTACAGCAGCAGAATTTGCAGAAGAATGACAGAGTTGCAGAGATGAGAGAATAAAAATAGAAGAGAAAGTAAAAATAAAAGTGGAAAGAGGGGGGGATAAGAGTATATAAAGAAAATTTACTTCTCGAAGAAATAAACACCATTAAGACGAAGAGACGTGAGCGGTTGAAAGGTAGCGGTTACAGAAGACATGTCAAGAAACAAATGGAAGAGAGAGTACGTGTGATAAATGTGGAATATGAAAAGATAAGCAGTTGCGGCATTTCTCACATCATTCTCTACTTTGCAGAGAAGATATGAGAAGAGGAAAGCTGTAGGATCAGAATCTCGCAATAATTATGTCTCAGCGAAATTATCAATGGTATTTCACAATAGCGTCGTAGAACAATTTCAGAAACGACGTCAGCAAGGATCATGAGAAAGATATGATAGTCTTCCGAAAATTAGAGAGCTTGAGAAGTGAACATTTGTGAGGTTGCGAGAATGTCGCAAACCATATCCGAAAATAAAGGATAGATTAGCTGTCATCCACTATGTATTTCCTTATAAATAGTCATTCGTGTTGCAAAGGAGAGAGAGATCTTTTTTTGAGTAAGAAACAAGTAAATAGGAGAGAGAAAGTTCAGAGAAGATTTCATTCTTGATTTCTTTATCTTTCTTGTAAGAAGATTCAAAAATTAATAAATAAAATTAAGAGTGTAAACCTAAAAATGAGTTGATCATCAATGAAATCATATGAGGGGTGTAGTATAGGATTTCCTGCAACTACATTATTATTGAGTGTGGTTAGCACAAATATTAAACATTGTTTGATGAAGGAGTTAGTTCCATAAACATGATTGTTTATTTCTTTGAATTGATTATCTTTTAATGTTTAGGAAAAACATGTATTGTTTTCTAGATCATTCCAATGATTACTTTAACGTTAAATGTTATTCCTACTGGGCACCCATTTTAGGGATGATGTGCTCACCCATTCCCACTTTCAGTTTCAGAGACAGATTCAGAGTTGCGCAACGGAAGCTTCGAGGAATTGAGTCCGTTAGTCGGTTAACTTCGACTATGTTTATTATCTTGCATATTGTATTTGTAAACCTAATAACTATTGTATATGTATCATTTGAGAGGAGTTCTTGTATATATATTTCTGAGCGGGGCTAGTTTTTTGGTTAATTTTTATAGCAGATTTATTAATTGAAGGTTTAAGTAAAGGGTTAGATTCTTATTGCCTCTTTATTTAGTTAATCTCTTTGATTAGACAGCTGGTCGCTTAGGGGGTGCTACAATAACTTTGTAAATGCAAATACAAGATCTGATGTTCCAAATTGGATAAAGGGTGTTTCAAAAAATATTCAAAAGGACAATGATCCTAATGGTATGAAGGAGAAAGCTGCTCCTGCGAAACCCAACTCTAAATAGGTCCCTAAGTCCTCCATAGCCAAGAAGGGACCAAAACTTAGTCACAATAATGACTCTCAGCTGTTAATTGTTGATGACAATAATTATAAGAGTGTTCTTGAAAGACTAAAGAAAGACATCATGTATGAAATCTCTTGTACTAGTAAAGGTTGTGATAATGACTCTCTTCATCACAAGTCAAAGAATAAAAACAAGAGATGGAACAAAAGAAAACAAACCAAGCAAGAGGTCAAGAATGATGATTCTGTCTTAGTCACCCGTGACGAACAAGACAAGGATCAACTCAACACAACCTAGTTGTGTTAGAATGTGCATGCTCACCTTTGTGTTCAATCTTTTGAAAGGTGAGGAAGCACATGAAAAACTGAGCACATGATCTCTCGGTTATTATAGGACTAATTAACATCTTTAGGAGATTTCTTTTCCTCTATACTCATACTTTCTCTATCTATATTTGAGGTTTTGATATAAACGGTAATTGTGAGTTTATGATGTTGATATCTACTGATCATATATGTGTAGCTCTTGTTTTTACGGTTAAAACGAGCCAAAAATCACTAAATTCGGACATTGTATGCAAAAGTTATGTCAAAAACAGTTTAGTGTTGTGATCCGTCACAAGTAACACTTGGGGTACCGATCCTAGTGATAGGTGCAATATGGGGAACCGATCCTAGTGAGAGGTCCCCATACGAAGAAGTGTAAAACTGTTTTGCCCATAAATTCTTCGTCCGAACTCGGAATAACCTCATTCTTTTTGCGTTGTTTTCGCAATTCAATTCCCTACAAGATAGAGGTAATTGCAATACTTGATTCTTTATTGAATATTTATGGTGTATTGCATTTGTGTTTATGGGATGTTTGATTTCAGTTTTACTACCTTAATATTCGATCTCATAATATTGTGAACCCCTGTGGTTTGGATGAATTTTTGATTTAGCAGGATTAAGTTCTAGCCCATGTTGGTAGGCTTTATCAAAGAATCATGAGGGGTTCTGGTAGAAATAATACGTGAAAAATTCACAATATGTTGATTATGTTTTGGTTTAGTATAAAAGCATATGTGTTTCGACGGTTTTCAACTTTTGCTTGCAATTGTCAAAACCGATTTTCAACCTTTCTCTGGTAAAGGTAGGTTGTTGTTATTCTTTTGTTTTTGCATAAGGATGACAACATGATGATATTTCGATATCAAATCTCCCTGTAAGAAGATGCAATCATATTGGAGAAGTGGATGCGAAATTTGAGGTAACAATCTTGTTAGTTAATTGTTTTCCTGTTTAAGAAAAGCTTGAGTTTATATCATATATATTTATTACTTTTGCTTAACAAAATTTAGGTTCAATTGATGTTTATTCCATGATGTGTGTGTGGATGTGTGTGATTCAATTAGTTCCGGTTAAGAAAAACTATTGTTATCTTGCTTTATTGTGTGGTATTAATTGTTTAGGCTTACAAAATTTCGGTGCTTTTAATGTCTATGTTGTTTCAATTGCTTCCGGTTGAGGTGAATAATTATGCAAGTTGATTTATGTTGGTTCTTATGAATTATTTATGGCTTAACGAAATAAAAGGTGTACGGGATGAGTTGTTTAGTCCAATTCGATTCCAGATAAGAGAAACTAAGTTAATTTTGATCTTAGTTAGACTTATCGAAGTGAGGTTTCGGTTATACAAGTCTAATCGAATGCCTTAACAAGAAATTCTAGTTAACTAACCTAGCACTTGTCTTGTTTAAAATTGAAAGGTCTAAGTTTATGGATAATTAGAACCTGATGAGAAAAATAAAGTTATCTTTATTTTGGTCTTATCGAATTAAGCGGTTGTTTTTGAACAATCGGTTTAGCAAAGGGACTAAGGTACTTAGTTGATTTTTGTTTTGCTAAACTAACTTGGAAAAATTGTTTCGGACAATTGTTTCCTTAGTAACATATCAAAATAGAACTACTTGTAGTTTCGGTTTTGATAATGGTTATCAGAACATGATGTGTGGAACCCTCGTGCCTAACTCTACCGGTTACAAGTCTTTTTGAGATTTGTAAGATTCTTTTCGTGTTGTCCTTTATCTTTTCGTTTTTTTGTCATTTTGTGACAAAAAGGGGGAGAAATATATGGAGTAAACAAGTGATACTGGCATTGATTGTATATTGATTGTTATCACTAAGGAAAATAACATTGGTGCTTAAACGTTTTATCTAAACGAAAGAGTGAAAGCACAGACTAAGGGGGAGTAACATGTCATATGAAGTGGTATAACAAAGACGTGCGGATTGAATATCTACCTATCTTCCTTAGGGGGAGTATTAGCTTTGTTATTATAATGTCAACAACGACATTTTCAAGGATTGAATGTAAGCAGTTTACTGTGATGTTGAATCGGGAATCAAGCGTATGTGTAATGAATTCTTGTAATTTGTTTATCCATATGATGTAAGAGTTTTTTCACTAAAATTGACAAAGGAGGAGATTGTTAGAGCATTGCTCGGTTGAACCCACCAAGCATTGGTATGTCAAGTTTGGTTGTCATATTTTAGTGAATCAAAACTCATGTTAAGAGTCGCTTGATTATGTACTAGAGTCAACTTCGTAGGTTAGCTTGAAAGTATTAGGATATGAGACATTACAAGTATTGTGAAGTCTTGAAGATGTGAAGAAGCAAGGAGCTACAATGACAACAATCATCCTTCCACTTGAGGTTAGTGATATTTGACTTGAACTGTTTCATTCCCTAACGTATCTTTCAAGTCGTGCATATTGAAAAAAAAACTGCGAAGAATATTTGAACTCTAGATAGACATAGTATTAAGGAATACAATACGAGGTCTATTGCTTAACCATTAAACTTTGTAGATAAGACATCGACATAATCATTTGAACGCTATTATGATTATGTATGGGTATGAGGTGAGGATTTCATCCTAGGGAATAATGTTTTACATGTGTTCTAAGGAACTAAGTTCATAAACTTGTTTGTGAACCGAAAAGGAAATTTCCAGGCGTTATTGGTTTTGTTATTCATTGATATCTTATGAACAACCAATATGTGTGATTGAGTATAACCATTCACGACTTGTTGTGTTCTTGGTAGAACTATTCACAAAGGCCTTACTTATGTATTGGTATGATTTTTATTAGTGAAACCGAACTCAAGTAATCACCTGAGATGGTATGATCGAGTTTGTGATTTTATGTCTGACCAAATATGGGAAAGGGGGAGCCGATCCTAGTAAGAGGTGCAATACATCACAAAGGGGAATCGATCCTTGTATGAGGTGCAGCAAGGTTTATAGCAGAAAGGGGAACCGATCCTATGAACATGTGCAACACGTTTTTAGGAAAAGGGGAACCGATCCTATGGACATGTGCAACACATATAAGTCAGATACCATTTATATGTGGGAACCGATCCTAGTACCTAGTCAACCGAATTTTGGAAAGCTAGTGTGACTATGCACAATACTCACATGGAAGGTAGAACCAAAACTTGTTTTGGTAGAACCGATAAACCCATGATTGTGATTGAATGTTATTTGATCAATCGCATAGTTCTTAAAGCCAGATGAACCAATTCTAAACTTGTTTGGAAGTGTGGCAAATCGGTTTCAAGGTTGTAAGTGTGAAAGAGAACTTACAAAGTAAGGATGTTGACATACTTTGAACACGTGCTATGAATGTTTATTTTTTAATTTTTCAAAGTTATTCCTTAATAGCTAAGGGAAGAGAATCCCAGGATCGAAACATAAATAAGTTAAAAATCTTTTAATTAAGGTATTTAACATCATTTTGTAGGGAAATAAGAATTAGTAATGTGCATTTACTAATTAGAGATTTTACGAATTTGTGTTTTAATGAATATCTTGAAAATATTTTCGGTTTTGGAAATTCCTTGGTGTCCAAACTTCCTTGTCTATAAGTACTTGAAGTTTGCCTTTCTAGCAAACTAATCCTTCGTAACAACAAGCTTCCTCTTTGTTGTGTTGTTACTGGTGTAGCCGCCTATTCGGAGAGGAGAGTAACCTAATTAGGCGAAATCTCTTACGACCGCTCAGTTTAATGTCTTCTTTGGGATTGAGAATCTCTAGTGTGTACCGTTGGTGGGAAACTAGATAATTGCGGTTTATCATTTGTTTTATTGATTTGATTGACTAACGGTGGTTGAATTTTGATTGCACCAAGTTTGTTTATGCTTGAGAATCTTCTATTCTGATATAAGATTCACTCAAACTAGTTCAGAGTTTCGACCGGGATCTTTAGACTGTTGTTAGTTCTAAAGACGATCTTGTGATAATCCATTGTTAACAGTCTCCGTTCTGAGCGTGATTGATCACAAGAGATTCAAGTGATTGTGTGCAGGTTATTATTGAAGATCTAAGAAGATTTGAAGACGAAGAAGATATTGAAGATTTCTGATTTGTGGGTTCATAATCTTTGGTGTGCACAATACTTGTTTCGAGAAAAGAGGATCCAATTAATAATCGGTTTATCCTTGTGATAGATTGGATTGATTAATTGAGTAGATCGGCATCAACAGAATTCTTTGGATTAATAGTGTTGTTGGCTTAATCTTAAACGGTTACTTCGGTAATTGAATATAAGATAGATCTAAGGACCTGACGAAGGAGTTTATGTTAAGATAAACAGAAGAGCCTTTTTCCAACTCATATCACTTGGTTGAATAGAGTTGATACCAAACAGATTTGTTGTTCCTTTACTGTTTGGAATAAGAACCAAAGGAATTGTTCCAAGTACGTGACTAAAGTCGGAGGCGTGGGAATATAGACGGAACTAGGTGAACTATAGTTTTAGTTGCTTGGTCTCAACCATACGAAGTTAGGTGTAATTTTGTGTAGCGGCTTAATCCTGAGAGTATTCAATTCTGGACAAGGTCCCGGGGTTTTTCTGCATTTGCGGTTTCCTCGTTAACAAAATCTTGCTGTGTCATTTACATTATATTTTCGCATTATAATTTTTAATTATAATTAAAGTAAATTACACAAACTTTAATTCCTATTTACTTGATAAGTGAATCCTATTGTGCTTGGTTAAGTCCGAACCTTTTTATCAAGTAACATACTTCATCGTTGTATTGTCTCGATCTCGTATCCATAGACAATTACATGAAGTGTGAACCGATTAGTTGTATTGTCTCGACTCAGTCCATAGACAATCACTTTCGGATAAAGGACTTATAGGTAGGAAAAGTTTTAGCTTGAGGTATATTTGGGTACCCTCGCCTTTTCAAAAAACAAGAACCTCAAGGAAAGCAACAAAGAAATATTCTCAAGAGTTAGTGATCAAAAATATTACACAATGTAATATACTGGAGCAAGGCTCAACAGTATTGTGATCATCATTACGTAAACAAATGGAAAAGATAATGAAAAGAATAATATAAAAACGACTAATTTCTCAAGACAAAAGATCTTCTTAAGAATTATGAGCATCCTCCCACAGTTACATGGAGGATGCTACATTGAGCATTCAAGTTGTATTTTGATGAGCATTTTGCTCATCAAGAATATTGACTTCTTCTCTCTTTCCTTCATGAAGATTTTCACAAAAGTCAATAGGGTAAGTCGAAAGAGATTTAAACAGAGGAGAACAAGGGATACCTGAAACTACTGCCTTACTTGCCTTCTTAATGCTCCGTTTGAGTCTGTTTATACTTGTCTTGAGCTCCGAGACTCGATTATTGGTATGAATGAAGTCTGGAGCAGACATCTTGGATTCAAGCCTTTCTTCAGAGAGAGAAAAGGAGTTTGGACATTTTTATTCCTCCTATGACTTTTTCTCTTCTCAGAGTAATTTAAAGAGTCAGTTTTCCACCTGACGTTCTTTCTTCTTCAATTGTGGGCGATTTTTGTGTTATAATCATAATCAAGAATTGGATCATTGTAACATTTTCTTGATTGCAGACAAGACCTTTTACACCAGCTACATGAGAAACAGGTTTAATTACTTCTTTAGACATCCATACAAGAATGTCATGAAGTTTTTCATTCCTCGGTCGGAAGCGACATCTCCTTTCAAGGTGTCCTTTGTTTCCGCAATAATAACAGTTGAAGGAATTGTTCTTGACTGTTCTCATGTGAGTTGATTTCGAAGGTGGACAATCCTTGTTTCTTGGCACAACAATTGCTGAAGAAGGTTTTTCACTTAGAGACTTGTCATTAGCACGGAAAAAATTGATCTTACTAGTACTTGAAGCGTCAATTCCTTTATAGCCCAGACCACGTGTATCACGATGTTCTTTACATGCTCCCAGCATAGAAGATAATTTTGTAGAGCTAGAACTGAATCTTTTCAGATTCTCTTCCAGTGAATTTACCTTATCAAGAGCAGCAACTAGATCAATCTCCAATAGTTTTTCTTTGGCGAGAAGACTGATTTCTCTGTCATAAAAACATTTTTGTTGAGAGTCGTATCTTGCTCCATATTCTGCAAGTCTTTCTTACAACACAAAGAGATTCCAAAGAAGATTATCACATTCAGACCTTTTTGAACGTACATCTTCTTCTCGATCTTTAACGGTAGATTTCAAGAGTTTGTATCCACAATCATAACCTTTAAAGAGTTTTCTTAGTTAGTTTTCTGTTTTCTTAACAGAGAGGTGCCAAATATTCAGCCAAACCAGCTGTCGACTTATTTCCTTTTAATACATGGTCAAAGAGATTGATATATTGAGAGACTTCCCCATCAGTACTTTGTCCTTCTTCTGAATAACTTTCATCTGAAAGATCATCCAACTGTTCATCTAGGCATTTTCCCAATTGAACACATATTCAGTCAAAGGAGAAGATAAGGGAGATTTCTCAGATGTCTCAAGATTTTGAACCAAATCAGAGTAAATCTGAACTGGTGTTGCGTTATCAGAGATAACACTTCTGTCCATAGAGTCAGATCGCTATAAACACGGACTTATGAGGTCTTAAACATGTTTGCCGGCCCTGATGAAAAAGCGGGGGTCTAACAACCTCATCCAATATTTCTCTTAGCAATCTGTATGGACTAACTCCAATATACTTTCAAGAGAATCAACTAGACAGTCAGACTCAATCTTAATAAAAAGTATATCAAAGAGTTATATCACAATTTCTCAATTCAATCCGCAATCAAACAAATAAGGATTTGTGAGCCTGATTGAATACAAGAGAAATAACTTGAACAGTACCAAAGACCAATGTTCAAGGATCAATCAATTTCAATCAACAACCAAAGGTTGGATTTACCAATTGATCGATTCAACACACGACTTGTGATATTTCAATTATATAACAAAATATAATGTGGAAAAGAAATAACACAGACACCAGAAGTTTTGTTAACGAGGAAACCGCAAATGCATAAAAACCCCGGGACCTAGTCCAGATTTGAACACCACACTGTATTAAGCTGCTACAGATACTATCCTACTACAAAGCTAACTTCGGTCTGGATTGTAGTTGAGCCCTAATCAATCTCACACTGATAAAGGTACAGTGCGTTCCTTACGTCTCTGATCCCAGCAGGATACTATGCACTTGATTCCCTTAGCTGATCTCACCCACAACTAAGAGTTGCTACGACCCAAAGTCGAAGACTTGATAAACAAATCTGTATCACACAAAAAAGTCTATTGAATAGATAAATTTGTCTCCCACAGATATACCTACGAGTTTTTGTTCCGTCTTTTAATAAATCAAGGTGAACATGAACCAATTGATAACGCAGACTTATATTTCCGAAGAACAACCTAGTATTATCAATCACCTCACAATAATCTTAATCGATAAACGAAACAATATATTGTGGAATCACAAACGATAAGAGGAACATGTTTGTGACTACTTTTCTATCTTGCCTATCAGAGATATAAATCTCAAGCCAATCTTACGATTGTACTCAATCACGATAGAAACAGCAAGATCAGATCACGCAACTACAGAGAAAATAGTTGGATATGGCTTTACAATACCAATGAAGTCTTTAAGTCGTTAACCTAATAATTGGGTCTGGATTCAGAAAAAGCGGGGGTCTAACAACCACACCCAACAATTCGTTTGGCAATATGAATAGACAACCACCAATATAATTTCAAGAGAATCAACTAGACAGTTAGACTCAATCTAGAGAAAAGTATATCAAAGAGTTTTTGGATATCTATCTCTCAATTCAATCTGCAATCCATATTTGAACACCACACTGTATTAAGACGCTACAAACACTATCCTACTACCAATGAACTTCGGACTGGACTGTAGTTGACCCCTAATCAATATCACACTGATCCAAGGTACAGTTACGCTCCTTACGTCTCTGATCCCAGCAGGATACTACGCACTTGATTCCTTTATCTGATCCACCCACAACCAAGAGTTGCTACGACCAAAATTCGAAGAATTGATAAACAAATCTGTCTCACACAGAAAAGTCTATAGGAATAGATAAATATGTCTCCCACAGATATACGTACGAGTTTTGTTCCGTCTTTTGATAAATTAAGGTGAACAAGAACTAATTGATATACCAGACTTATATTCCCGAAGAACATCCTAAAAATATCAATCACCTCACAATAATCTTAATCGTATGGTAGGAAACAATATATTGTGGAATTACAAACGATGAGACGAAGATTTTTGTGATTACTTTTTATTCGAGCCAATCTTAAAGAAGATAATACTCAAACACGATAGAAACAACAAGATCGGATCATGCAACTACAGAGAAAATAGTTGGGTCTGGCTTCACAATCTCAATGAAGTATTCAAGTCGTTAACCTACATAGTTTCGTTAAAAACCTAAAGTTAAAGTTGAATCATCTAGCTTATGCAACTAGTATCACACACGAGGTGTGGGGATTAGTTTTCCCAGTTGCTAGAGTTCTCCTTTATATAGTTTTCAAATCAGGGTTTGCAATCTAAGTTACCTTGGTAACAAAACATTCAATATTCATCGTTAGATGAAAACCTGATTAGATTCAAGCTAATATCTTTCAATTGTTAGACCGAACTTAGCTTGTTATACAAAAATAAAATGTACCCTCATTTAGGTTTAATAACCGTACCTAAACGTGTACACCATGTTGGCTCAACCGTAGTTAATCGAGGTTAGCTATATGAACACTCTCATATCAACCTTATTCATCTTAACCATAACTAGTTCAAATGACTCAAATGAAACTAGTTAAAGTTTTTCTATTGCTATATTCTCATAGAAGTATACAAGAACACAATTGAAGCAAAATCGATGTGATTCACTCGAATCAATTCATGAACATTATAGCCACAGTTTGCAAAGAATGCATTCCTTAATATATAAATGTATTAGTTCATGAGCCAACCGATTTTAGAACTTTAACCACTCAAGTATGCAAACGGGTATGCATACTTAAGGAGTCGGTCTGGGTTTGTGTTCGCCAGTTTGTAAACAGGTACGCATACTTAGTACACTTCCAAATCCCAGCAGAAATTCCCGGACCTATACCTTACGCAAGTATGCGTACCGGTATGTGTACTTGGTACACAGAATTTCACAACATTAAGTACATATACGGGTATGCATACTTAAGTTCCGGTCATGGATCACATACATGCAAGAATGCACAATATGTTTATAATCCAATGATGGTTAAGTATTCTAAACTCTTATTTCAATCATTGAAACTTTCTTAGAGGATGACAATAGCCGTTTTCACACACTATTAGCATCAAAGCAATTTTCAAGTTATTGAAATAATAATAACGAAACATTCCAAGTCTACACCAAATGATTGTATCACACAAACCATGTAAGATGTTACTCAGCGATTTTCAAATGATCAGGATGAACTTGGTTGAATTGAAAGCTTACCAACACATATTCTGAGAAATATGTAAGCGAGTTAAACTCAACTCGAAATCTCAAATGTGTATAATAGAAAACTATATCGTAACAAGACTTATGTCTCAATATAGGAGATAGAGTAGAAATATACTTTCCAAGTGATAGATGAGTTTCAGTCTCCACATACAATTTGTTGATGAAGTTCCACAAACTCTCCTTAGTAGTTCTTCGTCTTCAATTGATGAACGCCGTGAAGTCTAATGCTCAACTACACAATCTATCCTAGTCCGAGACATCTATAAGTAGACTAGAAATCAAGACTTATAGTTTTGATCACTAACATTGACAAACAAGCTTGAGATATCAACGCTTGCGAGTTCGACCGAGCAGTGCTCTAACACCGGATATTACCACTTTCCCTAGTTTCTTTTCTTTGGTTTTCTAGATAGGTCTTGTTGTTAGTTTTCTTATTTGTTGTTTTGGTATTTTTTAATAGAAATATTTAATTGATTCCAGTAAAACAATGAGAAGATAAACTCCTTTTTTCCAAGGCAAGAGGGGAAGCTTAATGAGTTCAATGTTCTGTGATGATAAATGGAATTTAATGTTTTAATCAATTTCATCTTTGTTTGATTGCAATTTTGTGTTGAATATGTCTACAAACTTCTTAGATTTAGTGTGATTTCCGGATACATTGAATGCTAAGAAATCCCTGTGACATTTCTCAAATGGGTTTTACTTTAGTTACTATTTTGGGATAAAAACTGATTCTACTGTTTTTGGTAAATTTGGATGTGTTGATGAGAAACAAATTCAAACACTAAACAAATGCACTGCACGGGAGTACTTTTAGATTCGCGAGATCAATCTTTAAGACTCTGGCCTAAACCAAGAAATGGTCGTTCCAGATTCAGTTCGGTCACAAGGTGAAGGAGAATGGTTGATCTTAGGGAGGGAAACGAAGAAGGTGTTTGAGATCAGGATGTTGAATTATGAAGGTGTGGTTGTTCTATGACTTGTATCAGAAAATGGTTTCTGGCAACTTGTGTTGATAACACTTGTTTTCTGTTTTCGAAATAGATTGAAAACCTATTTATACAAGTCATTGAGCGCACCCTGATCTCTTAGGAAATGGAGGAAGTTAAGTGGTGGAGAAGTAGGGTTGTGCGGAAGGTGGTGATCATCATGTTTCCGTTATGAGGGAAGAGTGATCACACGTTCACCCACTACTCTCATTACTGTTAACTGTCCGTCTTTCCTGACATTTTCTCGTAATGGGCGTGTTGCACGCTGCACGCTGTAAACCTCCAGACCAATAGCCCAGTGAGTATCCCCCAGTTTGTGACATGTTTGATGTCTCGAGTGAATTGGGTCAATTCATATGACTTGCTGCTAAAATCAGCACATAGTGCTTTTAGGTTAAATGATAAGTAATTCGTGAAATCAATATTATAGCATCGTTAATCGCTGTATATAAAGCATCGCTTTCGAATAAGCAGCTGAAAAATAATCGATGTGATAGAAGCATCGCT
This sequence comes from Papaver somniferum, assembly GCF_003573695.1. Lineage (NCBI taxonomy): Eukaryota > Viridiplantae > Streptophyta > Magnoliopsida > Ranunculales > Papaveraceae > Papaver > Papaver somniferum. The sequence continues at coordinate 89,772,211 of NC_039364.1, forward strand.
GTTTTAGAGCTCAATCGAATCAGTCACAAATCAAGCGTCTTAAAAGTAGCACGACCGGCCCTCTTTGGGTGATCGTTTGAGGACCCTATGGGTGAGCTATCACCTGGTCGATCACTCCCTGTGGAGGAGGGGAGGCCGGTGATCACAATGCTACCCTGTTGGTTTCCTGAAAATAAATCTACACCACCCAACTAGGCTAGCAAGGTTGGATGTATGAGATGATTTGCGGCTGTTACATATTGTCGTTGACGCAATTTTAGGGTTTAGGGGCCGCGCGGCCAACCCTCTTTTGGGCGAGCTATTCGAGGCACTGAGTGCTAGTTCGAACAGGTCGATCGGCCACGTGCAAAGATGGGTTGCCGGTGAGCATACTGACATCTCCTCAGCCATCTAAAATTATATCTAAGCCACTCGATTCAGCTGGTGAAGATGGATGGTCGTGATCGATTTGCGGAAGTAAGAGGTTGCTGCAAACACCAATTAGGGTTTCAAAGCATCCACGTCCACCCTATTTCAATCGAACGATTTGGTGTGCCATTGACTTCCCATGAGCAAGTCGATTGGTCGGGGATAATATTGGGATAGTGGTGAACGCATTGGCACCTCCTTGATCGTTTGGAACGCGATCTAAGTCGTCCAACTAGGCTGGCGAAGTTGGACATATATGATGGTTTGCGACAATAATATACAGCCGCAACCCAAAATTAGGGTTTTGAAATAGCGTGTTCGGCCTAGTTCGGGCAAACGATTTAACTCCATATAGGCTTGTCACGGTCAGGTCGATCGACCAAAGGGTAAGTTGGGGTGCCAACGAACACGCCGGCACTTCCTTAATCGCTTGTGGGAAAATCCAAGCCGTCCAACTAGGCTAGCGTTGGACGGTTGTGACGTTTCTGAGATTGTTTTGGCCGGTCTAGCTCGTTTGAGCTCTCTTCTTCGACGACGCGATCACCCATGTTTGGGCTAACCGTTCGAAGCACTTGTGAATGAACAAAATAGGAATCGATTGACTAGGGCACTAGTGGGCCCGCCGGTGGTCAATACGGTGATTGCCTAGTTCTGCCAGGAGTAGTCTATGCTTGCTAAATCGCACGGCCAAATCGTGTGTCCGTGATCATTTTTGAGACTGATATGAACAGTATAGATTTTCCTTAAGGAATTTAAACGTGTTCGATCGCGCTAACTTTCAATTAAAAGGCGTGCTAACACGCTAATCTCTTTGTCAAAGGGTGGTGTAGCCTATATGAGTGTTTTCATGCAGGTCTCAATACTGAGACTTTGAGAGATTTACGCTACTCCGCTGCGAGTGAACGTTAATCGTCATGTCATGCCAATATTGAGAGTTCGGATGGGAACATAGCATAGGAAAATACTAGGAAGGCCATGCATTAGCGAATAATGCGATAGGTTAAAATTTACAGAATATCTGGGATTGTTGCTTCATGCACCATTCTGGATAAATTTCATAAATATGTTGAATTGCTCAATACATATGTAAGTAAAAAGGTTTGTGCACTCATCACTTTCAAATGGCTCTCTTTCTTTTGCAGGATGACAGTGCTAAATATAGGGTTTTACGATTTTAACCCTGAACTGAAAACCACCATCAACAGTTACATAATCATACTCTATGAAATGGTGCTTTTGATTGCAGTTAGAATTACTTAAGCCATATTTTACGAGTAGAGCAGATTACTATCTGTCTTTATTTGAGTTATCATTTGATCACATATAAGAACTTGAGTGCTATTAGGTGGAACCTTGAGTCTTGGTAAATACAATAATCATTTCCTTCTTTTACAATTCTCGTTTGCTGCATTTTACAAATCAACATTACATTATTGCTTTGCCAAATAATTATTTTGAACAACAACAGTCTTTGTAGTTGAACTCAACTATATCACACTTATTTCATTTTGATGCTCTGAAAAGAGTAGTCAAATTTTGGCGCCGCTGGGCCGGGGATTGTTTAGTGTTCTTTAGAATTCAGTTTTGCTTAGGTTTATTTTTAATTTTGTTTTTCTGTTTGCTGATTTGTGTTGATTCATTACAGGAGTAAGTTAGGATTAAGATTTGGCGATATTAGGAGCTGGATACGCAGAAGGAAGCAGGTGCTATTGTTTCCGTTGTGAGTAGGCTGAAATATCGTCGAAATAGCGCAACTTCGGTAACATTGTATCTGTCTCTTGTTTTCAGTTTTTAGTATTATCTTGTTACTATTTTGTTTGTGTTCTTTCTGATTTTGCAAGTGTATGCAATATTTTAAGTCTGATCATTTTGCGACTGAGTCCATATATACATTTAAAAAAATTTGATGAGGTTTGTGCTACTATGCCTTTTGTTGCTGCGACTCAAGATGTCGTGAAACTTAAATTGTTTCCATTTTTTCTAAAGGAGAAAGCTGAAACTTGGCGGCATTCTTTGCGACCAAATACCATTAGGACATAGAATGAAATGACTAGAGAGTTTCTGAAATTTTTTTTTCCGGTACACAAAACCATCACTCTTCGAAAAAATATAATGAATTTTTCTCAAAATGAACATGAGTCTTTTTTCGAGTGTTGGGAGAGATTTAAAGACTTACTTTCTAGCTTCCCTCGTCATGGTTATGAAATTTGGAGAGTAATTAACTTCTTTTACGATGGTCTGAATCCTTCTATGCGTCAATTTGTTGAAATGACGTGTAATGGGCAATTTCTGAATAAGTCACCTGATGATGCTTGGACTTACTTCGATTCGCTGGAAGAAAACGCCCAAAATTGGGATACTTCAGGCACGGAGGATAGAAATAAGTCCAAACCGTTAGCTATCTCTAGGCCTGAAATGTATGTGCTAAATGGGGAAGATGATTTGAATGCTAAAATTGCTAGCTTGCACAGGAAAGTTGATGTTATTCAGAAACCAAATGTAGTTAAGGTAGCTGACTCGGTAGAACATGCTTGTGGTATTTGCGAAATTCTGGAACACTACACTAAGGATTGTCCTACGATCCCAACATTTCAAGAAGTGTTACATGACCAAGCAAATTCCATGGATACATATAAAAGACTATTTAGCTCCCCATATTCAGAAACATATAATCCAAATTGGCGAAACCATCCTAATGTCAGTTGGAGGAATGGTCCTACAATGAATGGTGTTAATGTTCCCCAAGGGTCTTCATCTAGTAACCCTTATGTGCCACCTCGTAAGAATTTTCTTGAGGATACTTTACAAACTTTTATGCAGGGACAGACGCAGATAAATCAGAATGTTATGAAGACTTTAAATGAGTTGAAATCTAGTATAGTTAGAATCGAATCACGTCTCAATGTTAGGGAGAAAGGAACATTGTCTGCCCAAACTCAACCTAACCCAAAAGGCCAATTTGAAGTTAAAATTTCTAACTTGGATCAAGATAATGTTATCACGACTCATAGAAGTGGTAAGGTGATTGAGACTCCAATGAAGGTAAACGAACATGAGAAGTCTCTGAAAAAATTAAGACTAGTGACAGTCACAGTGATACTCAAAATGAACAATCTGAAATTGATAAGAAAGTGCATGCTCCATTTTCTCATCGTTTATTGTCTATTAAATAAGGATATCCTTATTTATTGTCTATTAAACACTTGGCTGATAATAAGGATATCCTTGATTTTTTTCAGCAGGTGAAGATCAACATACCTCTCTTGAGTGTGATCAAGCAATTTCCAGCCTACACCAAGTTCTTAAAAGATCTATGCAAGATCAAGAGGAAGCACAATGTGCAGAAAAAGGCATTTCTCATGGAACAGGTAAGTTCTATTCTTAAACACAACACTCCTCCTAAATATAAAGATCCAGGATGCCCTACTATTTCTTGTATAATAAGGGATTTCATGATCAAACAAGCAATTCTAGATTTGGGAGCTAGTGTAAACCTCCTACCTTTCTCGGTTTATGAGCAGTTGGGATTAGGTGAATTAAAACCCTCCTCAATCACTCTACAACTTGCAAAAAGATCCGTTAAAGTACCGAGAGGGGTAGTTGAGAATGTGTTAATTCAAATAGATAAATTTTATTATCCGGTGGATTTTATCGTTTTGGATACTCAACCTGTAGCTAATGCTAGTAAAGAAATACCTGTCATCTTAGGCCGTCCTTTTCTTGCAACTGCAAATGCCTTGATTAATTGTCGAACTGGAATAATGAATCTTTCATTTGGAAATATGAATGTTGAGTTGAATATAGATGATGCATGTAAAGATCCAGGTGGTAGAGATGATATTCATAAAGTTAATATGATTGAAACGTGTGTGCAGGAAAAAGCATCTCATCTACAAGCTAACGTTCCTTTAGAAGCTTGTCTTCCTAATATATTGGATCGATGAGGATAGATATATTGAAGAAACTAATTCTTTACTGAATTCATCCCTGTTGCTGGAAACGGATAAGTGGCAGTATAGATTTGAGTCACTTCAAATCAGTGAGACTGAGCCATTGTCTCGATCTGTAGAATTCCCAAAGCCTGACATCAATCGCCTTCCTAATAAAATGGATTATGATGTTTTAGACAAAAATGGAGATGTTCAAGTTTTCATACCATCTGAACTTAATGAGGAACAGAAAACAATGCATTCACATGTTGTTAGGAAGCATATAAGTGTCGCAGATTGGAGTATTGCAGACATGAAAAGAATTAATCATAATATTTGGGTACATATGAAGTCACATCTCAGTGAACTTCATCAGATCATAAATGAGGGTAATACGAACTGTAAATGTAAAATGAAAATGTTTTTTGATAAGCATGTTATTTGGGAAATAGTTGAATCAGTTCTTTGCTACAATTCTAATTTGCATTTGTTTTCTGATAAGCTCAAGTCACGATGGAAAGACCCTTTTAATTTTAAAAATAAATTGCGTGAATCCTAATGATAACAACATCTTCAAGGTTAATGTGCAGCGTTTGAAACCAGTTTTGGAACTTGTGAATCCAGAAGTAGATACCACGACTCTGGAGGATCCTTCTTATGTTTGATTGGTTGTGTTCTGCAGATGTCTGGCTGGAGACATAAAATTCAGTGCTTTAGGGAGACAACCCTTGTGTTTGTGGGTATCACAGATGGAAGCCCTCACGAGACAAAACTCGTCATATTGTGCGAGCTTGAGGTTTAAAGGCTTATTGCATGGGATAAATGCAGCCGAACTGACCTGCGACAGTGGTAAAATAATGTAGTTTTATTTTATTTCTTTCTTTATCATGAATAATATGTTTGTGCTTGGATGATTACCCCTTTCCACCGTTGAACTGTTTTTAACCACCGCTACATTGGGGGCAATGTAGAAAATAGGTTGGGGGTGGGGTAAATCCTAATCCATGCTGTCTTTTTGTTTGCATTATTTAATCCAAAAAAAAAGAGTTATAAGATCAGATGTTGAGCGTTTTTTATAACTGTTGTTTAGTGGTTCGTCTTGCTGTTTAGCAGACATTTCTCAATCACTGTTTAGTGGTTCCGTCTAGCTGTTTAGCAGATGTCTCTCCATATCCTGCTGTGTAGCGAAAATAATTTTTTCTTGTTTTGCTAGGGACTAGCAAAATGTGAGTGTGGGGGAATTTGATAAGAACGTATGTGCCATATTTTATACCCATATTTATATTAGCTAGGACTCGATATTTTGGCTAATAATATTGTTTTAGACATTTTGTAGGAATTACAAGGCCGATCGTATTCAATGGCCGATCGTATGAGGCTGGTTTTGGAGATAAGATATCTAAATCGTCTCTTGGAAGTATTGTGTATTGCGCGCGATATGTTTAGTATCGAGAATTCTTGTTGGCATGAGCGGTTAGCGGATGCAGACCAACATGTGATGAAGATTCGTAGCGAAGGCGGATTACCCGATATGACTTTACTTGAGGATCGTGGCTATTGCCGCGAACATCGTTTGGCAACTTATTTTCGATATGCTGAGATGGATGGGGAAGTTGGTCAATGAGTTATCTTTGTTCCTTAGAAGCAAAAAGGTGGAGTCGTTGCAAGCCACCATTGTTGGAAATGCTCGACTTGTACTTAATTGCGAAGATCTATTTGTGGCGAGTCAGGCACAATATTTTCATCTGATGGATCTATATGCAGATCGGTTAAGCGCTTATCAGGTTGATCCCTCGGTAGAGAAGGCAATGGCCTCTGCCGAGGCGTCCGAAGCGTTTTCCGGGGTTCGGGCCCAGATGGAATATCCGGAAAATGAGTTAGCTGTTGCGTGCAATCGGTTGAAACACGCACGTTCAATATTGACATCATATCTTTTGTTTTAAGTATTTGGCTTAGGATCTTAGCTACGTAATATTATGTTTAATCACTTTCTATTATTTCAAATGTATCCGCTTGTAAGGTGATTATAAATATATTAATCTTGATGTTTTGGATTGATTCTCGGTGTCTTGTCGTGAGGTGTAATTTCTTTTAGCTAACTGGCTTTAGCCATTATTTGGTCGTGAGCTTTATTTATCCACAGTTAGGCTTATTAGCCAAACGCTCGGGGCTACGGTGCACTGTATTGATTATGTACAGAGCCTAGCCGGACTCGGGGCTATTGTGCACTTCATTGGCCATGCACGGAACCTAGCCAGACTCGGAGCTATAGTGCACTTTATTGGTCGTGCATGGAACCTAGCCAGACTCGGGGTTATTGTGCATTTCATTGGTCGTGCACGGAACCTAGCCATACTCGGGGCTATTGTGCACTTCATTGGTCGTGCAAGCCAAACTCGGGGCTATTGTGCACTTTATTGGCCATGCACGGAACCTAGTCAGACTCGGAGCTATTGTGCACTTCATTGGTCATGCACAGAACCTAGCCATACTTGGGGCTATTTATTTTTATGAGACATAATTAGGAGAAGAGGAATTGTATTATTGATAATCAGCCATCCGGCTTACATTCAAGCATTCCGCGTAATAATATTTTAACCATTTACCATTAATATGGGTATTGGTCCGGGATACGTTCATCCGCTTGAGATAATAGTATCCACTTTCTGCGGCTTCGCTAATCATAAAGGGGCCTTCCCAGTTCGCAGTAAACTTTCCATCTCTTGTATCTCGTTAAACATGCGCGGCATTTTTTAAGACTCTGTCATTTTCCGAGAAGGTTTGTTCCTTCACCTCCTGGTTGTAGTATTTCACTGTCCTTTGCCTATATTTATTTGCAAATCGCTCGGCTTTAGCCCTTCGCTCTTCCAAGGTGTCAAGATGGGAGAATCGGCTAACTTCGTCCGGAGTGGTGAGACTAGCCATAGCCACTCGTGCTAAGGGTATAGTGATCTCTGCTGGTAATATAACATCCTATCCATATACCAAGGAATATGGTGAAGCTCCGGTCGAACTTCTTTTAGAAATGCGGTATGCCCATAGTGCGAGCAGTAGTTATTCATGCCAGCTCCTGTGATGATCATGTACCGTTCAACTTAATATCCTCAGCAATGTTTTATTAGTAGTTTCCGCCTGCCCATTCCCTTGGGGGTAATACACAGTCAAGTATAAAACTTAATTCCATGTTGATCTAACAACTCTTTGATGTTTTGGTTGAAAAAAGAGGTCCCATTATCCGAGAGGATGATCATTGGCGCGCCAAATCGACATATGATATATCCGCAATGGTGGCTCCGGAGTAATCAGTAGAGGAATGGCTTCCACCCATTTTGAAGAATACTCGGTTGCAGTGATGATATACTTGTGTCGTCCTGACAAAGCCGGACTTATTTTCCCAATGATATCAAGTCCCCAACTAAGGAAGGTCCAGGGAGTAATAACGTTGTGTATTAACGTGTGCGGGGACCGGATTAATGGTCCTTGGCTTTGGCATTGCTGACATTTCCTTACATGCTCGGCAGTATCGAATTCCATTGTGGGCCAGTAGAATCCGCTTTCGTAAAGTTGTAGGAAGAGTTTCTGCATGCCCTAATGTTCCGCATTATGAGATGCAACCATTACTACTTCCTCTTTTTCTTGTGATAAACAACGCAGTATTGTGTTTCCTTAACTCCTTATATATAGAATTCTTTTATTTATGAAAAATCAGACGGCCTTTCGCTGGATCTTGAGCGTGTCTTGTCTATTTTGTGGTAGACGTTCATGTCGGATAAAGTCTATATACGGTTGCCTCCAATCTTCTATCTCTGCACTACATATCTCTGTTTGTTGCGGAGGTGCTTGGCAATCTTCATACTTTTCTTGTACCACTACCGCCTGGACTGCCATGTTTGGCCAATAGACACCCATCCTCTGCAAACGTCCGTATAGCGGAATTTCTCTTTTCTGTCTGCAAGATTCTTTATGAACGCGACTCAATATTTCTTGCGCTTCTATTTTTCCTACACAGCGTGATAGGGCTCCTCCGGGTATTCGATAATACAACGCTCCTCGTACCATGACGAATTGCTTTAATATTTTAGTAGGGAACAACTGTTCATCCGCATTCCTGGTTAGGTCCTCGAAATAAATTGTTCTCTAGTCGTCCTTTTGCTCGAATGCCGCATCCTCCTTCCATGTGCTTGGCAACGTCCTTTTCTTGACTACCTCTGTCCCTTCGTCCGCTTCGTTCAATCACATTTTTGTTGCTAGAGTGGCTAATGCGTCACCATGGCGATTAGTGGTTTTCGCCGTGTGTTGAATGACAGTACTCCCTATTTTTGCTATCAATTCTTGGACTTCCGCCCGGTATGGAGCTAAGTGCGCTTCTTTTACATGGAATTCCCCCGATACTTGGTTTGTAACAAGTTTTGAATCTCCTTTTATGTCTATCGCGCCCAAGTTAAGTTCTTCCGCCATTCGTCGCCCTAAGATTAGTGCTTCATATTCCGCTACGTTATTGCTGCACTCGAAATATAGCTTGAATGCAAATGATAATAAATCACGCTTGGGTGTTTCAAAGACTATACCGGCTCCTCCGTGAGAGCCATACGATGATTCATCAAAAAATATTGCCCATCGTTCTTCTTCTTCAACTTCTGCGACTTCTCCGGGTGTTTCTTCACTTATCCCCATCATGTCAGTTCCCGGAAACGCGGCTAGTAGATCCGCAAATGCTTGCCCGCGAACTCCTCTGGGTCGCTGATATTTCAATTCAAACTCAGACAACGTTAGTAGCCATCGAGCTGTTCTTCCGGATAAAACTGGCTTCGTGGATAGATAAGCGATCGGATTAGCAGTTGCCACTACTATGGTCTCATGAGCGAGCAAATATGATCGTAATTTCTGTGTAGCATATATGAGAGCCAAGCATGCTTGTTCCGCTTTCGAATATCTGAACTCTGCGTCTCTAAATCCTCTACTGATGTAATGAATTGGACATAGCTGATCATTGCGAAGGTCCTGAGCTAGCAGTGCTCCGACTGCCAAACTGGTAAACGTCGTATATAGATAGAGGGGTTCGCCCTTGATTGGTGGTCGTAGAACCCGTGTGCTGATTAAACATTCTTTGAGTTTCTGAAAGGCTCGCTCCTGGTCCGCTCCCATTTATATGGCTTGTTCTTTTTTAATAATGGAAAGAAGGCAGATAGTAATTGGGCCGATCCCAGGATGAACCTTCGGACATATGATATTCTTTCAATAAAAATTTGCAAGTCTTTCACATTTGCGGGTGACATCATAATGGTTATCGCTTATACTTTACCCGGTTCAATTTGTATACCTTTATCTGTGACAACGAATCCCAAGAACTTTTCGGAAGTAACACAAAAGCGCATTTGAGAGGGTTCATCTTTAGGTGATATTTTCTGCATCTGTCGAAGACACGCTTCAAGTGATCTAGATGATCTTCTCTCACTCTAGACTTTACCACAATGTCATCTATGTATACCTCCATTATCTGATGCATCATATCATCAAAAATAGCTACCATAGCTCGTTGATAGGTTGCACCAACATTCTTCAATCCGAAGGGCATTACAACATAATAGAAAATCCCGTACAGTGTCTGGAAGGATGTTTTATGGGCGTCTTCTGCTACCATCCTGATTTGATTATATCCGCTAAAATCATCCATAGAAGAAAACATCTTGTTCCCACACGTGTTATTTATAATTACGTCTATATTCGGCACTGGGAAGTCATCCTTGGGACACGCTTGGTTCAGATCTCGGTAATCGACACAACATCGAACTTTCCCATTCTTCTTGGCTACCGACACAATATTATCTAACCACACAGTGTGTTGGATCGGATTAATGAATGTGGCTTTGAGTAACTTCTCCACCTCTTCTTTGATGGCGATCTCTATCTTTTCCGGGAAACTACGACTTCGCTGCTTAACTGGATTGTATTCGGGTGAAATGCTCAGGTTGTGTGCGACTAAGTTGCTATCTAAGCCAGGAATTTCGTCATATGTAAATGCAAACACATCTGGATATTCACGGAGTAATCCAATCATCCTTTCCTTCTCTTCTCCTTGCAGATGCTTGCTGATGCGCACACAACGGGGATGATCCATTGAACCGAGATTTATTTCCTCTAACCCATCAAGTGTTGGGTCGACTTTCGCCTCATCTTCAAGTAGCTTTTTCATCATTTCTTCTTCTGAGACCAATACATATGCTTTCTCTTGTAACTTTTCCGCTACTGGGGTCGTCTCCGCCATTCTTCGTCTACTAATTACATTACACAATGGTGTTGGTGCTGAGAGACTTCCCCGACTGATTGTTATAAGCGGTAAACGTGTCCTCCTTCCGTCCACGAGAAACGCTTGAACTGAATGTCCTTAGTCTCGGCTACTGCTCTTTTGTTTCCCGCGGCAGGTCCCATCCGCGATGGGCTGAATACTGACTTAAGTTTTTCTTTCACTTGTTCTACTGGTTGGAATTCTTCCCATTTTGGGAGCGGTGTTAAGTTCTCAATTTGTTCTTCTTGGTCTAAGACGGGTTGTGCGTAGAATACCGCGTCGGCTATGTAGGCTTCTTCCGGCCCAAACGGGTTGCTCGTAGCTTGGATCCGGTACTGCTTTCCTCCAATATTGGTTTTGACACATTGATGATACATAGATGCTACCACTTTATGGTTCAAAAGACATCCTCTTTCGAGTAGAACGTGGAATGTGGTGTCATCCTCAAGGGCGTAGAAAGGGGAAGCGCTCTGATGGGCCCAATTTTCATTATCAAATGTATTATCCCGATTGCCATCTGAGTTTGTCCTCCGAACCCTTTTACATTTTTTACGCGCATCTTGATCGCTGACCGTGATACTCGTAGCAACTCCAGTATATGTAGTGAAATCAAGTTAAGTGAAGCTCCACCGTCTATGAAAGCTCGCTTGAGTGGCTGGTTATTAATGAGGGGCGTTAGGTGTAAGGGCAAAGGTGCTCTCCCGGGTAACATATAACTTCATCCGTGAAAATAATAGCTCGCTTAGGCGCCGGAACATATGATTTTTGTTAGAGCATGGCTCGTTCGAACTCGCAAGCGTTGCTATCTCAAGCTTGTTTGTCAAGTTTAGTTGCCAAAACTCTAGTCTACTTATAACTAAGTATCGGATTAGGATAGTAAGTGTAGTTGAGCTTTAGACTCCACGACGTTCATCGAATGAATACGAAGAACTACTCAAGGGAACTTGTGGAACTTCATCAACAGAACGTATGTGGAGACTTGAACTTATCTATCACTCAAAAGTCTATCTACTCTATCTCCTATTTGAGACAAAAAGTCGTATTGCTATATAGACTTTAATTATACACATTTGCTATTTCGAGCCGAGTTTGTCTCACTTATTTATTTCTCGAAATATGTGTTGGTAAGATTTCGCTTTAGCCAAGTTCATCTTTACTCGTGACGAAAGTCATGTTGATTATTTCAATAACTTGAAAGTCGCTTTGATGCTAATAGTTTGTGAATAACAACTATCCTCTAAGAAAATTTCAATGATTGAAATGAGAGTTTAGAACAAGTAACCATGTTTGGATATAAACAAAGTGTGTTCTCACATTTGTGTAAAAGTCCAAAACCAGGATCCTAAAGTATAGGTACCCGTACGCGTACCGGCGGTTGTTGGAAATCCGGGAAAGTATGCATACCCGTACGCATACTGGCGGAAGTTTCACGTCCGTGAATTTCTGATGGAGTTCGTAAGTGTGAATTGATATGCGTACACGTACGCGTACTGGCGTAACCAAACTCGGTCCGGCTACTTAGGTATGCATACCCGTTTGCATACTTAAGTAAGTTACTCTCTAAAATCGGTTTGTTCATGAACTAAAACATTTATATAATAAGGAATGCAGTCTTCGCAAACCGTGGCTATAAAATTCATAAATTGATTCGAGTGAATCAAAATCGATTTTGCTTCGATTGTGTCTTGTATACTTCTATGAGATCTAAGAAATTTAACAACTCTCTAACTAGTTTCATTTGAGTCGTTTGAATTAGTTATGGTAAAGATGAATAAGGTTGATATGAAAGTGCTCATATGGCTAACCATTGGTTAACTATTTTTGAACCTACTAAGTGTACACGTTTAGGTACGATTACTCAAACCTAAATGAAGGTACATTTCATTTGTGTATAACAAGCTAAGCTCGACCTAATGGTTGAAAGATATTAGATTGAATCTAATTTCATCTAACGGTGAACATTGAATGCTTTCTTACCAAGGTAATTTAGATTGCAAAACCTGATTTGAAATCTATATAAAGGAGAACTCTAGCAACTGGGAAACCTAATCCCCACACCTCCCGTATGATACTAGTTGCATAACTAGAGTCAATTCTCATTTAACCTTAGGTTTTTCACGAAACCCTGTAGGTTAACGACTTAAAGACTTCATTGGGATTGTGAAGCCAGACCCAACTATTTTCTCTGTAGTTGTGTGATCTGATCTTGTTGTTTTCTATCGTCATTGAGTACAATCGTAAGATTGGCTTGATATTTATATCTCCGATAGGCAAGATAGAAAAGTAGTCACAAACATCTTTGTCTCATCGTTTGTGATTCCACAATATCTTGTTTCGTTAATCGATTAATATTATTGTGAGGTGATTGATAATACTAGGCTGTTCTTCGGGAATATAAGTCCAGGTTATCAATTGGTTCCTGTTCACCTTGATTTATCAAAAGACGGAACAAAAACTCGTAGGTATTTTTGGGGGAGACATATTTATCTATTACCGTAGACTTTTCTGTGTGATACAGATTTGTTTATTAAAGTCTTCGACTTTGGGTCGTAGCAACTCTTAGTTGTTGGTGAGATCAGCTAAGGGAATCAAGTGCGTAGTATCTTGCTAGGATCAGAGACGTAAGGAGCGCAACTGTACCTTGATCAGTGTGAGACCGATTAGGGCTCAACTACATTCTAGACCGAAGTTAGCTTGGTAGTAGGCTAGTGTCTGTAGTGGCTTAATATAGTGTGGTGTTCAAATCTGGACTAGATCCCGGGGTTTTTATGCATTTGCGGTTTCCTCGTTAAAAAAACTTCCGGTGTTTGTGTTATTTCTTTTCCGCATTATATTTTGTTATATAATTGAAATATCACAGGTTGTGCATTGAGTCGATCAACTGGTAAATCCAACCTTTGGTTGTTGATTGAAATTGATTGAACCTTGAACATTGGTATTTGGTACCGTTCAAGTTATTTCTCTTGTATTCAATCAGGCTCGCAAATCCTTATTTGTTTGACTGCGGATTGAATTGAGAAATTGAGATATAACTCTCTGATATACTTTTTATTAAGATTGAGCCTGGCTGTCTAGTTGATTCTCTTGAAAGTATATTGGAGTTAGTCCATACAAATTGCTAAGCGAAATATTCGGTGAGGTTGTTGAACCCCCGTTTTTCCAATTGGTATCAGAGATGGAAAACACGTTTAAGACCTCATAAGTCTGTGTTTGTAGCGATCTGACTCTATGGACAGTAGTGCTATCTCAATAAATGCACCACCAGATCCAGGGATTACAGAATCTTCTTCCATGACTAATTTAGTAAAATCTGTAGAAGAAATTCTATCTAAACCTCCACCAGGTTTAAAATCCTTAGAAGTTTTTTCGGGGCTAGAGAAAAGACTTGAGAGCTTGTCTCTTTATGTTGATTTATATCTCCAAAAAGAGCAAGAATCTCTTGATAAGATAAATCAAGTTATGATGAATAATATTCATGTTGAAGTCCACATTAATCTACTAATCAGTGAGAGCTATGCTCCTCCTCTGTGTAATCATGTTAGTTGTAACAAACGAGACATATTACAAGAGGAGTTTGAGTCTGTGTTTCCTGACTTCATCACCTCTAAGCATGAATCAATTCATTGGTCAATTTCTGATAAATATTACCAAGATAATAGTATTGTTCTCTCTTATGATGAAATTAAGACGTCTCTTATGATCAAAAGAGTTTCCCTATGCAATACAAAAAATTATCTGCAGAGACTCTTGTTCATAAGAAGAAAGATAAGAATTCAAAAACACAATTTTTTTTGTTTTCCTAATATTCTTTGAAGTTCTTATGAAATCAATTATTTGGGTTTTTCTCAACCTTGTTAGGTGTAAGAGATGTTGGAAAGAAACTCTCTCTTGGTGTCATGGTGTACTATGCTTCTCTGTCGCATGACTGATCTTATGGTGGCTTCTTGGAAGTATATTTGTTGAGTTCTACTCCAAATATGGTGTTCATTACTTTTCACGTGCGGGTCACGTACCCTAAGCCTAACATCTCTATTTTAGAACCTTGTTCCAGAACGTGTTTTACCGGTTCAGGTTCCACCGTTTGACACTTAAAAAGAGAAAGTGTTCTCTTCGTTTACCACGTCTTCTTCTTCCTCCTTAGTTCGTGTATGAAAAATAAAAAAAAAAACAGTTCATATTCCTTCGATCTCATCAACTTCGTCTATCAATTATTTTGAGTGTTCGTGGGCTCTTTGGAATCACAACGAAAGAATACTCCAGGGGTTGGTGTTTATTTTCATCTTCTCTGCAGTTCCGGAACTTCACCATTGTTATCACTTCACGAACCAAGTAAGTTCCTCAAGCTTCTCGTTTACTTTCTTTACTAGAAATGGCTTTTATGAAGAAAGTTAATCGTGGTGAGAGTTCGGGTACTCAAAATCGTGAAGAAGCTTTCTATGACCCAAGCTTGAGAATTAGGTTCGTTAACTCTAAGGCTCGTAGTTACTATATGGAATATAGTACTAAGAAACCTATCATGGAAAGGATTTACAAACCCTCTGTACTTAAGGTGGATGGTATGTCAGGGTTCTTTGAGAATCATGAGTGGGGTATTATTCATCGTCCCATGGGAACTGCCTAATTGGAGCTAACTGCTCAATTTTACGCAAACCCGCATGAGCCTGATACTGTCAACTGCATATTCAAAACCATTGTCGAGGGAACAACATTTCTTGTAAACCGACAAGTAATTGCTGGACTGTTGAGTCTGCCGCCAACTGGTGATTTTCCCTTGCCTCTCCTGAGCACTTGGTACCTTCTTTGGAGGCGCTCTCAGACCTTCTTATTAGCAAGAATGCTCATTGGGACGAAGGGAAGATTGATATTCATGATGCTTATTTGTTCCTCAATGTTGCTGGAAAATTTGTGGTAGCTAACCTGATGCCCAACACAATTGACAGACAACTATCGACCATACCTCTTGCAGAACTGGTTTACTTTGTTGTGGAAGGGAAAAACATTGACTTTTGTGGCCTTATTGTTTGTCAAATGATAAGTGTCAGACAAATTTCGAAGAAGACTCATGGTTTTCCTTGTCTTATCTCAAGGATTTGCAGTCAATTTGGCATTGTGTCTGTCGGAACCAATCTTGGAGGACCAAAAGTCTTAACCATGAAAAGCGTCAGAAAAATGGCCAGGACTCCTGCAACACCCAACTCTGAACTCATCTGTCTTCAGCAAGAAAATAAGGTTTTGAGAGATCAGGTAAATTATGTTGAGACAGCTTATCCTGAACTGCGTGAGAAGTTCTATGAAATTGCTAGAGACTTTTATGAGATGAGTGATTAATCTCTGTATTTGCAAAAAAAAAAATTGGCATTGTCTTTTGAACTACTTATGTTGATCTACTTTAAACTGTTGCTTCAATGGTTGTAATAACTCTTATGTTTAGCCTTGAATGATTTTATCTTTCAATTAAATTGCTACATATGTTAGATACGTAAGAAGTACATATAATGATGTTCAAAATTTAGCTCTATCATATGTCGGTATGCAAGTATTGATAAAAGATAGAATGCACTTTTGACAAACAAAAGTTAAGCCTATTATGTCATTATGCAAATATTGATGGAAGATAGGATGAACTTTTGTTTACAAAGAGTAAGTTTATTGTATGTCATTGTGCAAATAGTGATGAAAAATAGAATGAATATTTGTTTACTCCGCAGTATTGATCTACCCTGATCCATATATTTATGTAAATACTGTGTGGCTCCATAAGTTCTCTTATGTGAGCATTTCGATTAAATTAATCATGGGTTCTCTTGTGGTTAATTTAATTGAGATTTTTGGATACAAATTCATGTTTCATATGATTTGTTAATGTCCAAAGAAATCCTTCTTTTCTTGTGAAAGTAAGGCCACTCTTGTTGTTCTTTCGGGAATGACATTTTATGGGGGGAGTTCTTAATTGAACTTGTGCTTAATTGCCAAATCTTTGTGGGGAGTGCGGCTGTTGAATATTATATGGGTTATCTTGTATCTTTATAAACTCCTTGATGAATGCATTTAGTTTCGGCTATATGATTGCATCTAAAAAGTTGATATGTGCTTTTCTTTTGGTCATGAAGTATCTCTATGGAATTTTCATTAGGATCTATAGATGGGAAAAACGAGTTGCTGGTTTTTCCGGGAATTGAAGAGACGAGCGTGTTTTCGAGACTCCTCAACCGAGCAAACTGTTCAACCTCACACAGATGCACTGCAAAGGGAGTGCTTAGATTCGAGAGATCAATCTGTAGGACTCCGGTCTAAACCAATTCAATGGACGTTCCAGAGTCAATTCGGTTGCAAAGAGGGAGATGGGTTGATCTGTAGGAGGGAAGCTGAGAATTGTGTGGGATCAATGATGATCAAGGATTGTGGATGTGTTGAAGGTTTCTGCAAGTTTTCTGTGAACTGATGAGTTCGAATAAGTTCTGGGAGATTGATGAATTCTTGAGAGTAATTGCTTGAGAAATTTTGTGTAGATGAATGTTATCCTGTCAATCATGGATTCAAATACTTATTTATATTGTCAGAATAGTAAACACCTTGATCCCTGTAAGTGTGACGGTTTCTTGAGTGAAAGAGTGGGGAAGTGGGAAATCGTGGTGAAACCAGTTCCAGGTCGTGCAGAGACGTGATTAACCGTCCTCCCACCACCTTTCTAACTCCTTCAACCGTTTGTACGACTTACTCACATTTCTCATCGTGGATGAATCCACGTGCCGTAGGCCGCCAGACCAAAACCCTAATTGATATCCCGCCATGTGACGTGATTGATGTCTCACGAATCGTGGAGTCTGCATGACATACGCGTATTTTATTAGTCAGTTGTTGACTGATTAGAAAATGAGTCTAAGTTTTGTTGAATTGAGCATGAGCGCTCGAATGTTTGATGATTCATGGATTGAACATGTTAGACGTTCTTAGATATTGCTCGTCTGAGCAACTATTATAAATTCGAGCAACTGAGCATCTACATATTGATAATTTGATCAACGTTCGAGCATCTGAGCAAGCATTGCTCAGTTCGACGAATTACTGAATATTGATAGTTGGATCAATATTCGAGTAACTGAGCAAGTATTGCTCAATTCGACGAATTACTGATAAATTACTGAATATTGATAGTTGGATCAATATTCGAGTAACTGAGCAAATATTGCTCAATTCAGCGACTTATTTATTGGTGACGTGACCCAATAAAATGTTAATTAAAATATTAATTAAAATAATTAATCCAGATGTTGATTGATGGATCAACATGAATTTATTAGTGTTTGAACTTGCTCAAAATGATGATTTTATGGAGCGTTTGTTCAAAACCCTAATTTTGATCAATTGTTCGTCAATTGATGAATTATTGAAACTAGGTCATGAGTGAGGGAGGGACCGACCACATGGAATGAGGGAGTCCATGTGGCGCCTAAGTGCTCGAGTGAGCATGCACCAGGTCCTTAGTTGTCCAGTTGGTGAAAGAATGATGATTAAATGCCGGTTTCATCATTTATTGAAATAGTGCTCGATTGAGCATTAGGTGATAAAACCTAATTATGGAAAAGTGAGGGACCTACCAAGAGGGCATAAAACCGTCCCTTGGTGGTCATGGGACCATCGGATGGTCGTTTGAGCAAATTCCAAGTTGGTTGGAAAGAGTTTGGACCCAATATGAGCAATTGAGCAAATTAGGTCAAAATTATAAGAATGTGTGGGACCGGCTCCTTGCAAGCATTAGGTACGGCCTTGGTCGGTCAAGGAGCATGCCCGTATCACCATAATTTCCGTGTCTCAGTCCTGAGAGTTTCGTCATTTTCTGATGTGCGTTTGAGCAATATTTTGAATTTTCAGAAGAGTTCGATCTTTGACTTAAATTCTCGATTTTGCTCGAATGAGCAAGTAGAACTTTGCTCATTTGATCAAAACTTGGAGAATATTAAAATAATAATATTTTAATATTTGGCGTGGGTATCCTAGTCGGTCATGTGACCATTTGACCTTTTGGATTTTCATGGTTTGAGCAATATTTGAGAAAATATGAAGAAATCATGATTTTTGCTCAAACTGAGGAGTTTCATGAGATGAGGGAACTAACAATTATGAAAGACTAGGGATTGTAAGGTGTGGGACCGGACACGGCTAGGGCATAGCCGGATGGCCAGGTAGCTCGGTCCCGCAACACCTTTCCCTATTTTTATTATTTTTCATGAAACCGTGAAAATATGGAGAAATCATGACAAGGAAAGTTGCTAGAATGAAGGAGTTTTCATGAGTTCATGAAAATAATAGAATATGAAAAAACTGGAAGAAACATGGGGACCGGCCACGGCTAGGGCATGGCCCGCCGGCCTGTGGGCCCGGTCCTTGGGCGCCTCTTCATTATTTTAATATTATTATTTTCTCTCTCCTGTTTTGTGTAGGATTCCTCATTTGTCCATATTTTCGAATGCTCGTTCGTGCATTTGGGTGCTCGGTCGCGCATTATTGTCGAGTACACTTGCACCATTTTCTTGGGGCTTACTTAGTGATAATCCAGATGCCCGATTGTTGAGTATTTACTACTAATTCATGAAATTTAGTAGAGAATGATTCATGGAACTGATTAATAAAAGGGAGTAGTTATTTATTATCAATCCATAAGATCAGCCGTGGATTCGATTACGGATTCGGAATAATAAAATGAGCATTACCATCTTATAGGATCGTGGATTTGACTACAGAATAGAAGTAATAAAATTGTTTATTACCATTCCATGAGATCAGCCGTGGATTCGATCATGAAATCAGAGTAATGAGATTATCTATTACCATTCCATGAGATCAGCCGTGGATTCGATCATGAAATCGGAGTAATGAGATAAAATAGGTTATCTTCTAGGAATTCATGGGTGAATGTCACGGTGTTGATAGTGGATTTTTGTTCAGGGATAAAATTGTAAAACCAAATTTAATGTGCTGACATCCTGCAAAGGATAAAGCCATTTGATAAGCGATGAAAGCAGAAAACCTCTCGCTTTATTTATTTGAAGCAATTCAATAAATATACAAAATTCACCCAGAATGGTGCATGTAGCAACAATCCCAAATATTCTGTGAATTTATAACATTAATAATTAATGCATGATTTTCCTAGTATTTCCTATGTTGTTCCTCGCCGAACTCTCATTATTAGCAGGACATGACGACTGAGTGTTCACTCTCAGCAGAGTAACATGAATCTCCAAGTGCCAATTTCGAGACATGCATGAAATACCCGTACAGGCTACATCACTCTCTGTCAAAGAGAACTTCGAATCGATGCACTTTCAGCTCGATCGAACAAATTTAATTTTCTTGAGGGAAATCTGGACAGTCCATATCAGTCTCAGAAACGATTGCAGTCATACAAGTTGGTCGCGCAATCTAACAAGCCTAGCCAAACCCTGGAAAGAGTAGGTGATTGACGTGATGGACACCGGCGGGCCCACTTATGCCCTAGCCGGTCGAACATCACACGAACTCCTCCCAGCACGTCAAACGCCAGCCCTAAAATAGGGTGGTTGCGCTGCTTTGGAAGAATCTCTAAGAGCTTAGACTTTTCAAGGCAGTCTTAAAATCATCATGACCGTCCAACTTCACCAGCCTGGTTGCACGGATGAGATCATCCCGCGAATGGTCAATGAAGCGCTAATGCATACATTGGTGGGCCCACTAAGTCCCTACCTGATTGGCTTACTCACGACATGGCCATAGATCCACGAACGTTTGCACGAAACACGATGGGCGTGAGGCTTTTTCAAGGGTCACGGAAATCCCACTAGTGTCTTAAAATTGATCTCAACCATCCAACTTAGCCAGCATGTTTGGATGACTTAGATCGCGCCTAGGACCATCAGGGAGGTGCACATACATTCACCGTCAGCCCAACATGGGTCCCACATGGTCGGTCTCCCCAAAGGAGGAGCATAGCCTTCCAACCCGTTTGGCCAAAGTTGCGCACGCGTGACTGATCCAAAATCCTAATTAGGGTTTGCGGCAATACATATATGTCGCAGTTTGATCATGACCATCCATCTTCACCAGCTCGGATGAAGGGTATACATATAGACTGAGGAGGTCCAGAGAGCATCAACATGATCACCGTGGGTCCACCTGCGCATGTACCCGGTCGGCCAAGGTGGACCATATCCAGGCGCCTCGAAACGTGCGCCCAAAGATGGCATGCCGTGGCCCCGTAAAATCCTTTGCGGCAAAGGATTTCTGTTGCAAATCGATCACGACCACTCACCTTTGCCAGACAAATCGAGTGGCCTAGATCGCGCCTCCGCGAGACAGAGTGGCATGGACTTGTACACCGGTAAGTCGTCTACACGTATGCCCGGTCAGTCCCACTAGAAACTTTGTCCATGCTTGATTTCGGTCAAGCTAAAGAGTGATGCTTACGCACCTCTTTAAAACCCTAAAATCCATCAACGGTCGCAAACATGTGCCGCAGATCATCTCGTACGTTCAACTTTTCCAGCTTGGTCGGACATCCTAGGCTAAGAGTTAAACGGCCAATGAGGCACCTTGGTGATCACCGTACGTCACTCTACCACAAGGAGTGATCGGTCAAGGGATGGCCTGCCCATGCGGCCTTCAAACGATCACTCGAAGATGGTTGGGTATGCAGCTATTTTAAGACGCTTAATCCGCAACTTACTCCGTTAAGCTTTAAAACAGCGATGCTTCATACATATTGATTGTATTCGATGCATTACATGCATAAAGTATACACGATATTTCATGAATATCAATTTCTTAAATAACTCAATTATTTAACCTAGCACCGTATGCTACTTCTTGTGGGTCCCACGATCCACTCATTCGAGACATCAAGCATGTCATAAACTGGGGGATACTTACTGGGATAATGGTCTGGCGGTTTACAGCGTGCAGCGTGCAACGCGCCATTACAAGAACGTGTCAGGAAAAGGTGGACGGTTAACAGTGATGAGGGAAGTGGGAAAAGGTGTGATCGTGTGACAATCACCACTCCTACACAACCCCACTACTCCATCACTTCACCTCCTCCACTTCCTACGAGACGAGGGTTGTGCTCAATGACTTGTATAAATAGGTCCTTCACCTATTTCCAACATAGACAGAGAAACCAAGTGTTGTCACAATATCCAGAAAACAGCCAGAAGTGATAGCTTACATTGTGCAAGCCAGTTCAACATTCTGATACGAGTCATAAACAACCAACACCTTCACATCCTCAACACCTTCTTCGCTTCCCTCCCTAAGATCAACCCTATCTCCTTCACTTTGTGACCGAAGCAAGTCTGGAACGACCATTTCTTAGTTTAGGCCAGAATTTTTATAGATTGATCTATCGAATCAAAAGCACTCCCGTGCAGTGCATTTGTTTAGGGTTTAGATTCGTTTCACATCCACATACCCAAAATTACCAAAACCAGTAGAAATAGTTTTCACCCATAAACAATTGGCGACCACAGTGGGAGATTAATCTCTCGGTTGTGAAGTCAATTTCTTCAATACCCAATCCCATTTGGCTGATTTCGAAATGGTTGGTCTTAGGAATTCCCCAACAATTTCGGATCCCGGTCGAAGTTCCTCCAATGAAGATACCACTTTTCCCAACGGTATATCTGGTGGTGTAACCAGAAGAATTCCAACATTGATCGAGTTAGCACGGGTGCAGGAGATTCACACGAAGAACTTGAACCTGATCAAAGAAAAAATAAACAACATACTCGATCTCCTCATCAAGATGACATCAGATATGAGCGGTTCTCCTGTCACAGAGATTTCTACACTGGGGACTGATCCTCGCAATGATCCTCCTCAAGTCAATAGTTTCACTATGAACCAGAGGCCGGTGGACCAGGAAGCAGCTTTTCTAGTGGAAAGTTTATGAGAACTTTTACACCTCTCGAAGAATCAGCGGGCGGAGACGTTTGCTGTGATCAACCAGATAGCCGTAGACGTGCATTTAACTCCTTTGCGTCCAGAAGACTTGAAAACACCAGAGATGTCTGTGAATAATGTCACATTTACAGAAGAAGACATGATGGTGGAAGAAAGTCACAACCAGGCCTTATACGTT
Organism: Papaver somniferum; assembly: GCF_003573695.1. NCBI lineage: Eukaryota > Viridiplantae > Streptophyta > Magnoliopsida > Ranunculales > Papaveraceae > Papaver > Papaver somniferum. The sequence continues at coordinate 89,794,946 of NC_039364.1, forward strand.
ACTGCACGCATCAAGGATTCAGATTTCAAAAGGGATCTCATCGACACGGGAGCATCTTCAAATGTGATTACTCTCAAGACGGCCATAGTTCGCCCAAGAAAGATCGTGCGACATCCTACCACGATGACAGACTTTGAAGGAAACCAAACCAACACGTAAGGGTATGTCAATCTGAATTTATCTGTAGGGCCCGTCCAATCAAAGGTGAAATTCGAAGTCATAGAAAAGGAGTCGGACTACCATATGATATTGGGGAGACCATGGCTTCATGAAAATAGGATCGTCCCCTCGATGTATCACCAATGCCTGAAGACTATGCTGAATAAAGAAGTCGTTCGTATTCCTGCATCATTGTCTCCTTACACACCAATATGTGGAGCAGAATTGTTTGAACCAAGAGAAGCTCTTCCGGAAGAATCAGACAAAGTTCATTGCACCCCACTCCCCATGTGGGTGTCAATCCAGGAAGAGGATCGACTTGCATCATTGAAGGTTAAGTCCCGCGATGCATCTTTGCTGACAAGACGTACCAATTCTTCTTCATCATGTGAAGCCACGACCCACGCTCACACTAAGAGGGAGCGAACTTTTGTGGAGAGACGTGATCAGAAAGGGAAAACCGTGTACCGACGCCGCTGTTAGCAATTAGCAGGGGAGACTGTTACCCAGTCTCTTCGCCCAATGGAATGCTACAACAACGACGAGCCACAAGAAGAAGTGCTATATGCTCCACGACAGCTGCAAGATGGCACCAACTCCACAACTGATGAGCTCGAAATCGTTAACGTCGGGAATGAGGAATCTCCTAGGCCTATCTCCATCAGCTCAACCTTGTGTACGGATGGACACACGAAGCTCTTGGAACTTCTCAAAGAGTACCAGGACATATTCGCTTGGACGTGTGAAGAAATGCCCGGTTTAGATAAAAAATTGGTCACCCATCATCTACATGTCATACCTGGATCCAAGTCGGTTAAACAGTCTCCGAGGCGATTCAGACACGAGATCAGGTGCTGCGTGGATTTCAGAGACTTGAACAGATGCTGCCCCAGAGATGATTTTCCTCTACCTAGCATCGACATGTTAGTGGATGCCACCAGCGGACACGGCGTGTTCTCCTTCATGGATGGATATAGCGGCTACAATCAGATAAGGATGTATGAGCATGACGCAAGTAAGACAGCTTTTCGAACTCCTATCGGAAATTTTTATTATACTGTAATGCCATTTGGTTAATACCGGTGCAACGTATCAACGCGCTATGACGACAATCTTCCACGACATGATGCATAAGTAAGTTGAAGACTACGTGGATGATATAATAGTCAAATCAAAAGCTCGGACGGCTCACACAGGAGTCTTACGACAAGTGTTCGAAAGGTGACTGCTGAGGGAATCAAAATGGACCCATCCAAGACCCAAGCTATCCTCACGATGCTTCCTCCGCGAACTGTGAAGGAACTCCAAAGCTTAATGGGCAAGGTGAACTACAGTTTTATACCTGTTTTAGCCCAGCTTGTTGCTTCATTCACCCTCTTGCTGAAGAAAGGAGCAAGTTTTTTCTGGACCGCACTACAACATGAAGCATTTCGGAAGATTCAACGAATATTGTCATCTCCAAATCATCATAAAGGGTTCACCTATTATGTCAGCCCGGACGAGAGCGAGCCCGGGACGTCTTCAGATCTACTGGAGTCGACACCTCAAGGGAGCATCCTCAAGAAGATAGCGATGTCCGCATCATCATATCGAGAAAGAATCCGCACCTTGGGCGAATCACTCTGTCAGACTTAAGAGGAATGCTTCAGCGAAACAACAAACATCCAAATGATTATGTCAAGAGGTCCCGGATTCAGGCACTGGAGGGTCACGGTCCAAATATAGCTGAACAACAAGTGGTGTAATTACGCATCAATAAGATGGTACCTGTCTATCGTGCTTTGTCGAAGAACCTGTGCTTTCATACATCCTTTGAACTCCGTGAAGCTGTTAAACGCTGAGTTGCGACAGCACCTTCCCTGCTAGAAAGAACAAGCCTGCCAGTAATGAAGATCCTCACGATGTTCGTGGAAGCATACATCTCACCAACAGGAAATACAACCTTCATCCTTCTGTAAGCAGTTTCGTTGAAGCGGCAAGAGGAAAACCACCGAGATACAACATCCTGCGCGTCCAAAATCGACAACTCCAACTCCAGTACCACATGCACGACTGTCACAATGATGAAACAACGTCCAAGATATTCCATATCTGTATCGACGGCAGAAACATCAATGAGAGACGCTTTCAGAATGTCTCCCATAGAAGAAGTAGTTGCGTTACCAAAAGAGATTGCACATGTGACTTAAGAGGTACATACAGATTCTCCATGAAAAGAGATTTATCATATTTTCAGAACCTAATAGTTAAGTCATTCGCATGAAGGAACTTCCCTACTCCTCAAAGACACGATCCAAAGATGATAATGGTGATTAATATTTTTGAATGATGTTGTAGTAATGAGGTTCAAACTCTCGGACTTGTGAAGATTAAATTTAAAGATTTAATAAAATTATATACAAAAATATTAACAAAGTGGGCGAGAGGTATGAGAAAACAACCAAGACACTGATTCAACTATTACACATGAATTAATGATGGTAAATAATCCAACACTCTAATTATGTTTTAAGTCCTTTATATCTTAACTCACTAATAATCAAGCAAATTCTCAAACATCAATTGTATCCCTCAAGCATAGATTATCTAAACAAAGCATAACCTATCTAATTGAATCACAACTGATTAGGAAAATTACGCAAACAATTTAAAACACTGCAAAAGCAGTGATTGAGTGAATTATAATTAAATATTAGAGAAAATAAAATAGTTACCAATTATTCATGCGTAAATAGCTTCCTCATTGCCTTGGTTGTGGGAGAATTAGCAGCTCATCATGTTGGAAACACGCTCAAAAATCATTATTATTGCTCAAAGGGTGTTTACAAATGATGAAAAGGGAGAAATAATTCAAAACCGGGTTTGTAACAATTATATTTGTTACAAACCAGAGAACTACGACCCTCGGCAAATAAGACTGTTCTGCGACAGTAACAAATAAGATTGTCACTGTAACAAATAAGACTGTAGGGCGACAGTCGCTGAAACTGTAGCAGAATAAGACTGCTATGTGTGGGTCTTATGTTCTTCGTGTTCTTGGTGCAGCAACAGTAACAACAGAAACCTAGTTTGGGAAAACTCGAATTTCTTCTTATCTGGCTCTCCTCAGCCCCCCAGACTCTCGACACCCTCTCTAGGACTCCCAGGGAATCTATTTAAAGAAAAAACACGCGTTGAATCTCCTCCATTAATCCCAAATAATCTTCTTTTACTCGGGATATTTTTTTTATCAATGATTTTGATTTTTACGCATCTGCATCTGGATTAAATTCCTTATAAATCTTCTTCACGTTCCAAAGTGTTGATTAAGGATTCCAAACACGTGCAGTACACGTTTAGATTCACCACAACTCGTGTAAGCTCATGTTTTTCCTCCAACTCCCTGTTTGGATTAAACCAAGTTATCCAGACAAATTTGATCGAAACAAACACATATACTAGCTTTGTTAGGACATATCACAACTACCCATTAAGTTTCAGCCCTTTAGTCTACCCAGAACTCCTTCAAGAATCGATCGAAAGTTACACAGTTGAGAATAAAATTTTCCCGCCGAAACGAATTTTCCACACAAGTGTATTTCTCCAAAAACACCTACAAACACACAAAGCATCAAAATTAGTACAAAAATCGAGCACTAACAATAGAGACATTGAGTACAATTTAGACACAAAAATGTGTCTATCAAATACCCCCAAACTTATTATTTGCTAGTCCTCGAGCAAAACTAACAAAAAATAAAACCGAGTTAATCTCATGAGGGTTTACCAGAGGTGTACCCACAAAACCATGACTTTTAATTGGTCACAAGTATCCAAAGAGCTATGAGGACATACATATTCTCAACCTATCTCCAATTAACTAGAATGCCAGAGAAATTAAAGGTGTCAGCTCTAAAGCTGACTGAAGAAAAGGGGAGACACATCTGCAACACTGCTAGATAAAGAGATATCCGCTACACAGCTAGATAAACATTGTAAGATGCGTCCGCTGCTTTACAGCTGGATAAGATTAGGAAAGAGATAAAGATGAGAGGGACATCTGCTACACACCTGGACTAATTACGTGTGATGAGTTAAACCAGTGCTAGAAAGATCTTGTGCCAGATTGAAAGCGGACTAACAAAGCAACAAAATGTATCTTTCTTCGAATCTCTCATAGTGCTCAGTAGAAACAACGTCTTCTTCGGTCTTCAACTGTTGATGATAAACTATCGAACCTCATAGAACCTTGACAATTAACTCTTCTCTTCGATTTCTTGCTTAGAAATTTCTACTTCCCTTTGGCCTTATTGAACAAAACGTAACGACGATTTTTTTCATTTTTCATTTTTTTCATTTTTTCTTTTTTCATTTCATTTTTTTCATTTTTTTTTTGTCGGAAACAAAAATTACAAGACAACAATTTACATGGCCATGAGAGAAGGACTTTCAAAACTTGGATCTTCGCAACTTGTGATGTCTTGGTATCATGGATTTTAACAACTTATATCATTTGCTATTATAACTTCAACTTTGATTTTTGAATTATTCTTTTCTATTGTTGCTTCTAAACCTTAAACGTTTTCAACTTTTTCATAAATTTTGATGTCACTCCGCTTGTTGATGATGATAAGTTTCTACTGAGAGAGAGTCGTAATCCAGTAACTAAGACTACATTGTGAGGTTGCTCTGTCTTTCTGACATTTCCTTCTGACCTACTTGCCTTTCCATCATGGATGGTTAGGTCCATCACGGTTACCCTCTAAAAGGAACAAGTTCTCTCCTGAATTTCAAGGATCTCAATGTCTTTTTCTCTAATTCTCAAAAGGTTGTTATCCCTAACATTCCAATTTCTATCTTTTCGGTGAGAAACAATATGTAAACTTAGCTAATCGGATACCATGTGACGCTAGAAGTTTCAAAAGTGCAACTAAAAAGTTCTTCCCCACCCCCAAACTTAAATCTAACATTGTCCTCGATGTTCTAAAGATAAAATTAAAAGCATGAACAAGGAGAAACTGTTACCACTTGAAGAAAAAGAGTTAAGGAAAGATATTACCATGTTGCATGAGCATGGGTTACCTCCCAAGGAGTGCTAAGTTTAAAGTCTTCAGCCATACTTAGGAAATGATTAGTCAACTCGAACCGTATAACAGTAGCCGGAATAACTGTGGGTCTTCAAAACCAAATAGAGCTGACCAAAGAAAACTGCAGTAAACCAAGAAAATGAACAAGACTAGCATGCCCTTACCTAGTTTCATGAATAAGACAACTACATCTAATTGTGGTTCAGGTTCTATAAAAGGGTCTAAATATATTTCTTTAGGCTGCAACTCCTCAAAAGTGAGATCCGAATTATTAGGTCCTAGAGTCTGTAAAAACTCAAATAAAAATTTAAAAGCACATAATAATAACCTAAATAATTGAGGATCCTCTAAGTCAATCAGGTTTGACTTACAAAATTGACCACAGTGAGGGTAGTAGTCATTCTTAAAAAAATGTGTTGATTCTAATTTCCCAAAGCATTTAGGTTTAGTCTCACAACTAAATATTCGACACATTTGAAATATAAACGTTCCCACATTTGGAAGAAAACTATTTGGTGGGAAAACGAAGTCAATAAGGGTATCATAGCCTGGGCAAACCACATCAACCAGAGGATGGGTTTCTAATGACTGAACTTCTTTCTGGACATTATTAGGTTCGGAAAAACGTGTATGGAGATAATCTTGAACGATGGTTGAGGCACAAATGTCAAGCCCTACACGAGGGAACGTTCTAAGAGTTAAAGGTAAAGCACAGGGAGAATGATAATCACCCCCAAACTTAGAGTTTTGGGTGTCTCTAGGTAGACTAACTACAATTTCCCTAATTTCTAGATCATCGGAATCCTGAAAATGGTCAATTGCATCTGTTATGTTATACTCAGGTGATGCATCCTCACTCATATTTAAAAGCTCTACGAGTTCATCTTCTTCGTCTAAGACTATTGTTTCTAAATCGCTAGACTTTAAAACATTATTCTCAGAATAAACTCGTTCCTCTTAATGATTATCGGCTTTGTAAACAGGAAATACTACATCGTCTAAAACGAGGGTATCTCTAGTAAAATCCTCATCCTTTTGAATAGGTGAATAATTATTAAAATTATTTGGATTTGAAATAGAAATAATATTATCATTGTAAAGCTCAATTGGAGTATCCATTTCCTGATCACTATTCCTACATAAGTATGATTCTCCATCAACACTATCCTCATCATAATAACATGAAAAAGATCGAACCTCATCAAAACAAGTAGTTCTACCAATTCTAACCTTGTTATCTTGATTATGTAAATAACTATCTTCATTCTCAAGGGTATTATTGGATACACTATATTGGCAATTCAAGTAATTTCGAGCAATTCTTTCGTTCGTCTCAGCTATCCGCTTGAGGTGGTCTTCTAAAGAAGGTTCACTCATTATTGTAGTTCTTTCGTCTATAATTATACTATTCATATCAGCTAACTTACGCGTCGACTCATCTAACTTGCTGAGGGACTCTTCTAAATGAGGAATAGGAACATAGGGATCATAAAAAGGACTACTTTTCAATAGTTTGACTGTATCCTCTAGAGACGAAGAACTAGTACTATAATCTTCTTGCTCGTAAGACTGATGCATGTGTGGATAGTAATTTGGCTCACCAGGGTATGACCCATATCCTTCCAAAGGATGGCGTTCCCAACCACTATTCCCAACATGGTCATAAAAAGGATGATGTCCATATTCAAATTCAGGTCGATAATCATTGTATTGGCTTCTATCATACCAGTTCGACATTCTTAATTGCAAGGGAATTCTACACAATCACAAACAAGGCTGACTCGACCAAATCAAACCTATAAAATCTAGCAAACAACAACCATGATGGCTCCACTTAGATTGTTTCTAGACCAGCTTCTAATCTTTCGAAAAGGAATTCGTTACAGTCTGAGCAAACCTCTCTGGAATCAATCCGAGTTTAAGTAAGTTGAATTGAGACGAGGGAAGCTGCGAGGAGATTTGATACCCAAGGTCTCACCGGTATTATAAGGCGGCACAGTCACGCATTCAACTCGCAAAAACCATCATGAACTTCAAAGTATGCTCAAAAGAGTAACAAATATTTTTCGAACGACTTTCCTATTAAGCTCGTTACCCTATAGGTCTCTTTCTAGTCAAAATTTTAAGCTTAGGTTCGCGTTTGGTTTCGTTTTCCTAAGGCGGGCAAGAAGGAAACGGTGATGAAATACGAGTCCTTATCTTAATTTGGCCAGGCCTTTCCCTTTACTAGGAAATTAAAACAACCGTATTCAAATCCTCAGCATATATTCACCTTAAGGCATATAATAAACCCGCTGACAGGGGATTCGCGGGTGTTTCGAAGCTTACCTCCCGTACCAGACGGGCGCAGAACCGCTGAGGTCGACTCGGGCCACGACTCCTATGTCATGTGCGAACCCGAGGGGCCGAGACGATATTGTAATCGTCATCCTTCCCTGCAAACAGTTTTATATTTAATGTACCCTTCCTTAGGGTTTAAAAAAAATAATTGTCCAAGTCCAAATAAAGTGCAAAAGAAAAGAAATAAAAAAAAATAATTACAAAAAATGGATGGTCTCTAAAAAAAATAATAAATTCTCTCTTCTTTTTTTTAATTTTTCTTTCGCTCTTTTTTTTTTGCTTTGTCTTTTTCCTTCTCTTTTGGCTTTAAGCTTTGATTCCAAGTCTTTAGTATCCAACTTCAAACCTGTAATACAAACACACACACAAAGAAACGTAAAAAGAACAAATGAAATAAATAAAAAAAAAAACCTAAAAATTCTACCTAAGCACAAATCCGTGTCGGCGGCGCCAAAATGATTAATATTTTTGAATGATGTTGTAGTAATGAGGTTCAAACTCTCGGACTTGTGAAGATTAAATTTAAAGATTTAATAAAATTATATACAAAAATATTAACAAAGTGGGCGAGAGGTATGAGAAAACAACCAAGACATTGATTCCACTATTACACATGAATTAATGATGGTAAATAATCCAAAACTCTAATTATCTTTTAAGTCCTTTATATCTTAACTCACTAATAATCAAGCAAATTCTCAAACATCAATTGTATCCCTCAAGCATAGATTATCTAAACAAAGCATAACCTATCTAATTGAATCACAACTGATTAGGAAAATTACGCAAACAATTTAAAACACTGCAAAAGCAGTGATTGAGTGAATTATAATTAAATATTAGAGAAAATAAAATAGTTACCAATTATTCATGCGTAAATAGCTTCCTCATTGCCTTGGTTGTGGGAGAATTAGCAGCTCATCATGTTGGAAACACGCTCAAAAATCATTATTATTGCTCAAAGGGTGTTTACAAATGATGAAAAGGGAGAAATAATTCAAAACCGGGTTTGTAACAATTATATTTGTTACAAACCAGAGAACTACGACCCTCGGCAAATAAGACTGTCCTGCGATAGTAACAAATAAGACTGTCACTGTAACAAATAAGACTGTCGGGCGACAGTCGCTGAAACTGTAGCAGAATAAGACTGCTATGTGTGGGTCTTATGTTCTTCGTGTTCTTGGTGCAGCAGCAGCAACAGCAGAAACCGAGTTTGTGAAAACTCGAATTTCTTCTTCTCTGGATCTCCTCAGCCCCCCAGACTCTCGACACCCTCTCTAGGACTCCTAGGGAATCTATTTAAAGAAAAAACACGCGTTGAATCTCCTCCATTAATCCCAAATAATCTTCTTTTATTCGGGGTATTTTCTTTCTTTTTTTATCAATGATTTTGATTTTTACGCATCTGCATCTGGATTAAATTCCTTATAAATCTTCTTCACGTTCCAAAGTGTTGATTAAGGATTCCAAACACGTGCAGTACACGTTTAGATTCACCACAACTCGTGTAAGCTCATGTTTTTCCTCCAACTCCCTGTTTGGATTAAACCAAGTTATCCAGACAAATTTGATCGAAACAAACACACATACTAGCTTTGTCAGGACATATCACAACTACCCATTAAGTTTCAGCCCTTTAGTCTACCCAGAACTCCTTCAAGAATCGATCGAAAGTTACACAGTTGAGAATAAAATTTTCCCGCCAAAACGAATTTTTGAAATGTTGAAGATGGTGTCCCCCTAACCAAACTGGGGGTGCGAATAGCAGGTGCCCAACTGAGGTGCCCCTTATCCAAATTGAGGGTGCCTTTAGTACTTTTCTCCGGGAGTCCAGACAACACTTTTTGAGCAACTTTTTCCACACAAGTGTATTTCTCCAAAAACACCTACAAACACACAAAGCATCAAAATTAATACAAAAATTGAGCACTAACAATAAAGACATCGAGTACAATTTAGACACAAAAATGTGTCTATCAAATACCCCCAAACTTATTATTTGCTAGTCCTCGAGCAAAACTAACAAAAAATAAAACCGAGTTAATCTCGGGAGGGTTTACCAGAGGTGTACCCACAAAACCATGACTTCTAATTGGTCACAAGTATCCAAAGAGATATGAGGACATACATATTCTCAACCTATCTCCAAGTAACTAGAATGCCAGAGAAATTAAAGGTGTCAGCTCTAAAGATGACTGAAGAAAAGGGGAGACACATCCGCAACACTGCTAGATAAAGAGATATCCGCTACACAGCTAGATAAACATTGTAAGATGCGTCCGCTGCTTTACAGCTGGATAAGATTAGGAGAGAGATAAAGATGAGAGGGACATCTGCTACACAGCTGGACTAATTACGTGTGATGAGTTAAACCAGTGCTAGAAAGATCTTTTGCCAGATTAAAAGCGTACTAACAAAGCAACCAAATGCATCTTTCTTCGACTCTCTCATAGTGCTCAGTAGAAACAACGTCTTCTTCGGTCTTCAACTGTTGATGATAAACTATCGAACCTCATAGAACCTTGACAATTAACTCTTCTTTTTTATTTCTTGCTTGTAAACTTCTACTTTCCTTTGGCCTTATTGAACAAAACGCAACGATGATTTATTTCATTTTTTTCCTTTCATTTTTTTTTTGTTGGAAACAAAAATTACAAGACAACAATTTACATGGCCATGAGAGAAGGACTTTCAAAACTTGGATCTTCGCAACTTGTGATGTCTTGGTATCATGGATTTTAACAACTTATATCATTTGCTCTTATAACTTCAACTTTGATTTTTGAATTATTCTTTTCTATTGTTGCTTCTAAACCTAAAACGTCTTCAACTTTCTTCATAGATTTTGATGTCGCGCTGCTTGTTGATGATGATAAGTTTCTACTGAGAGAGAGTCGCAATCCAGTAACTAAGACTACATTGTGAGGTTGCTTTGTCTTTCTGTCATTTCCTGACCTACTTGCCTTTCCATCATGTATGGTTAGGTCCATCACGGTTACCCTCTAAAAGGAACAAGTTCTCTCCTGAATTTCAAGGATCTCAATGTCTTTTTCTCTAATTCTCAAAAGGTTGTTATCCCTAGCATTCCAATTTCTATCTTTTCGGTGAGAAACAATATGTAAACTTAGCTAACCGGATACCATGTGACGCTAGAAGTTTCAAAAGTGCAACTAAAAAGTTCTTCCCCACCCCCAAACTTAAATCTAACATTGTCCTCGATGTTCTAAAGATAAAATTAAAAGCATGAACAAGGAGAAACTGTTACCACTTGAAGAAAAAGAGTTAAGGAAAGATATTACCATGTTGCATGAGCATGGGTTACCTCCCAAGAAGTGTTAAGTTTAAACTTAGCACTTCTTGGGAGGTAACCCAATTTTCATGCGACATGGTAATATCTTTCCTTATCTCTTTTGCTTCATTGGTAACAGTTTCTCCTTTTTCATGCTTTTAATTTTATCTTTAGAACATCGAGGACAATGTTAGATTTAAGTTAGGGGGTATGGGAGAAACATTTTAGTCGCATTTTTGAAAATTCTAGCGTCACATAGTACCCGGTTAGCTAAGTTTACATACTGTTTCTCACCGAAAAGATAGAAATTGGAATGCTAGAGATAACAACCTATTGAGACATTAGAGAAAAAGACATTGAGATCCTTGAAATTCAGGAGAGAACTTGTTCCTTTTAGAGGGTAACCGTGATGGACCTAACCATCCATGATGGAAAGGCAAGTAGGTCAGAAGGAAATGTCAGAAAGACAGAGCAACCTCACAATGTAGTCTTAGTTACTGGATTACGACTCTCTCTCAGTAGAAACTTATCATCATCAACAAGCGGAGTGACATCAAAATTTATGAAAAAGTTGAAAACGTTTAAGGTTTAGAAGCAACAATAGAAAAGAATAATTCAAAAATCAAAGTTGAAGACTTAGTTACAAGAAGTTACAAGAGCAAATGATATAAGTTGTTGAAGTTCATGATACCAAGACATCACAAGTTGTGAAGATCCAAGTTCTAAAGTACTTCTCTCATGGCCATGTAAATTTTTGTCTTGTAAAAAAAAAAATGAAAAATGAAAAAAAAACAACATCATTACGTTCTTTTTGTTCAATAAGGCCATAGGGAAGAAGAAATTTATACGTCAAGCAAGAAATCGAAGAGAAGAGTTAATTGTCAAGGTTCTATGAGGTTCGAGAGTTTATCATCAACAGTTGAAGACCGAAGAAGACGTTATTTCTACTGAGCACTGTGAGAGAGTCGAAGAAAGATGCATTTTGGTTGCTTTGTTAGTCTGCTTTCAATCTGGCACAAGATCTTTCTAGCACTGGTTTAAATCATCACACGTAATTAGTCCAGCTGTGTAGAAGATGTCCCTCTCATCTTAATCTCTCTCCTAATCTTATCCAGCTGTAAAGCAGCGGACGCATCTTACAATGTTTATCTAGCTGTGTAGCGGATATCTCTTTATCTAGCAGTCGTGCGGATGTGTCTCCCCTTTTCTTCAGTCAGCTTTAGAGCTGACACCTTTAATTTCTCTGGCATTCTAGTTACTTGGTGATAGGTTGAGAATATGTATGTCCTCATAGCTCTTTGGATACTTGTGACCAATTAGAAGTCATGGTTTTTGTGGGTACACCTCTGTTAAACCCACCCGAGATTAACTCGGTTTTATTTTTTAGTTTTGCTCGAGGACTAGCAAATAATAAGTTTGGGGGTATTTAATAGACGCATTTATGTGTCTATTTTGTTCTCAATATTCTGTATTGTTAGACTTGATTAAGTACTTATTGTGTTATTTTGTGTTCTTGTAGGAAATTTTAGAGAAATAAGCCCTTGCGGCGAAATGGGCTCAAAAAGTGGTGTTTTACACCCTCAAGATAAAGTATTAAAGGAACCCCAGAAATGCACTGGAAACGTCACAGAAATGTCCCGGAGGAACCAAGAAAAATTACTATTTCCACCCAAAAATTACTATTTCAGCCCCAATTGCTAAAGGGACACCAGAAATGGATTAGGGGGAGGCCAGTTTTCTTCCCAAATTCAAATTCCAAAATTGGCGGGAAAATTTGGTTATTTACTGGCATATTTGCCAATCGATTTTTGAAGGAGTTTCAGGCCGATTCAATGGCTGAAACTCATTGGGTATCTTCTGCTGGGCTAGACAGGAAGGATATGGGTGTTGGATGCGATCAAATTTGGCTGGAAAATCCATCAGATGAAATCAGAGCAGACACGTCCATGGAAAATATTTCACGGGGTTTTGATGAGTTGGAAGTGTGCTGCTCGTGTTTGGATGGGGCTTGGCTATATTCTGAAGTGTGTTTGAGATAAACAAAGAAAATATACTCACCATTTACAGCTCCAAACGCGTATAGAGATAATTCAGGGAAGAAAATATTCCAAAATATTTTTCTTCAATGGCCGAGTAAATGAAGATTATTTGGAGTTAATGGAGGAGATTCAATGGTTCAATTACGTATAAATATGTTCCTAATGTGCTATAGAGAGGTTGTCGAGAGTTGGGAGGAGAAGAGAGGAAGCTGCAGAGGAAGAATCACGAATTCTCTCTGCTGCTGCTGCTGTTCGTGATGAAGATGAAGAACATGAAGAACGGTCTCGCAAGGGCAGTGGTTTATCAACAGTGATAAAGACTCACAGGCGTGGGTCGTAGGTGTGGGTCTTAGAACCACAGCGACAATAGCACTTCTCTTTTATCGTTCATTTGTGACGCTTATTGTGGGTCGCAGATTACAGTTTTACACCATTTTCTCCTTTTCTCTTCATTGTAAACACCATTTCAGCAATAAATAAATATTTTGAGCGTGTTTTTATCATGATGAGCTAAACCCAACACTGGGACGACGGAGGAGACCGATCTTCATACATGGGTAATGTAATTAATTCTTTTTAAGACTTTTGCATTAAAAATTAATTGAAATATGATTTGATTAAATTGTGTGTTATTTGATTAGATGGGTCATGCTTAGCTTAGGTGATTTGATGTTCCATGCTTAACATTTACAAGCAATTTTTTGAGAGTCTACTTTGGCAAAATAAGAGTCCATATAACTTATGTTTTGAGCGATTATTGTCGAGAATAATTCATTGAGCCCTATTTTATGAAGATTGGCCGAATCATTAGTCCTAGTACTCTTGCCCATATTGTTAATATTTCTTGTATATATTTTTATTTTTAAATCTTTACAAGTCCGAGCAACGAACTTTTACTACCACTTTCAAAACTATAACAGAAAACGTGTAGCAGGTTGCTATGTGTGGCAAGTCAAAGTAAGGATACTTTCCATAGGATAATAGCATGTGATGCTATTAGGCTTGTCTTGGATGGTCGCCTAAGACTTGCCACAGGCCTGTCAATTCTGTGGCGAATTTGGACGGCTAAGATTGTGACCGATGAGAAAGGGTGGCCAATGATTATGGTCACATTCTGTTGGCGCCTGATAATGACACAGTGGCGTGGTTGGCATAGTTTGTGCATGCCAGTGGCACGGTGGTGCGAGTAGCGCCTGGTGTAGCCATGACCGCTAGATTTTGGCATATTGGTGTTAGACCCAAATATGGTTTCGCAACATTAGTTCTAGTTGCCACATCAATCCCAATGCTCTGGGTAGCATGATTTGGCTTGGTTGGCGTAGAAACTTCGCCTAAATTAGGGCTTGGCATGCCGAAACCATAATTAGTGCGTGTGGCATGCGGCCGCGGCATGGTAACGCTTTTTGTGCAAACGACGCCATAGTCATGCCAAAGGAACTATAGTAAGGCCGTAATGTGGAAATGACCACAGGAGCAAGAATTGCTATGAGTGACTATGATATGGCACCATTCCTAGGGTTTCCTGGGTCCTGCATTGCTCGTGGTATGTTAAGGGGCCCAAAGTGGTGTAACTTGAGCCACAACTGGTAATTAGGGTTTCTGTTAATGCGCCTAAAGCAGAGTCGTGCTTCTGACTAGAAAACCCTAATTTAAGCACATCACGGTGTTGGACACGAACAGGAGGTAGGTTAGCACGTAGGGCGCTATTTACAGCACGTTGGAGCACGTTGGCATGTTTTGGCATGCTGCACGTTTGGCGTGGCGGAGTGGCATGTTGGCATGTCGTTCAGCCAATTGGCGCAACATGGCACGTTTGGCATGTTTGCGCGCTTTTTGGAAAACCAATGGCTTTGTGACCATTTGGCATAGTTTGCGTCTTTTAAAATTGTGGCAAGTTTGGAGCAACCTGATTAGTTAATATAAGAGAGGCCGACCAAGCATGGGCGTGGCCACACTTCTGGTATGTGTGTGGCGGATTTAAAGCTACCTGATTGGTCGATGGGAAATAGGGCCGACAAGTATGGGCCCAGCCAGCGTGTGGCGGGTTTAAGGCGACCTGATTGGTCGAAGGCAAATAGGGCCGGTTGGGCAACATGGGGCGTGCCTAAAGCATGGCCACACCTCCCTTTGTTGCTGCTCCTATTCCCGCGGCTCCTTTATGATTTTGGGTAGGATTTTTCACCTACTAATCCATGGAGGATTAATTGCTTAGTTCACCTAAGCTTAATTTCGACCAACGGGGTCTAATATTGCGCAAGGTGAAAAATTCTAATTTTTGCAAATTAGTCAGAGTAATATTCGAATCTTGTGAATTATCACAAAATTGATTGAATTCTATGTGTTGACACAGAGTTCTTTAAGTTTATTGATAGAGAGCAATATGCTTTCTAATTGAGTACTTTATGCAAGGACCTTAACCTTGATACTTGGAAATTCGTGTTACTCTGCTGCGAGTGAACACAAATTTTCATGTCATATCAATATTAAGGGTTCGGTCGGGGAACATAGCACAGAAAGCATTCAAAGAAACTTATAATAAAGGCAAGGCAAGGTGCCGAAATTTACAATATCTCTGGGATTGTTGCTACATGCACCATTCTGGATAAATTTCATATGAAAACATTGAATTGCTCAATAAATGCGCCAGTGAAGAGGTTGAATCACTCATCACTTTTATATGGCTCCGTTTCTTTGCAGAGTGACGACATATTAAACACAAGGTTTATAATTTTAACCCTGAACTAAAAACCACCATCAACATTAAGTCCCCAGCTTAGCTCGTAACAGTGGCATTGTTGCGGGGTAACCATGAGATGGTAACATACAAGGATAAAATCAAAATGGCCAAAACATGTGGAGATTGCCAGGAAAAATTCGACTGACCTTTGACAAGAGGCATGGGTGGTCCATGATCTTTGTGTTGGCGTAATGGCTTGGCCACAGGTTACTGATGTTGGCGCTGCGACTTCGGCCACGGAGTGCTGATGCTGGTGCTGGTGCTGCAACTTTGACCACGGAGTGCTGATGCTGGTGCTGCAACTTTGGCCACGGAGTACTGATGCTGGCGCTGCAACTTTGGCCACGGAGCGCTGCAGGTTGAGCGTTGTAGGTTGAGCGGCTGGCTTGGCTACAAAGTACTGCAAGTTGAGCGGTTGGTTGCTAGTTTGGTCACGAAGCTTCGTATCCTAGAGCATTGGCACTGATTTGGGTGTGGATGAATCCAAAATGGATTCCTTTTCCTACCCAAACTCTCAAGGTGCCGTGCATTCAAAAGGGGTTACCCTCTCTTCTACTCTTATTCTGTTGTCTTTACTTCCGTAGCGGCGAGCTTCCTTCCAGCAACAACCCAGGTGAGCCAATTATCTTAGATAGATAAGTATCTAATCCAGTTGACATCCCGTATCCCGAGCCTTCATATACAGCAGGTGAAAGAGTTTCTCTTTTTCAGGTTTCGTCAATCTTGACAAGAGGCATGAGTAGTCTATGATCTTTGCATTGACGGCTTGGCCACAAGGTGTTGGCGCTTGGCGTACCTATGGCTTTCCTACGGTACTGGCACCTGGAGTACTTCTGGCTTGGCCACATGATGCTGGTACTGTGGAGTGTTACAAGTCTGAGTGGCTGGTGATCTTGGAATGCTGCTAGTTAGGTCGTGGAGCGGAGATCTTCGTGCGCTTCTTGTTCGGCCATGGAGCATGAGTGTGGTGCGCCCAGTCATTTATTACCGTTCATTGAGCAAGGAGGAATCTTTCTTATGTTAAAACTCTAGAAACTCCGTTCGTATGAAAAGGGGTATCGAACCTCTTCTTTTTTTGTTGCTCGTTCGGCTCCGTGCTTTCGTCTGCAGTGTCGGGCTCCTCTCCAATAGTTATAACCAGCAACAAGGCGAGCCAGGAGAACTCAAGGTAGGTGGTCTCTTCTATTTTGTGCATGTAGCCACCCAACAGTACCATCGATCTTCTCCAGAATGTGTAATAAGGTTCTGACTCCAGAAGAATGAGTATCTAACCTCTCTAGTGGATTTCAAAATTTACCAAACTCCATTGTACTCTTGGGATGGATGGATGAAATATTTGCTCGACAATGATCGTGTCAGGGCTAATCTTGGAGATTGTGGTTGCGTTGTTGGTCCATCCTTGACTTTAGGTTATTTGGTGCCTGGACTTTCTGATTGCGATGATGATCTATTGTGGATGCTTGTATGGTCGAAATCTTCCGGAGCCATTGGGTAAAATAGATGCGTCAAGAGGCGTTCCGTTTCCGATGTGCTGCTATCAAGTCTTCAAGGACTTCGTTCCAAGCGACATCCTTTGAACCATCTTCTGAATCTTGGACTATTGTATGGAATGGGATACGACGAGCAGTCCCCAGTTACACTTCCGTCTGGTCATAGATCCGATGGTGTGGTCGGATATGTGAATATCTCTGTGGCGTGCTTTTGGAGTCTTTGATGCACGTGTACGGCTTCATGTTGAGAAATTCCTGCAGCTCGTAAATCTTAGGCAGTGATGATTTTAAATCAGGAATAACCTGGTTGAGGGAAGTGAAGGCATCCCATGCTGGTAGTCCCCATGTTTAATTATCCTGAGCCTATTTTATCGTGGAAGACTGGCTTCTACTGCATTCACTGGTAAGGTGGTGACTGCGTTTAAACTTCTAAACCTGAAGGAGGCTTCAGTCCCCAAGTGTAGCCTAATTTAATTGCATCGCCTTGAATCCACGCCTTTGGGATTTGATACAAGCTTATTGTACTTTCCTGGATGTGATGCTGGGATGCTTGGAAAATCACATAGACGAAACATTCTGGACAACGAAGAGGTAGAAGTGAGAGAGTTATGACGTTAATCGTGTCTCCCTTTGTCTTTTCAAGAAAAATGTTTCATCCGCGTCTCTGGAGTTATCTCATGAATACTTGATTGTTGTCGGGGATGGACCGCGGTGAGCAGTCCCCAGTCGCACTTCTCTTTGGTTACTGAAGTTGTTTTCTCTGAGTAGGCTTGGGATCCGGGCGTCGTAAAGTGTTGCAGGCGCCTTCTAGACGGAGAGGTGATGATATCCTTACGTTACACCTTTGAAGAATAGATGACCTTGTCGTGGATATGACTTTTGGGTTGACCGTGCCTCCCGATCTTTGACAGTGAAAGGATTCCGTGTAAAGCCTCAGTCCCCAAGTTTGGTTTACATGTTTCTATCTCGTATGGTCTGTGAGTTGACCATGATAAAGATATCATCTTGCATACGTACTGGTGACTCTATTACTTCTTCCATGTGAAATTAAAATATGGAGAAGTATGAATTACCTTTGTAGTGGTTGTTGCTATGGTAAAGCTCTGGCTGGTACCAACAAACGAACTGCAACAGTTCTTGGCAGCAGAAGAGATTACATTGTCATGGGAACCAAAAATAGGTTGGTTGGAATTGCATGGGCGTCCATGGAAGCAAAGGGATTGGCTGGATGCGTAGGCGAGTAAACTATCCACGACCACGAGCTTTGGCGAGATGGATCAAAAAGTGGCCACAACTACGAACCTTGACTGGCTATGGTCACCATCCTTGACATGGAGGAGTGTGGCGTCTACGGCACGATCCTTGGCAAGGAGGAGTAGCGACTTCTGGAGAGAACGTTGAAGCGGGGCGGCTCCTGGAACGAAACGTTGAAGCAGTCCCTGGAGCGAAACGTTGAAGCGGAGCGACTTCTGGAGCGAAACATTGAAGCGGAGCGGCTCCTGGAGCGAAACGTTGAAGTGTCCCCTTTTGAGTTGTGGCCATGTCCGTCTGAGTTTTGTCAAGAACTTCCTGTCTCTCCATTAAATCGATAATGGTAATGGGAAGGTTGGTTTCCTCTGGCTCCTCTAGTCTCTCATCCTGACGAAGAAGTGGTGGAAGTCTTGGTGATGATTGGAGGCGTCATGCTCGAAAAAATATTAGGAGTAGCGGCGGCTCTGTCTCTAGTAATAAGAGGCGTCACGTCAGAGGGGATGCTTCCGGTGTTGCTGGTGTTGGTGGTAGAGGATGTAACGTCATGGGACGTGTTGACTGCGCTTGCGGATGGTACAATGGTGTTGGCCATTCCCCTTTTGCTCTCATCCGATACGACCACATACTCTATTCGCTTAGGGGTCTCTCCACAAAATTGAATTTTCAGGTTGCAAATCCGAGTTTATTGTGTGACGCAATCCTGGCAGCGAGAAGTCCCCAGTCATCCTTTATTGTCTCTGTAACATCTCTATGTCGATCCGCGGCAAGGCGGAGAACCTCCAGTCCCCAGGCGTAATTCCCCTGAATCAATCTTTTCCTAGACAATGCGCTTCAGAGCGTTGTATTCGTTGGTAAGATGATGAATAAACCTGTGATAGTGACAATATCTTGAATCTAGCATCTCCTGATCAGTTGGTGGACGCCCTACCGGGGGTAGTTGGACTACTCCATCTCGTACCCAAATTTCCAGTAACTCTATAACTATTCTGATAGGCAACGAGAAGCGTGGATATTTTGAGTCAGGCTTCTCCCGCATCAGTATTTGTTGTGGCGGAAATTGTTGCGGGCTTTGGCATGAAGCTCTCTTTGAGGGAGGAACTGACGCTTGAGCGATCATTGATTCATGAGCGGACCGTTTACTTCTACCGTATTGATGAAAGGTAAATTCTCTTGAGGGGCCTGCGTCAGTGACAGCGACACGTGGTGGCTGAGCTGGATATTGTTCATTGGCGCAGTGTTCGTTTTCATAAGCGTCTTGGTAGTTTTCCCCCTCTTCAGGTGCTTCTCTTTTCAGCAAAGCAGTCGTGGTTGCGGACTGTTGGACAACTCTTTGAACTTCTGCGAGGGTTTGGAGATAAATGTTTTCCAGCAAGGCTTCATAGGCAGGCTCTTTACCTTTTTCTTGCAGATGTTGTGGTGCACCTGGCAAGTCTCCTCCCCCGGTCTTGTGAAATTTTCCTGGCTCTCTGTGTTGGCAGAATCCAATTGGCCGCTCTTCTGCTGCTCCTTATTGATGTGGCTACGTGCTCCGTCAGCATCCTCATTGGTAGAGTCGCAGTCTTTAGCCAAATATTTAACATACTTCGTACTAATCTTGGAATTGGCGGGATCCTTTGGATAAGCCTTTGCTGATTCTTCCCACAATCGGCTTATTATACTCTTCAGGATACGAAGCGTCTCGTTTTTCCGCCTGGTAATATCGACTTGGATGGAAACCATATCCTCTAGAATTTTTGTCATGTCTTCCATGGTAGTTGGCTTCCGGCTATTCATTGCTTCTGCAAGGTTCGAATGACCCGAATACATCTGGAAAGAATCTTTTACTGAAATGGGTTTCAATTAACGATTGAATTGAGCCTAAGACCAATTGGGATGGAAATGAAATTGAGAATTGAATTTGCAACCGAGAGATTTAATATCCCACTATGGTCGCCAGTTGTTTATGGGTAAAAACTGTTTCTACTGGTTTTGGTCAATTTGGGTGTGTGGATGAGAAACGAGCGTAAACCTTAAACAAATGCACTGCACGTGAGTACTTTAGATTCGAGAGATCAATCTGTATAATCCTGGCCTAAACCAAGAAATCGTTGTTCCAGGCTTGCTTCGGTCACAAAGTGGAGGAGAAGGGTTGGTCTTAGGGAGGGAAGCGAATAAGGTGTTGGTACCAGAATGGTTAACACTGAAGGTGTGGCTATTTTATGAGTTGTATCAGAATTCGGAACTGGCTTGCGGAATGTAAGCTATCAATTCTTTGGATTTTTCTGGATACTGTGTTGTTGTTAACCAAAACTGTTGCTTTTGTTTGGTTGAAATAGGTAGACCTATTTATACAAGTTCTATTGAACGCACCTTGATCTCGTTGAAAGTGGGAATAATTTAGTGATGGAGAAGTGGGGTCGTGTGTAAATGCCAGAAAACCACGTTCCCATTATGAAGGACACGAGTTAGTTTACACCCACTACTTCTTGCCGCCACTAACTGCCCTGCTTTCTTACATTTTCTTATAATGGCCGTGTTGCACGCCGCACGCTGTAAACCGCCAGACCAATACCCTGATGAGTATCCTCCAGTTTGTGACATGTTTGATGTCTCGAGTGTTTTCATGGAAAACGTGTAGCAGTTTGCTATGTGTGGCCAGTCAAAGTCAGGAGACTTTCCGCAGGAGAATAGCATGTGATGTTATTAGGCTTTTCTTGGATGGTCGCCTAAGACTTGCCACAGGCCTGTCAATTCTTTGACGAATTTGGACGGCTAAGATTGTGACCGATGAGAAAGTGTGGCCAATGATTATGACCACATTCTGTTGGCGCCTGATAATGACACAGTGGCGTGGTTGGCATAGTTTGTGCATGCCAGTGGCACGGTGGTGCGAGTAGCGCCTGTTGTAGCCATGACCGCTAGATTTTGGCATATTGGTGCTAGACCCAAATATGTCTTGGCAACATTAGTTCTAGTTGCCACATCAATCCCAATGCTCTGGGTAGCATGATTTGGCTTGGTTGGCATAGAAACTTCGCCTAAATTAGGGCTTGGCATGCCGAAACCCTAATTAGTGCGTGTGGCATGCGGCCGCGGCATGGTAACGCTTTTTGTGCAAATGACGCCATAGTCATGCCAAAGGAACTATAGTAAGGCCATAATGTGGAAACGGCCACAGGAGAAAGAATTGCTATGAATGACTATGATATGGCGCCATTCCTAGGGTTTCCTGGATCCTGCATGGCTCGTGGTATGTTATGGGGCCCAAAGTGGCGTAACTTGAGCCACAACTGGAAATTAGGGTTTTTGTTAATGCGCCTAAAGCAGAGTCGTGCTTCTGACAAGAAAACCCTATTTTAAGCACATCATGGCGTTGGCCACGAACAGGAGGTAGGTTAGCACGTAGGGCGCTATTTACAAGACGTTTGCATGTTTTCGCATGCTGCACGTTTGGTGTAGTGGAGTGGCATGTTGGCATGCCGTTCAGCCTATTGGCGCAACATGGCACGTGTGGCATGTTGGCGCGGTTTTTGGAAAACAAATGGCTTTGTGACCATTTGGCGTAGTTTGCCTCTTTTAACACTGTGACAAGTTTGAAGCAACCTGATTGGTTAATATAAGAGAAGCCGGCCAAGGCCACACTTCTGGTATGTGTGTGGAGGATTTAATGCGACCTGATTGGTCGATGGGAAATAGGGCCGGCAAGTATAGGCCAAGCCAGCGTGTGGCGGGTTTAAGGCGACCTGATTGGTCGAAGGAAAATAGGGTCGGTTGGGAAACATGCCACTCCACCACCTAAAGCATGGCCACACCTCCCTTTGATGCTGCTCCTATTCCGGGGCTCCTTTCTGATTTTTGGTAGAATTTTGCACCTACTAATCCATGGCGGATTAATTGCTTAGTTCGCCTAAGCTTAATTTCGACCAACGGGGTCTCATATATTGCGCAAGGCGCAAAACCCTAATTTTTGCAAATTAGTCAGGAAAATATTCGAATCTGGTGAATTATCACAAAATTGATTGAATTCTATGTGTTGACACAGAGTTCTTTAAGTTTATTGCTAGAGAGCAGTATGCTTTCTGATTGATACTTTATGCAAGTACCTTAACCTTGATACTTGGAAATTCGTGTTTCTCTGCTGCGAGTGAACACAAATTGTCATGCCATATCAATATTAAGGGTTCGGACGGGGAACATAGCACAGAAAACATTCAAAGAAACTTATAATAAAGGCAAGGCAAGGTGCCGAAATTTACAATATCTCTGGGATTGTTGCTACATGCACCATTTTGGATAAATTTCATATGAAAATATTGAATTGCTCAATAAATGCGCCAGTGAAGAGGTTGAATCTCTCATCACTTTTATATGGCTCCGTTTCTTTGCAGAGTGACGACATATTAAACACAAGGTTTACAATTTTAACCCTGAACTAAAAACCACCATCAACATTAAGTCCCCTGCTTAGCTCGTAACAGTGGCATTGTTACGGGGTAACCATGAGATGGTGACATACAAGGATAAAATCAAAAGGGCCAAAAAATGTGGAGATTTCCAGGAAAAATTCGACTGACCTTTGACAAGAGGCATGGGTGGTCCATGATCTTTGTGTTGGAATAATGGCTTGGCCACAGGGTACTGATGTTGGCGCTGCGACTTCGGCCACGGAGTGCTGATGCTGGTGCTGCAACTTTGGCCACGGAGTGCTGATGCTGGTGCTGCAACTTTGGCCACGGAGTGCTGATGCTGGCGCTGCAACTTTGGCCACGGAGCGCTGCAGGTTGAGCGGCTGGCTTTGCTACAAAGTATTGCAAGTTAAGCGGCTGGTGCCCCTCGTGTTGGCGCGTTGCTGGTTCGGTCACGGAGCTTCGTATCCTGGAGCATTGGCACTGATTTGGGTGTGGATGAATGCAAAATTGATTCCTTTTCCTACCCAAGCTCTCAAGGTGCCGTGCATTCAAAAGGGGTTACCCTCTCTTCTACTCTTGTTTTGTTGGCTTTACTTCCGTAGCGGCGAGCTTCCTTCCAGCAACAACCCAGGTGAGCCAATTATCTTAGATAGATAAGTATCTAATCCAGTTGACATACCGTATCTCGAGCCTTCATATACAACAGGTGAAAGAGTTTCTCTTTTTCAGGTTTCGTCAATCTTGACAAGAGGCATGAGTAGTCTATGATCTTTGTATTGACGGCTTGGCCACAAGGTGCTGGCGCTTGGCGTACCTCTGGCTTTGCTACGGTACTGGCACCTGGAGTACTTCTGGCTTGGCCACAAGATGCTGGTGCTGTGGAGTGTTACAAGTCTGAGTGGATGGTGATCTTGGAACACTGCTAGTTAGGTCGTGGATCGGAGATCTTCGTGCGCTGCTTGTTCGGCTATGGAGCATGAGTGTGGTGCGCCCAGTCATCTATTACCGTTCATTGAGCAAGGAGGAATCTTTATTCTGTTCAAACTCTAGAAACTTCGTTCGTATGAAAAGGGGTATCAAACCTCTTCTTTTTTTGTTGCTCGTTCGGCTACGTGCTTTCGTCTGCAGCGTCTGGCTCCTCTTCGTCATTTGTTTAGCGGTGGTAGAGCGATCATGAACGGCAACAAAGCAATCTCCAATAGTTATAACCAGCAAAAAGGCGAGCCAGGAGAACTCAAGGTAGGTGCTCTCTCCTATTTTGTGCATGTAGCCACCCAACAGTACCATCGATCTTCTCCAGAATGTCTAATAAGGTTCTGACTCCAGAAAATGAGTATCTAACCTCTCCAGTGGATTTCAAAATTTACCAAACTTCATTGCACTCTTGGGATGGATGGATGAAATATGTGCTCGACAATGATCGTGTCAGGACTAATCTTGGAGATTGTGGTTGCGTTGTTGGTCCATCCTTGACTTTAGGTTATTTGGTGCCTGGACTTTCTGATTGCGATGATGATCTGTTGTGGATGCTTGTATGGTCGAAATCTTCCGGAGCCATTGGGTAAAATAGATGATTCGAGAGGCGTTCCGTTGCCGATGTGCTTCTATCAATTCTTCAAGGACTTCGTTCCAAGCGACATCCTTTGAACCATCTTCTGAATCCTGGAATATTGTATGGAATGGGATACGATGAGCAGTCCCCAGTTACACTTCCGTATGGTCATAGATCCGATGGTGTGGTCGGATATGTGAATATCTCTGTGGCGTGCTTTTGGAGTCTTGATGCACGTGTACGGCTTCATGTTGAGAAATTCCTGCGGCTCGTAAAGCTTCGACAGTGATGATGTTGAAATCTGGAATAACCTGGTTGAGGGAAGTGAAGGCATCCCATGCTGGTAGTCCCCATGTGTAATTATCCCGAGCCTATTTTCTCGTGGAAGATTTGCTTATACTGCATTCACTAGTAAGGTGGTGACTGCGTTTAAACTTCTAAACCTGAAGGAGGCTTCAGTCCCCAAGTGTAGCCTACTTTAATTGCATCGCCTTGAATCCACGCCTATGGGATTTGATACAAGATTATTGTACTTTCCTGGATGTGATGCTGGGATGCTTGGAACATCACATGGACGAAACATTCTGGACAACGAAGAGGTAGAAGTGAGAGAGTTATGACGTTAATCGTGGCTCCCTTTGTCTTTTCAAGAAAAATGTTTCAGCCGCGTCTCTGGAGTTATCTCATGAATGCTTGATTGTTGTCGGGGATGGACCGCGGTGAGCAGTCCCCAGTCGCACTTCTCTTTGGTTACTGAAGTTGTTTTCTCTGAGTAGGCTTGTGATCCGGGCCTCGTAAAGTGTTGCAGGCGCCTTCTAGACGGAGAGGTGATGATATTCTTACGTTACACCTTTGAATAATAGATGACCTTGTCGTGGCTATGAATTTTGGGTTGACCGTGCCTCCCGAGCTTTGACAGTGAAAGGATTCCGTGTAAAGCCTCAGTCCCCAAGTTTGGTTTACATGTTTCTATCTCGTATGGTCTATGATTTGACCATGATAAAGATATCATCTTGCATCCGTACTAGTGACTCTATTACTTCTTCCATGTGAAACTAAAATATGGAGAAGTATGGATTACCTTTATAGTGGTTGTTGCTATGGTAAAGCTCTGGCCGGTACCAACAAACGAACTGCAACAATTCTTGGCAGCAGAAGAGATTACATTGTCATGGGAACCCAAAATAGGTTGGTTGGAATTGCATGGGCGTCCATGGAAGCAAAGGGATTGGTTGGATGCCTAGGAGAGTAAACTATCCACGACCACGAGCTTCGGCGAGATGGATCAAAAAGTGGCCACAACTACGAACCTGTAGATGGGGGAAAACGATTTGTTGGTTTTTAAGGAATTGAGGAGACGACCGTACGGAGGAGACTCCTCGAACCGAGCGAAATGTTAAACCTCACACAGATGCACCGCTGCAAAGGGGGTGCTTTAGATTCGAGAGATCGATCTGTAGTACTCCGGCCTAAATCAAGACAATGACTGTTACAGTGTAAATTCGGTCACAAGAGAGGATGGGTTGATCTGTAGGAGGGAAGCTGAGAAATATGTGGGATCGATGGTAATCAAAGATTGTGGATGTGTGAATTCCGAATACGATAAGCTCTGAGTGATTGAAATTGCTCAGTTGAGAGTAGTTGCTCAATTGATGAGTTGATGATCTCGTGTTGTCGATGAGACGTGGGATTGATGATACTGTTGATGATTCAATCATGATTCAGGGACTTATTTATATTGCTGGAATTGTAGACACCATGATTCCATGAAGTGTGACAGTTGATGGAATCAAGGAGTGGGGAAGTGGAGATCGTGTTTGAAACCAGTTGCTCAACGTGCGGAGACTTGGTCGATTTTCCACCCACTACCTCGTGAATTCCTTTAACTGATTGCACGACTTGCTCACATTCCATCGTGTGTTTGAACACACGTGTCGTAGACCGCCAGACCAAAACCCTAAGTGATATCCCCCCAAGTGACACGATTAACGTCTCGTGGTTTGTTAGTCAATTGATGACTTCGTGGTTTGATGGGACGATGAGTCCATGTAGTTGCTGAGTTGAACATGATGTTCTGAAACTCGTGAATTGAACATGTCATGAGACAGAGGTATTGTTCTTAGGATGACGTGAGAAAGTATTTCTCATTCGGTGGATCGTTGAATATTGATTGTTGAACCAATATTCCCTGGTTTGAACAAATATTTATCATCTGAGCAAGTGTTGCTCATGTGATGAATTATTGAATATTTGATCGTCTGAGCATGTGTTGCTCGTCTGATGGATTATTGGAAACGTACCAAAAATATTAATTAGAATACTGGTCGTTGAACCGAGCATAATTAATAAAATTAATGACCATGAGGTCGTCATAAAATTATTAAGGTTAGAATCTGGAATGATGATCCTTGGATTCAGAAATCCTAATTTGATCAATTGATGATCAATTCATGGTTCGTCAGAATTTAAACCATGGGACGAAGGAGGGAGCGACTACATGGGACCGTGGATCAACCATGTAGTGTCCATATGCTCACGTGAGCAAATACGAAGAACTCCTGAAGAGTTGACGATTTGTTGGTGAAAGAATGATTAAATGATGTCTTAATCATTTATTCGAAAATACTCGTCTGAGCCTTAGGTGAGAAAACCTAATTAACTATGACGAGGCGAGGGACCGACCATGGAGTCATGAAACCGGCCCTGGGTTGTCCCGTGACCGCCTGACGACCACTTCATGAAAATCCAAAGTGTTTGGGAGAGTTTTGGACCTAATACGAGCAATTGTGCAAATTAGGTCAAAACTGTGAAAATTGATGGGACTGGCTTCCGTGAGCCAAAGATTCAGTCTTGGTCGGTCAAGATAGCGTGCTCGTGTCCCCAAGGCGTCCGTGTCTTAGTCCTGAGAATTTTGATATTTTCTGGCGTGAAATTGAGCATCCATTCGAGAAAATATGCCAAAATTAGGGTTTCGACAAAACTGAGGAAAACACCATGAGATGATGAAAAATAATTATAAAATAAGGAATGAGGAGGCGTGGGACCTCCGTAGTCAAGGCATGGTTGGCCGGTCGTGACCGCGGTCCCGTTGTGCCTTTTCCTTAATTTTATAATATTTTGATGATTTTATGAAAAATTCATGAATTTTGAGAAATTTGATGAATTTTGGGAGTTTCCATGAATTGAAGGAGTTTTCATGAGTTCAAGGAAGTAAAAAATATTAAAATAATAAAAAAAGAGCGTGTGGGACCGTGGAAGGCATGGACGGCCGGCTACTCGCTAGTTCATCGGATTTCCATGAAATTTTGACATGTCATAGAGGACATCCATAAGAAGAGAATGGAATATGACCATCTACAGAACCTTGACTGGTTGTGGTCACGATCCTTGACAGGGAGGAATGTGGCGGCTACGGCACGATCCTTGGCAGGGAGGAGTAGCGACTTCTGGAGAGAACGTTGAAGCGGAGCGTCTCCTGGAGCGAAACGTTGAAGCGGTCCCTAGATCGAAACGTTGAAGCGGAGCGACTTCTGGAGCGAAACGTTGAAGCGGATCGGCTCCTGGAGCGAAACGTTGAAGTGGCCCCTTCTGAGTTGTGGCCATGTTCGTCTGAGTTTTGGCAAGAACTTCCTGTCTCTCCATTAAATCGATAATGGTAATGGGAAGGTTGGTTTCCTCTGGATCCTCCAGTCTCTCGTCCTGACGAAGAAGTGGTGGCAGT
Organism: Papaver somniferum; assembly: GCF_003573695.1. Lineage (NCBI taxonomy): Eukaryota > Viridiplantae > Streptophyta > Magnoliopsida > Ranunculales > Papaveraceae > Papaver > Papaver somniferum. The sequence goes on from NC_039364.1 coordinate 89,822,981, forward strand.
CCTGGTGATGATTTGAGGCGTCATGCTCGAAGAAATATTAGGAGTAGCGGCGGCTTTGTCTCTGGTAATAAGAGGCATCACATCAGAGGGGATGCTTCCGGTGCTGCTGGTGTTGGTGGTAGAGGATGTAACGTCATGGGACGTGTTGACTGCGCTTGCAGATGGTACAATGGTGTTGTCCGTTCCCCTTTTGCTCTCATCCGATACGGCCACATACTCTATTCGCTTGGGGGTCTCTCCACAAAATTGAATTTTTAGGTTGCAAATCCGAGTTTATTGCGTGACGCAATCCTGGCCGCGAGAATTCCCCAGTCATCCTTTATTGTCTCTGTAACATCTCTATGTCGATCCGCGACAAGGCGGAGAACCTCCAGTCCCCAGGCGTAATTTCCCTGAATCAATCTTTTCCTGGACAATGCGCTTCAGAGCGTTGTATTCGTTGGTAGGATGATGAATAAACCTGTGATAGTGACAATATCTTCAATCTAGCATCTCCTGATCAGTTGGTGGACGCCCTACCGGGGGTAGTTGGACTACTCCCTCTCGTACCCAAATTCCCAGTAACTCTATAACTCTTCTGATAGGCAACGAGAAGCGTGGATATTTTGAGTAAGGCTTCTCCCGCATCAGTAGTTGTTGTGGCAGAAATTCTTGCAGGCTTTGGCGTGAAGCTCTCTTTGAGGGCGGAACTGACGCTTGAGCGATCACTGATTCATGAGCGGACCGTTTACTTCTACCGTATTGCTGAAAGGTAATTTCTCTTGAGGGGCCTGCGTCAGCGACGGCGACACGTGGTGGCTGAGCTGGATATTGTTCATTGGCGCAGTGTTCGTTTTCATAAACGTCTTGGTAGTTTTCCCCCTCTTCAGGTGCTTCTCTTTTCAGCAAAGCAGTCGTGGTTGCGGACTGTTGGAAAACTCTTTGAACTTCTGCGAGGGTTTGGAGATAAATGTTTTCCAGCAAGTCTTCATAGGCAGGCTCTTTACCTTTGTCTTGCAGATGTTCTGGCGCACCTGGCAAGTCTCCTCCCCCGGTCTTGTGAAATTGTCCTAGCTCTTTATGTTGGCAGAATCCAATTGGCCGCTCTTCTGCTGCTCCTTTTTTATGTGGCTACGTGCTCCGTCAGCATCCTCATTGGTAGAGTCGCAGACTTTAGCCAAATATTTAACATACTTTGTACTACTCTTGAAATTGCCGATTCTTCCCACAATCGGCTTATTATACTCTTTAGGATACGAAGCGTCTCGTTTTTCCGCCTGATAATATCGACTTGGATGGAAACCATATCCTCTAGCATTTTTGTCATGTCTTTCATGGTAAATGGATTCTGGATATTCATTGCTTCTGCAAGGTTCGAATGACCCGAATACATCTGGAAAGAATCTTTCACTGAAATGGGTTTCAATTAACGATTGAATTGGGCCTAAGACCAATTGGGATGGAAATGAAATTGAGAATTGAATTTGCAACCGAGAGATTTAATATCCCACTGTGGTCGCCAGTTTTTTATGGGTAAAAATTGTTTCTGCTGGTTTTGGTCAATTTGGGTGTGTGGATGAGAAACGAGCGTAAACCTTAAACAAATGCACTGCAGGGGAGTACTTTAGATTCGAGAGATCAATCTGTACAATCCTGGCCTAAACCAAGAAATCGTTGTTCCAGGCTTGCTTCGGTCACAAAGTGGAGGAGAAGGGTTGGTCTTAGGGAGGGAAGCGAAGAAGGTGTTGAGACCAGAATGGTTAACACTGAAGGTGTGGCTATTTTATGAGTTGTATCAGAATGCGGAACTGGCTTGCGGAATGTAAGCTATCACTTCTTTGGAGTTTTCTGAATACTGTGTTGTTGTTAACCAAAACTGTTGCTTTTGTTTGGTTGAAATAGGTAAACCTATTTATACAAGTCATATTGAACGCACCCTGATCTCGTAGAAAGTGGGAATGATTGAGTGATGGAGAAGTGGGGTCGTGTGTAAATTCCAGAAAACCACGTTTCCATTATGAAGGACACGAGTTAGTTTACACCCACTACTTCTTGCCGCCACTAAATGCCCTGCTTTCTGACACTTTCTTATAATGGGCGTGTTGCACGCCGCACGTGATAAACCGCCAGACCAATACCCTGATGAGTATCCTCCAGTTTGTGACATGTTTGATGTCTCGAGTGTAGCAGGTTTCTATGTGTGGCAAGTCAAAGTCAGGAGACTTTCCGCAGGAGAATAGCATGTGATGCTATTAGACTTTCCACAGGCCTGTCAATTCTGTGACGAATTTGGACGGCTAAGATTGTGACCGATGAGAAAGGGTGGCCAATGATTATGGCCACATTTTGTTGGCGCCTGATAATGACACAGTGGCATGGTTGGCATAGTTTGTGCATGCCAATGGCACGGTGGTGCGAGTAGCGCCTGGTGTAGCCATGACCGCTAGATTTTGGCATATTGGTGTTAGACCCAAATATGGCTTGGCAACATTAGTTCTAGTTTCCACATCAATCCCAATGCTCTGGGTAGCATGATTTGGCTTGGTTGGCGTAGCAAATTCGCCTAAATTAGGGTTTGGCATGCCGAAACCCTAATTAGTGTGCATGGCATGCGGCCGCGGCATGGTAACACTTTTTGTGCAAATGACGCCATAGTCATGCCAAAGGAACTATAGTAAGGCCATAATGTGGAAACAGCCACAGGAGAAAGAATTGCTATGAATGACTATGATATGGCGCCATTCCTAGGGTTTCCTGGATCCTGCATGGCTCGTGGTATGTTGTGGGGCCCAAAGTGGCGTAACTTGATCCACAACTGGAAATTAGGGTTTTTGTTAATGCGCCTAAAGCAGAGTCGTGCTTCTGACAAGAAAACCCTAATTTAAGCACATCATGGCGTTGGCCACGAACAGGAGGTAAGTTAGCACGTAGGGTGCTATTTACAAGACGTTGGCATGTTTTGGCATGCTTCACGTTTGGCGTGGTGGAGTGGCATGTTGGCATGCCGTTCAGACTATTGGCGCAATATGGCACGTTTGGCATGTTGGCGCGGTTTTTGGAAAACAAATGGCTTTGTGACCATTTGGCGTAGTTTGCCTCTTTTAACACTGTGGCAAGTTTGAAGCAACCTGATTGGTTAATATAAGAGAGGCCGGCCAAGGCCACACTTCTGGTATGTGTGTGGAGGATTTAAAGTGACTTGATTGGTCGATGGGAAATAGGGCCGGAAAGTATGGGCCCAGCCAGCGTGTGGCGGGTTTAAGGTGACCTGATTGGTCGAAGGCAAATAGGGCCGGTTGGGCAACATGGGGCGTGCTTAAAGCATGGACACACCTCCCTTTGATGCTGCTCCTATTCCGGGGCTCCTTTCTGATTTTCGGTAGGATTTTGCACCTACTAATCCATGGCGGATTAATTGCTTAGTTCGCCTAAGCTTAATTTCGACCAACGGGGTCTCATATATTGCGCAAGGCGCAAAACCCTAATTTTTGCAAATTAGTCAGGGTAATATTCGAATCTTGTGAATTATCACAAAATTGATTGAATTCTATGTGTTGAGACAGAGTTCTTTAAGTTTATTGCTAGAGAGCAGTATGCTTTCTGATTGAGTACTTTATGCAAGGACCTTAACCTTGATACTTGGAAATTCGTGTTACTCTGTTGCGAGTGAACACAAATTGTCATGCCATATCAATATTAAGGGTTCGGATGGGGAACATAGCACAGAAATCATTCAAAGAAACTTATAATAAAGGCAAGGCAAGGTGCCGAAATTTACAGAATCTCTGGGATTGTTGCTACATGCACCATTCTGGATAAATTTCATACGAAAATATTGAATTGCTCAATAAATGCACCAGTGAAGAGGTTGAATCACTTATCACTTTTATATGGCTCTGTTTCTTTGCAGAGTGACGGCATATTTAATGCAAGGTTTACAATTTTAACCCTGAACTAAACCACCATCAACACTCCCAATATTGATGCCGACCATCTTAATCCTTCGAATGACTTGGAGACTTCTCAAGTAAGTATCCACTTCATATTCCCTTCATAGAAGTATAATATTGCTTATTTGAGATTGAATGAATGAGAATTCATACGAATGAATGAAAAACTTTTAGCAAAATACGTTATCAGAAAATTCAGAACTCAGCGTTTCAGCAAAAATACCATAGAATCTTCATCCGATGTTAGATTTTCGCGATATACCCATGTATCCTTATGCACATGAAATTTCCAAGCTTTACGAAAGAAGCTTTTTAAGTTTTGAGCACGTTTAGAGGTCGAAATCAGCGAAACAGTAAACTTCCAGGAGACCTTCAGGGATTTTTCAGCTGGCATGTAGTCCAATGTTTTGGCCACAACTCCTTACTCGTTTATCCAATTAGAATGAAATTTTGATATGTTATAGAAAACATCCATAAAAAGAGAACTAAATATGAATCAACCTTAGATTCCTTACCAATTGCTCCCAGTTCGTCGTCTTATATAGGGAAGTATGAATTCTCTTCAGTTGGGCTTATTGAAAAACGTGTTTTATGACTTCCACACTATTTGCTCATGTCTTGGATGCATAATAAAGAACTTAGATAGTGTTAGTTCACTTAAATGCTATATTTTATGATTTCTTTTGGTTTCCATGCTCGAATTGCTCTAATCTCATGTAATCTTCGTTTTAGGTACCAAATACCGAAGTTGAGAATAATGAAGCAAATGATGATTCGAACTGTATGGCGAATCAAGATGATGATGTTATGATCTCTGTACCTCAATGCCATGAGAATATTGCTATTGAAGTTGTCGGGGGAAATGAAATTCGAACTACCGTCACTTCAGAGATAGAAGAAACCGGACCCAGGATGGAAGAAACTTCCCAAGGAACTGCTCCCACAATTGCTGAAGCCGCTCCAATAATAGAGAACCTCATAATAGTGCATGAATATCCTACTGCATGGATCATTTTTGATCCTCCATTCGGTGGTTCACTCCCATATCACGCATCAGTTGGTGGGTTTAGTGTTCCCATAGGGTATGCTGACATGTATGAGAAATTGTGGAAGATGTATGGTCACATTGTTGTCACCAGGGATCCAAGACGCAGTTACTTCTTAGTAATGCAAGTAGGGATTATCTTGCGTGTCATAGATGATATAAGGACCAGGGCGAGAAGCACTATTACTCCAGACGTACTCTTTGATTGGGAGTACAACTTGAGAAAATTTGAAGAGCTTGGTTTCAACTTGAAGTGGCTTCGTCAGAAGATCAACATCATCAGGTATGCAGTAGAGAACAATATTCCCTTCATCAGTGATGCTGTGGTGGAGAAAAAGGCTAAGATTGCTGAATTGACTGAAAAACTGGAGTTGGAGAAAGCGGCCTTGCAAGTCTTGGAGAATGCAGAAAAGCAGAAATCTTACTTTAACGGCTTCCTTTAGTTTTCCTTTCCATAATCTCTTGAACCTTGAACTTCTGAGAGATGTGAGGCTTTATTTTGGTTTTGAATTTTTGATTGGTTTTGGATTAGTGAGTGATTGAGGATTTTCTTCTTGGATTTGATAGAGATTTTTCTTAAAATAAAGAACTTTGATAAATTGCTGAATTCAAATACTGAATGAAAGAATTGCAAACTCCTGAAAAAATTGAAAATACATATGAAAGAAAATCCTAAAATGAAAATGTTAGGTGCTTTGAGGATTCATGCCTTGAACCTAAAACGCCTTAGGACGCTGAACCCTTCATGCGTCAAAAGCCTTTAACCAATTTTCGTGAATCACTGGCACGCTTGTTTTTCCCTTTATATCAGCCAATTTGTAGTATCCTTCAACTACTGACTTAGCAATCATAAAAGGTCCTTCCCATTTAGAACTTCTCGTAGAATGGAAAGTACGTTTAGTTGCCTTGAGAACCAAATCTCCTTCATGGAACTTGTTAGGCTTGGTTGTTCGTGTCCTGAATATCTTCTGCTGGTTCGGGATTCCTCGTACACTGAGATTCCATGTTGATGGAGCTTTCCAACCCTGCGGCACATGTGAACACTCACGCAAGGGAGAGTACCTAGGATATTGATTATCATGCTCGGTCATTATCCTTGCAATGACCGTGTTAGTAATACGCTGAATTCGGAGAGGCTCTGCGTCCATCCACTTGGTGAAATATTGCTGAGGCGAGACTAACCACTCATAACGTTTGGTGATAGCTTGGTTATGAGTAGAATTGAGTCCCCAGACAAAGGTAGCATATTTGAAAGTTGATAATATGGACATATGAGGGGGAATAAGACTTTCCTGAGTGCGGAATATTTTGACGAATTCATGTGCGCTCTCCTCAGGTTTTTGTGTAAGTCCTATCAAGGCTTGGACTTTCTCTAGATGCTCGAATGGTGTAGTGTCCTCTATTTCTTCTGAGTCGGAGCTTTCCTCTAAGTCAGAGCTTTCTTCAACAGAGAAATGTGCAATTGAAGGTGTTGCAGTTACCTTTTCACCATGAATCCATGACCGTCCAAGGATCATGTCATATCCTGGATCTTCTCTGATTATGTGAGACTTGGTTTCTGACCAGGTTTTCCCAACTTTCATTCTGAGGATGATCTAACCATATGCATCTCTGGATATTTCTTCATGATCTCTAACTGACACAGGAGCATGAGTGGCTTCTTGTCGAATGATGCCTGCAGCTCTGAGAGTTTTCAAAGGGATGATATTGACAGCGGTACCAACATCGACCAACGCTCGCTTGAATTCATTTACTTTGAGGTGGACTGTGGTGAGAAGTCCCCAGTCATACATCTCTTTGTCGGTGACTGGAGGCTCAGAGTGTGTTTCTGGGATTGACAGTCGTTTTCCGGACACTATATGGTTCAGAGCCGAAAACATGTCCATCCTTTGAGCCTTTGACAGACACAATATTTCGCAGACATTATTTTAATATTTTTGAATGCTCGTTCATGCATTTGGGTGCTCGGTCGCACATCATTGTCGAGTACACTTGCACCATTTTCTTGGGGCTTACTCAGTGATAATCCAGATGCCCGATTGTTGAGTATTTATTACTAATTCATGAAATTTAGTAGAGAATGATTCATGAAACTGAGTAATAAAGGTGAGTAGTTCTTTATTATCAATCCATATGATCAGCCGTGGATTCGATTACGGATTCGGAATAATAAAATGAGCATTACCATCCTATAGGATTGTGGATTCGACTACAGAATCGAAGTAATAAAATTGTTTATTACCATTCCATGAGATCAGTCGTGGATTCGATCATGAAATCGGAGTAATGAGATTATCTATTACCATTCCATGAGATCATCCGGGGATTCGATCATGAAATCGGAGTAATGAGATAAAATAGATTATCTTCTAGGAACTCAGTGGTGAATGTCACGGTAGAATTAATCTATTGAAGAAGGAATGTTAGCCAGTTAAAGCGTCATACCCGTTCTGAAAGGTGCATAGTCAGGAAACAGCGTGTGTTGCCGATGTCCTGAAAGCGTATTGCCCTCTCAACAATCATGTATGGAGAAACGCCTGAATCTATACACGGTCTCTCTACATAGTCAGGGAACAGTAAGTGTCACCGACGTCCTGAAGGCGTTAATGCTCTCAATCTTACGGAGAACCGCCCAATCATTCTTCTATGTAGAGGGGGTCTCTCATTGTAGTCAGGGAACAGTGAGTACCACCGACGTCCTGAAGGCGTTAAGTTCTCAATCATACGGAGAACCGCCCAATTATATTACTCTACATAGAGGGCATGATGAAATGCGAGGCATTGAACGCTCAGCTAGTGGAGTCTTTTCGAAAAACATATTCATCAGGGCTCGTAAAACACGAATCGTCATATGCGTTCCTGAAGCCGAGTCAGAAACAACAGTATCATGATTTTACGATTTTGGCCTTTGTTGAAAATCCACCATTAATAGGATCCCACTAATTTCCGTACCTTTGCCAATTTTATTGACAAAAATGGGGATAATTAACGTGTAGTTGTTGATGGCGGATTTTCGACAAGAGATAAAATCGTAAAATCATGATACTGTATGTTTCTGAAACGGCTTCAGGAACGCATGTGACGATTCATATTTTACGATCCGTGAATCGTTTCACGATCTATGACTAAGCGAACATTCCTCTCAGAGCTATGATGAATATGTTTCTCGAAAGGCCTCGCCGGCTGAGCGTTCGATGCTTCACAAATTTCACCATCACCTCTACATAGAATCTTAATGATTAGGCGGTTACCTAGACATAATGTTTTTTAGAGAGCATAACGCCTTCAAGACGTCGCGATGCACGTTGTTCCCTGACTACATAGAGAGACCCACCTCTACATAGAATCTTAATGATTGGGCGGTTCTCTAGACATAATTGTTTGTTACAGAGCTTAACGCCTTCAGGACGTCACACTGCACGTTGTTCCCTGACTATGTAGAGAGATTGTGTATAAAATCAGGCGGTTCTTTAGACATAATTGTTTGTTAGAGATCTTAACGCCTTCAGGATGTCATGCCGCTCGTTGTTCCCTGACTATACACCCCCTCAGAACGAATATGATGCTTCATATTTTCTCATATCGATTCTGCAAATAGATTAATTCTAGCGTGTCATTCGCCAATTGAATTCCTATAAAATAATCAATTTTATCTCATTACTCCGTTCCATGGCCGATCCCCGGCTGATTCCATGGATTAGTAATAGATAACCATTTTATCTCATTACTCCGTTCCCTCAATCCCCCAGCTGAATTCAATGGATTAGTAATAGATATTCAACAATCGGGCATCTGGGCCATCACCGAGTAAGTCTCGAGAAAATGGTGCAAGTGTACTTGACAACAATGCACGAATGAGCACCCAAACGCACGAACGAACGTTCGAAAATATGAACGAACGAGCAACTTATGGAGGAAAATAATATTAAACAAAATAAGCAAGAGACGTGAGACCGGGCCCACCGGCCGGCCGGCCATGCCGCCATGGCCGGTCCCCCTCTCTCATTATTTTATTTTACTTTAATTTATTTTTCCCTCATCCCATAGGGATTCTTTCATTTGAGCAAACTCCCTCGTTTGAGCGAAACTCTTAGTTTCTCCATACTTTTATCAAACAAAAATAGGGAAAGGTGTCACGGGACCGGGCCACCTAGCCGGACGGCCATGCCTTAGCCGTGGCTGGTCCCACACCTCACAATCCCTTATTTTCTCATATTATTATTTCCATCATCTCATGGAACTCCATCGTTTGAGCGAAAACCCTAGTTTTTCAATAATTTCTCAAATATTGCACAAACCATGAAAAAGCCAAAAAGTCAAATGGTCACTCGATCGACTAGGCTTCTCACGTCAAAAATTAAAATATTATTATTTTAATATTCTCAAAATATCAGTCGCATGAGCAAAGTTCTGCTTGCTCATTCGAGCGAAATTGAGAGTTTCAGTCAAGATCAAACTCTTATGAAAATCCAAAATACTGCTCAAACTCACACTTGAAAATACCAAAACTCTCAGGACTGGGACACGGACATCATGGTGACACGGGCATGCTACCTTGATCGACCAAGGCCGGCCCTAAGGCTTGCAAGGATCCGGTCCCACACATCTTCACAATTTCGACCTAATTGCTAACAATCGCTCATATTGGGTCCAAACTCTCTCCAACAAACTTGGTACACGCTCAAACGACCATCAACCGGTCCCACGACCACTAAGGGCGGGCCCATGCCCTCTTTGTCCCTCTTGGTCGGTCCCTCATCTCTCCATAATTAGGTTTTACTACCTAACGCTCACACGAGCACTATTTTAATAAATGATTAAACCAGCATTTGATCATTCTTTCACCAACCAGTCAACAAAGGATTTTGGTGCACGCTCACTCGAGCACTTGGGCGCTACATGGTCGTCCATCATCCCATGTAGCCGGTCACTCCTTCACTCAGTGGCCTATTTTCAATAAATCATCAATTGACGAACAATTGATCAAAATTAGGGTTTCGAACAAATGCTTTGCAAATCATTATTTTGAGCAATTTCAAACACTAATAAATTTATGTTGATCCAACAATCAACATCTGGATTAAGGCTACCAATATATTAATTAATATTTTATTGGGTCACGTTACTAATAATTCATCGAATGAGCAATACTTGCACAGTTGCTCGAATATTGATCCAATTATCAATATTCAGTAATTTATCGAATTGAGCAATACTTGCTCAGTTGCTCGAATATTGATTCAACTATCATTATTCAGTAATTTATCGAATTGAGCAATACTTGCTCAGTTTCTCAAATATTGATCTAACTATCAATATTCAGTAATTTATCGAATGAGCAATACTTGCTCAAATGATCGAATATTGATCTAGCTATCAATATTCAGTAATTTACCATTGAATATTGATTCAACTGTCAATATCCTACAATTCATCGAATGAGCAATATTTTCCCAGACGAGCAATATTTGCTCAGACTATCAATATTCGTTATGTTGATTCAACTATCAACATCATTCATTCGAGAACTATACGTCCCAGCAGACATGTTCAATTTATGAATCCTAGAGCATTCAACAATCATATCCGATCGAACAATACTTAGACCCATTGTCTAATTAAGTCAACGACTGACTAATCAAATACACGTCTGCTTTGCAGACTCCACGTTCGTGAGACATCAATCACGTCATATGGGGGATATTAATAAGGGTTTTGGTCTGGCGGCCTACGACACGTGTATTCATCCACGATGAGAAATGTGAGTAAGTCGTGCAAGCAGTTGAGGGAGTTAGCAAAGTAGTGGGTGGACAATCAACCAAGTCTCTGCACGACCTGGAACTGGTTAAACCATGATTTCCCACTTTCTCACTCTTTCACTCAAGCAACCGTCACACTTACTGGAGATCAATGTGTATACTATTCTAGCAATATAAATAAGTCTTTGAATCCACGATTGAAGGACGATCAATTTTTAGAGCAATCACTCTCAAGAATTTCATCAATCGATCATAACTTATTCAAACTCAACAGTTCACAGAAAACTTGCAGAAACCTTAAACACATTCACTTGATCATTATTGATCTTACACACTTCTCATCTTCCCTCCTACAGATCAACCCTCTTCCCTCTTTGTGACCGAATTGACTCTGGAACGAACATTGTCTTGGTTTAGGCTGGAGTCCTACAGATTGATCTCTCGAACTCAAAGCACTCCCGTGCAGTGCATTTATGTGAGGTTAGGAAGTTTGCTCGGTTGAGGAGTCTCGTCCGCTCGGTCGTCTCTTCATTTTCCTAAAAAAACAGCAAATCGTTTTTTCCCATCAACAGATTGGCGACCACAAGTGGGAGATCATTCTCTCGGTTGCAATCTCAAACTTTCACAAAATGGTTGATCTTAGGTCAGGTTCGGTTACAAATCCTAACACAAACAATGCTAGCACTGGCAATAGTGGTGGTACTCCAGAAACTATTCCCGCTTCCAACAACGGTGCCAGTGATAACACATCTCCTCAAACCAACATCGGTAGCAGTCCTCTCTTCAGCCGGTCTCCCGAAGAAATCAGAGAAAATCCACCTACCATAGCTGATATCATGAAGGTGCAAGAGACTCTCGCCAAAAATCAGATTGACATGGCTAACACTCAGAAGGAGTTATGCAATTATCTCAAAACTCTCACAGATAAGATTTCAGAGAAAGCTCAGGAGAAAGGAAAAGCCAAGGAGGTACCCTCAACTGCTGATCTTAACATCTCCCCGATCCAGATTCCAGAAGATGATGAAGTTGCTGTGGACAACACGCCAGCGAAAGAACCATCCAGTTTCATCACTCGAGAAGATTTTGAACGCTTTCTAGAGGATCGTGGAAAAGATAAGACATCATTTGTCCATCGTCACCAACCTCCATGGTACAACAACATCGCACCAGGAAGCATCACTACACTACACCATTTTAAGGAATTAGCAACTCAGATTAGCAAGAACACTAGCGCCGTTGCTAATTTTCTGTTGCTAATTTCAGTTGCAAAACTTTCGCAACGGCGGAATGAAATTCCTAATTTCGCAACAACGGTCGGTAGGCTGCAAATAGCAACTTCGTTGTTTTCAAGCGTGCGAAGTACGCGTGTGGTCGGGAACACTAGGACTGGTAATTACACCCAAGTCAAACTTCGGTCAAGCCTTCATTTTTCTTTTTCCACCCTTCAGCCTTATCTGCTGTATCTTTCCTTCATCGATTTTTCCTTCTCATTTTTTTTCTCAACCACAAAAGTTCATCTCCTCTCTTCCATTGCGCTGAAGAACCGAACCAAATCCAATCTCAAATCCTCTCTTCCATTGCTCTGAAGAACCGAACCAAATCAAATCAATCTAAAATCCTCTCTTCCATCTCCTCTCTTCCATTGCTCTGAAGAACCGAACCAAATCCAATCAATCTAAAACCACTGAAATCAACCAGGTTTTCAGTTTCTACCAGATTTTTCCTTCGCATAATCGTTTCGTTTCAGTTTATTGATTCTAGGGTTTTACGATTTTAGAGATTTTGATTTCAGGGTTTCAGCCGTGAATCTGTTTTTTTGATTTTAGTTTGTCGATTTTTAGGTTTTCATCTGTGAAACTGGTTTTTTTGATTTTATGGATTTTGATTTCATTTTTCGATTTCAGTTTTTCATTTGTGAATCGATTTTAGGGTTTCATTTCAATTAGGGTTTCCAATTTTCTGTAATTTTGAGCTTTTCTAATTGATTTCTTGTACTCACAAATACAAGGATGAACCAGTTGAGGATGTTATGGTAAGTGGATCAATCAATCAATCAATTTTTTTTTTTTTTTTTGTATAATTTGTTTGATTTTATTGATTGTGTTTGCAATTGCAATTGTGATATTTGTAGGAAGGGGGTGAAGTGGATGATGAAAATAACAATGAAGATGATGCTTCTGAGGGTGTGTTTGTAGAAGGTGTATAGAAAAGGGTATAAATCTTATCTTTGATCTCTTAATTAATTTTGTGAATTGTATTAGTTGGATTCACCTCGACTGTTTGCCTGACTTAATTCAGCTGTCCTCAGAGTAAGATATTCTGCGGATTCGAATTACCAAGGTATGATTCTTTATCATGCATTCTTAATGGTCTCATCGTAATATTGTCCCAAATTTTGCATAAGCTTGCTAGTCAGCAGTTTCTGGTGGAATATTGGTTCTGCTGTTTCTATTGGCTGTGTATGAACACTTTTGGGATCATTATGTCATACAGATAATGTCTCCTGTTTTCATGTTGGCTACAGGGGATAGTGCAGATTTGGCTACATGAACCAATGATCTCGCGACAGTTTCTTGGTCTTGTGGGCGGAGGGGACATGTGTCAATGGAGGGTTAAAGCTGTTTTAGTTATAGGTAACTGAAAGAGTTCCTTGTAAGAGTTTCCATATTGACCTTGTAAGTCACTTTCATATGCCATAAACAGAGCCATTGATTGTTTTGTTTTTTTAGTTAAATGGTTAGGTTGAGCCTTGGTAAGTAACATGAATTACGTATATTTAATCATGAAGTCCCCAGTGAATATCATCTGCCAATGAAGTGTGTCTACAAATTGAATAGGAAGTTTAATTTGGTTAATACTTTGATGAATGAAGAATGAAAAAACTGCTGCAATGTGTTCATGCTGCAATGTGTTCTCTTTGAGTTTCATATCTGGTGCTTAATCTCAAAATTGGAACCCAGGGTTCGTTTTCATGCTGAAAATGGCTTGTGCATTGTGCAAATTTGCTTAGAAGGCCAAGGGTTGCGGATGAATTAACTTGTGGGCAGAAGATAAGTACACCTTATTATTTCCTTGTTTATTAGCATCTAATAGATGTCCTTGAAATCTACTCTTGTCGACAAGTGTATATCAACTCCCATTTTCATGTCTTGTCTTGAAATTATTTGTTGAATTGCATTCAGAATTTTGGTGCTTTTGTCAAGACTTTCAAATCTTGTCGGTTTGAAAAATACTGAGTCGCTGCCATGGTACTAGCAAATGTTTTCTATTTATTTCTTGCAATACTTGCTCATCTGATATTTCTTAGACCCTATAGAAACTTATGTAGTTATTCATAATTTTACGTACCTTCACTGGATTTCCTGTCAATTTTGACACTAGGGAACATCATGAATTGTGAAAAGGTTTAAGGACTTAGGTTTGACGTATAGGGATAGAATAAAATGTTAATGGGGTTATTGCCATCTGGTAAAAAATTGTATCTGCAAAACCAATTAAAAGGAAAGAATAATTCTTAAGTTCTCAAAAGCATCTGCACTTCAGTGATTGCCTGAAGCTTGAGATTTAGAATACAGATGCGCGCCTGATTTGTTAGTCGATAAGAATTGGACCGTGAATGTACTCATTTACTACTTTCTGAAGTTATGCTTCTCATGTTTCATTTATCTTTTTAAGTGGTAGGTAAGACTTGTGGCAGTGTATTTGATTTGAAGCAATGTGGCAGTGTATTTTGATTTGTACGCAGTACGCGAGTATCTTAGATCATTAGGATCTCTCGAGATAGAAAACAGTAAAATTTAACCGACAAATGTAAATAGAACGATGGGATTTAACAGGTCATGCCACCTCTTTGACTTTATCATGTTCTTTCAAATATCTTATATCGTATTTGTCCGGATTCTTGTAAGTTTGAATGCCTTATTTAGTATTTATTGGATATTGATACTGGCTAATGTGAACTACAGGTTTTCTTATCAGGATTGTTGTTGTGTGCAGTAAAGTGCATAGTTAATGCTTGAAAATGTGAAACTCCATGAATCCGGAGAAGTAGATCAATGGTGGTTGTCAAATGACTACTTCCCTTCACAGAGTTAGGTATCCATTCATCCAGATCATCAAAGCTTCCACAATCCCTGTTAAGCTTTGCAAGAGAGAGAGCACAAAAAAATTCCACAAGAAGGACATCAAGTTCCCATTGCTGCAGGTGATGTTTCTCATTTTCCGAAAATTGTTGTTTGTTTGCTAGTTGTGCGTTGTCATTCAAAGAGGGAAAAGTGAGCATTCTCTGTTCTCTGTACTTGTTGTTTTTCTTTTAATTTCATCAAGAGATTAGTGAATGTCTAGAAAACTATGTTTTCTTTTGGTTCAGGTAGTTACACCTTGCCAGTTAGAGCAGCAGCATGCAGTCGTATAATATCATCTTTGATTATTCGCAGGTGCTAATGGAAAGAAAGGTGGTACAAGTTGGGCATCAAGCAGCTCATTTTCCGAAGGAGGGAAAGACCCCTGCAAGATGAAGCGGCAAGATGATCAAATGTCCAAGTCAGGTGCATGCAATTCATCTCTTGTAGCAAGTTACCAAACCTACTCTTCATGTTTTTGTAGATGTATAGATCATGTGTTGATTTGCTGTGATACTTGTACTTCAAACTTTCAATTTCATCTCGGTAAGTTTGTTGTGATTCTTGTATATATTTGCATCTGCTACTCGTACTTTTTGTTAACTTCAATTGAAGAATCATTGAAGAATCCTTTCTTTTCTGTGTCAAAACAAAAAAAAAAGAATCCTTTCTTTTATAATATTATCTAGTCGTGATTCTCAACAAGATTTTCAACAACACAGTTTTGTATATCGCCATTGTAGTTTGTATATCTGTGTGGATGTTGAATATGGGGAACTAGGTAACTGCAGGGGAAAATGAATTTTGACTAGGTCAATGTAAACATAGACTTGACCTTTTTTTTGTGGTTGCAAGAAATTAGCAATCTGTTGCTAAATTAGTACCAGAACCAATAAATTAGAACCAGAACCAACAATATCTAGTTCCGGGTAGGGGTATTCCTGTAATAAGCAACAGATTAGCAACAGCATGATGCTGTTGCTAATAAAAAATTTAGAACCAGCAGGCGCCGTTGAGAATTGCCGTTGCTGACCGTGATTCGCAACAGAGCCTATGCCGTTGCTAAAAATTGCGACACCGTGTTTAGCAACAGCAAAAGCCTGTTGCGACCCTGTTCCGCAACAACTATAGTTGGTTGCTAATACCATAAAATGGTGTAGTGCTAGTTGGGGAGAATTGATTGATGCTTTCTGCAGAAAGTATTTCTTCATTTCAGAACAAGTCACCCTCTGAGACCTGGGAAGAATGTTTCAGGGGAACAATGAACATCCCAATGATTACGTGAAAAGGTTCAGAGTCCAAGCTTTGTCATGATCCGAATGTCACTAACAACAACCTGTATACTTGTGCATCAATGGAATGGCCCGCGGTCTACAGAGCTTTACTAGAAAATCTCTGATTCCAGACATTCTCAGAACTTCATGAAGCAGCCAAACGATCAGCGACTACTGCACCTGCTTTACTGGAAAGAGAAAATTTTGCAAATGTCGAGGAAACTCGAGGAAGTACCAGGCGCTTGATCAACAAGCAGTGCAATCTTCAACCTTCAACAAACGTTGTTGCTGAAAGGAATGAAAGGAAAGCCGAGACACAACATCAGAGCGCTTCTCCAACATCCCAGGCTTCCCTGAAGGTGCAAAGAAAAGATAACCAATCCTGAAATGCACAAACCTCGACCCGGCATCACCGAACGGGGATATGATCAAACGGGGATTCAAACTTCCCTCTTCCCATTGAAGAAGTGATCGAGTTACCGGAAGTCTGGGTTCAAGATGATGCAATCAAATTGCTGCTCATCAGGAGAGAGCCAACTGAAGAAAAAATGGAGAATCCCAGGTACTGTGACCTTCATAGATTCATCAATCATCCAACAAGTGACTGCAATATTTTGAAGCACAACTTCAAAGAGAAGGTTGATCCACAATGGCTTCAACTGGGGACTGAAGGGGTACACATGACCCTCTCCCGATCAAGACATGCACGCTCTCTGAATAACCTATCAAAGAGGCAGTTCAATCCTTGGTCGAACATATATGTGAATTGCTCTATCTGTCGAAGGAACAAATGAGATACATGTTCACAATACTGAATCACATCATGTCAGGAAGTCCATTCCGGAAATCCTTCCTGAGCCTGCAGCCACAGTCAAAGATATGTACGACTGGGGACTGCTTACCACTGTCAATCTCAAAGGAAATGAATTT
This sequence comes from Papaver somniferum, assembly GCF_003573695.1. NCBI lineage: Eukaryota > Viridiplantae > Streptophyta > Magnoliopsida > Ranunculales > Papaveraceae > Papaver > Papaver somniferum. The sequence goes on from NC_039364.1 coordinate 89,840,039, forward strand.
GGGAGAACGTTGATCGATGCTGGTACCACTATCAACATTATTCCCTGAAAACCCTCAGATCCGCAGGCATCACTCGACAAGAAGATACCCGTGATCCTATCTCAATCAGAGACCTTGAAGGAACGCTCGGAAATACTTATGACTACATCACTCTCAAAGTGAACATAAGTTCAACCTGGACAGAAATCAAGTTTCACATAATCAGGAAGATCCATGATATGACATGGTCTTCATACGAGCGTGGATCCACGCTAAAAAGATGGCTACTGATAAAGCGTCATTGGTTGCACATCCCTCAGAAAGTTCTGATCCAGAAGATTTGGCGGACATTCCATCATCAGAGCACTTGGAGGAATTTCGAACTTTGACGAGGTTAAAGCAAGAACCTACAAAAGATGCATGGACATTTATCAATAGGTTCCACACTCAGGAAAGTCTCATTCCTCCCATGTCTATGTCATTTATTTCCTCACATGCTATCCTAGCATGGGGACTCAATTCTGCTATTGAAAGATGTTATGAATGGGTAGCTTCACCATACTAACATTTTACCAAGTGGTTGAATCTGACACCTCTCTGAATCAAGCATCTGACTGAGACATTCATTACCGAGATGATATTCAAGCATGGAAAAGAACACTTTGGGCGTTTCTCCAAAGCCTTGCATGAGTGTCCATGAGCGCCACAAAATCAGAAAGCTCTGGTGTCAACACAAGTGTTGAATACCGCTACCGCAACGAAAGAAATACCGAATCAACAGAAGATACTCGGGGCCGAGACGATCAAGCCTAAGAAATTCTACGCTTAAGGGGTATGACGCTTCAACGCTCAAGCATCCAAGGTTTGAAGCATTTGGGATTTTTTTTAACTTATCCGTTATTTTCAATTCCTCCAAAACATATGCAATACTTGCATTAAGTAATTGAATCTATCAAACCAAAAGAAAATCCTTACAACTGTCAATCACCCACTTCTCCAAGGCCAACCGAAATTCAAAAACCTCACATCTCTGAGTGTTGTATTCTTCAGAAGCCTTCAGATTGTACTCCCAACCAAAGAGTACACCTTCGATAATGCCGCATCAAGCTTCAGTACAAATATCTTGACGATGACACGCTGATTCAACACCAACACGATCAAAGCGTAACCGAATTACAATCAATAAGTCTTCACTATCCCATGATAAAACTTCTGAAGCAGATGCAACATCATTCATCCATCGATGGCACAAACTCCTTCAATATACACTGGAGACTTGATCTTATTATAAAGATCGATTTAAATCTATTTCAATAAATGTTGTCCACATAACAAGTTGTTACAACCTGATGTGATTCCATGAAACTTCATCAACGTGACCTCTCTACATCACAAGCCCTTTCACGACTGAAGAACTTCCTCTCTTCACCAATCACATCCAGAATGAAAACCGCTGCTGCTATCTGCCACAACAACGTCGATTCACTGACGAAGCCAGTTCGCAGTAAAGTCATAGTGTTCAGTAGAATACGGGTTGAACTCCCAGTACACCTTCATCTTAGGAATGATCAACCCACCAACTAGTTCGTGAATGTAAAGGCTCACTGGATGGAGGAGCAAAGACTATGTCGATAATCATGGTTCTAGCCTTCTCGGTCTCTAGAGAAGCTCCGACCATAATATCGGCATCAACAAGGATATCTTGAGGAACTCTATCCATGGTATTAGCATCAACAAGAATATCCATAGAAAATTCAATCGTGATCTCAGCATCAACAACGGTCTCAGGAGCAACATCCTCATGACATGGCTTAATCAACTAACCATTCTCTGATGTGTTACTCGATGAAGCAGAATTCTCCAAGCACTAATGATTCAAATCAATATGTGTAGACATGAAAACATGTTCACATGAAATTATTCCAAAAGCTTGCACGACGGACGGGCACAAGCCAAAGTCTTCTACAAGATGATCTCATCATCACTACAAATGAGATACAACACACTTCAAGTCATGAGTTTACAAAAACGTACCAATAGGTGAGGAATGAGACGATGCTTCCTCAACAAAAGATGTTCGTCTATGTCTCTTCTATAACACACCAAAAGGGCGCATCAATCAGACATACAAGATGAAAGATATGGCCTTTACCGTCAGGTCTATGAAATCTGAAAGTTTTGTACGGGATTACAAATTACAAATGTGCACGCTTAGTTTGATGACCTCTACAACTCATTCTCTTAGCTTCAAAAGTTGGGGTCAAGCATCGAATTCCGACGTCGTATGAGGTTCCTACAGCTTCCAGAGCATACAACATGCAAGCAGCAATTCTTTGACGAGATTCATAACCTCCAAAGTCGATCGATATCCACCAGGTATTTCCACTAAGTCCTTCATCAAGGTACCTCCAACTTCGACCACCTAGGTCTTTACGTCAATTTTTCTACCTGGGTCCTCTATCTAGGTCTTGCTAGAAGAAGGGGAAACGAAAAGGAGAGATTTAACAAAATACTGGGGACTGACGGTCCACTGATCATGACGATCAGTTTCAAAGTCCAAGACCTGTGGCTCCGGACTCGCCTGTACTAATCATTCATCATAAAAGGAATTCTACCACAGAAACATGCAACCATGGTCATTACATCATCCGATCTTGAGAGAAACCTAAGTTATGGTCCCGTGACCAGGGTTTCAGAAGTGATGTTTCTACGACTGACAGAAACAAAAAATGGTACTGCAAGCACCAGGCTCATATATCAACCTTTGGGTTCAGATTGCAAATTAATAAATGGCATTGAAATCCTTCATCAAGCGTTCAAGACACAAGCAAATGGTCTAAAGACACAACAGGGGCGTTTTACAACAAGCTCGTCTGAGACGATTTTACATTGTCCTGCACAAAGAAGCGAGTTGGGAGAAATTTATGAAGAATATAGGTATGAGTCATATACTATTCTCTTCGCATGGAAATCCTTTACAACATATTCAAAATTCACAATAATTGGATGAACGAGCAAAAAGATGTGGCCGAAACATCAAACTACATGACAACTGAAGTTTCTGAAGACTTCCTGGAAGTTTACTGTTTCGTTGATTTCGACCATTAAACATGATCAAAACTCAAAAATCTTCCTTGATAAATCTAGGAAATTTCCTGGGCATCAAAAAGTTGGGGTAGATCATCAAAAACGGACATCGTATGAAGATTCTACAGCATTTTCAATGAAGACCTAACTTCTGAATTTTCTGATGACGAATTATGACGAAATTCTTCATTCATCCACATCTGAATCAGGAGGTACACCATCAACGCAAGGTCGAACTTCATCTTCAGCCGATAGTCTCACTTGCAAGTTGGCGGTGCTTCTGCTGATGAGATATGAGCTTTTCATCTTCAGCTCTTTTCTTCCGTGATATTTCATCACGTCTCTGCTTTCCCTCTACATCTGCTAAGACCAAGAAAGCATATATCTTAGCACGAACCACTCTCAGATGATCAAGAGACATACCATGTATCAGCTTTCCAGCATCTTTGAAAGGTTGATTCACCTTAGCTTGAACATCTGCAGAAGTCTTTATCTTTGACTTGATATTTCTGGAGCGTTCCCCGGAAGAACCAGAAGGTGGTTGTAACTGGAAGTCACCATTATCTGAGGCGAAAGACATGGAGTCATGGATATACCAATAACAAACACGCAACAAAAATGGTAACACTCCAACTCTTACATGTTTACAATTTCACTAACAGTAGTGAACTTAGAAAAAAAAAGGTTTCAAGAACTTGCTCGTTTCCTCAAACTTGCAAAGACGAGCAAAGTCCATTATTCAAAAATCACAAATTGATTTTCATAAAAACGTGAACAACCCACGTAAATTTTAACATCCACTGGTTTTTCAAAAATTGGACAGACGTTCATTCTACAATTGTGAAAACTCACATACAAACACTATTTCACCATGTATAATTGTCTACTTTCAACAGTTGTTCAAAATCAAAACATCGAATTTACAAAATATATATATATATATGTATATATATATATATTTTTCTCCCTCGTGTGAGCATCCTCTGTATTTATAACGAGAGTATATTTTCAAAGACTTAGACAATTTTTTTATCGTTAGACACACGTCTATTTTATTTTTTAAAAATCTCTCTTATGCTAGGGATTATTGTTTATTTCTTAAACTAACAAACGAACGAACGAACATCTAGAATACATAACATAGTTTGGATAAATTTGCCTATGTAAAGAGTGGTCAAGATTTATCTAGAGAAAGGATAAATCTACGATCATGATTTGTTCAACTTAAATGTTATTATTAGTGTTTTATTAATTGGCCTCTGATTAATTGCTCATGATAAATGATTTATTAAATTTTCATTCCCCTTAATTAATCTAATAAATACATAATTTTATTAATATTTAATGTTACTAAAACTATATATACAATGCAAACTATTAATGGTTGTTTCTGACAAGTGATGGTTGTGGTTGAGACTAGAAATGCATCTAACGGACAAAATTTATTTTCTTATCACTAATGTCTCATTCTTTTTTTACAATTAATATTTTATTATATCATAACAAATGTCATATTAAAAATTATAATAAATAAATTACTCTATTAATAATTATATAAATATATTTAACTAATGCTTAGATTTGTTAACAATTATATAAGTGGTTTGGTGGTTGTAGTGGAGTTGGTGAGCAGTGTAGATGAAAAAACGTTATGGAATTACGGACAGTGGTGGCGGAAGTTGTTTCGGTAGCAAGAGTGGTGGTGGTAACTATTGGTGAACAACGATGGCCGGTGAAAAATAGAATGTACTCATATCCTTCAACCATAATAACATGTATTTGATTAGCCTTTTTATGTTTCTTCGAATCGAGTTAGGTGCATAGTCTTAAATCACTATCATTTGTTTGCTTGCTCATAGGTCGTGTTTTATTTACTTTTCTTATTTTTATATGACTTTGAGTCTCAATCAGAACAAACGAGTAAAAAAGAAAATTATGGTTATTTCATCGAATATGGTATGATTTATTTTAGATGTCCCACGGGATTTTTCTCAATTCTTCAATGGATTATGTTATTTCACGAAGTTCACTTCCCCGAACATTATTTTCCATGGTTATCTATCTTATTTATTTTTAGTTAAACTTTGAAAAGTTGAAACCCTTTTAAAAAAAATTTAGTCTGACCGTTTTGTTATTTTTTTACTCATAATCTCTTGCATTTGCAATTCTGATTATTTTCTTCTTATTGGTTTTTCATCATCATTTTCAGATTACTCCAAACAAAGTTCCTTAAACCTGATGGAAATGAATATTGAGAATCATTAATCATATATCCTACACCAAATGAGCAACTCATCTTAAGGTTAACCACCTACTATTTTGTTCTTTATATGAATTACAATGTGTTGTATTTTTTTTCAAATCATCCATTTCGTTCGTGCTCTGTCAATGTTCCCGTGTTCCTAAAGGCGTTCAACGTGGAGAAACCAGCAACATCAAGCACAATAGGGCTTTCAAATGCTTTATTCTTGTGTCTTACCAATCAGATAAGGGACTCATCATCTTCGGAAACTAATTTGTTAGTGCTACTTCGTCTGTTTCCTCCTTAGTATCAAACGTATAGTGTTAATTTAAGTTATTGCGTCTAAAAGATTCTACAAAAAAAAAACTTCCAATATCCCTATGTTTAGAAACATTTTTTTCTTCATTCGGCTCTGTATAATTTAGATGCTTTAATAGTTCAGTTTTATACTCAACTGCTAAGTTACATGGCTTGGTCAAACAACCACCCTCATATAATCTATGAATCATAATTTTTATTTCTATTCAGTCTCATTTCACCACACAAATCCAAAGCTAACGTTCTTAATCTTAGTCTCTATCCTATTACTATTTGTTATCGTTGAATGAGGTACGCTTTATATATTCATAAATTTTGATCACACTGCTAAATATTTTATCTCCACTTTGTTATCATGCATTTTTATAATATTAGCATTAAGTGAAAACAATATCGTGGTTTTAAAACAATATTATTATAAATAGAACATATATTTGTTTTGCGCACATGTTTACTACTATAAGATAGTGCAAAGAAGTTATTGATAACGTACACATGTTAACTGCTATAATTTTGTGATCAAGACTGTTTTCCAACCTTACTAAGAGGTTTTCTTTGGAACACTTACATGATTTTAAATTTTCAGGTAACAAACGCCAAAATAATGCCAATTTGATGAGTCATAATATTATAGTCAACGAAAGTTAAGAGATAACAAAATTTGATTGTAAGAATTATTGCATCTAAGATATTCCGTAAGGAATTTCACACAAAAATATTCCTTATTAAATGTTTTAACATCATTTTCATTCAATTATGGATAACTGAGTCTACTGTTATCAGGTTAAGTGGTTAACCATTTGACTGACTAGCTTATCATGGTTTCATCATTTTTATGCAGCGAATAACCACACATTTGTATGGTCAATATCGTAGAGTATGTAGGAGTTTTAAGGTATTAGAGATCTGTACCTATTAAATTCGTAAGAACATAAAATGTGATATTTATTGTCGAGTCCTTATTGGGTTTTCTTTTTGGACTATTCTTAAAGGGACAAAAACCAACAAGTATTTAGACATTTCTAAGGCCTACCCAACTATCCAGGACGTATGAACTCAGATGACGTAATCTTTTAATAACTAACATAGTTCAATGTTTTGGTTTTGCACGGTCACTAAAATAAGGGAAATTCAGAAGTGCAGTTTCATTTCAAATGACCCATAAGATACCTTTGTAAACTATAAAACACTATAATTTCTTCTTATTATTTTTTTTTGCGAAAGAAAGTGTGAAAATTAATTAAGATACATTCGTGGCTTGGATACAACTCTAACATATTTGGGAAGATGCGAAAGTTTCAAACATACTAGAAATAAATCAGTATGTGTACATGAGAAAGGATTTGTAGACAGAGGACCGGAAATATCAATCAATTTTTTCCTCACTTTTAATAAAGAGGGTAACACGAAAAATATTAAATCTAATATCCAAACGGTGAAAAATGCATATAAAATAAAAATGATGCCCGTGCCGTTACATCACGGGTTAAGCTCTAGTCCGTTCCTAAAACAAGGATTTCTTTTGGTCGGGCCCATAAATACTGACCAAAACTAGACACCTGAACGATCAAATCAGCAGTGCCTCGTCTCTCCGTGCTCGTGAGATGACACTCTATCACATTACCAGAGTCCTTATATGGGGATTTTCTCGTACATGACATCATTGGAGCAAATCGGGGATTCTGAAAATGCCTTTGTACGACTAAGTTCGACTACTTATCTCGTCTACTGGAAAATCACCATATATTGCTTATTGCGGAACATGACTGTCCCTCACTAAGCAGGGGACTTAATGTTGATGTTGGATTTTCGACAAGGGCTACAATCATAAAATCATGATACCGCATGTGTCTGACCCGGCTTCAAGAACGCATGTGACGATTCATATTTTACGATCCGTGAATCGTTTCACGATCTCTGACTGAGCGAACATTCCTCTCAGAGCTATGATGAATATGTTTCTCGAAAGGCCTCCCCAGCTGAGCGTTCGATGCTTCACACATTTCATCATCACCTCTACGTAGAATCTTAATGATTGGGCGGTTCCCTAGACATAATGTTTGTTAGAGAGCTTAACGCCTTCAGAACTTCACGCTTCACGTTGTTCCCTGACTACATAGAGAGACCCACCTCTACATAGAATCTTAATGATTGGGCGGTTCTCTAGATATAATTGTTTGTTAGAGAGATTAACGCCTTCAGGACGTCACGCTGCACGTTGTTTCCTGACTATGTAGAGAGATCGTGTATAGAATCAGGCGGTTCTGCAGACATAATTGTTTGTTAGAGAGCTTAACGCCTTCAGGACGTCACGCCGCTCATTGTTCTCTGACTATACACCCCCTCAGAACGAATATGCTGCTTCAACTATCTCATATCGGTTCTGCAAATAGATTAATTCTAGCGTTTCATTCGCCAACTGAATTCCTAGAAAATAATCTATTTTATCTCATTACTCCGTTCCATGGCTGATCCCCGTCTGATTCCATGGATTAGTAATAGATAACCATTTTATCTCATTACTCCGTTTCCTGAATCCCCCGGCTGAATTCCATGGATTAGTAATAGATATTCAACAATCGGGCGCCTGGGCCATTACCGAGTAAGTCCCCATAAAATGGTGCAAGTGTACTTGACAACAATGCACGAACGAGAACCCAAACGCACGAACGAACGTTCGAAAATATGGACGAACGAGCAACTTATAGAGGAAAATAATATTAAATAAAATAAGCAAGAGGCGTGAGACCGGGCCCACCGGCCGGCCATGCCGCCATGGCCGGTCCCCCTCTCGCATTATTTTATTTTACTTTAATTTATTTTTCCCTCATCCCATAGGGATTCTTTCATTTGAGCAAACTCCCTCGTTTGAGCGAAACTCTTAGTTTCTCCATACTTTTATCAAACAAAAATAGGGAAAGGTGTCACTGGACCGGGCCACCTAGCCGGCCGGCCATGCCCTATCCGTGGCCGGTCCCAAACCTCACAATCCCTTATTTTCTCATATTATTGTTTCCATCATCTCATGGAACTCCATCGTTTGAGCGAAAACCCTAGTTTTTCAATATTTTCTCAAATATTGCACAAACCATGAAAAAGTCAAAAAGTCAAATGGTCACTCGACCGACTAGGCTTCTCACGTCAAAAATTAAAATATTATTATTTTAATATTCTCAAAATATCAGTCGCATGAGCAAAGTTCTTCTTGCTCATTCGAGCAAAATTGAGAGTTTCAGTCAAGATCAAACTATTCTGAAAATCTAAAATACTGCTCAAACTCACACTTGAAAATACCAAAACTCTCAGGACTGAGACACATACATCATGGTGACACGGGCATGCTACCTTGACCGACCAAGGGCGGCCCTAAGGCTTGCAAGGAGTCGGTCACAATCGCTAATATTGGGTCCAAACTCTCTCTAACAAACTTGGGACTCGCTCAAACAACCGTCAACCAGTCCCACGACCATCAAGGGACGGTCCCATGCCATCTTGGTCCCTCTTGGTCGGTCCCTCATCTCTCCATAATTAGGTTTTACTACCTAACGCTCACACGAGCACTATTTTAATAAATGATTAAACCAGCATTTGATCATTCTTTCACCAACCAGTCAACAAAGGACTTTAGTGCATGCTCACTCGATCACTTGGGCGCTACATGGTCGTCCATCATCCCATGTATCCGGTCACTCCTTCACTCAGTGGCCTATTTTCAATAAATCATCAATTGACGAACAATTGATCAAAATTAGGGTTTCGAACAAATGCTCTGCAAATCATAATTCTTAGCAATTTCAAAAACTAATAAATTTATGTTGATCCAACAATCAACATATGGATTAAGGATACCAATATTTTAGTTAATATTTTATTGGTCCACGTTACCATTAATTCATCGAATGAGCAATACTTGCTCAGTTGCTCGAATATTGATCCAACTATCAATATTTTATCGAATTTAGCAATAGTTGCGCAGTTGCTCGAATATTGATTCAACTATCAATATTCAGTAATTTATCGAATTGAGCAATACTTTCTCAGTTGCTCGAATATTGATCCAAGTATCAATATTCAGTAATTTATCGAATGAGCAATACTTGCTCAAATGCTCGAATATTGATCTAACTATTAATATTCAGTAATTTACCGTCGAATATTGATTCAAATGTCAATATTCAACAATTCATCGAATGAGCAATATTTGCTCAGAATATCAATGTTCGTTACGTTGATTCAACTATCAACATCAATCATTCTAGAACTATAACAACCAGCAGACATGTTCAATTCATGAATCCTAGAGCATTCAACAATCATGCTCGACTAAACAATATTTAGACCCATCGTCTAATCAAGTCAACGAATGACTAATCAAATACACGTCTGCTTTGCAGACTCCACGTTCGTGAGACATCAATCACGTCACATGGGGGATATTAATTATGGTCTTGGTATGGTGGCCTAAGACACGTGTGTTCATCCACGATGAGAAATGTGAGTAAGTCGTGCGAGCAGTTGAGGGAGTTAGCAAAGTAGTGGGTGGACAATCAACCAAGTCTCCCCAAGACCTGGAACTGGTTAAACCACGATTTCCCACTCTTTCACTCGAGCAACCGTCACACTTACTAGAGATCAATGTGTCTACTATTCTGGAAATATAAATAAGTATTTGAATCCACGATTGAAGGACGAACAATTTTTCTAGCAATCACTCTCAAGAATTCCATCAATCGATCAGAACTTATTCGAACTCAACATTTCACAGAAAACTTGCAGAAACCTTAAAACACATTCACAATACTTGATCATCATTGATCTCACACACTTCTCATCTACCCTCCTACAGATCAACCCTCTTCCCTCTTTGTGACCAAATTGACTCTGGAACAACCATTGTCTTGGTTTACGCCGGGTCCTACAGATTGATCTCTCGAACTCAAAGCACTCTCATGCAGTGCATCAATGTGAGGTTAGGCAGTTTGGTCGGTTGAGGAGTCTCGTCCGTTCGGTCGTCTCTTCACTTTCCTAAAAAAACAGAAAATCGTTTTTCCCCAGCAACAGTAGTTCACACTACAAATACATATGGTTTTCAGATCATTATGTAAGGGGGAGTGGTTTTCATGTGAGATGATGTATTGACTAAGGGGGAGTGATACATATCACCATAGTATTGTTATCGAAGTTGTGATACTTTGATGCTGTGAAATAATACCATGACACTATATAAAAATGATTCAGAGCTATTGTTTTCTCATTGTTATAGCTACGGATCTTCAACAACGATGATGCTGAGTTGAACACATTTAGAATCATTGGAGTACTTGGAAGTGACGAAGATTGTTGAAGAACCAAGGAGATCAAGCATTTGGATGAGAAGCTACAAAGTTTATTTATTTTGTATTCCATATGTATTGATAGTTTTGTCATTAAAATTGACAAAGGGGGAGATTGTTAGAGCATGGCTCGGTCGAACTCGCAAGCGTTTCTATATCAAGCTTGTTTGTCAAGTTTAGTTTCCAAAACTATAAGTCTTGATTCCTAATCTACTTATAGCTAAGTCTCGGATTAGGATAGTAAGTGTAGTTAAGCTTTAGACTCCACGTCGTTCATCGAATGAAGACGAAGAACTACTCAAGGGAACTTGTGGAACTTCATCAACAAAAGGTACGTGGAGACTTGAACTTATCTATCACTCAAAAGTCTATGTACTCTATCTAATATTTGAGACAAAAAGTCGTATTGCTATATAGACTTCAATTATACACATTTGCTATTTCGAGCCGAGTTTATCTCGCTTATCTATTTCTCGAAATATGTGTTGGTAAGATTTCGATTTAGCCAAGTTCATCTGTACTCGTGACGAAAGTCATGTTGATTATTTCAATAACTTGAAAATCTCTTTGATGCTAATAGTTTGTGAATAACAACTATTTTAACATCCTCTAAGAAAGTTTCAATGATTGAAATGAGAGTTTAGAACAAGTAACCATGTTTGGATATAAACATAGTGTGTTCTCACATTTGTGTAAAAGTCTAAAACCGGGAACCTAAAATATGCGTACCCCTACGCGTACCGACGGTTGTTGGGAATTCGGACAAGTATGCGTACCCGTACGCATACTGGCAGAAGTTTCACGTCCGTGAATTTCTGCTGGAGTTTGGAAGTGTGAATTGGTATGCGTACCCGTACGCGTACTGGCGTAACCAAACTCGGTCCGGCTACTTAAGTATGCGTACCCGTTTGCATACTTAAGTAGGTTACTCTCTAAAATCGGTTTGTTCATGAACTAAAACATTTATATAATACTGAATGCAATCTTTGCAGACCGCGGCTATAATGTTCATGAATTGATTCGAGTGAATCAAAACCGATTTTTCTTCGATTGTGTCTTGTATACTTCTATGAGATCTAAGCAATTGAACAACTCTCTAACTAGTTTTATTTGAGTCATTTGAACTAGTTATGGTAAAGATGAATAAGGTTGATATGAAAGTGCTCATATGGCTAACCACCGGTTAACTATTGTTGAACCGACTAACAATAGCTAGTACCGACTAGGTTGATATGAAAGTACTATTGTTTAGGTACGGTTAATCAAACCTAAATGAAGGTACATTTCATTTGTGTATAACAAGCTAAGTTCGATCTAACAGTTGAAAGATATTAGCTTGAATCTAATTAGGTTTTCATCTAACGGTGAATATTGAATGCTTTGTTACCAAGATAACTTAGATTGCAAACCCTAATTTGAAATCTATATAAAGGAGAACTCTAGCAACTGGGAAACCTAATCCCCACATCTCCTGTGTGATATTAGTTGCATAACTAGAGTCGATTCTCCTTTAACCTTAGGTTTTTCACGAAACCCTGTAGGTTAACTGAAAAAACGGGGGTCTAACAACACCACCCAATATTTCTCTTAACAATCTGTATGGACTAACTCCGAAATACTTTCTAGAGAATCAACTAGACAGTCAGACTCAATCTAGGTAAAAGTATCTCAAGGAGTTAATATGTCTCTCTTGTTTTGATTTAATCAAGGAGGAACTGCGAGTTCTAATCAAATACAAGGAATAACTCGGATGGTATCAAAGACCAATATCAGAGGATCAATCAATGACAATCAACAACCAAAGGTTGGATTACTTTAATTGATGATCTAACACACAACCTGTATTATTTCAATTATAAAGATAAAAAATATAATGCGGAAACTGAAATAACACAGACACCAGAAATTTTGTTAACGAGGAAACCGCAAATGCAGAAAAACCCCGGGACCTAGTCCAGATTGAACACACACTGTATTAAGCCGCTACAGACACTAGCCTACTCCAAGCTAACTTCAGACTGGACTGTAGTTGAACCCCAATCAGTCTCCCACTGATCCAAGGTACAGTTGTACCACCTACGCCTCTAATCCCAGAAGGATACTGCGCACTTGATTCCCTTAGCTGATCTCACCCACAACTAAGAGTTGCTACGACCCAAAATCGTAGGCTTTGACAATAAACAAATCTGTCTCACACAGACAAGTCTATCAAAGGATCAATCTGTCTCCCACAGAAAAAACCCTAAAGTTTTTGTTCCGTATTTTGATAATAATCAAGGTGAACAGGAACCAATTGATAATACGGTCTTATATTCCAAAAGAACAACCTAGATTAATCAATCACCTCACAAAAATCTTAACCGTATGGTAGCGAAAAAGATGTTGTGGAATCACAAACAATGACACGAAGATGTTTGTGATTACTTTTTATATCTTGCCTATCGGAGATATCAAATCTCAAGCCAATCAATCTGATTGTACTCGTACGATAGAAGATGCAAGATCAGATCACACAACTATGATAAAAGTAGTATCTGTCTGGCTTCACAATCCCAATGAAGTCTTTAAGTCGTTAACCTGGTTTTAGAAGAAGAAAACCAAAGGTTAAAGGAGAACCGACTCTAGTACGCAAACTATAACACACATAAGGTGTGTGGATTAGTTTTGCACAATACTAGATGTCTCCTTTATATAGTCTTTCAAATCAGGGTTTTTCCTTGGTAACAAAGCAATCAATATTCACCGTTAGATGAAAACCTGATTTAGATTCAAGCTAATATTTCTCAACCGTTAGATCGAAAACTTAGCTTGTTATACACAAATGAACTGCACACTTCTAGGTTTGTTAACCGTACCCAAACGCGTACATTGTTGGTTCAACAATAGTTAACCAAAATGTTAGCCATATGATCATTTCATATCAACCATGTTCTTCTTCACCATAACTAGTTCAAATGACTCAAATGAACTAGTTAGAGAGTTGTTCAATTGCAAGGAAATCTTATGTAACTACACAAGACACAATTGAAGCAAAGATGATTTGATTCACTTGAATCGGTTCATGAAATTTTATTGCCACGGTTTTCAAAATGCATTCCTTAGTCTTTTTAAAGTTTAAGTTCAGAAATCATCTTCAGATATATAACCTTCTTAAGTTCGCACACTAGGTTCGCGGACTTCAGCAACCGTACAGAGTTTACAAACTCCAGCAGAAATTCTCGGGATAAGAACTTCGCCGGTTCGCGGACTTAGCTCACGCAAGTAGTTTGTCAACTCCAGCAGAAATTCTCGGGTTTGAGAACTTCGGCAGTCCACGGACTTGGCAACAAGCCATTCTTCCGGTTTCTCTTGATCAACAAAGTTCGCAAACTTTGGTTCAATGAATATGACTTATACATAAATGTGTTTCCACAAAAATTCTTATGTCCATCATTGGTTATGTAGTCTAAACTCTCATTTCAACCATTGAAACATTCTTAGAGGACGTTATACAGTTGTTACACCATTTCTCGTCAAAGCAATTTTCAAGATGATTGAAACATATCTTGACTTTCGTCACTAGGTAAAGATAGACTTGGTCGAAGCGAAAATCTTACCAACACATATTTCGAGATATAGATAGGAGAGGTATACTCGGCTGGAAATACCAAATATGTATAATCTAAGTCTATATATATAACATACGACTTTTTGTCGCAAGAAGTAGGAGATAGAGTAGATAGACTTTTGAGTGACAGATAAGTTCAAGTCTTCACATACCTTTTTATCGAGAAGTTCCACCGGTTCCTTGATTAGTTCTTCTACTTGTATGATGAATCGCCATGAAGTCTTTGAGCTCAACTACACTTTTTATCCTTGTCTGAGACTTAGCTATAATAGACTAGAAATCAAGACTTATAGTTTTGATCACTAACATTGGCAAACATGCTTGAGATAGCAACGCATGCGAGTTCGACTGAGCAATGCTCTAACATTAACGACTTAAAGACTTCACTGGGATTTTGAAGCCAGACCCAACTATTTTCTCTGTAGTTGCGTGATCTGATCTTGCTGTTTTCTATCGTGATTGAGTACAATCGTAAGATTGGCTTGATATTTATATCTCTGATAGGAAAGATAGAAAAGTAGTTACAAACATCTTTGTCTCATCGTTTATGATTCCAAAATATCTTGTTTCGTTAATCGATTAAGATTATTGTGAGGTGATTGATAATACTAGGCTGTTCTTCGGGAATATAAGTCCGGGTTATCAATTGGTTCCTGTTCACCTTGACTTATCAAAAGATAGAACAAAAACTCGTAGGTATATCTGTGGGAGACGGATTTATCTCTTTGTTGATGGTGGTTTTTAGTATAAGGCGAAAACTGTAAAAGTCAGCCTACCTGACCCAGCATCTGAAGTAGTATACCTTGATATGTCTATATTCCGCAAGGAATTTGAAGAATATATCAGAATATGATGAGTGCTTATGTCTGTCTTCATATTATATTGAAACTCAAGCTCCTAGATGAATTGTTCACTAGTATAGAGCCTAATGAGTATTTAAGCTCCTAGTTGCATTACTCACTAATGCCAGAGCCTGCAGAGTATTCATTCTATACTATGTTCCCAGCCGAACTCTTGATTTTGACATGACAATTAATATTCGCTCGCAAATGAGCAGCATGAATTTCCCGAAGTGCCAGGATTAAGATATGCATGGAAATACTCAATTAGAGGCACGCAGAGTTATGATGCCCTCTGAAACATAATTAGTGATTTTGTATGAGCGAATAAAATTCACCAAAAAATTGATTGGTCTTGCGGCAACCCGCAAAATTCAGTCCTTTAACCTAATCATCAAATCAAACAAGGTGATAATTGAATAAATCTTAATTCTCATTCATTCTGACCCACAAAAATCTGATATGGACAATTCTGGTGAGTGTATTACAAGATAGAGCTCTCTCATTAACTCTATCCCTACACAATTAACTTTAATGTTTTTTTTACACCTCCCACTTAACCCATTTTCCTTTTCCCCACTTTCTCTTTGTAACTGATGATTCCAAAAAAAAAAAAAAACTGCTATCTTAGTTTTTCACGTCCGTCCACTGTTTCATTTTATCTTTTTTCTCAAAATTAAGTCTTCCTAATCGCAATGGGCATGATTAGAACCTGAATAATTTGGTGTCTATTATTGTTCTACTTGAATAATCAATAAAGCAATCATCGTAAGTATTCATGAAAACTATTGGGTTTTGATTCTTTACCTTTTCATCATGGTTATCAAGTTTGGGTTTTAATCTCTCACAGATTTCGCTTAAACAATTTTGGATTCTGCCTGTGAATTTTTACACTGTTTTTTGAGGTAAGCATTTGAATTGCTTTTGTGTTTACTGTGATCAAAATTAAGATTAACAGGAAATCGTCATCTTCAATCAAGGAACGAACCAAACCCTCAAAGTTATTAAGTTTGGTTTTTGATATCTCATAGATTTCGGGTTCACAAAGTTCGCATTCTGCATTGGTCATTCTAATTTTTCTTTACTTTTTTTAGGTATGCCCAAGTATTTGTTAAATTGCTTCTGTGTTTACGCTTCAAATAATTGGTCCATCTGTTGTCCATGGTTTTGCTTAAATCTTTATATTTAGTTCCATTATATTTTGCAGTAATAGCATGAAATCCAGAAACCAGAAAAAACCAGGAAAGCAAGAAAAAGAAGGAAAGATCTTTTGGCTGTTAAAAAACTTCCTTACTATGAAAATATGATGTCTGCAGACTTATAAAGTCTGCACTACGAATAAAATGCTCTTCTTCGGGAATCAATGAGATCGTATATTCACTTACCTGGTTTGCATTTCTATTTGTTACGTGCAAAGATGCAACGATCTTCTAGGTACTGGTATTCAACGTACCTTTTGAGAAAATACGAATATGTGATTTCGACAATGGTGTTGATGTAATCACGGTTGTATGCACATAATCCATCTCTCTACACGTATCCAAAGATCTACACGTGGAAGGCATGCGGACCACTATACCAAGGGGCACTGAAACTACGAACCACCGAGAAGTAGGGAAAGATGCCCTAAACGTTACTTTACCCAATCTCAAGGATAACTCAAAGATCGACGGTAGGGGTTAAACATACTGACATGGGTGTGATGGGACCTGCAGACAGCTGACCCTCGCACGCAGACGACCCAACCACCCACATTAAATGCCCTAACCATATGGTACGTGTCAAGATATCTAAGGAAGAGAAGGCATCGATCCAGCGGTATCAACAACAGTCGCTGGGAGCATCGGTTCGGAACAAAGACACCAGCGGGATTGGCACAAAGAAAAAGAAGATAAGATTTCAACGGTCTCTGACAAGAGACCTCGCATATTTTCCCTATAGATACCCTCCTCCTCTGAGAAAGAAGGGGGCGACCAATCTGTAAGAGTGGAGAGAGAACTAGGAGAGAGAAATAGGAAGAGTAAGTACGATTTCCATTTCCTCCATTATCGTATTTCACTTAAAGTCATTCGACTTCATATGTAACCCTTCAACACATAGTGAAACTCAACACCCCGTGGATGTAGGCCTTAGTGCTGAACCACGTAAATCTCTGTGTTATTTACCTTTCAGCGTCGTATTTACATTTTATTACTTATATCTGGATCGGTCATGCTTCGTAACCCTGTGGGATGATTGATCTAACTTAATCTCGACTAGACAATGACGAGTCCGAAGACTCTGAGTCGATGAGTCATCGTGTTTATGCTATTTATAACCGTCATATTGTGTATAACGTCTTTCATTTATGAATGCGAACATTGTTTGTGGACACGTGGATGCCTTCGTGATTTATGTGTTCACAATCTGGCGCTAGAAACAGGGACTCTGTCCCGGTAAAAGATTTATCTTTCCTGTGATTTTTGAGCCTTTGATACTATTCCTCATGAAATAGTATCTCAAACGGTTTATTCTAACTTCGTTATGGCCGCCTTTAAAGGCCTTAGCAATTCTATAAGAGTTTTACGCTGATTCTTCTACAAGAATTTTACACTGATTTTTCCATAAGAGTTTTACGCTGATTCTTCTACAAGAATTTTTCACTGATTTTTCCATAAGAGTTTTACGCTGATTCTTCTACAAACTTCGTTTCGGACTTGTAAAAACAGCAGATCTGTTTCCTAGGATTTGTCTTCTCTGTTTTAAGGTAACAGATCTGCCATCTGTCCTTTTAAAATACCGAATTTGTCGACTTTGAGTGTTGAAACCGCAGATCTGGTACCTTTGCTGTTTAAAACAAACATATCTGCCAACCATTGTCGTTTAAAACCGCAGATCTGTCGTATTAGGATGTTAGAACACATTTAAAACTCCCGCGTGTTATTCTTAGAGCTTCACGATGGATCGAAGAAATCAAGAAAATCCAATACCTATGAAGTGGGGAGTAATAGTTGGAATATCTTTTTCGTACCTTCGGTGTCGTGATCGCCCGCACTTAAGTTTAACTATGCTAACAAAACCATTGCGGTCCCCTTTTCCCTCGACTGCTTATCGTCTTTTGCAGGAATCTGACATGGAAAAAGTCAAAGAGGTAGGAAAAGGAAAGGCCCCAACAAAAGAAACGCTGAGGACCACACCAGTTGTGACCCACAGTAAGCAGAAGGGTGAGAAGGAAAAGACAACGACCCATAAGGTGGACACAGCTGAGATCACCTCACCAATGAACACCATCACGATAGCAGCGGCAACGGTCAAAGCCCTTGTGGAACAGGCTGATAAGACCAATCTAGCAACGGGATCACGCATTTATGAGCAACGTGAAGGGTTCGCAGAATCAACAATGCACCTGGCAGCCTTCGGAATGCCGCGGACAAATTATCAAAACCAGACCATTCCAACCACTCAGCCATTGCTAACGATGAATCAACCCATCGTAATACAAGGAGAGACACCAATGAGGGATACCGACCCCCCTGCCCCCCCAAATCCATAAAATCGACGAAGGTCGAACCATGACGGTTGGAGGGCAGGGACAGGTCGGGACACCAAACCAAGGATCGAATCATTCCTCCCAATTGATGGCAGAGCTCGAAGAACTAAAGAAGAATCAGAGAACATACGCAGAAGCAGTGACATTACTGGCTAGAGAAAACCAGGAGCTCAAAGATAAGATGGCAAACCAACATGACGAAGCTAATTCAAAAGCACCAGAGCCAAATCACGATCGACGAATGGTCGTAACAAACGAAGCCAATCCCGAGCCCTTGAACCGAGGACACATCAGGGGAAACCGATCGTCAGACCAAGAATATGTTCCCGAAGACTCGTATTACTTCCATAGTAATGATCGAAGACCAGGGGAATCCGCAGCAATAGCTGGCCATCACCGTGCGATGAAAGATCTTCGCACTGAAATGATGGCAGAGATCAAGCAGCTGAAGGCCAGGCAAGGAGGTGGAAGATTAGAGGAAGTCATGATAGAATATAATACTACTCCTCTAGTCCCAAGCTTATCCAAAGCTGAAATCCCCAAGAAATGTCTGATCCCAGCATTTGAATGCTACGATGGATCCAGCGATCCCCCGGCCCATCTTCGGTATTACAACCGTATGTTGGCTCGATGGGATCAGGACGACGTGGTCCTATATAGATATTTCCCTTCAAGCTTGAAGGGATCGGCTCTGTCCTGGTTTGATAACCTACCTCCCAACTCCATCGGATCGTATGATCAACTCACCGGAAAGTTTTTAAGAACTTACATGTATAACAAGGCTGTCCACGCTGGGATGAACAAGTTATTCTCATTAGCCATCAGATACAAGGAGACGACCAGGGAATACAGGGATAGATGGCATAAGATATGCCAGGCTATAGGGAATGTGTACCCAGTGGTCAGCATTAACTGCTACAAGTGGGGTTTAGACAGGATGAGCCCGTTGTTTATCGAGATTCATGGGAGCGTACCCACGACGGAAGGGGATCTTCGAGTAATCATCGAAAAACACGCCAGGT
The DNA here is from genome assembly GCF_003573695.1 of Papaver somniferum. Taxonomy (NCBI): domain Eukaryota; kingdom Viridiplantae; phylum Streptophyta; class Magnoliopsida; order Ranunculales; family Papaveraceae; genus Papaver; species Papaver somniferum. The sequence goes on from NC_039364.1 coordinate 89,859,995, forward strand.
TGGAAGAAATCCAACGAGAAAATCCGAGGGCCCATGCTCAAAGATCTCATCGAACTAACTCCACAGAGAAGGACAACGAATCGAAAAGAAGTTCAATCGAACACCCGTACGAAGATAGGAGAGAAAGAAGAGAAGGTCCTCGAAACGATGATCGGAGATTCGAATATCAAGTCTACACGAAGCTAAACAAAAGTTACGCTCGAATCTTAAAAGAAATTAAGGTTCGAGAAAACTTGGAATGGCCATGGTCAAAAGGAAAGTAACCCCCAAGATCCTAAAAATCGAAGGAATACTGCGACTACCACTGTTTCAATGGGCACCCAACCGAGAAGTGCCAGAACTTGAAGATAATGGCCCAAAAGCTTATCGACAACGAAGAACTAAAGCAATACATAAGGAAGGAAGAACCAGATGACAGGTCGAAACGAAGCAAACAAGTTCAACTGCCTGAAGGCATCGAACACTAAACACCATTTCGTGTTTGAAAGCCGTTGGAACATCGTTAACAGCGCAGATTTAAAAGGCTGAGAAAGTAATTCGAAGATTATTTCGAGCTGTACAAGATTGATGGGGTAGAGATAGACGATCACGAGCAATGGATGGATGCACCGATCACTTTCGAGGCAGATGATGTGGAGGAAGACATGTAGGATCACAATGATCCTTTGATCCTCACACTGCCCATAGCAGGGTGCAACATCAATAAGATCCTCATTGACGGAGGAAGTTCAGTCAACGTCTTGTTCTATGATACGTTCAAACGAATGGAGCTAAACGACGAGCAACTGATATCTTCGTACCACACCATTTATGGATTCAACGGGGCTCCTACGAAACCATTGGGGGACATTGTTCTACAAATAAATGCAGGACCGATGAAGATAGACACCCATTTCAGCATGGTAGACGCTCCTTCCCCCTACAATGCTATCATCGGACGAAGATGGGTACACAAGCTCAAGGGGATAGCATCAACTTATCACCAGTGTCTTCGATTCCCATCACCCGAAGGGATAATGGAGATCAAGGGTGACCATGTCACTGCTCGGGAATGCCAAGCTATGCAAAACCAGCTTAATAACGAGCTAGATGAGCAACGGAAATCCCGCAGAAGCCAGAACAAGGAATCTTCCATAGAAAAAACCATTGATTTGTACCTCGAAGGAATCGCAGAAAAAAAGCCTGACGAAGGGGCGCGACGTCCAATGCACTGAGGCAAGTACCTCAGCGGCCAAGACGACAGAGGAGCCTACCAAATAGCAATTAAAGAGCGTCCCTCTTCTAGGGGAACCGACGCCTACATTTACATCTTTGGAACCCGCTAAGGAAATAAACATAGGGACAGAGAAAGATCCGAAAATGATCAAGATAAGAACTTTAATGAGCAAGGAAAGAGAGCTAGCCCTAACAAAACTACTTATAGAGTACGCGGATGTCTTCGCGTGGAAATTAGGAGACATGCCGGGAATATATCCGAAGATAATTCAACATGAGCTCCGTATAAAACCAGGGACAACTCCTTTCAGACAGAAGGTATGCAAGATAGCTCCAGAGTATCATCAGCCCATTGAGAATGAACTCAGCAAGTTGCTAAAAGCAGGATTCATCAAGGAGGTGAAATACCCCATGTGGATTTCGAACATGGTCATCGTGCCAAATAAAAACAGAGGGGTGAGAATTTGCATCGACTTCACCAACCTCAACAAGGCCTTCCCTAAGGACAGTTATCCACTCCCTAGCATCGACCAACTGGTCGAAGCTGTGGAAGGATACGAAGAACTGTCCTTCATGGACGGTTACTCAGGATACAACCAGGTTTTCCTGGCGGAAGAAGACCAACAACATACAACATTCTACACCCCTCACGGCCTCTATTGTTACACAAGAATGCCCTTCGGACTGAGAAATGCGGGGGAAACATATCAGAGGATGGTCGACGCTATCTTCAAACCGTGGATAAGGAATACGCTGGAGGTCTACGTAGATGATATGCTGGTCAAAAGTAAGCTGCGCGCGGATCATCACCATGATTTGAGAGATATATTTGAGGCTATGAGGAAGCACAACATAAAAGTAAACCCGGAGAAGTGTACGTTTGGTGTTACTTCAGGGAAATTCCTTGGATACCTAGTAACTAAAATGGGCATCAAGGTCGATCCTGCCAAAATCCAAGCCATCGTAGAAATGCCATCCCCGAAGAACTTGAAAGAATTCCAAAAACTCAATGGATCCCTAGCAGCACTAGGGAGGTTTATCTCAAGATCATCAGATAGATGCAAACCCTTTTTCAACATCCTCAAGAAGGGATGAAAATTCGAGTAGACCCCTGAATGTGAGATAGCTTTCCAACAAATTAAGGAGTACTTGGCAACAATCCCCATTCTCCAGAAGCCGGATCCTGACGAAGTATTGGCTCTTTATATAGCTGCAACCGATGATGCGGTCAGCGCAGTGCTGGTTAAAACCAATACGAAGATTGAGCAGCCAATTTACTATGTCAACAAGACACTTAACCCGGAGGAACGGAATTACACGAAGATCGAGCAGCTCATTTTGGCACTAGTATGGGCAACTCAGAAGTTGAGAACCTATTTCTTGACTCATTATGTTCGTGTCCCCTGCAAAGCACCTTTAGAGGTTATTCTCAAAAGCACTGGGAAAGTTGGGAGGATAGAAAAATGGAACACACATCTCGACCAATTCAACATAATCCATGAGATTCAACATTCCCAGAAATCTCAAGTTTTGGCAGATTTCCTAGCGGACTTACCTCTGGACAATGACGAGGAAGTCCAAGGCATGCCAGAAACCGAAGATGGAAAAGACCCTGTCGATATTTTGGAACCTACAAACCAAAGGCAATGGGAAGTCTTCGTAGACGGGTCCAGAAATCGGGAAGGTGCTGGCATAGGCATCGTAATCGCCACCCCCACCGGAGAAAGGATCGTCCATGCGCTGAGACTAGAGTTCAAGGGGCATACCAACAACATCGTCGAATACGAGGATGTGGTACACGCTCTTCGTTTAATAATAGAAATGGGCTTAACCAAGGTACGCTTGACAAGTGACTCACAGCTGGTCATACAACAAATCGGGCTAGAATACAATGTCTACGACGAACCCTTTCAAAGTATATGACGTTAGTCCAGACACTGGCAGCTCAGATACATTTCATCTATGTTAAAAGATGAGAGCGTGAAAGCTATCAAAATATCCAGCGTGTACGAACCTTCCATCATCCCTCAGCAATCCCTCGCTACACACCGCAAGGACAACGTTGGGGAGGACATTGCTGAGGATGATGTAAGGGAGGATATTTACGATGATTTCATGGAAGATGATATCGTAACGAAAGCATATGAGGATGAGGATTTTACCAAGGAAAAAGATTGGAGATCTGAGATTCATCTTAACCTTCAAGAAGGTACTCTACCTGCAGACCTGAAACTATCCAGGAAGATACAAGCCAAGGCAGGGAGATATGACCTCCGCGACGGGATCTTATATAAAAAATCTTTCCTCGGGCCATTACTACGATGCGTGTCAAGACAAGAGGGGCACCTCATTCTAAAAGAAATACATTATGGCGATGCAGGGAATCATAGCGGAATGAGATCGTTATCGGACAAGGCAAAAATGCAGGGGTATTACTGGACGCATATGATAAGAGATGCAGCTAGGATGGCCAGAAGATGTGAAGAATGTCAACAGTTTTCCAGAAGGATCCATGCTCCCGCAACAAAGTTAAATTCTGTAGATAGCCCCTGACCCTTCTCCAAATGGGGAATAGACATTGTCGGACCCCTGATTGAAGGGTCAGGGAAAAGACGATTCTTAATCGTAGCCTGATGAGTGCCAAATATTGTATATATTTATCCCTTTTTGTTGGCATTTAACTCATATGTTGTGCTTAATTCTACATTTTATCCCATATTCTGTATTTTCATTGTTTTCAAGAATAAATATTTTTCTTACTTAATTTTGCATTTTTAGGTAATAAATAAAGTCTGGATGACTTGCGGAGAGGAATAGAGCAGAAAAGTGGTGGAAGCCAAAAGGAATCACACAAGGATGCCGCGAAGAATGTTGCGCACAAGACCAAAAGGCTAGAAATGGGCTCAAGAAGGAAGAATTTGTTCTTAAAGAAGACATGGGCTCAGAATTATCCCAAGCCCAATCTCCAACCCAAGCCTGTTTCCCCTCTTAGCCGGCAGATCAACCCACAGATGCATCCAATGGTCGCTTAAACGCCGGTACATCAAGCTGGAAGGTCCTACTTCACACCACAACACCTAGTTCTAATCTGAGACATTGTTTTAGATGTATTATGCATCTAACGGTCTATCAATACATGCTCCCATACCACCGTTGGATCCACTTACCATCTTCACATCCAATGCGTCTCCTAGCTAGACATCAAAGTCTGATGCACCCGACTCACACCGAAGTAACCCTAGGATATATAAGCCAAAAACAAAAGAAACCCTAACATTTTCTTTCCTTCTTCTCTTTCATTCCCACCAACTCCACCGTACCACCTTTTCCTTCACCTGCAACCGCCGTACTTCCACCATCTCCACCATGTCCGCCACCACCTACTCTGCCACCACCATTCCCACCAACTCCACCGAACATCACCATCACTTATACCTTCCTTCTAGCTACTTATTCCATCAATCCCTCACGTTTCTTTCTTGAAACCCTAGGCGTGAGAAATTGGTGAATTAGGTAAGCCTAGAGAGAAATTGAAGGCATGGGAAGGAGCACAGAGATAAAAAGAAGGATGGGTCGACGTCAATTTGAAGATTAGGTGAGTAATTTTAGGATTTTCAAAACCCTAATTTCAAAATTAGGGTTCATAAAAATTGGGTATTTTCTGCTATAAATAGAGAGTGAGGTGTGTGTATGGAGGGGTGTTCTTGGAAAGTTTCCACCCAATTTGGGTTAGGTTAATTTAATTGCAGTTTCAGTTTAGGGTTAGTTTAATTTAAGTTCAATTTCAATTTCTGTTTGTTTTTAATTTTGATTTTATGTCTTTTAATTTTTGTTTGTTTTTAATTTCAATTTAATTTTTGATTGATCATGTTTAGTGCAATTTCAATGTTTAACTGTGAATCCCTGTTAGTTCACTGTTATGTTTAGTGTTTAATGTTAAGTTTGTTCACTGTTAGTGGTGGAAGTTTAGGTTAGAATTCATGTAAATTGAGCTGATTGAGAAATGGAGGAATTTAGTGTCCACTGTTGCTTGTGATTGATTGTGCTGTTAAAAGACAGTCAATGCTAGGAGTAAAACAGTTGGACAAGCTTCTTCTCCTTCCATTCCATTTATGTATGCTCTGGAACATAGGCAGGCTAGAACCTCCACCTAGCTCCATTAGGGACAAGGATTTAACCAAAAACAGCCACTGCCTAGCATCTTTCCTGTTCTTCTTTGTTATCTATCTGTTTTTGTGGCTTCTTATCACTGTTTTTATAGCTGTTTTTATAACTGTTTTGCGCCCTGTTCTTCCTTTGCCTTTGGCCCTTGGCCATTGCCTTTGATTTATCACTGCCATGCCATTGTAAATTTGCATCCTTTTGCCCTGTGTTACTTCCATGTATATACCATTGTCACTTTTTCTTTGTACATGTCATTGTAAATGCCATCCTTGGCCCTGTGTGACTTAGTGCCCTGTCTGCCTAGAGCCTGCTTTACCTTGTCTGCCTGCACAGCTCCTGCTCTCCCTTTCCCTGCTGAGCACCTGCCCTTTGCACTGCTGCTGCTGCAACTGAGCTTGGCTCAGCTAAGACCAAAGTTTAGTTCATATCCAAGGCCCAGTTCACTACAAGCCCAAAGACTTCACAGTTAATCTCAAAGCCCAGCTCATTACTAGGTTACCTAGCCCAGTTCAGTCCATCAAAGGCCCAAACTGCTTCACAGTTAATCAAAGCCCATCTTGCTCTTATTGTGAAAGCAAAAGCTTCAAAGTTATTCAAAGCCCATTGATATTCAAAACCCTTTGGTACTCAAAGCCCATTAGCAATTTAGAAACCCAAAATAGTTAGAAACTCCAAACACACCCAGTCTCTGTGGATCGACCCGTACTTGCACGAGCTACAACCGATGACCGTGCACTTGCGGTATTATTGTAGGCCCGCGTTTTTATTGCTCTTCATATTTTACACACATCTCCGGGCCCACCAATTTTTTGGCGCCGTTGCCGGGGACTCGGGTTTGTTTCTCTAGTAGTTTTATTAGCTATTTTTGCATTTCACTGCATAGCATTTGCATCTGCATCTGCTTCACTTCATTTGTTGTTGGACCTGCTGTTCTGAACCAGTTTTTCCTCTGCTGGGACGCCACCAAGGAAAAGAACCAAAGCCCAACTGGGTTTTTGCAACAATATCAGAGCAGCTGGGTTGTGCTAAAAAGGTAAACCCATTCAGAGAACCCGAATTGTGGGCTTCCAATTTTTAATTGTGGGCTTGTAATATTAAAGCCAATTTTTGGGCTTTTTATTTTCTGTTGGGTTTGTAATTAATTTTTGTGGGCTTGTTTGTTTAATTTGTGGGCTTGTATTTAATTTTTGTGAGCTTGTTTAATTTGGACTGGTATTTTGTATTCTGGGTTTTTAAACCCAGCTGAGCTTGTAACCGATCACGCTAGGTTAACTCGTTAGTGGGCCGAGTACCCAAATTCTAGGCCGAGATTTTGGACTCAGTTTCACCAAACGTTTTCAAACCAGCTGAGCCAAAGCAAACACAAAACCAACAGTGGGCTTGCTCCCATTCAAAAACCAAATTTTATTTTCTTTTATCCCACCAAAACCAAATTTTTCCCAAAAATCCAAACCCTTTAAAAAACCAAATTCTGAGCTTTGTAGATTCTTTACTTAGCTTTTGAGCCAATCATGAATAGATCTTTTTCTACAGTTGGGGAGTACAACAAATCCCTTAGAGAACTTGCATATGGACAAACTTCACGTTATGAACCTTCCACGGACCATGATGTCAATAGTCATAGGAATTATTATGGACATTTTCAAAGTCCCGAGCCGCAATACATGAACCCTAATGACTATTCATACATGCATCATTCATCACAACGTGAAAATGAACATTTTGCTAGTGCCTCACCCACACAATCATCACTGATCGATCAATTAAAAGCTCGAATCACAGCTTTAGAAATGCAATCACATGAGGAATCTGTCACATCTAATTTTCTTAGGCAACCTGAAACCTATGCATGTCCCGCATGTGGTAGTTTAGACCACCCTGTTGAGAATTGTCATATTTTGCATAATTTTAGGCAATCTAGAGAAAATCCAAGGTATGAAATGCCCATAAATTGTGAGAATGGTAGTCATTGGGACCATAATCAATCCTTTGAGGGTTGCGATCAATATTTTGTAAACCCTAATGACCATGCACACATGTACCATTCACCACAATTTGAACATGAAGAATTTTGTACTCCCATGAATTTAGACTCCACCACAGAAGCTTTAAGACTCAGTAAGCAAAACTTTGATAAATCTACATCACGAATTCATGCATATTTAGATCAGATTTTGCTTCACCTACAAAAGGAGGAAATTCATGAGGAAATGTATGTTGTCCCTAATGAAGTGTCTAGTCCCATTCATGTAAATGATGTTGAATATGAACCTAATTTAGAGGAACATGAATCGACTAATGACACCACCACTGTTAATGAGGACCAATATGCATGCTACCATGATGATGATTATGATGATTATGATGATATGTTAGAAGAACATGAAAATATTGTGGAACCTGTTGGTTCAATAACATATGGCTTCTCGCCCTCGACCTTCATGAATGTTGTTTTTTCTAATACTCATTGTAATTCATATGATTTTGATATTGACATGGGATTCGTACAATTATTCTGTGAAGATGAGCATGACATAGGAATAGTTGAATCTTCTGTAGACACTAATGTTAATGCATGAAAATATTTGATGTGTCTGATTCTCTACCTAGGTCACATTGTGATATTTCTCCTGATTTGCCGATGCATGAGAAAAATTTGTTGATGATGTTGATGACTCTGATTGTGATCTTGCCAATTTGTTTGATGATTGTGAGCATGTTGTGACACGTGTAGAAGACTTAGGAGATGTTGATGTGATTAGTAATGATGTGCCTATCTTCCTACATAAGTCACAATCTGATGGCCTTCCACCCAACCTAGATTTGGTTTGTACCCATATTGTCAAACCGATTTTCTGAGAATCCTAATCTAGGTTTGGAACTGTGTGCTTCCCAAGTCCTTTGGACTATTTTGCATCTAAGTATAATATCTTTGAGGAACCACAGTTGGAATTAGCATGTTTGCCCGTCCCTAGCAAAGTTCATTTGAGTAGACCTTGTGCATGATGAACCCCCAAAACTGCGCGATTTTGTTTCAAAATTATCTTTGTAAAATCCAGGTTTGGGGGTAGCTCATTTGGTTTCACAGCTTCACGTGCTTTTCTTTCATGTGTGAAGTTGTTGAAACCGCTACACTTTGTCTTTTGGGTTGATCCTCAACTCTTTAGACTTTTGGTGTATGGTGAATTTTTTGTATATAATCCAGTAGATAAATTTTAAAACTTTTGTTCCTTTTGTATATATTTTGCTAATCCAATATGATCTCGGCTGAAATGTTGGATTCTCCTGAATAACGGAGTTCTTCTGCTTTCGCCGAAATCGGGTATTCTCTCCTTTTCTACTCACTGATCCTCTTCATATGTTGTATTATAATTTTGTTCATCTTTTGAAACATTGAGGACAATGTTTAGTTTAGGTTTGGGGTGGAATGATACCATGATAATATGCTAATTGAAAACGAACTCCTCTTCTTTTGAAAAAATGAAAAAATCAAAAAAAATTAAAAATTGAAAAAAAAACATAAAAATGGAGCTCATTTACCTTGAAATGTTGACTCTTGTGCAAATATGTAATTTTAGGAGTCTTAGTCTAGATATTTAGGCACCCTGATTCTAGCACAATTCACATAGTGATAAGAAATTTGCACGCGCACGATCTACCAATACATGTATAGCCTCGATCTTCAAGGTGTTTGATAGGAAGTCACGATTGCCAATCACTTTAGAATACTGAACGAAACTTGACTAGCTTGTTCTTTGGTTGGTTGGGATAGAAGGTGGAGGTTACATTAAGAAAACAACCATCGAATTTAACTGGGTGCATCAAAAAGGGCTACCTCTTGCAAAGTGTCATGTAATCTTTTGTTTCCTTTTGTATATATCCTTATAAAAAAAAAAAAACGATGTATATATTCAAAAAAAAAAAAAAAAAAAAAATCAAGTATTTATCAATTCCATTCCTCTTGTTCCAAAAATAAAAGAGAGTAGTCAATGTAAATAAGAGTCATGTAAAGAGTCATCTTTTGTTTTTCATTGTAATAAGCAAGGAGGGTGTATGCCATTGATGTACAACGCGAGTAATTGTGAAATACCTCCAACTCATTCACAATTCTCGTAAAGTCCGGACAGCTAGCTAGATTTCGACCTTGGTTCTTAGCCTGAGAAACTATCTCTTGGTGATTAGTAGTCATAACATCCGATCTTTCTTTACACATGTGTAGATACACTTTACACTCTTATCACATGTCTTTATTTGTTATCAGTGCTAGGATTGTGCCTTGGATAGCTAGATTGACATCTCCATTTTGCTGTGAGCTTAAACTGACTTGCACATGTCACATTTGATGGAATATGAGCTTATATTTTGGTCTAGAACTTTGTAGGTACGTTCTAAGCAAACCTTCACGAGACTTAACTCGTCCACTAGGGACACTTAGTGGTTTAAAAGGCTTAGTGCATACGCTAAATGCATTCGAGAGACCAGCGACAGTGGTATAGTTAGGATTTCCTTAGTTTTGTTTTACTTGAGGACAAGTAAAATTCAGGTTTGGGGGTATTTGATGAGTGCCAAATATTGTATATATTTATCCCTTTTTGTTGGCATTTAACTCATATGTTGTGCATTAATTCTACATTTTATCCCATATTCTGTATTTTCATTGTTTTCAAGAATAAATATTTTTCTTACTTAATTTTGCATTTTTAGGTAATAAATAAAGTCTGGATGACTTGCGGAGAGGAATAGAGCAGAAAAGTGGTGGAAGCCAAAAGGAATCACACAAGGATGCCGCGAAGAATGTTGCGCACAAGACCAAAAGGCTAGAAATGGGCTCAAGAAGGAAGAATTTGTTCTTAAAGAAGACATGGGCTCAGAATTATCCCAAGCCCAATCTCCAACCCAAGCCTGTTTCCCCTCTTAGCCGGCAGATCAACCCACAGATGCATCCAATGGTCGCTTAAACGCCGGTACATCAAGCTGGAAGGTCCTACTTCACACCACAACACCTAGTTCTAATCTGAGACATTGGTTTAGATGTATTATGCATCTAACGGTCTATCAATACATGCTCCCATACCACCGTTGGATCCACTTACCATCTTCACATCCAATGCGTCTCCTAGCTAGACATCAAAGTCCGATGCACCCGACTCACACCGAAGTAACCCTAGGATATATAAGCCAAAAACAAAAGAAACCCTAACATTTTCTTTACTTCTTCTCTTTCATTCCCACCAACTCCACCGTACCACCTTTTCCTTCACCTGCAACCGCCGTACTTCCACCATCTCCACCATGTCCGCCACCACCTACTCTGCCACCACCATTCCCACCAACTCCACCGAACATCACCATCACTTATCCCTTCCTTCTAGCTACTTATTCCATCAATCCCTCACGTTTCTTTCTTGAAACCCTAGGCGTGAGAAATTGGTGAATTAGGTAATCCTAGAGAGAAATTGAAGGCATGGGAAGGAGCACAGAGATAAAAAGAAGGATGGGTCGACGTCAATTTGAAGTTAGGTGAGTAATTTTAGGATTTTCAAAACCCTAATTTCATAAAAATTGGGTATTTTCTGCTATAAATAGAGAGTGAGGTGTGTGTATGGAGGGGTGTTCTTGGACTAGCCAAGTTTCCACCCAATTTGGGTTAGGTTAATTTAATTGCAGTTTCAGTTTAGGGTTAGTTTAATTTAAGTTCAATTTCAATTTCTATTTGTTTTTAATTTTGATTTTATGTCTTTTAAATTCTGTTTGTTTTTAATTTCAATTTAATTTTTGATTGATCATGTTTAGTGCAATTTCAATGTTTAACTGTGAATCCCTGTTAGTTCACTGTTATGTTTAGTGTTTAATGTTAAGTTTGTTCACTGTTAGTGGTGGAAGTTTAGGTTAGAATTCATGTAAATTGAGCTGATTGAGAAATGGAGGAATTTAGTGTCCACTGTTGCTTGTGATTGATTGTGTTGTTAAAAGACAGTCAATGCTAGGAGTAAAACAGTTGGACAAGCTTCTTCTCCTTCCATTCCATTTATGTATGCCCTGGAACATAGGCAGGCTAGAACCTCCACCTAGCTCCATTAGGGACAAGGATTTAACCAAAAACAGCCACTGCCTAGCATCTTTCCTGTTCTTCTTTGTTATCTATCTGTTTTTGTGGCTTCTTATCACTGTTTTTATAGCTGTTTTTATAACTGTTTTGTGCCCTGTTCTTCCTTTGCCTTTGGCCCTTGGCCATTGCCTTTGATTTATCACTGCCATGCCATTGTAAATTTGCATCCTTTTGCCCTGTGTTACTTCCATGTATATACCATTGTCACTTTTTCTTTGTACATGTCATTGTAAATGCCATCCTTGGCCCTGTGTGACTTAGTGCCCTGTCTGCCTAGAGCCTGCTTTACCTTGTCTGCCTGCACAGCTCCTGCTCTCCCTTTCCCTGCTGAGCACCTGCCCTTTGCACTGTTGCTGCTGCAACTGAGCTTGGCTCAGCTAAGACCAAAGTTTAGTTCATATCCAAGGCCCAGTTCACTACAAGCCCAAAGACTTCACAGTTAATCTCAAAGCCCAGCTCATTACTAGGTTACCTAGCCCAGTTCAGTCCATCAAAGGCTCAAACTGCTTCACAGTTAATCAAAGCCCATCTTGCTCTTATTGTGAAAGCAAAAGCTTCAAAGTTATTCAAAGCCCATTGATATTCAAAACCCTTTGGTACTCAAAGCCCATTAGCAATTTAGAAACCCAAAATAGTTAGAAACTCCAAACACACCCAGTCTCTGTGGATCGACCCGTACTTGCACGAGCTACAACCGACGACCGTGCACTTGCGGTATTATTGTAGGCCCGCGTTTTTATTGCTCTTCATATTTTACACACATCTCCGGGCCCACCATAGCCACGGACTACTTCAGCAAGTGGGTGGAGGCCAAGGCTCTGACTAGAATCCGTGACTCAAACGTATTCACTTTCATCTTTCAAAATATCATCTGCAGGTTCGGTATCCCAGCGGAAATCGTATCCGACAATGACAAGCAATTACAAGGAAAAAACATAGACATGCTTTTCGATACTTTCAAAATCAGGAAGAACAAATCAACACCGATCTATCCCCAGAGCAACAGACAGGCCGAAGCCACAAATAAAACTATCGCCCTCATCCTCAAGAAGCAATTGGACGAACACAAAAAACGCTGGTGCGAACAACTACACAACGTCTTATGGGCATACCGAACCACGCGTCGGTCCGCCACCGGTGAATCTCCATTCCTCCTTACCTATGGGGCCGAAGCGGTCATACCAACGGAAATCCTTATGCCAACAACGAAGACCGAGGCATGGGAAAAGAACCTCACCACAGACATGATGTTGGAAAGGCTAGATGACTTGGAGGAAAGAAGGGAAGCAACGTTACAAAGGATGGAAAACTACCAGCAAAAATAAGCAAGGGAGTACAATAAAAAGGTTAAGCTTAGAAATTTCGTAGAAGGGCAGTATGAAATTTCGTAGAAGGGCAGTATGTGCTGAGAACTATACCCCAATGCCAGCGAGAGAAGAAGTGGGGTAAACTAGCACCAACGCGGGGAGGACCATTTGTTATACACGACATCGCAGGAAACGGGGCATACTACCTGCGTAACCTCAAAGGAGAAATCCTCAGACACCCTTGGAATGCTAAATATCTCAAACTATACTGCCCATAATGCAACGCAGCCCTGCACCTGTGTGAAGAGTACCGGAAGAAGAAAGCAGCGTACTCGCTCGACATGTTTCTATCTCTGGACGAGGAGTAGCAACCCTCAATCTATCAATCAAAACGATCCAAATTTTTGAAAAATCTATCCATTGGGGAAAGTATTCACTTACATCTCTCAGGACCCCCCTATAAGTGTTTATAAGTGTAAAACCATGGGTTAGACATCCAGCAGAAAGATATACCCAACCAACTCTAAGGTAGCGGTTCAGCGGAATGGGTGTTTGTAAATATTTCAATAACTCACCACATATCCGGGAACGCTGCCTCGACCCCCACCGTCTGGGAATCCTCTGGCCCAGGATTAGCCAGCGGGGTATAGGTCCCAAGATGATCACGAAGGTGCACACCTTTGGCATCGCAACCAAAAACTTTTATCATTTGAAATATTATTAAGCATCTAATATATTAACTGACCTAATGTTGCCGGTAGGAAGAAAATTGTAAATATACCAAAAAACGTTGATCTATTTCATGAAAGTTGATTACAAGATCGGGCAAAACACAAGAAAACAATATTATGTCCATAAAATGGCTCGAAGCAAAATAATCAACAAAGATCAACTTCCCAAATAAAGAAACCTATTTTCCCCTAGATGACTCAGCATGATCAGTGGGATTCTTCTTCTGAGACGAAGGAACGCTCCCACCCGAAGAAGGACCATAGGAGAAAGTCATAGGTTCGGGCATGGAGCGACGGGGATAGTTCTTGACAATATTATGATCCCTTAAGAGGCCTTGCTCGACCCATGTCAAGACCTTGTTGACCTCCTCGGCCAACTGACAACGATCCTTGTGACCGATAACAGTAGCCCGAATCTCAGATTGGGACAATAAAGCAGTCAACCGAGCCACTTCCTTAGCTTCCCCCGTCGCCGCTTCGTCACAAGAACCAGCTAAACGTTTGTAATACGATGTCTGGCTCTCCTGCTGCACTAGGGAAGATTGAGCCTCTTTAAGCTTTGCATTTGTAGCAAGAAGCTGTCCCTCGAGCTCTACACAAGGAATAAACGCAGCGTATAAGGAATTAAAGATACGAATTTACACACCAAAAAATAAACATATACCTCCGACTCTAGCCGAAGCTGCCTCTAAATCATAAACAACAGCGTCGCGGCCTTCAACGAAAAAATCGAACTCATCGGATATTTTCTTATAATCCAACTGAAGATTTGAGAGAGCATATTGACTCTCATCTAACTCTACCTGCTTCATAGAGTCCTGGTGACGAAGGTGGTTAACTTCATCATTCATTTTATTTATCCCTTTATTAAGCCTATACATGTTCATCTTGAGATTCCTCTCAGACTCGACCATACGGGAAACGTCATCACGAGAAGCAGTCAAAGCATTGCTAAGAGCATGGGCTTCGGCCCTAGCATCGTTTCTCTCTCGAACGAGCTGATGTATATAATTAGTAACCTCAGGACCATGAGAAATACGAGATTAATGTAGCTCCCTATCTAACTGCTCTACCCTAGCCGCCAAGCTAAAGGCATGTTCAGTGGCCTCACGAAGACTATTCTGCATATCAATAAACTGGGTTTTCCTGACCCTTAACCCAGCTAGTAGATTGTTATGCTCTTCGGCCCTAGCATTCCACCTGGTGGATTCACTCTTGATATTCTCCACTAACCCCTTGATATGAGAGGAAAGCCGGACCCTCTCCTTACGAAGCCACATCAACTCTTCGGCGTCACCCGCTGGAGATAGGGTGGGACTCAGACAGAACACCAAAAAGACTAAGGAAGAAGACGAAGGTAAGATAATGAAGAGAACACGAACCTTTAACTGATAAAGAGCCCTTGCGAGCTTCCTCCAACTCGCTGCGAACAAGAGCGAAGTCCGTTCGAAGATGCTCTTCCATAGCACCCAGTTGCTCTTTCCGTTTCAATATGTCCTTCAAATCCCGAATCTCTTTATCCTTAGCAGAGATGAGAGACTCAGCGGTGCTAAACTCCTCTTCCCGGTGACGAAGCTTGGCCTCAAGCTTAAGGGCTTTGGCCCTGAAAAACTGGTATAGAGTATGGTTGCAATGCTCACTCCTCATCATCTGATGGAGAAAAGTAGAAGTCAGATTTTACGCTCACGAAAGAGTGATCAATCAGAGATCTAAAGAACATACCTCGAGTACCCACTGTTGAGGAAAACCATATTGATAACCATCAACAATGGCCATCATCTCATCAACCGATGAAGGAGGATCAACTAGGAGTTTCGAAGAAAATCCCTTAAATATTTGTCCCACATTTCTGCAACTTTCCCTTCGGGAGTCATCTGCATTATCTGACGAGTAAAGGCATCAGATTTTTTCTCACCAGGAACCAGCGGTGCAGGGTGGGGCACGAACATCAGCTTGCTCTTCATCATCCAATCAAGGATTACATCGTCACCTTCAGGCGTCTGCAACTGAGGAAATTCCTATGAGGATGAATCGATGATAGTACCTTCGACGACAACTCCTTTTCCTGTATCAGGATTACCCGTCACTACCGAAGTTTTTTGAACCTCCTTCTCCTTGCCAGCAAGAGCTTCTGCATCTTCACCAACAGAGCGGTTCTCCTCCCCAACAGTCTTGTCACCCGTACCGATGGGGTCACCACCCATCCCGTCGCCAAGAACATCCCAATCATCGTTGGGAGAAAGAAGAGAGAAATCCTCTGCCAAATCCATGACAGCTCCCATATCAACCGGCCCACCCAAAGAGTATATCTTTCCAAAAGAAAACTCTTGGGTAGATACAGGCATCGAAGATTGAGGACCCTCTCAATCATCCCCGTGACGAAGAGTGGGGGGAGGACCAAGGCCTCCACCAGGGGAAAATTCTTGCTGCACACCTCCCCCAACGGCATCTTCATGTTTCTTAGCACCATCATCAGGAATAACGTCTTTCTCAGCAGAACCATCACCATCATGCTTGGACTCTTCGTGCTCATGGGGGGAAGTACCGGTACGTTCTTCATCAATCAGAGATCTAAAGAACATACCTCGAGTACCCACTGTTGAGGAAAACCATATTGATAACCATCAACAATGGCCATCATCTCAGCAACCGATGAAGGAGGATCAACTAGGAGTTTCGAAGAAAAACCCCTTAAATCTTTGTCCCACATTTCTGCAACTTTCCCTTCGGGAGTCATCTTCATTATCTGACGAGTAAAGGCATCAGATTTTTTTCTCACCAGGAACCAGCGGTGCAGGGTGGGGCACGAACATCAGCTTGCTCTTCATCATCCAATCAAGGATTACATCGTCACCTTCAGGCGTCTGCAACTGAGGAAATTCCTCTAAGGATGAATCGATGATAGTACCTTCGACGACAACTCCTTTTCCTGTATCAGGACTACCCGTCACTACCGAAGTTTTTTGAACCTCCTTCTCCTTGCCAGCAAGAGCTTCTGCATCTTCACCAACAGAACGGTTCTCCTCCCCAACAGTCTTGTCACCCGTACCGATGGGGTCACCACCCATCCCGTCGCCAAGAACATCCCAATCATCGTTGGGAGAAAGAAGAGAGAAATCCTCTGCCAAATCCATGGCAGCGCCCATATCAACCGGCCCACCCAAAGAGTAAATCTTTCCAAAAGAAAACTCTTGGGTAGATACAGGCATCGAAGATTGAGGACCCTCTCAATCATCCCCGTGACGAAGAGTGGGGGGAGGACCAAGGCCTCCACCAGGGGAAAATTCTTGCTGCACACCTCCCCCAACGGCATCTTCATGTTTCTTAGCACCATCATCAGGAATAACGTCTTTCTCAGCAGAACCATCACCATCATGCTTGGACTCTTCGTGCTCATGGGGGGAAGTACCGGTACGTTCTTCATCAATCAGAGATCTAAAGAACATACCTCGAGTACCCACTGTTGAGGAAAACCATATTGATAACCATCAACAATGGCCATCATCTCAGCAACCGATGAAGGAGGATCAACTAGGAGTTTCGAAGAAAAACCCCTTAAATCTTTGTCCCACATTTCTGCAACTTTCCCTTCGGGAGTCATCTTCATTATCTGACGAGTAAAGGCATCAGATTTTTTTCTCACCAGGAACCAGCGGTGCAGGGTGGGGCACGAACATCAGCTTGCTCTTCATCATCCAATCAAGGATTACATCGTCACCTTCAGGCGTCTGCAACTGAGGAAATTCCTCTAAGGATGAATCGATGATAGTACCTTCGACGACAACTCCTTTTCCTGTATCAGGACTACCCGTCACTACCGAAGTTTTTTGAACCTCCTTCTCCTTTCCAGCAAGAGCTTCTGCATCTTCACCAACAGAACGGTTCTCCTCCCCAACAGTCTTGTCACCCGTACCGATGGGGTCACCACCCATCCCGTCGCCAAGAACATCCCAATCATCGTTGGGAGAAAGAAGAGAGAAATCCTCTGCCAAATCCATGGCAGCGCCCATATCAACCGGCCCACCCAAAGAGTAAATCTTTCCAAAAGAAAACTCTTGGGTAGATACAGGCATCGAAGATTGAGGACCCTCTCAATCATCCCCGTGACGAAGAGTGGGGGGAGGACCAAGGCCTCCACCAGGGGAAAATTCTTGCTGCACACCTCCCCCAACGGCATCTTCATGTTTCTTAGCACCATCATCAGGAATAACGTCTTTCTCAGCAGAACCATCACCATCATGCTTGGACTCTTCGTGCTCATGGGGGGAAGTACCGGTACGTTCTTCATCAATCAGAGATCTAAAGAACATACCTCGAGTACCCACTGTTGAGGAAAACCATATTGATAACCATCAACAATGGCCATCATCTCAGCAACCGATGAAGGAGGATCAACTAGGAGTTTCGAAGAAAAACCCCTTAAATCTTTGTCCCACATTTCTGCAACTTTCCCTTCGGGAGTCATCTTCATTATCTGACGAGTAAAGGCATCAAATTTTTTTCTCACCAGGAACCAGCGGTGCAGGGTGGGGCACGAACATCAGCTTGCTCTTCATCATCCAATCAAGGATTACATCGTCACCTTCAGGCGTCTGCAACTGAGGAAATTCCTCTAAGGATGAATCGATGATAGTACCTTCGACGACAACTCCTTTTCCTGTATCAGGACTACCCGTCACTACCGAAGTTTTTTGAACCTCCTTCTCCTTTCCAGCAAGAGCTTCTGCATCTTCACCAACAGAACGGTTCTCCTCCCCAACAGTCTTGTCACCCGTACCGATGGGGTCACCACCCATCCCGTCGCCAAGAACATCCCAATCATCGTTGGGAGAAAGAAGAGAGAAATCCTCTGCCAAATCCATGGCAGCGCCCATATCAACCGGCCCACCCAAAGAGTAAATCTTTCCAAAAGAAAACTCTTGGGTAGATACAGGCATCGAAGATTGAGGACCCGCTCAATCATCCCTGTGACTAAGAGTGGGGGGAGGACCAAGGCCTCCACCAGGGGCAAATTCTTGCTGCACACCTCCCCCAACGGTATTTTCATGTTTCTTAGCACCATCATCAGGAATAACGTCTTTCTCAGCAGAACCATCACCATCATGCTTGGACTCTTCGTTCTCATGGGGGGAAGTACCGGTACGTTCTTCATCATCGTACAAGTCATCCTCAATAAAGTCTTTGTTCACTGGACTATTCACCTCATCAGGCATTTTCGGCTATTCAGCAGCAGCGGTAGAGGATTGAACGGGTCCAAGCTTTTTCTTCTTTGTTGCCTAAAAACTAATATGTAGTGAGTCCGATAAGTTTTTTTCCTCATTTTGACTAAAATTTCAAATTCAACAGAAAAAGGGGCAAATACACGGACTAACAATAAACCATACCTTGACGGCAGCGAAACTCTTCGGAGGAAGATCAGAACTCTCCTCCTCATCCATATCAACAACGTCGCAGGCATATTCAAAGTTCATCCTCTCAAAGTTTAATCGTCACGGACAGAAATCACCATAGCGAGAGGGAGGAGTTTCACGATCCTTGCTACCAACAACGGGACGCCAATCACGTGGACCAGATATCCAACCGTAAGCCCAAGGGCCAATACCCTCAATAACGGTAGCATGCCACTCATAATCATGATCACGTTGAATCCTCTCACGATTAGGAAAAAGCCTCCGCTGGATTGACTTTTCGGTACCAGGAACGTATTTCAGCTTGGTACCACACACTTCGCTTAAAAGACGAACACCACAACTAGGTGTCGTAATAGTACGAAGACCAACACTCCAAGGCTTGAGGTTCCTCCCATCAACATAATATCCGAAGCAACTATTAAAGTTCTCAGGAGTATACCATCCCCGCTCAGCTGGGTTAGGAACATAGCAGGTCATCGTTGTTTGCCCCTTTCTACAGAGATAACATTCCTTGAGTGCACGAAGATAATTCTCGGTCAGCTGCACCACGGAACGACAGTGTGTAGAGGAAGTATAACCCTCACGATTAGCCAAGGCATCGTAATATAAAGAATCACCATATTTATACAAAGGCAACATCAACCCGGCCTCGAAGGCCCCCACTGTAGTAAGCAGATGATACTCATCGTACTTATAGCTTGATATCATCTCAAAGGTAAGATCATCATCAGGAGCATAAAATCTAACATCAAAGTGTTCGAGTTCGTGTTTCGCTTTAAAAGCCTCGAGATCTATGTGCTTGAAAGTTACCTTCTTTCTGGCAACGGAGAGGCTCTATATCAAGGGAAGGGCCTCAGAATCTTCATCTTGATCTGGAGAAGACCTCTTAGGGGGACTTAAGTCCGAAGCTTTTCTCTTAGATGACGGATTCCTGGATGAACCAATCTTTGAAGCGCCTTCTTTAATGATCTTCTCTCTTATCGGAACGGCCGGAGGGGGGAGGCATCGTGTCAGGAACAACTGAGCAAAGAGGTTGGATATTCAGTGGCGGCTCAGTGAGACGATGAGAAGTAGGTGGTACCGCTGCTGACCCAGCCCGTTGGGTAGCCGCGGGACGACTAACAGCGTACCTTGACCCTTGAGGGCCCCTCGCTTGATCCCCCTTCTTAACAGAAGAAGTTCTAGAACTTGGGGCAGAAGAGGTCCTCTGGGCACGAAGATCTGGGTGCGAAGACCTAGCTGGACCTCCTTCGGGCGGAGATATATCTGGGTCCCTAGGAGGAGTCCCATGAGGTCTCGGTGGCGGAGTCTGGTAGGGATCCCGGTGATGATCATCCATATCTACACGTAAAAGGCATGAAAACAACACGAAGAGTCAACAAAAGAAACTATAAGGATCAAAATGTGCAACTTTTCAAGTTTTGTGAACTCATCATGAACATCAGTTGAAAACCCTAAAAGAGAGTATCTAGCAGAGAACCCTGGGTAGGTTGCAAACGAAAGAAGTAAATCCACAGAAGAACACGGGCAAGTATATATACTTTCGTATAATTGTTCTTCATCACTAAACCAATAATACAGCAGCAGAAAAGCAAAACAAACGCAACTGAAAGAAGAGGACAAAACCCCGTACATGCGATTCAAGCTTACAGAGGCGAGTAAGGAAGGTAGCGACAAGCGGACAAAACTCTGAAAAATCCTAGGATATCCTTCTCCTTGCAGCATCAGCAGTAAAGAACTAAAGAACAAAAGAAAAGAATAGAAGAAGAGTATGAAGAGTCAGAGAGTTGAAGACTGACAGAAGAAAGAGAGAGTGAAAGAGTGTGGATTTATTTCAAAATTAACTCTCTCCCACAATTTATAGCACCAGGAATATTGAGACCGACCCACGAATCAAGAAGAATTTATTGCAAGGGCGTGGGGAACGTGCCCTAAAATCCAGGGGAAGTTATTGAAGAGAGATGGGAGGACTATGACTACAGTTATCTTCTAACCTTGGCTAAACCCCAAACTAGAAGAAAAGGGGCAAATTGTATGCACATAATCCATCTCTCGACACGTGGAAGGCATGCAGACCACTATACCAAGGGGCACTGAAACTACGAACCACCGAGAAGTAGGGAAAGATGCCCTAAACGTTACTTTACCCAATCTCAAGGATAACTCAAAGATCGACGGTAGGGGTTAAAAATACTGACATGGGTGTGATGGGACCTGCAGATAGCTAACCGTCGCACGCAGACGACCCAACCACCCACATTAAATTCCCTAACCATAGGGTACGTGTCAAGATTTCTAAGGAAGAGAAGGCATCGATCCAGCGGTATCAACAACAGTCGCTGGGAGCGTCGGTTCGGAACGAAGACACCAGCGGGATTGGCACTGAGAACAAGAAGATAATATTTCAACGGTCTTTGAAAAGAAACCCCGCATATTTTCCCTATAAATACCATCCTCCTCTGAGAGATAAGGGGGCGACCAATCTGTAAGAGTGAAGAGATAACTAGGAGAGAGAAAGAGACTCGTGGAAGGCATGCAAAGCGAGACATCAAATCATGATAACAAGCATCTCATCAGAAGATGCCATCGGTCAGCAGATCTGACGGTCAGGGACAGAGGATCACAGAGGTATGATGGCTCAGAGGAGCACCAGATAATACCCCTTGGATGTTAACACACCCAATCCCGAGAAAGATCCCAGATCAACGGCCGAAAGGATGTTTGGCTGACACAGATGTGACCAGACAAAGAGACACTTGTCTGACACGAGCATACATCCATCTACCCGCATTAAATACCAAAGAGATATACACGTGTCAATCAGCTCGTGGAAGAGGCGAGAATAAACCTTCGTATTCAAGCTCAGGCCGCAGCATATGCCGAAGACCTCTGCGTAGTAGGCACAAAGCACAAGAAGATAAGATTACAACGGCACCTCAGAAATGGGACCCACGTTCCAACCCTATAAATACCCCTCTCCACTAAGAGAGGAGGGGTCGACCATTTTGGAGAGCAATTATAGGAGAATATAGGAGAGAGAAATAGGAAGAGTAAGTAATCCCCCTACTTCCGCAGACCTATGTACATTCTAAAGTCATTCGACTATCTTTGTAACCATTCAGTACATAGTGAAACACCAACCCCGTGGATGTAGGCCTTAATGCCGAACCACGTAAATCTGTCTCATTTACATTTCAGCACCTTACATTCAGAGTTGAACTTCATATGCTTTATATTTATACTTGATTCTTGGTTTATTCCTTTATACGAACATTATTTATGATAACATTCGACTAGACAATGACAAGCCCGAAGGCTTCGAGTCAATGAATCGATATAATCATCCCCGTTACGCATACGACGTACAATTCTAGAATTAGGATGTATGCGAATATTGTTTGTGAACACGTGGATGGCTTCGTGATTTATGTGTTCACAATGTGGCGCTAGAAACAGGGACTTTGTCCCGGTAAAAGATTTATCTTATCCTGTGATTTCACCTTAAAACGCGCATTATGGTTGTACCCTATTCTGGGTTCAGCGTGCTTTCAAAACCTTTTTTATTCTGGGTTCATGGTCTTCATTTTCACAAACACCATTTCAAAGCAGACAAACCCACGGCTATCTATCACAGATGTGCACGTGAGGCGTTTTCCTTTTAAAACTAAGACTTAATAATCCAGATTCATGAGTTCTCACGACGGATCTTCCTTTTCAAGAGTTTTCTTTTTCAAAAGTAGTATTAAAACAAGGTACATGATTGTTTATTAGAGGATTTGTATTGCAAAAACTAGACCGATGAAGTCTTTACATTTCTCTTTTATTAAGGCCCTTGGGCAGCTCATTTCCTTCTATTCCAATAGTCTTGCGGATACGAATGGCGCTAACCCGATCCTCGTGGATATCTTTGGTTCTTTTTATTTATTCCCCTATGCAGAAAAATATTAAAAATGGAAAAGATACTAGAGGCAGGAAAAACCAAAGCCTCATCAAATGAGACACCGAGGGTTACCTCGGTCATGACCCGAAGCAAGAAGAAAGGAGACAAAGCTAAAACAACTACTCAGAGGAAGGATGCTGCGGAGATCACCTCACCTATGAACACTAACTCCATTGCAGCCGCGGCTCTCAAAGCAGCAGCCATGAAGACTATTGCGGCCCTCCAGGATACAGAAGCTAACAAGGCTTTGGTTTCAAACCAAATCCATCAACAAAAAGAGGGGGTGGCAGAATCTATGACACATCAGCCCGCACATCCACCAATCTTCGGAATGCCGTCAACCAACGGTCAGAATCAAACCATACCAGTGGTTTTAGTACCGCGGGTGGAAGCTCAACCGAGGGGACCAAACTTGGAGATACCAACGATTGAAGCTGATCCTCGGCCACCCTTAATACACACAGTATACGAAGGGGGAACTATGTTCGTGGGGGTACAAGCCGGAAATCCCAATCAGGGATCAAACCAGTCCCACCGACTGATGGTAGAGCTCGAAGAATTGAAAAAGAGCCAGCAGGTCTACGCAGATGTCGTAGCTCTTCTGGCCAGGGAGAACCAAGACTTGAAAGATAGGATTGCCCAAAGAACGAAGACTAGCCAACAACTGGACGAAGCAAATTCTAAAGCACCGGAGCCTAATCGAGACCGAAGAATCATCCTAGCAAACGCCGCCAGGGGAAGAAGTGCATCCGATCCGGAATATGCCGCCGAAGATTTAGACTACTATGACAGCGAAGTTCGAAGAAAGAAACGCTCAACTGAGCATGAGAACGTGGGATATTACCGCGCAATGGAGGAGCTGCGTGATGAGATGATGGCCGAGATCAGGCAGTTAAAAGCCAGACAAGGCAGAGGAAGGCTTGAAGAGGTGATGAAAGAAGCTAACTCCATGCCCCTAACTCATCGCCTGGCAAATACCCCCATTCCGTTAAAGTGCCCTGTCCCAACTTTTGAATGCTACGACGGATCCAGTGATCCCGCGGCACATATCCGGTATTATAATCGTATCTTAGCCCGATGGAGTCAAAACGACGCAGCCCTCTGTAGATATTTCCCATCAAGTCTGAAGGGATCGGCTTTGTCTTGGTTTGACAACCTGCCACCTGATTCCATCAACTCCTACGATCAACTCGCAGAGAAATTCTTGAGGACATACATGTACAACAAAGCTGTCAACACTGGAATGGATAAACTTTTTTCTCTTGCAATTGGCTACCAGGAGAACACGAGGGAATACACCAACAGATGGCACAAGATATTCCAAGACATAGGGAGTGTGGATCCCGTAGTAAGTATCAACTGATACAAGTAGGGATTAGACCGAATGAGTCCACTATTTGTTGAGATTCACGGAAGCGTACCTAAGACAGAAGGAGATCTTCGAATAATTATTGAGAAGTACGCTCGTCTTGAATAAATCCAGCGTGAGAACCCAAGGGCACAAACGCAGAGGTCTCACCGTACCATTTCCGCAGAACAAACCAGCGGGGCCAAAAGAAATAGCTCAGTGGAACGGCCTCACGAAGATAGGAAGGAACGAAGAGATGAACGACGAAAAGACGATCGAAAATTCGAAGATAAGGTTTACACGAAGCTCAATGCTAGCTACGCTCGGATCTTGCGAGAGATCAAAGGAAGGGAAAATTTGGAGTGGCCATGGTCTAAGGGAAAACAACCCCCAAGAACCGAGAAGTCTAAAGATTACTGTGAGTATCATTGCTTCAATGGACACCAGACCGAGAAATGCAAAAACCTCAAAATAATGATGCAAAAATTGATTGATGCTGGCGCACTCAAGCAATACATACGAAAGGAGGTCATCGAGGACAGATCCAAACGGACCAAGCAAGTCCAACTTCCAGAGGGAAACCGCACAATCAACACCATCTCGTGTTCCGAAGCCGCAGGGCCCTCTCTTACAGCGCAGATAGGAAAGAGGCTACAGAAGCAATTCGAAGACCACTGCGAATTATATAATATTGATGGCGTAGAGGTGGAAGAGCACGAAGAGTGGATGGACGCACCTATCATCTTCAACACCGAAGATATCGAAGAAGATATGGAAGACCATAACGATCCCTTGGTCCTCACACTACCAGTGGCCGGATGTAACCTCAAAAAGATCCTCATCGACGGGGGAAGCTCAGTGAACGTTCTATTCTACGACGCCTTCAAACGGATGAAGCTCCATGATGAACAACTAATGACCTCTTATTACACCATCTACGGGTTAATGGAGCGCCTACAAAGCCTTTGGGAGACATCGTGTTGCAGGTGAACGCCGGACCCATGAAAGTAGAAACACGATTCAGCGTGGTTGACGCCCCATCCCCCTATAACGCCAGTATTGGACGAAAGTGGATACATAAACTCAAGGGAGTGGCAGCAACTTACTACCAATATCTCAGGTTCCCTACACCCGAGGGAGTGATGGAAATCAAGGGAGATCGGGTCTCTGCACAAGAGTTCCAGACCACTCAGGATCGTATCAACAACGAACAAGAAGAGCAGCGAAAAACCCGAAGGATTACAAATAAAGAAGCTGCGAAAGAAAAGGCCATAAACTTGTTCCTCAAGGAAACCGCAGGGAAGGGCTTGACAAAAGATGATAATGTCCTTAACACAGAGGCAAGTACTTCAGCAGCCAACAAAGGACAGAAACATACCAAATAGCAATTAAAGAACGTCCCAGTCCTCGGGGACCCGAAGCCGATGTTCACACCAGTGGAGCTCGTAAAAGAAATCAACATAGGAACGGAAGAAAACCCGAAGATGATCAAAGTATGGACCATAATGGACGAAAGAAGAGAAGATTCCTTAACCAAATTACTTAAAGAAGACGCGGATGTATTCTCCTGGAATTTAGGAGACATGTCGGGGATTGATCCGAAAATAATTCAACACAAGCTGCGCATCAAACCAGGCACGCCACCTTTCAGGCAGAAAATAAGAAAAGTTGCACCAGAGTATCATAAGGCAATAGAAAAAGAACTTCGGATACTACTAGAAGCAGGCTTCATCAAGGAAGTCAAATACCCTACATGGATCTCCAACATGGTCGTCGTTCCTAAGAAAAATGGAGGGGTTAGGATAGCATCGACTTTCCTAACCTCAACAAGGCATGTCCAAAGGACAGCTATCCCTACCAAGCATAGATCAGCTGGTTGAAGCAGTGGAAGGATACGAAGAGCTGTCATTCATGGACGGATATTCTGGTTACAACCAAGTATCCCTGGCAGAAGAAGATCAACTACACACAGCATTCTACACCCCGCATGTCCTTTATTGCTACACTAGAATGCCCTTTGGACTTCGAAACGCAGGGGCAACGTATCAAAGAATGGTCGATGCTATCTTCAGGCTATGGATTGGTAGTACCCTAGAAGTCTACGTTGATGACATGCTCGTCAAAAGTAGGCTGCGCAAAGATCACCACCGGTACCTGAGAGATATTTTCGAAGCAATGAGGAAACATCACATGAAAGTAAATCCAGAAAAATGCACTTTCGGTGTCACCTCAGGGAAATTCCTCGGATATCTGGTAACAAAAAGGGGCATTGAGGTAGACCCCGCGAAGATTCAGGCCATAGTATAAATTCCGTCTCCGAAGAATTTAAAAGAAGTGCAGAAGCTCAATGGGTCCACAGCAGCCTTGGGCAGATTTATTGCCCGATCCTCGGACAAATGCAAACATTCTTTCAATATTCTCAAAAAAGGGAGTAAGTTTGAATGGACCGCAGAATACGAAGAAGCTTTCCAAAGAATCAAGGAATACCTGGCTTCAATTCCAATCCTGCAGAAGCCTGATCCTGATGAGGTTTTGGCATTGTACATAGCAGCGACAGAAGACGCAGTTAGCGCAGTGTTGGTCAAAACCAATACGAAGATAGAACAACCTATCTATTATGTCAGTAAGACCCTCAATTCTGCGGAAAGGAATTACACGAAGATCGAACAACTCATCCTGGCATTGGTATGGGCTACTCAAAAGCTGAGAACCTATTTCCTAACTCACTTCATCCGCGTCCCATGCAAAGCACTACTGGAAGCAGTCCTCAAAAGCGCGGGAAAAGTAGGTAGAATAGCCAAGTAAAACACCCACCTGGACCAATTAAACATCATTCATGAAATTCAACATTCCCAAAAATCCCAAGTTTTGGCAGATTTCTTAGCAGACCTCCCCCTGGAAAACGATGAAGAGATTAGGGGAATACCAGAAGCCGACGAAGAAAGCAAGGATCCAGTTGATGTCCCCGAACCCGCGAGTCAAAGATAATGGGAAGTCTTCGTTGATGGTTCCAAAAATAAGGAAGGGGCAGGAATAGGCATTGTCATCACCACCCCAACTGGAGAAAGGATCGTACAGGCACTCAGGTTAGAATTCAAAGAGCATACTAATAACATCGTCGAATACGAGGCAGTCGTACATGCCCTCCGCTTAATAATAGAGATGGGGGTAACTGATGTAAGACTGACAAGTGATTCTTAGCTTGTCATACGACAAACAGGGCTCGAATACAAAAATGTGTACGACGACACCCTCTCAGCTTACATGGACTTGGTCCAAACATTGGCATCACAAATTCCGAACATCAAGTTCCGGCACTTATGCAGAAGGGATCTCAGGCACGCGGATGCCCTAGCATATATATCATCCATGCTGAAGGACAAGAGTATCGAAGCTATCAAAATAACAAGGGTATACGAGCCCTCGATTGCAACACAATTTTCCTTTGCTACAAATCAAGATACAATGGAAGAAAATATCGAAGATCAGGTGGGAGAAGACATCCGTGACGATTTTGACGAAGAAGATATCCTGTCAAGAGCAAATCAAGACGAAGATTTCAACAACGAAGATCATTGGAGAATGATGATCCATGCGTTTCTCAAGGATGGAACATTATCCGCGGATCACAAACAAACCAGGAAAATACTCTCCAAAGTAGGAAGATATGATCTTCGGGATGGGATCCTGTACAAGAAATCTTTCCTCGGACCGTTACTACGTTGCTTATCCAGGAAAGAGGGGCATCGAATTCTAAATGACATCCATTATGGTGACGCAGGAAATCATAGCGGCATGAGATCACTAGCCGACAAAGCAAAAATGCAAGGATATTACTGGCCCACAATGATACAAGATGCTGCAAGAATGTCCCGACGATGTGAAGAATGTCAGCGTTTCTCCAAAAAGATACATGCACCAGCAACAACATTGAATTATGTGGATAGTCCGTGGCCATTCGCAAAATGGGGCATAGATATCGTTGGGCCTTTCATCGAAGGATCAGGGAAAAGGCGATTTTTGATAGTAGCCACGGACTACTTCAGTAAATGGGTGGAAGCCAAAGCCTTAGCCAGGATCAAAGACGTGGACGTGTTTACTTTCATATTCCAAAACATTATTTGCAGGTTCGGCATACCAGCAGAAATCGTGTCCGATAATGGTAAACAATTACAGGGGAAAAACATAGACATGCTCTTCGACACTTTCAAAATAAGGAAAAACAAGTCCACCCCCATATACCCTCAAAGCAACGGACAAGCGGAAGCTACTAACAAGACCCTCACCCTTATCCTCAAAAATCAATTAGACGAACACAAGGGGCGATGGTGTGAACAGCTACATAATGTATTATGGGCATACAGGACAACACGAAGATCTGCCACTGGGGAGTCCCCATTTCTCCTCACTTATGGAGATGAAGCAGTCATCCCAACAGAGATCCTCATGCCAACCACAAATACCGAAGCATGGGAGAAAAATCTCACAACAGACATGATGTTAGAGAGACTGGACGACCTGGAAGGAATGAGGGAAGCAGCATTGCAGAAGATGAAAAATTATCAACGGAGACTAGCGAGAGATTACAACAAAAAGGTTTAAGCTTCGAAATTTTTTAGAAGGGCAGTATGTGCTAAGAACAATCCAGCAGTATCAACGAGAGAAGAAATGGGCAAGTTAGCACCTACATGGGGAGGACCTTTTATAATACACGACATTGCGGGAAACGGTTCCTACTATCTTCGAAATCCGAAAGGCGAGGTTCTCCGGCACCCTTGGAATGCTAAATGGCTCAAACCGTACTACCCATAGAAGCAGCGCAGCTTTGCATCTGCGTGAAGAATACCAGAAGAAGAAGGCAGCGTAACCGCTTTACATGTTTCTATCTCTGGACGAGGAGTAGCAGTCCTCAACCTATCAATCAAACAAACTTTTTGGGAAATCTTCAAGTAAACGAAATGGTCAAAAGGCCCGCTGGATGAACGCATGTACATTACATTATAAATCAACAATATTGGGGAAAGTAGTTAATCTACAATCTCTCAGGGCTCCCCTATCAGTGTCTATGAGTGTAAGACCAGGAGGAAGGCACCCAGCAGAAAGAAATACCCAACCAATTTTAAGGCAGCGGGTCGACGAAATGGGTGCATGCAAATATTTTCAAATAAGCATTCCATATCCTAGAACGCTGCCTCGGCCCCCACCGTTTGGGAATCCTCTGGCCCAGGATTCGCCAGCGGGGTGACATGTCTCAAGACGATCACGAAGGTATTTACCTTCGATGTCGCACTCAAACACTCTCAACTTTTTACAAAACAAGTTATTTCTAGTTTAACACTTCACAATACTTTAAAATAAAAAGATGAATTGATAACGCAGGTACGCCAAAAGGATGATCCATTTCATAAAGAGTTGATTACAAGATTCAGCAAATAAGATAATGCAGGAAACACATCAAAAAATGATCCGAAATTATATAATCAACAAGGATCAACTTTCTATGACTAATGAAATAAATCTACTTGGACGATACAGCTCCATCAACAGGGTTGTCTCTGCGAGATGAAGGTACGCTACCACCTGAAGAAGGCCCAGAAGAACCAGGAAAGGGCGCGGGAAGGGGACGGCGCGGATAATTCTTGACAAGACCATGTTCGACTTTAAGACCAAGTTCAATCTTATCCAGGACCTTGTTGGTCTCTTCAGCCAACTGACATCGAGCTTTATAAGTGATAACAGCGGTCCGCTGGTTGGCCTGAGACAGCAATGCAGATAGGCGTTCCGCCTCTTTGGAGGCAATATCCGCTGCTTCCTCACGAGACGCGGCCAACACTTTGAAATAGTTGGCTTGTCCTTCCTGCTGCACTAAGGCAGATTGAGTTTTTTTAAGCTCATCATTTGCTGCGTGAAGCTGTCCCTCGAGTGCTGAAAACAAGAAATACCAAGGGGTTAAAACGAAGAAATGACAGAATCACACTCGATAAAATGAGGTTATACCTTCGACATTAGCCGAAGCCTCTTCATACTCATTGACAACTGCGTCCCGAGCCTCATCAAGAAAGTCATATTCGGTGGATAGTTTCTTATAATCCGTTTGAAGGTTCGTAAGAGCAAATTGACTCGCGTATAAATATACCTGCTTCATCGAATCCAAGTGACGAAGATGGTTGACTTCGTCATTCACCTCCCCCATCCTTTTATGGAGTCGATACACATTCACTTCAAGATCTCTTTCAGACTCCACTTGGCGAGCAACATCAGCTCGAGACGTTGCTAGGGATTTACTAAGAGCACCAACCTCGGCCCTAGCATTATCTCTTTCCTCGGAAAGACGAAGCATACTATCCCTAACCCCGGGGCCTAAGAAAGAACGAGCCTGTTGTAACTCTCCTTCCAAAAAGCGCACTCTAGCCTCTAAGTCCGAAGCATGTTCTCGAGCATCACGCAGGTTGTCACGCGTCCATAGCAGCGTACCATTAAACAAACAACGGTCATGATTGTACTTATTTTGCATATCAACCATCAGTGTTCGCTTTTCACGCCACTCAGCTGTTAAGGCGTTGTGCTCATCAGCACGAGCATTCCACTTTACGGCTTCGCTCTTCAACTTACCCACCAACTCGGCAATACGGAATTTCTGTCGTTCCCTTTCTTTCCGAAGTCATATCAACTCGGGGACTCCACCCACTGAAGATAGGGTGGGGAGACTCAGACAGAACACCAAAATATAGATAGGGAATCACAAGGAGTGAAAAATCCATAAAATACGAATCTGTGAAGGACGAGACATTTCTACGAGTCTGCTCCAATTCGTTGCGGACTATAGCAAGTTCTGAACGAAGACTCTCCTCGGCGTTACCCAGCTGTTCTTTTTCCTTCAGACGGCCCCTCAGTTCATTTATTTCCACTTCAGCCGCAGACAGTTCCTCTTCTCTATGACGAAGCTTGGCCTCCAACTTTAAAGAATTTTCTTTGAAGAATTGGTATAGAATATGGTTACAATGTTCTCTCCTCATCATATACGTCACAAACAACAAACATTATTATACCAAAGGGATCAGATATCACGAAGAACACAATACGCGGATATCATAAAAAGAGTACAAGGATTTACCTCTAAAACACGCTGCTGGGGAAAACCGTATTGGTACCCATCAGCTATGGCCATCATATCAGCAATAGAGGAGGGAGGGTCAACCACTAGGTTAACTTCCGAAGCTCTAAGATTCTTCTCCCACATCTCAGCAACGCGGGCTTCAGAAGACAATTGCATCATTCGACGAGTATAAGCGTCGGAATTCTTCTCACCAGTGACCACTGGGGCAGGGTTAGGGACGAACATCAGGTTCTTCTTCTTTAGCCAAGCCAAAATGGAATCTTCACCTTCAGGCATTAGCGAGTAAGGGAAATCCTCGGAAGGAGACTCAACCACAAACTTCCCCTTGGCGGTTATCTCCTCACCAGCGCAAGTCTCGACATTACCACCCTTAGCATGACCACTTGCGTTCTCAGCTTGTTGATCAGTGGTACCTTCTTTGCCAAGATCCCCAAGCACATCCCAATCATCATTTGGGGAAATAAATGAGAAGTCTTCGGCAAGACCCATGACAACATTCACATCAAAGGATTCCCCCGCGGAATATATCCTACCAAAAGAAAATTCTGGGGAAATAACGGGCAGAGTACCCACACCAACAATGTCATCGCCAACAGGGGAAGATCCACTCCCTCCAGTACCACCAATGGTAATATTACACTCAACCTCACCATCACCACCCGTGTCAACTTCTTCTTCACCATCACCACCCGCGACAACTTCTTCTTCACCATCACCACCCGCGACAACTTCTTCTTCACCATTACCACCTTCGTCATCAGAGTGAGAAGTGTCGGTACGCTCTTCTCCATTGGACATTTCTTCATCCTCACCATACCCTTGGTTTACGGGACTCGTAACCTCCTTATAACCCTCAGCCTCACCGGTAACCGCAGTAGAAGATTGTTTGGGTCCAAGTTTCTTCTTCTTCGACACCTACAAACCAGTAAACATCCCACAAAGGCTCATTTTTTCCCTCACTTCAAAAATGAAAATTATTTCAAGCAAGGAAAAAGGGGAAAAAAGATAAAAAAATATAATAAGAAACTATACCTTGGCAGCAGCAGCACTCTTCGATGGATGGGCAGCACCAGAACCCTCCTCCTCATCTCCATCAACGACATCAAGAGCATAAGGAAAATTCATGCCCGCGAAATTCGGATGCCAAGGACAGAAATATCCATAACGAGCACGAGGAGTTTCACGAGGCTTGCTATTTTCAGAAGGACGCCAACCGCGTGGACCCGGAATCCATCCATAATCCCAAGGACCAACTACCTCAATAACAGTAGCATGCCATTCATAATCATGGTCACGCTTAATCCTTTCACGAGCAGGAAAGAGTTTTCGTTTAGCATATCCCTCAGTACCAGGAACATACTTCAGCTTGGCATCACTCACCTCACTCAAAAGACGAATTTCACCACGAGGAGCAGCAATATTACGAAGACTAACACTCCACGGCTTACGGTTTCTGCTGTTGACATAATACCCAAAAGAACTGTTAAAATTCTGAGGAGTGTACCACTCTCTCTCAGCATGATTTGGAACATAGCAGGTCATCATAGTCTCTCCCTTGCTTCGCAGGTAACATTCCTTCAGTGAACGAAGATAATTCCCAGATAGTTGTGACACAGAACGATTATGATTGTTCGTGGAAGAGACTTCGCGACTAGCCAACACGTCATAATAAAAGGAGTCACCCGACTTATATAGGGGAAACATAAGACCCGCCTCGAAGGCTCCAACCGTAGTCAACAGATGAAACTCGTCAAACTGATAATTAGCAAGGAGCTCGTAAGTGATATCATCGTAAGGGGCATAGAAGCGAACCTCAAAAGCTTGAAGTTCATGTTTTTCCTTGAACATCTCAAGATCAATATGCTTGAAAGTGACCTTCTTCTTACCAACTGAAATGTTGCGTATCACGGGGACAGTTTCTTCTTCGTCTGCGGAATCAGAAGTAGGACCCAATTCCGAAGCTTTCCTTTTAGAAGGAATATTTGTAGATGGATCAGCTCTCGACATAGTACCCTTGGAGTACTTCCCTCTGAAAGAAACCGCGGGAGGAGGCGGCAAAGATTTCTGCGGAGGCACTGAAGGAGGATCCATTGAACGAAGGGGTGGAGCATCCACTATTTCAGTACGAGGAGGAGGATCCCGCGTACTCCTAGATTCATCACGAGGAGGAGCCTGCGTACTCCTAGAATCTTCATGAGGACGAGAAGGGGTGCGGTTAACAGCATACCTAGATCCAGAAGGACCCTTCGGCATATCCCCTTTCTTAGTAGGCAAAACCTTCGCACCGAAGGAAGATGAAACCCTATGACCCCGAGGATCCGATTGCGAAGACTTATAAGGACCTTCCCCAAGTGGAGATCTGTCAGAATCTCTACGCGGAGGGGATCTTGGTGGACTAGACGGCGGGGTTTGGTAAGGAGCGCGCGGACGATCAGACATATCTACAAGGAAACACAAAAACAGTTTAGAGAAGAATACGAGGAGATCACTAAAGATCAAAAAACCCATAATTGATGGTTCATCCGGATAAACATTAAAAACCCTAAGAACTAAAAAATACTCCATCCGACTCTAGGGTTAATACTCAGATACAGACTCACAGACGCTGTAACAAAGAACAGGGGAAAGCATATATGCTTCTACATGTATGATCTTCATCGCAAAACCAAGAATACAACAGCATGAGACAAACGGGTAGATACATAGATAAATCAATGATGAACAACTAATGAAGAACCCCATACCTGTATAGAAGAGGACGACAAGCACCAACCACAATCGAAGAAAGGAGGATCAGAGATATCAAAAGATACAGGGGCGGCAACAATCAAGAGCGAAATAAACAGAAAATTGAATGTTGTTATCTTCCTCACAAGAACGGTGATAATAAATGACTAAAGAACAAGAATAGAAAACAAGAAGAGAATGAACACTGACAAGAAGAGGATAAAAGTTTTTTTTCACATTATCTTTCCTATTTATGAAGCTAGAGAAGACAATAACTGCTCCTCGTACCAAAGAGCAGTTACGGGGAAAGTTAATGCAAAGTGAGAAATGTGTAGGACTACCTTTCTTCTTCAAAATTGCAAAATACGCCCAAGTTAGAAGAAGAGGGGCAAATTGTATGTACACCTTTCATCATACACCACGTGTACAGAAAGAGACACGTGGAAGGCATGCAAAGCGAGACATCAAAACATGATAGCAAGCATCTCATCAAAAGATGCCATCGGTCAGCAGATCTGACGGTCAGGGACAGAGGATCACAGAGGTATGATGGCTCAGAGGAGCACCAGATAATACCCCTTGGGTATTAACACACCCAATCCCGTGGAAGATCCCAGATCAACGGCCGAGAGGTTGTTTGGCTGACACAGATGTGACCAGACAAAGAGACACTTGTCTGACACGAGCAGACATCCATCTACCCACATTAAATACCAAAGATATATACACGTGTCAATCAGCTCGTGGAAGAGGCGAGGATAACCCTTCGTATTCAAGCTCAGGCCGCGGCATATTGCCGAAGACCTCTGCGTAGTAGGCACAAAGCACAAGAAGATAAGATTACAACGGCACCTCAGAAATGGGACCCACGTTCCAACCCTATAAATACCCCTCTCCACTAAGAGAGAAGGGGTTGACCATTTTGTTGAGAAATTATAGGAGAATATAGGATAGAGAAATAGGAAGAGTAAGTAATCCCCCTACTTCCGCAGACCTATGTATATTCTAAAGTCATTCGAGTATCTTTGTAACCATTCAGTACATAGTGAAAAACCAACCCCGTGGATGTAGGTCTTAATGCCGAACCACGTAAATCTGTCTCATTTACATTTCAGCACCTTATATTCAGCGTCGAACTTCATATGCTTTATGTTTATACTTGATTCTTGGTTTATTCCTTTATACGAACATTCGAATAGACAATGACAAGGCCGAAGGCTTCGAGTCGATGAATCGATATAATCATCCCCGTTACGCATACGACGTACAATTCTAGAATTAGGATGTATGCGAATATTGTTTGTGAACACGTGGATGGCTTCGTGATTTATGTGTTCACAGATAGAGGGAAACCCCCTTTCACCCCAAACTCAATCATGTTCTCTTTCATCCGAACCAGAGCCTGAAAGTCTTCCCCATACGGCTCTTTATTTGCCGTTTGATAGAAAGTAGCATATACGGCACATTATACGCCGTTCTAAGTGAAAATGGAGTATTACCGCTGACCAAATCCCGTTTGATAAGGAAATGGAGTATATACGCTGACCAAGTCCCGTTTTAGAAGAAAATGAAGTACATACGGTTTATGGTCAGCCGTTTAAATATGTTTTGACATTTAAAACTTGAAAAGGAAATTCCCGCCATTGGAACCTGTAGGTCGCGTTTGGCACCTTTGATATCCCATCCTGGGTTGGGTTATCACCAATATAACCGTCAAAACATGTTTGTCTTCTTTTTATTCTAAGTTTGGATAGGGATAGCATAACCCTTCTTAGTTTTAGTAGGCTAAAAAAGCAAGGTTTCACTATTCCCTCAAATACCTAGGATACCAAAATCTTAACCTGGAATAGTCAGTTATTTTTCCTTTAAAATTGGTAATTATCCTAATTTTTTTCACTTGACCCATTTTCACATTTATTTTTTAATTTTTCTATATATTTTCTTTACAAACTTATTTTATAATAAAATTAATAATAGGTAAATCAACCGTTTTGTAGTAAAAATAGTTATTAGACAAACAAAATACAACATACACCCATAAGAGATCTGATGGAAAAACAAACAACATCTTTGCTAAACTGTTTTATGATAATCCTAATTAACTAAGAGAAAACTTTAACCCAGTTAAGTTTTATGTTGTCAAAGATGCCAAACACGGCCGTAGTTTTTTATATTTTAAAAGTTCAAAACTTTTCCTTAAACGGCACATAATTAACCGTTTAGTGGTTAATGTCTCTATCCCATGGCAGAAATGATACTCTATCGCATACACTCTCATTCATTTTAAAAGGGCTAAAACACTCTATCCCATAGCCCTTACTCTTAGTAATTCCACGGTTTTAAGAAACATGTTGCTTATCCTAGAATGTGTAATGCAGATGCGGAAACAATTTTCCTCTTGAAATTGTCTATCTGAACCATAACCTACTAGAGGAAAACTTGGAAGAGGTGTATCTGCATAACGGACTCAGTATAATGGATGCATATGATCTTGTACTTATCGAGAAAAACATGGTAAGTCCGGAAAAAAAATCAAATAACTAAATTACTCAAATTCATATCAATTTTCTTTTTCAAAAAAGTCTTCCATTAAAACATTGAATTAGCTTTACTTGCAAAGCAACAAGCCACGACGTGGTCGAATCTACCGAGTGGTACTACTGGGCTTGCCCAAAATGCAGGATAAGCAGGCATGGATTTTTGGATGATAAAAACTGGTGCTTCAGATGTGAATCTCAGGTCAAGGTAGCATTACCAAGGTAAAATAAATGTGTCATCGTTGGACTTTAACGTATTATCTTTCAACATATTATTGCTATTGCAACTTCTAACAACTGCACTCTATAGGTATACATTAAACCTTGAGGTAGAAGATCACAGTAGACCAGCTGTTTTCTTAGAATGCGACGACTAATTGTGCCTTTATTTCTGTCAAGAGGAATAAAACCAGGGTAGTATTCCTGTCAAGAGGTTAAGATCTGGTAAAGCAGATTTCTCTTCTTGAAATTAATTATAAAAATTTATAAAGGGATTGAGATTTCTGTGTAGGTATTCACTACAGTGATGGTGGTGTGCCCAGAACTGTTTTAAGACGAGAGTCATCTTGACTTGATGCGATAATTGAAACGAAAGACAAAGGAGTTCAGGTACTTTCCCTCACACCTTATTGTTGATGTTTTCTTCTTCTTTTTTTTGTTTCAAAGTTCGCGGTAAAACTATCCCGTGACGTGCTTTCTGACAAGGGAATAACAATTTTTCTGCTTATTTGCTTTATGCTATGAAAAAAATTGAGCAATCTATCTCTTTCTCCAGGATAGCAAAGATGCATTCATATTTTTTTACTTGATGGCTTACAACTGGAGTTTGGCTCTGGCATCAAAACAATAAAAACCTCCAGACAAATTTCTGACAAAAATGGTAAAATGGCTTATGCAGGCCATCTATAATGTATTCCAATCACCGATTCAGTTATTATGTATCAGTGTAGCCTTTGGTTATTGAAACCATTTTGTAAAGATACTAATTGATATGCTTTGATTCTGTTTTCTACGACTCAGTAGTTTTTTATTAGTGTCATTTTTACGTAAATTCTCGCATATTTCAGATATAAAAATATATAAGGTGCAGTGTAACAATATCATTTTAAAAACGCACAGGCGGAAAATAATGTTACAACCGGTGTGAAGCACGGGTTACTATCTAGTTTTATCAATTTGCAAAAATTAGGTTTTTTGCGCCCTGCGCGATAATTCGAACCCTATTGGTCGAAACTAAACCTAGGCAAATGTGACTACTAATTTCCCATAGTCTACGTAATGTATACAACTCAAAAAATCGGATACTATGTAGTATTGATACCTCTGTTGAACTGATACTGCTAAGTTATAAAAGATATCTAAGATCACAATAATAACGAAGAACACAAATATAATGTAAATGGAACTAAGTTATCATGAGACACAAGAGATTATGTAGTTCGACTTTCGTCTACGTCCACGGGGTAATGAGTGATTGTTTGTATTAAGTTTTGGTGGTTACAAAGATCTTAAATGCTTCCCAAAATAATAGAGAGAACTCAAGGTGAAGTAAATACTTAAGTTCTAAACATTAAAGAGGTATAAGCTTAAGACTAGATCTTCTTCTCCTAGGTATTGAATGCCCCTGGTTTGTTGGTGAACCTTGGTATTTATAGCCCCTTCTACTCCAGGTATATCTTTGCTGTCCTTGGACCCATCGTTCCCCGATATACCTTCCATACAAATGGTACCTTTGTTCACCGCGTGCTTTCTCCAGTCGGACTCTGCCACCTCAGCTGACCCACGTTCCTTCGGGAACTACCCAGCCTCAGTACAGATTGTACCTTCATTCACCGCTAACCTTTGCCAGTCAGATTCGGCCACATCATCTCTCTCCACGTGCTTTGATTAAGCGTGTAGATAAGAGATTTGTGCATTTAATGCTGATTAGATATGTCATCTACCTCTGTCCCTTCGCCAGCTGCCTCTCCATAAATTAGGCTTTACTTTTATATCTTGGCCGTCGAGGTATCCCTTCTTGGGATAAGATAAAGTAGATCTGCGAAGGTGTCTTCTGCTACTTAGGTTCGTCTATAAAGCGAGGGCCATACAGTTATCTTGCACGCGACCAATAAAACCGTGACACGTGCTCCGCAGAATATTGATATTCATAGTTTGCCAATTTTCTTTCATATTCTACCATTTGGTAGGATTGGGAGAAAAAAATTCCGTAGCACCGCCATTTTTGCACGTACCGGTTGGGTGGTCCCCATGTGTCCTTTCATGCAATAACTTCCCCTTGAATTTCGGGACATCCAAATTTTGGATTTTCCAGCCGCCTATAAGAAGAGAATAAAGAAGGAATTTCATTAACTTTTCCTTCTTCTCTCGAATTGTCGTTCTCTCTCCCTTTCTCAGAAATTTCTTTTGTTTCCTTTTCCTTTAGCTGTCGACTTTCTTCTATCGACTCCCAAAAGATCTTGCTTCTCAGCGCTCGATCACCATATTCAGGTCAGTAAACTTTGCTTCTTCAATTTTACTGTTGCTTTTTGTATTCTCCATGCTTAGCTTTTTTGGCTGTTGATGTTGCTCTCATCTCTGCATGTATTGATTTCTGCTTCTTTATGCTTCCTTATGTTATTTGAAAGCATGGGTTACTATCCATTTCGTGATTTCACCATGTGCATGTTATGATTCTTCATTATCTGCCATTTTGATCATTACGGTCAATGATCCTCTGTTTCGTTCCATAGAAGAATTATGTTCTTTCGTTTGGTTGGTTTAGGTAAACCCATGCCCAAAGTATGTTTGTTTTTGCCACAAATTTGTTTTTGAGTTGACTGTATTTTTTTCCGCCATTGTTGATGAACTGTTCTTCCTGCTGATGTTAGGAATCATGAGACTCCCGAAGAAGCATGTGCGTAGAGATCCGAAGCCAAGGTCGTCTACTGAGCCACCTCCGCGAATGGATCATCCAGATGCTACGCCCTCTCCTCCCCCTGAGGATACTGAGATACCTGAGAGAACTGAGATGGTTACGGGACCTAAGGCTGTTGCAGACCCTGAGGTCGAAGAGATTGCTGTCAAGGATCTTCCTCCTCCTCCACCTCACTATGAGCTCTAAAGGCTGCAACTGCGTGACAAAGATAGCTACGCTCACTTGTCCTTGGATGAGATCTCCAAGTCTTTTCGTCTTCACAAGTTTGAGATCTCCTTTGTTAATGGCCCTGATGTTCTCACTGAATCTCTGATCCGGAGCTTCCCTTATGATGAGAATAACTTGATGATCAGTGTTGGCTGCCGGTATGCTCTTGCCTTTGTTTAGTAGTTTTGTCTACCAGGGATGACCTGGTGAACAAGACTCAGGTACGAGGAGTCATGCAATACACTGGTAATTATTGGCGTTCCCTTCGTGAATGTTGGTATCGTAGCAAAGGTAAGACCACTTTGAAGTTCTATGACCCCTTTGCTTCTGGGAGATCTAAGCAGGAGGATTATACCCCTGCCAACTTCAACGCTACTTATGCTGATGCCATCTAGAAAATCAACCTTCTCCCGTGGTGTGTTGGTCCACGTCATATCCATATTTCCGCCAAGAAAATTAGGGAAGGTAATAGCCTTCGTTTGCTGGAGGAGATTGACAAGACTTGGTTGACTGTCATTCCCTATTCCGCTAAGCTTTTCTTGTCGAAGTATGATCGTATTCGTATAGACCATGATGATTGTTGGGCGCGTACTCCTCTCCGCGTTGTGGGTCCCTGGGTTTTGGTTTTACTACCACCGATCACAGTGTTCCTTGTACGGCTTCATCTCTTCCTGCTAAGTATGGTGGATATCATCCATGGGTCTTCAACCCTGCTACTTCTCACGAGGTAACCTTCGTTTGTTACGAAGGCTTTTTATCTTCCTTTTGTGGCCTTTGCTGAATGTTTTGATATTTCCTTTGTAGCATGCTCCTGCTTCTTCTGTTGGGACTGCTCCGGGTTCTGCTTGTGGGACTGCCCCGGGCTCTGCTGATAACTCCGTAGCCACCAGAACCAGGAAAAGGAAGGCTTCGATTGAAGCTAAGCCAACACCTGCGGAGGTAAGGATTATAAC
This sequence comes from Papaver somniferum, assembly GCF_003573695.1. Lineage (NCBI taxonomy): Eukaryota > Viridiplantae > Streptophyta > Magnoliopsida > Ranunculales > Papaveraceae > Papaver > Papaver somniferum. The sequence goes on from NC_039364.1 coordinate 89,900,678, forward strand.
CCTACCTTAGTGTTCTTAGATTCCTTAGTATTTTCCCCCTGATCCTTAGCTTGCGCATGTGTTCTCCTATAGTCTTCCAAGAAGAAAGGAAAATTGAAGGATGTGATTGATGTTGAAGAATCTGATGAGGATCCCAAGGCTGCTGCGGAAGAACAAGATGACGAAGATATGGAGGACGTCGAGGATACCGCCTTTAGCCCTTACTTGGACGATATTGAGGAAGATTTTTCCAAAGATATTCCCAGCCTCATTCGTGTTGTCTCTATGGAAGGTGAAAACCTCCCCGTTGGTGGTGATGCTTCATTAGTGAACCCAGTTAGTGCTCAAGCTGCGACTCCTACTTCGTTGCCAAAGGTACCCTCGTTTTCTGCTCCGGGTGATCTGCAACCTGTTATCTCGGCTACTACCAGTGCTGTAGTGATATCTTCCAAGAGTCTTCCATCATCTCATGCTACTTCGTTTCACTCGAGTGGTTCGTTTGCGAAGGGTGTGGCTCCTGTGGTGAGGGCTAATAGTTCGGACTCTCAGCCGAAGAAGAAGGTTGTGATTTCTCTTGGTAGCTTCTCCTTCAATGTTACGCCTGCTTCTTTGGGGAGTGTTCAGTATGTTTCTACTGCCCCTGCTAGTAAAGTTGTTGGACCTCCACCTTCGTCACCAGATTGGACCATGCTTGGTAATCTTCCCTCTGCTGGTGATATGGACTTAGGTGGTGCTTCTATCCAAGCCTTCTCTTAGGTTCATAGCTCATCCACCATGTCGTATCCTCGTCGTGGTGAGGATTCAGTACTTGTGCCCCATGCTCGTTCTCAAGCGATTGATGGGGTTCTTACGGATCTTGGAAAGCGTAAGTTACCTGAGAGCTTGAGCCTTGGGAGTTCTGATGATGCCATCCTTGAAGATAAACTATGGGAATCAAAGGGTCCCTTTTCTGCTGAGGTTAATCGTCATCAACTGACCGGTTCTTTGGAGGTTGCTTCACGGTTAGATGTTCTGTCTTCTCAGTATTGTGTGGCCAAGGATCTATTCTTTGACCCAGACTGCCTCCATTCTGGCCAGAGCTTTGGTGAAATCCGTAGGGGTATCATCCAAGAGATGGAGGCTTTTATGGACACCTATGCTGATTTCCTTCCTCGTCTTTCGTTGTTCTTAGTAAGTGAATCTTACCTCATGGTTTTATGTGTTGTTTTGAACCTCCATTTTTTCTTACACTCCGCTATTTTTAGCTCTGCAAAAAAATCGACGTTGGTTGTACCTTGTTCAAGTTTTATAGGGCTAAGTGTACTCACTTCAGTGCTCTTCTGGAGCCTACCCGCCAAGATTATGCCCTTGCTAGCGTACAACAACCTTCTTCCAGTGATGCTGATTCCACTGCCAAGATATCTTTGTTAGAAAACGATCTGAGGAAAACTCATAGGTCCCTAGAGCCTGAGTTTATATCATATATATTTATTGCTTTTGCTTAACAAAATTTCGGTTCAATTGAGAGAGCAAATAATGCTACAAAAGAAGCCGAGGATGGTCGCAAGGCTGCTGATTCCGCTCTGGATGCTGAATCCTCCAAAGTTATAGGTTCGTTTCTTCTTTCCCTTAGATGTGCCTTCATTTTTGTTTGGTAGTCTAGTCCTGAGAAAACCTACGCCTGCCAGCTGGTAGCTCTAGTAATCTTAGAGATCTCTGGGACCAGGTAGCCAAGTTGACCTCCGATGTTTGGTATTATCAGAAGAAGTCTGACAGGTTGATGAACGTGAATGTTCATAACGAGGCCCAAATTTCTCTTGAATCTGCTCATAAAGCAGATCTTGTGAATCAGATGGCTTCGCTTCGTAAAGAATATGACGAAGCCCTTAAGTGGAAAAAGGGTCTCATTTTAAGGAAAAAGGAGGATATTTCCTTAATTGAGATACGTTGCTCAGCTCAAGAAATTATCCGTAAAAAGTATCATGCGGATTTCGAAGATGCATGCGCTTCCTTAGCTAAGGTTACTGCTGAACGGAATGTTTTGTCTTCTGAGGTCTATTCTCTTAAGAACAAACTTATTGGGGTTGGTTCTGTGCCTTCCTCCATGTCTCATGCATCTTTGGTTAAGAGATTGGAAGAGTTAGAGAATGTTGACCAGGTTCTATCCTCTGAGAATGCTTAACTCCGGATTGATGTCGAGGATCTTCGGACCGAACGTGACACCCTTGTGGAGGATCTTGATTCCGCTGAGGTGGATCTTGCCGAAGCCCAACATAGTTTAGAAGAATCCCTTAGCCACGTCGGAGGTAGCTTAGGATTTTTTTGTTTCAACATCCTTCGTGCCCCATACTGTCTTTGGTTTTTACTTATCCCTTTTGCGTCCGCAGGTCTTCAGGAGAATCTTGTGGGTGCAAACGCTAAAATTATCCGTCTCGAGGTCCAAGTATCTACGTTGGAGACAGCTCGTCAATTTGATGTTGCTGCAAAGTTCAAGGTTGTGTCACTTCAGGAGACTAATGACCAAATCAGTGCTCAGATGACGGAGCTTCGTCGGAAATCAGCTTCGGATCTGGAGGCTCAGTCCTCCCAGATGAAGGTGAAGTTCGAGCGTTCGGCCATTGACTACATCAATAATGCCTTTGCTGAAGCTGAACTCCAAGATGACGGGGTCGTCTTTCCTCGTCTTCCTTATCCTTGATCATGTTATCTCGGACTTTGCTTACCCGGACTCTTTGTTGTTTTATGCCCTCAGTTGAGATGCCTTTATGATGTCTCCATTCTTTGAAACAATGCTTTCTAATGGTTTGAACCTTTATTATCTGCAACTTTTAAGACATGTCAGACATATTTTTGTAATATTATTGTTTCTCTCATGTTTTTGCATGAATATTTTGTCTTAGACGTATTGTGTCTAATCGCACAATCAAGTTATCACAAAGTGCTAATGTATGCTTAACCTTTGGTGGAAAATTCAACATCCTACCTAAGTATCCATTGCCAGAAGGTACTGTGGTGGCGAGGGTTCCTACGTGGGCAATAGTTTTCCTGTAACCCTACGCGTTCAGCGCGAAGACTGCTTTACTTCGACAAGGTATCTATATAGGGGATATCTTATTTTTTCTTATGCCTCATGAAAGGAGCCTTCTCCCCGAGTATCCGAGATTGACATATGCGCAATTATGCCTTGCCTTGACTCATTGTCAATCCTGACGGAGGGTGTCTATTCTAACCCAATTTTATTAATCAAAAACTAATTTTTTAACAAAAAGTTTCTTTTATTGATTAGTAAGGTTTATGATACCTTTGATCAGGGATAGAAAGTGGTAGGCTACTGCCCGTTCCTTTCTTCTCCTGAGTAGTTACCATTCTCTTACTGGTAGTATTTTTTTAAGTACATTGCATTCAAGGGATGTTGTAATACTTCACCTTTGGGGGTCATTAGGTAGTAAAACCCTTTTACGACAATGTCGTGTATGATGTAGGCCCCGTCCCATGTTGAAGCTAGATTGCCCCAATCCTTCTTCCTTTGATATGGCGGAATTTGTTGTAGTACGTACTCTTCGACCACGAAGTTTCGGAGGATGACCCGTTTGTTGTATTCCCGGGCTAGCGTTCGTTGATAGTTTACCATCTTTTGCAAACCTACCTCCCTCCTTTATTCAAGGTCATCCAACTTCTCTAACATAAACTCTGTTGTTAGATTCTTCTCTCATTCCTCCGTTTTTGTTGTTGGAAGTATTAGCTCCGTTGGGATGACTGCTTCGGCTCCGTAGGTTAACAGGAATGGAGTTTCCCCTGTAGCTGACCTTCTTGTAGTTCGATAGGCCCATAGGACATTGTGAAGTTGTTCACACCATCTCTTCTTGTATGCTCCTAGCTTCTTCTTTAAGTTCATCGCCATGGTTTGTTAGTTGACTCCGCCTGTCCATTGCTCTTAGGGTATATAAGAGTGGACTTGTTCTTTTGAATGTTGAAAATTTCAAACAACATGTATATGTTCTTTCCTTGTAACTGTTTTCAATTGTCAGAGACTATGGCGGATGGTATTCCGAACTTGCATATGATTTGTTCAAACAAGAATTTAAAGACATCTGTGTCTCTGATTCTTTCCAAAGGATTTGCTTCCACTCACTTGGTGAAGTAGTCCGTAGCCACAATGAGGTATTTTCTTCTCGAAATTCATTCTATCAAGGGTCCGACAATATGAACCCCCCATTTGACAAATGGCCAAGGTCTGATGACTGAGTTGAGCTCTGTTGCTGGTGCTTTGATCTTTCTAGAAAAGCGTTGGCATCTTTCATACTGCTTAGCCACGTTCTTTGAATATTCGTCCATACTTAGCCAATAGTATCCTTGCATTTTGGCTTTAACCGCCAAGGATCTTCTTCCACTATGGTTGCCGGCATCTCCGCTGTGTATATCGTGGAGTATTATCCTTCCTTAGGTTCGTGAGAGGCACCGCATCATAGGTACGATAAATGACCTCTTATACAGTATTCCGTCACGAAGGCTGTACATTGCTTCTTTTGACTCGAGTTTCCGGGATTCTTTAACATCGGCTGGTAAGATACCTTTGTCAAGGTACTGGTGGATTGGAATCCTCCAATCATCTCCGCTTCGCTGTCATTGTCTTCGTCTGACATAGATTGGTCTTTGTTAGACTCTTCAGCTTCGTCATCTTGCTCTTTTATTTCTTCGTTTGCTTTTTCTTTATCTGCTTCTCTCATGGACCGAGTTTGAACAACCAAAGCCTCCTCAGCGCCTGAAGTAGGTCCTTCTATCGAAGGTTCGTAGATCTTTCCAATCTGTACAGCGGTGATATTTCTGTCTTTTAGCGTAAAGGATATGAATGCTAAGGCATCTGCGTGTCTTTTGTCTTTTCGACATACATGCCTGAATGCTACGTTGTTGATATAGGACGCATGCTCCTGAGCTAGCTTTAAGTACGAAGATAACACTGGATCCAAAGTTTGGTATTTGAGTTCAATTTGTCTAATGACCAACTGTGAGTCACTAGTCAATCGAATATCTGATAAGCCTAGCTCCCGTGCCAATCGTAAACCATGTATGACCGCCTCATATTCTGTGATGTTATTGGTGTATTGTTCGAATTCTAACCTGAATGCATAGATGAGCCGGTCTCCTCTGGGGGTTGTTATTACAATCCCTATGCCTGCGCCTTCTCTATTGGAGGATCCATCTACGAATATTTACCACTTTCGTGAGTTCTGAGGTTCTAACAGGTCCTCCGGGTCTTGCTTGTCTTCCTCCATTCCTGGGATGTCGTCTATCTCTGCTTCATCGCTGAGAGGTAGGTCTGCCAGAAAGTCTGCTAAGATTTGTGATTTCTCAGCCTTCCCTGTTTCAAAGATTATGTGGAACTGTTTGATCATGGAATTCCATTTTTCCACCCTTCCAACCTTCTCCGCGCTATCGAGGATTTGACCTATCTGAGCCTTTGTGAAGACTCGGATGGTATGTGCATCAAAATATATCCTTAGCTTTTTTGTTGACACTACTAAGGAATGTATGAGTTGCTCCACCTTGGTGTAGTTACGCTCCGCTGAACTGAGTGTCTTGCTGATGTAGTAGATGGGCTTTTCTCTTTGCCCTTGGTATCGTACTAATACTGCGCTTACAGCATAGTTTGTTGCTGCTAAGTATAGGGTGAGTATTTCACCTAGCTCTGGCTTCTGTAAGATAGGTACTGAGGCCAAGTACTCCTTGATTTTTTGGAAGGCTTGCTCGTACTCCGTGGTCCATATGAACCTGCTTCCTTTCCTTAGGGTGTCGAAAAATGCTTTGTATTTGTCCGCTGACCTTGCTATGAATCTTCCCATGAAGGCCAATATTCCATTTAGCTTTTGTACTCCTTTTAGTGTTTTTGGAGATGGCATCTCCATTATTGCTCTGAGCCTTTCGGGGTCCACTTCTATTCCTCGCTTAGTTACCAAGTACCCAAGGAACTTTCCTGAGGTTACTCCAAACGTGCATTTCTCCGGGTTTACTTTCATGTGAAAGTTTCTCAAGGCTTCAAATATCTCCCTTAGGTCTGACAGGTGATTTTTCGCCTCTTTGCTTTTGACAAGCATGTCGTCCACGTATACCTTTAGTATCTTGCCTATCCAAGGCTTAAAGATTTTGGCTACCAATCGCTGGTATGTGTCCCCGCGTTCTTTAGTCCAAAAGGCATCCTTGTATAGCAATACAAGCCTCGTGGGGTAAAGAACGCAGTATGCTCCTGGTATTCTTTTTCAAGGGAGATTTGGTTGTAACCGGAGTAACCATCCATGAAGGGTAATCTCTGGTGACCTTCGGTTGCATTGACCAATTGGTCAATATTTGGCAGCGGGTAGCTGCCCTTGAGGCATGCTTTGTTGAGATTGCTAAAGTCGATGCAAATGCGCACGCCTCCGTTCTTCTTAGGTACAATGACCATGTTGGATATCCACGTGGGATACTTGATTTCTCGTATGAATCCTGCTGCTAGGAGTTTATGTAACTCCTTCTCCACTGCTTCTTGGTAGATATCTGCCACTTTGCGGTTTCGTTGCTTGAATGGTGGCATTTCTGGTTTGAGCCGAAGGTGGTGAGAGACCAAATTCGGGTCAGTTCCTGGAATGTCTTCCATTGACCACGCAAAGACATCTGCGTAATCCCGTAGTAGCCTTTGTAGTTGCATCTCATCATCCTTTAATTTTCCAGTAGAGTGACGATGTTTATCATCTTTGGCTCTACCTCTGTTCCGATGTTGATTTTCTTTGTTGGTTCTACCGGTGAAAAGGTTGGCTTCTGAGGTTGTAGAGGAGTGCATTTCTGTAATTGTCATTTAGCAAAGACGTCCGCTACCGGAGTGGCGGAGGTGCTTTCTTCATGAGCTGAGGGGGCTTTGAAGCCTCTATCTTTTACTTCATTAGTATTTGCCCTTCGTAATTTTCTTTCTTGTTGTTGTGCAACAACCCTTTCTTCGTTGAGTCTAACCTCTGCTATATTACATAGCCTTATGTCTTGCTGATCACCTTTGATTTCCATTTCACCCATGGGTGTAGGGAATCGAAGATACTTATGATATGTCGAAGTTGTTCCTCTTAATCGATGTACCCACAGTCTTCCGATAATGACGTTGTATGGCGAAGGTGCTTCTACGACGCAGAACCTTGTATTGGTTACTAAGGGTCCTGCGCGTACCTGCAAGACAATTTCTCCATTTGGTCTACAGACTGCTCCATTGAAACCGTATATTGTGCAAGTGCATGAAACCATTTGCTCAGTTGTTAAACCCATACATAAGTAGGGTTCGTAGAACAATACATTTAACGAGATGCCCCCATCAATGAGGACCTTCATAACATTCCATCCATGTATTGGAAGAGTGATCACAAGAGGATCATTGTGCATATCGACTTCGTGGTTGATGTCTCTTGTTGAGAATGTTAATGGCGTAGGCATACATTCTTACGAAGTGCTAGTAGGTGGTACACTTAGCTTGAACACCTCGTGGGCTTCTAGCTTTCTTCTGTTCCGATCCAACTCGAGGATGTCTTCGAGTAGATCCTCCTGGCCTCCGCTGGAGAAGGTGATCATGTTGATGCATTTTCTGTCCTGAGGTAGTTCTACCCTTTTTTGGGGGCTACCTCAGCATCCGCTGGTTGTATTTTCACATATTCCATGAACTTGCCTTCGTCTATGAATCTCTGAATCGTGTTCCGTAGGTGATCGCATGTGTCGGTTGTATGCCCGTAGTACTGATGGTACTCACAGTACTCCTTAGACTCCTTTATTTTATCTGGTTGCTTTCCCCTAGTGTTAGGGTAAGGAAAGCCCAGCTTTGCTCCTTCTTTGCTTAGAATGTCGAAGAACGTCGTGTTTAGCTTTGTGTAGACTTTATCTACAAATTATTTTCTTCCTTTTCCTATGCCTTTGCCATCTCCGTATTTCGATCTTTTGTCTCGAGAGCTGGTTCTGCCCCCGGCTTCATTTTTCCTCTTAGAGATCTCCGGAATTGGTTCCAGAGAGTTGGTTCGTTGTGAGGTTGTTGTTGTCTTTGTTTGCGCCCTGGGGTTGTCCTTCTGAAAATCTTCAAGTCTGATGTAGCGATCTTGGACAACCCTAATCTCTCGTTCGGAATCAAGGGATCGATTATGAAGCTCCACGAAGATGGCCGAGGTTCTATCAAGTCCGTACTTATAGAAATTAATGCTCATTTCTTGAATGACTTTCCCGATTGCTTGGCATATCTTCTGCCACCTGTCTGTGTATTCCATCAATGTTTCCCGGGGTCCGATAGCTAAAGCAAATAGCCTATCTAACCCTGCCTTTGTTGATTTGTTGTACATGTATGTCTCCAAGAACACCGTAGACAATTGCTCAAAAGAGTCAATTGAGTTTGCTGGTAAATTATCATACCACGCCAATGATGATCCCGTCAAGCTTGCAGGAAAGTATCTACAAAGTACTACCTAATCTCTTTCCCAATGGGCAAGGACACGAGTGTAGTACCTTAGGTGGGCCGCGAGATCTGAGGTACCATTGTATGCCTGAAACGTAGGTACTGGGCATTTCGAAGGGATGAGCTTCCTCAAAATGCAAAAACACAACGGAGATTTTGTCGCTTCTTGGAGTACTTCTTCCAGCCTTGCGCCTACATGGCCGATTTTCAGTCCTTGTATTTCCTTCCGCATCTTATCCATTTGCTCCATGACCATGTTCACATTGTGTGCATCTCAGGAAAATGCTTCATCATTGTAAGGCTGAGAAGGCTTGTAAGATGGATCCATATCGTATGGATCCTGTCGTGCGTTCCTGGCTCCCCCTGGCGGGTTAGCTTTTGGTGGGTAGGATCCACCCTTCGTCTTCCTGAGATAGATCCGTTCTCATGCCTCTTTAAAGGAGGGTGAGTTTGGGAACCTTCGATCTGGTTCTCCTGTGCCATCATGTGCATTGCATCCTCATGCTCCTTGTTACGTAGTAGCAAAGCTGCTACTTGTACTGCCATTTGTTCTTCATTGTGGATTCCACCACCGTGAGGAGTGTTGTCGGCCGGATCCTCAGATTCATCCACTCCTTCTTCTATGATCGGGAGTGTCAGGATCTAGCTAGATTGGAGTCAGGTTTCCCAACCCTCGTCCCGTAGGAGCTAAGGTTCTAGGTAACCCTGTGTTAGCCTCAGGTGGCTTCGTAACATTGGGACGCTCCGGTAACGGCATGTCGTACTGTGGTTGTGATCCCGATGTTTTCCCCATACCCTCAGTAGGAGTAGATAGTTTGTTAGCAGCCGTTCTTATTGCTATCTCGCTTTGTTCGTCCTCTGCTTCATTCCTTTGGTTTGTTCGAGACGGGTTTTGAGACCTGCCTATTGTAATAGCAGGTCGTGAACTTGTTGGTACATCACTTGGTTTATGCATACCTTCGGCTTTTTGTTATCCTGTGGTCACAGAGAAAACGACAAAATTTGCTGCTAGGGTGCCTTCGCTAAAAGTAGCAATTAGTGTTCTGACACAAAAGACGGCTAAGCAGCTTTCTCAGAAATAGTACGAGAATGACATCTGAAAAGATGGGTATTTAATTTTTTTTATGACACCCTTGGAGAAAACAACCTTAAATATTTGTTTTTGGGGTAAAAACTGTTTCTGCTGGTTTTGGTAAATTTGGGTGTGTTGTTGAGAAACGAATTTAGACCAAAACAAATGCATTGCACGGGAGTACTTTAGATTAGAGAGATCAATCTGTACAATCCTGGCCTAAACCAACAAATGGCCGTTCCAGTCTTGCTTCGGTCATAAAGTGAAGGAGAAGGGTTGGTCTTAGGGAGGGAAGTGAAGAAGGTGTTGAGACCAGAATGGTTAATTCGGAAGGTGTGGCTATTTTTTGGCTTGTATCAGAATATGAATCTGGCTTGCGGAATGTAATTTATCAGTTCTTTGGTATTTTTCTGGTTACTTGTGTTTTTGTTAACCAAAACTCCATCGTTTGGTCGAAATAGGTAGAAACCTATTTATACAAGTCATAATTGAACGCACCCTGATCTCGTAGGAAGTGGGAGTGATTGAGTGACGGATAAGTGGGGTAATGTGTAAATGCTAGAAACCACGTCCCCACTATGAAGGAAACGGGTTAGTTTACACCCACTACTTCTTGCCGCCACTAACTGCCCGCTCTCCTGACACTTTCTTATAATGGGCATGTTGCACGCCGCACGCTGTAAACCGCCAGACCAATACCCATGTTAGAGCATTGCTCGGTTGAACCCACCAAGCGTTGGTATCGTATAGGTTAGCTTGAAATTATTAGGATATGAGACATTACAAGTATTGCGAAGTCTTGAAGATGTGAAGAATCAAGGATCTACAACGACAACTATCATCCTTCCACTTGAGGTTAGTGATATTTGATTTGAACTGTTTCGTTCCATAACGTATCTTTCAAGTCGTGCATATTGAAAACAAAACTGTGAAGCATATTTCAACTCTAGATAGACATAGTATTAAGGAATATAATACGAAGTTTATTGCTTAACCGTTAAACTTTGTAGATAAGACATCGCCATAATCTTTTGAATGCTGCTGTGATTATGTATGAGTATGAGGTGAGGATTTCATCCTAGGGAACAATGTTTTACATGTGTTCTAAGGAAGTAAGTTCATAAACTTTTTTGTGAACCGAAAAGGAAATTTCCAGGCGTTATTGGTTTTGTTATTCATTGCATATCTTATGAACAACCAACATGTGTGATTGAGTATAACCATTCACGACTTGTTGTGTTCTTGGTAGAACTATTCACAAAGGCCTGACTTATGTAATGGTATGACTTTTATTAGTGAAACCGATCTTAAGTAATCACCTGAGATGGTATGATCGGGTTTGTGATTTTATGTCTAACCAAATATGGGAAAGGGGAACCGATCCTAGTAAGAGGTGCAGTACATCACAAAGAGGAACCGATCCTTGTATGAGGTGCAGTAAGGTTTATAGCAGAAAGGGAAACCGATCCTATGAACATGTGAAACACGTTTTTAGGCAAAGGGGCCCCGATCCTATGGACATGTGCAACTGCACATATAAGTTACATATCATATATATGTGGGGAACCGATACTAGTACCTAGTCAACCGAATTTTGGAAAGCAACCGAATTTTGGAAAGCAAGTGTGACTATGCACAGTACTCACATGGAAGGTAGAACCAAAACTTGTTTTGGTAGAACCAATAAACCCATGATTGTGATTGAATGTTATTTCATCAACCACATAGTTCTTGAAAGTCAGATGAACCGATTCTAAACTTGTTTGGAAGTGTGGCAAATCGGTTTCAAGGTTGTAAGTGTGACAGAGAACTTACAAAGTAAGGATATCGACATACTTTGAACACGTGCTATGAATGTTTATTATTTAATTGTTCAAAGTTATTCCTTAATAGCTAAGGGAAGAGAATCCCAGGATCGAAACATAAATAAGTTAAGAATATTTTAATTAAGGTATTTAACTTCATTTTGTAGGGAAATAAGAATTACTAATGTACATTTACTAATTAGAGATTTTCCGAGAGATTTCGATCATTAGTTTTGGACAGAGCATTTCCAGGAACTATGAAAACCGAATTTGTGCTTTAATGAATATCTTGAGAATATTTTCGGTTTTGGAAATTCCTTGGTGTCCAAACTTCCTTGTCTATAAATACTTGAAGTTTTCCTTTCTAGCAAACTAATTCTTCGTAACAACAAGCTTCCTCTTTGTTGTGTTGTAACTGGTGTAGCCGCCTATTCGGAGAGGAGAGTAACCTAATTAGGCGAAATCTCTTACGGTCGCTCAGTTTAAAGTCTTCTTTGGGATTGAGAAGCTCTAGCGTGTACCGTTGGTGGGAAATTAGATAATTGCGGTTTATCTTTTGTTTTAATTGATTTGATTGACTAACGGCGGTTGAACTTTGATTGCACCTAGTTTGTTTATGCTTGAGAATCTTCTCTTCTGATATAAGATTCATTCAAACTAGTTCAGAGTTTCGGCAGGGATATTTAGACTGTTGTTAGTTCTAAAGACGATCTTGTGATAATCTACTGTTAACAGACTACGTTCTGTGCGTGATTGATCACGAGAGATTTAAGTGATTGCGTGCAGGTTATTATTGAAGATCTAAGAAGATTTGAATACGAAGAAGATATTGAAGATTTCTGATTTGTGGGTTCATAATCTTTGGTGCGCACAATACTTGTTTCGGTAAAAGAGGATCAATACATAATCGTCTTATCTTTGTGATAGATTGGATTGACTAATTGAGTAGATCGGCATCAACACAATTCTTCGGATTAATCGTGTTCTTGGCTTAATCTTAAACGATTACTTCGGTAATTGAATATAAGATAGATATAAGGACCTGAAGAAGGAGTTTATGTTAAAATAAACAGAAGAGCCTTTGTCCAACTCATATCACTTGGTTGAATAAAGTTGATACCAAACAGATTTGTTGTTCCTTTACTGTTTGGAATAAGAACCAAAGGAATTGTTCCAAGTACGTGAATAAGGTCGGAGGCGTGGGAATTCAGATGGAACTAGGTGAACTATAGGTTTAGTTGCTTGGTATCAACTATACGAAGTTAGGTGTAATTTTGTGTAGCGGCTTAATCCTGAGAGTATTCAGTTCTGGACAAGGTCCCGGGGTTTTTCTGCATTTGAGGTTTCCTCGTTAACAAAATCTTGTTGTGTCATTTACTTTATATTTCCGCATTATAATTGTTTTATTATAATTAAAGTAAATTACACAAACGTTAATTCCTATTTACTTGATAAGTGAATCCTATTGTGTTTGGTTAAGTCCGAACCTTTTTATCAAGTAACATACTTCATCGTTGTATTTTATCGATCTCGTATCCATAGACGATCATATGAAGTGTGAACCGATTAGTTGTATTGTCTCGACTCAGTCCATAGACAATCACTTTCGGAGAAAGGACTTATAGGTAGGAAAAGTTTTAGCTTGAGGTATATTTGGATACCCTCGCCTTTTCAATTGGTATCAGAGCAGGCAAATACGAAAAGATCTAACAATCTGTGTTTGGTGCGATCCAACCTATAAGAATTGAATCTAATGTCTGATTCAGTTAACGTTATGCAAGAGTATGAATATTCAAAAGTTGAAGATGTTACTACTTCGTTGACTCATGATCCAAGAGTTACGAAAACCTCTATGTCTATCTCTGATGAAAGAGAAAATGCTGATAAAGAGTTGATAAAACTCCTAAAGCCTATACAATCTCTTTCTTCTAAAGTACTCATTTTAAAGACAGAGTCAAATCTTCTTAAACAGGAGATCAGAGAAAAATACATTCAACTGAATTGTCTAGCCAAAGAGAAAATGGATCTCACTGTCAAACTAGAGGCTCTTGGTAAATCTCTTACAGATAAAGAGACACGTCCTATGATTCTAACTAATGATGTTGTTGTGATTTCTTCTGATGAGGAAACTAAAAGTCCTTGCTCGACCTTTACAGATTATGACAAAACCGGTTTAATCACATCTGAAACAGATCAAGATGATGGTATTTTGCCTAACTACATCAAGTTGGAAGAGGATGAGAAACCAACTTTTAGATCTACTGATGATCAAACGAAATCTTGTCCAAAGGAAACTTTGAACCGATTCCGTGGTGATTGTAAGGAATACAGTTTTCAGTCATTTGATAGGAAACTTATACTTCTTCAACATACGGTGGTAAAAATTGTGAAGGAAGTTTCTTGTCTTAAAAAACTGAAAGATTATTCCTCAGTAGAAAGACAGATTATACCACATCCCGATAAGATCAACTCAAAAGAGTCAGAGGAAAGAGTTGATAATCGCTTCTGGAAAAAAGTTCCTCCGCACCCATATCGAAACAATTCTGGTTTTGATAAGGAACGACTTCATAAGGAAGGGAAAGAGAGAATCTCTTCCAAAAGAAACAATCAAGAATTTCCTATAGTTGTTTCAGATGATCATGCTAATGTGGATCATAAGGAAGTCCTTAGAATGAGAAAATCTAATGAAAATCTCATTGAAAGAATTAAGAGAGATTTATATATCTCTGAAAGTTCTCACATTAGTACATTTTCTCCACATGATCATATCTCTCTAGTTAGAAAAGATCATCGTCTTGGGAGAAAATATTTTGGGAAGAAATTCCCGAAGAGAAACATGAACCATGTTTCTGATATTCACTGTAAGCTGGAAAAAGATTACTCCGATGCAACTTAGTTGTATCAAAATTGTGCATTCTCATCCCTTTTCGTGCTCATAATCTTAGATGGGAAAGACACAATAAAACAGGAGCACATTGGTTTTGTGTAGTTGTTTATCAGAAAAATTCTGTGACACTGTATGGGTAGCTGCGAATCCATGGTTGTCTGAAAAATATTCATGTTTAACATGATATTCCAAAAAGAAGTTTTATTTAGAATTTTCGAATTTTAATAAACCTTCCAGCTAGAGAAATTCGTACTAAGGAAACAAAATATATTCCTTTATATTTTCGGATTCTCCAGAGGTCTTTTGGTCAGAAAGTTGTCTCTTTTAAAAGGAGAAACTTTCTCTTTCCTGTATTCGGAAACCCTGATCAATCCTTTTATATTTATTTATTCATAACCGAGCATGCCTCTAATAACTCGCAGTGTCTCAAAGGCTAATCAGGAGAATCTCAAAAGGTTAAGAATATTGTCAAGGAATCAATACAGAGAGGAAGAAGAAGAGCATATCAAATATAATGTCTGACTATGATTCTGATAGTTCAGTTGCATCACAAGATGAGTCATGTCTGTTGGCTTACAACATACAAGATCCAACCAAAACCAAGTGGATTCGTTCTGATAGTATGTCTCAATATATCCAAGGTTTTGATGAATTGAAAACCAATCTTGCTATAACTATTCGACATCAAGATTGGGTAAAAGAATAGTATGAAGGAACAAGAGGAATTCTTGCTGAGCTCAAAGTTCTAATTGAGGAACTTGAAAAACAAGAAATGGTTGCGGACAAGTCTCTTGAGACATGCTTTAAGAGTTTGAACACTGAAGAGACCTCAGTGAACAACAAGAGCACCACTAGAGATTAAGTTATTTACTGTATTACTTAATCTAGAAAAATAGACATCAATTTTTGATTTCTTTCAATGATTGTATTGGCCTATTATGAATAAAACTATTATGAATAAAATTATTTGATTTATAATTTTTCTTGTGATAGTTTTCGGTTTACATAGCCTGTGCTTGAATGCTTTTATCTTACTGCTATGTATGTTTATGGGATGTCTGATTTCGGTTTTACTACCTTAATATTCGATCTCATATATTGTGAACCCTTGTGGTTTGGGTGACTTTTTGATTTAGCAAGATTAAGTTCTATCCCATGTTGGTAGTCTTTATCAAAGAATCATGAGGGTTTCTGGTAGAAACAATATGTGAAAAAGTCACAATATGTTGAATCGGTTTTGGTTTAGCATAAAAGCATATGTGTTTCGACGGTTTTCAACTTTTGCTTACAATTGTTAAAACCGATTTTCAACCTTTCTCTGGTAAAGGTTGGTTGTTGTTATTCTTTTGTTTTTGTATAAGGATGACAACATGATGATATTTCAATATCAATTCTCCCTGGATGAAGATGCAATCATATTGGAGAAGTGGATGCAAAATTTGAGGTAACAATCTTGTTAGTTAATTGTTTTCCTGTTTAAGAAAAGCCTGAGTTTATATCATATATATTTATTGCTTTTGCTTAACAAAATTTCGGTTCAATTGATATTTATTCCCTGATGTGTGTGTGGATGTGTGTGATTCAATTGGTTCCGGCTAAGAAAAACTATTGTTATCTTGCTTTATTGTGTGGTATCAATTGTTTAGGCTTACAAAATTTCGGTGCAATTGCGGTGTTTTAATGCTTATGTTGTTTCAATTGCTTCCGGTTGAGGCGAATAATTATGCAAGTTGATTTATGTTGGTTTGTATGAATTATTTATGTCTTAACGAAATAAAAGGTGTGCGTGATAAGTTGTTTAGTCCAATTCGATTCCGGATAAGAGAAACTAAGTTAATTATGATCTTAGTTAGACTTATCGAAGTGAGGTTTCGGTTATTAAAGTCTAATCGAATGCCTTAACAATAAATGTTGGTTAACTAACCTAGTACTTGTCTTGTTTAAAATTGAAAGGTCTAAGAACCTGATGAGAAAAATAGAGTTATCTTTATTTTGGTCTTATCGAATTAAGCGGTTGTTTTTGAACAATCGGTTTAGCAAAGGAACTAAGGTACTTAGTTGATTTTGTTTTGATAAATTAATTTGAAAAATTTGTTTCCTTGGTAACATATCAAAATAAAACTACTTGTAGTTTCGGTTTTGATATTGGTTATCAGAACATGATGTGTGGAACCCTCGTGCCTAACTCTACAGGTTGCAAGTCTTTTGAGATTTGTAAGATTTTTTTCGTGTTGTTCTTTATTTTTTCGTTTCTTTGTCATTTTGTGATAAAAAAGGGGAGAAATATATGGAGTAAACAAGTGATACTGGCATTGATTTTATATTGATTGGTATTGCTAAGGAAAAGAACATTGGTGCTTAAACGTTTTATCTAAACGAAAGAGTGAAAACATAGACTAAGGGGGAGTAACATGTCATATGAATTGGTATAACAAAGACGTGCGGATTGAATATCTACCTATCTTCCTTAGGGGGAGTATTAGCTTTGTTATTATAATGTCAACACCGGCATTTTCAAGGAATGAATGTAAGCAGTTTACTGTGCTGTTGAATCGGGAATCAAGCGTATGTGTAATGAATTCTTGTAATTTGTTTATCCATATGATGTAAGAGTTTTGTCACTAAAATTGACAAAGGGGGAGATTGTTAGAGCATTGCTCGGTTGAACCCACCAAGCGTTGGTATTTCAAGTTTGGTTGTCATATTTTAGTGAATCAAAACTCATGTTAAGAGCCGCTTGATTATGTACTAGAGTCAACTTCGTATAGGTTAGATTGAAAGTATTAGGATATGAGACATTACAAGTATTGCGAAGTCTTGAAGATGTCAAGAAGCAAGGAGATACAACGACAACAATCATCCTTCCACTCGAGGTTAGTGATATTTAACTTGAAATGTTTCATTCCCTAACGTATCTTTCAAGTCGTGCATATTGAAAACAAAACTGCGAAGCATATTTGAACTCTAGATAGACATAGAAGTAAGGAATACAATACGAGGTTTATTGCTTAACCATTAAACTTTGTAGATAAGACATCGCCATAATCATTTGAATGCTATTGTGATTATGTATGGGTATGAGGTAAGGATTTCATCCTAGGGAACAATGTTTTACATGTGTTCTAAGGAAGTAAGTTCATATACTTGTTTGTGAACCGAAAAGGAAATTTCCAGGAATTATTGGTTTTGTTATTCATTGCATATCTTATGAAAAACCAATATGTGTGATTGAGTACAACCGTTCACGACTTGTTGTGTTATTGGTAGAACTATTCACAAGGCCTGACTTATGTATTGGTATGACTTTTATTAGTGAAACTGATCTTAAGTAATCACCTGAGATGGTATGATCGAGTTTGTGATTTTATGTCTGACCAAATATAGGAAAGGGGAAACGATCCTAGTAAGAGGTGCAGTACATCATAAAGGGGAACCGATCCTTGTATGAGGTGTAACAAGGTTTATATCAGAAAGGGGAACCGATCCTATGAACATGTGTAACACGTTTTTAGGCAAAGGGGAACCGATCCTATGGACATGTGCAACACATATAAGATAGATACCATATATATGTGGGGAA
This sequence comes from Papaver somniferum, assembly GCF_003573695.1. Lineage (NCBI taxonomy): Eukaryota > Viridiplantae > Streptophyta > Magnoliopsida > Ranunculales > Papaveraceae > Papaver > Papaver somniferum. Next base: position 89,918,429 of record NC_039364.1, read on the forward strand.
ACGATCCTAGTACCTAGTCAACCGAATTTTGGAAAGCTAGTGTGTCTATGCACAATATTCACATGGAAGGTAGAACCGAAACATGTTTTGGTAGAACCGATAAACCCCGTGATTGTGATTGAATGTTATTTGATCAACCGCATAGTTCTTGCAAGTTAGATGAACCCATTCTAAACTTGCTTGGAAGTGTGGAAAATCGGTTTCAAGGTTGTAAGTGTGAAATAGAACTTACAAAGTAGGGATGTCAACATACTTTGAACACGTGATATGAATGTTTATTATTTAATTGTTCAAAGTTATTCCTTAATAGATAAGGGAAGAGAATCCCAGGATCGAAACATAAATAAGTTAAGAATATTTTAATTAAGGTATTTAACTTCATTTTATAGGGAAATAAGAATTAGTAATGTGCATTTACTAATTAGAGATTTTCCGAGAGATTTCGATCATTATTTTTGGACAAAGCATTTCCAGGAATTATGAAAACCGAATTTGTGCTTTAATGAATATCTTGATAATATTTTCGGTTTTGCAAATTCCTTGGTGTCCAAACTTCCTTGTCTATAAATACTTGAAGTTTGCCTTTCTAGCAAACTAATCCTTCGTAACAACAAGCTTCCTCTTTGTTGTGTTGTTACTGGTGTAGCCGCCTATTCGGAGAGGAGAGTAACCTAATTAGGGGAAATCTCTTACGGCCACTCAGTTTAAAGTCTTCTTTGGGATTGAGAATCTCTAGCGTGTACCGTTGGTGGGAAATTAGATAATTGCGGTTTATCTTTTGTTTTCGTTGATTTGATTGACTAACGGTGGTTGAACTTTGATTGCACCTAGTTTGTTTATGCTTGAGAATCTTCTCTTATGATATAAGATTCACTCAAACTAGTTCAGAGTTTCGACAGGGATATTTAGACTGTTGTTAGTTCTAAATACGATCTTGTGATAATCCACTGTTAACAGACTCCGTTCTGTGCGTGATTGATCACAAGAGATTCAAGTGATTGTGTGCAGGTTATTATTGAAGATCTAAGAAGATTTGAAGACGAAGAAGATATTGAAGATTTCTGATTTGTGGGTTCATAATCTTTGGTGTGCATAATACTTATTTCGGTAAAAGAGGATCCAATAAATAACCGGTTTATCTTTGTGATAGATTGAATTGATTAATTGAGAAGATCGCATCAACACAATTCTTCGGATTAATAGTGTTGTGGGCTTAATCTTAAACGATTACTTCGGTAATTGAATATAAGATAGATCTAAGGACCTGACGAAGGAGTTTATGTTAAGATAAACAGAAGAGCCTTTGTCCAACTCATATCACTTGGTTGAATAGAGTTGATACCAAACAGATTTGTTGTTCCTTTACTGTTTGGAATAAAAACCAAAGGAATTGTTCCAAGTACATGACTAAGGTCGGAGGCGTGGGAATACAGACGGAACTAGGTGAACTATAGGTTTAGTTGCTTGGTCTCAACTATACGAAGTTAGGCGTAATTTTGTGTAACGGCTTAATCCTGAGAGTATTCAATTCTGGACAAGGTCCCTGGGTTTTTCTGCATTTGCGGTTTCCTCGTTAACAAAATCTTGTTGTGTCATTTACTTTATATTTCCGCATTATAATTGTTTTATTATAATTAAAGTAAATTACACAAACGTTAATTCCTATTTACTTGATAAGTGAATCCTATTGTGTTTGGTTAAGTCCGAACCTTTTTATCAAGTAACATACTTCGTCCTTGTATTTTCTTGATCTCGTATCCACAGACGATCACACGAAGCGTGAACCGATTAATTGTATTGTCTCGACTCAGTCCATAGACAATCACTTTCCGAGAAAGGACTTATAGGTAGGAAAAGTTTTAGCTTGAGATATATTTGGGTACCCTCGCCTGTTCAATTGGTATCAGAGTAGGCAAACACGAAAAGATCTAACAATCTGTGTTTGGTGCGATCCAACCTATAAGAATTGAATCTAATGAATGATTCAGTTAACGTAAAGCAAGATATCAATAGTTTTGAATTAACACTTGATGACGGCATCTATGATTCAATATCTGAAGAAATTACCTCTAGAGATTCTACTAGAAAAGTTAATCTTGTTAATAATGTAGAAACCGATGACGACTAGAAAATACGTCTACAAAAAGGGTTAGATGAAATTTCCGATGATGATGACTCAGATTTTGAACAAGAAGTATAAGAGGATATCTCAGAATACTCTAAACTGCTGGATCCTTTGAATAATAAAAACCTCAGAACTTCGGATTTTATTGGTTTTATGACTCCTCTTTATCGTGAGAACAAGAAACTGAGGAGGGTTTTTCAAGGATATTATGTTGGTTACCAAATCAGTGATTCTCTTCTTAAACATCGTACTGACGAGCTAAATTCTAAGAAATTAGAATGTGAAAATCTTCGAAGATATCTCTTTTTGTCGAAAAAGAAACTTGCTGAATCTGAAGCAAGGGTTAATTCTCAACCAAAGAGTTTTGAAGAGAAAGAAGGTGTATATCTCTCACGAGAAAAACATCTTAAGGCTGATCTAGCTGGTGCTCTTGATAAAATCAAGACATTGGAAGAAGAAATTTTGGACCTTAAAAAGTTCAATGTTAGCTCAAACAATTTAACCTCAATGTTAGAAGCGAGTAGAAATCATCGTGATACACGAGGATTGGGCTATAAAGGAAATGGCGAGACTTATTATGGGTCGGTTAACTCAGTGGCGAAGTTGGGCGGCCGTGATTGCAGTGTATGAGAAAAAGTGGTCGTTGATTATGGCCACATCTCGTTGGCACCTGGTGATGACATAGTGGCGCCAGTGGCGTGGTGGCACGATTGGCACACGCCAGTGGCGTAATGGCATGATAGCTACATGCCGGTGGCATAGTGGCGCGAATAGCGCCTGGCGTAGCCGCGGTCGTTATATCTTGGCATAATGGTGTTGGATCCAAATATGGCTCGGCATTATTGGCTAAAGTTTCCGTATCAAACCTAATTCCCTAGGTAGCATTATTTGGCATGGTTGGCGTAACGACCTTACATAAATTACGGTTTGGCATGCCAGAACCCTAATTAGCGCGTCTGTCATGCGGACGCGGTGCAGTGACATTTTTGTGTAAATAATGCCATATCCGCATCAAAAGAATTATGGCAGGGCCATAGTGTGGGAATGACCATAGGCGCAAGGATATCCATGGGTGGCCACGGCATGGCGCCATTTCTAGGGTTTCTTTGGCACATCATGGATCGTGGCGTGTTGTGGGGCCAGAGTGACGTAATTTGGGACACGACCATAAATTAGGGTTTCGACTAATGGCACTGAAGCAAAATTCGTGTTTTGATCATAAAACCCTAATTGGGGTTTGTTATGGAGTTGGCCACGATCAAAAAGTAAATTATCACGTAGCCGCACTTGTTGTGGCACGTTGGCATGCCAATTAGCATGTTGGCGCGGAAAGGCGCGTTTGGCATGCCATCAGCATATTTGGCACGGAATGGCATGTTTGGCATGCCATTAACATATTTGGAGCGGAATGACATGTTTGGCATGCCATGTTGGCGCGGTTTGGAAAGCTAATTGGCATTGCGTCCATCCGGTGTAATTTTCCTCTTTTAATACTGTGGCGGGTTTAGAGAGACTTGATTGGTCAATTGGAAATGGGGTCGGCCAAACATAGGACGTGGCCACATATCTAGTGCGTGTGGCGGATTTAAAGCGACCTGATTGGTCGATAGAAAAAATGAGGGCCGGCAAGGTATTAGGCCCAGCCACACATCATATGCTTGTGGCGGATTTAGAGCGACCTGATTGGTCGATAGAAAAAAAGAGGGCTGGCAAGCAGCATGGAGGCGTGGCCATCTGCAGGTGGCGCCGGCTGGCCTATGGCACGACGACACCTCCCTTTGTTGCTGCTCCTATTTTCCACGACTCCTCTTTTATTCCTTGTTTTCTGATTTTGGGTAGGACTTTGCACCTACTAATCCACAGCGGATCAATTTCCTAGTTTGCCTGGGTTTAGTTTCGACCAGCAGGGTCTGATATACTGCGCAAGGCACAAAAAACCTAATTTTTGCAAATTAATTAGATTGATATTCGAATCTTGTGAATTGCCACAAAATTGATTGAATTGTGCATGTTGACACAGAGTTCTTTAAATTTATTGCCAGAGAGCAGCACACTTTCCGATTGAGTACTTTTATGCAAACCTTAACCTTGATACTTCGGGAAATTCATGCTACTCATCTTGCGAGTGAACACTAATTGTCATGTCATATCAATATTAAGTGTTCATTCGGGGAACATAGTACAAAAAGTATTCAATGAGCCTTATATTAATGAATAATACAGGCAAGGTGTCGAAATTTACAGAATATGTGGGGTTGTTTCTACATGCACCATTCTGGATAAATTTCATGTATATATATTGATTTGCTCAATAAATGCGCAAGTGAAAATATTGTGAACTCATCACTTTTACATGGCTCTGTCTCTTTGCAGAATGATAGCATATTAAATGCAGAGTTGTACAATTTTAGCCCTGAACTAAAAACCACCATCAACATTAAGTCCCCTGCTTAGCACGCATCAGTGGCATTGTTGCGGGGTAAGCATTAGATGGTGACAGTCAAGAACAAACTGAAAAGGTATGGCATGTAGGGATTACCAGGAAATCTTGGTCGACCTTTGGCGATAGGCCTGTGCGTGGCTGACGTCTTTGTGCCTTGATCGGGACAAGGAGCCTTTGTGCTGCAGGCTCAACTGCCCATTCTTTACGTAAGGTCCAGGAAGGAATTTCTCTTTTAAACAAATTCTGAAAGCACTATGCGTATAAAATGGAATCACTTTTCCACTTCTTCTTTGTCTTTATCTGCCCGTTCCTCATCATGCTTTCCTCTGTGGTGACGAGCTTCTTTCCGTAAGAAGCCCAGGCGACTCAATTGTCTCAGATAGATAAGCATATAACCAGTTGATATCCCGTATCTAGATCCTTTATGTACGGCAGATAAAGAGTTTTTCTTTTTCAGGGTTCATCAATTTGCGTAATATAAGAGAGAACTTCGAGCCTTTATTTTCATATCGATCACCACATGATTGTGTTCATCTTCTTTTCAGGTATTGCTTCATATTTTCTTGCGATTTTCCTTTTGTTTTCTTTTACCACGTAGGTTGTTGATGCAGACATAATGATTCTCTAACGTGTACGATGGAAACTCCTGGAGATGGTTATTCTCCCAGTTCTTCGGAAAAAAAAGCTTTGAAGTTGACAAACCCAGGGTTTCTGCGTTTGAAGAGGTATTAAACTGTTAGAGCATTGCTCGGTTGAACTCGCATGCGTTTCTATCTCAAGCATGTTTGTTAATGTTAGTGATCAAAACTATAAGTCTTGATTTCTAATCTACTATAGCTAAGTTTCGGACTAGGATAGAAAGTGTAGTTGAGCTCAAGAACTCTATGGCAATCATCATATAAGATGAAGGACTACTCAAGGAACTGGTTGTTGGTTCTTCATCGACTAAAAGGTATGTGGAGACTTGAACTTATCTATCACTCAAAAGTCTATCTACTCTATCTCCTATTTTGAAACAAAAGTCGTTTTTCTATATAGAATTGATTATACACATTTGCTATTTCGAGCCGAGTTTATCTCGCCTATCTATTTCTCGAAATATGTGTTGGTATGCTTTTGCTTTGGCCAAGTTCATCTTTACCTAGTGACAAAAGTCATGACACGTTTCGATCACCTTGAAAATTTCTTACTTTGACAAAATATCCTCTAAGAATGTTTCAATGGTTGAAATGAGAGTTTAGATTAAATAAATAATGATGGATATAAGTATTGTGTGGAAACACATATATGTATAAGTCCTTTTTCCTTGAACCAAAGTTTGCGAACTTTGTTGATCAAGATAACCGGAACAAGAGTCGTGAACTCAGTCCGCGAACCCAGTCCGCGAACTGGAGGAAGTTCTCTACCCAGAAAATCTGCTGGAGTTTGCGAACTAAGTCTGCGAACTTAAGCTGGTTATATCTAAAGACGATTGTTTGTGAACTTATTTATATTATCTAAGGAATGCTAAATGCAAACCGTGGTTTATATAGTTCATGAACCGATTCGAGTGAATCAAATCATTTTTGCTTCAATTCTGTCTTGTGTAGTTATATAATATTTCCTTGCAATTGAACAACTCTCTAACTAGTTTTTTTTGAGTCATTTGAACTAGTTATGGTAAAGAAGAACATGGTTGATATGAAAGTGCTCATATGGCTAACCATTTGGTTAACTATTGTTGAACCAACAAATGTTCATGTTTGGGTACGATTACATAAATCCAAAATAGTACATTTCATTTGTGTGTAACAAGCTAATTTTTCAATCCAACGGTTGAAAGATATTAGCTTGAATCTAATCACCGTTTTCATCTAACGGTGAATATTGAATGCTTTGTTACCAAGCTAACTGTTGATGGTGGATTTTAGTTCAAGGCTAAAATTGTAAAACCAGTATTTGATGCGCTGACATCCTGAAAAGGGTAAAGCCGTTTAACAAGTGAGGAGTACCTCTTCACTTTATTTATTCGAAGCAATCCAATAAATACACAAAATTCACCCAGAATAGTGCATGTAGCAACAATCCCAAATATTATGTGAATTTTTAGCATTATTAATTAGTGCAAGATTTGCCTAGTATTTCCTGTGTCGTTCCTAGCAGAACTCTCATTATTGGCATGACATGACGACCAAGTGTTTACTCTCAGCAGAGTAACATGAATCTCCAAGTATCAGTGTTGAGATGTGCACGAAATACCCGTACAGGCTACACCATCCTCTAACAAAGAGGATCTCGTATCTGCGCTTTTGTTAGCCCGATCGAGCATGTTTAATTTCCCTAAGGTAAATCTGGACTGTCTGTATCAGTCTCAGAAATGATCACGGCCACGCAAGTTGGCTGCATGATTTAACCAGCCTAGCCGAACCCTAGCAGGAATAGGCAATTACCGTGATGACCACCGGAGGGCCCACTTATGCCCTAGCCGGTCGAATACCACATCACACCCCCCAGCGCGTCAAACGCCACCCCTAAAATAGGGTGGTCACGCTGCTTTGGAAGAAGCTCGATGAGCATAGACTGTCCAGGGCAGTCTTTAAACCATCACGACCGTCCAACTTCGCCGGCCTGGTTGGACGGATAAGATCATCCTGTGAGTGATCAGGGAAGTGCTAACGCACACATTGGCGGGTCCACTTCCCCCTCACCCGATCGGATTTCTCACGGCAAAGTCATGGAGCAATGAAACGTTTGCTCAAAACATGGCTGGCGTGATGCTTTAAAGAGTCGTGGAAATCCCACTAGTGTCTTAAATCCATCACAACTATCCAACTTATCCAGCGTATTTGGATGGCTTAGATCGCACCTAGGACCATCAGGAAGGTGCACATATGTTCACCATCAGCCCAACGTGCGCCCCACACGATCGGTCTTCCCAAAGGAGAAACACAGCTCACCAAATCGTTTGGCCAAAGTCACATGTGTGTGACTGTTTCAAAACCCTAATTATGGCTTGCGGCAATGCACATCTGTCGTAGTTCGATCACGTCCATCCATCTTCTCTAGCCTAAACGGAGGGTGTAGATATAGACTCAAGAGGCCCCAAGGATGTTGATGTGATCACTATGGGCCCACCTGTGCTTGTAACCGTCCGGCCTAGGAAAACTATGGCCAGGAACCTCGAAATGTTCGTCCAAAGATGGCATGTTGCGCGACCTTTAATCCTTTACGGCAATGGATTTCTGTCGCAAATCGATCACGACCACTCATCTTTGCCAGTCAAATTGAGTGGCCTAGATCGAACCTTCATGGGACCGAGAGGTGTAGAGATGCACATCAATGGGCCGTCTCCACGCATGACCGGTCGGTCCCACCAAAACATGAGCCCATGCTTGAACTCGATCAAGCCAAAGGGGATGTTGTGCACCTCTTTAAAACCCTAAAATCTATCAACGATAGCAAACATGCGCCGTAAATCATCTCGTCCGTCCAACTTTTCCATCTTGGATGGACGGCTTAGATTTAAAGTTAGGCGACCAATGAAGCGCCTCCGTGGTCACTGTCTACCACTCTACCGCAGTGAGTGATCGACCAGATGGTGGCCTGCCCACACGGTCTCCAAACGATCACTCGAAGATGGTTGGACATGGTACCATTTTAAGACGCTTAATCCGCGACTTATTCAGTTAACCTTTAAAACAGCGATGCTTCATACATATTGATTGTTTTCGATGCATTACGTGCATTGAGAATATACGATATTTCATGAATATTAATTCTTTAACTTAGTTATTTAACCTGATAGAACCGTATGTTATTTCTTGCGGCGGTTCCCACGAATCGACTCACTCATTCGAGTCATCAAACATGTCACAAACTGGGGGATACTTACTGGGGTATTGGTCTGGCGGTTTACACCATGCGGCGTGCAACGCGCCCATTACGAGAACGTGTCAGGAGGCATGGACGGTTAACGATGATGAGGGAAGTGGGCAAAGGCGTGATCATGTGACAATAACCTAGGGGTGTAAATTTTTCCCGACAGCCCAAGGCCATTTACCGTCCGCCCTGTCCCATGGCAGTCCATGGGTGCCCGCTGCCCTTTACGGGCTTTCCCGACCTAGCCCATTTAAATATGAGGGCGGGCGCAGGCCAAAAGTAAATTTTCCTTGCCCGACCCAACACACGCCCTATTAGCCCGTTATCATTACTCATCGTGTTAGCCCGTCAATATTACCCATTTACCTAGCTTAGATGACTGTTTTCATTTTCTCATCCTAGAATATATTCGGTGTAGACACTTGATACTGTCAATCCCCATTGTTTTAATCTACATTTTTCAACTTTTATTTCATATGATTTAGATACGCTAACCATATAGAGAAATTCTTAGAAAAACTATAAAGCATTTTCATATCTATTGTGTGTTTCTTTGTGTTTGATAACTTTTTTTGAATCACTAAAAAGTAGTTCTTTTGTCCTTAAAAGTATAGTTATTTGAATGAACTAATTTGATTGGAATGTTTTGATCGTGACTAAACTTCGTTGAATTGCTCATGACTTGTGTATTATTACTTTCCTTTTATTTTGAAAATATATGTATTTGTAATATTCGAGGCCCGTTCATTCCTACCCGCCTGAGCCCGAATAACATAGTAGGCTTGGGAAGGCCATGGGTAATTGATGTAGACAAATAGCCATGCCCTCCCGTCCCTTTTAGTTTGTTGGGTAAGAGATGCACTTGCCCGCCCTATCCCATCCCGTTTAATAATTAGGTCGGGTTTCCCGGCCCGGCCCAATTTTCATCCCTACAATCACCTACACGACCCCACTACTCTATCACTCAACTTCCTCCACTTCCTACGAGATGAGTATTGCGCTCAATGACTTGAATAAATAGGTCCTTCACCTATTTCCAAACAATAAAGAAGAAACCAAGTGTTGTCACCAGTATTCAGAAAACACCCAGAACTGATAGCTTTCATTGTGCAAGCCAGTTCATCATTCTGATACAAGTCAAAAACAGCCAACACCTTCATAATCTCAACACCTTCTTCGCTTCCCTCCCTAAGATCAACCCCATTTCCTTCACTTTGTGACCGAAGCAAGTCTGGAACGACCATTTCTTGGTTTAGGCTAGAATTGTATAGATTGATCTCTCGAATCAAAATCACTCCCATGCAGTGCATTTGTTTAGGTTTTAGATTCATTTCTCATCCACACACCCAAACTTACCAAAACCAGTAGAAACAGTTTTCACCCATAAACAGCTGGCAACCACAGTGGGAGATTAATCTCTCGGTTGTGAAGTCAATTTCTTCAAAACCCAATTCAATTTTATCAATTTCAAGATGGTAGAACTTAGGTCTGGATCAGCAATCAATTCCGATGGAACTAGTACTGAAAACACTCTCGGTGTCAATGTCCCTGTCAGTGGAGATACCGTGATCAATACATCCCGTGGAGCCGCCTCCTCTACCACCAACACCAGCTGAGCGGGAGATATTCCAATAGATGTGACACCTCCTATCACCAGAGTCAGATAATTTACAAATCCCGGCACTTCTTCAAGTGTAATGCCTCCAGTCGCCACCAGGAAAACAACCTCCACTCCTCCGTCAGGACTAGGGGCTGGAGGAACAAGAGGAGGACATCTCCCTATTACCATTGTGGATTTGATGGAAAGGAAGGAAGTTCTTTCTAGGGCTCAAACGGATATGGCTGCAACTCAGAAGGAGGTACTCACTTTTCTCAAAACTCTAACCGAGCGATTTCCACAAGAGTCACAACATACCCTGGAGAAAATAAGGGACGCATTCAATACACCCGGAGCAGGCACTTCAACGACGCATACCTACATAGGTGAAGAAGCTCGTGTTGCTCCTGAACACCCGAGGGAAAGGGAACAGCCATCCAACTTCATTACGCGTGAAGACCTGGAGCGATTCCTTCAAAACCGGGGCAAAGGAAATCCAATGGACATGCACCAACATCAACCTCTGTACTCTCAAGACGTGCAACAGATTCCCCTTCCAAGAGGATACACCTCTCCTCAGTTCTCCCTTTATGATGGTACTGGTAACGCTCGTGAACATATCTCTCAATTTTGGAATTTTGGGGGGAACATGAATATAATCATGTTCTCCGCCTGAAAGAGTTCTCAAAGTCACTTACTGGAAGAGGGTATACCTGGTACAACAACATCGCACCTAACAGCATAACCAATTGGGGTGAGATGGTCAGTGCCTTCTACAAGAAGTATTTATTTGTGTCTGAACAGATCACCTTTTCAGACTTGGGGAGGATCTTTCAACGAAATAACGAGCATCCAAACAACTTCGTTAAGAGACTCAGGATTCAAGCGTTGGATTGTCATGATCCGAATGTCACCGAATTCCAGTTGGTGGAGTCATGCATTAACGGAATGGTGCCCATATACCGTGCTTTGTTAGAGAATCTGGGCTTTCAAACATTTTCTGAGCTCCATGAAGCCGCTAACCATTCAACCACAACGGCCCCGACATTGTTGGAAAGAACCAGAATTGTTCGAAACGAAGATACACGTGAGAGTCGAGGAAGCAGGCGTCTCATCAACAAGCAATATAACACTGGACCTTCTGTGAGCATGGTAGGAGAAGGGGGAAAAGGGAAAGCTTCAATAACAGAACAACAACCCAAGCGTGCGGCTCCAGCGGAGACAAATTTATCTCGAAAGGGGGCGAGAAAGACTCATGTACAAGAAGCTGGAGATACAGTTCCGGACTTCCCATTTCCCATGAATGAAGTCATAGAACTCTTGGAGGCTTGGATTCAAGATAACGCGATCAAGCTCCCCCCTATCAGACTTCCGCCGACCGAGGAAGAGATGGCAAATCCCAAATATTGTTGTTACCATAGATTCGTCCATCACCCGATCAAGGATTGCAACAAATTGAAGCACATTTTTAGAGAAAAGGTTGATGCAAGAGAACTTCAGTTATGAAACGAAGGTGTTCATAGAGATCCTCTTCCTATTAGGAGCTGCATGATTTCTGGGCAACAAATTGAAGCACATTTTTAGAGAAAAGGTAGAGGCAGGAGAACTTCAGTTAGGAAACGAAGGTATTCATAGAGATCCTCTTCCTATTAGGAGCTGCATGATTTATGGGCAACAAATTGAAGCAAATTTTTAGAGAAAAGGTAGAGGTAGGAGAACTTTAGTTAGGAAACAAAGGTGTTCATCGAGATCCTCTTCCTAATAGGAGTTGCATGATTTCTGGGGATTCTGTTCGCAAGACTGTACAGTCTATGATGGAGCATTTATGTGAAATCTTGTATTTCTCCAAGGCACAGCGTCAAAATATATTTGCGGCCCTCAACCACATTGTGTCAGGCATGCGTTTGTATCCAGGAAAGGAAATAATTTCGAAACCTCAGTCTTTCCTAGAAGATGCAACTAGCAAGAGGAACTGGGGACTCTTGACCGTCACTTGTTTGAAGGATGTCGAGTTCGACAGCACATTAATTGGTGCGACCTCCGAATTCAACATCATTATTGTCAAGACTTTGAAAGCCGCATATATTTCGAAACAAGAAGTTATTCGCAGCTCAACCGTAATCAGGAATTCAGAGGGAGAATTTAGATATGCCTATGGATACATTGATCTTGAAGTTAAAGTGGGTGATGCCCTGACGCATGCAAAATTCTACATAGTCAAAGAATATCCGAATTATGATATGGTCCTGGGACGCTCGTGGGTACACGACAACAAGGCAACGCTGGGAGTACGTCCTTTGCCGATTTCAATATCTGAAAGGATCTCCAAAAAGCCATCCAATCCCGAAGACTATTTGTTGTCGTATCAAATCACACACAAATGTGACGCAATTACCTAGAGAGAGCCCGCCAGCATATGTTAGGAGATTCCGGACCCAAGTAAGTCTCATCGAACAACCTTTTTTTGCAATCAGTCACTCTTCCCTCTGATAAGTCTCGGGGACTCGCTCCAATTAACAACCCAACCTCCACTAGGAGATGTGAATGGGATGCTGGTCCTTTCAAACGCTTTGTCAAAAGTTTAGAAGCTGTCTCGATTAAAGATGACGAGTCCAAGGACCAAGTAGGTGTGCAACTCCCAAACCCATTTCAAATTGGAGATTTGGTAACAAAGGCGACCACGTTTCAAGTTGAAGGTGTGGCAGTGAAAATGACCACTCAGTCTGATTCACCTACAGAAAGGGAAGATGAGCCATACCTGGTGGCAGATGTTATCTTAGGCGGTTACTGCAAGCTCATCAATGCCGACAAAATGGAAGGTGTGACGATTCACTCACGATGGATCGAACCCTACAGTACCTAAGACGCTGTGCTACCACTTCCTCCAGCGTTCTCCATACCTAAAATACTGTACTATCTTTTCCTTCAGCATTCTCTTTAGTATTTCTCCCAACAATTTCCTCTTTCATGCAATATTTGTAATTCCTCCAAAATGATTGCACTGCTTGCATTCATAGTTAGGGTTTTCAATTTCCAAATTAATCAAAGTATTTCCTTTTAGGGATTTCTTTACCCCTTAAACATGACACAAAATTCTGAGTCAACCTAAATTATCATTACCCACCAGATTAAACCAGAAAGAAAACCCTAAAAGAAACATTTTGTATCCTTTGGAAAATGTTGGAGGAATAGAATATGTGCAGAGGAAAAAGGGGAAAAAAGCTTCGAGCAGTCTACTCCAAAAGAATCAGGAAGACCTCGCGACAGCAGCACAGACAGGTTCGTGATGTTTCATAATGGCATTACTTTTTCATCACAAGAATAACATGCAATCACATGAAGGCGCATCACTGCCTGGGAGGATTCTGATATAGCTATATTGGAAGATTTATCTCAAAGCAATATGAAACCCATGCTCAAACAAGCAAGCAAAAAAGAAGAAGACCTTAAACTCGGCAGCCGCTGAGTAAAAGGAGAAAGTGTTCACAAATTACGAGAAAATACTCGTCCAAAATAAAGAGAGAAAAGGGAACAGGGAGATTTAGTCATCAAGGAGATCAAACGTGCCTTCACCATCGTCGGAGTCTGCTTCAACACCGTTGTCATAGGCCGCCACTGCTTCTTCCTTTGGGTCTGCCTCGACTTCCCTTTCGGATATTTCTGCAACGTCAACAACGTTCTCCGCTTCAATATCCTCAGTAGGAACAACTTTCGTATCTTCCTCAAGGGCCACTGCAGCGTTGGAGATTGTGCTGACTACCTTTGGACGCTCGGGTTCAAAATTATCAGAGTCGAGTATTATCACTCCATCTTGGATCAAATAATCACGCTTATCTTCACTCGGAGGCCGTTCATGTTCAATCCTTCACCTCTTTAGACGTGCTGCAAATCTCTCGGCTCTCGCGCAAACCGGTGATTGCGACGCTTCATCATGCCTCTGTTTTTCCTCCCTGTAGATTGAAGACAAAAGAGTTTGAGCGCGTTTTCGAGCGATGCGCAGATGCAGAATGGACATGCTCTGTACAACATGATCAGCCTCTCGAAGCGGAAGATCAATTTTAGCCATCACCTCATCGAACACATCATCCTCAAGTATCAATAATGAGGCATGCACGAAATACCCGTACAGGCAACATCTCTCAGTGTGATTATATTAGCCCGATTGAGCATATTTAATCTGGACTGACCGTATCAGTCTCAGAAATGATCACGGCCACGCAGGATGACCGCATGATCTAACCAGCCTAGAAAAACCCTAGCAGGAGCAGGCTATCACTTAATGATCACCAACGGTCCTATTTATGTCCTAGCCGGTCGAACATTATACTTCACTTCCCAGCGTGCCAAAACGCCATCCCTAAAGAAGGGTGGTCGCGCTTCTTTGGAAGAAGCTCGAACGAGCAAGACCGCTTACGACAGTCTCAAAACGATCGTGACCGGTCAACTTCACTAGCCTGATTGGACGTCATAGATCGCACCATGAAAGATGGAGGAGGCGCCAACACGCACATTGGCGGGCCAACTCTATCCCTGCCCGATCGGTTTTCTCACGACCAAGCCATGGAGCAATGAACGTTTGCTCGAAACATGGCTGGCGTGATGCTTTAAAGGCCGCGGAAAGTTCACTATTGTCTTAAATCGATCACGCCCATCCAACTTCGCCAGCATGTTTGGATGGCTTAGATCACACCTAGGACCATCAGACAGGTACGGATATGTTCATCATCGGACCAGCGTGGTCCCCACATGGTCGGCCTCCCCAAAGGAGGAGCATAGCCTTCCAAACCGATCGACTAAAGTTGCACGCGCGTGACCGGCCCAAAACCCTAATTAGTTTTTGCGGCATGGCATATGTGTCGCAGATTGATCACGACCATCCATCTTCGCCAGCTCGGATGGAGGGTGTAGATATAGACTAAGGAGGTCCAGGGAGCATCAACGTGATCACTGCGGGACCACCTATATGTGTGAACGATCGGCTGAAGTGGAGCGGGACCAGACGCCTCGAAATGCGCCCCCAAAGGTAGCGCACCGCGGTCCCCCTAAAATACTTTGCGGCATATAATTCCTGTCGTAAATCGACCATGGCCACTCATCTTTGCCAGTCAAATTAAGTGGCCTAGATCGAGCCTTCATGGGACAGAGAGGTGCAGGCGTGCACAAAAACAGGCCGCCTCCATGCATGACCGATTGGTCCCACCAAAATTGGCGCCCATGCTTGAGTTTGATCAAGCCAAAGAGGGATGCTTGAGCACCTCTTAAAACCCTAAAATTCCATCAACGGTCGCAGATTTATGCCGTAAACCATCTCGTCCGTCCAACTTTGCTAGCTTGGTCGGACAGCCTAGGTTGAAAGCTAGATGACCAATGAAATATGTCGATGATCACCGTCCGCCACTCTTCCACATAGAGTGATCGACCATGAGATGGCTTGCCCATGCGGCCTCCAAACGATCACTCGAAGATGGCTGGACGTGATGTTGTTTTAAGACGCTTAATCCGTGACTTATTCAGTTAAGCCTTAAAACAGCGATGCTTCATACATATTGATCATATTCGATGCATTACATGCATAGAATATACACGATATTTTATAAATATCGATTTCTTAAATAACTTAGTTATTTAACATAGCACCGTATGCTACTTCCAGTGGGTCCCACGATCCACTCATTCGATACATCAAGCATGTCACAAACTGGGGGATACTTACTGGGTATTGGTCTGGCGGTTTACAGCGTGCAACGCACCATTACAAGAACGTGTCAGGAGGCATGGACGGTTAGTGATGATGGGAGAATTGGGCAAAGACTGATCGTGTGACACTAACACGACCCCATTATTCCATCACTCCACTTCCTACGAGAGACGAGGGTTGTGCTCAATGACTTGTATAAATAGGTTCTCCTCCCTATTTCCAAGACAGACAGAAATCAAGTGTTGATACAACGTATCCAGGAAACACCCAGAGCTAATTGCTTACATTATTGCAAGCCAGTTCGATATTCTGATACAAGTCATAAACAACCAACACCTTCACAATCTCAACACCTTCTTCGCTTCCCTCCCTAAGATCAACCCCATCTCCTTCACTTTGTGACCGAAGCAAGTCTGGAACGTCCATTTCTTGGTTTAGGCCAGAATTCTACAGGTCAATATCTTCACTATGAACCTGTAGATGGGGAAAAATGATTTGATGGTTTTTACGGAATTGAAGAGACGTACGTGTGGAGAATCCTTGAACCGAGCGAAATGTTGAACCTCACACAGATGCACTGCAAGAAGGGAGTGCTTTAAGTTCGAGAGATCAATTTGTAGGACTCTGGCCTAAACCAAGAACAATGGTCGTTCCATAGTCAATTCGGTCACAAGAGAGGATGGGTTGATCTGTAGGAGGGAAGCTGAGAAATGTGTGGGATCAATGGTGATTTGAGATTGTAAGTGTGTTGTGAATTCAGCGTAAGAACACTCTGAATGATTGAATTTTATTCAAATGAGAGTGATTGCTCAAACGATGAGTTCGTGTAGACGAAATATTGTCTGTATGAACTTGTCGAGAATTGCTTGTATAGACGAATGTTCGAGTATTCGAATCTTGTCCTTTCAATCATGATTCAGAGGTCTTTTTTTATCACTAAATTAGAAACACCATGATCCCATGAAGTGTAACAGTTGCTGGAATCAGAGAGTAGGGAAGTGGGAAATCGTGTTAAAACCAGTTGCTCATCGTGTGGAGACTTGGTTAATTTTCCACCCACTACTTTGCTGACTCTTCCAACTGATTGCACGACTTTCTCACATTCTCGTCGTGGGTGAACACACGTGTCGTAGACCGCCAGACCAAAACCCTAGTTAATATCCTCCCATGTGACACGATTGATATCTCGTGATTGTGGAGTCAGTTCCTGACTTTATGGGACGATGAGTCCATGTATTGCTGAGTTGAACATTATTTGCAAATGTTCTGAAACTCATGAATTAAATATGTCTACTGAGACGAGGTATTATTATGTTGATTACCTAAGACGAGCAAAGTGTGTTGCTGAATTGTTGAATATTGATAGTTGAACCAATATTCTTGAATCTGAGCTGCTGGTTCGAGCAAATGTTGCCGGTTTGAGCGAATATTGCTCATTTGATGAATTTTTGGTAGCAGAACCAAATAAAATGTTAATTTAAGATAATGACTACTGGGTCGAGCATAATAAATAAAAATGTTGATCATGGAATCAACATAAAATTATCAGTTTTTTAATCTGCTCAGAATCATGTTTTTGCAGAGCCCTGGATTCAAAAACCCTAATTTTAATGAAATGATGATTTATTCAAAATCAACCGCAGAGTGAAGCAGGGACCGGCCACATGGGATGATGAGTCCACCACGTAACGCCCAGATGCTCGAATGAGCAAAATACCAAAGTCTCTTGAGACAGTTAGTGAAAGAATGATTAAATGCTGGTTTAATCATTTATTAAAATAATGCTCGTGTGAACGACAGATAACAAACCCTAGCCATGAAAAGATGAGGGACCGACTAAGAGGTCATGGGACCGTCTCTTGGTGACCGTGGGACCGATTGATGGTCGTTTGAGCAAACCCCCAATTGTTTGGAAAGAGTTTGAACCTAATATGAGCAATTGAGCAAATTAGGTTAAAATCATTAAAACGTGTGGGACCGGCTGTTTGCAAGCCTTAGGGTCACCCTTTGTCGGTCAAGGGGATGTGCTCGTGTCACCATAATGTCCGCGGCTCAGTCCTGAGATTTTCAATATTTTCCGATGCGCGTTTGAGCAACATGTTGAGAAAATATGCAGAATCGAGGGTTTTGCTGAAACTAGGAAAAATACATAAGATGATGAAAAATAATAAATAAAACAGGGAATTGCAAGGTGTGGGACCGGCCACGGCTAGGGCATGGACGGTCGGTTGACAAGCACGGTCCCACACTTTTCCCAGTTTTATGTAATTTTGCGTATTTTCTCTAAATTGAAGGAAATCCCATGAAACCGGAGAGTTTTATGAAATTAGGGAACTTCCATGAGATGAAAGAAATAAAATAATAATAAAATATGGAATGATGGAGTGTGGGACCGGCAATGTCCAAGGCATGGCCGGCCGGCCAAAAGGGCACGGTCCCAGGGCACTCTTCCCAATTTTATGAAATTTTCATGATTTTAGAGAATTTTCATATAATCAGAGAGATTTGTTGAAACCAAGGTATTTTGTTGAAATCAGGGAGTTTCCATGGAATGAGGAAAACAAAAAAAATAACAATAATAGAATAAGAGGCGTGTGGGACCGGCTAAGGCATGACCGGCCGGTAGGGTCCGGTCCCACCAGTTTTCTTAATTTTATAATATTTTTCATGGGTTTAGGGAAAATTTATGAAATCAGGGAATTTTCATGGTTTTAGGGAAAATTCATGAAATCAGGAAATTTTCAAGGATTGAGAGAAACAATAAAATAATGGAGACGTGAGGTGTGGGACCGGCCATGGCTAGGGCATGGCCGGTCGGCTGGTGCTCGGTCCCGTGGCACCTTTCCCTAATTTTATTATTTTCTTGACATAAAGAAATATCATGAGATTAAAGAATTTCCTTACATCGAAGGATATTTGCTCGAACGAGAAAATTTTCATGAGATTAGGGAAAAATAATAAAATATGATAAAATATAAAATTGGGCGTGGGACTGGTCACAGCATGACCGGCCGGCTGGTGAGCCCAGTCCATGGCGCCTTTGCTAATATTTTATTATTATTATTTTTTCTTCCTATTTTGCATAGGTTCATCGTTCATTCGTATTTTTGAAATGCTCGTTTGCGCATTCAAATGCTGGTTTGTGCATTATCGCTAAGTACACTTGCACCATTTTAGTCGGGGCTTATTCAATGCTCAAATGCCTGTTTCGTTGAATATTTATCACTACCCCATGGAATTCTGCTGGGAAGAACCACGAATTGAAATGACGAAATATAACGAAGAATCGTAGAATATTGCTGGATATTCAGGCGATTAGAGATAATTAACTGATGGCTCTATACTAGCAGGGCTTCCTATCTAGGAGCATTAATTATTTGAGAGTTGAGCAATATGAACTTGCTGGAGTATCATATTTCTCCTATATAGTCAGGGAAAACCTGGTTGCATCCTGAAGACGTTGTCGCTCTATACTAGCAGGCATGCTGTCTAGGAGTCGTCCAATCTTTCGATTCTATATAGAAATAATTACTGAAATTGCTCAGTATTCATGAGATGTGTCGTGGCCTCAGCTGGGAGACTACACATCTACATATACTCTGAGAGACAGCCTTCTCAGTCAGAAATTTTATGGCATGAGCTTTCACGCTTTGTTGAGAAACATGAGTCTCAATACTCATCCGATTGTCGGATCCGGAGTATACATAATTATGGTTTTACGATTTTTCCCTTGTCGAAAATCCACCATCTACATTAAGTCCCCTGCTTAGTAAGGGACAGTCATGGTCCTCAGTCAGCATTGAATGGTGATTTTCCAGATACAGACAAAAATAAGTAATTGAACTTAGTCATAAGATAAGACGTTACCGATTTCGACCAAATGAGCAAACCATGGTTTGAGCGAAAACCCCAGTGGCATAATAGAGCGTCATCTAGTGATCATAAATTGGTGTAGAACCGCTGATTCGATGGTGGAACCTTGGTCGGTTTAGGATTCACGGGCCGGGCCCGAAAAGGAAATCCTTATGGAATTAGGTTTTGGAAATAAAATTTGGTATAAAAGGAATTAATTCTTTTTTTTATTATTTCCCACGACCACCACCTTCATCTCTCCATCACCTTCACGCCATCAGGGAGGAGCATAATTTTTTTTCCGGAGTTTTCCAGCCGGACCGTCACCGTCCGATCACCGTCCGGCATATTCCGGCCGGCGCCGACAGGTATGTAAATTTGTTTTATTTTTTTATTTTTTTTTCTTTTGTTGTTTGTTCATGAGTTTTTCATCATAAAATTTTATACATGTGTATATATATGAGTGTGAGTTTTGTTGAAAAACCCTGATTTTATTTAAATGTATGTTCGTTCGATCATTATTTCAAGAAACTAGCAATACTCCCTAAGTTGAGAGAGATTTTTATTTTGAAATAGACATGTATCCAGTGATAAAATTTTGTTTACGAGCTTTCATGGAAACCAAAACATTATCCTAAAAAGATGTGAGTTTTCACAAAACCAAAATAAACCTTCGTTTTAAAGAAAAACGCTCGTACGAAGGAAAATATATTTTTTATATATATGTAGCCGTGACATATTATGCAAAATATGAGGACATATTTTATTCACATGAGTTTGTTCTCATTAGATAAAAAATTCGAAAATTTACGTGAATAATTCACGTTAATTATTATTTTGTAAATCAAAATGTGGGTTTTGAGTAATCCTCGAAATTAGACAACTTATTTATGATGAAATATTGTCTTGGTGTAAATTTCATAGTTCAGTTGTGGATGTTTATACTATGAAAATTGTGTCTATGATTTTATGAAAAATCGGTTTCAGAAATCAATAAGGCTTCGTTCGTTATTGCAGGTTTCAAGGAACGAACTAATTTTGGAGCGTTAACTCTTGCGGCACAACCACTATTGTTAGTGGAATTGTAAAGAGGTAAGAGTTAAGAATTACCATTTTTGTAAATGGATTTACTTGCATGTCGACAATTTTATGTTCTTGGTTCCAGAAAATGGCAGTTTCCAATAGCAGCAATTCTTCCAGTTCTTCAGACGAGGATTCCAAATCTTCTGCAGCTAATTCGAAAGCTAAGACAACTCATGATGAAAAGACAAAGTCCAGCATACCCCTGAACAACCGGAGAGTCACTTATGCCAAGCTTATGAAAATAAAAGCCGAGACTGATGAAGCAGAGGATCGTAAGCGTAGGAAGGATCGGATCCGGCGCAAAATACTGGCGGCAGAGGAGAGGCGTCGATTCGTCGGTGGGGTACCTTCTGACTCTGATGCTGAAGCTTCCGAAGAGGAAACCACGTGGGTGTTACCAGAATACAAGATCAAGCCTGACCGGCGTACCAGGGAGCTTGAAGCTGAAGCAGAAGAAGACTCGGATTCGGACGATCCTTATACCCATCCATACTTCATCAATGGTCCTGATAGCGATTCTGACGAAGAGGAGGATTCCGAGAAGGACAGTGATGATGAATCTGACAGCTCAGATGAATCTGACGAATAGCTTTACTCTTGATCTTTCTTTTAAACATTTGAATGTTTTCTTAGCCTTCACAGTAGACATCTTATTTGAACAACTTCTCTTAAGTATTAATATTTTCCTTTTGTGAGAAATTCTTTTATCAAGGTTATTTCCTCTTGATTGAATCAGATAAAATGGGTCAATCCTCATACGTGAACCCATTGTGATCTTCCTTTAATTGATTTATGGTTTTCATCTGTGAAAACATCCAAACATGTCGCAGAAGACATGTAACACACAAGGCCGTGTAACTTCTCTGACCATACCTAACTTTGGTCAGTCCCCAGTGTATTATTTTACTCCGCATCTCCAGTATTGACCTTGCTCGAGACTTAAGGTTTCAGTAAAACTCGCAACTGAATTGACTATTTGCAGAAGATAAGCGCCTGCCGTATCTTGTATATAACTCCAAGATTTAGGGTTTAACACTTGCGCAAATATTTCTTCCATTCCTGATCTAGTTTCATCGCCGAAGAAACTTCAATTGCCATACCTTTCATCACTATGTCTAGCGATAGTACTTCTTCTCGAAACGGACTTCAGTCGAAGCATGAAATAGAAGCGTCCATCTCGGTAAGTTATATATCTTCTTGGTCTCTGTTCTATTAAGGTTATTGATCATAGGAAAATGATTTGTTGCAGGATAATCAGAAGAATCCTTTTTCTCATAATTCGAGGTCCAGGCGGACTGTTAGGACTCCTGCCCGGTATAGATCGGCACATGCTGAGACTGGATCATCCGTAAGTAATCTTATAATTCTCGAATTTTACTGTGCTCCATTCTGATAAAACTAAACACTTCCTCATTTCGACGCAGGTGGATGTTCGTGTCGTTGTTGATGCTAGAAGGATAAGGAATGGAAAGTCTATGGCTGTGGTTGAGGTTGAAGATAGCAGCAACCAGGTATGTGAAGACTCTGCAGAATCCGTGGAGGCTGGAGACGGGGTTCGTGACTATCCAACAACTGGACTCTTTTTTGAAGCTCCTTTGATCAACACTTCCCCGGACAATGAGGTGGTCGGTGGATTCGTCATTCCCAAGTGTTATGCGCCTCTATACACCAAGATTTGGAAAAAGTATGGGCATATTGCTACGACCGAAGTGTGGAAAGGTTTTCTACCAACCCTCCTGACAACAGTTGCAGGGCTGTTTCCGACCATTGAGGAGATGGAACAGATGCATCTGCGAGATGTCAAGAATCAGGAAATGCACAGGTGGGATGAGATGATTTCGAACTGTGAGACATTGCGGTTCAATGTAGGCTGGCTTCGTCGTCGGCTCGAGATAATCAAGATTCATAAGTCGGCAGAGGCTGCTGATGTGATTTCTGTGACCACTGCTTTATTGGAGGAGGAAAAGATGCTGGCTTTGGAGTCGGAGAGGGTCGAGAAGGCAGTCGAGGATTTGAAGAAAAAAACCAAAATTTTCCAGAAGAAACTTGACAGAGTTTCTTATAGAGATTATCCATTGTTGGACGGTTTGCTCTGAGTGATCATTCGAGAGAGTCTAAGTGTAGGTTTTTGATAAGGTAAGATAATATGAGAGGAATTTTGTTCAATTGATGGATGTTTAATGAACAAATGAGCATCTTGCATGCTTTTTTGAAGGAAATAAATTACATTTGAGATGTATTTGAATAATGGTTAAAGATTAATTATTTGATGTTGATCAAGCATATTAGGCCTTGAGCCTTTTTCCGTTGATAATATTTCCTTCCTTTCCTCCGCTAACTGCTAAGATTTTGTAGTAACCACTAGACACTGCTTTGGTGATAACATACGACCCTTCCCATTTCGGAGAGAACTTAGGAGCAGAAATGTCTTGTTGAATATATTTTGCCGTCTTTAATACCAAATCTCCTACTTGGAAAGTTCGAGGCTTTACCATATTTTTGTAAGCTCTAGATATCCTCTGTTTGTAGCCTCCACATACTTTTCCACTTTATCCCTCCTTGATTCGAGCATGTCCAGTTCAGCAACTCTTGACTTGGACACTTCAGCTTCATCCCATCGTATTCCACTGTCCGCTGCAATCCTTGCTGAAGGAATTTTTATCTCAGCTGGGAGTATAACATCAGCCCCATAGACGAGCGAATACGGTGATGTTCCAATCGAGCTCCTTGGTACAGTTCTGTAAGCCCACAAAGCCATGGGTAATTACTCATGCCACGATCGTGGATTATCATGAATTTTTCGAATGATAATCCAGATCAAGGTTTTGTTGGTACTCTCTGCTTGACCATTTCCTTGGGGATAGTACGGTGTGGAGAAAATATGTTTGATCCTGTACTCCTTGAGCAATTTTTCGACATCCTTATTGGCGAAAGGAGTCCCATTATCTGTGATGTTATGTTTGGGACGCCGAATCTACATATAATGTGTTCCTTGATAAAGGATGCAATAGTTACCCCTGTAGTACCTCTGAGCGGGATTGCTTCGACCCACTTAGTGAAATACTCAGTAGCTGTGATGATGTATTCATGCTGCTTTGAGGATGCTGGATTGATCTTTCCGATGATATCAAGTCCCCAGCTATAGAAAGGCCATGGACTATTCACAGAATGTAATGGGAGACAAGGAGTATGAATAAGGTTACCGTGGACCTGGCATTGATGACTTTTCTGGACTACGCGGCTGCATCATCTTCCATAGTCGGCCAGTACTACTTCTCGTGAATTTGAAGAAACAATTTCTTTTTCCCCTGATGTTCTCCTTCATGAGATTCTTTCAGGACTGTCAGAATTTCATCTCCGGCCAGGCTTCTCAACAAGTCTCCTCCAAAGCTTTTGCGGTACAGGATCCCGTCAAGAAAGACGAATCTTTTAGATTTCTTTGTGAGTTTGATTGCATCTTTCTTTGCTGGTGGTGATTTATTGTCTCGAAGGTATTCAATGTAAGGCTGCCTCCAGTACCCGGTGTGATGAAGTGTCAGGGCCTCTAAATGATGAGGAGGCTTCTGACAATTAGGACAAGATCCTTGCAAAGTTCTTGACTGCGCTTCCATGGAGGGCCAGTAATACCCGAGTCTCTGAAGTCTTCTATAAAGTGTTATCACCAGCGTCTGTCCACATACTTCTTGATACACACTTTCGAGCCTTTCCTTTGCTTCTTCATCGCCAAGGCACCGTGATAGAGAGGCATCAGGGTTGCGATGGTACAAGGCCCCGTGGAGCAGGAAGAAGTTTTTTAGCTCTTTAAGGCTGAATGTTCCTTCTGCAATGGAACTGCTCAGTTCATGAATAATAGATACTCTCCAGTCGTTTGCTTGAGCATCTTCAGTTTGACTAAGCCACTAGATGATACAGCTCGTCTCTGCACTATGATAGCTTTCTCTGACAGTTCGAATTGCAACTTGGAGGCGAGGGTTTCCAAGCAATCAGCATGTCTTTTGTTGGTCCGGCCAGTGTGAGTGATAGTTGCATCAGCAAAATGAGTTAGGAGTCGCTGCGCTTCAGCCCTGAATGGAGCAAGCGTTATCTCTTTGAGAGAGTATATCCCATTCATTTGATTGACCAGCAGTTTTGAATATCCTCTGATCTCCAGATGTATTGCTCCTGCCTGTTTAGCTAAGGATAATCCTATCAAGAAGGCTTCATATTCTGCTGAGTTATTTGTACAGTGAAAGTCCAGCTTAAATGAATGTGAGAATACTTCACCATATGGAGAGACCAAGACTATGCCCACTCCTCCAGTATCGTTGTTAGGAGTAGCAGATCCATCAAAGTACGGCAGCCACGTTTCTTTCTTGACGACTGAAATTTCTGGGAATTCACCTGGTACATCGTCCTGTAGTGTCGTGGAACCTTCCCCTGGAAAGGCAGCCAGGAGATCTGCCACCGCTTGACCTTTGATTGCTTTGGGAGAAACACATACTATGTCAAACTTTGACATCTAAAGCAGCCATTTTGCAGGTCTTCCTATCAAAGCAAGTTTCGAGAATAAAAACTTGATGGGATCAGCTTTGGATACAAGCACAGCCCTGTTAGATAGCAAATAATGTCTGAATCTCTGTATTGCATGGGCTAATGCCAGGCACGTTCTTTCATCTTTCGGGTATCTGAGTTTAGCATCTTTCATGGTTCGGCTGTAATAGTAGATTGGATGTTCAACGCCTTCTTCATCTTCTTGAGATAGCAGTGCCCCAATAGCAACATCACTGGAAGACGTGTACAATATCAATGGTCGTCCTTGTACTGGAAATCTCATGACTGCGGGGGATAAAAGTATCTGTTGTATCTTCAAGAATGCCTCCTGCTGAACAACCGTTCAGGCGAAATTTGCTCCCTTCTTCAGCAGAGGAGTGAATGAAGCAATAAGCTGAGCCAATCCCGGTATGAAGCGTCTGATGTAATTTACCTTGCCCATGAAACTCTGTAGTTCCTTCACAGTGCGTGGAGAAGGCATGGTAATAATGGATTTTGCTTTGTCAGGATCGACTTTGATCCCTTCAGCAGTGACCAGGAACCCTAGAAACTTCCCAGAAGAAACTCCAAAAGCGCATTTCATGGGATTCATCTTCAACTTGTATTCCTTGCATCTTTCGAAAACTTGCCTCAGAACTTCTAGATGCGATGTTCGAGCTTTCGATTTCACCACAACGTCGTCGACATAGTCTTCTACTTGCTTATGCATCATATCATGACATATTGTTGTCATGGATCGTTGGTAGGTAGCACCTGCATTCTTCAGTCCAAAGGGCATCACAGTGTAGTGAAAGTTCCCAATGGGAGTGCGGAACGCGGTTTTGGAAGCATCATGCTCAAACATATTGATCTGGTTGTATCCACTATAACCATCCATGAATGAGAACATATCGTGGCCGCTGGTTGCATCGACGAGCATATCAATGTTGGGTAAAGGAAAATCATCCTTTGGACAACACTTATTCAGGTTCCGAAAATCTATACAGCATTTGATTTGACCATTCTTCTTCTTAACTGGGACAACATTGGCCAGCCATGTTGGATGTTGGATAGGCTTGATAAATCCTGCTACTAGCAATTTCTGAATTTCGACTTTGATTTGTTCCTCGACTTCATGTCTGAACTGTCTAGGTGGTTGTTTGACATCTTTGGATCCAGGAGTGATATGCAGACGGTGAGTGACTAGCTTATCGTCGAGACCAGGCATTTCTTCATACGTCCAAGCAAAGATATCCTGATACTCTTTCAGCAAATTTACTAGGCCTGTTAGTTCCTCCAGTGATAGTGCAGAACTGATTAAGATTGGTCTCGGGTCTTCTTCTGTACCGATGTTAACTGTTTCAAGATCATCAGTAGTAGAATTTGTGCCATCTTGCAACTGTTGTGGAGCATCTTGAACCTCATTATCAGGCGATTGCTCGATCTGGCATGATTCATTAGGGCGGGGAGACTCTTGATCAATCTCCCCTATTAATTTCTAATCTTTGCGCCGCCGATAAATGATCCTCCCTTCTGCATCATGGATGGTCATAAAATTGGTTCCTGAAGTCGTGACCTGATCCTTGTGACGTTTGACCGGTGTAGCAGGTGATTTGACTAGTTCTGTCTCTGGAGATAGTGATGACGCATCAGAAGATTCAATAGTTTTCCAACTTGGAAGTGGAGTACTGTAGATCTTCTTAGGAGGTTCAGGAATGCTCTTATTGAAATCAATTAATTCAGCATCGTAGGCCAGAGCGTAAGGATATGATGAAGCGGCTATGCAAACGGTATTGTTGTTGAGTAAAGCCTTCATACATTGATGGTAGGTTGATGGGACCACCTTGTTGTCATGGAGCCACGGTCGCCCGAGTATCATGTGATAGTCAGGTTCTTGTTCGATCACATGAAACTTCACTTTCGATTGAATTGGCCCTACCCTCAAATCTATATACGCATATCCATATGTATGGCTTTGGATTTATTCAAATCCTGTCATTAGAATGGGATGGCGAATGATTTTACCTTGTGGGAATCTGGCCATCCTAAGAGTCTTCATAGTGACGATGTTTGTGGAAGCGCCTGTGTCAACGAGATCCCTCCTAAATTCGGTGCCTTTGATGAAACCAGTTACGTACAACGCCCGATTATGTCCTTCATATGCCATGCGATCTTCTTCTCCAAAAGTGATGTTGTCGATCGAATGTTCAGACACCAGGAAGACTTCTTCAACTGCTGGGGTTGGTGGAGTTATTTGCACGTCAGATGATATCTGGCTGAGTGCGGCAAACATGTTTGTACGCTGCTCCCTGAAAAAGTGTAAAAGTTCACACAAATGTTCGATCAATTGTGCAACTTCCTGATCCACCGGCTTCTCATAAGTAGTGAAGCTATTGCTTTGAGGTTCGGGTGACAAATCAGTCCCCAGTGTTGGGACTTATGAAGCGGAGATGCCGTCTAACTCAGATGTCAGATTGATGAGGAAATCGAGTATGTGGTTCGGCGTATTCTTCATCAGATCCATGTTCCTGGCGTGAATCTCTAGGATTTGAGCCAACTCTGTCAGGGTCGGAGTTCTTCCGCCTTCTGTGCCATTAGATGTAACATTAGAAGGAGGAACATTACCATTTGAAAGGTTCTGGATCGGGTTTGGATCAGTTGAATTAGTCCTAAGCCCAACCATCTTGTGAAATCGTGAGATTCCAACCAATAGATTAATATACCACTGTGGTCGCCAATCTGTAGATGGGGAAAAACGATTTGCTGGTTTTTACGGAGCGAAATGTTGAATCGTCTGTGTGGAGACTCCTTGAACCGAGCGAAATGTTGAACCTCACACAGATGTACTGCAAGAAGGGAGTGCTTTAAGTTCGAGAGATCAATCTGTAGGATTCTGGCCTAAACCAAGAACAATGGTCGTTCCAAAGTCATTTCGGTCACAAGAGAGGATGTGTTGATTTGTAGGAGGGAAGCTGAGAAATGTGTGGGATCAATGGTGATCTGAGATTGTAAGTGTGTTGTGAATTCAGCGTAAGAACGCTCTGAATGATTGAATTTTACTCAAATGAGAGTGATTGCTCAGACGATGAGTTCGTGTAGACGAAAGATTGTCTGTATGAACTTGCCGAGAAATTGCTTGTTTAGAAGAATGTTCGAGTATTCGAATCTTGTCCTTTCAATCATGATTCAGAGGTCTTTTTATATTACTAAATTAAAAACACCATAATCCCATGAAGTGTGACGGTTGATGGAATCAGAGAGTGGGGAAGTGGGAAATCGTGTTAAAACCAGTTGCTCATCGTGCGGAGACTTGGTTAATTTTCCACCCACTACTTTGCCGACTCTTCCAACTGGTTGCACGACTTGCTCACATTCTCGTCGTGGGTGAACACACGTGTCGTAGACCGCCAAACCAAAACCCTAGTTAATATCCCCCCATGTGACACGATTGATATATCGTGATTGTGGAGTCAGTTGCTGAATTTATGGGACGACGAGTCCATGTATTGCTGAGTTAAACATTATTTGAAAATGTTCTGAAACTCATGAATTAAATATGTCTGTTGAGACGAGGTATTATCATGTTGATTACCTAAGACGAGCAAACTGTGTTGCTGAATTGTGGAATAATGATAGTTGAACCAATATTCTTGAATCTGAGCAAATATTGCTGGTTCGAGCAAATGTTGCCGGTTTGAGCGAATATTGCTCATTTGATGAATTGTTGGTAGCAGGACCAAATAAAATATTAATTTAAGATAATGACTGCTGGGTCGAGCATAATAAATAAAAATGTTGATCATGGAATCAACATAAAATTATCAGTTTTTTAATCTGCTCAGAATCATGTTTTTGCAGAGCCCTGGATTCAAAAACCCTAATTTTAATGAAATTATGATTTATTCAAAATCAACCGCAGAGTGAAGCAGGGACCGGCCACATGGGATGATGAGTCCACCACGTAACGCCCAGATGCTCGAATGAGCAAAATACCAAAGTCTCTTGAGACCAGTTGGTGAAAGAATGATTAAATGCTGGTTTAATCATTTATTAAAATAATGCTCGTGTGAGCGACAGATAACAAAACCTAGCCATGAAAAGATGAGGGACCGACTAAGAGGTCATGGGACCGGCTCTTGGTGACCGTGGGACCAATTGATGGTCGTTTGAGCAAACCCCCAATTGTTTGGAAAGAGTTTGAACCTAATATGAGCAATTGAGCAAATTAGGTTAAAATCATTAAAACGTGTGGGACCGGCTGTTTGCAAGCCTTAGGGTCACCCTTTGTCGGTCAAGGGGATGTGCTCGTGTCACCATAATGTCCGCGGCTCAGTCCTGAGAGTTTCAATATTTTCCGATGCGCGTTTGAGCAACATTTTGAGAAAATATGCATAATCCAGGGTTTTGCTGAAACTAGGAAAAATACATAAGATGATGAAAAATAATAAATAAAACAGGGAATTGCAAGATGTGGGACTGGCCACGGGTAGGGTGCATGGCCGGACGGCTGACAAGAACGGTCCCACACTTTTCTCAGTTTTATGTAATTTTGCGTATTTTCTCTGAATTGAAGGAAATCCCATGAAACCGGAGAGTTTTATGAAATTAGGGAACTTCCATGAGATGAAAGAAATAAAATAGATAATGATGGAGTGTGGGACTGGCAATGGCCAAGGCATGGTCGGCCGGCCAACAGGCAGGGTCCTAGGGCACTCTTCCCAATTTTATGTAATTTTCATGATTTTAGAGAACTTTCATAAAATCAGAGAGATTTGTTGAAACCAAGGTATTTTGTTGAAATCAGGAAGTTTTCATGGAATGAGGAAAACAAAACAAATAACAATAATAGAATAAGAGGCGTGTGGGACCGGCTAGGGCATGACCGGCCGGCTAGGGTCCGATCCCACGAGTTTTCTTAATTTTATAATATTTTTCATGGGTTTAGGGAAAATTCATGAAATCAGGGAATTTTCATGGTTTTAGGGAAAATTCATGAAATCAGGGAATTTTCATGGATTGAGAGAAATAATAAAATAATGGAGACGTGAGGTCTGGGACCGGCCACAGCTAGGGCATGGTCGGCCGGCTGGTGCTCGGTCCCATGACACCTTTCCCTAATTTTATTATTTTCTTGACATAAAGAAATATCATGAGATTAAAGAATTTCCTTGAATCGAAGGAGATTTGCTCGAACGAGAGAATTTTCATGAGATTAGGGAAAATAATAAAATATGGTAAAATATAAAATTAGGTGTGGGACTGGTCAGGGCATGACCGTCCGGCTGGTGAGCCCAGTCCATGGCGCCTTTGTTAATATTTTATTATTATTATTATTCCTTCCTATTTTGCATAGGTTCATCGTTCATTCGTATTTTTGAAATGCTCGTTTGCGCATTCAAGTGTTGGTCTGTGCATTATTGCTAAGTACACTTGCACCATTTTAGTCAGGGCTTATTCGATGCTCAGATGCATGTTTCGTTGAATATTTATCACTAACCCGTGGAATTCTGCTGAGAAAAACCACGAATTGAAATGACGAAATATAACGAAGAATCGTAGAATATTGCTGGATATTCAGGCGATTAGAGATAATTAACTGATGGATTTATACTAGCAGAGATTCCTATCTAGGAGCATTAATTATCTGAGAGTTGCGCAATATGAACTTGCAGGAGTATCATATTTCTCCTATATAGTCAGGGAAAACCGGGTTGCATCCTGAAGACGTTGTCGCTCTATACTAGCAGACATGCTGTCTAGGAGACGTCCAATCTTTCGATTCTATATAGAAATAATTACTGAAATTGCTCACTATTCATGAGATATGCCGTGGCCTCAGCTGGGAGACTACACATCTACAGATACTCTGAGAGACAGCCTTCTCAATCAGAGATTTTATGGCATGAGCTTTCACGCTTTGTTGAGAGACATGAGTCTCAATACTCATCCGATTGCCGGATCCGGAGTATGCATAATTATGGTCGATTTTTCCCTTGTCGAAAATCCACCATCTACAGAACCATAGGCCGGTGGATCAGGAAGCGGCTTCTCTAGTGGAAATTTTATGCGAACTTTTACATCTTTCAAAGGACCAGCGGGCGGATACGTTTGCTGCAATCAACCAGATAGCCCTAGACGTGCATTTAACTCCTTTGCGCCCAGAAACCTCAAAAACATCAGAGATGTCTGTGAATAATGTTACATTTACAGAAGAAGACATGATGGCAGAGGAAGGTCACAACTGGGCCCTACATGTTACTACACGCATCAAGGACACGGAGTTCAAGAGGGCTCTCATCGACACGGGAGCGTATTCGAATGTGATTACTCTCAAGACTCTCAGGACGGCCAAGGTTCGCTCAGCAAAGATCGTACGGAGGCCTACCACGATGACAGACTTCGAAGGAAACCAAACCAACACGTACGGGTATGTCAATTTGAATTTATCTGTAGGGCCAGTTCAGTCAAAGGTGAAATTTGAAGTCATAGAGAAGGACCCGGACTACCATATGATACTGGTGAGACCTTGGCTCCATGAAAATAGGATTATCCCTTCGACGTATCACCAGTGCCTGAAGACTATGCTGAATAAAGAAGTCGTTCGTATTCCTGCATCGTTGTCTCCTTACGCACCGATATGTGGAGTGGAATTATTTGAACCAAGAAAAGCTCCGCGGGAAGAAGCAGACAAAGTTCATTGCATCCCACTCCCCACGTGGGCGTCAATCCAAGAGGAGGACCGACTTGCATCATTGAGGGATAAACCCCACGATGCATCTTTGCTGACAAGGCGTTCCCACGTTCACACTAAGAGGGAGCGAACCTTTGTGGCAAGTCGTGATCAGAAAGGGAAAACCGTCTACCCACGCCGTTGTTAGCAATTAGCAGGGGAGACTGTTACCCAGTCTCTCCGGCCAATGGAATGCTACAACAACGACGAGCTACAGAAAGAGGTGTTGGATGTTCCACGATAATTGCAGGACGACACCAGCTTCACGACCGATGAGCTCGAAATCGTTAATATCGGGAATGAAGAATCTCCCATGCCTATCTCCATCAGCTCAACCTTGTCCACGGATGAACACACGGAGATCGTGCAACTTCTCAAAGAATACCAGGACATATTCGCTTGGACGTATGAAGAAATTCCCGGTCTAAATGAAAAATTGGTCACCCATCATCTACATGTCATACCTGGATTCAAACCGATCAAGAAATCTCCGAGACAATTCCAGCACGAGGTAGAAGAGCAAATCAAGACTGAGATTCAGAAGCTTCTAGCTGCTGGCTTCATTAAGCCTTTCCATCATCCGACCTGGTTGGCTAATGTAGTTCCGGTGAAAAAAAACAACGGACAAATCAGGTGTTGCATAGATTTCAGAGACTTGAACAGATGTTTCCCAAAAGAAGATTTTCCTCTACCTAACATTGACATGTTAGTAGATGCTACCAGTGGACACGGCATGTTCTCCTTCATGGATGGATATAGCGGGTACAATCAGATAAGGATGTACGAGCATGACGCAAGTAAGACAGCTTTTCGAACTCCTCTCGGAAATTTTTATTATACTGTAATGCCATTTGGTTTCAAGAATGCCGGTGCAACGTATCGACGCGCTATGACGGCAATCTTCCACGACATGATGCATAAGCAAGTCGAAGACTATGTAGATGATATAGTCGTAAAATTGAAAGCTCGGGCGGATCACACAGGAGTCCTACGACAAGTGTTCGAAAGGTGCCATGAATATAAATTGAATATGAATCCTTTGAAATGCGCTTTCGGCGTTTGCAAGTTTCTGGGGTTCCAGGTAACTGCTGAGGGGATCAAGGTAGGCCCATCCAAGACTCAAGCTATCCTCACGATGCCGCTACCGCGAAATGTGAAGGATCTCCAAAGCTTCATGGGCAAGGTGAACTACATTCGACGTTTTATACTTGGTTTGGCCCAGCTTGTTGCTTCATTCACTCCCTTTCTGAAGAAAGAAGCAAGCTTCGCATGGACCACACTACAACAGGAAGCGTTTCGGAAGATTCAACGAATATTGTCATCTCCGAATCACCATAAAGGGTTCGCCTATTATGTCATCCCGGACGAAGAGCGAGTCCGGGACATCTTCAGATCTACTGGAGCCGACACCTCAAGGAAGCAGCCTCGAGAAGATAGCGATGTTTGCATCATCATGTCGAGAAAGAATCTGCAGCTTGGGTGAATCACTCTGTCAGAATTAAGAGGAATGCTTCAGCGAAACAGCGAACATCCAAATGATTATGTCAATAGGTCCCAAATTCAGGCACTGAAGGGTCACAATCCTAGTGTGATTGAACAACAAGTGGTGTAATTGAGCATCAATAGATGGTACCTGTCAATCGTGCTTTGTCGAAGAGCTTGTGCTTTCAGACACCCTATGAACTCCGTGAAGCTGTTAAATGCTCAGGTTGCAACATCACATGCCCTTCTAGAAAGAATAAGCCTGCCCGTAATAAAGAGCCTCATGATGTTCGTGGAAACATACATCTCACCAATGATCGAATTTTATGTAGTGGTAAAGGTTGTTGTTCACTCGGAGTTTGTTGGGATTGATTTAGGATTAAATATAGAAAATACTAAAAATAAGAAAATATATATACAAAAGTTGTCAAGATGAAGAGATGGTTGAGACTCGGGATTTCACCAAACAACAATTTCATGCAGTTCAAATACCAATTTTAAACAATAATAGCTCATAATATAAAGTTTCATTGACTCTAATTCATTGCCTAAAGTAGATTTCGAAAGTAATGAATGTAAATCTAAAGCATGGGATATCAAAACGTTTAAGCAAGCATAACCCATCAATTGAAATGACAACCATTCAATGATAATCATAATTCTATTAAATAATTGTGCAATTAGTCATAAAAAGAATTAATATAATTACACGCATTCGTGAAATTTGGTTTCCTCTGTTGTCCCAGTGTTGGGGTTTAGCTCCACATGGTGAAAACACACTCGTAATAATTTTTCATTGCTCTAAAGTGTTTACAAGTGGTGGAAAAGGAGAAAATATATAAAACAGTGAGTTTGGAACGCTTTATAGGCGTCACAGACTCTCTGTTACAGTGGTGTTGCGAATTCAAAATAAATGTTGCAGGGACGCTGTTAAATAAACTATTGCAGCACAACAGTCGCAAGTAGTGAGAATAGATCACACTTTATAAACGACAGACTATTAGTGTAGTCTGTTCTTCTTCTTCACTTCTCTGCGGATGATGAACATGGCTCTGCAACTTGATTATTTTCGCTCTCTTCTATCCCCTAACTCTCCATAACCTTCTATGTTCACCTTCTCAACTTATATAGTCTCACGACACCGAGAATACTCCCCCATAACTGCGAATGATCCTCCAATAAATTCATTATTCTCCTCTGCCAGTCACGGGAAATAATTCCCATGTATAGATCCTTTACGCGTCTGCATGGTGTTGGGGCACTCCAACACACTTAATACTCTTCCCAGACTGGTCATACCTCAACAGAAAAGATATCTTCCCTGTTTTATCGATGAACTTTCCATTTCCTAACCCGAGAACATAATCTTCCTTGTTTTATCAAAACTGCTTAATTCCTTCTCCTGTTTTACGATAATCACAAAAAATCTTCGGAATAACTGCACCAACATCTCCTCCCATAATCTCAGGTATCACCCAAAATAAATCCGAATCAAACCCAATAACAATTCCTCCCTGATTTACCGAGAATCGATGGAAATCACCTTTTCATTCGGTATTAAATTGCTTACCATCCCTGTTTTATGAAAACAAGTCGATATATATCCAAATATCCCAACAGCTCCGACTAAATCTCGTGGAAGTATCCTCCAGAAAATTACGCAGGAAGGAAAATCATCTTCCCGCCAAAACTGATTCTTAAAATGGAAGAAGATGACTGCCCCCTATCAGACACTGGGGTGCGAATAGCAGGTGTCTGTACATAGTACAAGAGGGTGTCCCTTATCAACTAGGTTCCCCTTATCCAACAGTGAGAGTCCGAATAACATGTGTCTTGCGGGCGCCTTAACCGCCTTTTCGAGCCGAATTTTCCAAAAATGTTTATTTCCCAAAAATGCCTATAAACAGATAAAACAAAATAATAAGTACGAAATCGAGTACCAACAATACGAAACATTGAGGACAAATTAGACACAAAAATGCGTCTATCAAATACCCCCAAACTTATTATTTGCTAGTCCTCGAGCAAAACTAATAAAAAATAAAACCGAGTTAATCTCGGGAGGGTTTACAAGAGGTGTACCCACAAAACCAAGACTTCTAATTGGTCACAAGTATCCAAAGAGCTATGAGGACATACATATTCTCAACCTATCTCCAAGTAACTAGAATGTCAGAGAAATTAAAGGAGCCAGCTCTAAAGCTGACTAAAGAAAAGGGGAGACACATCCGCAACACTGCTAGATAAAGAGATATCCGCTACACAGCTAGATAAACATTGTAAGATGCATCCGCTTTACAGCTGGATAAGATTAGGAGAGAGATAAAGATGAGAGGGACATCTGCTACACAACTGGACTAATTACGTGTGATGAGTTGAACCAGTGCTAGAAAGATCTTGTGCCAGATTGAAAGCGGACTAACAAAGCAACCAAATGTATCTTTCTTCAACTCTCTCATAGTGCTCAGTAGAAACAACGTCTTCTTCGGTCTTCAACTGTTGATGATAAACTATCGAACCTCATAGAACCTTGACAATTAACTCTTCTCTTCGATTTCTTGCTTGACTTAAAAAAATTTACTTCCCTATGGCCTTATTGAACAAAAAACTAATTATAGAACAAAAAGAACGTAATGATGATTTTTTTTTTATTTATTTTTTTTTGACACAAAAATTACAAGACAAAAATTTACATGTCCATGAGAGAAGGACTTTAAAAACTTGGATCTTCGCAACTTGTGATGTCTTGGTATCATGAATTCCAACAACTTATATCATTTGCTCTTATAACTAAGTCTTCAACTTTGATTTTTGAATTATTCTTTTCTATTGTTGCTTCTAAACCTTAAATGTCTTCAACTTTCTTCATAGATTTTGATGTCGCTCCGCTTGTTGATGATGATAAGTTTCTACTGAGAGAGAGTCGTAATTCAGTAACTAAGACTACATTGTGAGGTTGTTTTGTCTTTCTGCCATTTCCTGACCTACTTGCCTTTCCGTCATGGATGGTTAGGTCCGTCACGGTTACCCTCTAAAAGGAATAAGTTCTCTCCTGAATTTCAAGGATCTCAATGTCTTTTTCTCTAATGTATAAATAGGTTGTTATCCCTAGCATTCCAATTTCTTTCTTTTCGGTGAGAAACAGTATGTAAACTTAGCTAACCGGATACTATGTGACGCTAGAAGTTTCAAAAATGCGACTAAAAAGTTTTTCCCATACCCCCAAACTTAAATCTAAAATTGTCCTCAATGTTCCAAAGATGAAATTAAAAGCATGAACAAGAAGAAACTGTTACCAATTGAAGCAAAATAAATAAAGAAAGATATTACCGTGTCGCATGAATATTGGGTTACCTCCCAAGAAGTGCTAAGTTTAAAGTCTTCAGCCAGATTAAGAAAGGATTAGTCACCTTATAGAATCATAAAGTAATAGTCGGAATAACTGTGGATCACCAAAACCAAATAGGGCTATCACAAGTAAAAGGAATCTGCAACATGCCAAGAAAATTAACGGATAAAGCACGCCCTTGTCTAGTTTCCTGTTTAAGACAACTACATCTAGTTGTGGTTCAGGTTCAGGTTCTATAACTGGGTCTAGATAAAATATTTTCATGGACTGCATTTCCTCGTAGCTAAGGTCCGATTCAGGTATTAGAGTCTGTAAATACTCAAGTAAAAACTTGGAAGCACATAATAATAACCTAAATAATTGTGGATCTTTTAAGTCAATCAGTTGACCACGATGAAAGTAGTGGTCTTCCTTAAACAAATGTGTCGACCCTAATTTCCTAAAGTAATTAGGTTTAGTCTCAAAACTTAATAATTGACACATCTGAAACTTATATGTTCCCACAATTGGTTGAAAAATATTTGGTGGGAAAACAAAGTCAATTTGGGTACTATCGCTTGGGTAAACCACATCAACCAGAGGATGGGTTTCTAACAACTGAACTTCTTCCTGGACATTATTAGGTTCGGGAGATCTAGTATGAAGGTAATCTGGCACAATGGTTGAGGCACATATATCAAGTCCCAAGTGAGGGACCTTTCTAAGAGTCGAAGCACATGGAGAATGATAATCACCCCCAAACTTAGAGTTTTCAGTGTCTCTAGAAAGACTAGTCACAACTTCCCTAATTTCTAGGTCATCAGATTCCTGGAAATGGCCAATTGATTCTTCTAAGTCAGGTTCATCCTCACTCATCTCTACGAGTTCACTTCCTTTGTCTAAAACTATTGTTTTTAAATTGCTAGACTCAAAATAAACTTGTTCCTCTAAACCTTCGTTGGCTTCGTGAAAAGGAAATACTACATCGTCTAAAACGGGGGTATTTCTAGTCAAATCCTCATCCTTTTGAATAGGTGAATAATTATTAAAATTATTTGGATTTGTACTAGAAACAACACTATCATTATAAAGCTCAATCGGAGTAACAAATTCCTGATCACTATGCCTACATATTTTATGTTCTTCATCAATTATCCTCATCATAATCATCATTATAATAACATGAAAATGATCGAACTTCATCTAAACAAGTAGTGTTACCAATTCTAACCTCGTCATCTTGATTATGTGAATAAAAACTATCCTTATTTTCAAGGGTGGTATTGGGAACACTATATTGGAAATTAAGACTATCTTGAGCAAGTTTTTCCACAATCCTATTTGCAATCTCAGTAAATTGCTTGAGGGACTCTTCTAGAGAAATCTTAGTTGACTGCTCTACGGACTCTTCTGGGAGAAGAATATTATAAGTCTCTTTCATAAATAACTTCCGTGTTGACTCATTGAAACTCTTGAGAGACTCTTCTAGAGAAATAGAATGATTATTTTGCTCGTATGACCTGTAGGTATGTGGATAGTAATTGGGCTCACAATGGTATGGACCATAACCTTCAAAAATTTCGCGTTCCCAATCACTATTCA
Organism: Papaver somniferum; assembly: GCF_003573695.1. Taxonomy (NCBI): domain Eukaryota; kingdom Viridiplantae; phylum Streptophyta; class Magnoliopsida; order Ranunculales; family Papaveraceae; genus Papaver; species Papaver somniferum. The sequence goes on from NC_039364.1 coordinate 89,956,736, forward strand.
CACTATGGTCATAAAAAGGATAATATCCAAGCTGCTCAGTCGGATACTCATTGTATTGGCTACTATAATACCAGTTTGACATCCTAACTGCAAGGGAATTCTAAACAAGCACAAAGAAGGTTGACTCGAACACAACAAGCCTATTTTATCTAGCAAACAAAAAGCATGATGGCTCCACTTAGATTGTTTCTAGACCAACTTATATTCTTTCGAAAAGGAATTCGTTACAATCTAAGGAAACCCCTCTGGAATCAATCCGAGTCAAAGTAAGTTGAATAGAGGCGAGGGAAGCTCGGTGGAGCTTTGATACCCTAGGCCTCACCGGTATTACAAGGCGGCGCAGTCACGCATTCAACTCACAGAAGCCATCATGAACTTCGAAGTATGCTTAAAAGAGTAACCAATATTTTTCGAATGACTTTCCTATTAAGCTCGTTACCCTATCGGTCTCGTTCTAGTCAGTATTTTAAGCTTAGGTTCGCGTAGGTTACGTGTTCCTAAGGCGGGCAAGAAGGAAACGGTGATGAAATCCGAGTCCTTATCTTGATTTGGCCAGACCTTGCCCTTTACTAGAAAATTAAATCCGATTTCAGGTCCTCAACATATATGCATACAAAATCATCCAGTAAACCCGCTGACAGGAGATTCGCGAGTGTTTAGAATTCTTACCTCCCGTTCCAGACGGGGGATGAACCGTTGAAGTCGACTCGGGTCACGACTCCTATGTCATGTACGAACCCGAGGGGCCGAGGCGATATCGTAATCGCCGTCCTTCTCTGCACACAGTTTATATTTAAAACTACCCTTCCGTAGGGTTTTAAAAAAAATAAAGTCCCAAAATTCAATGTCCGAAAGAAAAGAAAAAATAAATGTCCAAAAATAAAATATTACATAAATAAAAACCATAATTACAGATTCTAAAAAAAATAAAATAAAATAATATACAAAATCTTCTTCTTCACTCCTTTTGGATTCCTCTTTTCTTTCCTTCTTTGGCTTCGCTTTTGTTTTCAGCACTTTCTCCCTTTTTCTTTAGCTCAGCTCCAAATCTGAAAACAAATAAGAAATACCAAAAGGCGTAAAGAAGAACAAAAATAATAAAAATAAAAATAAAACCTAAAAACAAATCTATACACAAGTCTGCGTCGGCGGCACCAAAAATTGATCGAATTTTATATAGTGGTAAAGGTTATCGTTCACTCGGACTTTGTTGAGATTGATTTAGGCTTAAATATAGAAAATACTAAAAATAAGAAAATATATATACAAAAGTTGTCAAGATGAAGAGATGGTTGGGACTCGTGATTTCACCAAACAACAATTTCATGCAGTTCAAATACCAATTCTAAACAATAATAGCTCATAATATAAAGTTTCATTGACTCTAATTCATTGCCTAAAGTAGATTTCGAAAGTAATGGATGTAAATCTAGAGCATGGGATATCAAAACATTTAAGCAAGCATAACCCATCAATTGAAATGACAACCATTCAATGATAATCATAATTCTATTAAATAACTGTGCAATTAGTCATAAAAAGATTAATATAGTTACCGCATTCGTGAAATTTGGTTTCCTCCGTTGTCCCAGTGTTGGGGTTTAGCTCCACATGGTGAAAACACGCTCGTAATAATTTTTCATTGCTCTAAAGTGTTTACAAGTGGTGGAAAAGGAGAAAATATATAAAACAGTGAGTTTGGAACGCTTTATAGGCGTCACAGACTCTCTGTTACAGTGGTGTTGCGAATTCAAAATAAATGTTACATGGACGCTGTTAAATAAACTATTGCTCAAAACTATTGCAGCACAACAGTCGCAAGTAGTGAGAATAGATCACACTTTATAAACGACAGACTATTAGTGTAGTCTGTTCTTCTTCTTCACTTCTCTGCGGATGATGAACATGGCTCTGCAACTTGATTATTTTCGCTCTCTTCTATCCCCTAACTCTCCATAACCTTCTCTGTTCACCTTCTCAACGTATATAGTCTCACAGCACCGAGAATACTCTCCCATAACTGCGAATGATCCTCCAATAAATTCATTATTCTCCTCTGCCAGTCACGGGAAATAATTCCCATATATAGCTCCTTCACACGTATGCATGGTGTTGAGGCACTCCAACACACTTAATACTCTTCCCAGACCGGTCATACTTCAACAGAAAAGATATCTTCTCTGTTTTATCGATGAACTTTCCATTTCCTAACCCGGGAACATGATCTTCCCTGTTTTATCAAAACTACTCGGACTGCTTAATTCCTTCTCCTATTTTACGATAATCACGAAAAATCTTCGTAATAACTGCACCAACATCTCCTCCCATAATCTCACGTATCTCCCAAAATAAATTCGAATCAAATCCAATAATAATTCCTCCCTGATTTACTGAGAATCGATGGAAATCACCTTTTCATTCGGTATTAAATTGCTTACCATCCCGGTTTTATGAAAACAGGTCGATATATATCCAAATATCCCAGCAGCTCCGACTAAATCTCGTGGAAATATCCCAGCAGCTCCGACTAAATCTCGTGGAAGTATCCTCCAGAAAATTACGCAGGAAGGAAAATCATTTTCCCGCCAAAACTGATTCTTAAAATGGAAGAAGATGACTGCCCCCTATCAGACACTGGGGTGCGAATAGCAGGTGTCTGTACATAGTACAAGAGGGTGTCCCTTATCAACTAGGTGCCCCTTATCCAACAGTAAGAGTCCGAATATATGTGTCTTGCGGGCGCCTTAACCACCTTTTCGAGCCGAATTTTCCAAAAATGTTTATTTCCCAAAAATGCCTACAAACACATAAAACAAAATAATAAGTACGAAATCGAGTACCAACAATACGAAACATTGAGGACAAATTAGACACAAAAATGCGCCTATCAACCAACAGGCAATGCAAGCTTCAGCCTTCTGTAAGCAGTTTCGCTGAAGCGGCAAGACGAAAACCACCGAGATACAACACCCTGCATGTCCAAAATCACCAACTCCAAACTCCAGTACCATATGCACGACTGCCACAACGGTGAAACAACGTCCAAGATATTCCATATCTGGATCGACGATAACTACGTCAATGAGAGACGCTTTCAGAATTTGTCTCCCGTAGAAGAATTAGTTGCATTACCAAAGAAGTATGTGATGTGTCGGAAAACCGACTTTAATTAACCGCAAGTATAACCGCAAGTATACGATGCACTATATGTGAATAGTGGCAAATAGGGATCGTTCCCATGAGGAGAGCTAAACTCTTTTTCCAATCAATACTAGTAACTTTCAAGTCAAGAATAGTTCAAAGTGGAGATTTCATAATTCCTATAAGCTAACAAATTGAACCAAAACAAAACAATTAAGATTGTATCAAAGATGTGGAAGTATTAGGGCTACGGAATCCGTTGTAAGTTACGTTTACTAATGTTCTATCACAAGGTCTCAAATTTACTCATGCGAAGTTGCAAACCTAGCTACTAACGCACGGAAGATATTTCATTAAGGATTTATAGGCAAGAATTATCATAAATTATTGTTTGTTCTCAACCTAGAAGGTAGACATCCCTAGTACTAAGAATACATGACATACATAGTCTTGGAATAATCATACAACAATCAATAACAAGGTTCAGTGAGTATTTCTATCAACCTAACAATAGACTATACATGGCATAGAATATGAGAAGTTGAATAGAAGATAAATCATTGTAGAGAAACTCAAACAAATGACATTAAGCTCACAGTTGGTAGAAACCCTTGTTTTAGAACATGAATAAAATAAACCTACAAGTTCATCCTTCACCCTAACAATAGATTTAGCTAGACATGGTTTTGCTCAAAGCCATAAAAAATGATATAAAGATGAATAAACTCAACATATAGAAAATCAATCAAATGAAATGGAGCTAAACCTAATTGCTTCCCTGATTACGGCGTGCCTTTTTTTCTCCTCTCGCCGGCTATTTGTAGGTTTTGCTGCTCACTCCAACTAGGACCGAGCTGTAATTGCCAGGCCCAATCCAAGCACCACCTAACTCCCAGATTCAGGCCCTTCCAACACCAGCCATAGCATCATTCTCAAATCAACCCAACACAGATTCAATTCACCGGCTCTACAATCTCCATTCCCTGACCATCTAACTTCTAGGCTACAGCATCTACTTCCATTCTGTAACAATAACCGCCAGATTTTAAGCTTAATCTAGACTTCATTCAAGTGAATTGGTCCATCTTCATTCCCGTTTATACAGCCACAGAAACCCCATGAACTGAACTCAATTTTCGGAACTGCAATTCACATATATTTGTGCTAACAGTCGCATACAGATCTGGACTTCGCCACAAATGCCCATCGACATGCTTCTCCCATCCGCAGCATCTTTCTTCCCCAACTGCACATCTCAAATTAACCACAGAACCCCAATTTCAGTTCGAGTTCAGAAATCTCCAATTTCAGTTGTCGCTGTTGCACCAGAAACCTCCCAAAATCAGTTGTTTAATCTTCTCGTACACATGGCATCAACACTAATTTGAATCACTCAGCATTATTACATTTCTGCAATCACCCATTAAAAACTTGCTCAAAGGTGTGGCGTCAGTGACAGTCTTCACAACCCCGTTCAACTTGCATCACCATCTCTACTTCTTTCTCATCTGCAATCCCCATACATCTGTTGCTTAAACTTCTCGTACCCAGCCACGAATCGATGGCCGCAACCCTAATTCGAATTATCGAACAACACCAGTTCTTCTTCAATCAACAGACCCCAAATAATACCACCTGCAATTAATCCTCACTGCAACAATACCAACAGCAATCGTCATTTCTGTTCTCCGGCGTCTTTCTTCATTCGTGCCATTAACAGCAGTCCTCATCTCTTTGCTTTTCTCATCAACTGAACTTGAGCTCGATCCGACACCAAACCAAATCATCATCAGTTGCTATCTTCAATTTCACAACGGAATTCATCTCGAGCTTCCATCCTTGTTCTACATAAAATTCCCAACCCAAACTCACAGATCTGTCTTGTTGCCGCTGATTAACCCCCAAAACAGAACCAATTCAGCCAATTTTGCTGTCTTATAACCCCACTTCAGCGATAACGAACCCTACAGATCTTCGAACGGCAACTGCTTGAAATACTCCGTCCACAATGATGCTCTCAGATCTCCTTTTCTCTGTTAATGACTCCACCAGCTTGATTGAGAAATGAAAACCTCTATGCTTTCTTCTTGTTTTGATACGAGATGAGATGTAATGGAAAACCACAGACAAGATGTGGTGGTGAAATGGGCCACGTCTCCTACTTATTCTTCATATGCTTACTTCACACGGGGACAATCCTTGTAGTACTTCAGATCGTGAAATTAGGGGTGTAAATTCGGGTAGGCCGGGCCGCACGACCCAAAAACTAAGACGGGCCGGGCAGGCCAGACTTAATATTTGTGAGCCCGTAAACAAATTCAGGCCGGGCACAAGTAGATAATTTGCTACCCAAAGACCGCCCAAAGCCCGCTTTTTAAACGGCCAGGCCAGATCGGGTCGGACAGACCACTATTTTGATTTTCTTTTTTTTAAGTTTAAATTTTCAAATGAACGGTATTAAATACAATATCCTTTTCTTTCCAACATCGCATATCGTAAGTGATAGTATTATTTTATATTTAAATTACACTGACAAATTTTTAATTTTAGCCTATAATAAATAATTAATTAGAGTACAATAAACTTTCTAATAAAAAAATATATTACCACTAATGTTTTGAAAAGGTTAATTATAAGTAAAAAACAATTATATATTTTATTTTTCTTGACACAAAATTGACATTTATAAAATTGTAACTTTAAAGTCTTTTTAAGAGGATATTAAATGATTAATGGCACATAGAAGGCTTTCAGGCCGGGCACCAGACCGGGTATCAGGCCGGGCATCATAATTAATCGCAAAGCCCGAGACCGCCCAATAAATTAATCCAGGCCAGGCCGGGTGGTCCATGACGGGCCATAACAGGCTTTGGGCTACTTCGGGTACAGGCGGGCTCGGACGGATACAGGCAGGCTGAGTATTTTCGGGTATTATTTACACCCCTACGTGAAATGCAGCTAAGTAGGTGGTGTTGTGAGTGACTCGAGTGGTGCTGATATATAAAGATAAAGGCCAACCACTTTGTTCATTTATGTCGCAAAATTCCAATTAGCTCATTTAGCCGTTTATTCTGTGATGAACGGATTTCACTTGTAATTCCTGTAAAAGACTTGAAACGGTATTATTAGTCAATAAACGAGACCTAGCTAGTATAAATGTGGGTTATAAAATTATCGCACTTACGTGCTTATCAGATTCCCCCACATTTATATTTTGCTAGTCCCGAGCAAAAAAAAACATAATCCACTCTACAACTGGATAAAATGGGAGATAGGGGAATCCGCTCTACAGCTGGATATAATAGGGGATAGAGGAAATCCACTCTACAGCTGGATATAATAGGGGATAGGGAAATCCACTCTACAGTTGGATATAATAGGGGATAGGGGAATCCACTCTACAGCTGGATATATCATTTATTTATTTTTTTAAGAGAAACTCTAGTGAAGGTGAAAACCGATAAAAAAAAAACTGAAGTGCGAACCACTCCCCCACACTTAAACATTACATTGTCCTCAATGTAATTGAGTCATCCAATGTAAAGTTAAGATGGGAAAAATCTAAAGCAAATAAATAAAAACAAAAGATAAAGAAAATGGGAACAAATCTGGTGGGTTGACTCCCACGAAGCAAAATCCAATGGGTTGAATCCCATGAAGCAATTGGCATTTGTTTCCCTGCAAAAAGAAAACAAAACATAAAAAGGAACAAGAATCCACTAATATACAACAACAATAATTTAAACAGTTTTAGTCTTGATAAACCGGATCTTCGAGGAGGATAGTTTCCACCTCGGTATTGATGAGCTCTAAAAATGGTTTCACTCGTTGTCCATTGACCTTAAACACATTGCCAGATTCTCTATTCTCGAGTTCAACAGCCCCATGAGGGTAGACTTCTTTAACATAGTAAGGGCCTGTCCAACGTGATCTCAACTTGCCAGGAAATAAATGCAACCTAGAATTATACAAGAGAACTTTCAGCCCAAGTTCAAATGACTTACGACTAATCGACTTATCATGAAACACTTTAGTTTTCTCTTTGTAAAGCTTTGCATTCTCATATGTATCATTCCTAATCTATTCTAACTCATTGAGTTGAAGCTTACGGTGATTCCCAGCTGTAGACAAATCAACATTAAAGGTCTTAATGGCCCAATAGGCCTTATGTTCTAACTCAACCGGTAAATGACATGCCTTACCATAGACAAGTCGATACGGAGACATACCAATGGGTGTCTTATAAGCAGTCGGTAAGCCCAAAGTGCATCCAATAATCTTGCAGACCAATCTTTACGATTTGGATTCGCCGTTTTCTCTAATATTTGCTTAATCTGTCGGTTAGAAACTTCGACTTGACCACAAGTCTGGGGGTGATATGGTGTAGAGACTCTATGAGTAATGGAGTACTTACTTAAAAGAGTCTTGAAAGAACTATTGCAAAAATGTGACCCTCCATCACTAATAATGGCTCTAGGAGTACCAAATCGAGAAAATATGTATTCTCTAACGAACTTGATCACAACGTTGCGATCATTCGTCTTGGTAGGTATGGCCTCAACCCATTTAGACACATAATCCACTGCTAACAAGATGTATACATTACCGTTTGAAGAAGGGAAAGGTCCCATGAAGTCTATTCCCCATACGTCAAATATCTCTACTATCAATATGGAGTTCAGCGGCATCATGTTGCGCCTAGTAATCCTTCCCATCTTTTGGCACCTGTCACAACTTCGACAAAACTCATGAGTATCATGAAACAAAGTAGGCCAATAAAATCCACATTGCAGAATTTTGGCAGCCGTTTTCTTAGAGCTAAAATGGCCACCACAAGCATAAGAATGGCAAAAAGTGATAACACTCATAATTTCATCATTAGATACACATCTGCGAATAATCTGATCAGGACAATATTTGAACAAATATGGATCATCCCAAAAAAAATGCTTAACCTCAGCTAAAAATTTAGTTCTATCTTGTTTCGACCAATGCTCAGGAATTTGGTCAATAGCAAGATAATTAACAATATCAGCAAACCAAGGTAATTGTGAAACAACAAACAATTGTTCATCGGGAAACGATTCATGCAAAGGTAAGGTATCATTAGAAGAATCTGAAATGATCCTAGAAAGGTGATCTGCCACTACGTTTTCAGATCCCTCCTTGTCCTGAATATCAAAGTTAAACTCCTGCAGCCATAATATCCATCTAATCAACCTAGGTTTAGCATCCTTTTTGGAAAGAAGGTACTTCAATGCAGCATGATCAGAGAATATAATGATTTTGGACCCTAAAAGGTAAGGTATGAACTTTTCTAGAGCAAACATAATCGATAAGAGTTCTTTTTCAGTAGTGGTGTAATTTAATTGTGCATCATTCAATGTCTTACTAGCATAGTAAATAACACATTGTGCTTTATCCTTGCGCTGTCCTAAAACAGCTCCAACTGCAAAATTAGAAGCGTCACACATAATCTCAAATGGAAGATTCCAATTAGGCGGTTGTATAATAGGGGCAGAAGTTAACAACAATTTCAGCTTCTCAAAAGCTGCAACACAAGTTTCATCAAAGACAAAAGCAACGTCCTGACCAAGAAGATTGCATAAAGGACGTGAGATCTTACTAAAATCTTTAATAAAACGACGGTAAAAACCTGCATGACCAAGGAATGATCTAACTTCCGTAATTGTACGTGGAGGTTCCAACTTAGAAATTAAATCAACCTTAGCCGTGTCTACTTCTATACCCTTGGAAGAAACAATGTGACCTAATACAATTCCCGACTGAACCATGAAGTTACATTTCTCCCAATTCAAGAAAAGATTATTCTCCTTGCATCTAACTAGGACAAGAGTGAGATGATGGAGGCATTTATCGAAAGAAGATCCAAACACAGAAAAATCATCCATGAAAACTTCAATAAACCTTTCTACCATGTCAGAGAATATGCTTAACATACAACGCTGGAAAGTGGCGGGTGCATTACACAACCCAAATGGCATGCATCTATATGCAAATGTCCCAAATGGACAGGTAAAAGTGGTATTTTCTTGGTCTTCAGGGGCAATAGGGATTTGGTTATAACCGGAGTAACCATCTAAGAAACAATAGTAACTATGACCGGCTACTCTCTCAAGCATTTGGTCGATGAATGGCAGAAGAAAATGATCTTTCCTCATGACCTTGTTCAATCTTCTATAGGAAATGCATACACACCACCCGGTGGTCTGCCGAGTGGGAATCAATTCATTACAATCATTCTTGACTACGGTAATTCCTGATTTCTTGGGTACAACTTGAACAGGGCTGACCCAAGTATTGTCGGATATCGGGTAAATGATACCTGCATCCAATAGTTTCAGAACTTCCTCTCTTGCTACCTCTTTCATGTTAGGATTTAGCCTACGTTGCATTTCTCTCGATGTTCTAGAATTCTCTTCTAAGTATATATGATGCATACAATCACTAGGACTTATACCTTTCAAATCTGCAATGGACCAACCTATAGCCGTTCTATGTTCTCTAAGGACATCTACCAACTTACTTTCCTGTTCTAGTGTGAGATTAGAAGCAATAATGACAGGTAAAGTGTTTTTAGAGCTTAAGTAAACATATTTTAAAGTGTCGGGCAATGGCTTAAGAGTCAAGGTCGGAGCTTTCTCGACTGATGGAACTAGTCGAGACTCGGACAGTATAAGAGGTTCAATTTTGGGCTTCCATTTACTAGTGTCTAGCAGTGGTGTGGAGTCTAACAATGCATTAACTTCACAAATAACACTATTATCAGTTATATCCTGCCCAAAATGAGTTAAACATGCTTCTAATGGATCTTCTAAATGATTCTGCAAGAAAGTATCATGAACAATTTCATCAATCATACAAACAGTTTCATGGTCATTAAAATCAGGAGGCGAACGTGCAACAGTAAAGACATTCACTTCCATTTTCCAACTACCAAAAGTAAGTTCCATAATACCATTCCTACAGTTTATGATCGCATTAGTGGTTGCTAAGAAAGGTCGTCCTAAAATAATATGAATTTGACCACTAGGGTCTGCCACAGATTGTGTATCTAGAATAATAAAATCCACAGGATAAACAAAGCTATCAACCTGCACAAGAATATCTTCTACTACTCCTCTAGGAATTTTAATAGACCTATCATCCAATTGGAGTGTGACATTAGTGGGTTTCAAGTCACCAAGTCCTAGTTGTTCATACGCAGAATATGGCAAAAGATTCACACTAGCGCCTAAATCTAATAAAGCATGCTCAATCTTGTGTTTTCCTATAGTGCATGCAATAGTAGGACAACCAGGATCTTTGTATTTAGGCGGCGTTTTCTGCGTAATGATAGATCTCACTTGTTCAGCAAGAAAAGCTCTTTTCTGCACATTCAAATTACGTTTCACAGTGCACATATCTTTCAAGAACTTAGCATACAAAGGAATTTGTTTAATGGCAATGGCATCTAGAAGAGGAATGTTAATCTTAACTTGTTTAAAAACTTCTAAGATGTCACTAGAACTAGCTCCTTTCTTACGGGGTAGTAATCGTTGACGAAATGGAGCACGAGGAACATAAGTATTTTCAGATTCATCTTTTTCAGGTTCATTGGTTTCTTTTTGTGCCGAAGGTGTAACCTGCGTCACAATGGGTGTGTTCCTGTCATGCTCATTTTCCTTAGGATTACTAACATGATTATCAATGATCCGTCCGCTTATTAAGGAAGTAACGACTTGGACTTGATCGGAGGATTTAGCATCAGATGTGTTGACCTCAAGAGAACCCTTAGGGTTAGGCATTGTTTGACTTGGGAACTGTCCCTTGTCTCTATCATTCATTTGACTAGCAAGCTGACCTACTTGTCGTTCTATATTTGCTATTGGACCTTGCAGTGGTCTGCTCTAAGTTTGTTATTGACTTTTGAGTAGCCTGCATAAACAAACTTAGACTTTCTTCCATACTAGGCATTCTTTGGTTAGAAGAATCATTAGGAATGGAAGGTTTCTGAGTGTACCACTAGCATTATTAGACTTACCTTCGTACTGACCTCTAGACCATGAAAAGTTAGGGTGTCTTGTCCACCCTGGGTTGAAAGTATTGGAATAAGGGTCATATTTACGACGATTATCGTGATAGAGAGCATTGACTTGCTCACCACCATCGTCATAAAAGGTTTGGTCTGAAGACTCGACAAAAGGCTTAGCTTTAGAACTATGTTCTAGCGATTCAAGCCTTCTTGTCAAAGAAGCTATTTTAGCGTCAGAGTCAAATTGAATATCAACTCTGTATGCTCCTTTGCTATTAGCAATTGACCTTACTGTTTCCTTAGCGTCCCATTCTTGGGTTTTTTCAGCTACCTCTTGCAAGAATGCATACCCCTTTTCAGCACTTTTATCCTGAAAATTACCAGCACAAAGTGACTCTACCGTGGTCATAGTTTTATGATCTAATCCTTCGTAAAGAATCAACGTAAGCCTAGGAGTATCAAATCCATGGTGTGGATACTGCAGCAAAAGATCATGGAATCTCTCTAAGTAGTCACAGAGAGATTCTCCCTGTTGTTGCACAAAACTATCCATTTTCTGACGGATGGCAGAAGTCTTATGCCTAGGGAAAAGTTTGTTCAAAAACAGTTTTGCCATGTATTCCCAAGTCTTAACCGACGAAGGAGCCAAAGCATCTAACCAAAATTTTTCCTTATCCTTTAATGAGAAAGGGAACAACCTAAGTTTAAGGTATTCATCAGACAAATTTTTAATTTTAACCGTACCACACAGTTCTTCAAAGTCTCTAATGTGATAGTAAGGATTTTCATTCTCCTTACCATAAAAGTTGGGAAGAGCCTGAAGGGTATTTGTCCTAATCTCATAAGTTGTTGTAGTAGCAGGCAAAACAATGCACGAAGGTTGGGAGACTCTAGTTGGATACATATAGTCTCTCAAACTTACTAGATACATATAGTCTCTCAAACTCTTAACTGGAGGGTTTTCACCCTCATCATCGGTTCCAGCCATAAATAGTGGAGCAAATTTATTTCTATCCCAACCAACCGGAAAATCACACATACACTAACCACAAGCAAAGAGTTGAATCGTACTTACTTTGCAAAAGCTTTGCAAATAAATCAAGCACTTACTCTTTTTGAGCTCGTTACTAATTCCTATGCCGCAATCCAAAATAACTAAGAAAGGTACCTATAAGAGTCAAACCAAATCAGCAAAAAGAACTAACAAAAATCTAAAAGAAAAACTAAAAACAAAGCAATAACTACATTAAATCCAAAACTACTGACTAGAAAGTCTAAATATCAATTAGAGAGGGTTTTGCAACCACTCCCAGGCAGCGGCCTCAAAAACTTGATGTGTCGGAAAACCGACTTTAATTAACCGCAAGTATACGATGCACTATATGTGAATAGTGGCAAATAGGGATCGTTCCCATGAGGAGAGCTAAACCCTTTTTCCAATCAATACTAGTAACTTTCAAGTCAAGAATAGTTCAAAGTGGAGATTTCAGAATTCCTATAAGCTAACAAATTGAACCAAAACAAAACAATTAAGATTGTATCAAAGATGTGGAAGTATTAGGGCTACGGAATCCGTTGTAAGTTACGTTTACTAATGTTCTATCACAAGGTCTCAAATTTACTCATGCGAAGTTGCAAACCTAGCTACTAACGCACGGAAGATATTTCATTAAGGATTTATAGGCAAGAATTATCATAAATTATTGTTTGTTCTCAACCTAGAAGGTAGACATCCCTAGTACTAAGAATACATGACATACATAGTCTTGGAATAATCATACAACAATCAATAACAAGGTTCAGTGAGTATTTCTATCAACCTAACAATAGACTATACATGGCATAGAATATGAGAAGTTGAATAGAAGATAAATCATTGTAGAGAAACTCAAACAAATGACATTAAGCTCACAGTTGGTAGAAACCCTTGTTTTAGAACATGAATAAAATAAACCTACAAGTTCATCCTTCACCCTAACAATAGATTTAGCTAGACATGGTTTTGCTCAAAGCCATAAAAAATGATATAAAGATGAATAAACTCAACATATAGAAAATCAATCAAATGAAATGGAGCTAAACCTAATTGCTTCCCTGATTACGGCGTGCCTTTTTTTCTCCTCTCGCCGGCTATTTGTAGGTTTTGCTGCTCACTCCAACTAGGACCGAGCTGTAATTGCCAGGCCCAATCCAAGCACCACCTAACTCCCAGATTCAGGCCCTTCCAACACCAGCCATAGCATCATTCTCAAATCAACCCAACACAGATTCAATTCACCGGCTCTACAATCTCCATTCCCTGACCATCTAACTTCTAGGCTACAGCATCTACTTCCATTCTGTAACAATAACCGCCAGATTTTAAGCTTAATCTAGACTTCATTCAAGTGAATTGGTCCATCTTCATTCCCGTTTATACAGCCACAGAAACCCCATGAACTGAACTCAATTTTCGGAACTGCAATTCACATATATTTGTGCTAACAGTCGCATACAGATCTGGACTTCGCCACAAATGCCCATCGACATGCTTCTCCCATCCGCAGCATCTTTCTTCCCCAACTGCACATCTCAAATTAACCACAGAACCCCAATTTCAGTTCGAGTTCAGAAATCTCCAATTTCAGTTGTCGCTGTTGCACCAGAAACCTCCCAAAATCAGTTGTTTAATCTTCTCGTACACATGGCATCAACACTAATTTGAATCACTCAGCATTATTACATTTCTGCAATCACCCATTAAAAACTTGCTCAAAGGTGTGGCGTCAGTGACAGTCTTCACAACCCCGTTCAACTTGCATCACCATCTCTACTTCTTTCTCATCTGCAATCCCCATACATCTGTTGCTTAAACTTCTCGTACCCAGCCACGAATCGATGGCCGCAACCCTAATTCGAATTATCGAACAACACCAGTTCTTCTTCAATCAACAGACCCCAAATAATACCACCTGCAATTAATCCTCACTGCAACAATACCAACAGCAATCGTCATTTCTGTTCTCCGGCGTCTTTCTTCATTCGTGCCATTAACAGCAGTCCTCATCTCTTTGCTTTTCTCATCAACTGAACTTGAGCTCGATCCGACACCAAACCAAATCATCATCAGTTGCTATCTTCAATTTCACAACGGAATTCATCTCGAGCTTCCATCCTTGTTCTACATAAAATTCCCAACCCAAACTCACAGATCTGTCTTGTTGCCGCTGATTAACCCCCAAAACAGAACCAATTCAGCCAATTTTGCTGTCTTATAACCCCACTTCAGCGATAACGAACCCTAAAGATCTTCGAACGGCAACTGCTTGAAATACTCCGTCCACAATGATGCTCTCAGATCTCCTTTTCTCTGTTAATGACTCTACCAGCTTGATTGAGAAATGAAAACCTTTATACTTTCTTATTGTTTTGATACGAGATGAGATGTAATGGAAAACCACAGACAAGATGTGGTGGTGAAATGGGCCACGTCTCCTACTTATTCTTCATATGCTTACTTCGCACGGGGACAATCCTTGTAGTACTTCAGATCGTGAAATGTAGCTAAGTAGGTGGTGTTGTGAGTGACTCGAGTGGTGCTGATATATTAAGATACCAGGCCAGCCACTTTGTTCATTTATGTCGCAAATTTCAATTAGCTCATTTAGCCGTTTATTCTCTGGATGAACGGATATCACTTGTAATTCATGTAAAAGGCTTAAAACGATATTATTAGTCAATAAACGAGACCTGGCTAGTATAAATGTGGGTATAAAATTATCGCACTTACGTGCTTATCAGTATGACTGGGGACTTCTTAGCACTGCCCATCTCAAAGATGGTGAATTTAGAGAGATGCAAGCACGCTATCATTATGATTCAAAGATGTCCAAAGACGAGGATATACTCAAGAGAGCAGACGTAAAGACGGCCTCATGAACCTAGCGTGACAACATCTATCAAGTCGGAAGCTCTGGATACTCGTGGGCAGGGGACTGTCTCCCTCTTCTCTATTACATGAAGAAACATCAAGAAATCCATCGGTTCCAGCTTATCCCTCTAATAACGAGACGATCTCTACTATTGTATGAAGAGTGCCAAGTTCGTACAAGTTGCCACCACGCCTCTCCCTGCCAGTCTCTTCTGATCACAGCTGCTGCCAAGAACCATTGTTGCTCGTCGATTTATACCATCCAGAGCTTCACCATATCAACGACCACTACGTACAAAGGCCCATCAGGCATACAAGATAGAGCCACGTAGACGACGTTTGGGGACTGAGGCTCAGCATGAAATTCCTTCGCTTGGTAACATCTAACTTTGTCTCATAAGTTTTATATTTATTTGTCACCATCTAATGCCTACCCCACAATAATGCAACCATTATGTGCTAAGCATGGAACTTAATGTTGATGGTGGATTTTAGTTCAAGGATAAAATTGTAAAACCAAATTTAATGTGTTGACATCCTGCAAAGGATAAAGCCGTGTGCTGACATCCTGCAGAGGATAAAGCTGTTTGATAAGTGATCAGCACCTCTTCGCTTTATTAATTCACCTAGAATGGAGCATGTGGCAACAATCCCAAATATTCTGTGAATTAAATACACAAATTCACCTAGAATGAAGCATGTAGCAACAATCCCGAATATTCTGTGAATTTTTAGCATTATTGATTAATGCATGGTTTGCCTAGTATTTCCTGTGTTGTTCCCGAGAACTCTCACTATTGGTGCGACATGATGACTGAGTGTTGCTCTTAATAGAGTAACATGAATATCCAAGTATCAATAATGAGGCATGCACGAAATACTCGTACATGCAACATCTCTCGATGTGCTTATATTAGCCCGATTGAGCATATTTAATCTGGACTGACCGTATCAGTCTCAGAAATGATCACGGCCACGCAGGTTGACCGCATGATCTAACTAGCCTAGACGAACCCTAGCAGGAGCAGGCTATCACCTTAATGATCACCAACGAGCCTATTTATGCCCTAGCCGGTCGAACATTATACTTCACTTCCCAACGTGCCAAAACACCAACCATAAAGAAGGGTGGCCGTGCTTCTTTGGAAGAAGCTCGAATGAGCAAGACTGCTTAAGACAGTCTCAAAACGATCGTGACCGTCCAACTTCACTAGCCTGATTGGACGGCTTAGATCGCACCATGAAAGATGGAGGAGGCGCCAACACGCACATTGGCGGGCCCACTCTATCCCTGCCCGATCGGTTTTCACGACCAAGCCATGGAGCAATAAACGTTTGCTCGAAACATGGCTGGCGTGATGCTTTAAAGGCCGCGGAAAGTCCACTAGTGTCTTAAATCGATCACGACCATCCAACTTCGCCAGCATGTTTTGATGGCTTAGATCACACCTAGGACCATCAGACAGGTACGGATATGTTCACCATCGGCCCAGCGTGAGCCCCACATGGTCGGCCTACCCAAAGGAGAAGCATAGCCTGCCAAACCGATCGGCTAAAGTTGCACGCGCGTGACCGGCCCAAAACCCTAATTAAGGTTTGCAGCATGGCATATGTGTCGCAGATTGATCACGGCCATCCATCTTCACCAGCTCGGATGGAGGGTGTAGATATAGACTAAGGAGGTCCAGGGAGCATCAATGTGATCACTGCGGGCCCACCTATATGTGTCACCGATCGGCCGAAGTGGAGCGGGACCAGACGCCTCGAAATGCGCGCCTCAAAGGTAGCGCACCGCGGTCCCCCTAAAATCCTTTGCGGCATATAATTCATGTCGCAAATCGATCATGGCCACTCATCTTTGCCAGTCAAATTAAGTGGCCTAGATTGACCCTTCGTGGGACAGAGAGGTACAGGCGTGCACAATAACAGGCCGCCTCCATGCAGGACCGATCGGTCCCACCAAAACCCATGCTTGAGTTAGATCAAGCCAAAGAGGGATGCTTGCGCACCTCTTAAAACCCTAAAATTCCATCAACGATCGCAGATTTATGCCGTAAACCATCTCGTCCGTCCAACTTTGCTAGCTTGGTCGGACAGCCTAGGTTGAAAGCTAGACGACCAATGAAATATCTCGATGATCACCGTCCGCCACTCTTCCACATGGAATGATCGACCATGAGATGGCTCACCCATGCGGCCTCCAAACGATCACTCGAAAATGGCTGGACGTGATGTTGTTTTAAGACGCTTAATCCGCGACTTATTCGGTTAAGCCTTAAAACATCGATGTTTCATACATATTGATCATATTCGATGCATTACATGCATATAATATACACGATATTTTATAAATATCGATTTCTTAAATAACTTAGTTATTTAACTTAGCACCGTATGCTACTTCCAGTGGGTCCCACGATCCACTTATTTGAAACATCATGCATGTCACAAACTGGGGGATACTTACTGGGGTATTGGTCTGGAGGTTTACAGCGTTCAGCGTACAACGCGCCATCACAAGAACGTGTCAGGAGGCATGGACAGTTAGCGATGATGGGAGAAGTGGGGAAAGACTGATCGTGTGACACTAACACGACCCCACTATTCCATCACTCCACTTCCTACGAGAGACGAGGGTTGTGCTCAATGACTTGTATAAATAGGTTCTCCTCCCTATTTCCAAGATACACATAAATCAAGTATTGATACAACATATCCAGAAAACACTCAGAGTTGATTGCTTACATTATTGCAAGCCAGTTCGATATTCTGATACAAGTCATAAACAGCCAACGCCTTCACAATCTCAACACCTTCTTCACTTCCCTCCCTAAGATCAACCCCATCTCCTTCACTTTGTGACCGAAGCAAGTCTGGAACGACCATTTCTTATTTTAGGCCAGAATTGTATCAATTGATCTCTCGAATCAGAAAGCACTCCCGTGCAGTGCATTTGTTTAAGGTTTAGATTCGTTTGTCACCCACACACCCAAATTTACCAAAAACCGCAGAAATAGTTTTCACCCATTAACAACGGCTTCCAAACTTTTGATGAAATATTTGAAGGGCCCAGCATCCCATTCACATCTCCTAGTGACGCCCGGGTTGATAATTGGATCGGGTCCCCAGGCCTGGGTGAGAGGAGAAGTGACTGGTTGCAGAAATGTTTGTTAAGTAAGACTTACTTGTGTTCGAAATCTGCGGATGAACGTCGACGGAATCTCTCCAGGAAATTGGATTACACTGGCAAGTTGTTGATACGGCATCATATAATCTTCAGGTTTGGACGGCTTGTTGGAAATCCTTTCAGGTATTGACACTGGCAGAGGACATACTCCTAACTTTGCTTTATTGTTATGCACCCACGAACGCCCCAAAACCATATCATAATTTGGGCATTCTTTAATAATGTGGAATTTTCCGTGTGTTAGAGCATCTCCCACCTTGATTTCGAGGTTAATGTACCCGTAAGCGTTCATTGCTTCACCTTCTGAGTTGTTGATCATAATTGGGGAGTGGGTAGCCTCCTGCTTTGAAATTCCTGCAGCTCTTAGAGTCTTGACGGTAATGATGTTGAAATCAGAGGCCGCGTCGATCAGTGTGCTATTGAACTCGGTATTCTTTAGGTAAGCAGTGGTCAGCAGTCCCCAGTTGCATTTTCCAACAGTGTTTCCCGAGAGAGGTTGGGATTTAGGATTGGCCTCTTCGACAGAAAATAGCCGCTTGCCTGACACAACGCGATTGAGGGCTGCAAATATGTCTTAACACTGCGCCTTGGAGAAGTAGAGGATTTCGCACACACGCTGCATCATGGACTGCACAATTTTGTGAACAGAGTCCCCAGAAAGCATACAGCTTCTGACTGGAATAGGATCTCTGTGGACTCCTTCATTGCCCAGTTGAAGTTCTCCCGCATCCACCTTTTCCTTGAAAATCCGTTTCAGTTTATTGCATTCATGGGTTGGGTGATGAAAGAACCTGTGGTAACAACAATACTTGGGATTTGCTATTTCCTCGTCAGTTGGCGGGCGCCTGATAGGGGGTAGTTTGATAGCATCATCTTGAATCCATGCTTCCAGGAGTTCAATCACTTCCTCAATTGGAAATTGGAAGTCTAGAGAGGCTTCTCCGGCCTCTTGTTTTTTCACATGAGCTTTAGTTGCGGTCTTCCGAGGTGGAGCCGCCTGATGTGTCGGTGCTATACGTTTGGGTTGTTGTTCCGCCGCTGGAGCTTTTCTTTTTCCTCCTTCACTCACTACGCTTACAGAGGGTCCAATGTTATATTGTTTGTTGATAAGGCGTCTGCTTCCTCGAGTCTCGTGTGTATCTTCACTCCTGGCTGACCTGGTCCTTTCTAATAGTGTCGATGCCGTTGTAGCCGACTGCTTAGCAGCTTCATGAAGTTCAGAGAATGTGTAGATTCCCCAGTAAAGCGCGATAAATGGGAACCATGTCGTTAATGCACGAATCCACCAATTTTTGTTCAGTCACGTTTGGGTCATGACAATCCAGTGCCTGAATTCTGAATCTCTTGACATAATCATTCGGATGTTCATTGTTTCGTTGGAACATCCTTCCTAAGTATGAAAAGGTGATTTGCTCAGACACGAAGAAATACTTCTTGTAGAAAGCTGTAACCATGTCACACCAGTTGGATATGTTGTTTGGTGCAATGTTGTTGTACCAGATGTACGCTCTTCCGATAAGTGATTCTGAAAATTCCTTCAAACGGAGGACATGATTGTATTCGTGCTCTCCCAAAGATTTCAGAAAACGAGAGATATGTTCACGCGCATTACCAGTGCCATCGTAAAGGGAGAATTGAGGAGAAGAATATCTTTTTTTTGCTTAATAATAAATTTTATTGATAACCAAAAATCTAGAATTACAAAATAGTTTCAAAGCAGCTCAAGCAGAAACAAAAAATTTACAATTTACTGTAATCTGGTCTAACCAAATCTATAGTATGTTTTCAATTCATTTTCTAAGTTCACAAGGAAGGGGGTTTACTGTTGTATATTTTTTGTTCACCATTATGTAGATTTGCACCTCTTTTAGCCAAGTCATCAGCTGAAAAATTTACCTCCCTGTAACTGTGAATGAATTCCCATTCTCTGGCACTATGACAAATTTTCTCCCATCTGGATATTGCAAACCATGGAATTTTGGAATTTTTAAAAAAGCTGCTATTGCTTCCTTTGAATCTGACCTGAAGAGAAGTCTTCTAAAACCATTTTGAATTGCCCATTCACCTGCACACAAGACTTCTATGATCTCTACAAAGAAATTTGTTGCAATCCCAAGTCCTCCTGCAATGGCTATTACACAATCTCCTACATTATTTCTAGCAATAAATCCATAGCCTGACATTCCTGGATTCCCCCTTGAAGCCACATCACAATATAGAAGAATTTGGTTACTCTGTGGTAGGTTGAAAAAAAATTCTTGAACAACCAAAGATTTTACCTTTCTGCATTTCATTCCAAAGTGTTTTAAGATTTGAAGATCATATGTTGTATTCCACATATAGTTCTTCATTCTTACTTCACACTCTGCTGTGAATTTCATTATTCTTGTCTTTATATTGTGTTCATTGAAAGCTTTTTCATCATACACACACATGTTTCTTTGGAACCACAATTCTTTGAGTGTTATGAAAGCTGCTACTCTCCATATTTCTTTTACTACTGGGATTCTTTGCTTTGCAGAGTTAAAGATTTCTTCAAAAGATTTAGGATTTTTAAAGCAAAACACTCCTCCTAGCCATTTCCATATGAGTTCACTATAATTGCAGCTCCACAGTGTATGTTCAAGAGAATCTTCATCTTTTTTTTATAGAAATAACATCTTGAAGCCAATTGGAATTTTCTGGTTTTCATCTTTTCATCTGTGGAACAAATACCCCTAACTATTTTCCATATGTTACTTGAAACACTAGGATGGATAGAATTATTCCATACCTGATTAGGCCATTTGAGTTTAGGGTACTTTGCTCTGATGCATTCCACAACAGAGGCTACAGAGAAAGCTCCAGTGAGTGTACCACACTATATTCTTCTGTCATTTTCCATACTCACTACTGGTAGTTCATTAACTGCTATCATGTCTAGCATTTCATTAGGGAGAACCCATTCTCCTTCTAATATTAAATTACCATCTTTCAGATCAGGGAATTGAGTCATAAATCTATTTTCAGGGTATATCTCACATAAAGGCTTCTCTTTTATCCAAGTATCTTTCCATACTAAAATTTTTTCTCCATTCCCCACAATCCACCTTATATGATTCTTCACATCCTCTGAAATCCATTTCAAGCCTGGTAGTATTGAGGATTTTTTTATAATACTCTATCCATTCTCCATTTTTGTTTAAGAATTTTGCTTGGAAGAATCTAGCCCATTCTTCTGTGCTGTTCTGCATTTTCCACCATAGTTTCATAAGAAGAGCCTTATTCATGATTTCTAATCTCCTCAATCCTAGACCCCCTTCTATTAGAGCATTGCTTGGTCGAACTCGCATGCGTTCCATGAAACTTCGGCAACTCTCTAATTAACCCAGGTTTGATCTCGAAGTTTGAGTTTGTTTGAATACACCACTGTTGTGCATCAAGCCTATGAGAAGCCAAGTCCTTGAGTGTACGATTTGCATCACCCATTGCTTCTTCTTCTTCTTCTTCTTCTTCTTCTTCTTCAACTAGTGGTTCTTCTACGAATGGAACCTCTTGTTCTTCTTCTAGTTGTAACTCTTCTTCCACTTCTAACTCTTGTTCTTCCATCGTGTCTTGACTTGGTTGAAGTATTGTGCCTCTTCGAGTAGCTATCCCGCACCTTGGATAGTTCCAATCTTTAGAAGCCAGGGATTAGGTACCTGGAAACAATTCTCGCAAACAAGTGAGAAACAAGACAAGAAAACAAAAAGCAAATATGAAAGCAGAAATGATGATAAGAAACTAAAAACTTAATAACAAGCCGTATGCCTCCCCGGCAGCGGTGCCAAAATTTGATCGCAGTCGTATGCGTCAAAAATAATTTCACTTTCTCAATCTACTAAATATAAATATAGTATGTGGTAAGAAAGAGTTCGTTCCCACAGAGAGGCTTTTGTTGTTATAAAATTTCAGTTTCTTAGTAACCAAGGGGGGATTTTGTTTTAGCAAAGCAATAAAAGTAATTGAAAGCAATAAAATAATTTGAATAATTAATAAGGAGGAGATATTGGTCACGTGATAGTATCATTCACAAACATGTATTTTCATCAATGACTAGAATTGATATTTTAATCTCTCATTTATTAAAAGACCTAAGATACCTTGATCGCAAGAATATCCCGCTAATTCCCTGATTTCATCACAACCACATTAAAAGATGCATATGTGAATTCTACCTAGAAAGAAAGCAACCTAAAGTGTAAAAGCAAAATTAAGTTTAACTCCCTAAGAGCAATAAGTTTTATGGAATAAGACTAATCAAAGCAACTGAATGTGTAAAAGCACTAATTCGATTTAACTAAGGCTATGATTCATATGTGACTACTAGGATATATCACTACAAGCACTACTCACATTTATGCTACTTGTAATCAGGAATTTATCACTTTTTCGTATAATAAAACCTAATCTAGCAATAGATATGAAGACCAATCTAATTGATTCCGGACTCAATCAAACTAGCACTCAAATCATGCAACAGTATTAACAATGAATCATAAACAATAAAGTTGAGACAAAACTAATCCATTGATTTAAATATCATGCTTGAGAAATCAACTTTATCCCATAACCAATAAATATTTAGTTACTCATAGTAATGGAGTTCATCATAATCATTTTCATAAAATAAAGAAATGAAAAATATACGAAAGCAAACCCTAATAGAATCACCGCTCTCCTCCAAAACTCCAAGTATAAAAATACATCCTACAAAGAAAGTAGAAAACTTTTTCTTTTGTAGCTTTTCCTCCTTCCAAAACTAGGTCTTCAAAGCCCAATACAAAGATGTCCACCAAGCCCATATGTGAAAGCACCCATGTAAAAAATATGTCCCAAAAGAAGTCGCCGAAAAACTGGTAAAGTGACTGGGAATTGGCCGGGGAAGTCGCCGAAGAAGTGCTCAGGTGACCGGCAAAGTCAAACTAGTCGTCGGTCAACTGAGTCAAAGGAGAGTCAGACTGAGTCAACTCGGGTCAAGCCGACCGAGTCAGGGCAAAAGTCAGATGAGCTGACAAGGCTAACTAGTCTGAGTTGCCATGGATTAAGCCATTTTCATGAAGCACCATTTTTATCTTCAGTGTTGCACCATCGTGGTGCAATACCTTCACCTGTAACCTTCAGCTCAAACCAACTGCAACTTCTTATGTTCAACTTTCTGCCAACAACATATCAGCTCAACTGCCATGACAAAAACAATCTGAACCATTCTGCAACTTCAGTTCCAATTGCAGCACAACATCTCCACTCTTCTCTGCCAACTACAAAATATCCAACACCACCAGGTTCATCTCCATACTTGCTGCCTTCTGTAGCTTCTTGACCGT
This sequence comes from Papaver somniferum, assembly GCF_003573695.1. Taxonomy (NCBI): domain Eukaryota; kingdom Viridiplantae; phylum Streptophyta; class Magnoliopsida; order Ranunculales; family Papaveraceae; genus Papaver; species Papaver somniferum. Next base: position 89,980,354 of record NC_039364.1, read on the forward strand.
GCAATTTCAGCTCGGATATACATTCAACTGTCATCACCTCAACAACACTGCCTGTAGCTCCACAGCATTGCATCCATATTTTCACACATATTCATCCTGAGTTACTCTGCCTGCCTCCATCTCAGGCCGCACTTACTCATCAACAACATCGACCGAACCTAGTTACAGTAGAGACCCATTTCTTCCATGAGCTCCATCATAGCTTCATCTTATAATTCAGCTGACCTGCAACCAACAACGGCATGAATTTCCTGCTACTTCATTCTCACTTTCTCATTCACAACTCATCACCAGGATGCATATTTTGCGTAACCTCAAACACCAGCAGCTCTGCGTCGCATCGCAACTCTAATAACACCCTCCAGACCAGCCCCTTTCATTTTAAATGCAGCTGTAACTTCAATTACTCCTGCACATGCTCTAGCTTCAGCTCACCACCTGAACCAAACTTGCAAACATCCATGGCAGCAACATCTCCCAGCTGACTTTAGTCAGCTCCATAAGCGAACCCTTGTATTCAGATCAATACTAGCTGCAAACTCGAACACAACATTCAGTGAACCAAACCCTGCACTAGAGCTAACACCACCAGCACCAGTCACTGCACATTCCAAATCAAACCATCCATTCTGCCTCGCCGGTGTACTTGCACCTCGTTGCTGCATCAAAATCTCATTACAACCCATGGCAGCATCCTGCTTTAACTTCATTATGTAGCTTCAAATCCCTGTAATAACGTACATCTAGAGCATTCCTGTTATGTCCATCTGCTTTGCAATTCAGTTCCATCTCAGACTTAGGCCATAGTTCACTGCATCAGTTGTACATCACCATTTCATCACTATGTACTGATGGCAGAAACATCATGTCAGCTAGCCTGCAATTGCACCTTCATCTCTGCATTAACAACAACTCTGCTCCAAGCCAACAATCAACCACAGACCCATTCAGGTCATCGATTTCTTCTTTGTGAAACCCATCGATCTTTTGATTTCACTTCATCGTTCACAGAGACAAAAACCCTTAATTAATTTCAGTTCATACATTTCAGATTCAGAAGCCAACATCAAAACCCTAGCTTTGATTTCATTAATAAAATTAACCCCCATAAGCAATTTCCGGTTCAGCTTAAATTCATTAACCCGCAATCTCTTGTTCAAACCCCTTTGCGGATTCAAACCCTAACATAATTTCATGGGTTAGTCTTCTCGATCGCTGAATTTTTGTAACTCTCAGATTCACGAATCCACCACAAATTCATCATCTCTGCTGCTTGAATATGATAACCCCTTTACTTCTCCATCATTGAACAACATCAGATTCAGTTCTTCTCCTCAGATTGACCACCAACAACAACAAACCCTATGTTCAGTTACTCAAATCGAGCCAAACACATCGAATCCCCATCTTCTTCTCAATCTGATTCTGAGCAACATATATTTATCCTTCTTAAACTTCATCTCCATCTCGAATTCTCACATCGATTCCTCTCTCAACTCAAACTCTCAGTAATGGTCGTCCCTCGCTTTCCATCTCTCTCAATTTCAGACAAACAAAAGCACAATCGCAATGAAAGAAGATGGGTTCTCTGAATTTCAGGTATAGGGTAATAACCCAGATTTACATTGGCACCCAGGACTCGATAAGGGCTACCATGAAGTTACTTGGTTTGTCTGTTTCAGAGAACCGACAGTCTAGTTCTCTTTTCTTGTTCAACTGTCAGTTCTGCGAGGCTGACAGTTTAATTCCTGCATAACTCCTCTTTCTGGCGTAACCTCAGCTGGCTCCACTCGCATGTGAATTGACGATTCTGCTCTTTATGCTCCAAAAGAGTGCTTTCTTCCTTCTTTTTCTCCAAATGAGTTCATTGCACCTAATAAACTCAAACTCACACATAAGATACATAATTCACAAGAAAAATAGCAAAGAAAGCATAAACTATAGATATAAAATTAGGTGTTTTACAACACCTATCAAATTCCCCCACACTTAGACTTTGCTAGTCCTCTAACAAATCAAACGAAACTTATTCTAAAGTATACATACAACTCACGTGAGGGTTCACTAGAGGTATACCCAAAAAACCTACATTTCCAACTTACTAGTTCTCCGTAAGGATAGCATCCAACGTGCTAAGAAGACACAGAGATTTTGCACACTAGTCACAAGAAGTTAGACACATAAATGAACACAATCTCATCCTTAAAAGTTGAGAGAGAAATAACAATCCCTTCTCGAAAGAAATTCGGGTTCGGAGTGATCAAAAGTCTCGACTCTGCCTCACAAGAAAGGGTTTTATGATATTGCTCTCAAGTGTAGATGGTGGATTTTTGACAAAGGATAAAATCTTAAACTCATAATTATACGAAGCTCTGATTCAGCAATCAGACGTGAGTATTGAGACACGGGTCTCTCATCGAATTCTCAACGGAGAGTACTTTCTCTCAGAGTACATGTAGATATGTAGTCTCATGACTGGACAACGACATATCTCATGAATACTGAATACTTTCAGTGATTATTTCTATATAGTATCACGAGATGGAGGGCTCCTAGACAGCTTGCTCTGCTAGTATAGAGCGATAACGACTTCAGGAACGAACAACGGGTTTACCCTGACTAAATAAAGGATATGACTTACCGACAAGCTCATATCGGGATAATTAATGCTCCTAGACAGCTTGCTCTACTAGTATAGAGCCACAAAGTTAATTATTCCCAATTAAGATTAATTCTGCAGTGACATTCACTACTGAATTCCCAGAATAATCTATTATTGCTCCTATTCCATGGTCGAATCCACGACTGGTCCCATGGAATGGCAATAAACAATTACTCTGATTTTATGATCGAATCCACGGCTTGATCTCATAGAATAGCAATAACTATATTATCTCATTACTCCGATTTCATGATCGAATCCACAACTGGTCTCATAAATGGTAATAGATAAATCTTAATTACTCTGATTCCATGGTCGAATCTACGATCCCATGGAATGGTAATGCTCACTTTATTATTCCGAATTCGTAGTCGAATCCTCAGTTGATCTTATGAATTAATAATAAACATCTTATTACTCAGTTTTGTGAATTATTCTCCGCCGAATTCCACAATTAGTAATAAATAATCAACAACCGGGCGTCTGAGCTACCTCTAAGTAAGACCCAATTCAAATGGTGAAGGTGTATTCAACGACAATACACTAACAGTCACCGCACGAACGAGTATTTCAAAAATACAACGAAACGATGAACCTATGCAAAATAGAGAAGAAAATAATAAATAATTAAAAATATTGGCCAGGGTGCTGGGAGCACGGACACACGACCGACCGACCGTGTTGTGGTCAATCCCACGCCAGTTTTATATTTTTAATGCATTTTTATTATTTTCCATGATTTGATGAAAATTCTCTCATTTTATCAAATCTCCTTCGTCTCGAGGAAACTCCTCGGTTTCATGGTACTTCCATAAATCCATAAAAATAATATAAAATTAAGGAAAGGAGTGTGGGGAGTGACCATTGGCCAACCATCCATGCCTTGGTCCCAACCGGCCCCACACCCCACGGTTCCTTATTATTTTATTATTATTATTATTTCTCTAATTTCATGAAAAAACTCCTTGATTTCATGGTATTTTTGCACAAATCATCAAATAATAATAAAATAAAATAAATTATGAAAACTTGTGGGACCGGGACTTGGTCGGACGGCCATGCCCTAGTCGGTCCCACACGGCCCTTTGTTTTATTATTTTATTATTAGTTTTCCTTGAATTCATCAAATTCCTTGATTTTTTGGTATTTCTCTCAAATTAGGAAAAATTCCCTCAATTCATCAAAAATACATGAAAAATACACAAAAATTAGGGAAACTCGTGGGACCGGGCCCAAGCCGGCCGGCCATGCCTTCCACGGTCCCACACGCCCTTGTTTTTATTATTTTAATATTTTTTGCTTCCATGAACTCATGAAAACTCCTTCAATTCATGGAAACTCCCTAAATTCATGAATTTTTCATAAAATCATCAAAATATTATAAAATTAAGGAAAAGGCACCACGGGACCGTGTTCACGACCTGCCAACCATGCCTTGACCACGGCGGTCCCACGCATCCTCATTCCTTATTTTATAATTATTTTTAATCATCTCATGGTGTTTTCCTCAGTTTCGTCGAAACCCTAATTTTGGCATATTTTCTCGAATGGATGCTCAATTGCACGCCAGAAAATATCAAAATTGTCAGAACTGAGAGGCGGACGCCTTGGGGACACGAGCACGCTATCTTGACCGACCAAGATTGGCTCTTTGGCTCACGGAAGCCGGTCCCATCAATTTTCACAGTTTTGACCTAATTTGCACAATTGCTCGTATTAGGTCCAAAACTCTTCCAAACACTTTGGATTTTCATGAAGTGATCGTCAGGCGGTCACATGACAACCCAGGGCCGGTTTCATAACTCCATGGTCGGTCCCTCGCCTCGTCATAATTAATTAGGTTTTCTCACCTAAGGCTCAGACGAGCATTTTTTAATAAATGATTAAGCCAGCATTTAATCATTCTTTCATCAATAAATCGTCAACTCTTCAGGAGTTCTTTTTATTTTCTCACGTGAGCATATGGACACTACATGGTTGATCCACGGTCCCATGTAGTCGCTCCCTCCTTGGTCCCATGGTTAAACTTATGACGAACCATGAATTGATCATCATTTGATCAAATTAGGGTTTCTGAATCCAAGGATCATCATCCCAGATTCCAATCCTAATAATTTCACGACACCTCATGGTCATTAATTTTATTAATTATGCTTGGTTCAACGACCAATATCCTAATTAATATTCTTGGTACGCTGCCAATAATCCATCAGATGAGCAACACATGCTCAGACGATCAAATATTTAACAATTCATCACATGAGAAACACTTGCTCAGATGATAAATATTTGCTCAAACCAAGGAATATTGGTTCAACAATCAATATTCAACCAATATTCAACGATCCATCGAATGAGCAATACTTGCTCACTTCATCGTAAGAACTATACCTCTGTCTCATGACATGTTCAATTCATGAGTTTCAGAACATCATGTTCAACTCAGCAACTTCATGGACTCATCGTCCCATCAAACCACGAAGTCATCAATTGACTAACAAACCACGAGACGTCAATCGTGTCACTTGGGGGGATATCACTTAGGGTTTTGGTCTGGCGGTCTACGGCACGTGTGTTCAAACACACGATGGAATGTGAGCAAGTCGTGCAATCAGTTGAAGGAATTCACGAGGTAGTGGGTGGAAAATCGACCAAGTCTCCACACGTTGAGCAACTGGTTTCAAACACGATCTCCACTTCCCCACTCCTTGATTCCATCAACTGTCACACTTCATGGAATCATGGTGTCTAAAATTCCAAAAATATAAATAAGTCTCTGAATCATGATTGAAGGATCAGCATCAACAGTATCATCAATCTCACGTCTCATCGATAACACGAGATCATCAACTCATCAATTGAGCAACTACTCTCAATTGAGCAATTTCAATTATTCAGAGCTTATCATATTCAGAATTCACACACCCACAATCTTTGATTACCATTGATTCCACACATTTCCTAGCTTCCCTCCTACAGATCAACCCATCCTCTCTTGTGACCGAATTTACTCTGGAACGGTCATTGTCTTGATTTAGGCCGGAGTACTACAGATTGATCTCTCGAATCTAAAGCACCCCCTTTGCAGCGGTGCATCTGTGTGAGGTTTAACATTTCGCTCGGTTCGAGAAGTCTCCTCAGTACGGTCGCCTCCTCAATTCCTTAAAAACCAGCAAATCGTTTTTCCCCATCTACAATGGGTCACACATGTGTCGAGGTATGAATGAAGAGAGAATCCTACGACACGTTGAATGGTAGGAAGGCAAAAACCCTTCGAATTGTTTTGAAAACCCACATCTTTTATTCATTTTGAAAACCATTTTTCTGACAGTCTCTAAGAAAGGAAATCAACCACTTAACGAAGGTGGGAATATGCTTACTTACCTCGTTATCCATTCGGCGTGCAGTTAGCACCACTCTCACAACATCCATAGAAATGTCTTCGGTCTTCAATCCTTGTCTTCGTCTTCAACTCTTGATGATGAAATCTTGAACTTCGTAGAATCTTGAAAATGTGATTCTTTCCTCTAATTCCTTGTTGCTTGAAACTCCATTATAAATATTTCTTGTTCCATTGGCTTTATTGAACGAATACAAAACGAAAAACGAACTAAACAAACCAAATATGATGCAATAAATATATATATTTTTTTCTATTTTTCATTTTTCTCATTTTTTTTTTTTTGAGATGCAAGATAAATAAAGTAAAAAAAACAAACAAAAAACTAAAACTAATGATGGACCTAATAAACTTTTCTCTTGTCTTGTCTTGTCTTTTTTTTTTTAGACAAGAGAAAATAAAATACAAATTAACAAATAAAAATAAAGATAAAATAAAATACAAAGGCCACGGTGTAAGTACTTTACCGCTCGATTCTTCACAACTTGTATGTCTTGATATCATAAACTTCTTGACTCTCATCTTGATAATATTCGCTCTCGTACAATAGTCTTCAACTTGTAAAAATTCTGCTCCTTGTCTTGTTGCTTTACTTGAATCTGAAATCTGCTCATTTCTGTACTGTTGCTTGTAAACCTAAAACGTCTGCAACTTTCTTTCGAATTTGTGATGCTCCTCTTGTTATTGATGATGGTGTTTCCATGGATCTGTTGGTGTAGAGAGAGATAAAGTGGATGGTGCTAACTGCGAACAAGATTACAAGTGGTATGTAAGTTAGCAATTCGATGTCACCATTCATGATTGATAAAATAACACTCAAGAGATCAAAATAATGCTTCTATTGGTGGGAGGTTGGGTAGCTCATCATTCTGCCCGGAGTTTACGTACGGTGACACACACTCTAAAAGCACAAATTTAGACAGGTACAAAGAATTGAAGGTCGGCGTGTCTCACGATGTAACATGGGTAGTCTCCACTATAGGGGATCACAAATCTAATACCGAATTCAGTCTGCACCTCATTTGCCACTGGGATGGTTAAATCCAACTTTAACTCTCATACAAGTAAGAAACCCGATCATCTTCTCTGTCATCTCTAAGTTCAGTCACTCTTATGAGAATCTCGATGTAATCTTAGCGACATGTATACTATGTGACTCTAAACTAACTACAAGTTGGAGTTTTCTTATTCACTATTTTACACAAAAGTTGAAAATTTCATGAAAAATTTACAATCCAAATGCTTAACCACTCCCCCACACTTAAACTTTACATTGTCCTCAATGTAAATTGAATCGTCCAAAGAAAGTCAAGGTGGGAAATCATATATGATAATGACAAGAAATCATAAAAAAAAAAAAAAAAAAAAAACAAGACAAGACAAGACAAGAAAAACTAAAAACAAGACAAGAAATAACTACAAGACAAGAAATACTCATCCTATGGGTTTCCTCCCATTTAGCGCTTGGTTTAAAGTCGTCAGCCCGACTATCTCCTTGCTTTCTGTGCCTCCTCCAGAGGGAGTGCATCCACAAAGTTAGCTCCTTCCACCACTTCGGAAGTGAAATTCTCATAATATGGTTTCAATCGGTGCCCATTAACTTTAAGTTCCTTGCCTGTAGCTAAGCTACGAATTTCTACTGCACCATGAGAAAACACATTAGTAACAATAAAAGGTCCAATCCAACGTGACCTTAATTTACCCGGAAATATATGCAAGCGAGAATTAAACAAAAGCACTTTCTGCCCAATGCAAAATTATTTTCTAGAAATCATGTTATCATGAAAGGCCTTCGTTTTCTCCTTGTAAATGCGCGAGATTTCAAATGCATCATTGCGAAGCTCCTCTAGCTCTTGGAGTTGTAACTTCCTTGGATTTCCAGCCCCATCCATCTCCATATTGCATTGCTTAATAGCCCAAAACGCCTTATGCTCAATTTCAACGGGTAAATGACAAGGTTTACCATACACAAGCGTAAAGGAAGACATCCCTATAGGTGTCTTGTATGCGGTTCTATAAGCCCACAAAGCATCATTAAGTCGCATGCTCCAATCTTTCCTTGTTGGATTCACCGTCTTCTATAAAATGGATTTCACCTCCCGTTTAGACACCTCGGCTTGTCCATTTTTTTGGGGATGATAAGGTGTTGCAATCTTGTGCGACACATTGTACTTCTTCAACAAGGTTTGTAAAATCCTGTTTTTGAAGTGAGAACCCCCATCGCTAATTATGGCCCTTGGAATATCCAAACCTTGCAAAGATATTAGCTTGCAAAAAATCTGAAACCACTTTAGAATCATCAATTGGGGTGGCCTTAGCTTCCACCCATTTCGAGACATAATCAACAACAAGTAAGATATAAAAATTCCCATGAGAGTTGACAAAAGGACCCATAAAATCAATACCCTACACATTGAAACTTCAATAAATTGAATAAAAGTTTGTGGCATTTGATTTCGGGCACCTAGATTGCCTGTTCTTTGGCACCTATCACAAGTTGTACAAAATATATATGCATCCTTGAACAAGGTTGGCCAATAGAAACCGCTTTCAAGTACCTTGTGAGCGGTTCTCTTACTCCCAAAATGTCCTCCGCAAGCATAAGAGTGACAAAAAGACAAGATAGAATTAAATTCAGATTCGGGAACGCACATTCGTAATACTTGGTCACTATCTTGTTTCCATAAGTATGGATCATCCCATATGTATTGGTTCCCTTAACTCTTAAGTTTGTCCCTCTCAGCACGAGACAAGTTCTTTGGGATTTGTTTAGACACCAAGTAATTCACAATATCGGCATACCATGGTTCTCCAAAGGAAATTGAAAATAGTTGCTCATCCGGGAAACTTTCATACAATGGGATAGCTTCCTTGTCCACAGCAAGATGGCTCAAATGATCAGCAACGGTGTTCTCAATTCCTTTCTTGTCTTTGATTTCAATATCAAACTCTTGCAAGAGTAAGATCCATCGTATAAGCCTCGGTTTCGCTTCTTTCTTCATTAGCAAGTACCTAAGTGCTGCATGATCAGAAAAGATAACAACTTTTGTACCAATTAGATAAGAGAGAAACTTTTCCAAAGCAAAAACAATAGCTAATAACTCTTTTTCAGTGGTTGTGTATTTTGTTGGGCCTCATTTAACGTTCTAGAAGCATAATAAATAGCATGAGGTATCTTCCCCACACGTTGCCCAAGCATCGCACCAACCGCATAGTCACTTGCATCACACATGAGCTCAAAAGGCTTGCTCCAATCCGGTGGTTTAATGATAGGGGCTGAAATCAAAAGTTCTTTCAAACGATAAAATCCTGCCATACACTTTTCATCAAAGTTAAAAACCACTTCTTTTTTGCAATAAGTTGCAAAGTGGTGAAGCTATCTTGGAAAAGTCTTTGATAAATCTACGATAAAAACCTGCATGACCAAGAAAAGAGCGTATCTCCCTCACCGTAGTGGGAGGGGTTAAAGCACGAATAAGGTCTATTTTAGATTTATCGACTTCCAAGCCTTTAGAAGATATTATAAGGCCTAAAACTATGCCATGAGTTACCATGAAATGGCACTTCTCCCAATTAATCACAAGATTTGTTTCAACACATCGTTCAAGGATTAGTGACAAGTTGTGCAAGCAAAGGTCAAATGAATCACCAAAGACACTAAAGTCATCCATAAACACTTCGATTATGTTTTCAACATATTCTGAAAAAATACTTACCATACACCTTTGAAAGGTAGCTGGAGCATTGCACAAGCCAAAAGGCATCCTTCTATAAGCAAAAGTACCGAAAGGACAAGTGTAAGTGGTTTTCTCTTGATCCTCCGGTGCTATCTATCACAATCTGATTGTAACCTGAATAGCCATCAAGGAAGCAATAGTAAGAGTGTCCAGCTAAACGTTCAAGCATTTGATCAATAAAAGACAATGGAAAATGATCCTTCCTAGTGGTGGCATTCAATTTCCTGTAATCAATACAAACCCTCCAACCGGTTTGCACACGAGTTGGGACAAGTTCATTCTTATCATTCTCCACCACCGCCACACCTGATTTCTTTGGTACTACTTGTACCGGGCTCACCCACTTGCTATCAGATATGGGGTAGATAACACCCACGTCCAAAAGCTTTAGTATCTCCTTTTTCACAACTTCCATCATGGGAGGGTTCAAACGACGTTGCGCATCCCTTGTAGGCTTTGCATCGTCCTCCAAACGGATTTTGTGCATACAAACGGCAGGGCTTATACCCTTGATATCAGCAATTGTCCATCCTATGGCCGTCTTGTACTTTCTTAACACCCTTAGAAGTTTTTTCTCCTGTAATTCACTAAGCTTGTTAGAAGCAATCATAGGTAAATCTTCCTTGTCACCCAAGTATAAGTACTTTAGGTAATCGGGAAGAGGTTTCAATTCTATCTTTGGATATTTAACAATGGAAGGTAAAAGCTTTTCATCACTGCATGGTAAGGAAATAAAAGATATATTATTAATTTCCAGGCATCCTTGTAGTGAATTAAGATCACCAAGGGCTTCCTTGGCTTCATTACCACACTCTACACCACTATCCATGGATGTAGTTAAAACGGTTTCCAAAGCATCTTCACCATTCAATTCAAACACTTGTTGTGCCAATGTATCCATAACATCAATGGAGAAACAAGAGTGGACATCACTAGGATATCTCATCGTCTCGAAAATGTTGAAACATATTGTTTCTCCATCAAACTCCATAGTTAGCGTTCCCTTGTCCACATCAATAATGGTTTTCGTCGTTTTCATGAAGGGACGCCCAAGTAGAAATGGAAGAGACGAGTCCGGTGACCCTTCATTCATCTCTAACACGCAAAAGTCAGATGGAAATACAAGTTGATTAACCTGCACAAGAACATCCTCAACAATACCCATTGGGTAAACATTAGAGCGATCGGCTAATTGCAATACAATTTCAGCCTTTTTAAGAGGACCTGACTCAAGTGAATTGTACATAAATGCAGACATAACATTAACGGATACACCTAAATCCAACATTGCTTTGTTAAATGTGGTGTTACCAATTGTGACTGGAATGTCAAAGCTACGGGGATCCTTACATTTCAGTGGGAGTTTGTGTTGTAAGATTGCCGAAGCATTCTCCCCCACACTTAGCACTTCATTACCTTTGAGCCTTTCCTTATTGGTACACAAGTCCTTCAACACCTTCGCATACTTGGGAACTTGCTTGATAGCATCAATGAGTGGTATGTTCACATGGATCTTCTTTAGAACGTCTAAAATATCCTTTTTCTAGTTCCGCCTTCTTGGAGTTTGCAAATCTGCGAGGAAAAGGTAAAGGAGGAACATAAGTAGAAACCGGAGTTTTAGAGTTAGGAATAGGTACCTCAGAAGTTTGGGGAGAATCATCACTCTTCTCCTCCAAAACAGGTTCCTTTGGTGTTTCCACCTTGCCCAAATCAGTAACCTCGGGTTGCACAAGTTGTGTACCACTTCTCAACGTAGTAGCATTGACGCCCTCTTTTGGGTTAATGGGTTGAGAAGGGAGTTTCCCACTATTTTGTGCCTTTAATTTGTTTATGTCTATCGCCATGGAGCCCATTTGTGTCTGCAACTCCTTGATAGCACTCTTATTTTCTTGCTGACTTTCTTTAAACATGGTAGAAATGCCTTGCATAAACGTTTGAAGCTTTGCATCGATATCGGAACCTTGATTTTGAGTTTCTTGTTGTGTTTGTGGTTGCTGAAATTGTTGTTGTTGCGGATGGAATTGTTGTTGTTGTGGTTGAAATCCACCCGAACAGTTGAAAGTAGGTTGTTGGACTGCACCTTACTTGTTGGCATAGCTAAAATTTGGATGATCTCTCCATCCCGGATTGTAAGTGTTGGAGTAGGGATCATACCGTCTTTGATGATTTGGAAAGACCGCGCTAGCTTGCTTCAACTCTTCACCATATGAAGGTAAAATAACTGCAGCCATCATTTGCTCCATATTATCCATCCTTTGATCATGGTGTGATAATGAATCCGTAACTTCATGCACTCGCCTAACCATTGGTTCACCTCTTGTGTAGAATTGTTGCGAGTTTGCAACCATACTTTCAATCAACTCGGTAGCTTGGGCCACGGTCTTGTTCACTAGAGCTCCACCACCCGCTGCATCAAGAAGATATCTATCACTTGGTTGGAGACCTTCGTAGAAGTATTGTATTATCATCACGTCACTAAATTGGTGGTGAGGGCATCTTTCCACCAATCTCTTATACCGTTCCCAACATTCATACAATGACTCCCCGTTCTTTTGTTATATTCCACATATCTCCTTACGAATTTGAGTAGCTTTGGATGCAGGAAAATATCTCTCTAGAAAAAGTTTCTTCAACCTGTTCCATGTAGTGACACTTCCGGAAGGCAAGTAATACAACCACTCCTTAGCATTGTCCGCCAAAGAAAACAGAAAAGCTTTCAACATTGCTCCATCCGCATTAGTCTCCGGTGGAAGCATAGCCTTGATAACGTTGTGGAAATCCATGAGATGCTTGTTTGGATCTTTATTCGTCATTCCATGAAACTTTGGCAACTCTCTAATCAACCCCGGTTTGATCTCGAAGGTTGAGTTTGTTTGAATACACCACCGTTGTGCATCAAGCCTATGAGAAGCCAAGTCCTTGAGTGTACGATTTGCATCACCCATTGTTTCTTCTTCTTCTTCAACTAGTGGTTCTTCTACGAATGGAACATCTTGTTCTTCTTCTAGTTGTAACTCTTCTTCCACTTCTAACTCTTTTTCTTCTGTCGTGTCTTGACTTGGTTGGAGTATTCTGCCTCTTCGATTAGCTATCCCGCACCTTGGATAGTTCCAATCTTTAGAAGCCAGGGATTAGGTACCTGAAAACAATTCTCGCAAACAAGTGAGAAACAAGACAAGAAAACAAAAAGCAAATATGAAAGCAGAAATGATGATAAGAAACTAAAAACTTAATAACAAGCCGTATGCCTTCCCGGCAGCGGTGCCAAAATTTGATCGCAGTCGTATGCGTCAAAAATAATTTCACTTTCTCAATCTACTAAATATAACTATAGTATGCGGTAAGAAAGAGTTCGTTTCCACAGAGAGGCTTTTGTTGTTATAAAATTTCAGTTTCTTAGTAACCAAGGGGGGATTTTGTGTTAGCAAAGCAATAAAAGTAATTGAAAGCAATAAAATATTTTGAATAATTAATAAGGAGGAGATATTGGTCACGTGATAGTATCATTCACAAACATGTATTTTCATCAATGACTAGAATTGATATTTTAATCTCTCATTTATTAAAAGACCTAAGATACCTTGATCGCAAGAATATCACGCTAATTCCCTGATTTCATCACAACCACATTAAAAGATGCATATGTGAATTCTACCTAGAAAGAAAGCAACCTAAAGTGTAAAAGCAAAATTAAGTTTAACTCCCTAAGAGCAATAAGTTTTATGGAATAAGACTAATCAAAGCAACTGAATGTGTAAAAGCACTAATTCGATTTAACTAAGGCTATGATTCATATGTGACTACTAGGATATATCACTACAAGCACTACTCACATTTATGCTACTTGTAATCAGGAATTTATCACTTTTTCGTATAATAAAACCTAATCTAGCAATAGATATGAAGACCAATCTAATTGATTCCGGACTCAATCAAACTAGCACTCAAATCATGCAACAGTATTAACAATGAATCATAAACAATAAAGTTGAGACAAAACTAATCCATTGATTTAAATATCATGCTTGAGAAATCAACTTTATCCCATAACCAATAAATATTTAGTTACTCATAGTAATGGAGTTCATCATAATCATTTTCATAAAATAAAGAAATGAAAAATATACGAAAGCAAACCCTAGTAGAATCACCGCTCTCCTCCAAAACTCCAAGTATAAAAATACGTCCTACAAAGAAAGTAGAAAACTTTTTCTTTTGTAGCTTTTCCTCCTTCCAAAACTAGGTCTTCAAAGCCCACGGCCCAATACAAAGATGTCCACCTAGCCCACATGTGAAAACACCCATGTAGAAAATATGTCCCAAAAGAGGTCGCCGGAAAACTGGTAAAGTGACTGGAAATTGGCCGGGGAAGTCGCCGGAGAAGTGCTCAGGTGACCGGCAAAGTCAAACTAGTCGCCGGTCAACTGAGTCAAAGGAGAGTCAGACTGAGTCAACTCGGGTCGAGCCGACCGAGTCAGGGCAAAAGTCAGATGAGCTGACAAGGCTAACTAGTCTGAGTTGCCATGGCTTAAGCCATTTGCATGAAGCGCCATTTTTATCTTCAGTGTTGCACCATCGTGGTGCAATACCTTCCCCTGTAACCTTCAGCTCAAACCAACTGCAACTTCTTATGTTCAACTTTTTGCCAACAACATATCAGCTCAACTGCCATGACAAAAACAATCTGAACCATTCTGCAACTTCAGTTCCAATTGCAGCACAACATCTCCACTCTTCTCTGCCAACTACAAAATATCCAACACCACCAGGTTCATCTCCATACCTGCTGCCTTTTGTAGCTTCTTGACCCTGTAATTTCAGCTCAGATATACATTCGACTGCCATCACCTCAACAACACTGCCTGTAGCTCCACAACATTGCATCCACATTTTCACACACATTCATCCTGAGTTACTCTGCCTGCCTCCATCTCAGGCCGCACTTACTCAGCAACAACATCGACCGAACCTAGTTACAGCAGAGACCTATTTCTTCCATGAGCTCCATCATAGCTTCATCTTATAATTCAGCTGACCTGCAACCAACAGCGGCATGAATTTCCTGCTACTCCATTCTCACTTTCTCATTCACAACTCATCACCAGGATGCATATTTTGCGTAACCTCAAACACCAGCAGCTTTGCGTTGCATCACAGCTCTAATAACAACCTCCAGACCAGCCCCTTTCAGCTTTAAATGCAGCTGCAACTTCAAGTACTCCTGCACATGCTCTAGCTTCAGCTCACCACCTGAACCAAACTTGCAAACATCCATGGCAGCAACATCTCCCAGCTGACTTTACTCAGCTCCATAAGCGAACCCTTGTATTCATATCAATACCAGCTGCAAACTCGAACACAGCATTTAGTGAACCAAACCCTGCACTAGAGCTAACACCACCAGCACCAGTCACTGCACATGCCAAATCAAACCATCCATTCTGCCTCGCCGTTGTACTTGCACCTCGTTGCTGCATCAAAATCTCATTACAACCCATGGCAGCATCCTGCTTTAACTTCATTATGCAGCTTCAAATCCCTGCAATAACGTACATCTATAGCATTCCTGCGATGTCCATCTGCTTTGCAATTCAGTTCCATATCAGACTTAGGCCATAGTTCACTGCATCAGTTGTACATCACCATTTCATTACTATGTACTGATGGCAGAAACATCATCTTAGCTAACCTGCAATTGCACCTTCATCTCTGCATTAACAACAACTCTGCTCCAAGCCAACAATCAACCACAGACCCATTCAGGTCATCAATTTCTTCTCTGGGAAACCCATCGATCTTTTGATTTCACTTCATCGTTCACAGAGACAAAAACCCTTAATTAATTTCAGTACATACACATTTCAGATTCAGAAGCCAACATCAAAACCCCAGCTTCGATTTCATTAATAAAATTAACCCCCATAAGCAATTTCCGGTTCAGCTTCAATTCATTAACCTGCAATCTCTTGTTCAAACCCCTTTGCGGATTCAAACCCTAACATAATTTCATGGGTTAGTCTTCTCGATCTCTGAATTTCTGTAACTCTCAGATTCACTAATCCACCACAAACTCTGCTGCTTGAGTATGATAACCCCTTTACTTCTCCATCATTGAACAACATCAGATTCAGTTCTTCTCTTCAGATTGACCACCAACAGCAACAAACCCTATGTTCAGTTATTCAAATCGAGCCAAACACATCGAATCCCCATCTTCTTATCAATATGATTCTGAGCAACAGATCTTTATGCTTCTTAAACTTCATCTCCATCTCGAATTCTCACATCGATTCCTCTCTCAACTCAAACTCTCAGTAATGGCCGTCCCTCATTTTCCATCTCTCTCAATTTCAGACAAACAAAAGCACAACCGCAATGAAAGAAGATGGGTTCTCTGAATTTCAGGTATGGGTAATAACCGAGATTTACATTGGCACCCAGGACTCGATAAGGGCTACCATGAAGTTACTTGGTTTGTCGGTTTCAGAGAACCGACAGTCTAGTTCTCTTTTCTTGTTCAACTGTCAGTTCTGCGAGGCTGACAGTTTAATTCCTGCATAACTCCTCTTTCTGGCGTAACCTCAGCTGGCTCCGCTCGCCTGTGAATTGACGATTCTGCCCTTTATGCTCCAAAAGAGTGCTTTCTTCCTTCTTTTGCTCCAAATGAGTTCACTGCACCTAATAAACTCAAACTCACACATAAGATACATAATTCACAAGAAAAATAGCAAAGAAAGCATAAACTATAGATATAAAATTAGGTGTTTTACAACACCTATCAAATCACTTTGGAAATTGCTTACTTTGACGAAAAATAGTTTGTGAATAACAACTATAGAATATCAACGTCCTCTAAGAATGTTCCAATGATTGAAATGAGATTTTAGATTATATAACCATTGGAGGATATAAGCATTGTTGTGGAAACACATATATGTATAAGTCCTTATTCCTTGAACCGAAGTTTGCGAACTTTGTTGATCAAGAGAACCGACATGGTGGCGTGAGCCAAGTCCGCGAACTGGCGGAAGTTCTTATCCCGAGAATTTCTGCTGGAGTTTGTGAACTCTTTCCGGGAACTTAAGTCCGCGAACCCAGTCCGCGAACTTGAGTAGGTTATATCTAAAAACGATGTTTGTGAACTTATTCTTATATAAACTAAGGAATGCAAATTGCAAACCGTGGCTATATAGTTCATGAACCGATTCGAGTGAATCAAATCGTTTTTGCTTCGATTGTGTCTTGTGTAGTTACATAAGATTTCCTTGCAATTGAACAACTCTCTAACTAGTTCATTTGAGTCACTTGAACTAGTTATGGTGAAGAAGAATATGGTTGATATGAAAGTGATCATATGGCTAACCATTTGGTTGACTATTGTTGAACCAACAAATATACAAGTTTGGGTACGGTTACACAAGCCTAGAAACGTGCATTTCATTTGTGTGTAACAACCTAGTTTTCGATCTAACGGTTGAAAGATATTAGCTTGAATCTAAATCAGGTTTTCATCTAACGGTGAATATTGAATGATGTGTTACCAAGCTTACATTGATTGCTGTAGGATCAGAATCTCGCAGCAATAATGCCTCAGTGAAATTATTAACAACACAACACAGTAGCGTCGCAGAATAACTTCAGATACGAAATAATAAACGACGTCAGCTAAATCATGAGAAAAATGTGATGGTCTTGCGAAAATTAGAGAGTTTGCGAGATTAACATTTGTAAGGTCGCGAGAATGTCGCAAGCCATATCTGAAAATAAATGACATATTAACTGTCATCCACTAGGTAATTCCCTATAAATAGCCGCTCAGTTGTAAAGGAAAAGAGAGAGATCTTTTTCTGAGTGAGAAGCAAGTAAATAGGAGAGAGAAAATCTAGAGCAGTGGTTATTCTTGATTCCTTTGTCGTTTCTTGTAAGATTGTTCAAAGATTGATCAATAAAATTAAGATTGTTAATCTAAAATGAGTTGAATGTTAATGAAATCTTGTGAGGGGTGTAGTGTAGGATTTCCTGCAACTACATAATAGCGCTAGAAACAGGGAGCTAAAGATTGAAAATTGAAGATTGTTGTTGAGATAGTTCAAATCAAGAAAGTGATTAAACAAATCAGTGAACCAGTTAAAAGAAAAATGATTAGAATCAATGAAGATGACAAAAGATTGGAGTGTAATATGATAACAAAAACAATGGTTAATGGATTCCATGAAAATATCAAAGGAAGGATACATAAACGATATTTTGAAGGAAGGAAGGTTATGGCGGTAGAAAAGACATCACCCTTGAAATATTGGGAAAAGCAAAAAATCACATTCATGGCGACAGAAATACCAAAAGAAAATTTGAACCACACATCTCCATTGGTTATTACAGTACCAATTACGCGAAAAAAGAAGGGGACAACAATAAAATCAACGGAAGAATGGACATTGAACAAAACTTTAGTCAACACAGGAAGTTCAACGGATATAATATTTTATCATGCGTTCAGGGGAATGGGATTTAAATATGAAGAAATGTCCAGTTCAACATATCTTGTTCATGGCTTTGGAAAATCCACAACAAAACCTAAAGGAGAAATAGTGGTACGAATTCCACTAGGAGAAATCGAAACACACGTGACACTATGCGTAGTGGATATGGAATCGCCATATAATATGTTGCTAGGAAGACCATGGATACATACGATAAAAGCTGTAGTATCAACGTTGCATCAATGCATTAAATTCCCCACACCAAATGAAATAGGTGAAATCAGAGGAGATGTTGACAATGCGAAATTATTTCATCAAATTGAAGTAAAGCATTATGAAGGACGAGTAAAAAAGAAACAATTTCGCAGAAAGTTGGCAAAGGAGGCAAAGAAAGAAGAAGAATTTAGAGTATACACGATAAGGGCAAAAGAAGGCAGGGGAATACCCAGTGAAATTTCGGAAGAAGGAGAAGGACCTGTGAAAACAATAAAAGAACCAACACCAATGGGAGAACCCAAGTCCAGTTACACTGCCGAAGAACCAACAAAAGAAGTAAACGTTGGGACTATAGAAGAACCTCTAATCTTGAGAATTGGAACCAAGATGGATGTAGAAGAAGAAGAAAGAACTGTTAAGCTTTTGCGAGAATATAAAGACATTTTCGCAGGGAGCATGGATGAGATATCGGGAATAGATCCATCAATTGCATGTCACAAGTTGGAGATTAACAAGAATGTGAGACCATTTAAACAAAGAATAAGAAAAATTGCAACAGCTTACCATTCCCAAATAGAAGAAGAACTACAGAAAATGCTTGATGCAGGAATCATAAGAGAAGTTAAATACCCAGAGTGGATAGCGAATATGGTCATTGTCCCAAAGAAAAACAAAGGAATAAGGATTTGCATAAATTTCACTGATTTAAACAAAGCTTGCCCTAAAGATAGTTTTCCGTTACCAGATATTCTTCAAATGGTGGAATCCGCAGCGGGAAATGATAGGGTATCGTCTTTAGATGGGTACAAAGGATATAACCAAATCCCTCTCGCTGAAGAAGATCAAGAGCATACTGATTTTTTTCGCCCCTAGAGGTTTATATTGTTACACGAAAATGCCATTTGGTTTGCGAAATGCAGGAGCAACATACCAAAGAATGGTAGAAAAGGTGTTCGCGAAATGGATACACAAAACATTAGAAGTATACGTGGACGACATGTTAGTAAAGAGTAAAGAAGCCAAAGACCATGTACAGGACCTGAGGGAGATTTTTGAACAAATGCGGCAGTATGACATTAAACTGAATCCTGAGAAGTGTATCATTGGAGTTACATCGGGAAATTTTTTAGGCTACATTGTATCAAAAGAAGGAATACAGGTTGACCCAGAAAAAGTGCAAGCAATTCGTGACATGCCAACACCAGCAACAATAAAAGATGTACAGAAGTTGAATGGACTTTTAGCTTCGCTTGGGAGATTCATTTCGCGATCATCAGACAAATGCAAGCATTTTTTCGATATACCCAAGAAGGGTGCCAAATTCAAATGGACTGACGAATGCGAAAAAGATTTTCAAGGGATCAAAGAACATCTTATGAATACATCTATTTTACAAAAAGCAAAATCAGGAGAAGAGTTATTAATCTATCTTGCGACGACGTCGCATGCATTAAGTGCCGTGTTATTGCGAATAGACGCATGAGTGGAGAAACCCATCTATTACATTAGCAAAACTTTTAATACTGCCGAGAAGAATTACTCAAAGATTGAGAAGCTAATCTTAGCATTAGTTTATGCATCATTTAAGCTCCGCATATATTTTCAAGCGCACAAGATAAAGGTATTAACAAAAGTACCAATTGAATCAGTGATGAAGAATTCAAAAAGATCAGGAAGAGTGGAGATATGGAATGCACAAGTAGGCCACTTTGATATTAAATATGAAATTTTGTCTTCACCAAAATCACAAGTTGTTGCAGATTTCTTGGCAGGATTCCCTTTAGAAGAAGATGAAGCGGTAGAAGAAATGATGGATATAGAAGAAGAACACGGAGATCCAAAAGACTTATTAACATAACCAAATAGATGGGAGATATTAGTATATGGATCATCAAATGGAGAAGGCAATGGAGTTGTAATTGTTTTAATTCGCCAGAAGGAGTGAAAATGGCTTTTTCATTCAGATTGGAATTCGCATCCACTAATAACGAAAGAAGCTGTGATACATGCCTTAAAGTTCGCAATAGAAATGAAACTAGAAAATTTCAGGATCACTAGTGATTCACATCTAGTTATTCGCCAAATAAAGGGAGAGTACACTACAAATGAACCATCATTGAAGAAATACAAGAAGCTCGTTGAAGAATTGTCAGCGAAAATCCCAAAAATAAAATGGAGGCACATTTCAAGGAAGGATAACAGACTCACAGATGCTTTTGCTTTCATCTCAAGCATGATGACAGATCCAACTGCGAGATGCATAAAAATACAGACACTTTTGTCACCATCAATCAACAAAGAAGAAAAAGAAATGGACGTGATGATAATAGACGATGGTGAAGAAGAACAAACGAATAATATCGCAGATTGGAGAACAGAACTTCATGCATATTTGGCGAAAGGAGAAACACCAAGAAATAGATTGGAAGCACACAAGTTAAAAATCCGCGCAACAAATTATGAATTAAGAGATGGGCTGCTATACCGAAAATCCTTTAATGGACCATCACTCAGATGTTTAACACGAGAAGAAGGAGAAAATGTGCTAAAAATGTTACATAGTGGGGATGCTGGCAATCATAGTGGGGGAAGATCTTTGGCACATAGAGCAAAAATGCAAGGCTATTACTGGCCATACATGCACGAAGATGCAAAACAAATATCAAGACGTTGTGAAGATTGTCAGCGGCATGGAAAGAAAATACATGCACCTGGAGCACCATTGTCATCTTCAACCAGTGTGTGGCCTTTTGGAAAGTGGGGCTTAGATATTGTAGGGACATTTTTACCAGGATCTGGACAAAGAAGATACTTAATAGTCGCAACAGATTATTTCACAAAATGGACAGAAGTGAAGGCAGTACAACATATTCGCGACAAAGATATCTTTACATTCATATTCGAAAATATCATTTGCAGATTCGGAATTCCTGCGCAGTTGGTATCTGATAATGGGAAACAATTTGAAGGACAAAACATAGAAATGTTACTTAATGCGTTTAAGATAAAATGTGGAAAGTCTACTCCTTTGTATCCACAAGCTAATGGGCAGGTAGAGGCAACAAACAAAACAATTGCAGATATATTAAAGAAGAAATTAGAAGGACATCATAGAGCATGGTGCGAACAAGTACATAATGCAGTATGGGATTATAATACAACTAGAAGAGAAGCTACTGGGATGTCACCCTTTTGTTTAACTTACGGAGTTGAAGCGGTGTTACCAACAGAAGTTGTTATTCCGATAACAAAGAGAGAAGCTTGGGAGAAAAATCTTAATGCGGTTTTGATCTTAAGCAAACTTGATGAGTTAGAAGAAAAAAGAGAAAGAGCTTTACAACATATGGAGAATTATCAGCGAAGATTAGCCCGAGAATATAATAAACGTGTCAAAGTACGCGAATTCCAGCCAGGAGATTTAATTCTGCGAGAGACACCAATATATCAGTGAGGAAATGGTGGAAAGTTAGCAAAAAAATGGGATGGACCTTACATCATTAAGGAGATAGTTGGAACAGGAGCTTATAAATTAATGGATCCAGAAGGTAGAGATGTTGGTCATAGACTTGACAGACCATGGAACAGATTGTACTTAAAAATATATTATCCGTAAGAAGCTTTGAGAAGTTATGGATTCTGAAAGAATAGTTGCGAGATTATTCATATCAAAACAAGATCATGAAGTGCGAAGCTTTCGCAGAGATAATCATAGAACAATGACATAAAAGAAAGGGGCGAACCTTTATGGCGTACACCCTAGTTCGCGAATAAAATTTCTCAAGAGGCAAATGTAAGACCTAAAGTACGTCATATAAGGGGGTACCTGTTGCATGGCTCATGGAAAGTATACACCGCCACCGGAACCTGAGTCATCGAGATTTGGGGTCAATAAAGCCCATCTGGGAGAGGCACCTTGGATTCTCAGCTTAAGCATATGACTTAGGTTGGGCGACTAAGGTAATAAGGACTCTCCCAAGGAGTGCAGAATCTGATCAAGGCGCCGAGGTACACGGTTGAGTCAAGAGTGCCAGGGGCATCTGGAGCGTACCTTTCCATTCTTGACAAGTCTTGGCTTATACTGCACTCGGCCCGAAGAAAACCCCACTTAGGGTGCAGTCTCGTAACCATAAACCCTATAGGTAAAAGGAATAAGAGGCTGCGAAAACAACTGGTTGTTGTTAAGACTGGATGAGAGGATCTAACCTTGTATGGTAGAAGTACGCCTCCTTGAAGGGGCAACCAGGGGGAAGATAAGGGAGGAACCTTCCATTATGGAGCTGATAAGTGTCTTACGACGCTAATGTTATGAGGATTTTTACTCGCAAGGGTATTAAGGCTTGTCATATTTGTGCAACAATCCTGAAGAGGCAATAATACTAGAGAAAAAGATAAGACGAGATCAATGGGTTTTCGCATGAAAGTACGAAGACGTCGTGCGATTTCGTCACAAGACGGTAATGTAATGGGGCTTTATTTTCGCAAGAAAATTTAGGCCTATCATATTGTCGCAACAATCCTGAAGAGGAAATAATACAAAAGAAAAAGTTAAGGCAAGATCAATGGGTTTTTGCATGAAAGTGCAAGGACGTCCTGCGATTTTGTCGCAATGACAAGAGGTGGCATAATAAGACCTTTAGTTAGGAAGGAAAAATAAGACCACATGGCAAAACAAAATATTTGTAAGTATTCATAACAAATCATTTCTCGCAAGAAAGATAATGAGAGGCAAGTATGGGAATCAGTAAACAAGAGGCATTATCTTTCTCGCCAGCAAAATACTAAAGAGAAAATTAATTCTAAAGTTGGTTGAAGAATATTATTCGTAAGAAATAATAAAGGTGAAACAATTCAAGAAGATAGAACTAGATAAGAAGCTCATGCTTCAGTATTAATTCCAGTAGAAGGAGATAATGGACGCTCTTCGACAATGTTCTCATTATCGCCAATCTCTTCTTCATTTCGATTGTGATCTTCACCAACAATAATTTCTTTGAAAGGAACTTCTTTTTCGCTGCCACCTTGATTATCGCCAGCAATTACTTCTTTAGAAGAGATTTCTTTTTCATTTTCATCTTGATTATCACCAGCAGCTGCTTCCTTAGAAGGGATCTGTTCTCCATCTTCTAGAAGACTATTCTCTTCACCACTTTCATAATCATAATCACTATCAGCAGGACAAGGAATTTCATCATCATATACTTCCAAAGGTTCGATTGATGTAGGAGGAAGAGATTTGGAAAATAAAATATCATTTACAAGGACTTCAGCCCGGAGATGAACTTGACGAAGAAGTGCTCTCTGATGATTCCTATCTTGAATATCCTTAAAGTAAGCAAGATAATCAAGTCTTCTTTCTGCTCGGTCGCGAGAACTAGTAAGGACAGAGACGAGTAGTGCATTTTCTTTGCGAATTTTGGCATATTTAGCCTCCAAAACAAAAATGGAGGAATGAAGATTTTTCTCAGATTCTGCGAAAAGTAGAATATAAAATTTCAGTAAGATGAAGAACTCAAAAAGATATAACAAAGAAAAGATAGTTAAGGAAGTTAAACTATTATGACTACCTTCCTTTTGCGAAATAAGGTGTTGAATCAAGGTCAGACAACTATTCTCCCAACGGTCCATTGCATCATCAAATTTATCTCCAACTAAACCTTTAAGTCGAGACTGAAGATTTTTCTCTTTAGAAATGAGAAAGGCATTTTTCTTCGCAAGAGAAGAATAAGATTCTTCTAATTTGGATTATTGTTCTTTAAGTTGATTCACCTTTACACTTAAATATATTCTACCTTGAATGAGTGTATCTCTTTCAGCGATAGATGACTCTGTTACTTCTTTAAGTTCATTTCTCAAAGAGCGAAGAGATTGTTCTTGGTCATCACATACTTTCTGAAGGATGCTAAGTTGTTGCGAAGATATCAGCATCTTATTTAAACAAATTCGCTTCTCTTGAGACAGAGTTTTATTCTCATCTGATAAAGATTCCATCCCTAAATTATCTTTAGTTAAAGAATAAGAAAGGCGAGATATTTCATTACTTAATAAATCTTGCCTCCGAACTAATTGGGTATTTTCATTGGTAAGGTTATTTATATGATCAACAGAGTATGAATAGAGGTTATCTAATTGGTTATATTTATCCATCAAAATATCTTTATCAACGTGGGCTTCTTCAACAACAGATTCAAATTGATATCTCTCCATTATTCGTTTCTGGTTTAAGGCTTAACATGCGAAAGAGGGATTTCAAGGACAATTAAATATGGAAAGGATAAAATCATTAGAAAGGCAAATTGAAGACACAGATAAGGAAATCATACCTCTCAGTTCATCATTCTTCTTGCGAAGATTGTCGCGATCCAACAAAACATTCTGGAGCTTTTGATTTTCGAGACGAAGAGCATTACACTCTTTTTCCAAAGTTGTTTGCGAAGCAGTTCTGTCAGATCCAAAATACTTACACAAAATTTCGCAAATACCAGACTTGACAGGATCAATGAAAGACTTCTTTCCATCATCCAGGACTTCAGACAAAACTTTGAAAGAAATATCTATTCCTTCCACGATTTCTTTCGAAAAAGGAAGAGGCTCAGGTAGAGAACTGGCAATGATAGAAGGTTGAGAAACATTATCAATAGGAAGAGAAGAAGTTTCATTCACAGAAGGGTTAATAAGGGGGGTTTCGATCATTGAAAGGTCAGTTGAAGAAATAAAATCTGAGGCATCCTTTTCGCGAATTGGAGATAATGGTTTAACTTGCGAAGATGTCGCGGGATATTTAGAAGAAATAAGTAAGTGGAATGGAACAGAGGTTTCAACGGTTTTAAGGTGGCGAGATTTCTTGAGAGGTCTGTTGGCATCCTTATCACCCTGCGAATCACAATCCAGATAAGAAACAGAGGCAACAATATTGTTATTAGAAAAGAATAATATTTCTTACTACCTTCTGATTCGTAGACTTTCTTTTGTTTACAATAATCTTATGCTGCGATTTGGGAATATTAGGGTTATGAATCGTAAATTTGGTGTTAGAGGTGTTTTTGCTAAAATAAAAACAGTATGAGAATCACATAAGTAGCATCATCAAATAAAGCAGTAAGCAAGATCAATTTCAGCAAAACCCATAAGAAAGAAAAAAAGAAAACTAACCTTGATGAATCCATGGAAAATACCAGCAGGAAAATTAATTCGTAAAAATTAAAAAGGAAAAAAAGTTACGAAATGTGAAGATCTACAGAGGGAACAGTATGGAAATGAAGAATAAATTAAAAAGATTAAAAGAAGAAGAAAGAAGAAAAAGTTGTAATGACAGAATTTATGGAAGAACAATAGAGTTGCAGAGATGAGAGAATGAAAAGAGAAGAGAAAGTAAAAAGAAAATGGAAAGAAGAGTAAGAAGTATCTTGTGAGAAGAAATAAACACTATTAATACGAAAATACATGAGCGGTTGAAAAGCAACGGTTACAGAAGACGTGTCAAGAAATAGATGGAAGAAAGAATACGTGTGATAAATGCAGAATATGAAGAGATGAACAGATGCGGCATTTCTCACATCATTCTCTACTTCGCAGAGAAGATATGAGAAGAGGCAAGATGTAGGATCAGAATATCGCAGCAATAATGCCTCAGCGAAATTATTAACAACACAACACAGCAGCGTCGCAGAATAACTTCAGAAACGAAATAATAAACGACGTCAGCTAAATCATGAGAAAAATGTGATGGTCTTGTGAAAATTAGAGAGTCTGCGAGATTAACATTTGTAAGGTCGCGAGAATGTCGCAAGCCATATTCGAAAATAAATGACATATTAGTTGTCATCCACTAGGTAATTCCCTATAAATAGCCGCTCAGTTGTAAAGGAAAAGAGAGAGATCTTTTTCCGAGTGAGAAGCAAGTAAATAGGAGAGAGAAAATCTAGAGAAGTGTTTATTCTTGATTCCTTTATCTTTTCTTGTAAGATTGTTCAAAGATTGATCAATAAAATTAAGATTGTTAATCTAAAATGAGTTGAATGTTAATGAAATCTTGTGAGGGGTGTAGTGTAGGATTTCCTGCAACTACAATTGCAAACCCTGATTTGAAAGACTATATAAGGGAGAACTCTAGCAACTGGGAAACCTAATCCCCATACCTTCTGTGTGATACTAGTTGTGCTAAGCTAGAGTCGATTCTCCTTTAACCTTTGGTTTCTTCTTCTAAACCAGGTTAACGACTTAAAGACTTCATTGGGATTGTGAA
Organism: Papaver somniferum; assembly: GCF_003573695.1. NCBI lineage: Eukaryota > Viridiplantae > Streptophyta > Magnoliopsida > Ranunculales > Papaveraceae > Papaver > Papaver somniferum. Next base: position 90,007,091 of record NC_039364.1, read on the forward strand.
GTCAGACCGATACTACTTTCTCGTAGTTGTGTGATCTGATCTTGCTGTTTCTATTGTACGAGTACAATTGTAATAATTGGCTTGAGATTGATATCTTCGATAGGCAAGATATAGAAGAAATTACAAACACTTTGTCTCATCGTTTGTGATCCCACAATATCATTTTTCGCTGCGTCGATTAGGATTATTGTGAGGTGATTGATAATACTAGAATGTTCTTCGGGAATATAAGTCCGATTTATCAATTGGTTCTTGTTCACCTTGATTTATCAAAAGACGGAACAAAACTCGTAGGTATATTCGTGGGAGAAGGATTTATCTATTACCGTAGACTTTTATGTGTGATACAGATTTGTTTATTAAAGTCTTCGACTTTGGGTCATAACAACTCTTAGTTGTGGGTGAGATCAGCTAAGGTAATCAAGTACGTAGTATCCTGCTGGGATCAGAGACGTAGGAGCATAACTGTACCTTGGATCAGTGTGAGATTGATTGGGGTTCAACTACAGTCCAGACCGAAGTTAATTTGGAGTAGGCTAGTGTCTGTAGCGGCTTAATACAGTGTGTGTTCAATCTGGACTAGGTCCCGGGGTTTTCTGCATTTGCAGTTTCCTCGTTAACAAAATTCTGGTGTCTGTGTTATTTCTTTTCCGCATTATATTTTGTTATATAATTTAAATATCACAGGTTGTGCGTTGTTCAATCAATTAGAATATCCGACCTTTTGGTTGTTGATTTAAATTGATTGACACTTGGATATTGTTCTTTGGTACCATCCAAGTTATCTCTCTAGTATTTGATAAAGACTCGCAGATTTCTATTTGATTGAGTATATATCAAATCGACAGATTGAGATATAAACTCTTTGATATACTTTTTATATAGATTGGGTGTGGTCATTGTACCCCCACTTTTTCAATTGGTATCAGAGCAGGCAAACACGTTTAAAAGACCTTACAAGTCTGTGTTTGTGGCAATCTGAGTCTGAGGACAGAATCTCTGACATATACGCATACCAAGATGTCTTCTAAAGATTTTAACTATGCCAAATGTCTTGGGAATACCTCAAAGGATTACTCCTTAGCTGATTCTTCCGAATCCTGAGGTAAGAAGATTGGTTCATCTCGTGATGACATATCTCTCTCTGATGAGACATTGGGCACTATGGCAAAAGCTGAGATGAATTTCACCAGAATCTCAAAAAACTCTGCTGAGATTATTGATTTTCAGGATCGTGATCAACTTATTAATGAATTGAAAAGTCTCTTGATCGAGAACATGAACTCTATAACATCATTGAGTCCTTCTCTAAGAATATTGATAAACTTCTCCAAGAGACTACTTTACAGCGTGAAAAGATTAGTGTTCTTGAGGAAATTATTAAGGAAGACTCAATTAGAGATAAACGTTTGATCGAGACGCATTCATCATATCTTTACAGTCTTCGTGTCGAAAAAGAGAAACTAGAAGCATCCCTTACTCTAGCCAATGAACAGTGTAGATCCTTGGAAAAGGAAAACTCTGTCTTAAGGAGAAATTCTTCTGTACAAACTAATTTTCATGGATTGCAGTACATGAAGGATCTTACAGAAGAAGGTTGTGTCAATAAAGGTTTACATAACTTGCAATCTTCTCATATGGCTATGAAGTTAAAACAGGTGTTGTTTATTGCTTCTCCACGAACCTGTACATTCTGCGGGAAAAAAATCACTATATTATCCATTGTTTTACTAGGAGGAAACAAATTTCTAAACTTCATAATTTGGTTCTTTCCACTGTCAATAGAACAAATAGTCAGTTGATTACTGCAGTAAATCGCATGCCCACAGAAAACCAGAAGCCTTATAAATATGATCTTTTTCTTAGAAATCATCACAAGGTTCAAATGATTTCTAGTGGTATAAATTCTTGTGCTGCCGATAAAGCATTCCCTGTGTTTGTAAGACTGTATCTGGTAAATCTAAGTCTAGAAAATGGATTCCTATCTATTCCGATCCTCTTGAACCAGTTGCAAGAGGTCCTAGATTTAGTCCCCAGAGAAAGCCTTCTGACGGATATGATAAACACACCGTGTCTTACTCTTCTAGGATGAAAGACAACTGAAGAAAGGCGAAGAACACGAAGATCAAACTGTCAGACGATATATACAACTCCTTTCTCGATGATCATGGTGGGATTAATTTCCACTCTATCACCTGACTCCAGGTATTCTTTTCCTTGTTTCTAACTTGAGAAGTGCAAGGAAATTTATTGAGAAATGCTCAAGTATGTTGTATATTATTTTAGTTTGGTTTTTGTGCGAGTTTTTGTGCTAACAGTTCATAAACGTCTGCGTCCTCCTCTTGAGAGTTCTTAAGGTTTCCAAAAACAAGAGTTTCCTTCTTCTGTTTACATACACATATATATTACTCTATATTGTGTCTCTCCATCCCTAACAAAAATTATATGGAGAACTCTGCAAAATCTCAAGAGATTGTGCATCTTGATATGGAGGAAGACGCTCAAGGACGTAAGTCAATTCAAGAGCTGGTTCTAAAAAGGATGCTTGAAAGAAAGGACCACAACTCCTGGATTGATGATTCTGTCAAGGATTTAATTCGTGTTCAGAACGATTCAAAGGTCGAGTTTGTAAATCTTCAACTGCAAATAAACCAACTCTTGGATGGTCAGGCCAGAATCGTTGCTAATTAGAATATTCTGGTACGGAATCAAAAAAAGCTCATCATGGACTGCGCCAAGGCTAGACAGCTTGCTCGGGTTGTTGAACGCAAATTTAGTGTTCTAACTCATGAACATGGTGTGTCTACAGTCAAGAGAATAAAGGAAATCAGTGATACCTTCTTTGATGGTTTCATTGAAAGATATGAGGTTCTCAACGAACTTTGATTCTCTCCTTTGTTTTCCTAGTAAATCTTCTATTTTCCTGTTTTTATTAGAAGAATAACTAGAGTTTGGAATAGCCTTTATTGTGATTACACATAGCTATGTCCAATGTTTTCATCTTCATGTTTTTAGATTTATTGGTTTAAATTCTAAACTTGTTTGGAAGATGATTTTTGCAGTTTTTAATCTTTATGGTCTTATATATTGCAATATTGTTATGGGATATGTGTGTTTACGTCCGTGAACTATGATTGTCCCATACCTTGTCAAAAGTAAAGTCTTTCGTATGTTGATATGCATATATTGATAAAAGAATGAATAGACTTTTGACAAATACAAAAGTTAAGCCTATTATGTCAATTATTGATGGAAGATAGGTTAAAATCTTTTGTTTGCAAGGAATATGTATATTGAATGTCGTTATGTGAATAGTGATGGAAAATAGAATGAATCCTTGTGTATTCCGCAGTATTGATCTTCCATGATCCATATTTTATGTATTATTGTGAGGCTCCGTAAAGTGTCTTATGTTTAGCATTGAACGACCAAGTTGATTATTTTTATGACTAGCTATGTTGTTGTTCCGTGAGGTACTTTATGTCGAGCATATTCAACTAAATTAATCATCTTGTTTGATTATTTAGTTGTTGCTCTGTAAGTTTTCTTATGCCGAGCATGACTAATTAAATTGATTACTTTTGTGATTATTTTGATTGTGTATTTCGATTAGATTAATCATGGGTTCTCTTGTGATTAATTTAATTGTATGTTTTTAAGTCTCCGTAAATTCACTTATGTTGAGCATTTGTCGATTAAATTAATCATGGGTTCTCTTGTGGTTAGTTTAATTGAATATTTTTGGATTCAAATTCATACTTGTATGTGATTTGTTATGTCCAAAGAAATCCTTCTTTTATTTCGAAATTAAGGTCGCTCTTGTTTTTCTTTCGGGAATGACATTTTATGGGGGAGAGTTCTTAATTGAACTTGTGCTTAATTGCTAAATCTTTGTGGGGAGTGCGGCTGTGGAATATTATAGGGGTTATCTTGTATCTTTACAAACTCCATGATGAATGCATTTAGCTTCGGCTTTATGATTGCATCTAAATAAAATGATATATTTTTGCTTTATTTTGGTCAAGAAATGTCTCTTTCGGAAATTTCATTAGGATCCCGTTCTTGTACCTTTGGAAATTTTATTGACAAAAAGGGGGAGAATTAATATGTAGTTCTGTTTACAGGTGAAAACTATTTCTGCCGGTTTTGGTAATTTGGGGTGTGTGGATGAGAAATGAGTCTAAACCCTAAACAAATGCACTGCACGGGAGTGCTTGTGATTCGAGAAATCAATCTGTACAATTCTAGCCTAAACCAAGAAATGGTCGTTCCAGACTTGCTTCGGTCACAAAGTGAAGGAGATGGGGGTTGATCTTAGGGAGGGAAGCGAAGAAGGTGTTGAGATTGTGAAGGTGTTGGCTATGTACGACTTGTATCAGAAAGATGAACTGGCTTGCAGAATGTAAGCTATCAGTTTCGGTGTTTGAATACGGTTGTATCAACACTTGCTTTTGTTGTATTGTCTTGTTTGAAAATAGGGAGGAGAACCTATTTATACAAGTCATTGAGCCTAACCCACGTCTCTCATGGGAAGTGGAGAAAGTGGAGTGATGGAGTAGTGGAGTTGCGTGTGTTAGTGTTATACGATCAGTCTTGCCCACTTCTCCCATCATCACTAACCGTCCATAACTTCCTGACACGTTCTTGTGATGGCGTGTTGTGCGCTGCACGCTGTAAACCGCCAGACCAATAGCCCAATATGTATCCCCTAGTTTGTGACATGATTGATGTCTCGAGTATGTGGATCGTGGGACCCACAGAAAGTAGCATGTAATGCTAGATGATATAACTAAGTTATTTAAGAAGTCGATATTTATGAAATATCGTGTGAATCCTATGCATGTAATGCATCGAATGTATTTAGCATGAGTGAAGCATCGCTGTTTTAAGGCTTAATGGAGTAAGTCACGATTAAGCGTCTTAAAATAGATGCATGTCTAGCCATCTTCAAGTGATCGTTTGGGGTTGTACAGGTAAGTCCTGACTTGGCCGATCACTTGGTGTGGTAGAGTGAGAGATGGTAATCACCACGACACCTCATTGACCAGTTAACTCCTGACCAGGGTTGTATAACCAAGAAGGTGAAGTTGAACGGACGAGATGATCTTTGAGACACTCATCTGCGACCGTTTGTGGAATTAGGGTTTATGAAGAGGTGCGCAAGCATCACTCTTCAGCTTGGTCGAATCCAAGCTTGGGACATGATTTTGGAAAGGCCGATTGGCATGCGTGTAGACGACATGCCGGTGTACATGTCCATACCTTATTGTCTCGTGAAAGTGTAATCTAGATCGCTCAATTTGTCCGGTAAAGAGGAGCGTCTAGGATTGATTTGTGACATAGATTTTGTACCGCAAAGGCCGCGCGTCATGCCAACTTTGGGCGCGCATTTCGAGGCGACCGAGCCTGGTCGGTCTTGGCCGATTATTCTGGTGTGCAGACGACGGGCTGGTGTACACGCCTGTATTTCATTGTCCCATAGAAACGTGATCTAAGCCACTCAATTTTCCCGGCAAAGTTGAGTGGTCGAGATCAGTTTACAATTGGGAGGTGTGATCACGCCTAGCTCGGGCGTGCGAATCGAGGCAACCAGGCATGATATGCCTTGGTCGATCGGGTGTGGAGATAGATGGGCCCACGGTGATCATGTTTATGCGCACCGGACCTTCCTAGTATATTTCTGGGCCCTTCGTTCGTGCAGGAGAAAATGGACGCTCGTGATGTTCAAACCCTAATTAGGGTTTCACCGTCCGTGCGTCATGCCTTGTTTGGGCGCACGAACTGGAACGATCAACTATAGTTGGTCCTGACCGATCGGTCATGTGTGTAGGCTGGCCCACGCTGATTGTGTTGACATGCTTTGGGCCCTTTGAATCTACATCTACACCCTCCATCTATGCCTGCAGAGATGGATGGTTGAGACTGCTTTGCGACACATGTAATGTGCCGCAGACCCTAAATCAGGGTTTCACCTTTCACGTCCGCGCTTCTTTGGCTGGACGATTTGGCAAGCCATGCTACCGTTTTGGGGAGGCCGACCATGCGGGGTTCGCATTGGGTCGGTGGTGAATACTCCAGTACCTTCTTGGGGGTTATGGATCCGATCTAACCCATCCAATCATGCTGGTGAATACTCCAGTACCTTCCTGGGGGTTATGGATCCGATCTAACCCATCCAATCATGCTGGTGAAGTTGGATGGTCGTGATCGTTTCTGAGACTGATACGGACAGTCCAGATGCTCGGTCGGGCTAGTATAACACTCCGAGAGTTATAGCCTGTACGGGTATTTCGTACATGCCTCCTTATTTAATGCTTGGAGATTCGTGTTGCTCTGCTGCGAGCGATCACCCAGTCGTCATGCCGCGCCAATAATGAGAATGGAGTAGTACAGGAAATACAAGGCTGGTCATGCATTAATTGGTAATGCTATAAGTTTATAGTGAAGAAGTATTCTCCACTTTATCAGTGGCTTTATCCTTTGCAGGATGTTAGCGCATAGTTTTGGCTTTTACAATTTTAGCCTTAAATAAAAATCCACCATCAATATTAATCCCCCTGCCTAGCACATAATGGTTACACTATTGTGGGGTAGGCATGAGATGGTGACATACATATGTGAGAAATACATGATAAAAGAAGTTTACCCGGAAGAATTTTGACCGACCGCTAGTAATTGTTCATGTAAACACCGCCGTGCAAGCATAGAATCCTTTGGTGGGACCGGTTTCCTTCCTTGGGTGTTTGAATCAAAAGAAGAATCCAAAAAGAGGAATCCTTTTTCTATTGGGATTCTTCCAAATTTTTGTCTATAAAAGGGACCGACCCATTTTTTCTTTTCTCACGATGTTTTTTGTTGTGTCCAGCTCCCGTCCTTGATCTTCACGCCACTGCCAACGTTGCCGACGGAGCTTGCCGTCATCGCCGCCGCCGTCCTTCCTCAGCAAGGTAAGTTTCCCGTTTTTTTTTATAGGAAAAACCCTAATTTCCTAGGTAAAAACCCTTTGGAAAGATATATCATGATTAGTTCTTCCACCGAAATTGATAGCAAAAACCGCCAATATTTGCTAGGATTGCTTAATGAGTCGTGAATCCATGAATATATTGTTTTTGCTTCTTTTTCTTCCATTGTTGCATGCAAATCCTAGCTTTTAGGTTATGGCTTGAAAAACCTTTCCCTTGAATTTCGTAGACACGACCCCCATGAACAAAGTGAAACCGTGTTATGATGTGTGCGAATGAGTGCGGACCTACCATATGCGCTCGATTGAACGTGGACGATGTGCTTGGACTGAAAACCTATCTTGCACCTATTATATTATATAGGCCTCATTTCCTGATTAATACCGGCCTTTGTGACTTAATCAATACCGGACTTGAAACTTGAGCAATACCAACCTTGTGACTTCGTCCTTTGCTGACGTGGCCCAATACCATACTGGTGACCTTGACCGGCCCTGACTAATACAGATTTGACATGACCCAATACCAGCCTATTAACATGATATTGATCTTTCTTGCGTGGCCCGATACCTGCTCGACTACGTGATATCAACCTCATTTGGGGGTATTCCTGGCTTTGTAGAATTGACCAACGGTTTCATTTGTTGACGTGGCTCAATACCGGTGTTTGGGCCCAATACCAGCCTTGTGTACTCCAACGTGAATGTGTGTTCTGTCGTGTGTGACTACACATCTCATGCGTTTTTATATAAGCACTGACTCTCTCGTCTTTTGTAGGATGAAAAAAAAGACTCCTGTTGAAATGCCTTCTGAAGATAATGCTGGTGCCAAGTCAGGGAGTGTTAACAACTTCAAAGATATGCCGAACATAGATGATGAGTTGTTCACTGTGCCTTTTCCGAAAATTAGGAAACATCCTAGTCACAAGATAGTCCTGCTCTCTGGTTCAGAAAATATGGAAGCTGATCCATCCACTTCTTCATAACTTGTGATGAGGTTCTGTCCTCGGAGAAATGAATATCCGCCTTCACCTATTGACTTCAAGATTTGTCACACTCCGCTGGGCTCTTACGAAGGATGGATGATACGCATGCTGAGTAATAAAAAGATTAAGTCTAATTTAGTTAAGGCGCAAATCCTTGATGCGGTCATGGAGTCCGCCACTCTTCAGATTAAGAAAGATGCTGCATGCTTGATCAATTTTATTTCTCGGTGGCGTCCTTCTACTCATACATCTATATGCAGATGGGGAGAGATGACCATCTCTCTGGAAAGTGTGGCTGCATTGATGAACCTGCCTGTTGCTGGAAGCTTCTTACAAACTTACTGATGCAGAACGTCGGTCTTATAATGCTATACTTTGAAAGGTGGGAGAATTCGATGATCTGGAGAAGGAGAAGAAAGACATGAAATGCTTTTACATTTGGTGGGTGTCAGAATGGTCTCCTGCAGACCCGAAACCCGGTCAGGAGTTGGAAGACGAGCTCAGCGTGATTGCATTCCTGTCTTTGTGGTTATCCAGAGACATATTCGACGATGGTTCTAGAAGAAAGACCATAAGAGGCGACCTTGTTATGTTTGCTATAAGGCTGGCAAAAAGTGAGGTCCTTCCCCTAGGTGCCTTGTTTCTTGGATCACTGTATTCTCATCTGGATTCCTTAGCGACGAACATGTATGCTTACAATGGGTATAAGAAGGTGGAGTCGCATATCCACATTGCTTTTCTTCAGGCGTTTTTATGGGAACATTTCAAAAGCTATGCTCATGTTCCCGCAACTTCACTCAGCAGTTTGTATGGTGGTTCGAGAATACTCCGTTGGCAGAAGAGACGTCCTAAAACCGGTGTGAAGCTCATGGATGTCTTCTACAATGTGTCATCCATAGATTTTCATCCATGGGTGTCGACCCACCCTTCCATTGTTCAGCCAAAGACTTTTGCTACTGTTTCTGATGCCGTGTTGCGTACTGATGCTGAAACCGCAAGTCTAGGAGAACTCATTTACTTGCGAAGCTGCACTCCGGGATATGTCCCGTCTTTATTTGACGAAGAATGTACTGTGACTGCGTACAATATTGACAGGGCTGCTCGGCAAATGGGATTTGGCCAGGGTGTTCCATTTCTTCGTCCGTTGAAGGCTCTTAAAGAACTTTTCCCAGACATTCTTAATGCTGACACATTTTCGTCAGTGCAGAGTCTTCCTTTCTGGCCTATTGGAAGAAAACCAGCGGTAACCGATAGGTATAAGGAATTTTGGAGGGAGAAATTGTTAACCTTTCAGAAATTCTCGAAGGAGGTTGTGACAGATTCCCTCGGTGAACCATCTTCTAACGTTTTGAAGGAGCATTTTCGGTTGAAACCACTCCCAGGTAAACGAACCAGAGCTGATGACTGCAGTCCCCAAGCAGGAGTGAGGTCTAAGAAGCAGGCATGTGGTTCGGTGATCCTCAATTCCTCCAATATGCAGGTATTTTAAATTTCTTTCTGTTTGATCCCTTGGTTTCGTTCTTCCTGAGCAACTTTCACTAAAGGTAATCCTTTGTTGGCGATCAGGGAATCTCGAAAGAAAATGCTTTCGCAAGACTGGCTCGTAGTCATAACGAGAGGTCTGGCGATATTTGTCTTCTTCAAGATAATGACAAAGATGGTGCAAGCTCGACTGAACGGAATGCCTCCCCAAGTGGTAACCTTAGTGAGCTTGTATACGAGGTCGTGACGGAAATCAACATTCAGAGTGAAGTGGACATCCAGAGGGATGCAGGAGAGGCAACATCTGCTAATGCTGAGGCAGTTCCCCTTACAGATCTTCCTGAGCAGGTTTCCATTGATAAGGCAGTCATGGTGACTTCTTATGAAAGGCCTCTTGCAGCTGACAAGGTTCCTGATGAAGTATTGGCAAGGCAACATGTTGTTCCTGGGGCTATCTTCGATCCTCACTTTGATACCCCTCATGCAGGTCATGTGTTGGTTGGGGGATTCAGTGTGCCGGCTCAGTTCGAGGAGTTATACACGGTGATATGGAAGAAGCATGACCACATTGCTACCACTACGAAGCTCAAAAGTCGCATTGCATTGGTCAATCGCGTCCAAGAAGCTTTATTCTCCATTCACGGGATAAGCGTCACGACCGGTCGTAGTGTTTCTGAGGAGGTGATTGAAGACTGGAAGTGCCATCGGGACGTGTTTGTGCAGTACGACTTCAACGCTCCTTGGTTCTTCAAAGGATTCTCTGAAATCCAGGAGCTTCAGAAATTGCAAGACGAAGCTCCTTCTGCAGACTGTATTGCTCGCCAGGAAGAAGAGGTTGAAAATTTTCTAAGGAGTTGAAGCTGAAACATGCCGCACTTCAAAGGATGAAAGCTGCTCTTGCTCAGAAGAATGAGTTGTTGCTGAAGGACTTTCCTTGAAGGATTCGTGCCTCCTACTTGTGTTCTTTCTTTAAATGCTTTTGAGTGATTGTGGGGATTCCCTTTCACAATTTGATTTCAGGTTTTGAACTAATATGTGGTTGAATTTGAACTGGTTTATTTTTTTAGATAGTTTTGTGAATGATTTTTCCGAAAGAGTTTATTCTAAAATGGAATTTGCATCTTGGTTACGAATGATTATACATGTCACATGAAATTGTAAACATCGTGTGAAAAGGAAACAAACATGGTGTTTGATCATCGAATCTCTTTCTCTGTGTGTGAGATGTCAAGTCCCCAGCAAACTCTAAAACTATCTTTGTCATAAAATTGTTTGATAGAACTTACTTGGTCTTTGGATCCTCATTTGCACGAAACTGAATCTTCTCGAGCAACCTCTCCAAGGAAATCGTCCGCACTAATTTTCAGAGAGGGAAAGCTACTCTCCTGAATTAAGCTTCTTCCGAACAATGCGTTTCAAGGCATTGCATTTACTGGTAGGGTGGTGAAGGAACCGGTGATAATGACAATATCTCGGATCCATTATTTCTTGATCGGTCAGTGGATGCCATACAGGAGGCAGCTCCACCTCTCCGTTTCGGACCCACGCCTCCAAAATCTCCAAAATCTTTTTCATTGGGAACGGGAAATGCAGGTACCTTGAGTCTAGCTATTCTTGCGCTAGTGGACGTTGTGACATCTCTATGTGGCTTTGATGTGAAGCACGCTTCGGAGACGGAGTTGGAAGACCAGCATGTGTCATCATATCCGCGGCTCGCTTGACTGGGTGACGGAATGCGGAAGGCATTGTAATATCACTGCTGAGTCAATGAGTTGAATGCTCCCATCCGCCACACTCACGCGTCCTTTGGTTGATTTCTCCCTCCTCGAGCATTTCTTCACTTGGATGAAAGTTCGTAGTGGATCGGGAAGTTTTCTGAGCTTCGACAAGAGTCTTGAGATATAAATCTTCCAGCAAGGCTCCGTATGCTGCAGTCTCCCTTTCTTTATCCCGCAGACGTTGTGTCATCACGGACAAGTCTTTTCTTCTATGGAGTTGTCTCGAGTCTCTGTCATCAGCTGGACCATGTTGTTCGTCTTTCTTGAGTCCCCTGTGGCTGCGCTCTCTCTCTGTATCTCCACTGGTAAAGGCATGACTTTTAGATATGGATTCTGCATTTCTTGTATTGTCTGGGTAAATGCTTGCCGATCTTTCTTGTAATTGAGTTGTTATATCATTCAAAAGGCGGAAGGTTTCGCTATTCCTTCTAGCGATACCAGCTTGATTTGCCAGGACATCCTCCAACATTCTAGCCACACTTCCCATGATATCTGAATCATTTATGGTTTCCGAAGAATCTAGCGGGTGAAGATACATCGTGAGATGAAAACCGAGATGAGAACAGAAGATGAATAGGTTAATGATTGAATCGAAACCAAGATCTATCCCAAAAATTGAGAAGGTTGGAATGAATATTGAGAATTCAATTTTACAACCGAGAGATTAATCTCCCACTGTGGTTGCCAATTGTTTATGGGTGAAAACTATTTCTGCCGGTTTTGGTAATTTGGGGGTGTGTGGATGAGAAATGAATCTAAACCCTAAACAAATGCACTGCACGGGAGTGCTTGTGATTCGAGAAATCAATCTGTACAATTCTGGCCTAAACCAAGAAATGACCGTTCCAGACTTGCTTCGGTCACAAAGTGAAGGAGATGGGTTGATCTTAGGGAGGGAAACGAAGAAGGTGTTGAGATTGTGAAGGTGTTGGATATATACAACTTGTATCAGAAAGCTGAACTGGCTTGCAGAATGTAAGCTATCAGTTCCGGTGTTTGAATATGGTTGTATCAACACTTGCTTCTGTTGTCTTGTCTTGTTTGAAAATAGGGAGGAGAACCTATTTACACAAGTCATCGAGCCTGACCCACGTCTCTCATGGGAAGTAAAGAAAGTAGAGTGATGGAGTAGTGGAGTTGCGTGTGTTAGTGTTATGCGATCAGTCTTGCCCACTTCTCTCATCATCACTAACCGTCCATAACTTCCTGACACGTTCTTGTGATGGTGTGTTGTGCGCTGCAAGCTGTAAACCGCCAGACTAATACCCTAGTATGTATCCCCCAGTTTGTGATCTGATTGATGTCTCGAGTATGTGGATCTTGGGACCCACAGAAAGTAGCATGTAATGCTAGATTAAATAACTAAATTATTTAGAATGTCGATATTTATGAAATATCGTGTGAATCCTATGCATGTAATGCATCGAATATATTTAGCATGAGTGAAGCATCGCTGTTTTAAGGCTTAATGGAGTAAATCACGATTAAGCATCTTAAAATAGATGCATGTCTAGCCATCTTCAAGTGATCGTTTGAGGCTGTACAGGTAAGTCCTGAATTGGCCGATCACTTGGTGTGGTAGAGTGACGGATGGTAATCACCACGACACCTCATTGACCAGTTAACTCCTGACCAGGGTTGTATAACCAAGCAGGTGAAGTTGAACGGACGAGATGATCTTTGAGACACTCATCTGCGACCGTTAGTGGAATTAGGGTTTATGAAGAGGTGCCCAAGCATTACTCTTCAACTTGGTAGAATCCAAGCTTGGGAAACGATTTTAGCAAGGCCGATTGGGCATGCGTGTAGACGACATGCCGGTGTACATGTCCATACCTCATTGTCTCTTGAAAGTGTAATCTAGATCGCTCAATTTGTCCGACAAAGAGGAGCGGCTAGGATTGATTTGTGACAGAGATTTTGTGCCGCAAAGGCCGCGCGTCATGCCAACTTTGGGCGCGCGTTTCGAGGCGACCAAGCCTGGTCGGTCTTGGACGATTAGTCTGGTGTGCAGATGACGGGCTGGCGTACTCGCCTATATTTCATTGTCCCATAGAAACGTGATCTAAGCCACTCAAATTTTCCGGCAAAGTTGAGTGGTCGAGATTAGTTTACAATTGGGAGGTGTGATCACGCCTAGTTTGGGCATGCAAATCGAGGCAACCAGGCATGATATGATTTGGCCGATCGGGTGTGGAGATAGATAGGCCCACGGTGATCATGTTGATGCGCACTGGACCTGCCTAGTATATTCCTGGACCCTTCGTTCGTGCAGGAGAAAATGGACGCTCGTGATGTTCAAACCCTAATTAGGGTTTCACCGTCCGTGCGTCATGCCTTGTTTGGGCGCACGAACTGGAACGATCAACTATAGTTGGTCCTGACCGATCGGTCATGTGTGTAGGCTGGCCCACGGTGATTGTGTTGACATGCTTTGGGACCTTTGAATCTACATCTACACCCTCCATCTATGCCTGCGGAGATGGATGGTTGAGACTGCTTTGCGACACATGTAATGTGCCGCAGACCCTAAATTAGGGTTTCACGTCCGTGATGCTTTGGCTGGACGATTTGGCAAGCCATGGAACCGTTTTGGGGAGGCCGACCATGCGGGGCCCACATTGGGTCGGTGGTGAATACTCCAATACCTTTCTGGGGGTTATGGATCCGATCTAACCCATCCAATCATGCTGGTGAAGTTGGATGGTCGTGATCGTTTATGAGACTGATACGGACAGTCCAGATGCTCGATCGGGCTAGTATAACACTACGAGAGTTGTAGCCTGTACAGGTATTTCGTACATGCCTCCTTATTTAATGCTTGGAGATTCGTGCTGCTCTGCTGAGAGCGATCACCCAGTCGTCATGCTGCACCAATAATGAGAATGGAGTAGTACAGGAAATACAAGGTTGGTCATGCATTAATTGGTAATGCTATAAGTTTATAGTGAAGAAGTATTCTCCACTTTATCAGTGGCTTTATCCTTTGCAGGATGTTAGCGCATAGTTTTGGCTTTTACAATTTTAACCTTAAATGAAAATCCACCATCAACAAGTTCACACTACAAATACATATGGTTTTCGGATCATTATGTAAGGGGGAGTGGTTTCCATGTGAGATGGAGTATTGACTAAAGGGGAGTGATACATATCACCATAGTATTGTTGTTGAAGTTGTGATACAATTGAACTTTGACGATGTGTAATGATACTATGACACTGTATAACAATGATTGAGAACTCTTGTTTTCTCGTTGTTATAGCTATGGATTTACAACAACGATGATACTGAACTTACAACCTTTGGGATCATTGGAGTACTTGGAAGTGACGAAGATTTCAAGCAATTTTGAAGATTAGGCATATGGAATAGGAGCTACAAAAGTTAATTTATTTATTTTTTGTATTCCATATGTATTGATAGTTTTGTCACTAAAATTGACAAAAGGGGAGATTGTTAGAGCATTGCTCGGTCGAACTCGCATGCGTTCCTATCTCAAGCATGTTTGTCAATGTTAGTGATCAAAACTATAAGTCTTTATTTCTAGTCTACTATAGATAAGGTCTCAGACTAGGATAAAAAATGTAGTTGAGCTCAAGAACTCCATGGCAATCATCATACAAGACGAATGACTACTCAAGGAACCGGTGGATCTTCATCGACTAAAAGGTATGTGGAGACTTGAACTTATCTATCACTCAAAAGTTTATTTATCTCCTATCTTGAGACAACTATATACTTAGATTATACACATTTGCTATTTCGAGCCGAGTTTATCTCGCCTATCTATTTCTCGAAATATGTGTTGGTAAGCTTTCGCTTTAACCAAGTTCATCTTTACCTAGTGACGAAAGTCATGACAAGTTTCAATCACTTTGGAAATTGCTTACTTTGACGAAAAATAGTTTGTGAATAACAACTATAGAATATCAACGTCCTCTAAGAATGTTCCAATGATTGAAATGAGAGTTTAGATTATATAACCATTGGAGGATATAAGCATTGTTGTGGAAACACATATATGTATAAGTCCTTATTCCTTGAACCGAAGTTTGCGAACTTTGTTGATCAAGAGAACCGGCATGGTGGTGTGAGCCAAGTCCGCGAAATCAGTCCGCGAATTGGCAGAATTTCTTGTCCCGAGAATTTCTGCTGGAGTTTGGGAACTCCGTCCGGGAACTTAAGTCCGCGAACCCAGTCCGCGAACTTGAGTAGGTTATATCTAAAAACGATGTTTGTGAACTTATTCTTATATAAACTAAGGAATGCAAATTGCAAACCGTGGCTATATAGTTCATGAACCGATTCGAGTGAATCAAATAGTTTTTGCTTCGATTGTGTCTTGTCTAGTTACATAAGATTTCCTTGCAATTGAACAACTATCTAACTAGTTCATTTGAGTCACTTGAACTAGTTATGGTGAAGAAGAATATGGTTGATATGAAATTGATCATATGGCTAACCATTTGGTTGACTATTGTTGAACCAACAAATGTACAAGTTTGGGTACGGTTGCACAAGCCTAGAAACGTGCATTTCATTTGTGTGTAACAAGCTAGTTTTTGATCTAACGGTTGAAAGATATTAGCTTGAATCTAAATAAGGTTTTAATCTAACGGTGAATATTGAATGCTTTGTTACCAAGCTAACATTGATTGCAAACCCTGATTTGAAAGACTATATAAGGGAGAACTCTAGCAACTGGGAAACCTAATCCCCACACCTTCTGTGTGATACTAGTTGTGCTACGATAGAGTCGATTCTCCTTTAACCTTGGTTTCTTCTTCTAAACCAGGTTAACGACTTAAAGACTTCATCGGGATTGTGAAGCCAGACCGATACTACTTTCCCGTAGTTGTGTGATTTGATCTTGTTGTTTCTATCGTACGAGTATAATTGTAATAATTGGCTTGAGATTGATATCTCCGATAGGCAAGATATAAAAGAAATCACAAACACTTCGTCTCATCGTTTGTGATTCCGTAATATCTTTTTTCGCTGAGTCGATTATGATTATTGTGAGGTGATTGATAATACTAGGTTGTTCTTCGGGAATATAAGTCTGGTTTATCAATTGGTTCCTGTTCACCTTGATTTATCAAAAGACGGAACAAAACTCGTAGGTATATTCGTGGGAGACGGATTTATCTATTACCGTAGACTTTTCTGTGTGACATAGATTTGTTTATTAAAGTCTTCGACTTTCGGTCGTAGCAACTCTTAGTTGTGGGTGAGTCATCTAAGGGAATCAAGTACGTAGTATCCTGCTGGGAACAGAGACGTAGGAGCATAACTGTACCTTGGATCAGTGTGAGATTAATTGGGATTCAACTACAGTCCAGAACGAAGTTAATTTGTAGTAGGCTAGTGTCTGTAGCGGCTTAATACAGTGTATGTTCAATCTGAACTAGGTCCCGGGGTTTTTCTGCATTTGCGGTTTCCTCGTTAACAAAATTCTGGTATCTGTGTTATTTCTTTTCCACATTATATTTTGTTATATAATTGAAATATCACAGGTTGTGCGTTGTTCAATCAATTAGAATATTCGACCTTTTGGTTGTTGATTTAAATTGATTGACACTTGGATATTGGTCTTTGGTACCATCCAAGTTATCTCTCTAGTATTTGATAAAGACTCGCAGATTTCTATTTGCTTGAGTAAATATCAAATCGAGAGATTGAGATATAAACTCTTTGATATACTTTTTATCTAGATTAAGTCTGACTGTCTAGTTGATTCTCTAGAAAGTATATTGGAGTTTGTCCATACAGATTGCTAAGCAAAATATTGGGTGTGGTTGTTGTACCCCCACTTTTTCACCTTCTTCAAATGGAGAACATACCTTATCCCATTTCAATGTAATAGTCTTTCTTTTTGCTGGGTCTCCAGTCCAAAGAAAATTTCTTATAATATGTTCACATTCTTTTAACACTCTTTTGGGCCATTTATAAACTGACATGCAATATATGGGAATGCTGCAGAGAACATGCTTTACCAGTATTAATCATTCTTGAAAAGATAGAAGCTTACCCATCCATCCTTCTAAATTTCCTTGTATTTTCTCCATACAGTTCCAAATATGTTGAGATTTAATGCATCCTGGTGTTAGCATCACACCTAAGTACTTATCAGGAAATGAAGAAAGAGGAATATTACAGAGTGTTGTTATTTGTTGTTTTCTCAGTTCACTTGTTCCTCCAACAAAGCACTTGCTTTTGGCAAGACTGATAACTTGGCCTGATGCATCTTGATAATCTTTAAGTACAGAAATGAGCTTTTTAATATTTCTCTTGTCTCCATTGCAGAAAAGGAATATGTCATCCGCAAAAAAATATATGTGAGGGATGTACACCATTCCTTGAAATCATAGGTTAAAGTTGTCTTTTTTGGATCATTCTTGTTAGTATTCTGCTCAACAAGTCTTCAATTATTACAAATAGTAATGGAGATAAACAGTCTCCTTGTCTGAGACCTCTCTCTACTTGAAAATACCCTACAGGGCCACCATTTAAAAGCACAAATATTCTTGCGGACTTCAACAGAGTTTGCATCCATGTAACCCCCTTTTCAGAAAATCCAAATTTTCTCAGAACTTGAAATAAGAATGACCAACTGAGAGAGTCATAAGCTTGAGTTATATCAAGTTTTAGGCCTAGATTTCCACCTCTTCTTTTAACATTAAGTTCATTCACCAACTCTGATGCAAACACAATTTTCTCTTCTATATTTCTACCTTTTATGAAAGCTCCTTGTTTAGGAGATATTAGTTTTTGAATAATGCTGCCCAGTCTTGTAGAAATAATCTTTGTAATTACCTTAAAAGCTGAAGTTCATTAGACCAATTGGTCTAAACTGTCTAGCTTTTTTAGCATTATTCACTTTTGGTAGAAGAAGTAAGAAGTTTGCATTAAAACCTTGTGGAATAAATCCTCCTCTCCAGCAATATTGTATAGCTATTGTTAAATCTTTGCCTATTATTTCCCAAGCATATCTGTAAAACCACCCTGCAAACCCATCAGGGCCAGGTGCACTATCAGGATCAAGCTCAAATACTTCTTGTTTCACTTCTGCATCTGATGGAACAACTTCTAACATCAAATTTTCTTCAGCATTCACTAATTATGGTATATGTTGAAAAATATCTTGAATATCACATACTTCTTGGAATTTAAACTTTTCTTCAAAATGAGTTACTAAAATATCAACAATTTTTTGTTGATCTGCCACTATATTTCCATTTTAGTCTTCCAGTTCGATTATAGAGTTTTGAGTTTGTCTTATTTTCATATTTAAGTGAAAAAAGTTAGAGTTTGATGCTCCTTCTTTTAGCCACTTAACCCTGGATTTCTGCTGGTTTATTTCTCTTTGTTGCTCAATAAGTACTTCTTGCACTCCCCTTGCTGTGATTAACTTGTTTAATAGTTCCTTATCCTCAGGATTTTTGTCTGATAGCAACGAGGCTTGTAGTACTTGATCTTCATCTTGCTTCAATTTTTTTGTAACATCTCCAAAACTATTCCAATTACATTGTTGTATCTCTTTCTTTAAAACTTTTAACTTACTCATAAAGACAAAAATTGGATTGCCATTTATCACTGAATTCCAAGAAGTCTGAATTAGATGTAAGAAGTCAGGATGATTTTTCAATACCTTCAAATCCCTGAATGGAATGTTCTTTGGTTTTGGAATTTCAACATTTGCTCCATATAACACACCATGATCTGATATTCCTCTTACACCAACTTTGTAGCCCCAATTAGGATAAACTTCTAGCTATTTATCATTAAAGACAATTATGTCTAAGTTGCAAACTATTCTCTTTTTCCCTGCTCTGTTATTATACCATGAAAACTCTATACCAGTTTTTGGAGCTTGGATGAGACCACAATTATTCAAACAATCTGTAAATTCTTTCATGGATATTCTCAAAGGAGGCAGACCACCCTTTTTTTCTTGTATACTTGTAAGTATTGAAGTCTCCAATGGCAAGCCAAGGTTTATTTAAAATATTTATTCTCTCCATTTCTTGCCAAAGTTTTCTTCTGTTTATTGTGAGTGTGGAAGCATGAATACCAGTAATGACAACATCTCCTACTTCCACTGTTATTGCTTGTTTAGTACTATATAAAATTTTTGGAGTACTTATTGAGGAGCTCCATAGTATCCAAATATTCCCTTTGTTTCCATCATATGAATTATGAATAAGATTATAATGAATTCCTTGAAGCCTTAATTTTTTAATGAAGTTTGATGAAGCCCAAATTTTTGGTTCAGCTAAAATGATTAATGAAGGAAAAAAAGTTTTTACTATATTTCTCAACTTATCTTTGGCCTTGGTTCTCCCAAGGCCTCTTAAGTTCCAATATAACACTTTCATTTAGTTAAGAGATGAGAAGAAGAGGTACTTCTCTAACCTTGTGCATTTTTGCTCACATTTGCATTCAAACTTGCAGTATGATTTCTTGTTGTTACATTAATTTTTTTTCCAAATTTTGTCCTTGCTTGGATAAAATCATCACCATTTCTTGAACTAGAAGTATTTGATTCATTAGAAGTATGAAGTGAAGCAGTATCAGTATGTTTCTCTTGAAAAATATATGCACTCTCTTTTGAACCATTTTCCTTGTTACATGTAGCTGAAATTTCACCACTCTCTTTAGATTGTGAACTAACACCCTGAATTGAAATTGAAGCAGAATGAGATACAGGAGTACCAATGGGAGGTTAAATATTCACCACATTAGTTATAGGTGGAGCATTGGAAACCATTGTGATTTTATCAACAGGAAGAAGTGGAAAATCTTCATGTGATTCAAGTGATCCTCTGAATTCCTCAGATTGGTCTTGCAAAAATGAAATCCCCAGAGGAAGATTCACCTTGAATGAGAGGAATTATAGGATCTACCATTTATTATCACTTAATATAGGATCCTCAATATGTTCAATAATATGATCAAACTCTTTCTCAATTGAATTAAAACAAATATCAAAACCTTTAGTAGCTTGAGTTGGTTTTTTCCTCCATTGCTTCTTTGGTTTTTCTATCACTGCTTCTTGCAGATTTTCAGTGGTTTGAGTTTCATTTCTTTTGATTCTGCATTTAGTTGTTAAATGTCCTATAATGGAGCAGTGATTACAAAAATTTGGCTTCTTTAAGATTTGCACAGCTTGTTCAAATTTCCCATACTTATATTCTACCACTACTTTACTAGGAATGAACTTTGCAAAATCAACTTCCACTAACACACTGGCATAATAACCTATTTCCCTTTTTAAAGTGATTTCATATACTTTGATTGCTCTCCCAAATTTTTTACCCATCTGTAGAAGTATGCTTTCTTACCAATATTCTATACTTAGACCAGGAAATGTTACCCATACAAAAGCTGAAGATGTTTTCTGATTATCAGGATTGAAATTTGGCTCCCATGCTCTTAGTTTCAGAGTTTGGGATTCAACTATCCGCAACCCCTTCCAGATTAAACTTCTATCTTCTTCATTATCTAATTTTATGATAAAAAAAACCTTTCCCAGAGGTATGAATTGCAGAGAACCTTTTAAAGACCATTGTTGTTTTAGAGAAGTCGCTGCAACATTCATCTTCAATTTAACAAAATCGAGTCCACCAATCAAACTAAATTTCCATTCGCTTAAACTTTATTCCATAACCTCATCATGAATAAACAGAGATGGAGGATCCTCAGGATTCATTGTAGAAAAACTAAAGTTAGGGCTCAAATTTCTAACTTGGATCGAAAACCAGATCCACTTGATACTCGATTTTCAGACATAATAAATGTAAAAATCAACAAAAGAAATAACACCAATCATCAGATTAAAATAAAAAACATCTGAATTAAGAAGATCTCAGATCGATTACCAAGAAAAACTACGAATTTAACGAACGAGTCGGTCACCGATTTTTCCACCAAGTCGTCACCAATTCGCAGAACTCAAACTCTAAAAACTTTTCGAGGAGAAGAATATCCCCTCGGAAGAGGAACTCTTTGCATATCAGGAGGATATGGAGGTTGACGCTGGTGCATGTCCCCGGGTTTTCTCTGTCTCGATTTCGGAGAAGTCATTCCAAATATTCACGCGTGAAGAAGTTGGATGGCTGATTCCTTTCCAATGGACGTTCAGGAGCAAAACGAGCCTCTTCATCTACATAGGCACGTCTTGCTGAGGTACTGGCGCCAGGAGTGTTAAAAGTATTCCTCATTGGATCCATTTGGGGTTGGCGTGGTTCTTGTGGTGGCCGCTCCGTTAGTGTCTTGAGGAAAGTAAGCACCTCTTTCTGAGTTGAAGCCATGTTCGTCTGAGTCTTAGAAAGAACTTCTTGTCTTTCCATCAAATCAGCAATGGTAATAGGGGGTTGCCTTCCTCTGGCTCCTCCAGTCTCTCGTCCTGATAGGGGAGGGCAGCAGCTCTGGTGACAACCGGGGGCGTCACACTTGAGGAAATATTTGGGACGGCGGGCGGCAGCGGCTCTGGCTCTGGTGATTGGAGGTGTAACGCCTGAGGGAATGTTTCCTACGCCGCTGGTGTTGGTGGCTGTTTATGGGTGAAAACTATTCCTGCCGAATTTGGTAATTTGGGGTGTGTGGATGAGGAATGAATCTAAACCCTAAACAAATGCACTGCACGGAAGTGCTTGTGATTCGAGAAATCAATCTGTAGAATTCTGGCCTAAACCAAGAAATGGACGTTCCAGACTTGCTTCGGTCACAAAGTGAAGGAGATGGGGTTGATCTTAGGGAGGGAAGCGAAGAATATGTTGAGATTGTGAAGGTGTTGGCTATGTATGACTTGTATCATAAAGCTGAACTGGCTTGCAGAATGTAAGCTATCAGTTCCGGTGTTTGAATACGGTTGTATCAACACTTGCTTCTGTTTTGTGTTGTCGAAATAGGAAGGAGAACCTATTTATACAAGTCATTAAGCCTTACTCACGTATCTCGTGGGAAGTGGAGAAAGTGGAGTGATGGAGTAGTGGAGTTGCGGGTGTTAGTGTTACACGATCAGTCTTGCCCACTTCTCCCATCATCACTAACCGTCCATGACTTCCTGACACGTTCTTGTGATGGCGCGTTGTGCGCTGCACGCTGTAAACCGCCAGACCAATACCCCAGTATGTATCCCCTAGTTTGTGACATGATTGATGTCTCGAGCGTGTGGATCGTGGGACCCACAGAAGGTAGCATGTAATGCTAGGTTATATAACTAAGTTATTTGGAATTTGATACTTGTAAAATATCACGTGAATTCTATGCATGTAATGCATTGAATATATTCAGCATGTATGAAGCATCGCTGTTTTAAGGCTTAATGGAGTAAGTCACGATTAAGCGTCTTAAAATAGATGCGTGTCTAGCCATCTTCAAGTGATCGTTTGGGGATGTACAGGTAAGTCCTGACTTGGCCGATCACTTGGTGTGGTAGAGTGACGGATGGTAATCACCACGACACCTCATTGACAAGTTAACTCCTGACCAGGGTTGTATAACCAAGCAGGTGAAGTTGAACGGATGAGATGATCTTTGAGACACTCATCTGCGACCGTTAGTGGAATTAGGGTTTATGAAGAGGTTCCCAAGCATTACTCTTCAACTTGGTAGAATCCAAGCTTGGGACACGATTTTGGCAAGGCCGATTGGGCATGCGTGTAGACGGCATGCCGGTGTACATGTCCATACCTCATTGTTTCTTGAAAGTGTAACCTAGATCGCTCAATTTGTCCGACAAAGAGGAGCGACTAGGATTGATTTGTGACAGAGATTTTGTGCCGCAAAGGCCGCGCGTCATGCCAACTTTGGGCGCGTGTTTCGAGGCGACCAAGCCTGGTCGGTCTTGGACGATTAGTCTGGTGTGCAGATGACGGGCTGGCGTACTCGCCTATATTTCATTGTCCCATAGAAACATGATCTAAGCCACTCAATTTTTCCGGCAAAGTTGAGTGGTCGAGATTAGTTTACAATTGGGAGGTGTGATCACGCCTAGTTTGGGCATGCGAATCGAGGCAACCAGGCATGATATGATTTGGCAGATCGGGTGTGGAGATAGATGGGCCCACGGTGATCATGTTGATGCGTACCGGACCTGCCTAGTATATTCCTGGACCCTTCGTTCGTGCAGGAGAAAATGGACGCTCGTGATGTTCAAACCCTATGCCTTGTTTGGGCGCACGAACTGGAACGATCAACTATAGTTGGTCCTGACCGATCGGTCATGTGTGTAGGCTGGCCCACGGTGATTGTGTTGACATGCTTTGGGACCTTTGAATCTACATCTACACCCTCCATCTATGCCCGCGGAGATGGATGGTTGAGACTGCTTTGCGACACATGTAATGTGCCGCAGACCCTAAATTAGGGTTTCACGTCCGCGATGCTTTGGCTGGACGATTTGGCAAGCCATGGAACCGTTTTGGGGAGGCCGACCATGCGGGGCCCACATTGGGTCGGTGGTGAATACTCCAATACCTTTCTGGGGGTTATGGATCCGATCTAACCCATCCAATCATGCTGGTGAAGTTGGATGGTCGTGATCGTTTATGAGACTGATACGGACAGTCCAGATGCTCGATCGGGCTAGTATAACACTACGAGAGTTGTAGCCTGTACAGGTATTTCGTACATGCCTCCTTATTTAATGCTTGGAGATTCGTGCTGCTCTGCTGAGAGCGATCACCCAGTCGTCATGCTGCACCAATAATGAGAATGGAGTAGTACAGGAAATACAAGGTTGGTCATGCATTAATTGGTAATGCTATAAGTTTATAGTGAAGAAGTATTCTCCACTTTATCAGTGGCTTTATCCTTTGCAGGATGTTAGCGCATAGTTTTGGCTTTTACAATTTTAACCTTAAATGAAAATCCACCATCAACAAGTTCACACTACAAATACATATGGTTTTCGGATCA
Source organism: Papaver somniferum (assembly GCF_003573695.1). NCBI lineage: Eukaryota > Viridiplantae > Streptophyta > Magnoliopsida > Ranunculales > Papaveraceae > Papaver > Papaver somniferum. The sequence goes on from NC_039364.1 coordinate 90,031,223, forward strand.
TTATGTAAGGGGGAGTGGTTTCCATGTGAGATGGAGTATTGACTAAAGGGGAGTGATACATATCACCATAGTATTGTTGTTGAAGTTGTGATACAATTGAACTTTGACGATGTGTAATGATACTATGACACTGTATAACAATGATTGAGAACTCTTGTTTTCTCGTTGTTATAGCTATGGATTTACAACAACGATGATACTGAACTTACAACCTTTGGGATCATTGGAGTACTTGGAAGTGACGAAGATTTCAAGCAATTTTGAAGATTAGGCATATGGAATAGGAGCTACAAAAGTTAATTTATTTATTTTTTGTATTCCATATGTATTGATAGTTTTGTCACTAAAATTGACAAAAGGGGAGATTGTTAGAGCATTGCTCGGTCGAACTCGCATGCGTTCCTATCTCAAGCATGTTTGTCAATGTTAGTGATCAAAACTATAAGTCTTTATTTCTAGTCTACTATAGATAAGGTCTCAGACTAGGATAAAAAATGTAGTTGAGCTCAAGAACTCCATGGCAATCATCATACAAGACGAAGGACTACTCAAGTAACCGGTGGATCTTCATCGACTAAAAGGTATGTGGAGACTTGAACTTATCTATCACTCAAAAGTTTATTTATCTCCTATCTTGAGACAACTATATATACTTAGATTATACACATTTGCTATTTCGAGCTGAGTTTATCTCGCCTATCTATTTCTCGAAATATGTGTTGGTAAGCTTTCGCTTTAACCAAGTTCATCTTTACCTAGTGACGAAAGTCATGACAAGTTTCAATCACTTTGGAAATTGCTTACTTTGACGAAAAATAGTTTGTGAATAACAACTATAGAATATCAACGTCCTCTAAGAATGTTCCAATGATTGAAATGAGAGTTTAGATTATATAACCATTGGAGGATATAAGCATTGTTGTGGAAACACATATATGTATAAGTCCTTATTCCTTGAACCGAAGTTTGCGAACTTTGTTGATCAAGAGAACCGGCATGGTGGTGTGAGCCAAGTCCGCGAACTCAGTCCGCGAATTGGCGGAATTTCTTGTCCCGAGAATTTCTGCTGGAGTTTGGGAACTCCGTCCGGGAACTTAAGTCCGCGAACCCAGTCCGCGAACTTGAGTAGGTTATATCTAAAAACGATGTTTGTGAACTTATTCTTATATAAACTAAGGAATGCAAATTGCAAACCGTGGCTATATAGTTCATGAACCGATTCGAGTGAATCAAATAGTTTTTGCTTCGATTGTGTCTTGTGTAGTTACATAATATTTCCTTGCAATTGAACAACTTTCTAACTAGTTCATTTGAGTCACTTGAACTAGTTATGGTGAAGAAGAATATGGTTGATATGAAAGTGATCATATGGCTAACCATTTGGTTGACTATTGTTGAACCAACAAATGTACAAGTTTGGGTACGGTTGCACAAGCCTAGAAACGTGCATTTCATTTGTGTGTAACAAGCTAGTTTTTGATCTAACAGTTGAAAGATATTAGCTTGAATCTAAATAAGGTTTTCATCTAACGGTGAATATTGAATGCTTTGTTACCAAGCTAACATTGATTGCAAACCCTGATTTGAAAGACTATATAAGGGAGAACTCTAGCAACTGGGAAACCTAATCCCCATACCTTCTGTGTGATACTAGTTGTGCTAAGCTAGAGTCGATTCTCCTTTAACCTTTGGTTTCTTCTTCTAAACCAGGTTAACGACTTAAAGACTTCATTGGGATTGTGAAGTCAGACCGATACTACTTTCTCGTAGTTGTGTGATCTGATCTTGCTGTTTCTATTGTACGAGTACAATTGTAATAATCGGCTTGAGATTGATATCTTCGATATGCAAGATATAGAAGAAATTACAAACACTTTGTCTCATCGTTTGTGATTCCACAATATCTTTTTTCGCTGCGTCGATTAGGATTATTGTGAGGTGATTGATAAAACTAGAATGTTCTTCGGGAATATAAGTCTGATTTATCAATTGGTTCTTGTTCACCTTGATTTATCAAAAGACGGAACAAAACTCGTAGGTATATTCGTGGGAGAAGGATTTATCTATTACCGTAGACTTTTATGTGTGATACAGATTTGTTTATTAAAGTCTTCGACTTTGGGTCATAACAACTCTTAGTTGTGGGTGAGATCAGCTAAGGGAATCAAGTACGTAGTATCCTGCTGGGAACAAAGACGTAGGAGCATAACTGTACCTTGGATCAGTGTGAGATTAATTGGGGTTCAACTACAGTCCAGAACGAAGTTAATTTGTAGTAGGCTAGTGTCTGTAGCGGCTTAATACAGTGTATGTTCAATCTGGACTAGGTCCCGGGGTTTTTCTGCATTTGCGGTTTCCTCGTTAACAAAATTCTGGTATCTGTGTTATTTCTTTTCCACATTATATTTTGTTATATAATTGAAATATCACAGGTTGTGCGTTTTTCAATCAATTAGAATATCCGACCTTTTGGTTGTTGATTTAAATTGATTGACACTTGGATATTGGTCTTTGGTACCATCCAAGTTATCTCTCTAGTATTTGATAAAGACTCGTAGATTTCTATTTGCTTGAGTAAATATCAAATCGAGAGATTGAGATATAAACTCTTTGATATACTTTTTATCTAGATTGAGTCTGACTTTCTAGTTGATTCTCTAGAAAGTATATTGGAGTTTGTCCATACAGATTGCTAAGCAAAATATTGGGTGTGGTTGTTGTACCCCCACTCTTTCACCTTCTTCAAATGGAGAACATACCTTATCCCATTTCAATGTAATAGTCTTTCTTTTTGCTGGGTCTCCAGTCCAAAGAAAATTTCTTATAATATGTTCACATTCTTTTAACACTCTTTTGGGCCATTTATAAACTGACATGCAATATATGGGAATGCTGCAGAGAACATGCTTTACCAGTATTAATCATTCTTGAAAAGATAGAAGCTTACCCATCCATCCTGCTAAATTTCCTTGTATTTTCTCCATACAGTTCCAAATATGTTGAGATTTAATGCATCCTGGTGTTAGCATCACACCTAAGTACTTATCAGGAAATGAAGAAAGAGGAATATTACAGAGTGTTGTTATTTGTTGTTTTCTCAGTTCACTTGTTCCTCCAACAAAGCACTTGCTTTTGGCAAGACTGATAACTTGGCCTGATGCATCTTGATAATCTTTAAGTACAGAAATGAGCTTTTTAATATTTCTCTTGTCTCCATTGCAGAAAAGGAATATGTCATCCGCAAAAAAATATATGTGAGGGATGTACACCATTTCTTGAAATCATAGGTTAAAGTTGTCTTTTTTGGATCATTCTTGTTAGTATTCTGCTCAACAAGTCTTCAATTATTACAAATAGTAATGGAGATAAACAGTCTCCTTGTCTGAGACCTCTCCCTACTTGAAAATACCCTACAGGGCCACCATTTAAAAGCACAAATATTCTTGCGGACTTCAACAGAGTTTGCAGCCATGTAACCCCCTTTTCAGAAAATCCAAATTTTCTCAGAACTTGAAATAAGAATGACCAACTGAGAGAGTCATAAGCTTGAGTTATATCAAGTTTTAGGCCTAGATTTCCACCTCTTCTTTTAACATTAAGTTCATTCACCAACTCTGATGCAAACACAATTTTCTCTTCTATATTTCTACCTTTTATGAAAGCTCCTTGTTTAGGAGATATTAGTTTTTGAATAATGCTGCCCAGTCTTGTAGAAATAATCTTTGTAATTACCTTAAAAGCTGAAGTTCATTAGACCAATTGGTCTAAACTGTCTAGCTTTTTTAGCATTATTCACTTTTGGTAGAAGAAGTAAGAAGTTTGCATTAAAACCTTGTGGAATAAATCCTCCTCTCCAGCAATATTGTATAGCTATTGTTAAATCTTTGCCTATTATTTCCCAAGCATATCTGTAAAACCACCCTGCAAACCCATCAGGGCCAGGTGCACTATCAGGATCAAGCTCAAATACTTCTTGTTTCACTTCTGCATCTGATGGAACAACTTCTAACATCAAATTTTCTTCAGCATTCACTAATTATGGTATATGTTGAAAAATATCTTGAATATCACATACTTCTTGGAATTTAAACTTTTCTTCAAAATGAGTTACTAAAATATCAACAATTTTTTGTTGATCTGCCACTATATTTCCATTTTAGTCTTCCAGTTCGATTATAGAGTTTTGAGTTTGTCTTATTTTCATATTTAAGTGAAAAAAGTTAGAGTTTGATGCTCCTTCTTTTAGCCACTTAACCCTGGATTTCTGCTGGTTTATTTCTCTTTGTTGCTCAATAAGTACTTCTTGCACTCCCCTTGCTGTGATTAACTTGTTTAATAGTTCCTTATCCTCAGGATTTTTGTCTGATAGCAACGAGGCTTGTAGTACTTGATCTTCATCTTGCTTCAATTTTTTTGTAACATCTCCAAAACTATTCCAATTACATTGTTGTATCTCTTTCTTTAAAACTTTTAACTTACTCATAAAGACAAAAATTGGATTGCCATTTATCACTGAATTCCAAGAAGTCTGAATTAGATGTAAGAAGTCAGGATGATTTTTCAATACCTTCAAATCCCTGAATGGAATGTTCTTTGGTTTTGGAATTTCAACATTTGCTCCATATAACACACCATGATCTGATATTCCTCTTACACCAACTTTGTAGCCCCAATTAGGATAAACTTCTAGCTATTTATCATTAAAGACAATTATGTCTAAGTTGCAAACTATTCTCTTTTTCCCTGCTCTGTTATTATACCATGAAAACTCTATACCAGTTTTTGGAGCTTGGATGAGACCACAATTATTCAAACAATCTGTAAATTCTTTCATGGATATTCTCAAAGGAGGCAGACCACCCTTTTTTTCTTCTATACTTGTAAGTATTGAAGTCTCCAATGGCAAGCCAAGGTTTATTTAAAATATTTATTCTCTCAATTTCCTGCCAAAGTTTTCTTCTGTTTATTGTGAGTGTGGAAGCATGAATACCAGTAATGACAACATCTCCTACTTCCACTGTTATTGTTTGTTTAGTACTATATAAAATTTTTGGAGTACTTATTGAGGAGCTCCATAGTATCCAAATATTCCCTTTGTTTCCATCATATGAATTATGAATAAGATTATAATGAATTCCTTGAATCCTTAATTTTTTAATGAAGTTTGATGAAGCCCAAATTTTTGGTTCAGCTAAAATGATTAATGAAGGAAAAAAAGTTTTTACTATATTTCTCAACTTATCTTTGGCCTTGGTTCTCCCAAGGCCTCTTAAGTTCCAATATAACACTTTCATTTAGTTAAGAGATGAGAAGAAGAGGTACTTCTCTAACCTTGTGCATTTTTGCTCACATTTGCATTCAAACTTGCAGTATGATTTCTTGTTGTTACATTAATTTTTTTTCCAAATTTTGTCCTTGCTTGGATAAAATCATCACCATTTCTTGAACTAGAAGTATTTGATTCATTAGAAGTATGAAGTGAAGCAGTATCAGTATGTTTCTCTTGAAAAATATATGCACTCTCTTTTGAACCATTTTCCTTGTTACATGTAGCTGAAATTTCACCACTCTCTTTAGATTGTGAACTAACACCCTGAATTGAAACTGAAGCAGAATGAGATACAGGAGTACCAATGGGAGGTTAAATATTCACCACATTAGTTATAGGTGGAGCATTGGAAACCATTGTGATAATTTTATCAACAGGAAGAAGTGGAAAATCTTCATGTGATTCAAGTGATCCTCTGAATTCCTCAGATTGGTCTTGCAAAAATGAAATCCCCCAGAGGAAGATTCACCTTGAATGAGAGGAATTATAGGATCTACCATTTTATTATCACTTAATATAGGATCCTCAATATGTTCAATAATATGATCAAACTCTTTCTCAATTGAATTAAAACAAATATCAAAACCTTTAGTAGCTTGAGTTGGTTTTTTCCTCCATTGCTTCTTTGGTTTTTCTATCACTGCTTCTTGCAGATTTTCAGTGGTTTGAGTTTCATTTCTTTTGATTCTGCATTTAGTTGTTAAATGTCCTATAATGGAGCAGTGATTACAAAAATTTGGCTTCTTTAAGATTTGCACAGCTTGTTCAAATTTCCCATACTTATATTCTACCACTACTTTACTAGGAATGAACTTTGCAAAATCAACTTCCACTAACACACTGGCATAATAACCTATTTCCCTTTTTAAAGTGATTTCATATACTTTGATTGCTCTCCCAAATTTTTTACCCATCTTTAGAAGTATGCTTTCTTACCAATATTCTATACTTAGACCAGGAAATGTTACCCATACAAAAGCTGAAGATGTTTTCTGATTATCAGGATTGAAATTTGGCTCCCATGCTCTTAGTTTCAGAGTTTGGGATTCAACTATCCGCAACCCCTTCCAGATTAAACTTCTATCTTCTTCATTATCTAATTTTATGATAAAAAAAACCTTTTCCCAGAGGTATGAATTGCAGAGAACCTTTTAAAGACCATTGTTGTTTTAGAGAAGTCGCTGCAACATTCATCTTCAATTTAACAAAATCGAGTCCACCAATCAAACTAAATTTCCATTCGCTTAAACTTTATTCCATAACCTCATCATGAATAAACAGAGATGGAGGATCCTCAGGATTCATTGTAGAAAAACTAAAGTTAGGGCTCAAATTTTCTAACTTGGATCGAAAACCAGATCCACTTGATACTCGATTTTCAGACATAATAAATGTAAAAATCAACAAAAGAAATAACACCAATCATCAGATTAAAATAAAAAACATCTGAATTAAGAAGATCTCAGATCGATTACCAAGAAAAACTACGAATTTAACGAACGAGTCGGTCACCGATTTTTCCACCAAGTCGTCACCAATTCGCAGAACTCAAACTCTAAAAACTTTTCGAGGAGAAGAATATCCCCTCGGAAGAGGAACTCTTTGCATATCAGGAGGATATGGAGGTTGACGCTGGTGCATGTCCCCGGGTTTTCTCTGTCTCGATTTCGGAGAAGTCATTCCAAATATTCACGCGTGAAGAAGTTGGATGGCTGATTCCTTTCCAATGGACGTTCAGGAGCAAAACGAGCCTCTTCATCTACATAGGCACGTCTTGCTGAGGTACTGGCGCCAGGAGTGTTAAAAGTATTCCTCATCGGATCCATTTGGGGTTGGCGTGGTTCTTGTGGTGGCCGCTCCGTTAGTGTCTTGAGGAAAGTAAGCACCTCTTTCTGAGTTGAAGCCATGTTCGTCTGAGTCTTAGAAAGAACTTCTTGTCTTTCCATCAAATCAGCAATGGTAATAGGGGGTTGCCTTCCTCTGGCTCCTCCAGTCTCTCGTCCTGATAGGGGAGGGCAGCAGCTCTGGTGACAACCGGGGGCGTCACACTTGAGGAAATATTTGGGACGGCGGCAGCGGCTCTGGCTCTGGTGATTGGAGGTGTAACGCCTGAGGGAATGTTTCCTACGCCGCTGGTGTTGGTGGCTGTTTATGGGTGAAAACTATTCCTGCCGAATTTGGTAATTTGGGGTGTGTGGATGAGGAATGAATCTAAACCCTAAACAAATGCACTGCACGGAAGTGCTTGTGATTCGAGAAATCAATCTGTAGAATTCTGGCCTAAACCAAGAAATGGACGTTCCAGACTTGCTTCGGTCACAAAGTGAAGGAGATGGGGTTGATCTTAGGGAGGGAAGCGAAGAATATGTTGAGATTGTGAAGGTGTTGGCTATGTATGACTTGTATCATAAAGCTGAACTGGCTTGCAGAATGTAAGCTATCAGTTCCGGTGTTTGAATACGGTTGTATCAACACTTGCTTCTGTTTTGTGTTGTCGAAATAGGAAGGAGAACCTATTTATACAAGTCATTGAGCCTTACTCACGTATCTCGTGGGAAGTGGAGAAAGTGGAGTGATTGAGTAGTAGATTTGCGGGTGTTAGTGTTACACGATCAGTCTTGCCCACTTCTCCCATAATCACTAACCGTCCATGACTTCCTGACACGTTCTTGTGATGGCGCGTTGTGCGCTGCACGCTGTAAACCGCCAGACCAATACCCAAGTATGTATCCCCTAGTTTGTGACATGATTGATGTCTCGAGCGTGCGGATCGTGGGACCCACAGAAGGTAGCATGTAATGCTAGGTTATATAACTAAGTTATTTGGAATTTGATACTTGTAAAATATCACGTGAATTATATGCATGTAATGCATTGAATATATTCAGCATGTATGAAGCATCGCTGTTTTAAGGCTTAATGGAGTAAGTCACGATTAAGCGTCTTAAAATAGATGCGTGTCTAGCCATCTTCAAGTGATCGTTTGGGGATGTACAGGTAAGTCCTGACTTGACCGATCACTTGGTGTGGTAGAGTAGCGGATGGTAATCACCACAACACCTCATTGACCAGTTAACTCCTGACCAGGGTTGTATAACCAAACAGGTGAATTTGAACGGACGAGACGATCTTTGAGTCACTCATCTGCGACCGTTAGTGGAATTAGGGTTTATGAAGAGGTGCGCAAGCATCACTCTTCAGCTTGGTCGAAACCAAGCTTGGGACGCAATTTTGGCGGGGCCGATCGTGCATGCGAGTAGACGGCATGCCGGTGTAGGCGCCCATACCTCATTGTCTCGTGAAAGTGTGATCTAAGCCACTCAATTTGTCCGGCGAAGTTGAGTGGTTGAGATCGATTTGCGACAGAAATCCGGTGCCGCAAAAGCCGCGCGTCATGCCAACTTCGGGCGCGCGTTTCGAGACGACCAAGCTTGGTCGGTTTTGGCCGATTAGTATGGTATACATACGGCGGGCTGGTGTACACGTCCATACCTTAATACCCATGTTGATGGTGGATTTTCGTTTAAGGATAAAATTGTAAAAGCCGAAATTATGCGCTAACATCCTGCAAAGGATAAAGCCCCTGATAAAATAGAGAATACTTCTCCATTGAAAACTTATAGCATTATCAATTAATGCATGACCAACCTTGTATTTACTGTACTACTCCATTCTCATTATTGGTGAGGCATGACGAATGAGTGATCGCTCTCAGCAGAGCAACACGAATCTCCAAGCATTAAATAAGGAGGCATGTACGAAATAGCCGTACAGGATATAACTCTCGGAGTGTTATACTAGCCCGATCGAGCATCTGGACTGTCCGTATCAATCTCAGAAACGATCACGACCATCCAACTTCACCAGCATGATTGGATGGCTTAGATCGAATCCATAACCCTCAAGCAGGTATTGGAGCATTCAACACCGGACCAATACGGACGCCGCATGGTCGGCCCCACAAAAAAGGGAAGCATAGCTTGCTAAAACGTCCAGCCAAAGAAATATGGACGTGAAACCATAAATTAGGGTTTGCGGCATATTACATGAGTCGCAAACCAGTCTCAACCATCCATCTTCGCAGGCATAGATAGACGGTGTAGATGTAGATTCAAAGGGCCCAGAGCATGTCAACACGATCACCACGGGCCCGCCTACAAACGCGACCAATCGGTAAAGACAACCACAGTTGGTCATTCCAAACCGTACGCCCAAAGTGGGCATGCCGCACGACCGGATAAAACCCTAATAAGGGTTTACATTGATCGTGAGCGTCCATTTTCTCCTGATCGAATGGAGGGTTTAGAAGTCGACTGAGCAGGTCCAGTGAGCATCAACATGATCACCGTTGACCCATCTATCTCCACACCTGATTGTCCAAGGAATACCATGCCTGGTCGCCTCGATTCGCACGCCCAAAATGGCGTGGTCACACCTCCCAATCACGAACTGATCTCGACCACTCAACTTCACCGGACAAATTGAGTGGCTTAGATCACGTTTCCATGGGACAGTCAAGTATAGGCGTGAACACCAGCCAATCACCTACACGCCGAACCAATCGGCCGGGACCGACCAATCTTGGTGGTCTCGAAACGCGCGCCTGAAGAAGGCATGGCGCACGACATCTGCGACACCAAACTTCTGTCGTAAATCAATCCTGACCGCTCCTCTTTGTCGGAAAAATTGAGCGGTCCAGATTACACTTTCACGGGACAACAAGGTATGGGTATGTGCACCGGCATGCCGTCTACACACATACCCAATCGGCCATGCCAAAATCGTGTCCCAAGCTTGGATTCGACCAAGCTGAAAAGTGGTGCTTGCACACCTCTTCCAAAACCCTAATTCCACTAACGGTCGCAGATGAGTGTCTCAAAGATCATCTCGTCCGTCCAACTTCACCGGATTGGCTATACATCCCTGGTCAGGAGTTAATTGGTCAGTGAGGCGTCATGGTCATCACCACCCGTCACTCTACCACACCATGTGGTCGCCCAAGGGAGGACTTTCTTGCGCAACCTCCAAACCATCACATGAAGTAGGCTGGACATGAAGCTATTTTGAGACGCTCAAACAGCGATGCTTCATACATGCTGAATATAATCGATGCAGTACCTGCATAGAATACACACGATACTTCACAAGTATCGACTTCCTAAACACTTAGTTATCTAATCTAGCATTACATGCTACTTTCTGTGGGTCCCACGATCCACACACTCGAGACATCAATCATGTCACAAACTGGGGGATACATACTGGGGTATTGGTCTGGCGGTTTACAGCGTGCAACGCGCCATCACAAGAACGTGTCAGGAAGTCATGGACGGTTAGTGATGATGGGAGAAGTGGGCAAGACTAATCGTGTAACACTAACACATGACTCCACTACCCCATCACTCCAGTTTATCCACTTCCCACGAGATACGAGGTTCAGGCTCAAAGACTTGTATAAATAGGTTCTCCTCCCTATTTCCAAGACAAGACAAGAAAACAGAAGCAAGTGTTGATACAACTGTATTCAAACACCGGAACTGATAGCTTACATTCTGCAAGCCAGTTCAGCTTTCTGATACAAGTCATACAGAGCCAACACCTTCACAATATCAACACATTCTTCGCTTCCCTCCCTAAGATCAACCCATCTCCTTCACTTTGTGACCGAAGCAAGTCTTGAACGACCATTTCTTTGTTTAGGCCAGAGTTGTACAAATTGATTTCTCGAATCACAAGCACTCCCGTACAGTGCATTTGTTTAGGGTTTAAATTCATTTCTCATCCACATACCCCAAATTACCAAACTAGCAGAAATAGTTTTCACCCATAAACAATTGACGACCACAGTGGGAGGTTAATCTCTCGGTTGTAAAGTCAATTTCTTCAAAATCCGATTCAAATTCATCAATTTTGAAGGGATAGATCTTAGATTCAATTTAATGATCAACCTGTTTCAAGATGGTAGAACTTAGGTCGGGATCAGCAATCAATCCTGATGGAGCTAGTGCGGATAACACTCTTGGTATCGATGTACCTGTCAGTGGAGCTACTGTGGTCAATACATCTCGTGGAAATGTCTCTTCTACCACCAACGCCACCGGAGCAGGAGATATTCCAGTAAGTGTAACGCCTCCTATCACCAGAGCCAGAGAAGCCGTGAACCCTGGCATCTCTTCAAGTTTAACACCTCCGGCGATCACCAGAACAACAACTTCCATTCCTTAATCAGGATGGGGAGCCGGAGGAGCAAGAGGAGGACCATCTCCAATTACCATCGCAAACTTGATGGAGAGGCAGGAAGCTCTTGCTAAGACTCAAACGGATATGGATGCAACTCACAAAGAGGTACTCACTTTCCTCAAAACCTTAACTGAACGATTGCCACAAGACTCACGACAACCCCTGGAGCCAACAAGGGATGCCTTCACGTCCATAACAGGTGTTTCCACTCAGACCCACATGAATGAAGAAACCCGTGTTGTTCCTGAACGCCCAAGGGAGATGGACCGGTCTCCCAAATTCATCACACGTGAAGACCTCGAACGATTTCTACAAAACAAAGGCAAAGGAAGCATGATGGAGGTGCACCAACATTAGCCGTCGTACCCTCAAGATGTACAACGAATTCCTCTCCCAAGAGGATACACCTCTCCTCAGTTCTCTCTCTATGATGGTACTGGTAACGCTCATGAACACATCTCTCGATTTTTGGAATCATTAGGAGAACATGAATACAATCGTGTTTTCCGCCTGAAAGAATTCTCGAAGTTACTTACGGGAAGGGCGTACATCTGGTACAACAACGTCGCGCCTAATAGCATATCCAATTGGGACGGGATGGTCAGTGCTTTATATAAAAAGTACTTCTTCGTGTCCGAGAAGATCACCTTTTCAGACCTGGGGAGAATCTCTCAACGAAACAACGAACATCTGAACGATTTTGTTAAAAGGTTCAGAACTCAAGCACTAGATTGTCATGATCTGAATATCATTGAACGACAGTTGGTGGAGCTGTGCATCAACGAGATGATACCTATATACCGCGCCCTACTGGAGAATTTGGGCTTTCAGACGTTCTCCGAACTCCATGAAGCTGCCAAGCGTTCAGCCACAACTGCCCCAGCGTTACTAGAGAGAACCAGGGTTGTTCGAAACGAAGACTTACGTGAGAGTCGAGGAAGCAGGCGCCTCACCAACAAACAATACAACACTGGTCCTTCTGTGAGCGTGGTAGGCGAAGGAGGAAAAAGGAAAGCTTCAGCAACAGAACGACAACCCAAGCGTGCGGCTCCGGCACAGACGATCTCGTCTCAGAAAGGAGTAGGAAAGACTCCTGCACAAGACATCGAAGATGCAGGCTTCCCATTCCCCATGAGTGAAGTGATGGAACTCTTGGAGGCATGGATTCAAGACGACGCTATCAAGATGCCTCCTATCAGACGTCCGCCAACCGAGAAAGATTTGTCGGATCCCAAGTACTGCCGCTACCATAGATTTGTCCATCATCTGACTAAAGACTGCAACATACTGAAGCAAATCTTCAAAGAAAAGATAGAGGCAGGAGAACTCCAGCTTGGAAACGAAGGTGTTCATAGAGATCCTCTCCCTGTCAGGAACTGCATGATTTCCGGGGATTCACTTTGCAAGACTGTACAATCTATGATGGAACATTTGTGCGAGATCTTGCACTTCTCCAAAGCACAGCGTCAGGACATATTTGCAGCCCTCAACCGCGTTGTCTCAGGCAGGCGCTTGTATCTGGAAAAGGAAGGGGTCTCGAGACCTCAGTCCTTACTGAAAGACGCAAGCCAGGGAAACTGGGGACTCTTAACCGTTGCTCGTCTGAGGGATGTCGAGTTCGATAGCACATTGATCGATACGACCTCTGAATTCAACATCATCATTCTCCAGACCTTGAAAGCAGCAAAGATTTCAAAACAGGAAGCTACTCACAACCCAACTGTGATTAAGACTCCAGAAGGAGAACTTGGAGACGCATATGGATACATCGATCTTGAAGTTAAATTGGGTGACGCCCTAACGCAAGAAAAGTTCTACATAGTCAAGGAGCATCCTAATTACGACATGATCCTAGGACACTCTTGGATACACGACAACAAGGCAACAATGGAAGTTTGTCCTCTACCGGCTTCGGTACCCGAAAGGATATCCAACAAGCCATATGGACCTGGGGACTGTCTGTTGCCGCACCACCTACAGATTTCCAAGGTGATACAACTTCCTAGAGAGATCCGTCAGCGTACATTAAAAGGTTCCGAGCCCAAGTAAGTCTCATCACACAATCCTTTTTGCAACCAATCACTCCTCACTTTGACAAGCACCGGGGACTGGTTTCGACTAACAAAACAACCCTGGCTAAGAGATGTGAATGGGAGGCCGGCCCCTTCAAGCGTTTTATAAAGAGCTTAGAGTCTGTCTCGGTCAAAGACGATAAAACCAAGGTCCAGGCATCTACACGACCAAACCTATTTGGAATTGGAGATCTGGTGACGAAGACGACTACATTCAAGGTTGGGAGCATGACGGTGAAAGTAACTAATCCACCTGGCTCACCTACTGAAAGAGAGGATGAACCATACCTAGTAGCAGACGTTATCCTAGGAGGATACTGAAAGCTCATCAACGCTGACAAACTGGAAGGCGTAATGATTCACTCGCGATGGCTCAAACCCTACCTTACTTAAGACGTTGTGCTACCACTTTCCAGCGTCCTCCACACTTTAAAACGCTGTGCTGTTTTCTCCAGCGTGTATTTTTACAATTACCTTCTCATGTCATATTTGTAATTCCTCCAGAAAATGATTGCAATACTTGCATTCATAATTAGGGTTTCAATTTTCAATTTCAAATTAATTGAAGTATTATTTCCATCCAAGAACTTCTTTACCCCTAAAGGAAGACACAAAGTCCTGAGTCGGCCTAAACCCATTAGAGCAAAACAGAGAAGGAAACCCTAAGCAAACATTTCGTAAGAAGTCAAGGAAATAGAATATGTGTGGAAAAAGAAGATGCTTTGATCCATTCAGCCAGCAAGACCAGGGAGATCTCACGTCAAGAGCACATACAGGTCCGTGGTATTCCATTATGACATTATTTCTTTTATCAGGAAGAATCGCATACATATGAAGGCACACCATGGCGCCTGAAAAGGTTCAGATGTTATCTTAACAAAGGATTATAACATAAAAACCTTTATTCAAGCAAGCAAAACAAAAGATCCTGGACTCAGCCGCCACTGAGTACAAGGAAGATGTTTATGAATTACGGGAATGTATTTAAAGAGAAAGAAAAGCAAAAGCCTAGCCGTCAACAAGGTCTACCGTGTCAGCACCACTATTAGGTCCTGCTTCAACTCCATCACCATCGTGAGCCGTTACTGCTTCTCTCAGCTTTCGCTTCAGATGTTTCTACAGCAGCACTCTCCACCCCAACATCGTTAGCAGGAACAACTTCCATGTCTTCCTCAAAGGCCACAACAACGTTAGGGATAGTATTGACTGCTTTCAGACGCTCAGGTTCATCTGTGTCAGAATCAAGGATAATCACACCGTCGTGGATTGGATAGTCACATTTATCTTCACCAAGAGGTCGTTTGTGTTCAACCCTCCGACTCTTTAACCGTGCTGCAAACCTCTCTGCCCTTGCACTCACTGAGGCTTGCAACGCTTCATCACGCCTCCATTGCTCCTCCATGTCGATTGCAGCTGAAAGGGCACAGATACGTCCCCTGACAATACGCAGGTGCAGAATGGACATCCCCTGTATAGCACGACCAACTTCGCGAAGTGGGAGATCGATTTTAGCCATTACTTCTTCGTGCGCATCAGCTCTGGGCTTGTCGAATTCGAAACTTTTTCTGGAGAAGTTACAGAATGGTCATCGTCCACCGCTTCCATGATAAGCTGCAAAGAAGAAGAAGTTATGAGCACATAAAAAATGTATGTATATCATCATCAATCAAATCATAAGATCACATAATTGTGGAGAAATACCTGGATATACGACTATGGATGAGAAGAATCCTTGGAATATATATCTTGCAAGTCAACAAAATCCCAGGAGAAGAGAGGTCTTTACTTGCCACCTATGAAGGCTACTGATTTGGGATAATGATCAACGAGGCTTATCAGATATATCTGGGAAAAGCTGTCGTGCAATGGAGGAGAGTACACCAGGTCAAGAAGTGGGACGATGTACATGGAGGAAACCAAAAGCGACTCGCCTGACCAAGTCCTGCCTCCTTCATGACCCTAATCAAGACTTCCAAGACATCACCTGACGATCTATGCGGTAAATACGTATTTACTTTACTTTAGCTTAATTGTTTTAGCATACAAAATCGTCACCATCTCATCCCTACCCCACAATAGTGTAACCATTACGTGATAGGCAGGGGACTTAATGTTGATGGTGGATTTTCGTTCAAGGCTAAAATTGTAAAAGCCGAAATTATGCGCTAACATCCTGCAAAGGATAAAGCCCCTGATAAAATAGAGAATACTTCTCCATTGAAAACTTATAGCATTATCAATTAATGCATGACCAGCCTTGTATTTCCTGTACTACTCCATTCTCATTATTGGTGCGACATGATGACTGAGTGATCGCTCTCAGCAGAGCAACACGAATCTCCAAGCATTAAATAAGGAGGCATGTACGAAATACCCGTATAGGATATAACTCTCGGAGTGTTATACTAGACCGATCGAGAATCTGGACTGTCCGTATCAGTCTCATAAACGATCACGACCATC
Organism: Papaver somniferum; assembly: GCF_003573695.1. Classification (NCBI taxonomy): domain Eukaryota; kingdom Viridiplantae; phylum Streptophyta; class Magnoliopsida; order Ranunculales; family Papaveraceae; genus Papaver; species Papaver somniferum. The sequence continues at coordinate 90,047,327 of NC_039364.1, forward strand.
CAACTTCACCAGCATGATTGGATGACTTAGATTGAATCCATAACTTTCAAGCAGGTATTGGAGCATTCAACATCGGACCAATGCGGACCCCGCATGGTCGGACCCCCAAAAAAGGGAAGCATAGCTTGCTAAAACGTCCAGCCAAAGCAATATGGACGTGAAACCCTAAATTAGGGTTTGTGGCACATTACATGAGTCGCAAATCAGTCTCAACCATCCGTCTTGGAAGACATAGATAGACGGTGTAGATGTAGATTCAAAGGGCCCAGAGCATGTCAACATGATCACCACGGGCCCGCCTACAAACACGACCAATCGGTAAAGACAACCACAGTTGGTCGTTCCAAACCGTACGCCCAAAGTGGGCATGCCGCACGGCCGGAAAAACCCTAATTAGGGTTTACATTGATCGTGAGCGTCCGTTTTCTCCTGATCGAATGGAGGGTTTAGAAGTCGACTGAGCAGGTCCAGTGAGCATTAACATGATCAGCGTTGACCCATCTATCTCCACACCTGATTGTCCAAGGAATACCATGCCTGGTCGCCTCGATTCGCACGCCCAAAATGGCGTGGTCACACCTCCCAATCACGAACTGATCTCGACCACTCAACTTCACCGGACAAATTGAGTGGCTTAGATCACGTTTCCATGGGACAGTCAAGTATAGGCGTGAACACCAGCCAATCACCTACACGCCGAACCAATCGTCCGGGACCGACCAAGCTTGGTGGTCTTGAAACGCGCGCCTGAAGAAGGCATGGCGCACGGCATTTGCGACACCAAACTTCTGTCGTAAATCAATCCTGCCCGCTCCTCTTTGTCGGACAAATTGAGCGGTCCAAATTACACTTTCACAAGACAACAAGGTACGGGCATGTACACCGGCATGCCGTCTACACACATACCTAATCGTCCATGCTGAAATAGTGTCCCAAGCTTGGATTCGACCAAGCTGAAAAGTGGTGTGTGCGCACCTCTTCCAAAACCCTAATTCAACTAACGGTCGCCGATGAGTGTCTCAAAGATCATCTCGGCCGTCCAACTTCACCGGATTGGCTATACAGCCCTGGTCAGGAGTTAATTGGTCAGTGAGGCGTCATGGTGATCAACACCCGTCACTCTACCACACCATGTGGTCGGCCACGGGAGGACCTGCTTGCGCAACCTCCAAACCATCAGGCTGTACATGAAGCTATTTTGAGATGCTCAAACAGCGATGCTTCATACATGCTGAATATACTCGATGCAGTACCTGCATAGAATACACACGATACTTCACAAGTATCGACTTCCTAAACACTTAGTTATCTAATCTAGCATTACATGCTACTTTCTGTGGGTCCCACGATCCACACACTCGAGACATCAATCATGTCACAAACTGGGGGATACATACTGGGGTATTGGTCTGGCGGTTTACAGCGTGCAACGCGCCATCACAAGAACGTGTCAGGAAGTCATGGAAGGTTAGTGATGATGGGAGAAGTGGGCAAGACTAATCTTGTAACACTAACACACGACTCCACTACCCCATCACTCCACTTTCTCCAATTCCCACGAGATACGAGGTTCATGCTCAAAGACTTGTATAAATAGGTTCTCCTCCCTATTTCCTAGACAAGACAAGAAAATAGAAGCAAGTGTTGATACAACCGTATTCAAACACCGGAACTGATAGCTTACATTCTACAAGCCAGTTCAGCTTTCTGATACAAGTCATACATAGCCAACACCTTCACAATTTCAACACATTCTTCGCTTCCCTCCCTAAGATCAACCCCATCTCCTTCACTTTGTGACCGAAGCAAGTCTGGAACGACCATTTCTTAGTTTAGGCTAGAGTTGTACAGATTGATTTCTCGAATCACAAGCATTCCCGTGCAGTGCATTTGTTTAGGGTTTAGATTCATTTCTCATCCACACACCCCAAATTACCAAAACCGGCAGAAATAGTTTTCACCCATAAACAACCCCATAAAAACGTGATCTGAGCTACTCAATTTGTCCGGCAAAGTTTAGTGGTCGAGATTAGTTTTCAATTGGGAGGTGTGACCACGCCTAGTTTGGGCGTGCGAATCGAGACGACCAGGCATGATATGACTTGGCCGATCGGGTGTGGAGATATGTGGGCCCACAGTGATCGTGTTGATACTCACTGGACCTGCTTAATCGACTCCTAGACCCTTCGTTCGATCAGGTGAAAATGGACGCTCGTGATCGAAAACCCTAATTAGGGTTTTGCCAGCCGTGCGTCATGCCTTTTTTGGGCGCACGAATTGGGACGACCATCCATGTTTGGTCCTGACTAATCGGTCATGTATGTAGGCGGGCCCACGGTGTTTGTGTTGACATGCTCTGGGCCCTTTGAATCTACATCTACACCCTCCATCCATGCCTGCGAATATGGATGGTTGAGACTGATTTGCAACACATGTAATGTGCTGCAAACCCTAATTTAGGGTTTCTCGTCCATGCTGCTTTGGCTGGACGAATTGGCAAACCATGCTACCCTTTTTGGGGAGGCTGACCATGCGGGGTCCGTATTCGTCCGGTGTTGGACATTCCAATACCTGCTTGAGGGTTATGGATTCGATCTAAGCCATCCAATCATGCTGGTGAAATTGGATGGTCGTGATCGTTTCTGAGACTGATACGGACAGTCCAGATGCTCGATCGGGCTAGTATAACACTCCGAGAATTGTAGCCTGTACGTGTATTTCGTACATGCCTCTTTATTTGATGCTTGGACATTCGTGTTGCTCTGCTGAGAGCGATCACTCAGTCGTCATGCCGCACCAATAATGATAATGGAGTAGTACAGGAAATACAAGGATGGTCATGCATTAATTGGTAATGCTATAAGTTTATAGTGAAGAAGTATTCTCCACTTTATCAGTGGCTTTATCCTTTGCAGGATGTTAGCGCATAGTTTTGGCTTTTTCAATTTTAGCCTTTAAATGAAAATCCACCATCAACATTAAGTCCCCTTCCTAGCACATAATGGTTACACTATTGTGGGGTAGGCATGAGACGGTGACAAATTTGTATAAGGAAATGACTAAGTTAAAGTAAATACGCATTTACCGCGTAGATAGACATCGCCAGGTGGAGCTGGTCAAATTAGGGTTTGGGAGAAAAGCACGACTCGGTCGGCGTCGAGACCTCCGGATAAACTTTGTTGTAGCTGATTTGGTCTTCCTTTAGGGTTTCCTTCAACATGTATGCGAGGTTTAAAAACTGTTATTCATTGATAGGCTTTTCTTGCAGAAACTCTATCTCTTTGACATGTCGAACAACAGCAGATCATCTTCTTCATATCACCCAGGACCTTCTGTTAAACGCGTACGCCCATCTGAGGTTCAGGATGAACAGCTTTGCGATGACTCTCCTATTCGTGTTCGCCGGAAGACCGTACCAGTTCGCTCCTCCTCTTTTTTGCAGAGACACCCATGTGTGACAGTGGTCGATGATGATGATTTGACCAGTCCACTTCCTTCAAATTCGAATACGCCTACTCTTGAGGATCTCGACGATGCCGATCTATATATCTCGTCTTACGAATACCCCAACGAAGGTCTTCCATTCGATATTCACATGAAATGTATGTCTTCTAGCTATCGAACCATCGGCGGATTCTTGGTGTGGAAGGAGTTCGTACCCATATACACAAAAGTATGAAATAGGTATGACCATATTGCAACCAGGAATGTAGTTCAACACTGTGCATCTGCTTTGGTTACCACGGTAAACTGCCTTCTTCCCCTGATTGCTGAGATGGAGGGTATCTCCATCTGTAACGTTGCCGAATATAAATTTGAAGAGTGGGAGAACATGGTGTCTACCTGTGAATCGATGGAATTCAATGTGGGTTGGCTGCGTAAACGTCTTGACATCATCAAGGTTGATCGAGCCGGCATCCTTGCGAACGTAGTTCCTACTGCGAAGGCTATCTTGGAAGAAGAAAAGGCTCTGGCTGCTGAATCGGAGAAGGTGGAGCAGGCAATACAGAACTTGAAGAACAGGACATAGAGATATCAATCTAGACTGAAGATGATGCTCACAAGGAATTATAATCTGTTAGATGGCCTCTTCTAATCCTCATTCAGCTGTATTTTCTCATTGTTAACGACGATCATGTCAAAAGGTTTTGAACATCTTTGCGGAATAAATTGTACTGGTTTTTTGATTGATGAAACAGGTTTTTTCATTAAAGCATCTCTGAATAAATTGATAATTCAAACATGTAATGAAAATAAATGCCTGTGTTGTTGTGTCATGAGACAGAGCGGACAATGATCAAGCATGATATGCCTTGAGCCATTTTTCGTTGATGACTGTCTCTAGATTGCCTCCGTCCACTTTAATGATCTTATAGTAGCCGGTACTGTAAGCCTTGGTTATCGTATAAGGACCTTCCCATTTCGGTGAGAATTTGCGGACATGTCTTGCTAGATGTGTTTGGCCGTTTTCAAGACCAAATCCCCCACTTTGAAAACACGTGGTTTCAAAGTTTTGTTGTATGCCCTGAAAATTCTATTCATGTATAAGTGAGTGTGTTCTTCTGCTTTGCTTCTTCTGAAATACAAAGTGTCTAACTCCGCTACTCTAGAGTTGGATGCTTCATCCTCATCCCAGTGGACCCCGGTTGTTGCTGCAATCCTGGATGATGGGATTTTGATCTCTGCTGGGAGAATTGCGTCTGCACCGTAAATAAGTGAGTATGGAGAAACTCCAATGGAGCTTCTGGGTGACGTTCGATATGCCCATAGCACCATTGGTAACTGGTCATGCCATTCTCTAGGATTGTCATGCACTGTTCGACTGATGATCCAGATCAGTGTCTTGTTGGTACTCTTCGCTTGTCTGTTTCCTTGAGGATAGTAGATAGTGGAGAAGACCTATTTAATTCCATACTCTTCAAGTAACTCTCGTACCTGTTTGTTGGCGAAGGGAGTGCCGTTATCAGTGATGATATGCTTTGGCACACCGAAGCGACAAATGATATGTTCTTTAATGAAAGCCGCAATCGTTGCTCCTGTAATCCATCGTATAGGAATGGCTTCTACCCATTTAGTGAAGTATTCTGTCGCGGTTATGATGTACTCGTGCTGCTTTGATGACGACGGATTGATTTTCCCGATAATGTCCAGTCCCCAGCTGTAAAATGGCTATGGACTGCTTATCGAGTGTAAATGGGTGGAAGGAGCGTGAACAAGGTTCCCATGAATTTGACATTTGTGGCAGCTTTGAACGAAAGCGGCTGCGTCATCCTCCATGGTCGGCCAATAGTATTTCTCGTGTATCTGGAGAAACAGTTTCCTCTTCCCTTGATGTTCCCCTTCGTGCGTTTCCTTCAGCATGATTGGGATTTCTACCCCAGCCAGGCATCGCAATAGATCACCTCCGAAGCTCTTGCGATACATAATGCCTTCGTGAAATACGAACCGCTTGGCTTTTTGATTTATCTTGACAACATCCTTTTGATTAGTGGGAGTTGCCCCGTCACGGAGATAGCTAATGTACGGCTCTCTCCAGTCCCCAGTGTGGTTCACACTAGAAACCTCCAATTGGTGTTGCGGCGCTTGACAATTTGAGCAGGACTTCTGAAGTAGTCTGGATTGAGTCTCCATCTCTGGCCAGTAATAGCCCAGGTGTTGAAGTCGCCGGTAAAGCGTTACCACCAGTGATTGACCGCAAATTTCATGGTTTACACGGTTAAGCTGTTGTTGTGCCTCATCATCTCCAAGACATCTTGATAGAGAACCATCCGGGTTTCGATGATATAGCATACTATGAAGCATGAAGAAGTTCTGCAGGGTTTTGAGACTGACCTTTCCTTGGGAGAGTGAGATGCTGAGCTCCTGAATGATCGGCGTTCGCCAATCGTGAGCCTCAGTGTCTTTGTATTGTGACAGCCATGTTGATTCTATGGTTATCCTCTTTACTATCAGGGTTTCTTCAAAACCTTCGAACTTCAATTTGGAAGCCAGCGTTGCTAGGAAATCGGCGTGTTTGTTGTTGCTGCGACCAATATGGGTTATGGTTGCATCGAAAAAGTAGTTTAGTAACCTTTGTGCTTCTGATCAGTATGGAGATAACGTTACTTCCTTCAATGCGTATATTCCATTCATATGATTCACCAGTAGTTTTGAGTCACCTCTTATCTCCAGACGTGTGACTCCTGCTTGTTTGGCTATTGACATCCCTATGAGTAAGGATTCATACTCTGCTGAGTTGTTGGTGCATTGGAAGTCCATCTTGAAGGAGTGTGAGAATACTTCCCCAGTCGGGGATACTAAGACCACGCCTGCTCCTCCGGTGTTACTGCTAGGGGTAGCGGAGCCGTCAAAATACAAGATCCATGCTTCTTCCTCGACAACAGAGATGTCTGGAAATTCTCCAGGAAGATCTTCATGTAGCCCCGTAGTGCCTTCCCTAGGGAATGATGCTAATAAGTCTGCGACTTCCTGCCCCTTGATAGCTCTAGGCGACATATGTGTTATGTCCAACTCCGACATTTGGAGAAGCCACTTGTCCGTCCTTCCCATCAGGACCGGTTTTGAAAGCAAAAACTTCGCAGGATCAGATTTAGATATGAGTACCACCTTGTTGGATAGTAGGTAATGTATGAACTTCTGAATGGAATGGATTAGAGCTAAACATGACTTCTCCTCCTTGGGATACCTGAGCTCAGCATCTCTTAATATTCGACTGAAGTAATATATGGGGCGTTTGATTCCCTCATCGTCTTCCTAGGCGAGTAAAGCCCCTACAGCGGTATCGCTGAAGGCGGTATAGAGACATAGCGGATTCCCTTGGACGGGAGACCTCATGATGGCTGGAGATGATAATATTCGTTGAATCTTTTGAAACGCTTCCTGTTGAGTTGCGGTCCAAATAAAATTTGCTCACTTCTTCAGCAAGGGGGTGAATGCAGCGACAAGCTGGGCCAAGCCAGGTATAAAACGACGAATGTAGTTCACCTTGCCCATGAAGCTCTGAAGTTCCTTAACAGTTTGTGGTGGTGGCATCATGAGGATGGCTTGAGTCTTGGACGGGTCTACTTTGATCCCTTCAGCAGTCACTTGGAATCCCAGAAATTTGCCTGAAGAGACATCGAATGCGCATTTCAAAGGACTCATCTTCAATTTGTATTCACGACACCTTTCGAACACTTGTCGTAAGACTCCTGTGTGATCTTCCCGAGCTCTTGACTTGACCACAATATCATCCACGTAGTCTTCTACATTCTTATGCATCATGTCATTGAAGATTGCCGTCATAGCGCGTTGATATGTTGCACCGGCATTCTTTAAACCGAAGGGCATAACTGTATAATAAAAATTGCCAAGAGGGGTTCGAAAGGCTGTCTTACATGCATCGCGTTCATACACCCTTATTTGATTGTAGCCACTGTAACCATCCATGAAGGAGAACATGTCGTGTCCGCTGGTAGCATCTACTAACATGTCGATGTTAGGCAGAGGAAAATCGTCCCTGGGGCAGCACTTGTTCAGGTCTCTGAAGTCCACGCAGCACCGTATCTGTCTGTTTTTCTTCTTTACTGGAACCACATTAGATAACCAGGTCGGGTGGTGAATAGGTTTGATGAAGCCAGCAGCTAGCAACTTCTGAATTTCGGTTTTGATTTGCTCTTCCACTTCGTGTCTGAATTGCCTCGGAGACTGTTTGATCAGCTTGGATCCAGGTATGATATGTAGATTGTGAGTGACCAATTTTTCATCCAGACCATGCATTTCCTCATACGTCCAGGCAAATACGTCTTGATACTCCTTGAGAAGCTGTACAAGACTCGCGCGTTCGTCTGTGGACAAAGTGGAACTGATAAAGACAGGCCTGGGAGATATGTTAACAGTTTTGATCTCGTCAGTTGTGGAGTTGGTGCCATCTTGTAACTGTCGTGGAGTTTCCAATACTTCTTCTTGCGACCCATCGTTCTTGAAGCACTCATCTGGGCGGAGAGACTGGGTGCCAGTCTCTCCTGCTAATTGGTAACAACGGCGTCGGTATATTTTTTCCCCTTCTGATCACGGCTTGACTCGAAAGTTCGTTCTCTCTTGGTGTGAACGTGGGTTTGTGGATGTGGAAAAACGATTTGCTGGTTTTTAAGGAATTGAGGAGACGACCGTACGGAGGAGACTCCTCGAACCGAGCGAAATGTTAAACCTCACACAGATGCACCGCTGCAAAGGGGGTGCTTTAGATTCGAGAGATCAATCTGTAGTACTCCGGCCTAAATCAAGACAATGACCGTTACAGAGTAAATTCGGTCACAAGAGAGGATGGGTTGATCTGTAGGAGGGAAGCTGGGAAATGTGTGGAATCAATGGTAATCAAATATTGTGGGTCTGTGAATTCTGAATATGATAAGCTCTGAATGATTGAAATTGCTCAATTGAGAGTAGTTGCTCAATTGATGAGTTGATGATCTCGTGTTGTCGATGAGATGTGAGATTGATGATACTGTTGATGCTTCAATCATGATTCAGAGACTTATTTATATTGCTGGAATTTTAGGCACCATGATCCCATGAAGTGTGACAGTTGATGGAATCAAGGAGTGGGAAAGTGGAAATCGTGTTTGAAACCAGTTGCTCAACATGTGGAGACTTGGTCGATTTTCCACCCACTACCTCGTGAATTCCTTCAACTGACTGCACGATTTGCTCACATTCCATCGTGTGTTTGAACACACGTGCCGTAGACCGCCAGACCAAAACCCTAAGTGATATCCCCCCAAGTGACACGATTGACGTCTCGTGGTTTGTTAGTCAATTGATGACTTCGTGGTTTGATGGGACGATGAGTCCATGTAGTTGCTGAGTGTCGAACATGATGTTCTGAAACTCATGAATTGAACATGTCATGAGATAGAGGTATAATTCTTACGATGAAGTGAGCAGGTATTGATCATTCGATGGATCGTTGAATATTGATTGTTGAACCAATATTCCTTGGTTTGAGAAAATATTTATCATCTGAGCAAGTGTTGCTCATGTGATGAATTGTTGAATATTTGATCGTCTGAGCATGTGTTGCTCATCTGATGGATTATTGGCAGCGCACCAAAAATATTAATTAGAATACTGGTCGTTGAACCGAGCATAATTAATAAAATTAATGACCACGAAGCCGTCGTAAAATTATTAAGGTTGGAATCTGGAATGATGATCCTTGGATTCAGAAACCCTAATTTGATCAATTGATGATCAATTCATGGTTCGTCAGAAGTTTAACCATAGGACGAAGGAGGGAGCGACTATATGGGACCGTGGATCAACCATGTAGTGTCCATATGATCACGTGAGCAAATACGAAGAACTCCTGAAGAGTTGACGATTTGTTGGTGGAAGAATGATTAAATGCTGGTTTAATCATTTATTAAAAAATGCTCGTCTGTGCCTTAGGTGAGAAAACCTAATTAATTATGACGAGGCGAGGGACCGACCATGGAGTCATGAAACCGGTCCTGGGTTGTCACGTGACCGCCTGACGATCACTTCATGAAAATCCAAAGTGTTTGGAAGAGTTTTGGACCTAATACGAGCAATTGTGCAAATTAGGTCAAAACTGTGAAAATTGATGGGGATGGCTTCCGTGAGCCAAAGAGCCAATCTGGGTCGGTCAAGATAGCGTTCTCGTGTCCCCAAGGCGTCCGCGTCTCAGTCCTGAGAATTTTGATATTTTCTGGCGTGCAATTGAGCATCCATTCGAGAAAATATACCAAAATTAGGGTTTCGACGAAACTGAGGAAAACACCATGAGATGATGAAAAATAATTATAAAATAAGGAATGAGGAGGCGTGGGACGGCCGTGGTCAAGGCATGGTCGGCTGGTCGTGACCACGGTCCGGTGGTGCCTTTTCCTTAATTTTATAATATTTTGATGATTCTATGAAAAATTCATGAATTTTGAGAAATTTGATGAATTTAGGGAGTTTCCATGAATTGAAGGAGTTTTCATGAGTTCATGGAAGCAAAATATTAAAATAATAAAAACACGGGCGTGTGGGACCATGGAGGCATGGCCAGCCGGCTATGGACCAGTCCCACGAGTTTTTCATAATTTTTTAATATTTTTAGGTATTTTTGATGATTTGAGGGAATTTTTCCTAATTTGAGAGAAATACCATAAAATCAAGGAATTTGATGAATTCAAGGAAAAATAGGATAAATAATAATAAAATAATAAAGCAAAGGGCGTGTGGGACCGGCTAGGGCATGGTCGGCCGGTTAGTGGCCCGTTCTCACAAGTTTTCATAATTTTATTTTATTTTATTATTATATGATGATTTGTGCAAAAAATACCATGAAATCAAGGTGTTTTTTCATGAAATTAGAGAAATAATAATAATAATAATAATAATAAAATAATAAGGAACCTTGGGGTGTGGGGCCGGCTGGGACCAAGGCATGGCCGGTTGGCCAATGGTCACGCCCCTCACTCCTTTCCTTAATTTTATATTATTTGTTATGGATTTATGGAAGTACCATGAAACCGAGGAGCTTCCTCGAGACGAAGGAGATTTGATCAGATAAGAGAACTTTCATCAAATCATGGAAAATAATAAAAATGTATTAAAAATATAAAACTGGCGTGGAACTGACCATGACATGGTCGGTAGGTCGTGTGTCCGTGCTCCCGACACCCTGGTCAATATTTTTAATTATTTATTATTTTCTTCCCTATTTTGGATAGGTTCATCGTTTCGTTGTATTTTTGAAATACTCGTTCGTGCAGTGACTGTTAGTGTATCGTCGTCGTTGAATACACCTTCACCATTTGTATCGGGGCTTACTTAGAGGTATCTCAGACGCCCGGTTGTTGGTTATTTATTACTAATTGTGGAATTCGGTGGAGAATAATTCACAAAAATGAGTAATAAGATGTTTATTATTAATTCATAAGATCAGCTGAGGATTCGACTACGAATTCAGAATAATAAAGTGAGCATTACCATTCCATGGGATCGTAGATTCGACCATAGAATCAGAGTAATTAAGATTTATCTATTACCATTTATGAGACAAGTTGTGGATTCGATCATGAAATCGGAGTAATGAGATAATATAGTTATTGTTATTCTATGAAATCAAGCCGTGGATTCGATCATAGAATCAGAACAATTGTTTATTCCCATTCCATGGGACCAGTCGTGGATCCGACCATGGAATATGAGCAATTGTTATTGCCATTCCATGGGACCAGTCGTGGATTCGACCATGGAATAGGAGCAATAATAGATTATTCTAAGAATTCAGTAGTGAATGTCACGGCAGAATTAATCTTAATTAGGAATAATTAACTTTGTGGCTCTATACTAGCAGAGCAAGTTGTCTAGGAGCATTAATTATCCCGATATGAGCTTGTCGGTAAGTCATATCCTTTATATAGTCAGGGTAAACTCGTTGTTTTTTCCTGAAGACGTTATCGCTCTATACTAGCAGAGCAAGCTGTCTAGGAGCCGTATACTATATAGAAATAATCACTGAAAGTGTTCAGTATTCATGAGATATGCCGTTGTCCAGTCGTGAGACTACATATCTACATATACTCTGAGAGAAAGTACTCTCCGTTGAGAATTCGATGAGAGACCCGTGTCTCAATACTCACGTCTGATTGCTGGATCAGAGCTTCGTATAATTATGATTTTACGATTTTAGCCCTTGTCGAAAATCCACTATCTACATTAAGTCCCCTGCTTACTGAGGAATGCTGTGTTCCTCAGTCAGCATTAAATGGTGATTTTCCGGCCATAAATAATAATACCAGCAATTGAACTTAGTCGTAAGTTGAGACGTTACCAGATTTAGAGAGCATGAGCAAACCACGACTTGATGAAGGCTTCAATGTCATGATCGGAGCGTCTTTTGATGAGCATAAATTTGTATTGAACCGCTGGTTTGGACGATGGGACCTTGGTCGTTTAGGATTCGCGGGCCGGGTTCAAGAAAGGAATCCGTTTTAGCGCAGACGCTCGTTCGTTCGTTAGTTTAAGAAACAACAAAATAGACCTGAGTCTAATGATAAAAATTTTGTCTATGAGGTTTCACGAAAAACAAAATTTTATTTTTAAAATATGTGAGATCTCACAAAGTGGAATAAACTCTTGTTTCAAAGGTGGATGCTCGCGTGAAGGAGCAAAATATATATATTTTTCAAATTCACGTGAGTTTCACGTTAAAATATATATTGTAAAATCAATGTTTTGATTTTGAACAATTGTTGAAAGTAGACAACCATACATGGTGAAAGAATGTCTATATGTGAGTTTTCACAATCGTAGAATGGACGTCTGTCCAGATTTTGAGAAACCAGTGAATGTTCACATTGTAAAATTTACGTGGGTTGTTCACAGTTTTGTGAAAATCATGTCAGAATTTTGCTCGTCTTAGCAGGTTTGAAGGAACTAGCAAGATTTGAAGTATTAACTCATGTACTGTTAGTGGAATCGTAAACAGGTAAGAGTTGAAAGTTACCATTTTTGCAGACGCTGATGTGAGCATCTTTATTCCATGATTCGTTGTTTTGCTGAATCCTGCGCTTTGTATAAATGATGCGCTGAATGTTATGCATCTGTCACAGCCACTTTGGAAGAATGACTGACTCCCATGATGACACTTTCAAAGATGATGTTTCCAGGGATGACATCTCCGCGGGTGTAACTTCAAGAAATGGTACTTCTGGGACCTCTGAGTGATGGTGAGAGATCCTTCATACTGATTTGTACTCCTGGTTATTTCATCAACTATACCACAGGATGATCATGTAGTGAGGTTTCAGATCAATGTAGACTCCTTGTAAATGGAAGAAAGTCTTCGGGGCGGAGCACCCAGAAGTAAGGACTACAGGATGTTAGCAAATGACGTGCAGTCCCCAGTCGTTTCTTTGGTGAGTTGTTAGTGCTCCTTGTGTCATGACTTTTTTATGCACGTGCAATTAGGATCACGAGACCAAGGTTTTGTTATTTCTTTTCAGACCTTTTCTCCATCGATTGACGGTCTTCAACTTGTTCCCAGGCGAACAATTCAGGAATCCAGTACTGATGAAGAAGTCGATGTAAATATCTCTTTCGTGCAGGTGATCGCGGCATCTCCTTGAATGAAATAATAATAATTTTTGTTGATGAATCCAGGAAGAAATCATTGTAGATAAGAATCATGTTGATGAAGCGCACTCTTCTTTGGGAGATGGGAATATGGAGAATTCCCGAAATCCCGAACCGAATGGAGATAGCGGTGTTGTCAACGGAGATTCTGGCATCGTCGAGCCTTCAAATGATTTAGAGACTCCCTTAGTAAGTATATCTCCTGTACTTCAAAGAAGTATGATATCGCTGATTCGTGAGTGAATGAATGCAAATCCATGTGAATTTATGGATAACTTTGCCGAAATACGTCACCGGAAAATTTCAGACTTCAGATTTTACTAGAAACGCTGTAGAATCTTCGTCCGAAGTCGGATTTTCGCGGTTTGCATATGTATCTTCAAGCCCAGGAAATTTTCAATCTTTTCAAAGAAGCTCTTTGAAGTTTGAGCATGTTTAGGGCCTGAAAAAGGCGAAATAGTGAACTTCCAGGAGACCTTCAGAACTTTTTCAGATGGCATGTTGCTCCATGTTTTAGCCACATCTATTTGATCGTTCATCGGATTGTCATGAAATTTTGAGACGTTGTAGAGGACATCCATACGAAAAGAATGGTATATAACCCATATTAATATTTCTAGTAGATTTCTCCCAGTTCGTATTTTAGTACAGGGCAGAGTACAGTTTCTTCAGACGAGGTTACCGTAAAACGTATTTTCATGACTTTCATGCTATTTGCTCATTCCTTGAGTGTATAATGATTAATCTTGATAATGTTGGATTGCTTGTATGATGTATTTTATGATATCATTTTGTTTCAAGCTTAAATGACTCTAACTTCATGTAATCTTCGTATTAGGTGCCAAATACCGAAGTTGGGGATATTGAAACCAATGAGGATAACTCAAACTTCCATGGAGTTATTGATGAAGAGACAACCATCTCTGCACTTCAAGGCCATGAGAAGGTTGTCATTGAAGTCTTGGAAACTCAGATTGTTGCTGCTTCAGTGATAGAAGAAACCGAAACACCAGTAGAGAATACTGAAGAAACTATTGCCCTGGAGGCTGCTCCAGTAATTGAGAACCGTATAGTGGTGCATGAATATCCAAGTGCAGGAGTTGCTTTTGATCCTCCGTTCGATGCTTCACTCCCGTATCATGAACTAGTTGGCGGATTCAGCGTTCCCATTGGATATGCAGGCTTGTACGAGAAACCGTGGAAGATGTATGGGCACATCGTCGTTACCAAGGATCCGGAGCATAGTTATTTCTTGACGAGGCAAGTAGAAGCCATATTGCGTGTTATAAATGATATTCGCATCACAACTGGAAATACTGTCACCCGGGATGTACTCTTTGATTGGGAGTACAACTTGAAGAAAGCTGAAGAACTTGGCTTCAATCTGAAGTGGCTTCGTCAAAAGATTGATGTTATAAGGAAAGCGGTGGAAGGTGACACTTCTTTCACCACCAGTGATGCCGTGTTGAAGAAGATGGATGAAGAAAAACAGAAATCTTATTTTGCTGACTTTCTTTAGTTTTCTTTCCATGATATCTTGAACTTTGAACTTCTGAGAGATGTGAGGTTTTATTCTGGTCTTGATTTCTTGATCGGTTTTGGATTATGAAATCGATCGTCTTGACAAGTGGACCGTCAGTCCCCAGTATTTTGTTAAGTCTCTCCCTTTCGTTTTCCCTTCTTCTGGTGAGACCTAGATAGAGGACCCAGGTAGAAAAATTGATGTAAAGACCTAGGTGGTCGAAGTTGGAGGTACCTTGATGAAGGATTTAGCGGAAGGACCTGGTGGACACCGATCGACTGTGGAAGTTATGAATCCCGTCTAAAAATTGTTGTTTGCATGTTGTACGCTCATGAAGCTGTAGGAACCTCATACGACGTCGGAATCTGACGATTGACCCCAACTTTCGAAGCTAAGAGACGGAGGAATCATATGCAACCAGAATGATTAAGTTTGGATATGTCTAGGGAAATCAATAAAGTATGCACTTTCATAACTTGTAATCCCGTGCAAATTTTCAGATTTCATAGACCTGACAGTAAATGCCGTATCTTTCAGCTCGTATGTCCGATTGATGCGCCTTTTTGGTATGTTGTAGAAGAGACATAGACGAACATCTTTTGTTGAGGAAGCATTGTACTATTCCTCACCCATTAGTACGTTTTTGCAAACCCATGGCCTGGAATGTGTTGTATCTCATTTATAAAGGTGATGAGAACATCTTGTAGAAGACTTTGGATTATGCCCACCAGTCGTGCAAGCTTTGGGAAGACTTTCATGTGAGCATGTTATCAGGTCTGCACATCTTGATATGAATCATTGGTCTTAGAGAAGTCCGCTTCATGTGTAACACTTCAGAGAATGATTAGTTGATGAAGCCCTGAGGATGTTGCTCCTGAGACCGTTGTTGGTGCTGAAACCATGAATGATTACGCTCCAGAGATCCTTGTCGATGCTGAGATCATGGATGGTGTTCCTGTAGAGATTATTGTTGATGTTGATACCATGGTTGAAGTTGCTCCAAAGACCGGAAAGGCTAGAACCATGATTATAAATATAAACTTTGCTCCTTCATCCAGTGAGCCTTTTACATTCATGAACTAGTTGATGAGTTGAGCGTCCGTAAGATGATGGTGTACTGAGAGTCCAACCTGAATGCTCCTGAAAGCATAATTTTACCACGATCTGGCTTTGTCAGTGAGTCAACATTGTTGCGGTAGATAGCATCAGCAGTTTTCGTACTGGATGTGATTGGTGAAGAGAGAAAGTTCCTCAATCATGTAGGGGCTTGTAATGTAGAGAAAACCCGTTGATAAAGTTTCACGGAATCACCTCAGGTTTCCCAGTATATATTGAAGGATTTAGTGCCATCCATGTATGAATGATGTTGCATATGCTTCAGAAGTCTTATCATGGGATAATGAAGACTTATTGTTTAGTTACACTTTGATCGTGCTGGTGTTGAATCAATGTGTCATCATCGAGATATTTGTGCTGAAGCTGTACTCTTTGATTGGGAGTACAATTTTATATATTTTTTAGATGCTTGAGTGTTGAAGTGTATATTCCTTAAGCATCGAATATCTTAGGGGTTTGATCGTCTCGGCCCTGGAGTATCTTCTGTTGATTCAGCATCCCTTTCGTTGCAGTAGTGGGATTCGACACTTGTGCAGACATTAGAGATTTCTGATTTTGTGGAACACATGGACTAGCAGGAGAAACGCCCAAAGTGTTCTTTGCCATGTTTGGACATTAGTAATGAACATTTCAGTGCTTGATTCGGAGAAACGTCAGATTTAACCACTTGGTAAAATACTAATGCGGTGAAACTACCATTCATAACGTCTTGTAGAGTTTCTAGCATAATTAAGTCCCCATGCTAGGATAGCATGTGGGTAAATAAATGACATAGACATGAAATGGGACTTGCCTGAGCGCGGAACCTCTTGATGAATGTCTATGCATATTTTGCAGGTTCTTGCTGCAACCTCGTCGAAATTCCTCAAAGTACTCTGATGATGGAATGTCCGTCAAATCTTCTGGATCAGAACTTTCTTCATTGGAGAGATGTGTAACCAAAGGCGCTTTGTAAGTACCCATCTTTTCAGCGTGGATCCACGCTCGTCTGAAGGACATGTTATATCCTGGATCTTCCTGATTATGTGAAACTTGGTTTCTGTCCAGGTTGAACTTATGTTCACTTTGAGAATGATGTAGCCATAAGTATTTCTGAGCGCTCCTTCAGGGTCTCTGATTGAGATGGAGCATGGGTATCTTCTTTTCGAGCGATGCATGTGGATCCGATGTTTTTCGGTGGAATGTTGTTGATGGCGGTGTAAGCATCGATCAACGTTCTTCCAAATTCGTTTCTTATGAGATTAACTGTGGTAAGCAGTCCCCAGTCGTACATATCTTGGTCCGTGGCTGGAGGCTCAAGAAGTATTTTCGGAATGGACTTCTTGACACGATGTGGTTCAGTACTGTGAGCATGTCTCTCGTTTGTGCCTTTGACAGATAACGCAATTCACGTTCGGCCAAGGATTGAACTTCCGTTTTGATAGGTTGTTCAGAGAGTGTAAAGGTTCTGACTGGGCGAGGATTCTTGTGTACTCCTTCAGTCCCCAATTGAAGATATTATGGATCAACCTTTTCTTTGAAAATGTGCTTTAAAACTCCGTAGTCGCTTGTTGGATGATTGACGAACCTGTGGAAGTCACCTCTTCAATGGAAAAAGGAAAGTCAGGTGCTTCTTGATCAGGAACTCTTGTGCGTTGGTCAGAGGCTTGTGCATCTTGATTATCCTTCCTTTGTGCTTTTGAAGGAGCTAAGTTATGCTTGCGCGGCGGTTTGGCTTTCCGTTTGCTCCCTTCTGCAACAGTGTTTGTGGAAGGCTGAAGGTTTTACTGATTCTTGATCAGACGTCTGCTACCTCGAGTGTCTCACGGTTCTTCAGCCTTTGTAGCTTTTGTTATTTCCAGTAAAGCGGGCGCAATAGTTGTCGATCTCTTGGCTGCTTCATGGAGTTCTTAGAAGGTCTGGAACCTGAGATTCTCCAATAAGGCTCTGTAGGATGGAATCATTTCGTCGATGCATAAGTCCACAAGTTGCTGCTCTGTGATATTCGGATCATGGCAATCCAACGCTTGAACTCTGAACTTTTTCACGTAATCGTTAGGATGTTTGTTGTTCTTTTGAAACATCCTTCCGATATCAGAGAGGGTAACTTGCTCTGAAACGAAGAAATACTTCCTATAGAAAGCATTAACCATTTCTCCCCAACTGTTGATAGTTCCTGGTGCAATGTTGTTGTACCAGGTGTATGCTCTGCCTTTCAAGGATTTAAAAATTCTTTGAGGCGAACAACATGGTTATGCTCATGTTCACCCAAAGCTTCCAGGAACCGAGAAACATGTTCCCGAGCATTGCCGGTTCCGTCGTACAAAGTAAAGGTTGGAGAGATATAACCTTTTGGAAGAGGAATATTTTGCGTAGCAGCAGGGTATGGAGGTTGGTGACCATGGACATGTGGGATCTTGTCTTTTCCACGGTTCTCCAGAAGGCGTTACAAATCTTCCCGAGTGATGAAATTTGATGACTCCTTCACTGATGGACCGTCTGCAGCTTTGCGGGCTTCATCATCATCCATTGTATGAATCGGGATTACCTCAAGATTAGCGTATGAGGATTTTCCTTCTCTTTTCATTTTCCTCGGGTCTTCCCTGACATTGTATTAGTGAGAGCCTTCAGTTGATTAAATAGCTCCTTCTGTGCTGTAGCCATATCGGTTTGATTCTTTGCAAGAGTCTCTTGCACTTTGATGAAATCAGCAATGGTAGGTGGTGGATTTCCTATGACTTCCTCAGAGTGTCGGCCGAACAAAAGATGACCCTCCGTGTTGACGTGAGGAGGAGTAACATCACCATCGTCAGTGTTAGAGGCCGGAATCGTTTCCGGGATATCCTCGTTGTCGTTTTTGTTGTTGTTGCTAGTGCTAGTGTCGTTTGCGTTGGAACCCGTGACTAACCCAGACCTAAGACCGGCCATCTTGTGAAATTGTGAGATTGCAACCGAGGGAATGATCTCCCACTGTGGTCGCCAATCTGTGGATGGGGAAAAACGATTTGCTGGTTTTTAAGGAATTGAGGAGACGACCGTACGGAGGAGACTCCTCGAACCAAGCGAAATGTTATACCTCACACAGATGCACCGCTGCAAAGGGGGTGCTTTAGATTCGAGAGATCAATCTGTAGTACTCCGGCCTAAATCAAGACAATGACCGTTCCAGAGTAAATTCGGTCACAAGAGAGGATGGGTTGATCTGTAGGAGGGAAGCTGGGAAATGTGTGTAATCAATGGTAATCAAAGATTGTGGGTGTGTGAATTCTGAATATGATAAGCTCTGAATGATTGAAATTGCTCAATTGAGAGTAGTTGCTCAATTGATGAGTTGATGATCTCGTGTTTTCAATGAGACGTGAGATTGATGATACTGTTGATGCTTCAATCATGATTCAGAGACTTATTTATATTGCTGGAATTTTAGACACCATGATCCCATGAAGTGTGACAGTTGATGGAATCAAGGAGTGGGAAAGTGGAGATCGTGTTTGAAACCAGTTGCTCAACATGTGGAGACTTGGTCGATTTTCCACCCACTACCTCGTGAATTCCTTCAACTGACTGCACGACTTGCTCACATTCCATCGTATGTTTGAACACACGTGCCGTAGACCGCCAGACCAAAACCCTAAGTGATATCCCCCGAAGTGACACGATTGACGTCTCGTGGTTTGTTAGTCAATTGATGACTTCGTGGTTTGATGGGACGATGAGTCCATGTAGTTGTTGAGTGTTGAACATGGTGTTCTGAAACTCATGAATTGAACATGTCATGAGACAGAGGTATAATTCTTACGATGAAGTGAGCAAGTATTGCTCATTCGATGGATCGTTGAATATTGATTGTTGAACCAATATTCCTTGGTTTGAGCAAATATTTATCATCTGAGCAAGTGTTGCTCATGTGATGAATTGTTGAATATTTGATCGTCTGAGCATGTGTTCCTCATCTGATGGATTATTGGCAGCGCATCAAAAATATTAATTAGAATATTGGTCGTTGAACCGAGCATAATTAATAAAATTAATGACCACGAGGCCGTCGTAAAATTATTAAGGTTGGAATCTGGAAAGATGATCCTTGGATTCAGAAACCCTAATTTGATCAATTGATGATCAATTCATGGTTCGTCAGAAGTTTAACCATAGGACGAAGGAGGGAGCGAATATATGGGACCGTGGATCAACCATGTAGTGTCCATATGCTCACGTGAGCAAATACGAAGAACTCCTGAAGAGTTGACGATTTGTTGGTGGAAGAATGATTAAATGCTGGCTTAATCATTTATTCAAAAATGCTCGTCTGAGCCTTAGGTGTGAAAACCTAATTAATTATGACGAGGCGAGGGACCGAACATGGAGTCATGAAACCGGCCCAGGGTTGTCACGTGACCGCCTGACGATCACTTCATGAAAATCCAAAGTGTTTGGAAGAGTTTTGGACCTAATACGAGCAATTGTGCAAATTAGGTCAAAACTGTGAAAATTAATGGGACCGGCTTCCGTGAGCCAAAGATCCAATCTTGGTCGGTCAAGATAGCGTGCCCGTGTCCCCAAGGCATCCGCGTCTTATTCCTGAGAATTTTGATATTTTCTGGCGTGCAATTGAGCATCCATTCGAGAAAATATGCTAAAATTAGGGTTTCGATAAACTGAGGAAAACACCATGAGATGATGAAAAATAATTATAAAATAAGGAATGAGGAGGCGTGGGACCGCCGTGGTCAAGTCATGGTCGGACGGTCGTGACCACGGTCCGGTGGTGCCTTTTCCTTAATTTTATAATATTTTGATGATTTTATGAAAAATTCATGAATTTTGAGAAATTTGATGAATTTAGGGAGTTTCCATGAATTGAAAGAGTTTTCATGAGTTCATGGAACCAAAATATTAAAATAATAAAAACACGGGTGTATGGGACCATGGAGGCATGGCCAGCCGGCTATGGACCAGTCCCACGAGTTTTTCATAATTTTTTAATATTTTTAGGTATTTTTGATGATTTGAGGGAATTTTTCCTAATTTGAGAGAAATACCATAAAATCAAGGAATTTGATGAATTCAAGGAAAAATAGGATAAATAATCATAAAATAATAAAGCAAAGGGCGTGTGGGACCGGCTAGTGGCCCGGTCCCACAAGTTTTCATAATTTTATTTTATTTTATTATTATATGATGATTTGTGCAAAAAATATACCATGAAATCAAGGAGTTTTTTCATGAAATTAGAGAAATAATAATAAAATAATAAGGAACTGTGGGGTGTGGGGCCGGCTTGGACCAAGGCATGGCCGGTTGGCCAATGGTCATGCCCCACACTCCTTTTCTTAATTTTATATTATTTGTTATGGATTTATGGAAGTACCATGAAACCGAGGAGCTTCCTCGAGACGAAGGAGATTTGATCAGATGGGAGAATTTTCATCAAATCATGGAAAATAATAAAAATGTATTAAAAATATAAAACTGGCGTGGAACTGACCACAGCACGGTCTGTAGGTCGTGTGTCCGTGCTCCTAGCACCCTGGTCAATATTTTTAATTATTTATTATTTTCTTCCCTATTTTGCATAGGTTCATCGTTTCGTTGTATTTTTGAAATACTCGTTCTTGCGGTGACTTTTAGTGTAACGTCGTCGTTGAATACACCTTCACCATTTAAATCGGGACTTACTTAGAGGTAGCTCAGACGCCCGGTTGTTGATTATTTATTACTAATTGTGGAATTCGGTGGAGAATAATTCACAAAACTGAGTAATAAGATGTTTATTATTAATTCATAACACCAGCTGAGGATTCGACTACGAATTCAGAATAATAAAGTGAGCATTACCATTCCATGGGATCGTAGATTCGACCATAGAATCAGAGTAATTAAGATTTATCAATTACCATTTATGAGACCAGTTGTGGATTCGATCATGAAATCGGAATAATGAGATAATATAGTTATTGCTATTCTATGAGATCAAGCCGTGGATTCGATCATAGAATCAGAACAATTGTTTATTCCCATTCCATGGGACCAGTCATGGATCCGACCATGGAATAGGAGCAATTTTTATTGCCATTCCATGGGACCAGTCGTGGATTCGACCATGGAATAGGATCAATAATAGATTATTCTGGGAATTCAGTAGTGAATGTCATGGAAGAATTAATCTTAATTAGGAATAATTAACTTTGTGGATCTATACTAGCAGAGCAAGATGTCTAGGAGAATTAATTATCCCGATATGAGCTTGTCGGTAAGTCTTATCCTTTATATAGTCAGGGTAAATTCGTTGTTTGTTCCTGAAGACATTATCGCTCTATACTAGCAGAGCAAGCTGTCTAGGAGCCGTCCATCTCGTGATACTATATAGAAATAATCACTGAAAGTGTTCAGTATTCATGAGATATGGCATTGTCCAGTCGTGAGACTACATATCTACATGTACTCTGAGAGAAAGTACTCTCCGTTGAGAATTCGATGAGAGACCCGTGTCTCAATACTCACGTCTGATTGCTGGATCAGAGCTTCGTATAATTATGAGTTTATGATTTTATCCCTTGTCGAAAATCCACCATCTACAGGGTTGAAGCTTCACCAGGTAAAGATGGACGCCTCATCAGCAAAGGTGCATCGTGGTGCTTATCCCTTAGTGATGCAAGTCGGTCTTCTTCCTGAATTGAAGCCCACGTGGGTAGTGGGGTGCACAGGACTTTGTCTGATCTTCCCTGCGGAGTTTCCTTTGGCTCGAAAAGTTCCACTCTGCATATTGGTGCGTACGGAGACAATGATACAGGAATACAGATGACTTCCTCATTTAGCATGGTCTTTAGGCACTGGTGATACGTTGAAGGGATGACCATATTGTCATGAAGCCACGGTCTCCCTAGTATCATATGATAGTCCGGCTCCTTCTCTATGACTTCAAATTTCACTTTTGATTGAACATGCCCTACTAATAAATTCAGATTGACATACTCTTACGTGCTGGTCTGGTTTCCTTCGAAGTCTGTCATTGTGGTGGGCTGTGTACGATCTTGCATGGGAGAACCTTGGTTGTCCTGAGAGTCTTGAGAGTAATCACATTCGAAGATGCTCCTGTGTCGATGAGGGCCCTTCTGAAATCTGAACCCTTGATGTGTGCGGTAACATGCAGGTCTCGGTTGTGACCTTCTTCAGCCATCATATCTTATTCTGTAAATGTAACATTATTTACAGATGTTTCCGATGCGCTTAGGACCTCTGGACGTGAAGGAGCCAGGTGTACGTCCAAGGCTATCTGGTTAATTGCAGCAAACGTCTCCGCCCGCTGATTCTTCGAGAGGTGTAAAAGTTCACACAAAATTTCCACTAGAGATGCCGCTTCCTGATCCACTGGTCTCTGGTTCGTAGTAAAGCTGTTGATTTGAGAGGGACCAGTCCCCGGTGTGGAAGCCTATGGAACGTCATCTCTGATGTGATCTTGACGAAGAGGTCAAGTATGCCATTTATCGCTTCCTTGATAAGCTCCATGTTCTTCGTGTGAATCTCCTGTATCCGCACTAGTTCACTCAACGTTGGAAGTCTCCTGATTATACTGTCAGGTACGCCGTTGGGAGGAGGGGTATCTCCGTTGGAGGAATCACCAGGATTTGAGGTCGTTGAGGCGGTCCTAAGACCAACCATTTGAAACCGATCGAATGGTATTGAAAAAATTGACTTTACAACCGAGAGATTAACTTCCCGCTGTGGTCGCCAATTGTTTATGGGTGAAAACTATTCCTGCCGAATTTGGTAATTTGGGGTGTGTGGATGAGGAATGAATCTAAACCCTAAACAAATGCACTGCACGAGATTGCTTGTGATTCGAGAAATCAATCTGTACAATTCTGGCCTAAACCAAGAAATGGCCGTTCCATACTTGCTTCGGTCACAAAGTGAAGGAGATGGGGTTGATCTTAGGGAGGGAAGCGAATAATGTGTTGAGATTGTGAAGGTGTTGGCTATGCATGACTTGTATCAGAAAGCTGAACTTGCTTGCAGAATGTAAGCTATCAGTTCCGGTGTTTGAATACGGTTGTATCAACACTTGCTTCTGTTTTGTGTTGTCGAAATAGGGAGGAGAACCGATTTGTACAAGTCATTGAGCCTTACTCACGTATCTCGTTGGAAGTGGAGAAAGTGGAGTGATGGATTAGTGGAGTTGCGGGTGTTAGTGTTACACGATCAGTCTTTCCCGCTTCTCCCATCATCACTAACCGTCCATGACTTCCTGACACGTTCTTGTGATGGCGCGTTGTGTGCTGCACGCTGTAAACCGCCAGACCAATACCCCAGTATGTATCCCCCAGTTTGTGACATGATTGATGTCTCGAGCGTGTGGATCGTGGTACCCACAGAAGGTAGCATGTAATGCTAGGTTAAATAACTAAGTTATTTTGAATTTGATACTTGTAAAATATCACGTGAATTCTATGCATGTAATGCATCGAATATATTCAGCATGTATGAAGCATCGTTGTTTTAAGGCTTAATGGAGTAAGTCACGATTAAGTGTCTTAAAATAGATGCGTGTCTAGCCATCTTCAAGTGATCGTTTGGGGCTGTACAGGTAAGTCCTGACTTGACCGATCACTTGGTGTGGTAGAGTGGCGGATGGTAATCACCACAACACCTCATTGACCAGTTAGCTCCTGACCAGGGTTGTATAACCAAGCAGGTGAAGTTGAACGGACAAGATGATCTTTGAGACACTCATCTGCGACCGTTAGTGGAATTAGGGTTTATGAAGAGGTGCGCAAGCATCACTCTTCAGCTTGGTCGAAACCAAGCTTGGGACGCAATTTTGGCCGGGCCGATCGTGCATGCATGTAGACGACATGCCGGTGTAGGCTCCCATACCTCATTGTCTCGTCAAAGTATGATCTAAGCCACTCAATTTGTCCGGCGAAGTTGAGTGGTTGAGATCGATTTGCGACAGAAATCCGGTGCCGCAAAAGCCGCGCGTCATGCCAACTTCGGGTGCGCGTTTCGAGACGACCAAGCTTGGTCGGTCTTTGCCGATTAGTCTGGTATACAAACGGCGGGTTGGTGTACACATTCATACCTTAATACGGCATACAAACGTGATCTGAGCCACTCAATTTGTCCGACAAAGTTGAGTGGTCGAGATTAGTTTGCAATTGGGAGGTGTGACCACGCCTAGTTTGGGCGTGCGAATCGAGATGACCAGGCATGATATTCCTTGGCCGATCGGGTGTGGAGATATGTGGGCCCACAGTGATCTTGTTGATACTCACTGGACCTGCTTAATCGACTCCTAGACCCTTCGTTCGATCAGGTGAAAATGGACGCTCATGATCGAAAACCCTAATTAGTGTTTTGCCAGCCGTGCGTCATGCCTTGTTTGGGCGCACGAATTGGGACGACCATCCATGTTTGGTCCTGACCGATCGGTCATGTATGTAGGTGGGCCCACGGTGTTTGTGTTGACACGCTCTGGGCCCTTTGAATCTACATCTACACCCTCCATCCATGCCTGCGAAGATGGATGGTTGAGACTGATTTGCGACACATGTAATGTGCTGCAAACCCTAATTTAGGGTTTCTCGTCCACGCTGCTTTGGGTGGACGAATTGGCAAACCATGCTACCCTTTTTGGGGAGGCCGACCATGCAGGGTCCGCATTGGTCCGGTGTTGAACATTCCAATACCTGCTTGAGGGTTATGGATTCGATCTAAGCCATCCAATCATGCTGGTGAAGTTGGATGGTTGTGATCGTTTCTGAGACTGATACGGACAGTCCAGATGCTCGATCGGGCTAGTATAACACTCCGAGAGTTATATACTGTACGTGTATTTCGTACATGCCTCCTTATTTAATGTTTGGAGATTCGTGTTGCTCTGCTGAGAGCGATCACTCAGTCGTCATGCCGCACCAATAATGAGAATGGTGTAGTACAGGAAATACAAGGCTGGTCATGTATTAATTGGTAATGCTATAATTTTATAGTGAAGAAGTATTATCCACTTTATCAGTGGCTTTATCCCTTGCAGGATGTTAGCGCATAGTTTTGGATTTTTCAATTTTAGCCTTTAAATGAAAATCCACCATCAACAGTGGCAGAGCTTGCGGTGTCGCGGGTGTTGATCGTGCTGACAGGTGGTACATTGACCTTACCGGAAGGAATGTTGATACCAAGGGCGTTTTCAGCGCCGGTAACCTCAGGATTAGTTGCTGACCCAGACCTGATATCCACCATTTTGAAATTGGGATTGAAAAATGAAACTGAAAATTGAAAATTGATATTGAAACCGAGAGATTAATCTCCCACCGTGGTCGCCAGTTGTTTTTGGGATAAAAACTGTTTCTGCTGGTTTTGGTAAATTTGGGTGTGTTGTTGAGAAACGAATTTAGAACTAAACAAACGCACTGCACGGGAGTACTTTAAATTCGAGAGATCAGTCTGTACAATCCTGGCCTAAACCAAGAAATGGTCGTTCCAGTCTTGCTTCGGTCATAAAGTGAAGGAGAATGGTTGGTCTTAGGGAGGGAAGCGAAGAAGGTGTTGAGACCAGAATGGTTAATTCTGAAGGTCTGGCTGTTTTATGATTTGTATCAGATTATGGAACTGGATTGCGGAATGTAAGATATCAGTTCTTTGGTGTTTTTCTGGATACTTGTGTTGTTGTTAACCAAAACTCCGTCGTTTGGTCGAAATAGGTAGAAACCTATTTATACAAGTCATAATTGAACGCTCCCTAATCTCGTAGGAAGTGGGAGTGATTGAGTGACGGAGAAGTGGGGTAATGTGTAAATGCGAGAAACCACGTCCCCACTACGAAGGAAACATGTTAGTTTACACCCACTACTTCTTGTCGCCACTAACTGTCCGCTCTCATGACACTTTCTTATAATAGGCGTGTTGCACGCCGCACGCTGTAAACTGCCAGACTAATACCCTGATGAGCATCGCCCAGTTTGTGACATGTTTGATGTCTCGAGTATTTTCTTGGAAAATGTACAGTAGATTGCTGAGTGGGTCTTGTGTGCAAGACCTAATTATTCTGATCAATCATGCGCCAGCTAGGTGGCGGATAATCATGTTGTGGCAAGTCAAGCCATGGAACCTGCCGCGGGAAAATGGCGTGTGGACCTGAGACTTATTATGGGTCGGTTAACTCCGTGAAGAAGTTGGACTGTCGTGATTGCAGTTTATGAGAAAAGGTGGTCGTTGATTATGGCCACATCTCGTTGGCACCTGGTGATGGCATAGTGGCGCCAGTGGCGTGGTGTCACGATTGGAATATGCCAGTGGCGTAATGGCATGATAGCTACATGCCAGCGGCATAGTGGCGCAAATAGCGCCTGGCGGAGCCGCGGTGGTTATATCTTGGCATATTGGTGTTGGATTCAAATATGGCTCGGAAATATTGGATCCAGTTGTCGTATCAAACCTAATTCCCTAGGTAACATTATTTGGCATGGTTGGCGTAGCAGCCTTACCTAAATTAGGGTTTGGCATGCCAAAACCCTAATTAACGCGTGTGGCATGCGGCCGCGACACGGTGACATTTTTGTGCAAATAATGTCATAGCCGCATCAAAGGAATTATGGAAGGGCCATAGTGTGGGAATGACCACATGCGCAAGGATAGCCATGGATGGCCACGACATGTCGCCATTTCTAGGGTTTCCTAGGCACATCATGGCTCGTGGCATGTTATAGGGCCAGAGTGACGTAATTTGGGCCACGACCAGAAATTAGGGTTTCGACTAATGACACTGAAGAAAAAGTCGTGTTTTGATCATAAAACCCTAATTGGGGTTTGTTATGGCGTTGTCCACGATCAAAAAGTGAGTTATCACGTAGCCGCACTTGTTGTGGCATGTTGGCGCGGAAAGGCGCGTTTGGCATGCCATTAGCATATTTGACACAGAATGACATATTTGGCATGCCATTAGCATATTTGGCGCGGAATGGCATGTTTGGCATGCCATGTTAGCGCGGTTTGGAAAGCTAATTGGCATTGCAGCCATCCGGTGTAATTTGCCTCTTTTAATACTGTGGCGGGTTTAGAGAGACCTGATTGGTCAATAGGAAATGGGGTCGGCCAAACTTAGGACGTGGCCACATCTCTAGTGCGCGTGGCGGATTTAAAGCGACCTGATTGGTCGATAGAAAAAAGGAGGGCCGGCATGGTATTGGGCCCGACCATACCTCATGTGCTGGTGGCGGATTTAGAGCGACATGATTGGTCGATAGAAAAAAAGAGGGCCGGCAAGCAGCATGGAGGCGTGGCCATCTACAGGTGACGCCGGCTGGCCTATGGCACGGCCACACCTCCCTTTGTTGCTGCTCCTATTTTCCGCGGCTCATCTTTTATTACTTGTTTTCTGATTTTGGGTAGGACATTGCACCTACTAATCCACGGCGGATCAATCGCCTAGTTTTCCTAGGTTTAGTTTCGACCAGCAGGGTCTGATATACTGCGCAAGGCGCAAAAAACCTAATTTTTGCAAATTAATTAGATTGGTATTCGAATCTTGTGAATTACCACAAAATTGATTGAGTTGTGTATGTTGACACAGAGTTCTTTAAATTTATTGCCAGAGAGGTGCACGCTTTCCGATTGAGTACTTTTATGCAAACCTTAACCTTGATACTTCGGGAAATTCATGCTACTCAGATTGCGAGTGAACACTAATTGTCATGTCATATCAATATTAAGGGTTTAGCCGGGGAACATAGCACAGAAAGTATTCAATGAGCCTTATATTAATGAATAATACTGGCAAGGTGCCGAAATTTACAGAATATGTGGGATTGTTGCTACATGCACCATTCTGGATAAACTTCATGTAAATATATTGATTTGTTCAATAAATGCACTAGTGAAAAGATTGTGAACTCATCACTTTTACATGGCTCTGTCTCTTTGCAGAATGACAGCATATTAAATGCAGGGTTGTACAATTTTAGCCCTGAACTAAAAACCTCCATCAACAATGTGGAAAACAAATTAGAAATGGTGTCAGATCTTTCACGAAAAGAGGTTATTAAATTCTTTGGAAGATCTTTTTTCCTTAAATTCTCATTGAGATTCCTCTGCGATCAGAGGTACTCATATCTAGAGGATACCTTGTCGGAAAAGGTCGTTTTAGTATAAACCAATAGTTTAAACGTTTTGTGAATGCGTTTTTTTCCAAAAAACTTTGTAGATCTGTAAGATTGCAAGTCTTTAGAGGCTATGAACTCAAAGAACTTGCGTAAAGAACGGATGAACAAATCACTAGAGAGTGAGATTCATCGTTGCAGAACTCAGATCTCTTCGTTAAAGAAGATGCGTAAGCTAAACAGTAAAGGAACATAAAAACTCAAGTTGGTGAGCAAAACCTTCTAGCGCCAAACTGTGACTACTAATTTTCCCATAGTCTACGTAATGTATGCAACTCAGAGAATCGGATACTATGTAGTATACCTCTATTGAACTGATAATGCTAAGTTATAAAAGATATCTAAGATCACAATAATAACGAAGAACACAAATATAATGTAAATAGAACTAAGTTATCATGAGACACAAGAGATTACGTGGTTCGAATTTCGTCTATGTCCACGGGGTAATGAGTGATTGTTTGTATTAAGTTTTGGTGGTTACAAAGATCTTAAATGCTTCCTAAAATAATAGAGAGAACTCAAGTTGAAGTAAATACTTAAGTTCTAAACATTAAAGAGGTATAAGCTTAAGACTAGATCTTCTTCTCCTAGGTATTGAATGCCCTTGGTTTGTTGGTGAAGCTTGGTATTTACAGCCCCTTCTGCTCCAGGTATATCTTTGCTGTCTTTGGATCCATCGTTCTCTGATATACTTTCCGTACAAATGGTACCTTCGTTCACCGCGTGCTTTCTCCAGTCGAACTCTGTCATCTCAGCTGACCCACGTTCCTTCGGGAACTTCCCAGCCTCAGTACATATTGTACCTTCGTTCACCGCTAACATTTGCCAGTCAGATTCTTCCACATCATCTCTCTCCACGTGCTTTGATCAAGCGTGTAGATAAGAGATTTGTGCATTTAGATATGTCATCTACCTCTGTCCCTTCACAAGCTGCCTCTCCCTAGACTAGGCTTTACTTTTCTATTTTGGCCGTCGAGGTATCCCTTCTTAGCATAAGATAAAGTAGACTCTGCGAAGGTGTTTTATGCTACTTGATAGACACATTTTTTTGTTTAATTTGATCTCAATACTATATATTGTTGGCACTCGAGTTTGTACTAATTTTGGTGTTTTATGTGTTTGTAGGCACCTTTGGAAAATAATTTTTTTTTGGAAAATTCGGCTCGAAAAGTTGGTAAAAGCCCCGGAGGACACGTGTTATTCGGACTCTCACAGTTGGATAAGGGGCACCTAAATTACTAAGGGGAACCGCAGGTCACCCCAAACGTCATCTGCTATTCGCATCCCAATATAGGATTAGGGGGAGGTCATCTTCTCCATTTGAATTTTATTTTTGGCGGGAAAATGGAGAACACTTATGCAGATTTTTGATCGAATTGTTGAACGTGTTTTAGGGAGATTCAATGGCTGATATTTGGTAGATAGTTGTGATATGGCCTATTAAACACACTGTGGGCGTTTGGTTCGACCAGAATTGGCTAGAATCAGCTAAACAATTCACGGGTTGAAAACAGGGCAGTTCGTGTATATCACGGGTTTCACGTGATTTGGAGAAGATTTAACGTGTTTTGTGCGTGCATGGAAGACCCTAACAGCCTGTTGGAGCGTGAAGGAGTTAAATATGGTAATTTGGAGGCTTGAAAACGCGTGAGAAGATGAAACAAGAAAGAAAATATTCCCAGAAATATTTTCTTTACTGCCGAGTTAAAGAGAATTATATGGAGTGAATGAGCGAGATTCGATGGGTCTGTTGGCTATAAATAGGTTGCCGGGGTTGAGTAGAAAGGGTGTCGAGAGTTTGGGGTCGATAGGAGATCTCAGGAGCGAGAAATCAAGAGTTGATGAAACACTGTTTCTGCTCCTGCTGATGATGAAGAACACCAAGAACACAAAGAACAGACTCGCAGGGACAGTCGTTTATCAACAGTGAAACAGACTCACGGGCGTGGGTCGTAGGTGTGGGTCTTAGAACCACAACGACAATAGCACTTCTCTTTTATCGTTCTTTTGTGACGCTTCCTGTGGGTCGCACATTAGCTGTTTACACCATTTTCTCTTCTTCTCTTCATTGTAAACACCATTTGAGCAATAAATAAATATTTTGAGCGTGTTTTTATCATGATGAGCTAAACCCAACACTGGGACGACGGAGGAGGGTGAATTTCATACACGGGTAAATTTATTTTATTCTTTTTTATGACTTTTGCATTAATTTAAAATTGAAATATGATTTGAATTAATTGGTTGTTATTTAATTTGATGATGTATGCTTAGCTTAGGTGTTTTGATACATCATGCTTAGGACTTACAATCGATGTTTTGAGAATCTATCTTGGCAAAATCAGAGTCCATGTTAATTTTATTGAGTTTTAAATTGTCAAAGAATATATGAATAAACCCTGTGTAGTGAATTCGGCCAAATCCTTAGTCCCAGTACCTCTCGCCCATTGTTAATATTTTTTGTATATATATATATTTTTTTAAATCTAAAAATTCCATTTCCTTCACAAGTCTGAAACGAATCTTTTTACCACTATTACAACAACTTTGGAAAAACATAAAATTTTGGCGCCGCCGACGCGTATTTGTGCTTAGGTAGAATTTTTAGGTTTTTATTATTTTTTGTTATTCCATTTGTTCTTTTTACGTCTCTTTGGTTGTGTCTGTGTATTACAGGTTTGAAGTTGGATACTAAAGACCTTGGAATCAAAGATTAAATCTAAAAGAGAAGGAAAAAGGACAAAGTAAAAAAAATAAATAAAAAAGAGAGAAAAAAAAGAGAGAGAGAATTATTTATTTATTATTTATTTTTTTAAGAGACTTTCCATTTTTTTTGTAATTATTATTATTATTTTTTGTATTTCTTTTTATTGGACTGGACTTTGGACAATTTGTTTTAATTTTAAACCCTTCGGAAGGGTTATATAAAAAAAAATTAAATATAAACTGTTTGCAGGGAAGGACGACGATTACAATATCGTCTCGGCCCCTCGGGTTCGCACACTGACACCGGAGTCAGTGGCCCGAGTCGACTACGGTGGTTCTTCGCCTGTCTGGTACGGGAGGTAAACTTCTAAACACCCGTGAATCTCCTGTCAGCGGGTTTACTGTCTACCTTAAGGTGATTATATGTTGAGGACTGAACCGGCTGCTTTAATTTCCTAGTAAAGGGCAAGAACTGGCCATATAAGATAAGGGTTCGGATTTTATCACCGTTCCCTTCTTGCCCGCCTTAGGTAAACGAAACCTAACGCGAACCCAAGCTTAAAATTTGATTAGAACGAGACCGATAGGGTAACGAGCTTGGTAGGAAAATCTTTCGAAAAATATTGGTTACTCTTTTAAGGATACTTCAAAGTTCTTGATGGTTTCTGTAAGTTGAATGCGTGACTGCGCCGCCTTGTAATACCGGTGAGGCTTTGGGTATCAAAGCTCCATTGAGCTTCCCTCGCCTCGATTCAATTTACATTAGCTCAGATTGATTTCAGAGGGGTGTGCTCAAATTGTAACGAATTCCTTTTTGAAGGAATAGAAGCTGGTTTAGAAAACAATCTAAGTGGAGCCATCATGCTTTTTGTTTGCTAGATTCTATAGGTTTGATTTGGTCGAGTCATCCTTGTTTGTGATTGTGTAGAATTCCCTTGCAATTAAGAATGTCGAACTGGTATGATAGAAGCCAATACAATGAGTATCGACCTGAATTTGAATATGGACATCATCCTTTTTATGACCATGTTGGGAATAGTGGTTGGGAACGCCATCCTTTGGAAGGATATGGGTCATACCCTGGTGAGCCCAATTACTATCCACACATGCATCAGTCTTACGAGCAAGAAGATTATAGTACTAGTTCTTCGTCTCTAGAGGATACAATCAAACTATTGAAAAGTAGTCCTTTTTATGATCCCTCTGTTATTCCTCCTTTAGAAGAGTCCCTCAGGAAGTTAGCTGAGTCGACGCGTAAGTTAGCTGAGATGAATAGTATAATTATAGACGAAAGAACTACAATAATGAGTGAACCTTCTTTAGAAGACCACCTCAAGCGGATAGCTGAGACGAACGAAAGAATTGCTCGAAATTACTTGAATTCCAATATAGTGTATCCAATAATACCCTTGAGAATGAAGATAGTTATTTACATAATCAAGATAACAAGGTTAGAATTGGTAGCACTACTTGTTTTGATGAGGTTCGATCTTTTTCATGTTATTATGATGAGGATAGTGTTGATGGAGAATCATACTTATGTAGGAATAGTGATCAGGAAATGGATACTCCAATTGAGCTTTACAATGATAATATTATTTCTATTTCAAATCCAAATAATTTTATAATTATTCACCTATTCAAAAGGACGAGGATTTGACTAGAGATACCCTCGTTTTAGACGATGTAGTATTTCCTATTACGAAGCCGATGATAGTTTGAGGAACGAGTTTATTGAGAATATGTTTTAGAGTCTAGAAATTTAGAAACATAACTTAGAAAAATGAACTCGTAGAAATGAGTGAGGATGAACCCGACTTAGAAGAATCAATTGACCATTTTCAGGATCCGATGATCTAGAAATTAGGGAATTGTGACTAGTCTTTCTAGAGACAAAACTCTAAGTTTGGGGGTGATTATCAGTCTCCGGGTGCTTTAACTCTTAGAAAGTTCCCTCGTGTAGGACTTGACATTTGTGCCTCAACCATCTTACAAGATTATCTTCATACACTTTTACCGAACCTAATGATGTCCAGAGAGAAGCTCAGTTGTTAGAAACCCATCCTCTGGTTGATGTGGTTTCCCAGGCTATGATACCAAGATTGACTTTGTTTTCCCACCAAATACTTTCTTCCAATGTGGGAACATTTGATTTTAAATGTGTCGTTATTAGTTTGAGACTAAACCTAATGCTTTAGGAGAATTAGTCGACATTTTGCTTAAGGAAGACCAACTCTCAGTGGTCATTTTGAGTCAAGTCTAATTGACTTAAGGATCCTCAGTTGTTAGGTTATTGTTATGTGCTTCTAAGTTTACTTGAGTTTTCCAGACTACTACCTGATCTTAAGAATCCTTCTTTTGAGGAAGTCCTGCCTATGAAAAATTTATTTAGACCCTTTTATAGACCTGAACCTGAACCACAATTAGAGTAGTTGTCTTAACAAAAGTAAATAAGGGTATGTTCGGTTCTTCTTGGTTGTTGCAGTTTTCCTTTGGTAGCACTTTTTGATGAGACCCACATTATTCGGCTACTTTGATTCTATGAGGTGACTAATTCCTTCCGATGTCTGGCTGAAGACTTTAAACTTAGCACTTCTTGGGAGGTAACCCAATCTCATGCGACACGGTAATCTTTCCTTAACTCTTTTGCTTCAAATGGTAACAGTTTCTCCTTGTTCATATGCTTTTAATTTTATCTTTAGAACATTGAGGACAATGTTAGATTTAAGTTTGGGGGTATGGGAGAACTTTTTAGTTGCACTTTTGAAACTTCTAGCGTCACATGGTATCCGGTTAGCTAAGTTTACATACTGTTTCTCACCGAAAAGATAGAAATTGGAATGCTAGAGATAACAACTTATTGAGACATTAGAGAAAAAGACATTGAGATCCTTGAAATTCAGGAGAGAACTTGTTCCTTTTAGAGGGTAACCGTGATGGACCTAACCATACATGATGGAAAGGCAAGTAGGTCAGGGAAATGCCAGAAAGACAAAGCAACCTTACAATGTAGTCTTAGTTACTGGATTGCGACTCTCTCTCAGTAGAAACTTATCATCATCAACAAGCGGAGCGACATCAAAATCTATGAAGAAAGTTGAAGACGTTTTAGGTTTAGAAGCAACAATAGAAGAGAATAATTCAAAAATCAAAGTTGACGTTATAAGAGCAAATGATATAAGTTGTTAGAATCCATGATACCAAGACATCACAAGTTGCGAAGATCCAAGTTTTGAAAGTCCTTCTCTCATGGCCATGTAAATTTTTGTCTTGTAATTTTTTGTTTTCAAAATAAAAAAAAAATGAAAAATGAAAAATGAAAAAAAAAATAAAAAAAAAATGAAACATCATTACGTTCTTTTTGTTCAATAAGGCCATAGGGAAGAAGAAATTTATAAGTCAAGCAAGAAATCGAAGAGAAGAGTTAATTGTCAAGGTTCTATGAGGTTCGAGAGTTTATCATCAACAGTTTAAGACCGAAGAAGGCGTTGTTTCTACTGAGCACTGTGAGAGAGTCGAAGAAAGATGCATTTTGGTTGCTTTGTTAGTATGCTTTCAATCTGGCACAAAATCTTTCTAGCACCGGTTTAACTCATCACACGTAATTAGTCCAGCCGTGTAGCAGATGTACCTCTCATTTTTATCTCTCTCCTAATCTTATCCAGCTTTAAAGCAGCGGACGCATCTTACAATGTTTATCTAGCTGTGTAGCGGATATCTCTTTATCTAGCAGTGGTGTGGATGTGTCTCCCTTTTTCTTCAGTCAGCTTTAGAGCTGACACCTTTAATTTCTCTGGCATTCTACTTACTTGGAGATAGGTTGAGAATATGTATGTCCTCATAGATCTTTGGATACTTGTGACCAATTAGGAGTAAAGGTTTTGTGGGTACACCTCTGGTAAACCCTCCAGAGACAACACTCCGCCACTAGGGCCACCTAGCGGTTTAACGGCCTGTTGCACGTGCTAAGTGTAGTCTTTTTATCTTTTCAAAAATAAATTTTGCTCGAGGACTAGCAAATAATAAGTTTGGGGGTATTTGATAGACACATTTTTTTGTTTAATTTGATCTCAATACTATATATTGTTGGCACTCGAGTTTGTACTAATTTTGGTGTTTTATGTGTTTGTAGGCACCTTTGGAAAATAATTTTTTTTGGAAAATTCGGCACGAAAAGTTGGTAAAAGCCCTGGAGGACACGTGTTATTCGGACTCTCAAAGTTGGATAAGGGGCACCTCAATTACTAAGGGGCACCCCAGGTCACCCCAAACGGCATCTGCTATTCGCACCCCAATACAGGATTAGGGGTAGGTCATCTTCCCCATTTGAATTTTGTTTTTGGCGGGAAAATGGAGAACACTTATGCAGATTTTTGATCGAATTGTTGAACGTGTTCTAGGGAGATTCAATCGCTGATATTTGGTAGATAGTTGTGATATGGCCTATTAAACACACTGTGGGCATTTGGTTCGACCAGAATTGGCTAGAATCAGCTAAACAATTCACGGGTTGAAAACAGCGCAGTTCGTGTATATCACGGGTTTCACGTGATTTGGAGAAGATTCAACGTGTTTTGTGCGTGCATGGAAGACCCTAACAGCCTGTTGGAGCGTGAAGGAGTTAAATATGGTAATTTGGAGGCTTGAAAACGCGTGAGAAGATGAAACAGGAAAGAAAATATTCCCAGAAATATTTTCTTTACTGCCGAGTTAAAGAGAATTATATGGAGTGAATGAGCGAGA
Organism: Papaver somniferum; assembly: GCF_003573695.1. Lineage (NCBI taxonomy): Eukaryota > Viridiplantae > Streptophyta > Magnoliopsida > Ranunculales > Papaveraceae > Papaver > Papaver somniferum. Next base: position 90,083,678 of record NC_039364.1, read on the forward strand.
TTCGATGGGTCTGTTGGCTATAAATAGGTTGCTGGGGTTGAGTAGAAAGGGTGTCGAGAGTTCGGGGTCGATAGGAGAGCTCTGGAGCGAGAAATCAAGAGTTGATGAAACACTGTTTCTGCTCCTGTTGATGATGAAGAACACCAAGAACAGACTTGCAGGGACAGTCGTTTATCAACAGTGAAACAGACTCACAGGCGTGTGTCGTAGGTGTGGGTCTTAGAACCACAGCGACAATAGCACTTCTCTTTTATCGTTCTTTTGTGACGCTTCCTGTGGGTCGCACTTGAGCTGTTTACACCATTTTCTCTTATTCTATTCATTGTAAACACCATTTGAGCAATAAATAAATATTTTGAGCGTGTTTTTATCATGATGAGCTAAACCCAACACTGGGACGACGGAGGAGGGTGAATTTCATACACGGGTAAACTTATTTTATTCTTTTTTATGAATTTTGCATTAATTTAAAATTGAAATATGATTTGAATTAATTGGTTGTTATTTAATTTGATGATGTATGCTTAGCTTAGGTGTTTTGATACATCATGATTAGGACTTACAATCGATGTTTTGAGAATCTATCTTGGCAAAATCAGAGTCCTTGTTAATTTTATTGATTTTTAAATTGTCAAAAAATATATGAATGAACCCTATGTAGTGAATTCGGCCAAATCCTTAGTCCCAGTACCTCTCGCCCATTGTTAATATTTTTGTATATATATTTTTATTAAATCTAAAAATTCCATTTCCTTCACAAGTATGAAACGAATCTTTTTACCACTATCACTACAAGAATTTTGAAAATTCCATCACTACTCAGGTTCGTCTGTATAGAGAGGGTCATACAGTTATTTTGCACGCGACCACTGAAACCGTGACACATCCTCCACGGAATATTGATATTCACAGCAAACTAAGAAATTCATCCATCACGGAGCTAGTAGGAGCAAGATCCTACCAAAATCAGAAAACAAGAAATAAAGAGGAACTGCGACAAGTAAGAGCAGCAGCAAAATGAGGCGTGGCCTCGCCAATTGGACGGTCGATTTCCTCAACAGGCATCGCCCATGGCCGGCCGACCACGCTCCATGTTGCTACTTGTCGGGCCCCTTTTTCCACCGACCAATCAGATCGCTCCAAAAGCGCCACACGCACTTTTACTTAAGATTGAAATTTGGTTGGTCGACGTACCTAATTCCTTAGAGAATTAAACATAGGCTAGTCATGTCAGTCTCAAAACAATTACAGCTGCACATTTTGGCCGGCTGGTTTGTCAAGCTTGGCCGCTTCCTGGCGTGACCAGACAAACACCATCATGTATACCGGTGGGCCCACTAATGCTTCGGCCAATCGGAGTCCTTCCAACTCGCAAGTGAAACCACTAAACAATTGCTCAAAGAGAGTTGGCCGCGCGAGTTACAAAACCCTAATTTTGGTTAGCGGCGGTACATTACTGCCGCAAAACGATCTTGGCCGTCCAACTTCGCTAGCCGAATCGACCGGCCTAGATATGACTTTAAGCAAACAGCAAGATGCAGTTATGCTCACCGACGGGCCAGCCATCGTTCCTACCAAACATAATTTCCATGGCCTGCTAGCAACAACCAAAAACGCTAGCACAAAATAGGCCAGCTGCGCGAATAAAAGAAGCCTTAATCGAATTAAGGATGCCCAGGTCGGTCTTAAATCGATCGTGATCGTCCAACTTCGCCGGCCAAATTGACCTAGATTCGGTTTTAATTAATGGGCAAGGCGTGGATACACTCATTAGCGGCCATACTATAGTGCTAGCTGGTCGAATGATCCACAGCATGACGCCAACACCAAAAACCGTTGGCCCAAAATGGGTTGGCGACACGGCTTTTAAAACCTAAATTAAATTAACGACAACCATTAATTGCCACAAATCATCTCGACCGCCCAACTTCGCCAGTCGAATCGGCCGGCCAAACTCCTATTCTAGGCGTTCAGCAAGATGTGTCCATGATCAATGGACACCCCTCTTCTATAAGGAACAATAGGCCAAGCCGCGACCTGCCCATATGGCTCCTAAATGATCGCCCAAAGATGGCTGGCCGCGCTTCTTATAAAAGTCGTAAATAAATTAGCGGCAATCAATAACTGCCGCAAATCATATCAGCCATAAAATTTGGCTAGCCAATTTAACCGGTCTAGATTTAACTTGGACCGACCAATAGGATGTCAAAATGGCTATCAGCCATCACTCTCCTATAGGGACCGACCGGCCTACCTTTGGCATGCATAAATAGCTCCCAGAGGCTTCCTGAAAGTGTCCGGTCATGCTCTGTTTAAGACACTAGGTTCCGCGACCAACCAAGACAGGCTCAATACAATGATGTTTCACATGCATCGATTATTTTGAGCTGCTTGCTTAAAATCGATGCTTTACATGCATCGAATACATACGATATTTTATGTATCCGCTTCCCAAATAACTTAGTTATTTAACTTAATGGCGTCACATGATATTCTTTGCGGAAAGTCTCATGACTTAGCTCATCATACATGACTACCAGCCACCTAGCTTGCGCGTGATTGGTCAGAATAGTTAGGCAAGACCCACTCAGCAACTTGCTACATATTTTCTATAAAATATTCGAGACATCAAACATGTCTCAAACTGGGGGATGTCCATCAGGGTATTGGTCTGGAGGTTTACAACGTGCGGCGTGCAACACGCCCATTATGAAAAAGTATTAGGAAAGGCGGACAGTTAATGGCAGCTGAGAAGTAGTGGGTGTAAACTGACCCACCTTCCCTCATAGTAAGATATGGTTTTCAACATTTTTCACACGATCCCACTCTTCCATCACTCAACTACTCCCATTTCCTATGAGATCAGGGTGCATGCAACTATGACTATATAAATAGGTTTTAAACCTATTTCAACCAACAATGGTTATCAACACAAGTATCCAGAAAAAAACACCAAAGAACTCATAACTTGCATTCGGCAAGCGAGTTCCACATTGTGATACAAGTCATAAAACAACCACACCTTCAAAATTAACCATTATGATCTCAACACCTTCTTCGCTTCCCTCCCTAAGATCAACCCTCTCCTTCACTTTGTGACCGAAGCAAGGCTGGAACGACCATTTCTTGGTTTAGGCCAGGATTGTACAGATTGATCTCTCGAATATAAAGTACTCTCGTGAGTGCATTTGTTTAGGGTTAGATTCATTTCTCGGCGGCACACCCAAATTTACCATTTCCAGCAGAATCAGTTTTTACCCTAAAACAACTGGCGACCACAGTGGGAGATTAATCTCTCGGTTACAAAAAAATCATTTTCCCTATTCCATTTTCAATTCCTAAATTTCTCAAGATGGTTGATCTTAGGAATGGTTCAGAAACCCTCAATCCCAATTTTACCTCTCCTAGCACTGACAATACTTCACATGTTATTCCTGAATCTGTTCTTTCATTCAAAACCCTTGTCGAGGCTATGGAGTCTCAATATTTAATAACTATTCACGATTTGACGAAAATCCTGAATGATATTGTCATGAATCAAGCTACTATTGTCAAAACACAGGACGAAGTATTTACGCTTTTGAAAGTCCTCACGGATCAACTATCAAAAGGAACCAACATGTATTCATTCTGAAGGAAACGCCATCAACAATTCATTTTGGATCAGTACTGATGGTAGTAGTCCTTCTTCCAAGATTCATATTCCTATTCCTGGTGAGGAAGATGAAGCCTATGGCCACGTTGAATGGAAAGGTAGCCACCAACATAACTTGCCTGCTCATGAAGATTAAGAGATGTTTTCTCAAGCTCAGAAAGAAGACGCGTGGGATTTATCACATTCTCATCCGAATTCTCGCAATGAAAAGGTGATTTCATTATGTGCGTCCTTCCTGGAAAATATAAATTCCCATATTGCATCAGAAGCTCCTAAGAGATCCGCTGCTGCTTTACTCAGTCGATCCGAACCGTCCCAGAATGAACAAACTCGTAATGATGTTCAGGAAAGCAGGCGTCCTTCCAATAAAAGATCCAGCCTCCAGCCAATCACTAGTGAGGGTGAAAATAGAAGGCATCAGGGGAACGACTATCAACAACCTAAACGTGTGTCACCAGCGCATCAGACAACTCAAACCCGGAAGGCTGCATCTAAGACACCTGCACAACAACAAGAAACTGGAGAGGTATCTCTAAACTTCCTGTTTCCGGTTGAAGAAGTAATCGAACTCCTAGAAGCATGGATTCAAGATGATGCTATCAACCTATCTCCTCTCAGACGTCCACCAACCGAGGAAGAAATGGAAAATCCCAAATATTGCCATTACCATAGGTTCGTCAATCACCCAACCAGTGACTGCAACAAATTGAAGTGCATTTTCAACAAGAAGGTGGATACAGGAGAACTCCAATTAGACACTGAAGGAGTTTACAGAGATCCTCCTCCCGTCAGGAGCTGCATGATTTATGCGGACTCCGTCCACAAAACTGTACAGTCCATGATGAAGCATTTATGTGAGATTTTGTTGTTGATGGTGGATTTTCGACAAAGGTCAAAATCGTAAAATCATGATATTGCATGTTTCTGACCCGGCTTCAGGAACACATGTGATGATTCATGTGTTTACGATCCATGAACCGTTTCACGAGCTCTGATCGAGTTCCTCTCAGATCCATGATGAATATGATTCTCGAAAGGCCTCCCACTAGTTGAGCGTTCGATGCTGTGCATTTCATCATGAGCCTCTATGTAGAATAACATTATTGGGCGGTTCTCCGTATGATTGAGAACTTAACGCCTTCAAGACGTCGGTGATACTCATTGTTCCCTGACTACATAGAGAGACCTTCCTCTACATAGAAGAACGATTTGGCGGTTCTCCGTAAGATTGAGAAAAATAACGCCTTCAGGACGTCGGTGACACTCACTGTTCCCTGAATATGTAGAGAGATCGTGTATAGATCCAGGCGGTTCTCCGTAAGATTGAGAGCATTAACGCCTTCAGGACTTCGGAAACACTCGTTGTTTCCTGACTATGCACCTTTCAGAATGGGTATGACTCTTTAACTGGCTAATATCCCTACTGCAATAGATTAATTATACCGTGACATTCACCTCTGAATTCCTAGAAGATAATCTATTTTATCTCATTACTCCGATTTCATGATCGAATCCACGGCTGATCTCATGGAATGGTAATAGATAATCTCATTACTCTGATTTCATGATCGAATCCATGGCTGATCTCATGGGATGGTAATAACTACTTTCATTACTCTGATTCTATGGTCGAATCCACGATCCCATGGAATGGTAATGCTCGTTTTATTATTCTGAATTCATGGTAGAATCCACGGTTGATCCTATGGATTGATAATAGAAAAAACTACAGTAAAACTTCGATAAATTAATCCGCGATAAATTAATAACTTCGCTAAAATAATATTTTTTGCCATTCCCGACTTGGGCCAGTATATTAAATTAATAACCTCGCTAAATTTATAAGATAATAAAAAATTTAAGTATCCAATAGGGCCCAAATGAAATATAAATTAATAATCATTATAATAACTTTACATTACTGGTGCGATTACTAAAATAAGATCCCAAAATTGTTTGTTTCTTGTTCACATTTATGAAACACTAGACTTCATCTCTGATTGTTTGTGTAGTCCTTTCAGGAGTTCAGGAGTGCCTTTTTCAAATTCTAGGAGGAAATCATTTAGCTTTGCTATTGATAAGATTGCTTCTTGAAGATAAACTGGACTCACTTGAGATGTATTTCGATGCACACTTAGTTGTATTTGATGTCGTTCCTTGACACACTTGTATGTTAAATTTTTCAAGAAGCCATTTTTGTGTTTCTCGTTGAGTCAAATTTCGATTGGAATGACTATACTCACACAATGCCTTTCGAATCTCGTTTCTCATCATAGATTTTTTGACACCTTTGAGATGAGAAGTATGAGCTATTGTTACACTCTTCTTTTGTGTTGTTGTTTTTTTTCTTTTAATATCAAAAGATATATAAATTTATGCACATAATATGCAATATACTATACTATATTATATTATGCCAAATATTTATTACACATCAATTTGAATTGAAAATAATATCTCAAGATATTTGTTATTACGGAAAACCATTAAGTTTAACTTAAATGTTTTCTTTTATTTTACTTTTGAAACTTAAATTTAGAGTGTTTCGATAATTTAATAACTTATTAATTTATCGATAAATCAATACTTCGCTAAATTGATAGAATTTGTCAGTCCCAACATTATTAATTTATTAAAGTTTTACCGTACTCACTTTTATTACTCAGTTTCATGAATCATTCTTCACTGAATCTCATGAATTAGTAATAAATACTCAACAATCGGGCATCAGGATCATCACTGAGTAAGCCCCATACAATGGTGCAAGTGTACTCGTCAATGATGCACGACCGAGCACCCGAATGCACAAACGAGCATTCGAAAATATGGATATATGAGGAATCCTACACAAAACAGGAGAAAAACAATAATAATAATAATAAAATAAGAGACGCTCATGGGTCGGGCCCACCGGCTAGCCGGCCGTGCCCTAGCCGTGGCCGGTCCCATGCCTCTCCCATTATTTTTACTTATTTTGTTATTTTCATGGACTCATGAAAACTCCTTCATTCTAGCAACTTTCCTTGTTTGAGCAAAACTCACGCTTTTCCCATATTTTCATGGTTTCATGAGAAATAATATTATAAAATAGGGAAAGGTGTCGTGGGACCGGGCAACTTGGCCGGCCGGCCACGCCCTAGCCGTGGCCAGTCCCACACCTTGCAATCCCTATTCTTTCATAATTATTATTTCCCTCATCTCATGAAACTCCTCTGTTTCAACAAAACTCATGGTTTCTCCATAGTTTCACGGTTTCATGAAAAATAATATTATAAAATAGGAAAAGGTGTCGTAGGACCGGGTAAGTTGGCCGGCCGTCCATGCCCTAGCAGTGGACGTTCACACACCTTGCAATCCCTATTCTTTCATAAATATTATTTCCCTCATCTCATGAAACTCCTCAGTTTGAGCAAAAATCATGATTTTTTCATATTTTCTCAAATATTGCTCAAACCATGAAAAGGCCAAAAGTCGACATGGTCACACGACCGACTAGGCTACTCACGAAAAATATTAAGATATCATTATTTTAATGTTTACAAAAATATTGATCAAATGAGCACACATGCTCATTCGAGCAAAAATCAAGAATTTCAGTCAAGATAAAACTCTTCTGAAAATCTACAATGTTGCTCAAGCGCATATCAGAAAATACTGAAACTCTCAGGACTGAGACACAGACATTATGGTGACACGAGCATGCCTCATTGACCGACCAAGGTTGGCCCTAGGTATTTCAAAGAGCCGGTCCCACACGTTTTCATAATTTCGACCTAATTTGCTCAATTGCTCATATTGGGTCCAAACTCTTTTCAACCAACTTGGAGTTTGCTCAAACGACCACCAGCTGGCCCCACGACCACCAAGGGCCGGTCTCATGCCCTCTTGGTTGGTCCCTCACTCTTCCATAATTAGGTTTTATCACCTAATGCTCAATCGAGCACTATTTCAATAAATGATGAAATCGGTATTTAATCATCATTCTTTCACCAACTGGCCAACTAAGGACCCTGGTGCACGCTCACTTGAGCACTTGGACACCACATGGACGTCCATCATCCCATGTGGTCAGTCCCTCTATCACTCATGAACTGTTTTCAACAATTCATCAATTGACGAACGATTGGTCAAAAATTAGGGTTTCGAACAAACGCTCCACGAGTTCATCATTCTGAGCAAGTTCAAGCACTAATAAATTTATGTTGATTCAACAATCAACATCTGGATTAATTATATAATATTCGGTAGTCTACCAATATTTTATTGAGCCACATCACCAATAAATAATTCGTCGAATTGAGCAATACTTGCTCAGTTACTCGAATATTGACCCAACTATCAATATTCAGTAATTTATCAGTAATTCGTCGAATTGAGCAATACTTGCTCAGTTGCTCGAATATTGATCCAACTATCAATATTCAGTAATTTATCAGTAATTCGTCGAATTGAGCAATACTTGCTCAATTGCTCGAATATTGATCCAACTATCAATATTCAGTAATTTACCAGTAATTCGTCGAATTGAGCAATACTTTCTCAGTTGCTCGAATATTGATCCAACTATCAATATTCAGTAATTTATCAGTAATTCGTCGAATTGAGCAATACTTGCTCAGTTGCTCGAATATTGATCCAACTATCAATATTCAGTAATTCATCGAATCAATGAATCCCTGAGCATTCTTCACTCATGATCAATTCATCAAAACCTAGACTCATTGTCTAATGAGTCAAAAACTGACTAATAAAATACATCTCTGTCATGCAGACTCCACGATTCGTGAGACACCAATCACGTCACATCGGGGGATATCAATTAGGGATTTGGTATGGAAGCCTACGACATGTGGATTCATCCACGATGAGAAATGTGAGTAAGTCGTGCAATGGTTGAAGGAGTTAGCAAAGTAGTGGGTGGACGGTTAACCGAGTCTCCGCACGAATTGGAACCGGTTTCATCACGATCTTTCACTTTCCCACTCTTTCACTCATAAAACCGTCACACTTACTGGGATCAATGTGTTCACTATTCTGACAATATAAATAAGTCTTTGGATCCATGATTGAACGACATTCGAAAACTCGAACATTCGTCTACACAGAATTTCTGGAGCAATTACTCTCATGAATTCGTCAATCTCTCAGAACTTATTCGAACTCATCAGTTCATCATTATTGTACAAACCTTCAACACATCCACAATCCTTGATCATCATTGATCCCACACAATTCTCAGCTTCCCTCCTACAGATCAACCCATTTCCCTCATTGCGACCGAATTGAATCTGGAATGGCCGTTGACTTGGTTTAGGCCGGAGTTTTACAGATTGATCTCTCTAATCTAAGCACTCTCTTTGTTGTACATCTGTGTGAGGTTGAACAGTTTGCTCGGTTGAGGAGTCTCGACAACACGCTCGTCTCTTCAATTCCCTGAAAAACCAGCAAATCGTTTTTTCCCATCTACAGATTGGCGACCACAGTGGGAGATTAATCTCTCGGTTGTAATCTCACGTTTTCACAAAATGGCTGGTCTTAGGTCTGGGTTAATTATAAATGCAAACGACGCTAGCACTGGCAACAATAACAATGATGGTATTCCAGAAACCATTCCTGCTTCCAACAATGGTGGTAACGTTACTCCTCCTCAACCCAACGCTGAAAATCATCCTCTTTTCGACTGACATCCCGAGGAAGCCATAGAAAATCCGCCTACCATAGGCGATCTCATGAGGGTGTAGAAAAATCTTGCCAAGAATCAAACCGACATGGCTGCCACTCAGAAGGAATTATTCAATTATCTCAAGACTCTCACTGACAAAGTGTCCGGGAAGACTCAGGAGAAAGGAAAAGCTAAAGAAACATCTGCTGGACCTGAAGTTGTTCTTGTGCATGTAGTTGATGATGATGAAGTCTACAAAGCTGCATAAATAACAAAGGAACCCGCCGGTTTAAAAATTCGTGAAGTTCTGGAACGTTTTATGGAGGATCGAGGGAAGGGAAATGCACAGTCTATCCACCGCCATCAACTTCCATACCTTGCTGCCACGCAGAGAATCCCTCTCCCAAAAGGTTACACTTCTCCAATATTCCCACTGTACAATGGAACTGGGAACGCACGGGAACATGTTTCTCGATTCCTAGAGGCGCTAGGAGAGCACGAGCACAACCATGTTGTCCGTCTGAAAGAATTCTCAAAATCTCTGACGGGCTGAGCGTATACTTGGTACAACAACATTGCACCTGGGAGCATCGCTAACTGGGGAGCAATGGCTAACACCTTCTACAGAAAATATTTCTTTGTTTCCGAACAAATCACTCTCTCTGACTTAGGAAGGATGACTCAGAAGAACGCTGAAAATCCGAATGAGTATGTGAAGAGGTTCAGAACCCAAGCCTTTAAGCGTCATGATCCAAATGTCACTGAACAACAATTAGTGGATTTGTGCATTAACGGGATGATTCCAATCTACAAAGCTTTGCTGGAAAATCTTCGATTTCAGACTTTCTCAGAGCTTCATGAAGCAGCCAAACGATCAGCGACTACTGCACCTGCTTTACTGGAAAGAGCAAAGTCTGCAAGGTCGAGGAACCTCGAAGCAGCCGATGTTTAGTCAACGATCAGTACAATCCCCAGCCTTCAACAAACGTTGTTGCTGAAAGGAATGAAGGAAAGCCGATACACAGCATCAGAGCGCTTCTCCAACATCCCAGGCTCCTCTGAAGGCTCAAAGAAAAGATAACCAATCCTAAAATGCGCAAACCTCGACCCAGCATCAATGAACGGGGAAATGATCAGACAAACTCAAACTTCTCTCTTCTTATGAAGGAGTGATCGAGTTACTGGAAGTATGAGTTCAAGATGGTGCAATCAAATTGTCGTTCATGGAACTGAAGAAGAAATGGAGAATCCCAGGTATTGTCGCCTTCATAGGTCCATCGATCATCCAACAAGTAAATGCAATATTTTGAAGCACATCTTCAAAGAGAAGGTTGATCCATAATAGCTTCAACTGGGGACTGAAGGAGTACACCAAGATCATCTCCCAGTCAGAACCTTTACACTCTCTGAACAACCAGTCAAAGAAGCAGTTCAATCGTTGATCGAGAATATCTTTGAAATTGCTATATCTGTCTAAGGCACAAAGGAAACATATGTTCACAACACCGAATTACACTGTGTCAGAGTCTGTCCATCCCGGAAATACTCCTCGAACCTTCATCCACAGACAAGGAGATGCACGACTGGGGAATGCTTACCACAGTCCATCTAAGAGGAAATAAATTTGGAAGAATGATGATTGATGCTGACACCGCCGTCAACATCATTCCACTGAAAACCCGCAGGCATCACTAGACAAGAAGCTACTCGTGATCCCATCTCAATCAGAGACCTTGAAGGAACGCTCAGAAATACTTATGGCTACATCACTCTCAAAGTAAACATAAGTTCAACCTGGACAGAAACCAAGTTTCACATAATCAGGAAGATCCAAGATATGACATGTTCTTCAGACGGGCGTAGATCCACGCTAAAAAGATGGGTACTGACAAAGCGCCTTTGGTTGCACAACTCTTCAACAAAGAAAGTTCTGATCCAGAAGATTTGGTGAACATTCCATCATCAGAGCACTTGGGGGAATTTCAAACTTTGACGGGGTTGAAGCAAGAACCTGCAAAAGATGCATAGACATTCATCAATAGGTTCCACACTCAGTTAAGTCTCATTCCTTCCATGTATATGTCGTTTATTTCCTCACATGCTATCCTAGCATGGGGACTCAATTCTTCTAGCAACTCTGCAAGATGTTATGAATGGTAGTTTCACCGCATTAGTATTTTGCCAAGTGGTTGAATCTGACATTTCTTTGAATCGAGCATTGAGACATTCATTATTGAGATAATGCCCAAACATGGCAAAGAACACTTTGGACGTTTCTCCATAGCCTTGCAGGAGTGTCCATGTGTCCCACAAAATCAGAAAGCTCTGATGTCTGCACAAGTGTTGAATCCCACTACCACAACGAAAGGAATGCTGAATCATACTCAGGGCCGAGACAATCGAACCTAAGACATTCGATGCTTAAGGAATATACGCTTCAACGCTCAAGCATCTAAGAAGCCTTCGAATTGGACTCCCAATCAAAGAGTACACCTTCGATAATGGCGAATCTGGCTTCAGCACAAATATCTCGACGATGACACACTGATTCAACATACACTGTGGACTTGATATTATTGGAAAAATCGGTTCAAATCTATTTAATGCAACCTGATGTGATTCCATGAAACTTCATCAACGGGACCTCTCTACATTACAAACCCCTGCACGACTGAAGAATTCAGAATAAAGACTATCTACCACAACAACGTCGACTCACTGACGGAGCCAGTTCGTTGTAAAGTCGTACTGTTCCGGAGAATTAGGGTTGAACTACCAGTACACCTTCATATTAGGGATGCTAAACCCACCAACTAGTTCGTGAATGTAAAGGCTCACTGGATGGAGGAGAAAAGACTATGTCGATAATCATGTATCTATCCTTTTTGGTCTCTGGAGCAACTTTGACCATAGTATCAGCATCAACAAGGATATTTGGAGGAACTCCGTCCATGGTCTCAGCATCAACAAGAATTTCTGGAGAAATTTCAATCGTGATCTAGCAGCAACAACGGTCTCAAGAGCAACATCCTCATGACAGGGCTTCATCAATTAACCATTCTCTGAAGTATTGCTCGACGAAGCAGACTTCTCCAAGCACTAATGATTCATATCAAGGTGTGTAGACATAAAATATATTCACATGGAAGTCTTTCCTAAGCTTGCACGATGGGCGGGAACAATCCCAAGTCTTCTACAAGATGTTCTCATCACCTCTACAAATGAGATACAACACACTTCAGGCCATGGGTTTAGAAAAACGTACCAATGGGTGAGGAATGGAACAATTATTCCTGAACGAAATATGTTTTTCTATGTCTCTTATACAACATACCAAAAGGGTGCATCAATCAAACATACGAGCTGAAAGATATGTCCTTTACCGTCAGGTCTACGAAATCTGAAAATTTTGTACGGGATTACAAATTACAAATGTGCACGCTTCGTTGGATGACCTCTGCAATTCCAAATTGAGTGATTCTTTTCTCATATAATAACTCAGTCTCTTAGCTTCAAAATTTGGGGTCAAGCATCGAATTCCGACGTCGTATGAGGTTCCTACAGCTTCCAGAGCATACAACATGCAAGCAGCAATTCTCAGACGAGATTCATAACTTCCACAGTCGGTCGGTGTCCACCAGGTCTTTCCACTGAGTCCTTCATCAAGGTATCTCCAACTTCGACCACCTAGGTCTTTACATCAATTTTTCTACCCGGTCCTCTATCTGGGTCTTTCCAGAAGAAGGGCAAACGAAAGGGAGAGATTTAACAAAATACTGGGGACTGATGGTCCGCTGATCATGACGATCAATTTCACAAGTCCAAGACTCGTGGCGCCGGGCTCTCCAGTGCTAATCATTCATTTTAAAATGAATTCTATCACTGGGACATGCAACCATGGTCATTAAATCACCCCCTCTTGAGAGTAACCTCAGTTATGGTCCCATGACCAGGGTTTCAGAAGTGATGTTTCTACGACTGACGGAAACAAGATGGCACTGCAAGCACCATGCTCATGTGTCAATCAAGCGTTCCTTATATCAAATGAATCTATGACATTAAAATCCTTCACCAATTGTTCAAGACACAAGCGAATGGTCTAAAGACACAACGGGAGTGTTTTACAACAAGCTCGTCTGAGATGATTTTACATTGTCCCGCACAAAGAAACAAGATGGGAAAAATTGGTGAATAATCTAGGGATGGGTCATATACCATTCTCTTCGTATGGATGTCCTCTACAACATATCCAAAATTCACATCAATTGGGGAAACGAGCAAAACGATGTGGCCAAAACTTTGGACTACATGACAGCTGAAAAGTTCTGAAGTTCTCCTGAAAGTTTACTGTTTCGCTGAGTTCACCTCCTAAACGTGCTCAAAACTCAAAAAGCTTCTCTTATACAGCTTGTAAATTTCCTGGGCATGAGGATACATATGTATATCGCGAAAATCCGACATCGTATGAAGATTTTATGGCCTTTTTTCTAAAGGGTTGAGTTCTGAATTTTCTGATGACGAATTATGACGAAATTCTTCATTCATCCACGTCATGAGCTACACTGTCAATGCAAGGCCGTACTTCATCTTCAGCTTATACTCATTTGTTGGAGTCTATGGTGTTTCTGCTGATTAGATATGAGCTTTTCATCTTTAGCTCTTTTCTTATGTGACATTTCATCACGTCTCTGCTTTCTTAGCACGGACGAATCCCAGATGATCAAGAGACATACAATGTATCAACTTTCCAGCATCTTTGAGAGGTTGATTCACCTTGGCTTGAACATCTGCAGAAGTCTTTATCTTTGACTTGATATTTCTGGAGCGTTCCCCGGAAGAACCAGAAGGGTGGTTGTAACTGGAAGTCACCATTATCTGAGGCGAAAGACATGGAGTCATGGATATACCAATAACAAACACGCAACAAAAATGGTAACCATCCAACTCTTACGTATTTACAGTTTCACTAGCTGTAGTGATTATAACGTCAGAATTTCGAAAACTTGCTCGTTCCTTCAAACCTGCAAAGACGAACAAAATTCGTTGTTCAAAACCATAACGTGATTTTCATAAAATTGTGAACAATTCACGAAAATTGCATCATGTGAACAATTCACATAATTTTCACCGTGTGAGCGACTCCCATCGAGTGAACACTCATTGGTTTTTGTGCATACACTATCAGGTCGGCAAATCCATACAAACAATATTTCATCAAAAATTGTTTACATCTAGCAATTGTTGAAAATCAAAATTTGAGTTCACATAAATTTTCACAGTGTGAACATTCACTGGTTTTTCAAAAATTAGACAGACGTCCACTCCACAGTTGTGAAAACTCACGTTCAAACATTATTTCGCCATATATGATTGTCTACTTTCAACATTTGTTCAAAATTAAAACATTGATTTTACAAAAAATACTTTTAACGTGAAACTCACGTAAATTTGAAAATATATATTTTGCTCCCTCGTCCGAGCATCCGTCTTTGAAACAAGAGCATATTTTCAAAAATTTATGAAAGCTCACATATAGAAAATAAAAAATTTCATGAAAGCTCATGGACTACTAACAGACGCACGTCTATTAAAAAAAAAATTTCTCTCTTACGAGCATCCACCTTTGAAACGAGAGTTTATTCCATTTTGTGAAATCTCACATATTTAAAAAAAAAATTGGTTTTCGTGAAATCTCATAGACAAATTTTTTATCATTAGACTCAGGTCTATTTTGTTTGTTTCTTAAACTAACAAACGAACGTCTGTTCATAAAACAAGGATTTATCTTTTGGGCCTGGCTTGCAAACTCTAAAACCGACCAAAACTGAACGTTTGACCAACCAAATCAGCGGTGCTTCATCTATCCGCGCTCACGAGATGACACTCTATCATACTATCAGGGTCCTCACCCGAACATTTGCTCGTACATGACATCATTGGAGTAAATCGAGGATTCTGAAAATACCTTTGTACGACCGAGTTCAACCACTGATCTCGTCGACTGAAAATCACCATCTAATGCTTAGTGCGGAACATGGCTGTCCCTCACTAAGCAGGGGACTTAATGTTGTTGGTGGATTTTCGACAAAGGTCAAAATCGTAAAATCATGATACTACATGTTTCTGACCAGGCTTCAGGAACGCATGTGACGATTCATGTTTTACGATCCGTGAACCGTTTCACGAGCTCTGATCGAGTTCCTCTCAGATCCATGATGAATATGATTCTCGAAAGGCCTCACACTAGCTGAGCGTTTGATGCTGCGCATTTCATCATGACCCTCTATATAGAATAACATAATTGGGCGGTTCACCGTATGATTGAGAACTTAACGCCTTCAGGACGTCGGTGATACTCACTGTTTCCTGACTACATAGAGAGACCTGCCTCTACATAGAAGAATGATTGGGCGGTTCTCCGTAAGATTGAGAGAAATAACGACTTCAGGACGTCGGTGACACTCACTGTTCCCTGACTATGTAGAGAGACCGTGTATAGATCCAGGAGGTTCTCCGTAAGATTGAGAGCATTAACTCCTTCAGGACTTCGGCAACACTCGTTGTTTCCTGACTATGCACCTTTAGAATGGGTATGACGCTTTAACTGGCTAATATCCCTTTTGCAATAGATTAATTCTACCGTGACATTCACCGCTGAATTCCTAGAAGATAATCTATTTTATCTCATTACTCCGGTTTCATGATCGAATCCACGGCTGATCTCATGGAATGGCAATAGATAATCTCATTACTCCGATTTCATGATCGAATCCACGGCTGATCTCATGGGATGGTAATAACTACTTTCATTACTCCGATTTTATGGTCGAATCCACGATCCCATGGAATGGTAATACTCGTTTTATTATTCTGAATTCATGGTCGAATCCACGGATGATCCTATGGATTGATAATAAAAAAACTACTCACTTTTATTACTCAGTTTCATGAATCATTCTCCACTGAATCTCATGAATTAGTAATAAATACTCAACAATCGGACATCAGGATCACCACTGAGTAAGCCCCATAAAATGGTGCAAGTGTACTCGACAATGATGCACGACCGAGCACCCGAATGCACAAACGAGCGTTCGAAAATATGGATAAATGAGGAATCCTACACAAAACAGGATAAAAACAATAATAATTATAAAATAAGAGGCGCTCATGGGTCGGGCCTACCGGCTAGCCGGCCGTGCCCTAGCCGTGGCCAGTCCCATGCCTCTCCCATTATTTTTACTTATTTTATTATTTTCATGGACTCATGAAAACTCCTTCATTCTAGCAACTTTCCTTGTTTGAGCAAAACTCACGGTTTTCCCATATTTACATGGTTTCATGAGAATTAGTATTATAAAATAGGAAAAGGTGTCGTGGGACCGGGCAACTTGGCCGGCCGGCCACACCCTAGCCGTGGCCGGTCCCACACCTTGCGATCCCTATTCTTGCATAACTATTATTTCCCTCATCTCATGAAACTCCTTCGTTTCAACAAAACTCATGGTTTCTCCATAGTTTAACGGTTTCATGAAAAATAATATTATAAAATAGGGAAAGGTGTCGTGGGACCGGGCAACCTGGTCGGCCGTCCATGCCCTAGCAGTGGATGGTTCCACACCTTGCAATCCCTATTCTTTCATAAATATTATTTCCCTCATCTCATGAAACTCCTCAGTTTGAGCAAAAATCATGATTTTTTCATATTTTCTCAAATATTGCTCAAACCATGAAAAGGCCAAAAGTCGACATGGTCACACGACCGACTAGGCTACTCACAAAAAATATTAAAATATCATTATTTTAATGTTTACAAAAATATTGATCAAATGAGCACACATGCTCATTCGAGCAAAAATCAAGAATTTCAGTCAAGATAAAACTCTTCTGAAAATCCACAATGTTGCTCAAGCGCACATCAGAAAATACCGAAACTCTCAAGACTGAGACACAGACATTATGGTGACACAGGCATGCCTCCTTGACCGACCAAGGACGGCCCTAGGGCTTGCAAATAGCCGGTCCCACATGTTTTCATAATTTTGACCTAATTTGCTCAATTGCTCATATTGGGTCCAAACTCTTTTCAACCAACTTGGAGTTTGCTCAAACGACCACCAGCTGGCCCCACGACTACCAAGGGCCGGTCTCATGCCCTCTTGGTCGGTCCCTCACTCTTCCATAATTAGGTTTTATCACCTAACGCTCAATCGAGTACTATTTCAATAAATGATGAAACTGGCATTTAATCATCATTCTTTCACCAACTGGCCAACTAAGGACCCTGGTGCACGCTCACTTGAGCACTTGGACACCACATGGACGTCCATCATCCCATGTGGTCGGTCCCTCTATCACTCATGAACTGTTTTCAACAATTCATCAATTGACGAACGATTGGTCAAAAATTAGGGTTTCGAACAAACGCTCCACGAATTCATCATTCTGAGCAAGTTCAAGCACTAATAAATTTATGTTGATTCAACAATCAATATCTGGATTAATTATACAATATTCGGTAGTCTACTAATATTTTAATTAATATTTTATTGAGCCACATCACCAAAAAATAATTCGTCGAATTGAGCAATACTTGCTCAGTTGATCAAATATTGACCCAACTATCAATATTCAGTAATTCGTCGAATTGAGCAATACTTGCTCAGTTGCTCGAATATTGATCCAATTATTAATATTCAGTAATTTATCAGTAATTTGTCGAATTGAGCGATACTTGCTCAATTGCTCGAATATTGATCCAACTATCAATATTCAGTAATTCATCGAATCAATGAATCCCTGAGCATTGTTCACTCATGCTCAATTCAACAAAACCTAGACTCATTGTCTAATCAGTCAAAAACTGACTAATTAGGGTTTTGGTCTGGCGGCCTACGGCACGTGGATTCATCCACGATGAGAAATGTGAGTAAGTCGTGCAACAGTTGAAGGAGTTAGCAAAGTAGTGGGTGGACGGTTAACCGAGTCTCCGCACGACCTGGAACTGGTTTCATCACGATCTTCCACTTTCCCACTCTTTCACTCATGAAACCGTCACACTTACTGGGATCAATATGTTCACTATTCTGACAATATAAATAAGTCTCTGGATCCACGATTGAACGACATTCGAACACTCGAACATTCGTCTACACAGAATTTCTGGAGCAATTACTCTCAAGAATTCGTCAATCTCTCAGAACTTATTCGAACTCATCAGTTCATCATTATTGCAGAAACCTTCAACACATCCACAATCCTTGATCATCATTGATCCCACACAATTCTCAGCTTCCCTCCTACAGATCAACCCATTTCCCTCTTTGCGACCGAATTGACTCTGGAACGTCCATTGACTTAGTTTAGGCCGGAGTCCTACAGATTGATCTCTCGAATCTAAGCACTCCCTTTGTAGTGCATCTGTGTGAGGTTGAACAGTTTGCTCGGTTGAGGAGTCTCGACAACACGCTCGTCTCTTCAATTCCCTGAAAAACCAGCAAATCGTTTTTCCCCATCTACATTTGTATTTCTCCAAGGCGCAGCGTCAAGACATATTTGCAGCCCTCAACCGTGTTGTATCAGGCAAGCAACAATAGGCGAGCTTCCGCACGCAGGGAATCAGGGAGGAGCTGCTTCACCGAAAATAAAAGAGGGGAAATAATTAAAGGAGAAATAAACTCACGTATGTGAGTTATATGAAACACTACACCAAAACAGACATTTTGTTACACAAATAAGTGTGACTTCTTATTTATTGTCACCATATAAGTGTTATAAATATGGTGTTTTTCTTTTGTCACACATTAGTGGTCACACTTATAAGTGTGACACACTAAATTGTGTTACCAAGGTTTCACACATATTAGTGTCACAAATTTAGGATAAAATTAGAAAAAAAAAATCTGGATTCCCCCCCCCCCCCCCCCCCTCCCCTAATTCGAGATGCCTGCGCTCCCTCACTCAAACAATCACATGAAAGTATCACAAAAACCATTGTATTCATTGAAAGTGTGTACAAGTCAAAAAAGTGTATAAGCTACAAGTATACGAGTTGCTCAAAACCAACGGAAACGAAAATTGCATTTGCACTATAATTTACAATATCGTACCATCACAACGCGGTTTAGACCATCACTCCATGACAATTAACTTAATTACAATTGTGTTAATAGTGAACTGGTCCATCGGTGCATATACCTAACCACACGACTATATCCTTTCCTTGCATTCTTTTACAGCCCAGCAATGCGAATCACTAACGGCTCCATATACTATTTAGGATGTGGTGCAGCAGAGGGGTCTACATCTGCAGATGCTAACGAAGGTCTTCCTGCACAGAGCATACAAAGTAAAAGGACATAAAAAATCTAGACATAGGTAAAGCTCATAAATTGAGCGATACTATAATTCAAAATAAAAATGGGAATGATAATGGAGACACTGATCCATACGCTGGTTATACGTAGGTCTGCTGGTGATGCATGGTAGTTAGCACCGCTTAACGCTGGTAAAGGGGGATTTTTCATGTCACTGTTTTGAACTTGAGATTCTGAAAATTCAAAGTTCAACCTTAGCATCAATATGTAAACAATCTACTGCATTGATAAAATCATTAATATATCTAAGTGGTTAATGCATAAGGTTTTGAACGCAACTATGATATATAACTAGAAATGCAATATAAACTGCAATCACGTGTTATTATTTTTAGTATGAGTGTGCGGAAACAAAGAGAAGATGTGGATTATGGATGGTGATAGGAAACCAAACCTCTTCCTTTCCTTCTTTGAAATAGTGAAGGCTTCCAAAAATGCTTTACTACGGAATTCACTGACCAGTTACTCATCCCCAGCTTTTAACAAGCCTGCAAGAACTCCAGCAACATGTTCCATTACCTGAGACAGCATTTAGAAAGTGATTTAGTTCTAGAAATTGTTCCAAGGGTGGTTTAGTCTGTTTAAATAGTAAGGAACTGTGCTTCTACAATAGCACTTCATTCAAACAAATATTCAGTTCTTTGCTGGATCTTGTTTTTTCATTCCTAATAAAAATTCTAACAACTAGCAGCACCACCAATCAGCACTAACTGCAAGAGGCCTAGGAACTAGATTCTTTTAATATTTTTGCAGTACCATTTAAACATATAGGGATCATTAACATAGTACAAGTACACTGATTATGAGTGAAAAAACAAAAGACTAGCTGGTGAATGTGTATATACCCATTTTCACAAGAATTTTATCCAGCTTGCCTCAACGAGTGTGTCCTCTTTATGATTTTCATAATGTCCTCAATTAATTTAGTATTAATATAAGACTTGTGAGATCACAGTAAAAGATAAAGTAAAGCAACAACTCAAAACTGCAAATTTGAAAAGAAGGAAAATATAAACGCACAAATGGATTTGTTACAACGAAAAGGCAAACCTTTGCTGCTGCTAACTTGTACAGGTAACTTTTTTATCTGAGGTCTCAAACCAAAGAAGTCCAACACGTTCCGATAGCATACGAACCACAGAAGATGTGCGATAATGTTATCAAGATTTCCTTCCGCTAGATCAACCAACGGCATGACAGCAGCAAAAGCATGGTTAAGAAGGTGTCAGATTTCTGCAGCGCAAAAAATGGATCCCAACGGAAAGACCCTGAAATGTCTTGAATCTGTGAATGTAATGTCATGAATCTGATTTGTAAAGCAGAAACAAACAAGAACAGAAACAAAATTGGTTGTAATCGGAGGGAACCTTTGAAGTCTAATAAAAATTGGAAGAAGTTAAGAGTCTTGAAAAAGCTTCCACCCTTGAAGCAGCAGCTTCAGGGACTGAACAACTATTTTCTACAACACCAATTGCTCCTGCCTTGGGTGTAGATCTTTAGAGCAGTGACTTCAGACTGCAAACAAAATGTAAATTTAGCCCTTCAGTTTTCATCACAAGAAAATAGTTAGTAAACTACAAGGCCAATGAATCGCCCATCGACAATTGAAAACAACAAAAGTTACTTCCAGATTGGGTAACTAAAACGAAGTTTAATATGATGCATAGTTTAGTAGTACATAACAGAAAATACCACTTTTTTATTCAACTGTATCAACTGTAAAGTCAGAATACATTACCTGATGCAAAAAACATATGATGGTTCCTTGTAACTCTACAAATGAAATAACAAATTTAAAGATTAATACGAATACCAGAAGTTGTTTAGCAGTAGTAGAGTCGTGAACTAAAACATCAACTCCATTCCCAGCAAATTGAGGTTCTTCAGATTAACTTCACAATCGGCCAATAATGTATCTTCACCATTCCCAACAAGCATCAGCATCAATGCAATGGGTATAAGAATTGTAATAATCTCCTTAAAAGTGTCTGATCCATAGCAGCGAATCAGTGAGCATGAAAAAAATGACTCGAGGAGATTTATCAACCTTAAATAAACGTAACTAATTGATCAAAACCTCTTTAAAACGCAAACCGAAAATCAAATTTTAGGCACATGACAATTAGTTCATTGAGACATTTTATCGAACAACAATAGAGCAATACTGTTTACTTATCCTTTGGCAGTGACGATCGAAGTAATAATGGAGAAAATCTGAAAAATGATAATTCTGATATCACGGAGAATGAGTAGAGGGAGATGAAAGCAAGAGCTGTGCTTTTTGGGTTAGCCTGATATTCGAAATTTGATATAAGTGGAGAAAGATGGAAGTATAGAGATGTGAAGAACATTACCATATGAAATTTCTCTGCTTTTTTCTAAAGATATGATGAAGAAATCAATGGATTCTGATCGATGTAATAGAAATTTTGAAGAACTCTGAACTACCAATTTATTCGTTTGAGTGTATTCAATCGAAATTGGTGAACAATTTGTTTGATTATCTCAAAATTATTCTTAATTTTGTGAAATTGAGAATTCAGAAAAATTTCCTGGGACAAACTTTGTGACGGACAAATTACCTTCAAGCTCAATAGAATAGACCCGCTGTGTTTCATCAAATAATAGAAGAAACCAACAATAGAAAAAATAGACCCTTAAATATATAATGCTCAAATTTAATCTTTCACTTATCCAAAGATTTAGAAAAAGAAAAGAACTTCACCAAAAAGACAAACCTTTTGTTTATACTTTGAAATAATTGATGTTGATTATGTCAATTGTCAACAGTATTCCCTTCTTCCATACTTGTGTTTTATACTTCGGATTAGGGTTAATAAGGAAAAGATTCAGGATCTTCGACAAGGAAAATCCTAATACCAAATCAAATCTCGAAATCAAACAAAAACAAACTTTAATGCGAAATCAAACAAGAAAGAACCATCAACTACTTCAACAGAACCAGGAAAGATTAAGAAAAAGAAAAATAACCTATTAAAACGATTAAACGAAAGAGATTTGGTTTCCGTCGTTAAGATAGAGAGACCTGGAAAGAAAAATCGATTTCTTCGAGAATATAGATCGAGTAGATTTAGGGGATAAAGAGATTTGGTTTCAATTCATTCTGAATTTTGGTAAGATATTAGAGGGAATTGAAAAAAAAAATTAGGTAGAGGAGCGGAAACTGAAAATTTTGGGGGCAAGTAGAGGCGGAAATGAAAGCTGATTTCAAATGTTAAAAAGGAGAATCGAAGATATAATGTTTTGTAAATTTTATTTACTTTATAATTTTAATATTTAATATATGAGAGGGTTATTTGTTACACTTTTTGATGAGATAAATTAAAAAAATACATAAATTAACTATAATTACGATTTATTGTTACACTTATGAGAGGTGTGACACCTATATGTGTAACAACAATTGTTACACTAATTAGTGTGATAATTCAATGTTACAAATTACTCAATTTGGTGTAGTGAAAGGAAGAAACTCATCCTTTGGGCCATAACGGACGATCAACAACCTAAGCGTGTGTCACCAGCGCAGCAGATAACTCAAACCCATAAGGCTGCACCTAAGACGCCTGCACAACAACAAGAAACTGGAGAGGCTGCTCTAAACTTCCTTTTTCCGATTCAAGAAGTAATCGAACTCATAGAAGCATGGATTCAAGATGATGCTATCAACCAACCTCCTCTCATACGTCCACCAACCGATGAAGAAATAAAAAATCCCAAATATTACCATTACCATAGGTTCGTCAATCACCCAACCAGTGACTGCAACAAATTGAAGTGCATTTTCAAGAAGAGGGTGGATACAGGAGAACTCGAATTAGACACTGAAGGATTTTACAAAGATCCTCTTCCCGTCATGAGCTGCATGATTTATAGGGACTCCGTCCACAAAACCGTACAGTCCATGATGAAGCATTTATGTAAGATTTTGTATTTTTCCAAGGCGCGGTATCAAGACATATTCGCAGCCCTCAACCGTGTTGTATCTGGCAAGCAACAATAGGCGAGCTTCCGCACGCAGGGAATCAGGGAGGAGCTGCTTCACCGAAAATAAAAGAGGGGAAATAATAGAAGGAGAAATAAACTCACGTATGTGAGTTATATGAAAGGAAGAAACTCATCCTTTGGGCCATAACGGCCGATCAAAGCATTTCAATGTTCGTGGTCGTGGCTAACATCACCGCTTATGCTCTCCTAAAGCTCGTGGACGCAGCTACCACTACTTATGCTTCTTCGCTCATCCAAGATTCATGGCCATGATTACCAAAGCCCATGACCACCATCACCACGTCTCTCCCTACCGTGACTGTATCCACCAC
Organism: Papaver somniferum; assembly: GCF_003573695.1. Classification (NCBI taxonomy): domain Eukaryota; kingdom Viridiplantae; phylum Streptophyta; class Magnoliopsida; order Ranunculales; family Papaveraceae; genus Papaver; species Papaver somniferum. The sequence continues at coordinate 90,107,711 of NC_039364.1, forward strand.
TCGTCCCTGCCAAGATTTGTGCCCGTAATCACCGCTCCTCCCTGTCAAGGATCGTGATCGTAGCCATCCAAGCTCCATCCATCCTGTTTTGTTCCCACGAAAACTCAGTCTCTTCTGATCACAGTTGCTACCAAGAAACATTGTTGCTCTTTTGTTGATACTATCCATAGCTTCACCATAACGGAAACAACTACGTATAAAGGTAACCCGAACTTCTGCGTATTTTATTTTCAAGTGCGACTCTCCCAAGGTTGGATACAATACAGATCTATCAAGTGCGACTCTCCCACATTGATCAACAAGTGACGAATCCAAAAGTATGTCGCAGAGATATTTTCACATATCCGGCCACGCCATCAGATCTAGCACGCATCTACAACTCCTTGCAAGAACGCATTGTATTCCCAAGCCGGCTCAAAAAGTACAACTCTAGTAAACAAACAGAAGTGTAACTGGGGACTGGTCACCGCATCCCATTCCATACAACAATCCAAGATTCAGAAGATGATTCAAAGTATGTCGCTTGAAACGAATTCCTTGCGGCAAGTTTCATGACTTGGTTTGTCACACATGACTACCCGCCACCTAGGTTGCGCGTGATTGGTCAGAATAATTAGGCAAGACCCACTCAGCAACTTGCTATTTATTTTCTATAATATACTCGAGACATCAAACATGTCTCAAACTGGGGGATGTTCATCAGGGTATTGGTCTGGCGGTTTACAGCGTGCGGCATGCAACACGCCCATTATGAGAAAGTGTTAGGAAAGGCGGACAGTTAGTGGCAGCTGAGAAGTAGTGGGTGTAAACTGACCTGCCTTCCCTCATAGTAAGACGTGGTTTTCAACATTTTTCACACGATCCCACTCTTCCATCACTCAACATTTCCTATGAGATCAGGATGCGTGCAACTATGACTATATAAATAGGTTTTCAGCCTATTTCAACCAACAACGATTATCAACACAAGTATCCAGAAAAACACACCAAAGAACTCATAACTTGCATTCCGCAAGCGAGTTCCACATTTTGATACAATTCATAAAACAACCACACCTTCAAAATTAACCATTCTGATCTCAACACCTTCTTCCCTTCCCTCCCTAAGATCAACCCTTCTCCTTCACTTTGTGACCGAAGCAAGACTGGAACAACCATTTCTTGGTTTAGGCCAGGATTGTACATATTGATCTCTCGAATCTAAAATACTCCCGTGCAGTGCATTTGTTTAGGGTTTAGATTCGTTTCTCGGCGGCACACCCAAATTTACCATTTCCAGCAGAATCAGTTTTTACCCTAAAATAACTGGCGACTACACTGGGAGATTAATCTCTCGGTTAAAAAAAATCATTTTTCCTATTCCATTTTCAATTTCCTAAATTTCTAAAGATGGTTGATCTTAGGAATGGTTCAGAAACCCTCAATCTCAATGTTGCCTCTCCTAGCACTGACAATACTTCACATGTTATTCCTGAATCCGTTCTTTCATTCAAAACCCTTGTCGAGGCTATGGAGTCTTAATATTTAACAACTATTCACGATTTGACGAAAATCCTGAATGATATTGTCAGGAATCAAGCTACTATTGTCAAGACGCAGGACGAAGTATTTACGCTTTTGAAAGTCCTCACGGATCAACTATCAAAGGAACCAACATGTATTCATTCTGGAGGAAACGCCATCAACAATTCATTTTGGATCAATACTGATGGTAGTAGTCTTCTTCCAAGATTCATATTCCTATTCCCGGTGAGGAAGATGAAGCATATGGTCACGTTGAATGGAAAGGTAGCCACCAACCTAACTTGTCTGCCCATGAAGATCAAGAGATGTTTTCTCAAGCTCAAAAAGAATACTCGTGGGATTTATCACATTCTCATCCGAGTCCTCGCAATGAAAAGGTGATTTCATTATGTGCGTCCTTCCTGGAAAATATAAATTCACATATTACATCAGAAGCTGCTAAGAGATCCGTTGCTGCTTTACTCAGTCGATCCGAACCGTCCCAGAATGAAGAAACTCGTAATGATGTTCAGGAAAGCAGGAGTCCTTCCAATAAAAGATCCAACCTCCATCCAATCACTAGTGAGGGTGAAAATAGAAGGCATCTGGGGAACGGCTATCAACAACCTAAACGTGTGTCACCAACGCAGGAGACAACTCAAACCTGGAAGGATGCACCTAAGACGCCTGCACAACAACAAGAAACTGGAGAGGCTGCTCTAAACTTCCTGTTTACGATTGAAGAAGTAATCGAACTCCTAGAAGCATGGATTCCAGATGATGCTATCAACCTACCTCCTCTCAGACGTCCACCAACCGAGGAAGAAATGGAAAATCCCAAATATTGCCAATACCATAGGTTCGTCAATCACCCAACCAGTGACTCCAACAAATTGAAGTGCATTTTCAAGAAGAAGGTGGATACAGGAGAACTCGAATTAGACACTGAAGGAGTTTTCAGAGATCCTCTTCCCGTCATGAGCTGCATGATTTATGGGAACTCCGTCCACAAAACCGTACATTCCATGATGAAGCATTTATGTAAGATTTTGTATTTTTCCAAGGAACATCATCAAGACATATTTTCATACCTCAACCGTGTTGTATCAGGAAAGCAACAATAGGCGATCTTTCGCACGCATGGAATCAGGGAGGAGCTGCTTCACAGAAAATAAAAGAGGGGAAATAATAGAAGGAGAAATAAACTCACGTATGTGAGTTATATGAAAGGAAGAAACTCATCCTTTGGGCCATAACGGCCGATCAAAGCATTTCAATGTTCGTGGTCGTGGCTAACATCACCGCCTATGCTCGCCTAAAGCTCGTGGACGTAGCTACCACTACTTATGCTTCTTCCCTCATCCAAGATTCATGGTCATGATTACCAAAGCCCATGACCGCCATCACCATGCCTCTCCCTGTCGTGCCTGTAGCCACCACTCGTCCCTGCCAAGATTTTTTCCCGTAGTCACCGCTCCTCCTTGTCAAGGATCGTGATCGTAGCCATCCAATCTCCAGCCAACCTGTTTTGTTCCCACGAAAACACAGTCTCTTCTGACCACAGTTGCTTCCAAGAAACATTGTTGCTCTTTTGTTGATACTATCCATAGCTTCACCATAACGGAAACAACTACGTATAAAGGTAACCCGAACTTCTGCGTATTTTATTTTCCTATGGAGGAAGTAATAGAGTCACCAGTACGGAGGAAAGATGGTGATATCTTTATTATGGTAGACCCACCGAACATACAAGATAGAATCACGTAAATCACACTTGGGGACTGAGGCTCAACACGGAATCCCTTCACTATCAAGGGCATCTTCAACTCAGAAGAGACGGTCAACCATGAAATCATGACAGGGTCACCACTCTTCAAAGATATAGCGTGAGGATATCATTACCTCCCTGTCTGGAAGGCGCCTGACCAACAAGAAGTATTTGGCTCATCCATCCATAAGCATTGTTGTCAATAAAGAATCAAAGAGGAAAGTGGCGCCTCAGCAAGCCACACATACCAACCGCATCTTGCCCGCCACATCACCTACTAAGAACTCAGTGCCGTCTACCCAAGGCCTGCACGAAGCTGCACATCAACAACCACATCGTCGACAAAGTTATATTTGGTGTTTCTAGATTTCCAATTTCCTATGGAAGGGGTGCATGGGCTGCCAAAAGGTTGGATACAATACATATCTATCAAGTGCGACTCCCGCCCATTGATCAACAAGTGATGAATCCAAAAGTACGCCGCAGAGATATTTTCACATATCCGGCCACGCCATAGGATCTAGCACACATCTACAACTCCTTGCAAGAACGCATTGTATTCCCAAGCCGGCTCAAAAAGTACAACTCTAGTAACCAAACAGAAGTGTAACTGTGGAATGGTCATCGCATCCCATTCCATACAACAATCCAAGATTCAGAAGATGATGCAAAGGATGTCGCTTGAAACGAATTCCTTGAAGACTTGATAGCAGCACGTCGGCAACGGAACGCCTCTCAGCTCGTCTAGTTCACTCAACGACTCCGGAAGATTTTGCCCATACAAGCCTTCCAAGCATATCATCATCGCAATCAGAAAGGCAAGAATAAGCCTATGAGCTAAAGAGTCAGAATAAATACAATTTCGTGTCAGTCAATGCTCAGGAGTTTAAAAAACATTTTAGTTGCGACTCAGCAGTCCAGACACCAATCAATTTAAAGAACATTTCAATTGCAAGGCCTCTTGCAATTGAGCACAATGGAGTTTGACAAATTTTGAAATCCACTGGAAAGGATGGATGCTCATTTTCTGGAGACAGAACCTTATTACACATTCCAGAGAGGATCGATAGAGTTCACTCAGGATTTGATGAAATTTCAAAAACGTGGAAGTTATACGTACAACTAAAGTTCATACTTGCAAAAAGAAGAAAGAACAAGATGTACTTACCTTGCTGTCGACGGTTGGCACGCTCGTGATGGAGCTGCTAAAATGACGAATAGGAGCCGGATGCAACAGATGAAAACACGGAGACAGATGAGCAACAAAAAACGGAAGAGGGTTGATACCCATTTTTATACGAACAGAGTTTCCAGAAGAAGGATTCCTTTTTTCTCCATGAAGGGGAATAGATGGCTGGGCCCATAGCACTTCATGCCCCATAGCCGAGCTAGCAACACGCTACTATGAAGACTACTGGCCACGCGGTCCCGTTGCTAAAGGATGATTAGAATTTTCCTGGTAATATCTACCTGCTTTATCTTTTCAATTTTAATTTCGTATGTCACCATCTAATGCTTACCCCGGAACAATGTCATTGTTACGTGCTAAGCAGGAGACTTAATGTTGATGGTGGTTTTTAGTAGAAAACTGTAAAAGTATGCCTACCTGACCCATCATCAGAAGTAGTATACCTTGATATGTCTATATTCCGCAAGGAATTTGAAGAATATATCAGAATCTGATGAGTGATTATGTCTCTCTTTATATTATAGTGAAACTCAAGCTGCTAGATGAATTGTTCACTAGTATAGAGCCTAATGAGTATTTAAGCTCCTAGTTGAATTACTCACTAATGTCACATCTTGCCGAGTATTCATTCTATGCTATGTTCCCATCCAAACTTTTGATTTTGACATGACAGTTAATGTTCGCTCGCAACTGAGCAACATGAATTTCCCGAAGTGTCAGGATTAAAATATGCATGGAAATACTCAATTATAGGAACGCAAAGTTATGATGCCCTCTGAAACATAATTAGTGATTTTGTATGAGCGCACAAAATTCACCAAAAAATTTATTGGTGTTGCGGCAACCCGCAAAATTCAGTCCTTTAACCTAATTTTATCAATTTGCAAAAATTAGGTTTTTTGCACTGATCGAATTTTAGATAGTGGTAAATAGGTTTGTCGTTCACTCGGACTTTGTTGAGATTGATTCTAGGCTTTAATAAAAGAAAATACTAAAAATAAGAAAATATATATACAAAATAAGGTCACAAGATGAAGAGAGACCGGGACTCGGGATTCCACTGCTTTTCATGTTCATGGGATTCATAAATTTATCCTAGGCAATTATAGCTCGAAACAAAAGAAATATCAACTCTATTCTTTGCCAAAATAGATTTCGTAAAACATCAATTATAAATTACAAGCATAGTGTATCTAAAGCACCAAAGACTAAGCATACACTATCTAACAAGATAACAACTGATTAATAGAAATCATAAATCATTTAAAATCGGTGCAAAAAGTAAATAAGGAATTAATTAAGTTACCCCAATGGTGAAATCCAGCTTCCTCCGTTGTCCCAATGTTGGGTTTTAGCTCCTCATGCTCAAAACACACTCAAAATATAGATTCATGTCTCAAAAAGGTGTTTTATTGGAGAGAAATAATAATACAACGAATCTGCAACACCTAATGGACGTTACAGAATACACTGTTACAAGAGGTGTTACTAACTGAAGATAAGCGTGACTAATGGACTGTTACAGAACAGATTGAGTATAAGACACTGACTACGACTGTCCTCTGCAGTATTATGTTCTTCAGCTTTAGGGTTCTTGAGAACGACACTTCAGATGTGTCGTCTGCAACTCTCTTCTTCCTCTTCTCTGCTGCTACTGCAGAATCGCTCTGCAGCGATTTTTGTTGCTCTAAAACTACCCCTAACTCTTCAACCCCCTGGTCCGAATTCAGGCAACTCTATTTATACTCACGGGACCCATATATCTCGCTGTAAATGCAAATAATCTTCCAAATCTTCTCATTAACGCTCGGGAATAATTCCACTTGTTTCTCTTCTACATGCGCCTGTAGGTGTCTAGCACACACCAACTCAATGCAGCACGACTCAAAATATATTGAACATGCTTCTTCCGCAAGATTTATTTCCAAAACAGTCAACCAAAAGCCCGAGATATCCTCAAGATACGTATCTTCCTCTGTTTTGCTTAATCTCGTGTAAATCTTCTTTATATTCAAATTCAAGACACGTACTTCCCCTCTTTAGATAAAACATGGTCAAAGCAATCCAAACAATGCAAGAATCTTGCCAAATAACTCCACAAATTCTCACGGAATAAATGTAGGAGAAACCCGAGCTTGCTTCCTGTTTTGCTTCCCAACGATTATCCAGCCCAACTTAACTCAACCGAACACCCATACCAGCATTGTATACCCAAAACAGGTCTAAACCATGAGAATCAGCGATTGAATCTCATTAAATCCCGTCCAAATCACAAACCCTAATCTGGATAGATGCAATTACATTTTCCCGCCAAAAATATAATTCAAATGGAGAAGATGATCTCCCCATAATCCTGTACGGGCGTCCCTTTAGCACTTGCCTTATGGTGTGTAAATAGCAGCTGGTGTGCCCCTTAGTAATTGGATGCCCCATAGTAATAGGTTGCCCCATATCCAAAACTGCGAGTCCGGATAACATGTGTCCTCCGGGTGCCTTTAGCAACTTTTCGAACCGAATTTTCCAAAGATGTTTATTGCCCAAAAATATCTACAAACACACAAAAAAACATAATAAGGAAGAAAACGAGTACTAACAATACGAAACATTGAGGACAAATTAGACACATAAATGCGTCTATCATGCATCCTGCGCGATAATTCGAACCCTATTGTTCGAAACTAAACCTAGGCAAACTAAGAAATTGATCCATCACGGAGCTAGTAGGACCAAGATCCTACCAAAATCAGAAAACAAGAAATAAAGAGGAACTGTGTCAAGTAAGAGCAGCAACAAAAGGAGGCGTGGCCGCGCCACTTGGACGGTCGATTTGGCTCAGCATGCACCGCCCATGGCCGACCGGCCACGTTCCATGTTGCTACTTGTCGGCCCCCTTTTCCCACCCACCCAATCAGATCGCTCCAAAAGCGCCACACGCACTTTAAATTAAGATTGAAAGTTGTTTGGTCGACAAACCTAATTCCTTAGGGAATTAAACATAGGCTATTCATATCAGTCTCAAAACGATCACAGACGCACGTTTTGGCCGGCTGGTTTTTCAAGCTTGGTCGCTACATGAGGCGACCAGACAAACAACATCATGTACACCGGCGGGCCCACTAATGCATCAGCCAATCAGAGTCCTTCCAATTCGCAAGCGAAACCACTAAACAATTGCTCAAAGAGAGTTGGCCGCCTGAGTTAAAAAACCCTAATTTTGGTTAGCGGCGGTACATTACTGCCGCAAAACAATCTCGGTCGTCCAACTTCGCAAGCCGAATCGTCCGGCCTAGATCTGACTTTAACAACCAGCAAGATACGGCTATGCTGACCGCCGGGCCCGTCATCGTTCCAAACGGAATTTCCATGGCCTGCTAGCAACAACCAAAAAAGGTAGCACAAAATAGGCCAGCCGCGCGAATAAAAGAATCCTTGATCGAATTAAGGTTGCCCAGGTTGGTCTTAAATCGTTCGTGACCGTCCAACTTCGCCGACCAAATTGATCGGCCTAGATTCGATCTTAATTAATGGGAAAGGCGCGGATACACTCACTAGCGGCCAGACTATAGTGCTGGCTGGTCGAATGATCCACATCATGCCGCCAACACCAAAAACCGTTGGCCCAAAATGGGTTGGCCACACGACTTTTAAAACCTAAATTAAATCAATGACAGCCATTAATTGCCGCAAATCATCTCGACCGCCCAACTTCGCCAGTCGAATAGGCCGGCCAAACTCCTATTCTATGCGTTCAACAAGATGTGGCCATGATCACCGGACACCCCTCTTCCATAAGGAACAATCGGCCAAGCCGCGACCTTCCCATATGGCTCCTAAACGATTGCCCAAAGATGGTTGGCCGCGCTTCTTATAGAAGTCTTAAATAAATTATCGACAATCAATAACTGCCGCAAATCATCTCATCCATCCAATTTGGCAAGCCAATTCAACCGGTCTAGATTTCTGTGTGATACAGATTTGTTTATCAAGTCTTCGACTTTGGGTCGTAGCAACTCTTAGTTGTGAGTGAGATCAGCTAAGGGAATCAAGTGCGTAGTATCCTGCTGGGATCAGAGACGTAAGTAATGTGACTGTACCTTGATCAGTGTGAAATTGATTAGGGTTCAACTACATTCCAGACCGAAGTTAGCTTGGTAGTAGGCTAGTGTCTGTAGTGGCTTAATACAGTATGGTTTTCAAATATGGACTAGATCCCGGGGTTTTCTACATTTTCGGTTTCCTCGTTAACAAAACTTCTGGTGTCTGTGTTATTTCTTTTCCGCATTATATTTTGTTATGTAATTGAAATATCACAAGTTGTACGTTGAACCGATCAATTGGTAAATCCAACCTTTGGTTGTTGATTGAAATTGATTGATCCTTGAACATTGGTCTTTGGTACCGTTCAAGTTATTTCTCTTGTATTCAACCAGGCTCGCAAATCCTTATTTGTTTGATTGCGGATTGAATTGAGAAATTGAGATATAACTCTTTCATATACTTTTTATTAAGATTGAGTCTGACTGTCTAGTTGATTCTCTTGCAAATATATTGGAGTTAGTCCATACAGATTGCTAAGCCAAATATTGGGTGAGGTTGTTAGACCCCCGCTTTTTCAATTGGTATCAGAGCTGGCAAACACGTTTAAGACCTCACAAGTCTGTGTTTGTGGCGATCTGACTCTATGGACAATAGTGTTATCTCAATAAATGCACCACCAGATCCAGGGATTACAAAATCTTCTTCCATGACTAATTTAATAAAATCTGTAGAAGAAATTCTATCTAAACCTCCACCAGGTTTAAAATCCCTAGAATTTTTTTCGAGGCTAGAGAAAAGGCTTGAGAGCTTGTCTCTTAATGTTGAGTTATATATCTAAAAAGAGAAAGAATCTCTTGATAAGCTAAATCAAGTTATGATGAATAATATTCATGTTGAAGTCGACATTAATCTACTAATAAGTGAGAGCGATCCTCCTCCTCTGTGTAATCATGTTAGTTGTAACAAACGAACATATTACAAGAAGAGTTTGAGTCTGTGTTACCTGACTTCATCACCTCTAAGCATGAATCAATTCATTGGTCAATTCCTGATAAGTATTGTTAGAGCACTGCTCGGTCGAACTTGCATGCGTTGCTATCTCAAGCATGTTTGTCAATGTTAGTGATCAAAACTATAAGTCTTGGTTGCTATAGCTATGTCTCGGACTAGGATAGAAAGTATAGTTGAGCTCTAGACTCCATGGCGATCATCATACAAAGACGAAGAACTACTCAAGGAAATGGTGGAACTTCATCGACTAAAAGGTATGTGGAGACTTGAACTTATGTATCACTCAAAAGTCTATCTACTCTATTTCCTATCTTGAGACAAAAGTCGTATTGCTATATAAACTATGATTATACACATTTGCTATTTCGAGCGAGTTTATCTCGCTTATCTATTTCTCTAAATATGTGTTGGTAAGCTTTCGCTTTGGCCAAGTTTATCTTTATTAGTGACGAAAGTCATATTAAGTTTCAATTAATTGAAAATTGCTTTGACGAAAAATGGTTTGTGAATAACAACTGTATAACGTCCTATAAGAATGTTTCAACGATTGAAATGAGAGTTTAAAATATATAACCATTGTTGGATATAAACATTGTGTGATAACTCATACATGTGTTAGTCCTTATTTCTTGTACCAAAGTATGCGTACATTATTGATCAGGAAAACCGGAACTAAAGTCCGCGTACTAGTACGCGCACCATCGGAAGTTCACGTCCCGTGAAAATCTGCTGGAGTTTGTGAATTGAAAACAAACTTATTCCGGGTAAAAAAAGCGGGGGTCTAACAACACCACCCAATATTTCGCTTAGCAATCTGTATGGACAAACTCCAATATACTTTTTATGAGAATCAACTAAACAATTAGACTCAATCAATAAAAAGATATATCAAAGAGTTTATATCTCAATCTCTCGATTTGATATTTACTCAAGCAAATGGAAATCTGCGAGTCTTTATCAAAGAGAGATAACTTGTACGGTACCAAAGACCAATGTCCAAGGATCAATCAATATCAATCAACAACCAAAGGTCGGATTTCCAATTGATGATCTTTGACGCACAACCTGTATTATTTCAATTATATAAAAATATAATGCGGAAAAGAAATAACACAGACACCAAAAGTTTTGTTAACGAGGAAACCGCAAATGCAGAAAAACCCCGAGACCGAAACTTTTGGTAGAACCGAAACTTTTGGTAGAACAGTTAAACCCATTAATGGTGATTGAATGTTTTTGATCAATCACATAGTTCTTGGAAATCAGATGAACCAATTCTAAACTTGTTTGGAAGTGTGGAAAATCGGTTACAAGATTGTAAATATGAAAAAGGGTTTACAAAGTAAAGATGTCAACATAGTTTGAACATGTGCACTAACTCTTATCTTTTATTGTTCAAAGATATTCCTTAATAGCTAAAGGAGAATCCCGGATCGAAATAAATTGAGAATCTTTTAATTAAGGTTTTTAGTTTTATATGCTTTTAATTTCCAGCAATTAAAATGCATATCTTTAGAAAATAAAAATTGGTAATGTGCATTTACTAATTGGAGATTTTCTACTGAGATTTCGGTCATTATTTGGACAGAGCATTTCCAGGAATTATGAAAACCGAATTTGGAAATATATTGCATATCTTGAGAATATTTTTGGTTTTGGAAATTCCTTGGTGTCCAAACTTCCTTGGTCTATAAATATTGAAGTTTGCGTTTCAAGCAAACTAATCCTTAGAGCCAGCAAAACTACCTAGTTGTGTTGTTACTGGTGGAGCCGTCTATTCGGAGAGGAAAGTACCCTAATTAGGCGAAATCTCTTACAACCGCTCGTTTTAAAGACTTCTTTGGGATTGGGAAGCTCTACGAGTACCGTTGGTTGGAAACTAGATAATTGCATTTTATTATTAGTTTTTGATTGATTTGATTGACTAACGGTGGTTGAACTTTGATTGCACCTAGTTTGTTTATGCTTTAGAATATTCTCTTCTGATATAAGATTCACTCAAACTAGATCGAAGTTTCGACGGGGATCTTTAGACTATTTGTAGATCTAAATACGTCTTGTGATAATACATTGTTAACAGACTCCGTTCTATGTGTGATTGATCACAAGAGATTCAAGTGGATTGTGTGCAGGTGTTTATTGAAGATCTAAGAAGATTTGAAGACAATGAAGATTGCTTGTTTGATTTCATAATCTTTGGTGTGCACAAAACTTGATCGGCTGGGGATCCAACTATAATCGGTTTATCTTTGTGATAACCTTGATTGATTAGTTGAGTAGATCGGCATCAATATATTGTCTTTGTGACTAAGAAGTATTGATTGCAAAATCTAGACAATTACTTTGGTAGTTATATTGATATAGATCTAAGAACCTGACAAAGGAGTTTATTGGGATAAACGGAAAAGCCTTTTGTCAAACTCATATCACTTGTTTGAAAAGAGTTGTTACCAAACAGATTTGTTGTTCCTTTACTGTTTGAAATACGAACCAAAGGAATTGTTCCAAGTGCGTGACTTATTACAAGTTGGAGGCGCAAGGATACATACAGAACTAGGTGAACTATAGGTTTAGTTGCTTGGTCTCAACTATACGAAGTTGGTTTAGATTTTGTATAACATCTTAATCCTGAGAGTATTTAATTCTGGACAAGGTCCCGAGGTTTTTCTGCATTTGCGGTTTCCTCGTTAACAAAATATTGTTGTGTCTTTTACTTTTTTATTTCCGCAATTATAATTGTTTTATTATAATTAAAAGTGAAATTCACAAACGTTAATTCCTAATTACTTGATAGCAATCCTGTTGTGTTTGGTTAAACCCGAACCTATTATCAAGTAATCATACTTCATTGTTGTATTGTCTCGATCTTGAATCCATAGTCAATCACACAAGTTATGTTGTTGTCGTATTGTATCGATCTCGTATCCATAGACGATCACACGAAGTGTGAACCGATTGGTTGTATTGTCTCGACTCAGTCCATAGACAATCACTTTCGGAGAAAGGACTTATAGGTGGAAAAGTTTAAGATTGAGGTATATTTGGGTACCCTCGTCTTTTCAATTGGTATCAGAGCAGGAAAACACGAAAAGATCTAACAATCTGTGTTTGGTACGATCCAACCTATAAGAAATTGAATCTAATGGTTGATTCAGTTAACGTAACGGCAGGATTTGACTACTTCAAAAACTCGTGGTGGAAAACATGAATGAAGTATGTAATACTCTTATTCCTAAATATATTAGGAATTGGAATTATGTCTATGTATGTCTTGGATGACGTACATGATCCTTTGGATCCCATAGGATTGTATATCATTGTGTTTGATACTAACTGTGACAATGATACAATTCTCTATGAGACAGAATGTATCTTGAAAATGCATAAGATTCCTCTCAAAAAATTTCTTTATTATATGAACCATGGATACTGTGTTCTTGAAAAATATGGAATCTTATATATATATTTTGGATGACCTACCAAAGTATATATATGTACATTTTCAGATCAAAGAATGTCAATGTAACACTACCTAGGATGCGGTTTTGGAAACCGTGTAACCTTACAAGGAACAAATTTTCAGTTAATAATTCTATTAACAATGGATTGCTTCATACACCTCATAGCTGTTTTAATGAAGCAAGTGATCTTTTGAAATTTTACAGGAGTTATGATTCTAATGGTATTTTTAACAAATATCATAGTATGTTCAAATTTATCTCTGTATACTCTATTAGAAAATTCTTGAGTGAATTTCAAATGATGTTATCAAATTCTGGTAATAAGCGAGTAAACAAATTTTTGCACAGAAACATAGAATCGGTCCAAGATAAAGATCCAGACCATGAAAAACCGGTTTTCCAAAAGAAATACCTAGATATAAAATCGGAATTGTCTCCCCACGAGTCTTTGTTTCCGATTTTGATAGTGTTTCCTAAAACTAGTTATTTCCGGTTTTTGTTATTTATTCTTCCTATAAAAGATAACCTCTTGCTATGTTTACAAACATATTGGGGGAGATTGATTGAAATCGTAACTAGGGTTTTCATATTTTCGCAAATATGAGAAATAGGAAATCAAGAGACACATCATCTGATAACCGAGTCAGATACGATGATATTGATAGGATCAGATTTCCTAAAAGTATTGATGACAAGCATGAATTTACTCGTTTTGTTGACATCTCATGCTTTAGAAAATACAAAACTCTCAAGAGAATGGAATTCACTACTGAAAAGAAAATCGATCCAGATGTCCAAGATAAGGATTATGTGTTGTTCAAGATCGGAACTGGGGAAAGCTTTTCGATTTTGAAAAATATTCACCTGATATGGTAAGAGTTTTTTATGCGAATATTCATAATGTTGATCATAAATATCTTACCTTTGTTACTCTTGTTGGTCAAGGACTCTACTATGTTGATCGTAAGACAATTTCTAATGTTATTGAGTACAATGTGAAATGTAATCATTTGATTACTGGAGTTGAAATTGAGCACGATACCATTTCAACACAGCTCATTGGAAGACCGACAAAGTGGGAAAATGGTAGACTACCAAAAAAAGGTATACCCTTCTACCTAAGGGTATTCGGTAAACTTGCTTTAACAACCCTATTTGCAAGCACTAGAGATAAGTCAGCTTGGGACAAAATTTTTGCAGAATTTGTTTATTTTCTATTAACAGGAGACTCTCAAATTGATATATGTGGAATAATTGTCGGTCAAATGATAAAAATCTCAGGTTCTATTTTCTTCCTCAGGAATAAAGAGGCATCTTGGTTTTCCATGTATAATTACAAAGATTTATGAATTCATCGCGGGAGATAATTTTGATGACATAATAAGCATTGCGACTGTCTCTAAAAGGAGTATATGTCAAATGATTGGAGGCCAATCCAGTAATAAAATAGTTGAAAGGATTTCACCGAATTCTAACAACAAGTATCTTCTAGCTCATCTTGAAACTCTTGGTAAACAACTTGATTGTTTTCAAAAACAGCTGGGCTTTGCTGCTCGAAAAGATCCAGAAACTCTTATAGGAATTCTAAAGATTGAATCAGAGTTTTGGAACCAAGAATCGTAAATAGAAGAAGAGCATCGAAAAGTACTTGATCACAAGGAATGTTCTTCCCAATAATTAATCAAGAAAAATAGACATTAGTTTTTATTTATTTCAATAAAGTCTATTATGAATAAAACTATCTTATTTATGAATAGAATTATTAGTTATAATTTTTCTTGTGATAGTTTTCGATTACATAGCCTGTGCTTGAATGTTTTATATTATTGCTATGTATGTTATGGGATGTTTGATTTCGGTTTTCATAACCTTGATATTCGATCTCATATTGTGTGAACCCTTATGGTTTGGGTGACTTTTTGGTTTAGCAGGATTAAGTTCTAGCCTATGTTGCTAGTCTTTATCAAAGGAGTATAAGGGGTTCCGACTGAAACTAATATGTGAAAAAGTCACAACATGTTGAATCTTTTAGTTTAGCATAAAAGCATATGTGTTTCGGGGTTTCAACTTTTGCATCGCATTAGTTAAAACCGGTTTTCAACCTTTCTCTGGTAAGGTTGGTCCTTAAACTTGTTCTTTTATTTTGGAGAGAGGATAACAACACAACGGGGGAGATTTCTATTGTGAACTTGCGCTTAATGACATATCTTTTGGGGGTGAAGAGGATGCGGAATCTGAGGTAACGAATTTGTTAGTTAATCGTTTTCCTGTTTAAGAAAAGCCTGATTTTATTGCATATATTTATTGCTTTTGCTTAACAAAATTTCAGTACAATTGATGTTTATTCCATTATTTATGTATGGATGTGTGTGTGATTCAATTGTTTCCGGTTAAGAAAAACTATTGTTATCTTGTTTTATTGTTTGGTATCAATTGTTTAGGTTTACAAAATTACGGTGCAATTGCGGTACTTTAATGTCCATGTTTGTTTCAATCCGGTTGAGGTAAATAATTATGCAAGTTGATTTATTTGGTGTGTATGAATTGTTTATGGCTTAACAAAAAGGGTTTTCGGGATGAATTGTTTAGTCCAATTCAATTCCAGATAATAGAAACTAAGTTATTTGATCTTAGTTAGACTTATCAAAGTGGAGGTTTCGGTTAGTCAAGTCAATCGAATGCCTTAACAAGAAATGCTAGTTAACTAACCTAGTACTTGTCTTGTTTAAAAGTGAAAGGTCTAAGTTATTATTTGAATAATTAGAACCTGATGAGAAAAATAGAGTTAATTCTGATCTTTATTTTGGTATTATCGAATAAGCGATTGTATTTGTACCAGAAATAACCCGTGCCGTAACGGCACGGCATGAGGTTAACAGAGAGTTCTTATAAATATCTAGAGATATCTCGTGCCGTAACGACACTGCTTTAATATGATATCTGACTGGTGTAATTTTTCTTGTTTTCTGGACTTTAAATCATGTCCTTTGCAAGATAGTTTTCTATTTTGTTTTAAGCGAAAATTATGTCTATAAATACATTTTAAAATTATACATATACATTATCCAAAAATAAATAAATAAATCCCGTTTCCCATTAGATTCATCATGCCACCACTAAATCTAATTAATGCATATATATATGATATATTATGATTTCATTTAATGTTTCTTTGAATATCTTGAGTTAAGAGGTGATGCAATAATTAAAGATTAATAAATTTTGATTCATAATGAGAAGGGTTACAGAAATGACATCCATCGGATGTCTTTCGCTGGGATGAGACTGGGATGGTCGGATGCAACGTTTGTCTCTCAAAATGTTATCCGACCGTCCAATCTCAAAAACCCATTTTGTTTTGTATTATAGATAATCGGTATAGCAAAAGAACTAAGGTACTTAGTCAATTTTTGATTTGCTAAACTATTAGGGAAAATTGCTTCGATCATTTGTTTCCATGGTAACATATCAAAACAATTACTTTGTAGTTTCGGTTTTGATATTGGTTATCTAAAATGGTGTGCGGAACCCTCGTGCTAAACTCTTATAGGTTGCAAGTCTTTTAGGATTTGTAAGATCCTTTCGGCTTGTCCTTTATTTGCTCGTGCCTTTGTCATTTTTGTGACAAAAAGGGGGAGAAATATATGGAGTAAACAAGTGATGTGGTATCACTAAGGAAAGGACAATGGTGCTTAAACGTTATATCTAACGAAAGAGTAAAGCATAGACTAAGGGGGAGTAACATATCATATTGATAATTTTAGTTATATGGACTACAAAGGGAATAACAAGGACATGCGGATTGAAAATCTACCTATCTTACCTTTAGGGGGAGTATTAGCTTTGTTATTATAATGTCAACTACGACATTTATGGATTGAATGTATACAGGTTATTGTGCTGTTGAAACTTGGGAATCAAGCGTATGTCTAATGAATTCTTGTAATTTGTTTATCCATATGATGTAAGAGTTTTGTCACTGAAATTGACAAAGGGGGAGATTGTTAGAGCATAACTCGGTTGAGCCCACCAAGCGTTGATATGTCAAGTTTGGTTGTCATATTTTAGTGAATCAAAACTCATTTAAAGAGTCGCTTGATTATTTAATAGAGTCAACTTCATATAGCTTATATAGAAAGTTACTAGGATATGAGACTTATAAGTATTACGTGAAGACTTGAAGAATGTGAAGAAGTAAAGAGCTACAACAACGACATCATCCTTCCACTTGAGGTTAGTAATATTTGACTTGAACTATTTCATTCCTAATGTAGTTGCAGGAAATCCTACACTACACCCCTCATAAGATTTCATTAACATTCAACTCATTTTTGGATTAACAATCTTAATTTTATTGATGAATCTTTGAACAATCTTATAAGAAAAGATAAAGGAATTAAGAATAATCACTACTCAAGATTTTCTCTCTCCTATTTACTTGCTTCTCACTCAAAAAAGATCTCCCTCTTTTTCTTTACAACTGAATGACTATTTATAGGGAAATAGATAGTGGATGACAGCTAAGCTGTCCTTTATTTTCGGATATGGTTTGCGACATTCTCGCAACCTTACAAATTTTAATCTCGCAAACTCCCTAATTTTCGCAGGACCATCACATTTTTCTCATGATTTAGCTAACGTCGCTCATTATGTCATTACTGAAGTTGTTCTGCGACACTGTTGTGTTGTTAATAATTTCGCTGAGGAATTATTGCTGCGAGATTCTGATACTACATCTTTCCTCTTCTCATAACTTCTCTGCGAAGTAGAGAATGATGTGAGAAATATCGCAGCTGTCCATCTCTTCATATTCTGCATTTATCACACGTATCCTTTCTTCCATCTATTTCTTGACACGTCTTCTGTAACCGCTGCTTTTCAACCGCTCACGTCTTTTCGCATTAATGGTGTTTATTTCTTCGAGTAAAAAAATCTTCTCTATATATTCTTCTTACTCTTCTTTCCATTTTCTTTTTACTTTCTATTTTCTTTTTACTTTCTCATCTCTGCAACTCTATTTTTCTTCCGTAAGTTCTGCTACTGTAATTCTTCCCTCTTCAATCTTCTTACTTTTCATTCATTCCCATACTCATATTCAGATATGCCTCCAAGCGGTCAAAAACATGAAAAGACCTTAAAGGATGTTCAAAGAGATCTTGCTGAAAAGGGTTTCACACTTTCTACCATTCCTGGTGAAAGTGCCAAGTCAATTCTTTCTATCAAACTTTTCTATGATCAACATTGTGATGATCAATCAATCATAGTTTTGCTGGGTCAAATTCTTGCAGGTCTCCCCATTCCTCTTTATGACCCAGATATTCCTCTGTTTTATGAAATTCTTGCTCACTCGGGGTTTTCGCGAGCTATCTTCCAATTGAGTGGGGATTGCATCCGTCTGATGATGGAGTTCGCTAATCGTGGTGCTGGTAAAGGATCTCTTTATTCTAAAGAACTTAGGGATCCTAAATTCGCAGACTTGGAGATAATCGCTGAAAAATACATAGTAGCGAGTTTCTTTGAGAATTATGAATTGATATCCATGAAGAAAGAGAAAACTCGCTGGGGTATTCGCTTGAAAAGGAAAGATAATATTGATGAAGGTAAAATGCTCATGCAAGACATTGATTGGCACTCTGGTAAGAACACAACCCCTCGCCAATCCAAAGATGATAAATGGTGCGTTTTTCCCTTGATAT
Source organism: Papaver somniferum (assembly GCF_003573695.1). NCBI lineage: Eukaryota > Viridiplantae > Streptophyta > Magnoliopsida > Ranunculales > Papaveraceae > Papaver > Papaver somniferum. The sequence goes on from NC_039364.1 coordinate 90,126,377, forward strand.
TGAAAGGACCTTACATTGCTGGGTCAAATGTTCTTCCTGAGAATCTCGCCACTTATGAACCTTGGGTATTCTCTTGGCCCGAGAAGAAGAAAGAGGTATGTTTCTTCCAATTTCGCCCACTTTACATTTCTTTATTTATCTTTATTCTTTTATTCGCTGACTCTTGCGAAATTCTACAGATCCAGAAACTGAAAGATAGTTATCACAGGACTGGTAGGGATAGTACCTTGTTAGCTCTTCGCTCATACACAGATGAGGTAAGAAATATTCTCTTATGATTTTAAAAAATATATTGTTGCCTCTATTTCTTATTTCTATCTGTGTGTGAAGGTTATTGCTGAAATAGAAGAGCCTGCCAATGTTGCGAAGACTGGTGATAAAGGCAAAGGTGCTCTTCGCAGGGAAAAACCAACTGCTCCTCCTTCAAAGAAGGGAAAAAACCGTTCTTCCTCTCCTTCAAATACTCCTTCCCATGAAAACTCCGAGAGTGATGAGGATGATGAGGATAATGATGACCTTGCTGCAAATGAAGATTCTCCATCTGAATCTTCTATGGCTAAGATCTCTGGCATCTTTTCTGATTCTTGGCAAGGAGTGGGAGATAGTCAACTCGCTAATACCTGCAAAGCTCTCGCTACGATTTGCGATGTTCCTTTATTGGATGGTGATAATTCTCTTCGCGGAGTTTCTAGATAGGTGACTCCCAACTTCCTGCATTCTCTTAATAGTCTGGTATGCTTTCGTCTTACTTCTTCATTGTTGTAACTCAAAATATCTTTCTATTTTAATACTTTTTACATTTTCTCGCAGGCTGGAAAAGCTTCTTTCGCTGTTGCCTCAGATCTGGAGAGGAGACGCGAAATTCTTGAAAAGAAGAATCTTCAATTTCTTAGAAAGAATGAGGAACTGGAAGCTGAAGTCAAAGGTCTTCGCGAGAAGAACAAACAACTAGAAATTGATTCTTCTTCGCACAAGAATAAAATCTCTAGTCTTCAGCAAGCTAATAATCAACTCTATGGTATGTTACTGTTCTCCTTTCCCTTCATTCATTGATCCTGTTATTTTATCTTATTTGATTGATCCTTTTTGCAGACATTTATGGTCTTTCTGATGAAGCTATCGTTCTTCGTTCATTTCCTAATGCCTTGGATAATGATACCCTTCTTGCACATCTTAATAAATATTTAAATAGTTTCTCAAATGATAAAATTTCATCTCTTTCTCTGAATGAACTGAGATCCAAATTTCGACTTTTAGAGATTGACCATAGATCTAGTTTAGGCTTAGCCAACCAATTTAAGCGTTTCTTTCTTAATTCTAAAGAGAAAATCAATGAGATAAGAACCAAAATTAGCGGTCTCATAGATGATAAGGATCACATTTCTAACCAAGGTGCTGAGACTTTGGCGAAATTCCAAGAAATTCTTCTCGAAGTTCAACTTGAAAGGGATGAATCTAACCGCCAAAATGCCGTGCTTAACGAGAGAGAAAATCAAATTCGTTCTCGTCTCCTTATAAATAATGAGGATGAATTCGCTTGGGCTGCGAAAATCTTAGACGATGCCAGAAAAGATTTAAGTGTAAATGTTAGTCTCCAAGTTGAGCATACATCCTTGATTAGAGATATGATTTCTGACAAAGAAGGTTATTAATTGTTCTTCTTCACTAATCTTTTGTTTCTTATGAATTTTCATCAAGTTATTAATTGATTGCCTTTGGCTCGCAGATTCTGAAAATAGATATCGCGAAAGAATTGAGGAACTTGAGGCTGAAAAAGAGGAAATCGCAAAGAATCTTTCTTCTTGCAACGACAAGTATTCTAGATTAAAGAATCAAATCAAGATCACTGTTGGAACTTTAAGAACGATGCTCTGCATTTTCGCAATCAAACTATTCAAATGGTTTGTGATGACCATAGTATTCCTCACTCTGATTATCCTTGTCTCTTGGAGGAGATCCCAAAGAACATTCCTAGTCTGACCATCTCTGATAGCGAAGCTGATGATGAAGAATCTGATGGTGATGAAGGTTCTGATGGAGATAAAAGTTCTGATGCAGACGAAGAAGGGAACAAGTCTGATGAAGATGATGAAGGATCAACTAAGAAGTATTCTTTGTTTCTTTCTTTGATCTTCTGGAATACTTGTACATTTATTCCTTCTTTTTCTATATTTGCGAATTCTTTTGGTTCCCCATATTCCTTAATATACGAGTTTCTTTCATTTCGACCTGCATTCATTAAAACAATTCTTCCTTGCAATATGGTTAATCAACATAATCATTAATTTTTGAATTTTTTCGTAAATCTATCATGTGGAGACAAATAATATTTTCTAATTTCATTCATTCCCATACTTTCCTCTATTATTTGTATCCAAATGAGAGATTTTGCAGATTTTTCTTATTTTGTGCCTCAACTTCGCAATTGTTTATGTATAATTTCGCCATCATATGCGAAGTGAATTTTGATTCTTTTCAAAATATCATTCCTATGTGGTCTTATTTTTCCTTCCTAGTTAAAGGTCTTATTATGCCACCTCTTGTTATTGCAACAAAATCACAGGACGTCCTTGCATTTTCATGCAAAAACCCATTGATCTAGCCTTAACTTTTTCTTTTGTATTATTACCTCTTCAGGAGTGTTGCGACAATATGACAGGCCTAAGTATTCTTGCAAAAATAAACCCCATTACATTGTCGTCTTGCAACGAAATCGCAGGACGTCTTCGCACTTTCATGCGAAAACCCATTGATATCGTCTTATCTTTTTCTTTTGTATTATTGCCTTTTCAGGATTGTCGCACAAATATGACAAGCCTTAATATCCTTGCGAATAAAAAGCCTCATGACATTTGCGTCTTAAGACACTTATCAGCTCCCTAATGGAGGGTGCCGCCCTTATCTTCCCCCTGGTTTACCCTTCAAGGAGGCGTACCTCTACCATACAACGTTGGCTCCTCCCATCCGGTCTTAACAACAACCAGTTATTTTCGCATCCTCTTATCCCTTTTACCTATAGGGATTATGGTTACGAGACTGCACCCTAAGTGGGGTTTTCTTCGGGACGAGCGCAGTATAAGCCAGGACTTGTCAAGAATGGCAAGGTATGCTCCAGATTCCCCTGGCACTCTTGACTCAACCGTGTACCTCGGCGCCTTGGTCAGATTCTGCACTCCTTGGGAGAGTCCTTATTACCTTAGTCGCCAACTTAAGTCATATGTTTAAGTTGAGAATCCAAGGTGCCTCTCCCGGATGGGATTTATTGACCCCAAATCTCCATGACTCGGGTTTTGGGGGCGGTGTAGCCTTTCCCTGAGCCATGCAACAGGTACCCCCTTATATGGCGTACTTTAGGTCTTACATTTGCCTCTTGCGAAATCGTATTCGCGAACTAGGGTGTACGCCACAAAGGTTCGCCCCTTTCTCTTTTGTCATTGTTCTCTGATTGTCTTTTGTAGTATTCATTATCTCTGCGAGATTTCGCACATCATCATATCGTATTTGCACTTCTCAATCTCTTTTTTATCATTCAGTAAATGTACTTTTGAGAATTTTATTTGTTGCGAGAGTGTCGCAACAAATCAATCATTCATACACTTCTTATTTTTATTACCTTTGTCATTCTCTGCTTCTTTGTTATTTTCTGCTACTGCTTCCTTGGTAGTGGTATGTTCACCATTTCTTATTCTGAGCTAGCATTAGTTTCGTGGTGGGACCGGAAGTGTGTGAAAATTAAGCGCAATAAAAACGAGGGCCTACAGTAATACCGCAAGTGCACGGTCGTCGGTTGTAGCTCGTGCAAGTACGGGTCGATCCACAGAGACTGGGTGTGTTTGGACTGTGTAGCTATTTTGGGCTTCTAAGTTGCTATTGGGCTTTGGTAACTTCTAGGCACAGTGGGCCTGGCTTTGGTTTTGAAGTGCACTGGGCTCTTGATTGAGTTTGTGCTTTGGCCTTATTCTATAAGAATGAACTGGGCTTTGGGCCTTTGGACTACAAATGGACTGAACTGAGCCTTGGGCACCCTAACAGTGATCTGGGCTTTTGCTTCACCCTAGCAATGAGCTGGGCTTTTGCTTCACCCTAGCAATGAGCTGGGATTTTGGCCTTAACCTAACAGTCTACAATGACAAAGAAACAGAGAACAAACCAGGAAGGACAAAAAAACAATGGCAAAGAAAGAACAGTGAAGGTAAAGAAACAGTAGTGAAGAGTAACAAAGATATAGTGTATCAAAGAGTGACAGTGAAATGAAAACAGAAAAGAAACAGAGAAAGAAAACAGATGAAGTGAATAAGAAAACAGTGAGACAAAAACACTAAAGTGACAGTGGTTAAGACAATGAAACAATGGAAGCATATACAATGGAAGTGAAATGGTGATTGTTAACAGTGGCAAAGTGCCAACGAAGCAAAGTAAGTTATAAAAGAAAGTGGTAAAAGAAAGGTGGCAGTGAAGATGATGTGAAGCAATGGTATTGAAGTAAACCAAGGCTATGAGCCAAGGGCAGAGAGGAGGTTGCAGTTGTGGATAATCTAAGGCTTAGAATCCACCTTGTGTCCTAGCTAAACAATGCAAAAACTTAAGCATCCAACTAGAATGGGAAGAGAATCAGCTTGCTCACTGATTTGCCCCTAGCATTGACTGTCTTTTGAAAGCACAGTCAATCACAGGCATATCAGAGCACCAACTTCTTCCCATTACTCAAGCAAAACAGGCCTTCCTAGCAATTCATCATTCATTAGTGCACTAAGGTTTCATCTGAGCCTCAACAGTGAACTCAGAACATAATTAACACTACAATGGAACTAAACATGATTAACAGGAACAACACACATTTAAACTACAATGGCAAAACAGTAACACACATTTAAACAACACATTTAAACAACACACATTTAAACAACACACATTTAGAATGGCAAAACAGTAACACACATGTAAACAACACACATTAACAGGAACAACACACATTTAACAGGAACAACACAACATTTAAACTACTAAACAGTGAATGAAAATTGCAAAACAAGAACCCTAAAAATTAACAGTGAAATTAAATTAACCCAATTAGGGGTTTCTCGGCTAACCAAGAACACCCTTTAACATCCTACATCACTTCCCTTTTATAGCTTACAACAAATTACAAAATTTCACCAAACCCTAAATTGCAAACCCTAACTTTTGGGGAAAATCAAATTTGACATACCCATGTGTAAATTGGCTTCGACCCATGCCCTGTTGATGTTCTACTGCTCCTCCTCTAGCTCTTGTTGCGCTGTTGGCCTAGCCCTAGACGTCTGTGAACCCTAGCTTCTCTCACTGTCGAGTTTGTAGCATCAGGACTCGATGCTACAGACGAGAAAGGAAGAGACAAGGGTGGTGATTGAATCCTGAGTTTGTCGGGGGAAGGTGGTAGTGGTGGTGTTCGAGGTGGAGATGGAAGAGATGGTGGTGATGGAGATGGCAGAGTTGCAGAGAATTTGGGAAGAAGAGAGGAAGAACCCGATGGAGAAGAAGGGTCCGTTTGGTTGGGTAATAGGGTTCGGTGACTAGGGTGTGAAGCAGGGATAGCGAGGTTTGATGATCTGTGACAAGGAGCGATGGATGGGAAGATGGTAGGTGGATCCAACGGAGATACGGAGGTAAGCGTGGAGCGACCGTCGGATGAAGGGATGTAGCAAAACGGACGACCCAAGATGGAGATGGGCGTTGCGATGTAAAGCGGGGCCTTTGGAGTTTGATGTGCGATGATGGAGCGACCGTAGGATGCTGAGATGCTTCGATCTGACGGCTGAAATCCGAGACGGGCTTGGATAGTGGAAATGTGTTTGAGTAAGGGTTTTGGGCCTTGGGTATGCCAAGCCCATATCTTCTTTAAGGACAATTCTTCTTCTTCAAGCCCACTTCTAGCATTTTGGTCTTGTGCACAACATTCTTCGCGGCTTCCTTGTGTAATTCCTCCCGGCTTTTCACTACTTTTCTGCTCTTTTCCGCTCTGCTATTCATCCAAACTTTATTTATTACCTAAAAATGCAAAATTAATTAAGAAAAGTATTTATTCTTGAAAACAATGAAAATACAGAATATGGGATAAAATGTAGAATTAATGCACAAAAGATGAGTTAAATGCCAACATAAAGGGATAAATATATACATTATTTGGCACTCATCAAATACCCCCAAACCTGAATTTTACTTGTCCTCAAGTAAAACAAAACTAAGGAAATCCTACCTATACCACTGTCGCTGGTCTCTCGAATGCATTTAGCGTATGCACTAAGCCTTTTAAACCACTAAGTGTCCCTAGTGGACGAGTTGAAGTCTCGTGAAGGTTTGCTTAGAACGTACCTACAAAGTTCTAGGTCAAAATATAAGCTCAGATTCCATCAAATGTGACATGTGCAAGTCAGTTAAGCTCACAGCAAAATGGAGATGTCAATCTAGCTATCGAAGGCACAATCCTAGATAAGAGTGTAAAGTGTATCTACACATGTGTAAAGAAAGATCGGATGTTATGACTACTAATCACCAAGAGATAGTTTCTTAGGCTAAGAACCAAGGTCGAAATCTAGCTAGCTGTCCGGACTTTACGAGAATTGTGAATGAGTTGGAGGTATTTCACAATTACTCGCGTTGTACATCAATGGCATACACCCTCCTTGCTTATTACAATGAAACAACAAAATGACTCTTTACATGACTCTTATTTACATTGACTACTCTCTTTTATTTTTGGAACAAGAGAGATGGAATTGATAAATACTTGATTGATTTTTTTTTTTTCATTTTTTTTTTTTTTTTTTTTGTTTTTTTCTGAATATATACATCATTTTTTTTTTTTTTTTTTTTTGAAAAGGAAACACTTTTGATACATATACAAAAGGAAACAAAAGATTACATGACACTTTGCAAGAGGTAGCCCTTTTTGATGCACCCAGTTAAATTCGATGGTTGTCTTTCTTAATGTAACCTCCACCTTCTATCCCAACCAACCAAAGAACAAGCTAGTCAAGTTTCGTTCAGTATTCTAAAGTGATTGGCAATCGTGACTTCCTATCAAACACCTTGAAGATCGAGGCTATACATGTATTGGTAGATCGTGCGCGTGCAAATTTCTTATCACTATGTGAATTGTGCTAGAATCAGGGTGCCTAAATATCTAGACTAAGACTCCTAATAATTACATATTTGCACAAGAGTCAACATTTCAAGGTAAATGAGCTCCATTTTTTATGTTTTTTTTTTTAATTTTTTTTTTTTCAATTTTTTCAAAAAGATGGAGTTTTGTTTTCAATTATGGCATATTATCAAAGTATCTACTTTTCACCCCCAAACCTAAACTAAACATTGTCCTCAATGTTTCAAAATATGAACAAAATTATAATACAACATATGAAGAGGATCATGTTGAGTAGAGAAAAAGGAAAGAGAATACTCGATTTCGGCGAAAGCAATATTAGAACTCCGTTATTCAAGGCAAGAATCCAACATATGTCAGCCGAGATCATATTGGATTAGCAAAATATATACAAAAGGAACAAAAAGGTTTTTAAGAAATTTTATCTACTGGATTATATACAAAAATTCACCATACACTAACAATCTAAAGAGTTGAGGATCAACCCAAAAGACAAAGTGTAAAGGTTTCAACAGCTTCACACAATAATAATATGATAGGCATGCAAGTGAAGCTGTGAAACAAAATGAGCTACCCCCAAACCTGGATTTTACAGAAGATATAATTTTGAAAACAAAATCGCGCAGTTTCGGGGGTTCATCATGCACAAGGTCTAACTCAAAGTGAACTGTGCTAGGGACGGGAAAACATGCTAATTCCAACTGTGGTTCCTCAAATGTATTATACTTAGAAGCAAAATAGTCCAAGAGGACTTGGGAAGCACACAGTTCCAAACCTATATTAGGGACTCTCAGAAAAGTCGGTTTGACAATATGGGTACAAACCAAATCTAGGTTGGGTGGAAGGCCATCAGATTGTGACTTATGTAGGACGATATGCACATCATTATTAATCACATCAACATCTCCTAAGTCTTCTACACGTGTCACAACATGCTTACCATGCTCACACAAATCAGAATCATCAGCATCATCAGAAGAATTATTCTCATGCATCGGCAAATCAGTGGAAACATCACAACGTGGCCCAGGTAGAGAATCAGACACAACAATTATATTTTCATGCATATTAGTGTCAACAGAAGATTCTATATTGCCTAAGTCATCTTCATAGGACAGATGCACATGCTCAAAATCAGTATCAACATCACATGTATATGGAATACTAGAAGAAACATCATTCATGAAGGTCGAGGCAGAGAAGCCTAATGTATTTGAACCCAAAGGTTCCATAACATTTTCAGCATAGACATGTTCTTCTAACATAACATCATCATCATCATCATCATAGTAATATGCATACTTGTCCCTATTAGCAGTTGTGGTGTCATTAGTCAACTCATGTTCCTCTAGATTAGGTTCATATTCAATAGCATACACATGATAAGGACTAGACATGCTATTTCCAAAGTTCAATTCATTACCACCAATATCATGTGACAGTGTCTCAGTTTCCCTAATGGACTCCCAGTGACGGGTTTTCTCTGCAATCTCAGCTAAAAATTTCCATGCATCATCCACAGTTTTATCAAGAAATTCACCATTACACATACACTCAACCATGGCTCGAGATTTAAAGTCTAGTCCCTCATAGAGGATAGCGACAAGTCTCCACTTCTCAAATCCATGGTGTGGACATTCGCTCAACAAATCATTAAAACGTTTAAAATAGTCAAAAACAGTTTCCTCATCCAACTGGACAAAACAATTGATATTTTGACGAATAGCGATGGTCCTATGATGTGGAAAAAATCTTTGGAAAAATTGATTAGTGAGTTGTTCCCAAGTGGTGATTTATTGTGGTCTCAAACCGTAAAACCATGTTTTGGCCCTTTCCTTTAGAGAAAATGTAAACAAACGCAATTTCAGAGAGTCTTCGGACATATGATCAGGTTGCATAGTCCGACAAATTTGTTCAAACTCTCTTACATGAGTATAGGGGTTCTCAGAATCGAACCCTCGAAATATAGGAAGTATTTGTATCATGCTTGCATTTATTTTAAAAAGGGGTATTGGTTTGAGGTAATACAATACATGATAATGGAATTTTTATTGTGGGATACATGTATTCATGGAGAGCACTAGGTTGGCCCATATTGAAAAGACACAAAGCCCACTATTTGGTTTTAATGGGTTTGGATTTTTGGGAAAAATATTTGGTTTTAATGGAAACATTTGGAAAACTTTGGTTTTTATGGGAGAAAAACATTTGGTTTTTAATGGGATAAGGAGAAAGAAGAAAAATTCGGTTGTTAATGTGGGAGCAAAATAAAATTTGGTTTTAGAATTTGGGAGCAAGTAAATTTTTTTTTTTTTTTTTTTTTTTTTAAAAAAAAGAAAATAAAATTTGGTTTTTTGAATGGGAGCAAGCCCACTGTTGGTTTTGTGTTTGCTTTGGCTCAGCTGGTTTGAAAACGTTTGGTGAAACTGAGTCCAAAATCTCGGCCTAGAATTTGGGTACTCGGCCCACTAACGAGTTAACCTAGCGTGATCGGTTACAAGCTCAGCTGGGTTTAAAAACCAAAATACAAAATACAAGTCCAAATTAAACAAGCTCACAAAAATTAAATACAAGCCCACAAATTAAACAAACAAGCCCACAAAAATTAATTACAAACCCAACAGAAAATAAAAAGCCCAAAAATTGGCTTTAATATTACAAGCCCACAATTAAAAATTGGAAGCCCACAATTCGGGTTCTCTTAAATGGGTTACCTTTTAAGCACAGCCCAGCTGCTCTGATATTGTTGCAAAAACCCAGTTGGGCTTTGGTTCTTTTCCTTGGTGGCGTCCCAGCAGGGGAAAAACTGGTTCAGAACAGCAGGACCAACAGCAAATGAAGTGAAGCAGATGCAGATGCAAATGCTATGCAGTGAAATGCAAAAATAGCTAATAAAACTACAAGAAAAACACAGCACCAATCCCCGGCAGCGGCGCCAAAAACTTGGTGGGCCCGGAAGTGTGTGAAAATTAAGCGCAATAAAAACGCGGGCCTACAGTAATACCGCAAGTGCACGGTCGTCGGTTGTAGCTCGTGCAAGTACGGGTCGATCCACAGAGACTGGGTGTGTTTGGAGTGTGTAGCTATTTCAAGACACAGAATCTGTAGTACTCCGGCCTAAATCAAGACAATGACCGTTCCAGAGTAAATTCGGTCACAAGAGAGGATGGGTTGATCTGTAGGAGGGAAGCTGAGAAATGTGTGAGATCAATGGTGATCAAGATTGTGGGTGTGTGAATTCTGAATATGATAAGCTCTGAATGATTGAAATTTCTCAATTGAGAGTAGTTGCTCAATTGATGAGTTGATGATCTCGTGTTGTCGATGAGACCTGAGATTTATGATAGTGTTGATGCTATCCTTCAATCATGATTCAGAGACTTATTTATATTGTTGGAATTTTAGACACCATGATCCCATGAAGTGTGACAGTTGATGGAATCAAGGAGTGTGGAAGTGGAGGTCGTGTTTGAAATCAGTCGCTCAACGTGTGGAGATTTGGTCGATTTTCCACCCACTACCTCGTGAATTCCTTCAACTGACTGCACGAATTGCTCACATTCCATCGTGTGTTTGAACACACGTGCCATATACCGCCAGACCAAAACCCTAAGTGATATCCCCCCAAGTGACACGATTGACGTCTCGTGGTGTATTAGTCAATTGATGACTTTTTGGTTTGATGGGACGATGAGTCCATGTAGTTGCTGAGTGTCGAACATGATGTTCTGAAACTCATGAATTGAACATGTCATGAGACAGAGGTATAATTCTTACGATGAAGTGAGCAAGTATTTCTCATTCGGTGGATCGTTGAACCAATATTCCTTGGTTTGAACAAATATTTATCATCTGAGCAAGTGTTGCTCATGTGATGAATTGTTGAATATTTGATCGTCTGAGCATGTGTTGCTCATCTGATGGATTATTGGCAGTGTACCAAAAATATTAATTAGAATACTGGTCGTTGAACTGAGCATAATTAATAAAATTAATGAAATTGCTCAATTGAGAGTAGTTGCTCAATTGATGAGTTGATGATCTCGTGTTGTCAGTTTGACGTGAGATTGATGATATTGTTGATGCCGATGATTCAATCATGATTCAGAGACTTATTTATATTGCTAGAATTTTAGACACCATGATTCCATGAAGTGTGACAGTTGATGGAATCAAGGAGTGGGGAAGTGGAGATCGTGTTTGAAACCAGTTGCTCAACGTGTGGAGACTTGGTCGATTTTCCACCCACTACCTCGTGAATTCCTTCAACTGATTGCACGACTTTCTCACATTCCATCGTGTGTTTGAACACACGTGCCGTAGACCGCCATACCAAAACCCTAAGTGATATCCCACCAAGTGACATGACTGACGTCTCGTGGTTTGTTAGTCAATTGATGACTTCGTGATTTGATAGGACGATGAGTCCATGTAGTCGTTGAGTTGAACATGATATTCTGAGACTCATGAATTGAATATGTCATGAGACAGAGGTATAGTTCTTAGGATGAAGTGAGCAAGTATTGCTCATTCGATGGATCGTTGAATATTGATTATTGAACCAATATTGAGCAAATATTCCTCATCTGAGAAAGTGATGCTCATGTGATGAATTGTTGAATATTTGATCGTCTGAGCATGTGTTGCTCATCTGATGGATTATTGGCAGCGTACCAAAAATATTAATTAGAATACTGGTCTTTGAACCGAGCATAATTAATAAAATTAATGACCATGAGGCCGTCGTAAAATTATTAAGGTTGGAATCTGGAATGATGATCCTTGGATTCAGAAACCCTAATTTGATCAATTGATGATCAATTCATGGTTCGTCAGAATTTCAACCATGGGACGAAGGAGGGAGTGACTACATGGGACCGTGGGTCAACCATGTAGTGTCCATATGCTCACGTGAGCAAATACAAAGAACTCATGAAGAGTGGACGATTTGTTGGTGAAAGAATGATCAAATGCTGATTTAATCATTTATTCGAAAATGCTCGTCTGAGCCTTAGGTGAGAAAACCTAATTAATTATGACGAGGCGAGGGACCGTCCATGAAGTCATGAAACCGGCCCTGGGTCGTCACGTGACCACCTGACGATCACTTCATGAAAATCCAAAGTGTTTGGAAGAGTTTTGGACCTAATACGAGCAATTGTGCAAATTAGGTCAAAACTGTGAAAATTGATGGTACCGGCTTCCGTGAGCCAAAGATCCAATCTTGGTCGGTCAAGATAGCGTGCTCGTGTCCCCAAGGCGTCCGCGTCTTAGTCCTGAGAATTTTGATATTTTCTGGCGTGCAATTGAGCATCAATTCGAGAAAATATGCCAAAATTAGGGTTTCGACGAAACTGAGGAAAACACCATGAGATGATGAAAAATAATTATAAAATAAGGAATGAGGAGGCGTGGGACCGCCGTGGTCAAGGCATGGTCGTCCGGTCGTGACCACGGTCCCGTGGTGCCTTTTCCTTAATTTTATAATATTTTGATGATTTTATGAAAAATTCATGAATTTCGAGAAATTTGATGAATTTAGGGAGTTTCCATGAATTGAAGGAGTTTTCATGAGTTCATGGAAGCAAAATATTAAAATAATAAAAACACGGGCGTGTGGGACCATGGAGGCATGGTCGGTCAGCTATGGACCGGTCCCACGAGTTTTTCATAATTTTTTAATATTTTTAGGTATTTTTGATGATTTGAGGGAATTTTTCCTAATTTGAGAGGAATACCATGAAATCAAGGAGTTTTTCATGAAATTAGAGAAATAATAATAATAATAATAAAATAATAAAGAACCGTGAGGTGTTGGGCCGGTTGGGACCAAGGCATGGTCGGTTGGCCAATGGTCACTCCCCACGCTCCTTTCCTTAATTTTATATTATTTTTTATGGATTTATGAAAGTACCATGAAACCGAGGAGTTTCCTCGTGACGAAGGAAATTTGATCAGATGAGAGAATTTTCATCAAATCACGGAAAATAATAAAAATGTATTAAAAATATAAAACTGGCGTGGAACTGACCACGACACAGTCGGTAGGTCGTGTGTCCGTGTTCCCAGCACCTTGGTCAATATTTTAATTATTTATTATTTTCTTCCCTATTTTGCATAGGTTCATCGTTTCGTTGCATTTTGAAATACTCGTTCGTACGGTGACTATTAGTGCATCGTCGTTGAATACACTTTCACCATTTGAATCGGGGATTACTTAGAGATAGCTCAGACGCCCGGTTGTTGATTATTTATTACTAATTGTGGAATTCAGTGAAGAATAATTTGTAAAACTGAGTAATAAGATGTTTATTATTAATTCATAGGATCAGCTGAGGATTCGACTATGAATTCAGAATAATAAAGTGAGCATTACCATTCCATGGGATCGTAGATTCGACCATAGAATCGGAGTAATTAAGATTTATCTATTACCATTTATGAGACCAGTTGTGGATTCGATCATGAAATCGGAGTAATGAGATAATATAGTTATTGTTATTGTATGAGATCAAGCCGTGGATTCGATCATCGAATCAGAACAATTGTTTATTGCCATTCCGTGGGACCAGTCGCAGATTCGACCATGGAATAGGAGCAATTGTTATCGCCATTCCATGGGACCAGTCGTGGATTCAACCATGGAATAAGAGCAATTGTAATTAGGAATAATTAATTTTGTGGCTCTATACTAGCAGAGCAAGCTGTCGAGGAGCATTAATTATCCCGATATGAGCTTTTCGGTAAGTCATATCCTTTATATAGTCAGGGTAAACTCGTTGTTTGTTCCTGAAGACGTTATCGCTCTATACTAGCAGAGCAAGCTGTCTAGAAGCCGTCCATCTCATGATACTATATAGAAATAATCACTGAAAGTATTCAGTATTCATGAGATATGCCATTGTCCAGTCGTGAGACTACATATCTTCATGTACTCTGAGAGAAAGTATTCTCCGTTGAGAATTCGATGAGAGACCCGTGTCTCGATACTCACGTCTGATTGCTGGATCAGAGCTTCGTATAATTATGAGTTTATGATTTTAGCCCTTGTCGAAAATCCACCATCTACATTAAGTCCCCTGCTTACTGAGGAAAGTTGTGTTCCTCAGTCAACATTAAATGGTGATTTTCCGGCCATAAATAATAATACCAGTAATTGAACTTAGTCGTAAGTTGAGACGTTACCGGATTTAGAGAGCATGAGCAAACCACGACTTGAATGAAGATCCCAGTGGCATGATGGAGCATCTTCTAATGAGCATAGATTGGTGTTGAACCGCTGATTTCGATGATGGGACCTTGGTCGTTTAGGATTCGTGGGTCCGGGCCCAAGAAAAGAATCTTTTTTAACGTGAACGTTTGTTCGTTCGTTCATTAGTTTAAGAAACAAACAAAATAGACCTGAGTCTAATGATAAAAATTTTGTCTATGAGCTTTCACGAAAAACAAAATTTTATTTTTTAAATATGTGAGAGTTCACAAAGTGGAATAAACTCTCGTTTCAAAGGTGGATGTTCGTACGAGAGAATTTTTTTTTTTTGAACAGACGTGCGTCTGTTAATAATAAAATTTTGTTTATGAGCTTTCATGAAATTTTTTATCTTCGAGCTTTCAGCAATCTTTGAAAATATATTCTCGCTTGAAAGACAGATGCTCGCGCGAGGGAGCGAAAATATATAGATATTTTTTCAAATTTACGTGAGTTTCACGTTAAATATTTATATATTTTATAAAATCATGTTTTTATTTTGAACAACTGTTGAAAGTAGACCATTATACATGGTGAAATAATGTCTGTATGTGAATTTTCACAATTGTGGAATTGACGTCCGTCTAGTTTTTGAAAAACCAGTGGATGTTAAAATTCACGTGGGTTGTTCACGGTTTTATGAAAACCAAATCATGATTTTGAACAATGAGTTTTGCTCGTCTTTCCAGGTTTGAGGAAACGAGCAAGTTTTCGAAATCTGACGTTATAATCATTAGATCTAGTGAAATTGTAAATAGGTAAGAGTTGGATTGTTACCATTTTTGCAGACGCTGATGTGAGCATCTTTATTCCATGATTCATTGTTTTGTTGAATCATGTGCTTTGTATGAATGATGCGCTGAATGTTATGCATCTGTCACATCCACTTTGCAAGAATGACTGACTCCCATGATGACACTTTCAAAGACGATGTTTCTAGGGATGACATCTCCGCGGGTGCAACTTCAACAAATGGTACTTCTGGGACCTCTGAGTGATGGTGAGAGATCCTTCATACTGAGTTGTACTCCTGGTTATTTCCTCAATTATACCACAGGATGATCATGTAGTGAGGTTTCAGATCAATGTAGAGTCCTCGGAAATGGAAGAAAGTCTTCGGGGCGGAGCACCCAGAAGTAAGGACTACAGGATGTTAGGAAATAACGTGCAGTCCCCAGCCGTTTCTTTGATGAGTTGTTAGCGCTCCTTGTGTCATGACTTTTTCCTTCCCGTGAAATTAGGATCACGAGACCAAGGTTTTGTTATTTCTTTTCAGACCTTTTCTCCATCGATTGATGGTCTTCAAATTGTTCCTAGGTGAACAATTCAGGAATCCAGTACTGATGAAGAAGTCGATGTAAATATCTCTTTCGTGTAGGTGATCGCGGCATCTCCTTGAATGAAATAATACTAATTTTTGTTGATTAATCCAGGAAGAAACCATTGTAGATAAGAAGCATGTTGATGAATCGCACTCTTCTTTGGGACATGGGAATATGTAGAATTCCTGAAATTCCGAACCGAATGGAGATAGCGGCGTTGTCAACGGAGATTCTGGCATTGTCGAGCCTTCAAATGATTTAGAGACTCCCTTAGTAAGTATATCTCCTGTAATTTCTTCAAATAAGTATGGTATCGCTGATTCGTGAATGAATGAATGAAAATCCATGTGAATATATGGATAACTTTGCCGAAATACGTCACCGGAAAATTTCAAACTTCAGATTTTACTAGAAACGCTGTAGAATCCTCGTCCGAAGTCGGATTTTCGCGGTTTGCATATGTATCTTCAAGACCAGGAAATTTCCAAGCTTTAAAACAGAATCTCTTTGAAGTTTGATCATGTTTAGGGCCTGAAAAGGGCGAAATAGTGAACTTCCAGGAGACCTTCAGAACTTTTCCAGATTGCATGTTGTCCGATGTTTTTGCCACATCTGTTAGCTCGTTCATCCGATTGATATGAAATTTTGATATGTTGTAGAAAACATACATACAAAGAGAACGGTATATGACCCAACCTTAAATTCCTTACCAATTGCTCCCAGTTATCCGTTGAATACAGGGCAGTGTAAAATCTCTTCAGCTGAGCTTGTTTGAAAACGTGTTTCATGACTTCTACACTATTTGCGGATGTCTTGGGTGCATAATAAGGAATTTAGATGATGTTAGTTCACTTACATTATGAATTTTATGGTTGTGTTGGGTTTCCATGCTTGAATCATTCTAATCCCATGTAATCTTCACATTAGGTGCCAAATGCTGAAGTTGGGAATAATGGGTCCAACAATGATGACTTGAGCAACCATGGAGTCGTTGATAATGAGACCTCCATCCATGTACCTCAAGGTCATGGAACGCTTGTTGTTTATGCCGTAGAGGCGACTGAAACTCCAAATTTGCGTGAGATAGTGGAACCCAAATCGAGAATGGAAGAAGCTGCTCCAACCGAAGTTGTTCCTATGATTGCTGACGCTGCTCCAGCGACTGAGAACCGGATAATAGTGCATGAGTATCCCAACTCAGGGACTGCTTTTACTCCTCCATTTGGTGAGATACTCCCATATCGCAGGTTTGTTGGTGGATTTAGCGTTCCCATTGGATATGCTGCTATGTACAAGAAACTGTGGAAGATGTATGGGCACATCGCCGTTACCAAGGATCCGGAGCATAGTTATTTTTTGACGAGTCAAGTAGAAGCCATCTTGCGTGTTATAAATGATATCCGCATCACAGATGGAAATACTATCACCCGGGATGTACTCTTTGATTGGGAGTACAACTTGAAGAAAGCTGAAGAACTTGGCTTCAATCTGAAGTGGCTTCGTCAAAAGATTGATGCTATCAGGAAAGCGGTGGAAGGTGGCACTCCTTTCACCACCAGTGATGCCGTGTTGAAGAAGATGGATGAAGTTGTTGAGCTGACCAAGAAGTTGGAGGCGGAGAAAGCTGCTTTGGAAGTCTTGGAGGATGCTGAAAAGTAGAAATCTTATTTTGCCGACTTTCTTTAGTTTTCTTTCCATGATATCTTAAACCTTGGACTTTTGAGAGATGCGAGGTTTTATTCTGGTCTTGATTTCTTGATTGGTTTTGGATTTTGAAATCGATCGTCTTGACCAGTGGACCGTCAGTCCCCAGTATTTTGTTAAGTCTCTCCCTTTCGTTTTCCCTTCTGGTGAGACCTAGATAGAAGACCCAGGTAGAAAAATTGATGTAAAGACCTAGGTGGTCGAAATTGGAGGTACCTTGATGAAGGATTTAGTGGAAAGACCTGGTGGACACCGCTCGACTGTGGAAGTCATGAATCCCGTCTAAGAATTGTTGCTTGTATGTTGTACGCTCTGGAAGCTGTAAGGACCTCATACAAGGTCGGAAGTCGATGCTTGACCCCAACTTTTGAAGCTAAGAGGCTGAATTATCTCATGAGAAAAGAATAATTCAATTTGGAGTTGTACATATCATCCAATGGAGCGTGCACATTTGTAATTTGTAATCCCGTACAGATTTTTCAGATTCCGTAGACCTGACGGTAAACGCCATATCTTTCAGCTCGTATGTCCGATTGATGCGCCCTTTTGGTATGTTGCATAAGAAACATAGACGAACATCTTTTGTTGAGGAAGTATTGTCCCATTCCTCACCCGTTGGTACGTTTTTGTAAACCCATGGCCTGGAGCATGTCGTATCTCATTTGTAGAGGCGATGAGAACATCTTGTAAAAGACTTTGACCTGTACCCGTCCGTCGTGCAAGCTTTAGGAAGATGTTCATGTTATCATGTATACATATATTACTATGAATCATTGGTTCTTAGAGAAGTCTGCTTCATGTGTAACACTTCAGAGAATGATTAGTTGATGAAGCCCCGAGGATGTTGCTTTTGAGACCGTTGTTGGTGCTGAGACCATGAATGATTAGGGATGGTGTTCCTCTAGAGATTATTGTTGATGTTGATACCATGGTTGAAGTTGCTCCAATGACGAAAAGGATAGAACCATGATTATAGATATAATCTTTGCTCCTCCATCCAGTGAGCCTTTTAAGAACTAGTTGATAAGTTGAGTGTCCCTAAGATGAAGGTGTACTGAGAGTTCAACCTGAATGCTCCTGAAAGCATAACTTTACCATGAACTGGATTTTTCAGTGAGTCGACGTTGTTGTGGTAGATAGCATCAGCAATTTGCATACTGAATGTGATTGGTGAAGAGAGGAAGTTCCTCAATCATGCAGGGGCTTGTGATGTGGAAAAATCCAGTTGATGAAGTTTCTCGGAATCACCTCAGGAGTTAGTGCCATCCATGTATGAATGATGTTGCATCTGCTTCGGAAGTCTTATCATGGGATAATGAAGACTTATAGATTGTAGATTAGTTACACTTTGATCATGCTGGTGTTGAATCAATGTGTCATCGTCGAGATATTTGTGTTGAAGCTGTACTATTTGATTGGGAGTACAATTTGATGGCTTCTTATATGCTTGAGCGTTGAAGCGTATATTCCTTAAGCATCGAATGTTTGATTATCTTGGCCCTGGAGTATCTTCCATTGATTCACCATCGCTTTCGTTGTGGTAGTGGGATTCGACACTTGTGCAGACATCAGAGCTTTCTGATTTTGTGGAACACATGGACTTGCAGGAGAAACACCCAAAGTGTTCTTTTCCATGTTTGGACATCATCTCGGTAATGAATGTTTCAGTGCTTGATTCGGATGAGCGTCAGATTCAACCACTTGGCAAAAATACTAATGTGGTGAAGCTACCATTCATAACATCTTGCAGAGTTGCTAGCAGAATTGAGTCCCCATGCTAGGATAGCATTTGAGGAGATAAATTGTAGTTGAAGGAAATCCTACACTACACCCCTCATATGATTACATTGTTAATCAACTCATTTTTAGGTTTACACTCTTAATTTTATTGATTAATCTTTGAATGTTCTTACAAGGAAAGATAAAGAAAATTAAGAATGATCTCTGCTCTGAACTTTCTCTCTCCTATTTACTTGTTTCTTACTCAAAAAAGACCCCCCCTCTTCTTTACAACTCGAACGACTATTTATAAGGAAATACATAGTGGATGACAGCTAATCTGTCCTTTATTTTCGGATATGGTCTGCGACATTCTCGCAACCTTACAAATGTTAATTTCGCAAACTCTCTAATCTTCGCAGGACTATCACATCTTTCTCGTGATCTTAGATGACGTCATTTATTTTATCATTTCTGAAATTGTTCTGCGACGCTGTTATGCTGTGTCATTGATAATTTCGCTGAAACATTGTCATTGCGAGATTCTGATCCTACATCTTGCCTCTTCTCATATCTTCTCTGCAAAGTAGAGAATGATGTGAGAAATGCCGCAGCTGTTCATCTTTTCATATTCTGCATTTATCACACGTATTCTTTCTCCATTTGTTTCTTGACACGTCTTCTGTAACCGCTACTTTTCAACCGCTCACGTCTCTTCGTCTTAATGGTGTTTATTTCTTCGAGTAAAAAATCTCCTTTATATACTCTCTTACTCTTCTTTCATTTTTCTTTTTACTTTCTCTTCTATTTTTATTCTCTCTCTCTGCAACTCTGTTATTCTTCTGCAATTCTGCTGCTGTAATTTTTTCTCCTTCAATCTCTTTTTTATTCATTCCCATACTCTATATTCAAACATGGCTCCAAGTGGTCATAGATATGAAAGTTTACAAGATGTCCAAAAAGATCTTGCTGATAAAGGTTTCACACTCTCCACCATTCCTGGTGAGAATGCCAAATCAATTCTTTCTGTCAACTTTTCTCTGATCATATTGTGATGATCAATCAATCATAATTTCGCTAGGTCAGATTCTCGCAGGTCTCCCTATTCCTCTTTATAACCCAGATCTTCCTTTATTTTATGAAATTCTCGCTCATCGGGATTTTCGCGAGCATCTTCCAACTGAGTGGGGACTGCATCCGTCTGATGCTAGAGTTCGCTAATCGTGGTGCTGGTAGAGGATCTCTTACTCCAAAGAACTTAGGGATCCTAAATTCGCAAACCTAGAGATAGTTGCTGAGAAATACACAGTAGCGAATTTCTTTGAGAACTATGAACTTATCTCCATGAAGAAAGAGAATACTCGCTGGGGTATTCTTAAAAAGGAAAGATAACATTGATGAAGCCAAAATTCTCATGCAAGATATTGACTGGCATTCTGGTAAAAACACAACTCCTCGCCAATCCAAAGATGATAAATGGTGTGTTTTTCCTTTAATGCTAAAGGACCCTACATTGCTGGGTCAAATGTTCTTCCTGCGAATCTCGCTGCTTATCAACCTTGGGTTTTCTCTTGGCCCGAAAGGAGAAAGAGGTATGTTTCTTCTTAACTCACTTTATATTTCTTTATTGTTTTATTATTCTGTTCGCTAACTCTTGCGACATTCCGCAGATCCAAAAACTGAAAGATAGTTATAACAGGACTGGGAAATCTAGTACTCTGTTAGCTCTTCGCTCATACACGATGAGGTAAGAAATTTTCTCTTATGATTTTATTCAATAGTACTATGTTTTCCATGCTTCCATTTCTTATTTCTATCTGTGTGTGAAGATTATTGCTGAAGTAGAAGAATCTGCGATGTTGCGAAGATTGGTGATAAAGGTAAAGGTGCTCTTCGCAGGGAAAAATCAACTGGTCCTCCTCCAAAGAAAAGGAAAGTTCGTTCTTCTTCTCCTTCAAATTCCTCCTAACGAAAATTCGAAAGTGACAAGGGTGATGAGGACAACGATGATCTTGCTGCAAGTGAAGATTCTCCACCTGAATCTTCTATGGCTAAGCTTTCTGGCCTCTTTTCTGATTCTCTACAAGGAATGGGAGATAGCCAATTCGCAAATACCTGCAAAGCTCTCGCTACCCTTTGCGATGTCCCTTTACTAGATGGTGATAGCTCTCTTCGTGGAGTTTCTAGATCAGTGACTCCCGACTTCTTGCATTCTCTCAATAGTCTGGTATACTTTTATCCTTTTACTTCTTCATTGTTATAACTCAAAATTTCTTTCTATATTAATATTTTTTATATTTTTCGCAGGCTGGAAAAGCTTCTTTTGTTGTTGCCTCAGATCTAGAGAGAAGACGCGAAAATCTTGAAAAGAAGAATCTTCAATTTCGCAAAAAGAATGAAGAATTGGAAGCTGAAGTTAAAGGTCTTCGCGAGAAAAATAGACAATTAGAAATTGATTCTTCTCGTATAAGAACAAAATTCTAGTCTTCAGCAAGCTAATAATCAGCTTTACGGTATGTTACTTTTCTCTTTTCCTTTATTCATTCATCCTGTTGTTTTATCTTATTTAAATGATCCTTTTTGCAGACATTTATGGTCTTTCTGATGAAGCTACCCTTCTTCGTTCATTTCCTAATGCCTTGGATAATGATACCCTTCTTGACGTCTTAACAATTCCTTAAATAGCTTCTCAAATGATAGAATTTCATCTCTTTCTCTAAATGAGCTTAGATCTAAATTTCGCCTCTTAGAAATTGATCATAGATCTAGTTTAGGCTTAGCCAACGATTTAAGCGTCTCCTTATTGATTAAAGAGAAAACCAATGAGTTAAGAACCAAAATTAGCGGTCTCATAGATGATAAGGATCGTATCTCTGATCAAGGTGCCAAGGCTTTGGCGAAATTCCAAGAGGCTCTCCTTGAAGTTCAACTTGAACGAGATGAAGCTAACCGCAAGAATATGAACTCTGCGAAAGGGAAAATCAAATTCGTTCTCGTCTTCTATAAGTAGTGAGGATGAATTTGTTTGGGCTGCGAAAATTTAGATGATGCTAGAAAAGATTTAGGCGTAAATGTTAGTCTCCAAGTTGAACATACAGCCTTGATTAGAGATATGATTTCTGACAGAGAAGGTTGCTAACTGCTCTTCTTTACTAATCTTTTGCTTCTTATGAATTCTCATCAAGTTAATAATTGATTGTCTTTTGTTCGCAGATTCTGAAAATAATATCGTGAAAAGATTGAAGAACTTGAAGCTGAAAAGGAGGAACTCGCAAAGAATCTTTCTTCTCGCAACGACAAGTATTCTAGATTAAAGAATCAAATCAAGATCACTGTTGCGAATTTTAAGAATGACGCTATGCATTTTCGCAATCAAACATCCAAATGGTTTGTGATGATCATAATATCCCACATTCTGATTATCCTTGTCTTTTAGAAGAAATCCCACAGAATACTCCCAGTTTGATTATCTCTGATAGCGAAGCTGACGATGAAGAATCTGATAGTGATGGAAGTTCTGATGGTGATGAAGATTCTGACGCAGACGAAAGGAAAAACAAGTCTGATGAAGATAATGAAGGATTAACCAAGAAATAGTCTTTACTTCTTTCTTTGATTCTTTGTAATACTTGTACATTTATTTCTTCTTTCTGTATATTTGTGTTTCTTTCATTTTGACCTGCATTAATTAAAACAATTCTTCTTTGCAATACAGTTAATCAATATAATCATTAATTCTTGAATCTTTGAGTAAATCTCTCATATGGAGACAAATAACATTTTCTAATTTCATACATTCCCATACTTGCCTCTGTTATTTGAATCCAAATGAGAGATTTCATAAAAAAATTATTGTAATTAACTTTCGCAAAATCTCATTCCTGTGTGGTCTTATTTTGCCTTCCTAATTAAAGGTCTTATTATGCCACCTCTTGTCATTGCGACAAAATCGCAGGACGTCCTTGCACTTTCATGCAAAAACCCATTGATCTTGCCTTAACTTTTTCTTTTGTATTATGGCCTCTTCAGGAATGTTGCGACAATATGACAGGCCTAAATATTCTTGCGAAAATAAAGCCCCATGACATTGCCGTCTTGCGACGAAATCGCAGGACGTCTTCGCACTTTCATGCGAAAACCCATTGATCTCGTCTTATCTTTTCTTTTGTATTATTGCCTCTTCAGGATTGTTGCACAAATATGACAAGCCTTAATATCCTTGCGAATAAAAAGCCTCATGACATTTGCGTCTTAAGACACTTATCAGCTCCCTAATGGAGGGTGCCGCCCTTATCTCCCCCTGGTTGCCCCTTCAAGGAGGCGTACTTCTACCATACAAGGTTAGCTCCTCCCATCCAGTCTTAACAACAACCAGTTGTTTTCGCAGCCTCTTATCCCTTTTACCTATAGGGCTTATGGTTACGAGACTGCACCCTAAGTGGGGTTTTCTTCAGGCCGAGTGCAGTATAAGCCAAGACTTGTCAAGAATGGCAAAGTACGCTTCAAACGTCTGGCACTCTTGACTCAACCGTGTACCTCGGCGCCTTGATCAGATCTGCACTCCTTGGGAGAGTCCTTATTACCTTAGTCGCCCAACCTAAGTCATATGCTTAAGTTGAGAATCCAAGGTGCCTCTCCCGGATGGGCTTCATTGACCCCAAATCTCCATGACTCAGGTTCCGGTGGCGGTGTAGCCTTTCCCTGAGTCATGCAATAGGTACCCCCTTATATGACGTACTTTAGGTCTTACATTTGCCTCTTGCGAAATTGTATTCGCGAACTAGGGTGTACGCCATAAAGGTTCGCCTCTTTCTTTTGTCATTTTCTCTGATTATTTTCTGTAAAATTCATTATCTCTGCGAGAGTCTCGCAAATCATATTGTATCTGAATTTCGCAATCTCAATTTTTTTCAATCAAATGTATTTTTGAGAATTTTACTTATTGCGAGAGTATCGCAACAACTTAATCATTCATACATTTCTTGTTTTTATTACCTTTGTCATCCTCTGCTTCTTTATTATTTTCTGCTACTGCTTCCTTGGTAGTGGTATGTTCATTATTTTATTCTGAGCTAGCATTAATTTCGCAACATCTCTTCTCCTTTCCTTTCGATTGTATCCACCATCAACCTCTCACTTCTTTGTGTCTTTGATTTTGTGTCGCCATTTTCCTTCTTGTTTGCTCTTCCTTCGCAAGATTCTATCTCAGTTTCGTAACATCTTTCCTTCAACCCAATCTCCCTTTATGATTCCTACACCACTGGGGTGAGGGAATTTGATGCTGGTGAAAGTTGAAGCTACACCTAGAATCCCATGTAGCCAAGGTCGACCAATTAACGCATTGTAGGGTGATTCTACATCAACGACACAGAATAAGATTTCAGAAGATATTCCCTTCAATGGAATTCGCATAGTAACCTCCCCTTTAGGCTTGTTAGCAGTACCATTAAAACCATATATCTTATATGTTGATGGTATAAGATCATCATCTCTTCCACCCATGGTTTTATAAGTATGATAAAATAAGATGTTCACAGAGCTTCCAGTATCGATTAGAATTCTATTGATTGCCCATGAATCTTCAGCTTCATCATCCTCATTCTTTCGGTTTTGGATTAATTTCTAATTTTACCAATGGATTGTCATGCACCTCTTCTCCTTCGGGAATTTCTTCTGCGGTAAAAGAAATGATCTGTTTCTGCCATTCCTCTAGTGGCGAGATTTTCGCAATATTCATAATTTCTCTTCCATCATTATCTCTTGCGAACACTCTACTCAAAACATTATCATGAAAATCTTCAATTGTCTTATATGAATGTACGATAGAGTGACAGAATAGTTTTTTGCTTTTGCACCAACTTCTATGAAGAATGTTTCTTTTTTTTCATCGTATTCACTTTGTGATGTTCTGGTGGTGGTGGCAGTGGTTGAGATTGGACCCTACCAGAAAGTCGTTTAGTTTTCCTTGATCTATCATTCTCAAAATAATTCTTTTACATTTCTGCAATCATTTGTGGTATGTCCATGAAAATGATGATAAGAACAAAATTCATGACTTCTGTGGTTTGGAGGTGGTTCCGTTCCCATGTTCCATGGTGTTGGTATATTCTCCATCAAGATTATAGCTTCCCATATCTTCTCCACACTTGCATTTAGAGGTGGCATCTTGATTTCTTCCCATACTACCTTGTGACCTCCTTGTCCTCTATTATAGTTTGTCTTTGACCTCCATAAGTTTCTTGCGGTTGATCGAGTCTTTGAATCTTGTTATTTCCTCCACGATTGTAGAAATTTCTCTTTCATACTCTTCTTGATCTCGGCTCCCATAGCTACCATTTCTGTTGATTGTTACTTGTCACCTTTCTTGTTGTACTTGCGAAGTATTCGCCACTGTGTTTATTAGCTTGGGTAATAAGCTTGCATTCGCTGTTTGTGAGCTGGTGTTCGCAACTGGATATGATTCCATTTCATTTTGTTTCCTCTAGCAATGTATTCTTCTTGAAGTTCTCGCAAGTCATTGTGATCGTATTCTTGACTCTGAAAATTTGGACATACAATAGGTTTGTTGCAAACATAGCATTGATAAATGATAATATAAGATATCTCTCATCTACACGGCCAGCCATTTCGCTACACATAGTTCTCCATCTTTTAGTCAGTGTTTCAAACTTTCGCCAATCCTTTGTTTTAATCCAAACACATCTTCTATACCAGGTCGCGAGGAATTATTACTTATATATGCCCCAAGAATGTAGTCTGCAAATGATTGAAGGAGGTTATTGTGTTCTTTGGTAACCTTCAAACCATTTTAACGCTCTCCTGTTAAGCTGGATGCGAAATATTTGCACAATACGCATCATGATTTTCCCATTGTAACATGCACCTCACATAGGCTTTAATGTTGAATTGCACAAGTTGTTCCATCAAAAATGCTGGTTAATGCGGGCAAATTGCATTTCGGTGGTATTCCTCCTAATTGTACTTCCCTTGTAAATGGAGTTTTCGCAGCTTCTTCTATTGCTTCATCCAATTGTCTTCTACCTACTTCTCCTCTATTATTTAGCATTCCTCTCATTTCTTCTAATTATTTCAAGATTTGTTTATTTACACCTGAATCTTGATCCATTGGTATTTTTAACTTCGTCTCTCTTCTTCCGCGTTCATGTCTATCTTCTCTCGCGAAATTTTGCATTTCTTCTTCATTATCCTCATCTCGTCTTCTTCTGCGTGTCTCTTCCTCATATCTATCTTGAATTCGCATATGATGATGCCTTTCATTTTCCCCTCCATGATTTTGTTCATTTCTTATCAATTCAACTCGCTGTCTTTCAGCCATCCTCTTTACTCTATCATACTCCTCATTGAGATCACCGTTATTCCGATTTTGTGTACGTCTTCTTTCTCGATTATCATGATTGTTCTGGAGAATTGTCTCCTGAAGCTCTTGTTCTTCCATTTCCGCTCTCAATCTTTCACGTTTGCAGATTAAACGTGCTTGTTCAGCATAATGTCTTTCAATTTCTTCTTCAATTGTCTGTTGATTTCTTTGAGTTTCTCTCACATGTAAAATTCTTCTTCCTTCTTCTCGATTTCCTTCGCCATCTTGGTCATTTCGTCCTTGATGTTGTTCGTTCTCTTGATTTCCACCATTTTGCCTATCATCAAAAGTTTCATTTTGTGGAACGTAACGATCATCAGCTCTTTCTCTATTTTCGCGATATTCTTCATTAGGATTTGATATTTCTTCTTGAATATTGTTTCCAGCATTGATTGTGGGTGAGTTTCGCCTCATTTCTCTTCTAGTCGATCTTGAATATGATTTTGTAATACTTCTCGATCTTCTATTCTGTAATCTTATATTCTCCATCCTTAATTCGTGATTTTGCCTTGTTAAATTTGCACGTTCTTCTGCCTCATCTCTTCTTTCTTCATGTATTCTTCGTCTCAACGTTTCTAATGCTCCATTTTCCTCATCTCCATGAATTATTCCTTCATCTACTTCTTGATTTCTCTCTTCCTGTCTATAATTTCTGTTTTGTTGCTCTTCTTCTACTTATTCTGCCGAATTTGATTGCCAAGTGTGTATGCTCACCCTATCATAATATGTATTCCTCCCTTGAACTAGTGTTTGTTGAATTGGTGGTTGAATTTGATTTTCTCTATTACTTCTCATTCTAGTAGATTCTCCCATTTCACTTCTTTCTCTTCCAGCAATTCTTTTGCTTCTTCTAACAGTAGTCGGTTGTTCGGATGTATTTCTTCTTCTAGACATTTTTTCAATGTTAACAATATTGCAAGAAATTATGGAAAATTCTTAATCAATCACTCTAAATTTTCACAAATCTCAATATCAATCTTCAGCTTTTTCTAAAATAATCTTCAACACCTCCCTATTTCTAGCGCCCTTATGTAGTTGCAGGAAATCCTACACTACACCCCTCATATGATTTCATTGTTAATCAACTCATTTTTAGGTTTACACTCTTAATTTTATTGATTAATATTTGAATGTTCTTACAAGGAAAGATAAAGAAAATCAAGAATGATCTCTGCTCTGAACTTTCTCTCTCCTATTTACTTGTTTCTTACTTAAAAAAGACCCCCCTCCTCTTCTTTACACTCGAACGACTATTTATAAGGAAATACATAGTGGATGACAGCTAATCTGTCCTTTATTTTCGGATATGGTCTGCGACATTCTCGCAATCTTACAAATGTTAATTTCGCAGACTCTCTAATCTTCGCAGGACTATCATATCTTTCTCGTGATCTTAGATGACGTCATTTATTTTATCATTTCTGAAATTATTCTGTGACGCTGTTATGTTGTGTCATTGATAATTTCTCTGAAACATTGTCATTGCGAAATTCTGATCCTATATAAATGATACAAACATGGGATGAGACTTGCCTGAGTGCGGAACCACTTGATGGATGTATATGCATCTTTTGCTGGTTCTTGCTTCAACCTCGTCAAAGTTTGAAATTCCTCCAAGTACTCTGATAATGGAATGTCTGTCAAATCTTCTGGATCAGAACTTTCTTCGTTGAAGAGACGTGTAACCAAAGGCGCTCTGTAAGTACCCATATTTTCAGCGTGGATCCACGCTCGTCTGAAGGACATGTCATTTCCTGGATCTTCCTGATTATGTGAAACTTGGTTTCCGAGCGCTCCTTCAAGGTCTCTGATTGAGATGGGAGCAAGAGTAGCTTCTTGTCGACTTATGCCTGCGGCTCTGAGGTTTTCAGTGGAATGATGTTGATAGCGGTGCCGGCATCGATCAACGTTCTTCCAAATTCGTTTCTTCGACTGTGGTAAGCAGTCCCCAGTCGTACATCTCTTTGTTTGTGGTTGGAGGCTCAAGAAGTATTTCCTAAATGGACTTCTTGACACGATGTAATTCAGTGCTGTGAACATGTCTCTCTTTTGTTCCTTCGACGGATAGAACAATTCACGTTCGACCAAGGATTGAACTTCCTCTTTGATAGGTTGTTCAGAGAGTGTAAATTTTATGATTGGGAGAGGATTCTTGTGTACTCCTCCAGTGCCCAGTTGAAGCTATTGTGGAGAAACCTTCTCTTTGGTGACGTGCTTCAAAATATTGCAGTTACTTGTCGAATGATTGATAAATCTATGAAGGTGACAGTACCTTGGATTCTTCATGTTGGATCTCTATGATGAGCAACAGTTTGATTGCACCGTCTTGAACCCAGACTTCCTGTAACTCGATCACTTCTTCATGAGAAGTTTAGTCTGTCCGATCATTTTCCCGTTCGTTGATGCCAGGTCGAGGTTTGTGCAAGATTGGTTATCCTTCCGTGACGCTTTTGTAGGAAGAGGTGTTGGATGTCGCATGTTTGAGCAAAAGCTTTCCTTTTTCTTCCTTGAGCAACAACGTTCATGGAAGGTTGGACATCGTACTATTTGTTGATCAGGCGTCGGCTGCTCCGAGGTTCCTCGACCTTGTAGATTTTTCTCTGTAAAGAAGGTGTAGTAGTCGCTGATCGTTTTAGCTGCTTCATGAAGTTCTGAGAAAGTGTGGAACCGGAGGTTTTCCAGCGAGGCTCTGTAGACCGGGATCATTATGTTGATGCATAAGTCTACAAGTTGTTGTTATGTGATGTTGGGGTCGTTGTAGTCCAAGGCTTGAAATGAAGAAGTATTTTCTGTAGAAAGCATTAATCCTCTCTCCCCAATCGGTAATACTTCCCGGTGCGATGTTTTTGAACCAGGTGTATTCTCTGCCTGTCATAGACCTTGAAAATTCCTTCAGACGGACGACATGTTGTGCTCGTGTTTGCTCAATAATTCCAGAAATTGAGAAATATGTTTTTAAGTATTGCATGTTCCATCATAAAGAATGAATGTTGGAGCGGTATAACCTTTTGGAAGAGGAATCCTATGTATGGCAGCAAGATATGAAGGTTGGTGAAGATGGATAGATGATGCCTTGTATTTTCCTCGATCCTCAAAAAGTGCTCCAGGTCTTCACGAGTGGTGAAACTTGCAGGTTCCATTGCTGGAGAGTCATCTGCAGCTTTTCAGAATTCTTCATCATGTACAACATGGATTGGAGAGATTTCAGGATCGGCAGTTGAAGATGTTTCTTTAGATTTTCCTTTCTCGCGTTGAGGCTGAGTTCGTTTAGACGCAAGATTGTCTGTGAGAGTTTTGAGATAAGCACACAACTTTTTCTTGTGCTGCAACTACGTCAGTCCGAACCTTCATGAGATCAACTATGGTAGGCTGATTTCATCTGGTTTCTTCAAGAGATCAACCGAAGAATGGATTGTTGATGGCGCCAGTGCCATCACTTGCAAGGGTGATCACTGGAGCATCATTGCTTGGAGGAGTATTAGTAGCAGGTTGCGCTGGAGGAGTGGTATTATTGGTACCACTAGATCTTGCAATGTTAAGGTTGGGTGTTGAACCCGAGTTGGTAATTGAACCAGACCTAAGATCGACCATCTTTGTGAGAACTGAGATTGCAACCGAGAGAATAATCTCCCACTGTGGTCGCCAATCTGTGGATGGGGAAAAACGATTTGATGGTTTTTAAGGAATTGAGGAGACGACCGTACGGAGGAGACTCATCGAAACGAGAGAAATGTTAAACCTCACACAGATGCCCAGCTGCAAAGGGGGTGCTTTAGATTCGAGAGATCAATCTGTAGTACTCCGACCTAAATCAAGACAATGACCGTTCCAGAGTAAATTCGGTCACAAGAGAGGATGGGTTGATCTGTAGCAGGGAAGCTGAGAAATGTGTGAGATCAATGGTGATCGAGATTGTGGGTGTGTGAATTCTGAATATGATAAGCTCTGAATGATTGAAATTGCTCAATTGAGAGTAGTTGCTCAATTGATGAGTTGATGATCTCGTGTTGTCGATGAGACGTGAGATTGATGATACTGTTGATGCTATCCTTCAATCATGATTCAGAGACTTATTTATATTGTTGGAATTTTAGACACCATGATCCCATGAAGTGTGACAGTTGATGGAATCAAGGAGTGGGGAAGTGGAGATCGTGTTTGAAACCAGTTGCTCAACGTGTGGAGACTTGGTCGATTTTCCACCCACTACCTCGTGAATTCCTTCAATTGACTGCACGACTTGCTCACGTTCCATCGTGTGTTTGAACACACGTGCCGTAGAACACTAGACCAAAACCCTAAGTGATATCCCCCCAAGTGACACGATTGACGTCTCCTAGTTTGTTAGTCAATTGATGACTTCGTGGTTTGATGGGACGATGAGTCCATGTAGTTGCTGAGTGTCGAACATGATGTTCTGAAACTCATGAATTGAACATGTCATGAGACAGAGGTATAATTCTTACGATGAAGTGAGCAAGTATTGCTCATTCGGTGGATCGTTGAATATTGATTGTTGAACCAATATTCCTTGGTTTGAAAAAATATTTATCATCTGAGCAAGTGTTGCTCATGTGATGAATTGTTGAATATTTGATCGTCTGAGCATGTCATGCTCATCTCATGGATTATTGGCAGCGTACCAAAAATATTAATTAGAATACTGGTCGTTGAACCGAGCATAATTAATAAAATTAATGACCATGAGGCCGTCATAAAATTATTAATGTTGGAATCTGGAATGATGATCCTTGGATTCAAAAACCCTAATTTGATCAATTGATGATCAATTCATGGTTCGTCTGAAGTTTAACCATGAGAAGAAGGAGGGAGCGACTACATGGGACCGTGGATCAACCATGTAGTGTCCATATGCTCACGTGAGCAAATACGAAGAAATCCTGAAGAGTTGACAATTTGTTGGTGGAAGAATGATTAAATGATGGCTTAATCAAAAATGCTCGTCTGAGCCTTAGGTGAGAAAACCTAATTAATTATGACGAGGCGAGGGACGGACCATGGAGTCATGAAACCGTCCCTGGGTTGTCACGTGACCGCCTTCCGATCACTTCATGAAAATCCAAAGTGTTTGGAAGAGTCTTGGACCTAATACAAGCAATTGTGCAAATTAGGTCAAAACTGTGAAAATTGATGGGACCGGCTTCGGTGATCCAAAGAGCCAATCTTGGTCGGTCAAGATAGCGTGCTCGTGTTCCCAAGGCGTCCGCGTCTCAGTCCTGAGAATTTTGATATTTTTTGGCGTGCAATTGAGCATATATTCGAGAAAATATGCCAAAATTAGGGTTTCGACGAAACTGAGGAAAACACCATGAGATGATGAAAAATAATTATAAAATAAGGAATGAGGAGGCGTGGGACCTCCATGGTCAAGGCATGGTCGGCCGGTCGTGACCACGGTCCCGTGGTGCCTTTTCCTTAATTTTATAATATTTTGATGATTTTATGAAAAAATCATGAATTTTGAGAAATTTGATGAATTTAGGGAGTTTCCATGAATTGAAGGAGTTTTCATGAGTTCATGGAAGAAAAATATTAAAATAATAAAAACACGGGCGTGTGGGACCATGGAGGCACGGCCTCCCGACTATGGACCGGTCCCACAAGTTTTTCATAATTTTTTAATATTTTTAGGTATTTTTGATGATTTGAGGGAATTTTTCCTAATTTGAGAGAAATTCCATGAAATCAAGGAGTTTTTCATGAAATTAGAGAAATAATAATAATAATAAGAAAATAATAAGAAACCGTGAGGTATGGGGCCGGCTGGGACCAAGGCATGGCCGGTTGGCCAATGGTCACTCCCCACGCTCCTTTCCTTAATTTTATATTATTTTTATGGATTTATGGAAGTACCATGAAACCGAGGAGTTTCCTCGAGACGGAGGAAATTTGATCAGATGAGAGAATTATCATCAAATCACGGAAAATAATAAAAATGTATTAAAAATATAAAACTGGCGTGGAACTGACCACGGCACGGTCGGTAGGTCGTGTGTCCGTGTTCCCAGCGCCTTGGTCAATATTTTTAATTATTTATTATTTTCTTCCATATTTTGCATAGGTTCATCGTTTCGTTGTATTTTGAAATACTCGTTCGTACGGTGACTATTAGTGCATCGTCGTTGAATACACTTTCACCATTTGAATCGGGGCTTATTTAGAGGTAGCTCAGACGCCCGGTTGTTGATTATTTATTACTAATTGTGGAATTCAGTGAAAAATAATTTGTAAAACTGAGTAATAAGATGTTTATAATTAATTCATAGGATCAGCTGAGGATTCGACTATGAATTCAGAATAATAAAGTGAGCATTACCATTCCATGGGATCGTATATTCGAACATAGAATCGAAGTAATTAAGATTTTTCTATTACCATTTATGAGACCAGTTGTGGATTCGATCATGAAATCGGAGTAATGAGATAATATAGTTATTGTTATTATATGAGATCAAGCCGTGGATTCGATCATAGAATCAGAACAATTGTTTATTGCCATTCCGTGGGACCAGTCGCAGATTCGACCATGGAATAGAAGCAATTGTTATTGCCATTCCATGGGACCAGTCGTGGATTCAACCATCGAATAAGAGCAACTGTAATTAGGAATAATTAACTTTGTGGCTCTATACTAGCAGAGCAAGCTGTCTAGAAACATTAAATATCCCGATATGAGCTTGTCGGTAAGTCATATCCTTTATATAGTCAGGGTAAACTCGTTGTTTGTTCCTGAAGACGTTATCGCTCTATACTAGAAGATCAAGCTGTCTAGGAGCCTTCCATCTCGTGATACTATATAGAAATAATCACTGAAAGTATTCAGTATTCATGAGATATGTCGTTGTCCAGTTGTGAGACTACATATCTTCATGTACTCTTAGAGAAAGTACTCTCCGTTGAGAATTCGATGAGAGACCCGTGTCTCGATACTCATGTCTGATTGCTGGATCAGAGCTTCGTATAATTATGAGTTTACGATTTTAGCCCTTGTCGAAAATCCACCATCTACACTTATATATAGATGGTATAAGATCATCATCTCTTCCTCCCATAGTTTTATAAGTATGATAGAATAAGATGTTCACAAGGCTTCTGGTATCGATTAGAATCCTATTAATTGCCTATGAGTCTTCAGCTTCATCATCTTCATCTTCTTTCGGTTTTGGATTAATTTCTAATTTTACCACTAATGGATTGTCATGTACTTCTCCACCTTCAGGGACTTCTTCTGCGGTAAAAGAAATAGTCTGTTTTTGTCATTCCTCTAGCGACGAGATTTTCGCAATATTCATAATTTCTCTTCCATCATTGTCTCTTGCGAACACTCTACTCAAAACATTGTCATGAAAATCTTCAACTGTCTTGTATGAATGTACGATAGAGTGACAAAATAGATTTTTTGCTTTTGCTCCAACTTCTACGAATAATGTTTCCTTCTCTTTTACCGTGTTTACTCTGTGATGCTCTGTTGGTGGTGGTAGTAATGGTTGAGATTGTGGGTGCCCTACCAGAAAGTGGTTTAGTTTTCCTTGATCTATCATTCTCAGAATAATTCTCTTTACATTTCTGCAATCATTTGTAGTATGTCCGTGAAAATGATGATAAGAACAGAACTCATGACTTCTGCGGCTTTGAGGTGGTTCCGTTCCCATGTTCCATGGTGTTGGTATATTCTCCATCAAAATTACAGCTTCCCATATTTTCTCCACACTTGCATTCAGAGGTGGCATCTTGATTTCTTCCCATACTACCTTGTGACCTCCCTGTCCTCTATTATAATTTTGTCTTTGACCTCCATAAGTTTCTTGCGGCTGATCAAGTGTTTGAATCTTATTATTTCCACCACGAATGTAGAAATTTCTTTCTCTTTCATACTCCTCTTGATCTCGGTTTCCCATAGCCACCAGTTTCTGTTGGTTGTTGCCCGTAATCTTTTCTTGTTGTACTCGCGAAGTGCTCGCCATTGTGTTTATTAGTTTAGGTAATAAGCTTGCATTCGCCGCTTGTGAATTGGTGTTCGCAAATGGGTATGATTCCATTTCATTTTGTCTTTCCTCTAGAGCAATGTACTCTTCCTGAAGTTCTCGCAGTTCGGTCATTGTGATGGTATTCTTGACTCTGAAAATTTGGACATATAATAGATTGGTTGCGAACATAGCATTGATAAATGATAAGATAAGATATCTCTCATCCACACGGCCAGCCATCTCACTACACATAGTCCTCCACCTTTTGGTTAGATGCTTCAGACTTTCGCCAATCCTTTGTTTTAATCCAAACACATCTTCAATACCAGGTCGCGAAGAATTATTTCTTATATATGCCCCCAAGAATGTGGTCTGCAAATGGTTGAAAGATGTTATTGTATTTTTTCGTAGACCTTCGAACCATTTTAACGCCTCTCCTGTTAGAATGTATGCAAAATATTTGCACAATACGGCATCATGATTTTCCCACTGTAACATGCATCTCACAGGCTTTAATGTGT
The DNA here is from genome assembly GCF_003573695.1 of Papaver somniferum. Classification (NCBI taxonomy): domain Eukaryota; kingdom Viridiplantae; phylum Streptophyta; class Magnoliopsida; order Ranunculales; family Papaveraceae; genus Papaver; species Papaver somniferum. The sequence continues at coordinate 90,161,399 of NC_039364.1, forward strand.
TGAATTGCACAAGTTGTTCCATCAAAGATGTTGGTTAATGCGGGCAAATTGCATTTCGGAGGTATTCCTCCTAGTTATACTTCTTTTGTAAATGGAGTTTTCACAGCTTCTTCTATAGCTTCATCTAATTGTCTTCTGCCTACTTCTCCTCTATTATTTAGCATTCCTCTCATTTCTTCCAATTCTTTTAAGATTTGTTCATTTGCGCCTGAATTTTGATCCATTGGTCTTTTTATTTTCGCCTCCCTTCTTCTGCGTTCATGTCTTTCTTCTCTCGCAAAATTTTGCACTTCTTCTTCATCATCCTCATCTCGTCTTCTCCTGCGATTATCTTCCTCATCTCTATCTTGAATTCGCATATGATGATGCCTTTCATTTTCCCCTCCATGATTTTGTTCATTTCTTATCAATTCCATTCGATGTCTTTCAGCCATCCTCTGTACTCTATCATACTCTTCATTGAGATTACCGTTATTCTGGTTTTGTGTACGCCTTCTTTCTCGATTGTCGTGATTGTTCTGGCGAATTGTCTCCTGAAGCTCTTGTTCTTCCATTTCCGCTCTCAATCTTTCACGTTCGCATAAACATGCTTTTTCAGCATAAGTTCTTTCAATTTCTTCTTCAATCGTTTGTTGATTTCTTTGATCTTCTCTCTCATGTAAAATTCTCCTTCCTTCCTCTCGATTCTCTTCGCCATCTTGATTATTTCGTCCCTGACGTTGTTTATTCTCTTGATTTCTATCATTTTTCCTATCATCAAAAGTTTCATTTTGTGGAACGTAACGATCATCAGTCCTTTCTCTATCTTCGCGATGTTCTTCATTAGGATTTGGTATTTCTTCTCGAATATTATTTTCAGCATTAACTGTGGGTGAATTTCGCCTCATTTCTCTTCTAGTCGATCTTGAATATGATCTTGTAATACTTCTCGATCTTCTACTATGTAGTCTCATATTTTCCATCCTCAATTCGTGATTTTTCCTTGTTAGATTTGCACGTTCTTCCGCCTCAATTCTTCTTTCTTCATGTATTCTTCGTCTCAGCGTTTCTAACGCTCCAATTTCCTCATCTCCATGAATTATTCCTTCATCTGCTTCTTGATTTCTCTCTACCTGTCTATGGTTCCTGGTTTGCTGCTCTTCTTCTATTTCTTCTGCTGAATTTGATCGCCAAGTGTGTATGCTCACTCTATCATAATCAGTAGTCCTATTTTGTACCGGTGTTTGTTGAACTGGTTGTTGAATTTTATTTTCTCCACCATTTCTCCTTCTAGTAGAATCTCCCATTTCACTTCTCCCCCTTCCAGTAAGTCTTTTACTTCTTCTTCTAGCAGTTGTTGGTTGTTCTGATACATTTCTCCTTCTAGCCATTCTTTCAATACTAACAAATTGTAAGAGATTATGTAAGTTTTTCACCAATTACTTTCAATTCTAATAAATCACAATATTAATCTTCAACTTTTTCTAGAACAATCTTCAATCTTCAACTCCCTGTTTCTAGCGCCATTATGTAGTTGCAGGAAATCCTACACTACACCCCTCATAAGATTTCATTAACATTCAACTCGTTTTTGGATTAACAATCTTAATTTTATTGATGAATATTTGAACAATCTTACAAGAAAAGATAAAGGAATTCAGAATAATCACTACTCAAGATTTTATCTCTCCTATTTACTTGCTTCTCACTCAAAAAAAATCTCCCTCTTTTTCTTTACAACTGAATGACTATTTATAGGGAAATACATAGTGGATGACAGCTAATCTGTCCTTTATTTTCGGATATGGTTTGCGACATTCTCGCAACCTTACAAATGTTAATCTCGCAAACTCCCTAATTTTCGCAGGACTATCACATTTTTCTCATGATTTAGCTAACGTCGTTTATTATGTCATTTCTGAAGTTGTTCTGCGACACTGTTGTGTTGTGTTGTGTTGTTAATAATTTCGCTGAGGCATTATTGCTGCGAGATTCTGATCCTACACCTAACGTATCTTTCAAGTCGTGCATATTGAAAACATAACTGCGAAGCTTTGAATGATTATACTCTAGTTAGACATAGTATTAAGGAATTACAATACGAAGTATAACGTCTATCTTTTGAACTTCGTATATAAGACATCAACATAATACGGTGAATGCTATTGTGATTATGTGTATGGGTATGGGTGAATATTTCGTCCTAGGAAACAATGTTTTACATTCATTTAAAGGAAGTACAATTCATAAAATTGCTTTATGAATCGAAAGGGAAATCGCTAGGCTTATTGGTATTGTTATCCATTGCAAATCTTTGGATTCCCAATATGTGTGTTTAGTATAACCGCTCATAACTTGTTTATGTATCTTGGTAAAACTATTCACAAGGCCTGACTTTTGTATTGGTATGACTTTTATTAGTGAAACCGATCTTAAGTAATCACCTGAGATGGTATGATCGATATTTGTAACTAGTGTGACCATTCTTAGTCATTGGGTGACCGATCCTAGAACTTGGTTGGGACTAATCACAAGATGGTAATAGATCCTTGTAGTAGGTTAATAAGTTTTAGTAATTGGTGTGACCGATCCTATAACTTGTGCAACCGAATACAAGTTTATACCATATATATGTGGTAACCAATCCTAGTACCTAGTCAACCAACTTTTGGTAACTAGTGTGACCGATCTTAGTACCCACATGGAGGAAGAACCGAAGCTTGTTTTGGTAGAACCGTTAAACCCATTAATGGTGATTGAATGTTTTTGATCAATCATATAGTTCTTGGAAATCAGATGAACCAATTCTAAACTTGTTTGGAAGTGTGGCAAATCGGTTCCAAGATTGTGAATATGAAAAGGATTTACAAAGTAAAGATGTCGACATACTTTGAACATGTGCAGTAACTCTTATCTTTTATTGTTAAAAGATATTTCTTAATAGCTAAAGGAGAATCCCGGATCTAAATAAATTGAGAATCTTTTAATTAAGGTTTTTACTTTTATATGCTTTTAATTTCCAGCAATTAAAATGCATATCTTTAGAAAATAAAAATTGGTAATGTGCATTTACTGGAGATTTTGTACTGAGATTTTGGTCATTATTTGGACAGAGCATTTTCAAGAATTATGAAAACCGAATTTGGAAATATATTGCATATCTTGAGAATACTTTCGGTTTTGGAAATTCCTTGGTGTCCAAACTTCCTTGGTCTATAAATATTAAAGCTTGAATTTCAAGCAAACTAATCCTTGGGGCCAGTAAAACTACCTAGTTGTGTTGTTACTGGTGGAGTCGTCTATTCGGAGAGGAAAGTACTCTAATTAGGTGAAATCTCTTACGACCGCTCGTTTTAAGACTTCTTTGGGATTGGGAAGCTCTACGAGTACCGTTGGTGGGAAACTAGATAATTGCAGTTTATTATTAGTTTTCGATTTATTTGATTGACTAACGGTGGCTGAAATTTGATTGAACCTAGTTTGTTTATGCTTGAAAATCTTCTCTTCCGATATAATATTCACTCAAACTAGATCGAAGTTTCGACGGGGATCTTAGACTGTTTGTAGATATAAATACGTATTGTGATAATCCATTGTTAACAGACTCCGTTCTGTGTGTGATTGATCACAAGAGATTCAAGTTGATTGTGTGTAGGTGTTTATTGAAGATCTAAGAAGAGTTGAAGACAAAGAAGATTGCTTGTTTGAGTTCATATTCTTTGGTGTGCACAAAACTTGATCGGTTGGGGATCCAACTATAATCGGTTTATCTTTGTGATAACCTTGATTGATTGGTTGAGTAGATCGGCATCAATATATTGTCTTTGTAACTAAGAAGTATTGATTGTGAAATCTAGGCAATTACTTTGGTAGTTGTATTGAGATAGATCTAAGAACTTAACAAAGGAGTTTATTGGGATAAACGGAAGATCCTTTTGTCGAACTCATATCACTTGTTTGAAAAGAGCTGTTACCGAACAGATTTGTTGTTCCTTTACTGTTTGGAATACGAACCAAAGGAATTGTTCCAAGTGCGTGACTAATTACGATTTGGAGGCGCATGGATATGTAGATGGTGGATTTTCGACAAAGGCTAAATTCGTAAACTCATAATTATACGAAGCTCTGATTCAGCAATCAGACGTGAGTATCGAGACACGGGTCTCTCATCGAATTCTCAACGGAGAGTACTTTCTCTCAGAGTACATGTAGATATGTAGTCTCACGACTGGACAACGACATATCTCATGAATACTGAATACTTTTAGTGATTATTTCTATATAGCATTACGAGATGGACGACTCCTAGACAGCTTGCTCTGCTAGTATAGAACGATAACGTCTTCAGGAACAAACAACAAGTTTACCCTGACTATATAAAGGATATGACTTACCGACAAGCTCATATCGGGATAATTAGTGCTCCTAGACAGCTTGCTCTGCTAGTATAGAGCCACAAAGTTAATTATTCCTAATTAAGATTAATTCTGCCGTGACATTCACTACTGAACTCCCAGAATAATCTATTATTGCTCCTATTCCATGGTCAAATCCACGACTGGTCCCATGGAATGGCAATAACAATTGCTCATATTCCATGGTCGAATCCACGACTGGTTCCATGGAATGGCAATAAACAATTGTTATGATTCTATGATCGATTCCACGACTTGATCTCATAGAATATCAATAATTATATTATCTCATTACTCCGATTTTATGATCGAATCCACAACTGGTCTCATAAATGGTAATAGATAAATCTCAATTACCTGATTCTATGGTCGAATCTACGATCCCATGGAATGGTAATGCTCACTTTATTATTCTGAATTCGTAGTCGAATCCTCAGCTGATCTTATGAATTAATAATAAACATCTTATTACTCAGTTTTGTGAATTATTCTCCATCGAATTCCACAATTAGTAATAAATAATCAACAACTGGGCGTCTGAGCTACCTCTAAGTAAGCCCCGATTCAAATGGTGAAGGTGTATTCAACGACGATACACTAACAGTCACCGCACGAACGAGTATTTCAAAAATACAACGAAACGATGAACCTATGCAAAATAGAGGAGAAAATAATAAATAATTAAAATTGACCAGGATGTTGGGAGCACGGACACACGATCGACCGACCGTGTCGTGGTCAATCCCACGCCAGTTTTATATTTTTAATGCATTTTTATTATTTTCCATGATTTGATGAAAATTCTCTCATTTTATCAAATCTCCTTCGTCTCGAGGAAACTCCTCGGTTTCATGGTACTTCCATAAATCCATAAAAAATAATATAAAATTAATAAAAGGAGTGTGGGGCGTGACCATTGGCCAACCGGCCATGCCTTGGTCCCAACCGGCCCCACAACCCACGGTTTCTTATTATTTTATTATTATTATTATTTCTCTAATTTCATGAAAAAACTCCTTGATTTCATGGTATTTTTGCACAAATCATCAAATAATAATTAAAAAAATTAATTATGAAAACTTGTGGGATCGGGCCTTGGCCGGCCGGGCATGCCCTAGCCGGTCCCACACGCCCCTTTGTTTTATTATTTTATTATTAGTTTCCCTTGAATTCATCAAATTCCTTGATTTCATGGTATTTCTCTCAAATTAGGAAAAATTCCCTCAATTCATCAAAAATACATAAAAAATACATAAAATTAGGGAAACTAGTGGGACCGGGCCCAAGCCGGCCGGCCATGCCTTCCACGGTCCCACACGCCCTTGTTTTTATTATTTTAATATTTTTTTTGCTTCTTTGAACTCATGAAAACTCCTTCAATTCATGGAAACTCCCTAAATTCATCAAATTTCTCAAAATTCATGAATTTTTCATAAAATCATCAAAGTATTATAAAATTAAGGAAAAGGCACCACGAGACCGTGGTCACGACTGGCCGATCATGCCTTGACCATGACGGTCCCACGCCTCCTCATCCCTTATTTTATAATTATTTTTCATCATCTCATGGTGTTTTCCTCAGTTTCGTCGAAACCCTAATTTTGGCATATTTTCTCGAATGGATGCTCAATTGCACGCCAGAAAATATCAAAGTTCTCAGGACTAAGACGCGGACGCCTTGGGGACACGAGCACGCTATCTTGACCGACCAAGATTGGCTCTTTGGCTCACGGAAGCCGGTCCCATCAATTTTCACAGTTTTGACCTAATTTGCACAATTGCTCGTATTAGGTCCAAAACTCTTCCAAACACTTTGGATTTTCATGAAGTGATCGTCAGGCGGTCACGTGACAACCCAGGGCCGGTTTCATGACTCCATGGTCGGTCCCTCGCCTCGTCATAATTAATTAGGTTTTCTCACCTAAGGCTCAGACGAGCATTTTCGAATAAATGATTAAACCAGCATTTAATCATTCTTTCACCACCAACAAATCGTCAACTCTTCAGGAGTTCTTTGTATTTGCTCACGTGAGCATATGGACACTACATGGTTGATCCACGGTCCCATGTAGTCGCTCCCTCCTTCGTCCCATGGTTGAAATTCTGACGAACCATGAATTGATCATCAATTGATCAAATTAGGGTTTCTGAATCCAAGGATCATCATTCCAGATTCCAACCTTAATAATTTTACGACGACCTCATGGTCATTAATTTTATTAATTATGCTCGGTTCAACGACCAGTATTCTAATTAATATTTTTGGTACGCTGCCAATAATCCATCAGATGAGCAACACATGCTCAGACGACAAATATTCAACAATTCATCACATGAGCAACACTTGCTCAGATGATAAATATTTGCTCAATATTGGTTCAACAATCAATATTCAACGATCCATCGAATGAGCAATACTTGCTCACTTCATCGTAAGAACTATACCTCTGTCTCATGACATGTTCAATTCATGAGTTTCAGAATCATGTTCAACTCAACGACTACATGGACTCATCGTCCCATCAAACCACGAAGTCATCAATTGACTAACAAACCACGAGACGTCAATCGTGTCACTTGGGGGGATATCACTTAGGGTTTTGGTCTGGCGGTCTACGGCACGTGTGTTCAAACACACGATGGAATGTGAGCAAGTCGTGCAATCAGTTGAAGGAATTCACGAGGTAGTGGGTGGAAAATCGACCAAGTCTCCACACGTTGAGCAACTGGTTTCAAACACGATCTCCACTTCCCCACTCCTTGATTCCATCAACTGTCACACTTCATGGAATCATGGTGTCTAAAATTCCAGCAATATAAATAAGTCTCTGAATCATGATTGACATCTCAACATATCATCAATCTCACGTCATCGACAACACGAGATCATCAACTCATCAATTGAGCAACTACTCTCAATTGAGCAATTTCAATCATCAGAGCTTATCGTATTCAGAATTCACACACCCACAATCTTTGATTACCATTGATTCCACACATTTCTCAGCTTCCCTCCTACAGATCAACCCATCCTCTCTTGTGACCGAATTTACTCTGGAACGGTCATTGTCTTGATTTAGGCCGGAGTACTACAGATTGATCTCTCGAATCTAAAGCACCCCCTTTGCAGCGGTGCATCTGTGTGAGGTTTAACATTTCGCTCGGTTCGAGGAGTCTCCTCCGTACGGTCGTCTCCTCAATTCCTTAAAAACCAGCAAATCGTTTTTCCCCATCTACAGATTGGCGACCACAGTGGGAGATCATCTCTCGGTTGCAATCTAACAATCTCACAAGATGGTTGGTCTTAGGACTAATTCAACTAATTCAGATCAGAATATTTCAAACGGCAACATTCCTCATGTTACACCTGGCGGCATGGAAGGCAGAGGGATCCCGACTTTGGCAGAGTTGGCTCAAATCCTAGAGGTCCATACCAGGAACATGGACCTGATGAAGGAGACGATAAACCACATCCTCGACTTTCTCATCAGATTAACATCCGAGTTAGGCGTATCTCCGCTCCAGAAGCCTCAACACCGGGGACTGAAGCGTCATCTGACCCTCAAATCAACAGCTTCACCACATACGAGAAGCCGGTGGAACAAGAGGTCACACATTTGATTGAAAATCTATGTGAACTCCTGCACTTCTCCAGGGATCAGCGCACAGACACATTTTCAGCACTCAACCAGATATCATCCAGCGTGCAAATAACGCCACCAACACCATCAGTTGAAGAAGTCTCCCTAGTGCCTGGGCATTCGATCGACAACATCTCTTTTGGAGAAGAAGATCGCATGACGGATGAAGGACACAACCGAGCATTGTATGTCACTGGTTTCATCAAAGGCACCGAATTTAGAAGAGCTCTTGTTGACACCGGTGCTTCCACCAACATTGTCACTATGAAGACTCTCAGGATGGCCAGATTCCCACAAGGTAAAATCGTTCGCTATCCCATCCTAATGACAGGATTTGAAGGAAGTCAAAGCCATACATATGGATATGCATACATAGATTTGAGGGTGGGGCCGATTCGATCGAAAGCAAAGTTTCATGTGATCGAGCAAGAACCTGACTACCACATAATACTGGGACGCCCATGGCTCCATGATAACAAGGTGGTTCCTTCAACATACCATCAATGCATGAAGGCCCTGCTCGACAACAAGATCGTTCGCATTCCGGCTTCATCATCTCCTTATGCTCCCGTCTATGATACTGAGTTCCTTGAATCTCAAAAAGGCGTCCCGGAACCTCCAAGCAGGATTCGCAGTACTCCACTTCCAAGCTGGAAGACTATCGAGAAGGCTGATAACGATCCGTCATCCTCAGCTGCTAAAATGATCAAGTCACCTACTACACTACACGACTAAACGCCATAATGATCAAGTCTCAACTCCAGGGACAAACTTCACGACCGATCGAGACGTAGAAGGGAGAGTCATTTATCGCCGACGGAAAGATTAGCAATTAATCGGGGAGAACGATGAAAAGTCTCCCCACCATGAAGAATCGTGTCAGAGTGAGCTATCACTTGAAGAAGAAGTCCAAGATGCCCCACGACAACTACAGGACGACACTGACTCTACCACTGACGATCTTGAAACAATCAACATTGGGACTGAAGACGATCCAAGGCCAATCCTGATCAGTTCAGCGCTATCACCAGAGGAGCGGACCGAGCTGGTAAAATTATTGAAAGAATATCAAGATGTCTTCGCCTGGACGTACGAAGAAATGCCGGGTCTGGATGACAAACTCGTCACCCATCACCTGCACATCGTCCCTGGTTCCAAAGCTGTCAAACAACCGCCCAGACAATTTAGACACGAAGTCGAGGAGCAAATCAAGGTCGAAATCCAGAAACTGTTGGCAGCAGGGTTCATCAAGCCTATTCTTCATCCAACGTGGCTAGCAAATGTGGTACCTGTTAAGAAGAAAAATGGTCAAATCAGATGTTGTGTCGACTTCAGGAACTTGAATAAATGTTGTCCAAAGGATGATTTTCCTCTACCCAACATTGACATGCTCGTCGATGCAACCAGTGGTCACGGTATGTTCTCATTCATGGACGGCTATAGTGGGTACAACCAGATCAAGATGTATGAACATGACGCCAACAAGACTGCGTTCCGTACTCCCATTGGGAATTTTCACTACACTGTGATGCCCTTTGGATTAAAAAATGCTGGTGCCACCTATCAACGAGCCATGACTGCCATATTCCACGACATGATGCACAAGCAAGTAGAAGACTATGTTGATGATGTGGTGGTAAAATCGAAGACTCGGGCATCTCATCTCGAAGTTCTAAGGCAGGTGTTTGAAAGATGCAGAGAATACAAATTAAAAATGAATCCTTTAAAGTGCGCATTCGGAGTTTCTTCCGAAAAATTCTTAGGATTCCTGGTCACGGCTGAAGGGATCAAAGTCGATCCGGACAAGGCAAAAGCTATTACCACCATGCCACCTCCACGAACCGTGAAGGAACTACAGAGCTTTATGGGCAAGGTAAATTATATTCGACGCTTCATTCCTGGATTAGCTCAACTTATTGCTTCGTTCACACCTCTGCTGAAAAAGGAGCAAGCTTCACCTGGACAGTGTTCAACAAGAAGCTTTCCATAAAATACAACAGATATTATTGTCACCGGCCGTCATGAGGTCTCCAGTACAGGGACGACCTCTGATTCTTTACACAGCCTCCAGTGACGTCGCCATCGGCGCACTCCTCGCTCAGGAAGACGACGAAGGCGTCGAACGACCGATTTACTACTTCAGCCGCACAATGAGAGATGCTCAACTCCGATATCCAAAGGCTGAAAGGGCATGCCTGGCATTGGTACATGCAATCCAGAAGTTCAGACATTACTTACTATCTAACAGGGTCGTACTCATCTCCAAAGCTGATCCCATAAAGTTCTTGCTATCAAAGCCAGCCTTGATAGGGAGACCAGCGAAGTGGCTACTCCAGATGTCAGAATTTGACATAGCTTGCACGCCACCTAAAGCCATCAAAGGTCAAGCGGTCGCAGACTTGCTCGTGCTTTTCCAGGGAAGACACACAAAACATGAAGAAGTGCCCGGCGAATTCCCAGACATCTTGGTCATCAAGGAAGAAACATGGCTTCTATACTTTGATGGATCTGCCACCCCTAGTAGTGACACCGGAGGAGCGGGCATAGTGCTGGTGTCTCCATCTGGTGAAGTTTTCTCACATTCGTTCAAGTTGGATTTCCACTGCACCAACAACTCAGCGGAATATGAAGCCTTCCTATTAGGATTATCCTTGGCCAAGCAAGCAGGAGCAACACACCTCGAGATAAGGGGAGATTCAAAATTATTGGTCAACCAGATGAATGGAACGTATTCTCTCAAAGAAATCACACTTGCTCCATTCAGAACCGAAGCTCAGCGACTGTTGACCTATTTTGCTGACGCAACGATCGTCCATACTGGACGGACTAACAATAGGCATGCTGATTGCCTAGCAACTCTCGCCTCCAAGTGCAATTCGAAGGAGCACAGAAAACGATCACTGTACAGAGCGTACAGTATCTTACTTGGCTCACTCAGATCGAAGACATTCCAGCGAACGATTGGCGAGCACCCATCATTCATGAATTGAGCAGCTCTATTTCAGAAGGCCAAGTCAGCCTCAAGGAATTGAAGAACTACTTCTTGCTTCATGGAGGGCTATACTATCGAAACCCTGATGGATCTCTATCACGATGTCTTGGGAGCGACGAAGCGGAAGAACAGCTCAAGCGCATACATGAGAAGTCTGGGCAAACGTTAGTGGTAACACTTTACAGAAAGCTTCAAAGAATGGGGTACTACTGGCCATCCATGGAGACTCAGTCAAGAGCTTTACAAGGATCTTGTCCTGATTGCCAAACACCTCCTCATCACTTGGAGGTTTTGACGGTCCACCACACTGGGGACTGGAGGGAGCCTTACATCAAATACCTCCGGGACAACGAACTACCACTGGAAAAGAAGCAAGCAGTCAAACTCATTCAGAAAGCTAAGAGATTCGTCTATCTCGATGGGATCTTATACCGCAAAAGCTTTGGTGGAAATTTACTGAGGTGCTTAGCCGAACATGAAATCCCTACAATCCTGAAGGAAGTACATGATGGAGAACATCAAGGAAAGAGGAAACTATTTCTTCAAATTCATGAGAAATATTATTGGCCAACCATGGAAGATGATGCAGCCGCACACGTTCAGAGGTGTCACCAATGCCAAACCCATGGTAATCTCATCCACACTCCTTGTCTCCCGTTGAATTCTGTGAATAGTCGTGGCCTTTCTACAGCTGGGGACTAGATATCATTGGGAAGATCAATCCAGCATCTTCAAAACACAAATGAATACATCATCACTGCGACAGAGTACTTCACCAAGTGGGTCGAAGCTATTCCTCTTCGAAGCACCACTGGAGTTACGATTGCCGCCTTCATCAAAGAGCACATAATATGCAGATTCGGAGTTCCTAAGCATATCATCACAGATAACGGAACTCCTTTTGCCAATCAAGATGTTGAGAAGCTGCTCAATAAATATGGGATCAAACAAATCTTCTCCACGCCTTACTATCCACAAGGAAATGGTCAAGCAGAAAGTACCAACAAGACTTTGGTCAGGATTATCAGTCGGACGATTCATGACAATCCTCGATCATGGCATGAGAAATTACCCATGGCTCTATGGGCTTACAGAACTGCACCAAGGAGCTCGATCAGTACTTCGCCATATTCCCTTGTCTATGGAGCCGACACCATACTTCCAGCAGAAATCAAAGTTCCCTCAGCCAGGATTGCAGCACCCAGTGGTGTACAATGGGATGAGGCCGAAATCTCCAGATCAAGAATCGCTGAGCTAGATATGTTGGAATCAAGGAGAACCAAGGTGGAAAAATATGTGGAAGCTTACAAACAGAGGATCTCCAGAGCCTATAATAAAATGGTAAGACCTCGAACATTTCAAGTAGGAGATTTGGTATTAAAGACGGCAAAGCACATTCAACAAGACATGTCTGCTCCTAAATTCTCTCCTAAATGGGAAGGGCCATATGTTGTTATCAAAGTAGTGTCTAGTGGATACTACAAAATTTTAGTAATCAATGGAGGAAAGGAAGGAAACATCATCAATGGCAAATGGCTCAAAGCTTATTATGCCTGATCCATGAAACAAACTACCTCTTCATCATTTCAAGCGTTTTCAAAAATGTAATTTCATTCCTCCAAAGAGCATGCGAATGCTCCTTTGTTCATTAAACATTTCATAAATGAGCAAAATTCGTTCATACCATGATCAACTGTTTCACCTAACTAGAAACTCAGGTTTACTCAAAAAACAACAACCACAAATGCTCACTCAGAGCAAACCATCCAGCAACGGATAATCCCTGTAAGAAGCCTCGTCAAGCTTCTTCTGAAAAATCTTGGTCTTTTCCTTCAAGTCTTCGACCGCTTTCTCAACCCTTGCTGACTCCAGAGCCAGTATCCTCTCCTCATCTAGTAAAGCTACATTCATGGAAATTGCATCAGCAGCCTCTGCCGCCTTATGAACCTTGATTATCTCAAGACGACGACGGAGCCAGCTTACATTGAATCCCAATATCTCACAATTCGAGATCATTTCATCCCATTGGTGAAGTTCATGGTTTTTGACGTCTCGCAAGTGCATCTGATTCATTTCCTCGATGATCGGCAATAGCCCCGCTACCGTGGTTAAAGGGTTGGAAAAAAACCTTTCCACACTTCTGTGGTAGCAATGTGACCATACTTCTTACAGATCTTGGTGTACAGAGACGCATAACATTTTGGAATCACGAATCCGCCGACCATTTCATTGTCTGGGAAGGTATTAATCAATGGGGCTTCGAATAAAAGTCCAGCGGTTGGGTATTCAAGAGCATGGACACTGTCTCCAGTATCCACGGATCCTGCGGAATCTTCACATTCCTGGTTACTGCTTTCCTCAACCTCAACCACGGTCACGGACTTTCCACTCTTTCTTCGTCTAGCATCGACGACGACACGGACATCCTCCTACGATGAAACGAAGGAGTGTTAATCCCGGGACTAGTACAATCTCAAGAGTCATAGGTTTACTTACAGACGATCCAGCTTCAGCACGAGCCGATCCATACCGGGAAGGAGCTCTAATAGTCCGCTTAGGCCTTGCATTATGAGGAGTAGCATTCTTCTTACAGTCCTACGACAAATCGTTCTCTTGTGATCAACAATCTCGATTGAACAGAGACAAGAAAGGAGAAGAAGAAGAAGTGTACAACTTACTGAGATAGACGTTGCTATTTCACGCTTCGACTGAAGATCATTTTTAGAAGAAATGCTATTTCTCGACATGACGGCAAGAGGGTAGGGTCAAAACTTCTCTACACGATGAAACTGACTCAGGAATGGAAGAAATATTTGCGTGGATCATAGATTTGGAGTCTTGAAAATATTTATATATCAGGCGATAGTCATGTAGTCAACACAGTTACGAGTTTTACTGAAACCCTAGACTTCAAAGATCGATACCGAAGACACAGAGGAAAATAACACACTGGGACTGAACATCACGGGTCAAAGGATAGGCCACGCGGCCTTGTACACGTCATGAATTCTCGGCCGTGTGTTATGTTACTTCTCATGAAAATCGACAAGTCATGATGAATTTGTATATATGGACATTGGTCCATGTCATGGATTAGAAGAAATCGACGTTAACAAAATGTTCATCATTCAGAAGAAAAGTCTAATTGAAGTAAAGTCGTTTAAACGGTCAAAAGAAAGATATCCACTATGAATACTAAAAAGGGAATGCTCTACCATCTACAAGAAGATGGAAGTAAAACTACTCGTCGGACTCATCCGAATTGTCAGCTTCATCGTCACTGTCCTTCTTGGAATCATCTTCTTCAGAGTCACTGTCAGGATCATTGGTGAAGTCCGGTGGACGGAAGATAACATCATCATCTGAATCCGAATTATCTCTGTTGCAGCTTCAGCTTCAATTTTCTTCATCGTCCTCCGATGCTCTCTTTCATATCGATCAGGCTTAATGTAACGCTCGATGGTTCCCATGTGATCTCTCCTTCGGAAGCATCAGTATCAGAATCAGAAGGCACCCCATCCAAGAATTGACGCTTCTCCTCAACCCTCTGTCTCTTACGTCGGGTGCGATCTTTTTCACGTTGACGGGCATCCTCCTTTATGTCTTCAGCTCTTTTCTTTTCGAGTTCAGCAAAAGAGACTTTTCGCTCACCCAAAGGAACATTAGGCTTCGATCCTTCCTGGGTAACCCTAGCCTTTGATTTCTCTACAGGAGCGTCGGAATCCTCATCAGAAGAGCCAGAGGAAGAAGAGGAATACCAGTAATCGTAATTGTTGTTATTGTTGGTCGACATTTTCTGGAACCGGAAGATCAAAGATTAGTACTATGTAAACAAACCAACATCAGCAAAAAATGGTAACTTTTAACTCTTACTTTTTATACTTCCACTAACAATAGTGATGTTAATGCTAGAGTTAACACCTCAAAATCGTTTGTCTCTTCGAAAACTGCAAAAAACGAACGAAACTTTATTAATTTCGAAACTGATTTTTCATAAAATCACGGACACAATTTTCATAATGTGAACATTCACACAACTGAAATTTGAAGTTTACAACAATAAAATATTTCATCATAAATATATTGTCTATCTTCGAAGGTTCCTCAAAACCCACGTTTCTGATTTTTCGAAAAAAACAGCAATTAATGCAACATTGCTTACATAAATTCTCAAGAATTTTATCTGACTCATGCAAATAAAATATATCATCATATTTTACACAATATATGTCATGGCTGCATATATATAAAAAAAAAAATACACGTACCTGGTCGGCCGGAGACAACGGACGGCGACTGGCGGCGGCGGCGCTGGATCCCGGCGGTCTTCTCCTACTGTTGGCGTGAAGGTGCAGAGATGGTGGAGAGCTGGTCATGGACAAAAAATGATTAATCCCTTTTATATCAATTTTATTTCCAAAACTTAATTTTCTAAGGATTTCCTTATTGGGCCCGACCCGCGAATCCTAACCGACCATGGACTCGTTGTCCAAACCAGCGGTTCAACACCAATTTATGCTCATCAAACGACGTCCAATCATGACATTGAAACCTTTATCAAGTCGTGGTTTTCTCATGCTCTCTAAATCCGGTAATGTCTCAACTTACGACTAAGTTCAATTACTGGTATTATTATTTATGGTCGGAAAATCACCATTTAATGCTGACTGAGGAACACAACTTTCCTCAGTAAGCAGGGGACTTAATGTAGATGGTGGATTTTCGACAAAGGCTAAATTCGTAAACTCATAATTATACGAAGCTCTGATTCGGCAATCAGACGTGAGTATCGAGACACAGGTCTCTCATCGAATTCTCAACGGAGAGTATTTTCTCTCAGAATACATGTAGATATGTAGTCTCACGACTGGACAACGGCATATCTCATGAATACTGAATAATTTAAGTGATTATTTCTATATAGCATTACAAGATGGACGGCTCCTAGACAGCTTGCTCTACTAGTATAGAGCGATAACGTTTTCAGGAACAAACAACAAGTTTACCCTGACTATATAAAGGATATGACTTACCGACAAGCTCATATCGGGATAATTAATGCTCCTAGACAGCTTGCTCTGCTAGTATAGAGCCACACAATTAATTATTCCTAATTAAGATTAATTCTTTCGTGACATTCACTACTGAACTCCCAGAATAATCTATTATTGCTCATATTCCATGGTCAAATCCACGACTGGTCCCATGGAATGGCAATAAAAATTGCTCCTATTCCATGGTCGAATCCACGACTGGTCCCATGGAATGGCAATAAACAATTGTTCCGATTCTATGATCGAATCCACGACTTGATCTCATAGAATAGCAATAACTATATTATCTCATTACTCCGATTTCATGATCGAATCCACAACTGGTCTCATAAATGGTAATAGATAAATATTATTTACCTGATTCTATGGTCGAATCTACGATCCCATGGAATGGTAATGCTCACTTTATTATTCTGAATTCGTAGTCGAATCCTCAGCTGATCTTATGAATTAATAATAAACATCTTATTACTCAGTTTTGTGAATTATTCTCCACCGAATTCCACAATTAGTAATAAATAATCAACAACTGGGCGTTTGAGCTAACTCTAAGTAAGCCCCGATTCAAATGGTGAAGGTGTATTCAACGACGATACACTAACAGTCACCGCACGAACGAGTATTTCAAAAATACAACGAAACGATGAACCTATGCAAAATAGAGGAGAAAATAATAAATAATTAAAAATATTGACCAGGATGTTGGGAGCACGGACACGCGACCGACCGACCGTGTCGTGGTCAATCCCACGCCAGTTTTATATTTTTAATGCATTTTTATTATTTTCCATGATTTGATGAAAATTCTCTCATTTTATCAAATCTCCTTCGTCTCGAGGAAACTCCTCGGTTTCATGGTACTTTCATAAATCCATAAAAAATAATATAAAATTAAGGAAAGGAGTGTGGGGCGTGACCATCGGCCAATCGGCCATGCCTTGGTCCCAACCGGCCCCACACCCCACGGTTCCTTATTATTTTATTATTATTATTATTATTTCTCTAATTTCATGAAAAAACTCCTTGATTTCATGGTATTTTTGCACAAATCATCAAATAATAATAAAAAAGATAAATTATGAAAACTTATGGGACCGGGCCTTGGCCGGACGGGCATGCCCTAGCCGGTCCCACACGCCCCTTTGTTTTATTATTTTATTATTAGTTTCCCTTGAATTCATCAAATTCCTTGATTTCATGGTATTTCTCTCAAATTAGGAAAAATTCCCTCAATTCATCAAAAATACATAAAAAATACATAAAATTAGGGAAACTAGTGGGACCGGGCCCAAGCTGGCCGGCCATGCCTTCCACGGTCCCACACGCCCTTGTTTTTATTATTTTAATATTTTTTTTGCTTCTTTGAACTCATGAAAACTCCTTCAATTCATGGAAACTCCCTAAATTCATCAAATTTCTCAAAATTCTTGAATTTTTCATAAAATCATCAAAATATTATAAAATTAAGGAAAAGGCACCACGGGACCGTGGTCACGATCGGCCGATCATACCTTGACCATGGAGGTCCCACGCCTCCTCATCCCTTATTTTATAATTATTTTTCATCATCTCATGGTGTTTTCCTCAGTTTCGTCGAAACCCTAATTTTGGCATATTTTCTCGAATGAATGCTCAATTGCACGCCAGAAAATATCAAAATTCTCAGGACTGAGACGCGAACGCCTTGGGGACACGAGAACGCTATCTTGACCGAGCAAGATTGGCTTTTTGGCTCACGGAAGCCGGTCCCATCAATTTTCACAGTTTTGACCTAATTTGCACAATTGCTCGTATTAGGTCCAAAACTCTTCCAAACACTTCGGATTTTCATGAATGATCGTCAGGTGGTCACGTGACAACCCAGGGCCGGTTTCATGACTTCATGGTCGGTCCCTCGCCTCGTCATAATTAATTAGGTTTTCTCACCAAAGGCTCAGACGAGCATTTTCGAATAAATGATTAAATCAACATTTGATCATTCTTTCACCAACAAATCGTCAACTCTTCATGAGTTCTTTGTATTTGCTCACGTGAGCATATGGACACTACATGGTTGACCCATGGTCCATGTAGTCGCTCCCTCCTTCGTCCCATGGTTGAAATTCTGACGAACCATGAATTGATCATCAATTGATCAAATTAGGGTTTCTGAATCCAAGGATCATCATTCCAGATTCCAACCTTAATAATTTTACGACGGCCTCATGGTCATTAATTTTATTAATTATGCTCGTTTCAACGACTAGTATTCTAATTAATATTTTTGGTACGCTGCCAATAATCCATCAGATGAGCAACACATGCTCAGACGATCAAATATTCAACAATTCATCACATGAGAAGCACTTGCTCAGATGAGGAGTATTTGCTCAATATTGGTTCAACAATCAATATTCAACGATCCATCGAATGAGAAATACTTGCTCACTTCATCGTAAGAACTATACCTCTGTCTCATGACATGTTCAATTCATGAGTTTCAGAACATCATGTTCAACTCAACGACTACATGGACTCATTGTCCCATCAAACCACGAAGTCATCAATTTACTAACAAACCACGAGACGTCAATCGTGTCACTTGGGGGGATATCACTTAGGGTTTTGGTCTGGCGGTCTATGGCACGTGTATTCAAACACACGATGGAATGTGAGCAAGTCGTGCAATCAGTTGAAGGAATTCACGAGGTAGTGGGTGGAAAATCGACCAAGTCTTCACACGTTGAGCAACTGGTTTAAAACACGATCTCCACTTCCCCACTCCTTGATTCCATCAACTGTCACACTTCATGGAATCATGGTGTCTAAAATTCCAGCAATATAAATAAGTCTCTGAATCATGATTGAATCATCGGCATCAACAGTATCATCAATCTCACGTCAAACTGACAACATGAGATCATCAACTCATCAATTGAGCAACTACTCTCAATTGAGCAATTTCAATCATTCAGAGCTTATCATATTCAGAATTCACATACCCACAATCTTTGATTACCATTGATTCCACACATTTCTCAGCTTCACTCTTACAGATCAACCCATCCTCTCTTGTGACCGAATTTACTCTGGAACGGTCATTGTCTTGATTTAGGCCGGAGTACTACAGATTGATCTCTCGAATATAAAGCAGCCCTTTGCAGCGGTGCATCTGTGTGCGGTTTAAAATTTCGCTCGGTTCGAGGAGTCTCCTCCGTACGGTCGTCTCCTCAATTCCTTAAAAACCAGCAAATCGTTTTTCCCCATCTACAGGATATATACGGAACTAGGTGAACTATAGGTTTAGTTGCTTGGTCTCAAATATACGAAGTTGATTTAGGTTTTGTATAGCGGCTTAATCCTGAGAGTGTTCAATTCCGGACAAGGTCCCGGGGGTTTTCTGCATTTGCGGTTTTCTCGTTAAGAAAATCTTGATGTGTCTTTTACTTTTCTATTTCCGCTATTATAATTGTTTTGTTATAATTAGAAGTAAAATTCACAAACGTTAAGTCCTAATTACTTGATAAAAATCCTATTGTGTTTGGTTAAGTCCGAACCTATTATCAAGTAATCATACTTCGTTGTTGTATTGTATCGATCTTGAATCCATAGTCAATCACACAAATTATCTTGTTGTCGTATTGTCTCGATCTCGTATCCATAGACGATCACACGAAGTGTGAACCGATTAGTTGTATTGTCTCGACTCAGTGCATAGAAAATCACTTTCGGAGAAAGGACTTATAGGTGGAAAAGTTTTAGATTGAGGTATATTTGGGTACCCTCATCTTTTCATACTCCAAATATGGTGTTTATTACTGATTCAATTGGTTCCGGTTAAGAAAAACTATTGTTATCTTTCTTTATTGTGTGGTATCAATTGTTTAGGCTTACAAAATTTCGGTACAATTGATGTTGTGTGTGATTCAATTGGTCCGGTTAAATAAAACTATTGTTATC
This sequence comes from Papaver somniferum, assembly GCF_003573695.1. Lineage (NCBI taxonomy): Eukaryota > Viridiplantae > Streptophyta > Magnoliopsida > Ranunculales > Papaveraceae > Papaver > Papaver somniferum. Next base: position 90,181,419 of record NC_039364.1, read on the forward strand.
TTGCTTTTGTATGGTATCAATTGTTTAGGCTTACAAAATTTCGGTGCAATTGCGGTGCTTTTAATGTCTATGTTGTTTCAATTGCTTCCGGTTGAGGTGAATAATTGTGCAAGTTGATTTATTTTGGTTTGTATGAATTATTTATGGCTTAACGAGATAAAAAGGTGTACGGGATGAGTTGTTTAGTCCAATTTGATTCCGAATAAGAGAAACTAAATTAATTTTGATCTTAGTTAGACTTATCAAAGTGAGGTTTCGGTTATTCAAGTCTAATCGAATACCTTGACAAGAAATGCTAGTTAACTAACCTAGTACTTGTCTTGTTTAAAATTGAAAGGTCTAAGTTTATGGATAATTAGAACCTGATGAGAAAAATAGAGTTGTTTTTGAACAATCGGTTTAGCAAAGGGACTAAAGTGCTTAGTTGATTTTTGGTTTGCTAAACTAAATTGGAAAAATTGTTTCGGACAATTGTTTCCTTGATAACATATCAAAATAAAACTACTTGTAGTTTCGGTTTTGATATTGGTTATCAGAACATGATGTGTGGAACCCTCGTGCCTAACTCTACAGGTTTGCAAGTCTATTTTGAGATTTGTAAGATTCTTTTCGTGTTGTCCTTTATTTTTCGTTTCTTTGTCATTTTTGTGACAAAAAGGGGGAGAAATATATGGAGTAAACAGGTGATACTGGCATTGATTTTATATTGATTGGTATCGCTAAGGAAAAGAACAATGGTGCTTGAATGTTTATCTAACGAAAGAGTGAAAGCACAGACTAAGGGGGAGTAACATGTCATATGAATTGGTATAACAAATACGTGAGGATTGAATATCTACCTATCTTCCTTATGGGGAGTAATATCTTTGTTATTATAATGTCAACATCGACATTTTCAAGGATTGAAAGTAAGCAGTTTTACTGTGCTGTTGAATCGGGAATCAAGCGGATGTGTAATGAATTCTTGTAATTTGTTTATCCATATGATGTAAGAGTTTTGTCTCTAAAATTGACAAAGGGGAGATTGTTAGAGCATGGATCGGTTGAACCCACCAAGCGTTGGTATGTCAAGTTTGGTTGTCATATTTTAGTGAATCAAAACTCATGTTAAGAGTCGCTTGATTATGTACTAGAGAAGTATTAGGATATGAGACATTACAAGTATTGCGAAGTCTTGAAGATGTGAAGAAGCAAGGAGCTACAACGACAACAATCATCCTTCCACTTGAGGTTAGTGATATTTGACTTGAACTGTTTCATTCTCTAACGTATCTTTCAAGTCGTGCATATTGAAAACATAACTGCGAAGCATATTTGAACTCTAGATAGACATAGTATTAAGGAATATAATACGAGGTTTATTGCTTAACCATTAAACTTTGTAGATAAGACATCACCATAATCATTTGAATGCTATTTTGATTATGTATGGGTATGAGGTGAGGATTTCATCCTAGGGAACAATGTTTACATGTGTTCTAAGGAAGTAAGTTCATAAACTTGTTTGTGAACCGAAAAGGAAATTTCCAGGTGTTATTGGTTTTGTTATTCATTGCATATCTTATGAAAAACCAATATGTGTGATTGAGTATAACCGCTCACAATTTGTTTGTGTTCTTGGTAGAACTATTCACAAAGGCCTGACTTATGTATTGGTATGACTTTTACTAGTGAAACCGGTCTTAGTAATCACCTAAGATGGTATGATCGGGTTTGTGTTTTGTCTGACCAAATATGGGAAAGGGGAACCGATCCTAGTAAGAGGTGCAGTACATCACAAAGGAGAACCGATCCTTGTATGGGGTGCAGCAAGGTTTATAGCAGAAAGGGGAACCGATCCTATGGACATGTGCAACACGTTTTTTAGGCAAAGGGGAACCGATCCTATGGACATGTGCAACACATATAAGTTAAATACCATATATATGTGGGGAACCGATTCTAGTACCTAGTCAACCGAATTTCGGAAAGCTAGCGTGACTATGCACAGTACTCACATGGAGGTAGAACCGAAACTTGTTTTGGTAGAACCGTTAAACCCATGATTGTGATTGAATGTTGGTTTGATCAATCACATAGTTCTTGAAAGTCAGATGAACCAATTCTAAACTTGTTTGGAAGTGTGGCACATCGGCTTCAAGGTTGTAAGTGTGAAAGAGAACTTACAAAGTAAGGATGTCGACATACTTTGAACATGTGTTGTGAATGTTTATTTCTTTAATTGTTCAAAGATATTCCTTAACGGCTAAGGGAAGAGAATCCCAGGATCGAAACATAAGTAAGTTAAGAATCTTTTAATTAAGGTTATTAATTTCATTTTGTAGGGAAATTCCAGAATTAGTAATGTGCATTTACTAATTAGATTTTCCGAGAGATTTCGATCATTATTTTTGGAAAGAGCATTTCCAAGAATTATGAAAACCGAATTTGTGCTTTAATGAATATCTTGAGAATATTTTGGTTTTTGGAAATTCCTTGGTGTCCAAACTTCCTTGTCTATAAATACTTGAAGTTTTCCTTTCTAGCAAACTAATCCTTCGTAACAACAGACTTCCTCTTTTGTTGTTGTTACTGGTGTAGCCGCCTATTCGGAGAGGAGAGTAACCTAATTAGGAGAAATCTCTTACGGACGCTCAGTGTAAAGTCTTCTTTGTGATTGAGAAGCTCTAGCGTGTACCGCTGGTGGGAAACTAGATAATTGCGGTTTATCTTTTGTTTTCATTGATCTGATTGACTAACAGTGGTTGAAATCTGACTGCACCTAGTTTGTTTATTCTTGAGAATCTTCTCTTCTGATATAAGATTCACTCAAACTAGTTCAGAGTTTCGACAAGGATCTTTAGTCTGTTGTTAGTTCTAAAGACGATCTTGTGATAATCCATTGTTAACAGACTCCGTTCTGTGCGTGATTGATCACAAGAGATTCAAGTGATTGTGTGCAGGTTTTTATTGAAGATTTAAGAAGATTTGAAGACAAAGAAGATATTGAAGATCTGACTTGGGTTTTATAATCTTTAGTGTGCACAATACTTGGTTTGGTAAAAGAGGATCCAATTAATAATCGGTTTATCCTTGTGGTAGATTGGATTGATTAATTGAGTAGATCGGCATCAACTCAATTCTTTGGATTAAGAGTGCTGTTGGCTTAATCTTAAACGATTACTTCGATAATTGAACATAAGATATATCTAAGGACCTGACGAAGGAGTTTATGTTAAGATAAACGCAAGAGCCTTTGTTTGACTCATATCACTTGGTTGAAGAGAGTTGATACCAAACAGATTTGTTGTTCCTTTACTGTTTGGAATACAAACGAAAGGAATTGTTCCAAGTACGTGACTTATTTATAAGTTGGAGGCGTAGGAATACAGACGGAACTAGGTGAACTATAGGTTTAGTTGCTTGGTCTCAACTATACGAAGTTGGTGTAATTTTGTGTAGCGGCTTAATCCTGAGAGTATTCAATTCTGGACAAGGTCCCGGGGTTTTTTTGCATTTGCGGTTTCCTCGTTAACAAAATCTTTCCGTGTCATTTACTTTTATTTTCCGCATTATAATTGTTTTATTATAATTAAAGTAAATTACACAAACGTTAATTCTTATTTACTTGATAAGCAATCCTATTGTGTTTGGTTAAGTCCGAACCTTTGTATCAAGTAAACATACTTCGTTGTTGTATTGTCTCGATCTCGTATCCATAGACGATCACATGAAGTGTGAACCGATTAGTTGTATTGTCTCGACTCTGTCCATAGACAATCACTTTCGGAGAAAGGACTTATAGGTAGGAAAAGTTTTAGCTTGAGGTATATTTGGGTACCCTCACCTTTTCACTTAGAAACCTATCATGGTAAGGATTTACAAACCCTATGTACTTAAGGTAGATGGTCTGTCAGGGTTCTTTGAGAATCATGAGTGGGGTATTATTCATCATCCCATGGGAACTGCCTACTTGGAGTTAACTGCTTAATTTTACGCAAACCTTCATGAGACTGATACTGTCAACTGCACCTTCAAAACCATTGTCGAGGGAACAACATTTCTTGTAAACCGACAAGTAATTGCTGGACTGTTGAGTCTTCTGCTAACTGGTGATTTTCCCTTGCCTATTCTTCATCACTTGAGACCTTCTTCGGAGGCGCTCTCAGACCTTCTTATTGGTAAGAATGCTCATTGGAACGAAGGGAAGATTTATGTTCATGATGCTGATTTGTTCCTCAATATTGCTGGAAAATTTCTGGTAGCTAACCTGATGCCCAACACAATTGACAGACAACTATGGACCAGACCTCTTGCAGAACTGGTTTACTTTGTTGTGGATGGGAGAAACATTGACTTTTGTGGCCTTATTGTTCGTCAAATGATAATTGTCAGACAAATTTCAAAGAAGACTCCTGGTTTTCCTTGTCTTATCTCAAGGATTTGCAGTCAATTTGGCATTGTCGCTATCGGAACCAATCTTGGAGAACCAAAAGTCTTAACCATGAAAAGCGTCAGAAAAATGGTCAGGACTCCTGCAGCACCCAATTCTGAACTCATCCGTCTTTAGCAAGAAAATGGGGTTTTGAGAGATCAGGTAAATTATGCTGAGACAGTTCATCCTGAACTGCGAGAGAAGTTCTATGAAATTGCTAGAGACTTTTATGAGATGAGTGATGAATCTCTGTATTTGCAAAAAAAAATGGCATTGTCTGTTGAACTTCTTATGTTTATCTACTTTAAACTGTTGCTTCAATGGTTGTAGTAACTTTTATGTTTAGCCTTGAATGATTTTATCTTTCAATTAAATTTCTACATATGTTAGATCCGTAAGAAGTACAGGTAAAGATGTTCAAAAGTTAACTCTATCGTATGTCGGTATGCAAGTATTGATAAAAGATAGAATGAACTTTTGGCAAACAAAAGTTAAGCCAATTATGTCATTATGCAAATATTGATGGAAGATAGGATGAACTTTTGTTTACAAATATTAAGTTTATTATATGTCATTGTGTGAATAGTGATGAAAAATAGAATGATTTTTGGATACAAATTCATGTTTCATATGATTTTTTAATGTCTAAAAAAATTCTTCTTTTCTTGTGAAAGTAATGTCTATCTTGTTGTTCTTTCGGAAATGACATTTTATGGGGGAGAGTTCTTAATTGAACTTGTTCTTAGTTTCCAAATCTTTGTGGGGAGTGCGGTTGTGGAATATTATAGGGTTTATCTTGTATCTTTATAAACTCCTTGATGAATGCATTTAGTTTCGGCTATATGATTCACCTAAAAAGTTGATATGTGCTCTTCTTTTGGTCATGAAGTATCTCTATGGAAATTTCATTAGGATTCCACTAATTTTCGTACCTTTGCCAATTTTATTGACAAAAAGGGGGAGAATTAATGTGTAGTTCGGATCATTATGTAAGGGGGAGTGGTTTTCATGTGAGATGAAGTATTGACTAAGGGGGAGTGATACATATCACCATAGTATTGTTGCGAAGTTGTGATACAATTGAACATTGATGTTGTGTAATTATACTATGACATTGTATAAAAATGATTGAGAGATATTGTTTTCTCATTGTTATAGCTATGGGTCTTCAACAACGATGATGCTGAGTTGAACATATTTAGAATCATAGGAGTACTTGGAAGTGACGAAGATTTCGAGTAATGTTGAAGAACCAAGGAGATCAATCATTTGGATGAGAAGCTACAAAGTTTATTTATTTTGTATTTCATATGTATTGATAGTTTTGTCACTAAAATTGACAAAGGGGGAGATTGTTAGAGAGTGGCTCGGTCGAAATCGCAAGCGGTGTTATCTCAAGCTTTTTTGTCAAGTTTAGTTGCCAAAACTATAAGTCTTGAAATCTAGTCTACTTATAGCTAAGTCTCGGATTAGTATAGTAAGTGTAGTTGAGCTTTAGACTCCACGGCGTTCATCGAATGAATACGAAGAACTACTCAAAGGGAACTTGTGGAAATTCATCAACAAAAGGTATGTGGAGTCTTGAACTTATCTATCACTCAAAAGTCTATCGACTATATCTTCTATTTGAGACAAAAAGTCGTATTGCTATATAGACTTCAATTATACACATTTGTTATTTCGAGACGAGTTTATCTCGCTTATTTATTTCTCGAAATATGTGTTGGTAAGTTTTCGCTTTAGCCAAGTTCATTTTTACTCGTGAACGAAAGTCATGTTGATTATTTCAATAACTTGAAAATCGCTTTGATGCTAATAGTTTGTGAATAACAACTATTTTAACATCCTCTAAGAAAGTTTCAATGATTGAAATGAGAGTTTAGAACAAATAACCATGTTCGGATATAAACATAGTGTGTTCTCACATTTGTGTAAAAGTCCAAAACCGGGAACCTAAAGTATGCGTACCCGTACGCGTACCGGCGGTTGTTGGAAATCCGGACAAGTATGCATACCCGTATGCATACTGGCGGAAGTTTCACGTCCGTGAATTTCCCTTGGAGTTTGGAAGTGTGAATTGGTATGCGTACCCGTACGAGTACTGGCGTAACCATACTCGTTCCGGCTACTTAGGTATGTGTACCCGTTTGCATACTTAAGTAGGTTACTCTCTAAAATCTGTTTGTTCATGAACTAAAACATTTATATAATAAGAATGCAATCTTTGCAAACCGTGGCTGTAATGTTCATGAATTGATTCAAGTAAATCAAAATCGATTTTGCTTCGATTCTGTCTTATATACTTTTATGAGATCTAAGCAATTGAACAACTCTCTAACTAGTTTCATTTGAACTAGTTATGGTAAAGATGAATAAGGTTGATATGAAAGTGCTCATATGGATAACCCTTGGTTAAGTATTGTTGAACCGACTAAGTACGTTTAGGTACGGTTACTCAAACCTAAATGAAGGTACATTTCATTTGTGTATAACAAGCTAAGTTCGATCTAACGGTTGAAAGATATTAGCTTGAATCTAATCAGGTTTTCATCTAACGGTGAATATTGAATGCTTTGCTACCAAGTTAACTTAGATTGCAAACCCTGATTTGAAATCTATATAAAGGAGAACTCTAGCAACTGGGAAACCTAATCCCCACACCTCCTGTGTGATACTAGTTTCATAACTAAAGTCGATTCTCCTTTGACCTTAGATTTTTCACGAAACCCTGTAGGTTAACGACTTAAAGACTTCATTGGGATTGTGAACCCAGACCCAAGTATTTTCTCTGTAGTTGCGTGATCTGATCATGTTGTTTTCTATCGTGATTAAGTATAATCGTAAGATTGGATTGAGATTTATATCTATGATAGGAAAGATATAAAAGTAGTCACAAACATATTCGTCTCATCGTTTGTGATTCCACAATATCTTGTTTCGTTAATCGATTAAGATTATTGTGAGGTGACTGATAATACTAGGTTTTTCTTCGGGAATATAAGTCCGGGTTATCAATTGGTTCATGTTCACCTTGATTTATCAAAAGATGGAACAAAAACTCGTAGGTACATCTGTGAGAGACAGATTTATATGTTCAACAGACTTTTCTGTGTGATACAGATTTCTTTATCAAGTCTTCGACTTTGGGTCGTAGCAACTCTTAGTTGTGGGTGACATCAACTAAGGGAATCAAGTGCGTAGTATCCTGCTGGGATCAGAGACGTAAGGAATGCGACTGTACCTTGATCAGTGTGGGATTGATTAGGGCTCAACTACATTCCAGACCGAAGTTAGCTTGGTAGTAGTCTAGTGTCTGTAGTGGCTTATTACAGTGTGGTGTTCAAATCTGGACTAGATCCCGGGGTTTTTCTGCATTTGCGGTTTCTACGTTAACAAAACTTCTGGTGTCTGTGTTATTTATTTTCCGCATTATATTTTGTTATATAATTGAAATATCACAGGTTGTGCGTTGAACCGGTCAATTGCTAAATCCAACCTTTGGTTGTTGATTGAAATTAATTGATCCTTAAACATTGGTCTTTGGTGTCGTTCAAGTTATTTCTCTTGTATTCAATCAGGCTCGCAAATCCTTATTTGTTTGATTACGGATTGAATTGAGAAATTGAGATATAACTCTTTGATATACTTTTTATTAAGATTGAATCTGACTGTCTTGTTGATTCTTTTGAAAGTATATTGGAGTTAGTCCATACAGATTGCTAAGCGAAATATTGGGTGAGGTTGTTAGACCCCCGCTTTTTCAATTGGTATCAGAGCTGGGAAACACATTTAAGACCTCATAAGTCTGTGTTTTTAGCGATGGACAGTAGTGTTATCTCAATAAATGCACCGCCAGATCCAGGAATTACATAATCTTCTTCCATGACTAATTTAATAAAATCTGTAGAAGAAATTCTATCTAAACCTCCACCGAGTTTAAAATCCCTAGAAGTTTTTTCGGGGCTAGAGAAAAGGATTGAGAGCTTGTCTCTTGATGTTAAGTTATATCTCCAAAAAGAGTAAGAATCTCTTGATAAGCTAAATCAAGTTATGATGAATAATATTCATGTTGAAGTCGACATTGATCTACTAATCAGTGAGAGTTATGCTCCTCCTATGTGTAATCATGTGTTATAACAAACGAGACATATTACAAGAAGAGTTTGAGTCTGTGTTACCTGACTTCATCACCTCTAAGCATGAATCAATTCATTGGTCATTTTCTGATAAGCATTACCAAGATAATAGTATTGTTCTCTCTTATGATGAAATTAAGACGCCTCTTATGATCGAAAGAGTTTTCCTATGCAATACAAAAAATTATCTGCAGAGACTCTTATTCTAAGTGTTTATGGGTAAAAACTGTTTATGCTGGTTTTTGTAAATGTGGGTGCGTGGATGAGAAACAAATCTAACCTTAAGCTAATGTACTGCACGGGAGTACTTTAGATTCGAGAGATCAATATGTACAATCCTGGCCTAAACCAATAAATGGTCGTTCCAGTCTTGCTTCGGTCACAAAGTGAAGGAGAAGGGTTGGTCTTAGGGAGGGAAGCGAAGAAGGTGTTGAGACCAGAATGGTTAACTCCGAAGGTGTGGCTATTTTATGACCTATATCAGAATTTGGAACTGGCTTGCGGAATGTAAGCTATCAGTTCTTTGGTGTTTTCTGGATATTGTGTTGTTGTTAACCAAAACTGTCGTTTGGTTGAAATAGGTAAAACCTATTTATACAAGTCATGTTGAATGCACCCTGATATCGTAGAAAGTGGGAATGATGGAGTGATGGAGAAGTGGGGTCATGTGTAAATGCCAGAAACCACGTTCCCACTATGAAGGAGACGGGTTAGTTTACACCCACTACTTCTTGCCGCCACTAACTGCCATGTTTTCTGACACTTTCTTATAATTGGCGTGTTGCACACTGCAAACCACCAGACCAATACCCTGATGAGCATCCCCCAGTTTGTGACATGTTTAATGTCTCAAGTGATTTCGTGGAAAATGTGTAGTAGATTGCTATGTGTGGCGAGTCAAAGTCAAAAGACTTGCTGCAGGAAAATAACACGTGATGCTATTTAGGCTTGCCACAGGCCTGTCAATTCGGTGGAGAATTTGGACGGCTGAGATTATAAATCATGAGAAAGGGTGGCCATTGATTATGTCCACATTATGTTGGCATCTTTTAATAACATATTGAAGCCATTGGCACATGCCAGTGACATGGCCAAAGCTAGGATTTGGCGTCGTGGCCAAAGTTAGGGCTTGGCGGCATGGCCAAGGCTAGAATTTGGCGTCGTGGCCAAAATTAGGGCTTGGCGGCATGACCAAGCTAGGATTTGGCGTCGTGGCCAAAATTAGGGCTTGGCGGCATGTCCAAGCTAGGATTTGGCGTCGTGGCCAAAGTTAGGGCTTGCGGCATGGCCAAGGCTAGAATTTGGCGTTGTGGACAAAATTAGGGCTTGGCGGCATGGCCAAGGCTAGAATTTGGCGTCGTGGCCAAAATTAGGGCTTGGCGGCATGGCCAAGCTAGGATTTGGCGTCGTGGCCAAAATTATGGCTTGGCGGCATGATGACGTTTTTTGTGCAAACGGAGCCATGGCCACGCCAAAGGAATTATGGCAGACCCATAACACATGGATGGCCACAGGAACAAGGGCGGCTATGAGTGGCCATAGCATGGAGCCACTTTTAGGGTTTCCTGCGTTCCACATGGCTCGTGGCATGTTGTGGGGCCCGAAGTGGCGTAATTTGGGCCACGACTGGAAATTAGGGTTTCGACTAACACCACTAAAGCAAGGTCGTGTTTCTGATTAGGATACCCTAATTTGAGTCCGTTATGTCGTTGGCCACGAACAGAAGGTGGGTTAGCACGTAGGAGCGCTATTTATGGCACGTTGGCACATTCAGCATGCTGATGTGGCACGTTTGGCATGTTTGGCATGCACGTTTAGTGCATTGACGCGACATGGCATGTTTGGCATGCCATTAGCATGCGGAGCGGGATGGTACGTTTGGCATGCTATTGGCATGTCGGCGCGGTTTTGGAAAGTCAATTTGGCATTGTGACCATCTGGTGCAATTTTGCCTCTTTTAATACTGTGGCAGGTTTAGAGTGACATGATTGGTCGATAAAAAGAGGGGGGCGGACAAGCATGGGATCGGCCACACTTCCGGTGCGTGTGGCAGGTTTAAAGTGACCTGATTGGTCGATGCGGAAAGTATGGGCCCAGCCACAACTCATGTGCGTGTGGAAGGTTTAAAGCGACCTGATTGGTCGACGGGAAATAGGGGTCGGTCGGGCAACATGGGGTGTGGCCACTTGCAAGTGGCGTCGGCTGGCCTATGGCATGGCCACACCTCCCTTTTTTGCTGCTCCTACTCCGCGGCTCCTTTTATTCCTTGTTTTCTGATTTTGGGTAGGATTTTGCACCTACTAATCCATGGCAGATCAATTGCCTAGTTTTCTTAATTCCGACCGGCAAGGTCTAATATACTGCGCAGGGCGCAAAACCCTAATTTTTGCAAATTAGTCAGGTCAATGTTTGAATATTATGAATTATCACAAAATTAATTGAATTTTATGTGCTCACACAAAGTTATTTAAGTTTATTGCCTGAGAGCAGTATGCTTTCCGATTGAGTACTTTTATGCAAGGACCTTAACCTTGATACTTGGAAATTCGTGCTACTCTGCTGCGAGTGAACACAAATTGGCATGCCATATCAATATTAAGGGTTCGGCCGGGGAACATAGCATAGGAAAAATACTCGGCAGGCTCCGACATTAGTGAGTAATGCATCTAGGAGCTTATATACTCATTAGGCTCTATACTAGTGAACAATTCATCTAGGAGCTTGAGTTTCAATATAATATGAAGAGAGACATAGGCACTCATCATATTTTGATATATTCTCCAAATTCCCTGCGGAATATAAACATATCAATGTCTACTACATCTGATGCCGAGTCAGGTAGATAAACTTTTACAGTTTTCGACCTATGCACCGTCAACACTAAGAAGAAAGATAAGAATTCGGAAACACAATTTTTTTGTTTTCTTAATATTCTTTGAATTTCTTATGAAATCAGTTGTTTGGTTTTTTCTCAACCTTGTTAGGTGTAGGAGCTGTTGGAAAGAAACTCTCTCTTGGTGTCATGGTGTACTATGCTTCTCTGTCGCATGACTGATATTATGGTGGCTGCTTGGAAGTATATTTGTTGATTTCTACTCCAAATATGGTGTTCATTATTATTCACAAAAACAAACATGCCCTTGTCATCTCACGTGCGGGTCATATACCCTAAGCCTAACATGTCCGTTTTAGAACCTTGTTCCAGAACGTGTTTTACCGGTTCGGGTTCCACCGTTTGACACTTAAAAAGAGAAAGTTTTCTCTTCGTTCACCACGTCTTCTTCTTCCTCTTCAGTTCGTGTACGAAAATAAAATAAAAAAACATTTCATATTTCTTGGATCCCATCAACTTCATCACTCAATTGGTTTGAGTGTTCGTGGGCTCTTTGGTATCACAACGAAAAACTACTCCAGGGGTTGGTGTTTATTTTCATCTTCTCTGCAGTTCCGAAACTTCACCATTTTTATCAGTTCACGAACCAATTAAGTTCCTCAAACTTCTCGTTTACTTTCTTTACCAGAAATGGCTTCTAGGAAGAAACTTAATCGTGGTGAGAGTTCGGGTACTCAAAATCGTGAAGAAGCTTTTGAAAAGACGAGGGTACCCAAATATACCTCAATCGAAAACTTTTCCATCTATAATTCCTTTCTCCGAAAGTGATTGTCTATGGACTGAGTCGAGACAGTACAACTAATCGGTTCACACTTCGTGTGATCGTCTATGGATACGAGATCGAGACAATACAACAACGAAGTATGTTTACTTGATAACAGGTTCAAACTTAACCAAACACAATAGGATTACTATCAAGTAAATAGGAATTAACGTTTGTGTATTTTACTTCTAATTATAATAAAAACAATTATAATTGCGGAAATAGAAAAGTAAAAGAGACAACAATATTTTGTTAACGAGGAAACCGCAAATGCAGAAAAACCCCGAGACCTTGTCCAGAATTGAATACTCTCAGGATTAAGCCGCTATACAAAATCAAACCAACTTCGTATAGTTGAGACCAAGCAACTAAACCTATAGTTCACCTAGTTCAGTCTGTATTCCCACGCCTCCAACTTGTAATAAGTCACGTACTTGGAACAATTCCTTTGGTTCGTATTCCAAACAGTAAAGCAGCAACAATTTTTTTTGGTATTAACTCTTTTCAACCAAGTGATGTGAGTTCGGCAAAAGGCTCTTCCGTTTATCTCAATAAACTCCTTTGTCGGGTCCTTAGATCTATCTACTAACAATTACCGAAGTAATCGTCTAGATTTTGCAATCAATACCTTGAATCAGAAAGAAACTTATTGATGTCGATCTACTCAACTAATCAATCAAATCTACCACAAGGATAAACTGATTATAGTTGGATCCTCTTTAACCGAAACAAGTATTGTGCACACCAAAGATTATGAACCCAAATCAGAAATCTTCAAAGTCTTCTTTGTCTTCAAATCTTCTTAGATCTTCAATAAACACATGCACACAATCAACTTGAATCTCTTGTGATCAATCATGCATAGAACGGAGTCTGTTAACAATAGATTATCACAAGACCTCTTTAGAACTACAAACAATCTAAAGATCCCCGTCCAAACTTCGATCTAGTTTGAGTGAATCTTATATCAGAAGAGAAGATTCTCAAGCATAAACAAACTAGGTGTAATCAAATCAATCGAAAACTAATAATAAACCGCAATTATCTAGTTTCCCACCAATGGTACTAATAGAGCTTCTCAATCCCAAAGAAATCTTTAAACTGAGCGGTCGTAAGAGATTTCGCCTAATTAGGTTACTTTCCTCTCCAAATAGGCGGCTCCACCAGTAACAACACAACTAGGTAGTTTTGCTGGCTCTGAGGATTAGATGCTAGAAATGAAAAATTTGGTATTTATAGACCAAGGAAGTTTGGACACCAAAGAATTTTCAAAACCGAAAATATTCTCAATATATGCAATATATTCCAGATTCGGTTTCCATAATTCCTGGAAATGCTTTGTCCAAATATTGACCAAAAATCTCTTAGAAAATATCCAATTAGTAAATGTTCATTACCAATTTTCATTTTCCAAAAATAAAATTTAAAACCTTAACTAAAAGATTCTCAACTTATTTTTCGATCCGGGATTTTCCTTTAGCTATTAAGGAATATCTTTGAACAATAAAAGATAAGCGTTACTGCACATTTTCAAAGTATGTCGACATCTTTACTTTGTAAGTCCTTTTTCATACTTACAATCTTGAAACTGATTTTCCACACTTCCAAATGAGTTTAGAATTGGTTCATCTGAATTTCAAGAACTATGTGATTGATTAAGAACACTCAATCACAAATCATGGGTTTCTCGGTTCTACAAAAACAAGTTTCGGTTCTACCTCCATGTGAGTACTTTGCATAGTCACACTAGATTTCCAAATATTCGGTTGACTAGGTACTAGGATCGGTTCCCCACATACTTATGGTAACTACTTGTATTTGTTGCACATGTCCATAGGATCGGTTCCCCTTTCACTAAAAACTTGTTGCACATGTTCATAGGATCGGTTCCCCCATCTACTAAAAACTTATTGCACCTCTTACAAGGATCTATTCCCCTTTTGTGATCGGTTTCACCTCTTCATAGGATCGGTTCCCCTTTGCCTAGAGTTGGTCATACCAATAACACTAAATCAATGATACCATCTCAGGTGATTACTTAAGATCGGTTTCACTAATAAAAGTCATACCAATATAAAAGTCAGGCCTTGTGAATAGTTTTACCAAGAACATAAACAAGTCATGAGCGGTTATACTAATCACACATATTGGTAGTTCAAAAGATACACAATGAATCACAATACCAATAAGCCTAGTGATTTCCATTTCGATTCATAAAACAAGTTCATGAATTTACTTCCTTTAAACTAATGTAAAACATTATTTCCTAGGATGAAATCTTCACCTCATACCCATACATAATCACAATAGCATTCAAACGATTATGTCGATGTCTTATATACGAAGTTCAAAAGATAAGCATTATACTTCGTATTGTATTCCTTAATACTACGTCTAACTAGAGTGTAATTATTCATGCTTCGCAGTTATGTTTTCAATATGCACGACTTGAAAGATACGTTAGGGAATGAAACAGTTCACGTCAAATATCACTAACCTCAAGTGGAAGGATGATGTTGTCGTTGTAGCTCCTTACTTCTTCACTTCTTCAAGTCTTCGCAATACCTGAAATATCTCATATCCTAATACTTTCAAGCTAACATATACGAAGTTGACTCTAGTACATAATCAAGCGACTCTTTAAATGAGTTTTGGTTCACTAAAATATGACAACCAAACTTGACATACCAACGCTTGGTGGGTTCAACCAAGCTATGATCTAACAGCTTTCTATGACCCAAGCCTGAGAATTAGGTTCGTTAACTCTAAGGCTCGTAGTTACTATGTGGAATATAGTACTAATAAACCTATCATGGAAATGATTTACAAACCCTTTGTACTTAAGGTAGATGGTCTGTCAGGGCTCTTTGAGAATCATGAGTGGGGTATTATTCATCGTCCCATGGGAACTGCCTACTTGGAGCTAACTGCTCAATTTTACGCAAACCTACATGAGCCTGATACTGTCAACTGCACCTTCAAAACCATTGTCGAGGGAACAACATTTCTTGTAAACCGACAAGTAATTGCTTGACTGTTGAGTCTGACGCTAACTGGTGATTTTCCCTTGCCTCTTCCTGAGCACTTGAGACCTTCTTCGGAGGCGCTCTCAGACCTTCTTATTGGTAAGAATACTCCTTGGCACGAAGGGAGAATTGATGTTCATGATGCTGATTTGTTCCTCAATGTTGCTGGAAAATTTCTGGTAGGTAACCTGATGCCAGCACAATTAAAGACAACTATGGACCAGACCTCTTGCAGAACTGGTTTACTTTTTATGGAAGGGAGAAACATTGACTTTTGTGGCCTTATTGTTCGTCAAATGATAAGTGTCAGACAAATTTCGAAGAAGACTCCTGGTTTTCCTTGTCTTATCTCAAGGATTTGCAGTCAATTTGGCATAGTCGTTGTCGGAACCAATCTTGGAGAACCAAAAGTCTTAACCATGAAAAGCGTCAGAAAAATGGTCAGGACTCCTGCAACACCCAACTCTGAACTCATTCGTCTTCAACAAGAAAATGAGGTTTTGAGAGATCAGGTAGATTATGCTGAGACAGCTCATCCTGAACTGCGTGAGAAGTTCTATGAAATAGATAGAGACTTTTATGAGATGAGTGATAAATCTGTGTATTTGTAAAAAAAAATGGCATTGTTTGTTGAACTTCTTATGTTGATCTACTTTAAATTGTTGCTTCAATGGTTGTAATAACTCTTATGTTTAGTCTTGAATGATTTTATCTATCAATTAAATTGCTACATATGTTAGATCTGTAAGAAGTACAGATAAAGATTTTCAAAAGTTAACTCTATCATATGTCGGTATGCAAGTATTGATAAAAGATAGAATGAACTTTTGACAAACAAAAGTTAAGCCTATTATGTCATTATGCAAATATTGATGGAAAATAGGATGAACTTTTGTTTACAAAGATTAAGTCTATTATATGTCATTGTACAAATAGTGATGAAAAATATAATGAATCTTTGTTTACTCCGCAGTATTGATCTTCCCTGATCCATATCTTTATGTAAATACTATGCGGCTCCGTAAGTTCTCTTATGTGAGCATTTCCGATTAAATTAATCATGGGTTCTCTTGTGGTTAATTTAATTTGAGATTTTTGGATACAAATTCATGTTTCATGTGATTTGTTAATGTTCAAAGAAATCTTTCTTTTCTTGTGAAAGTAAGGTCGCTCTTGTTGTTCTTTCGGGAATGACATTTTATGGGGGAGAGTTCTTAATTGAACTTGTGCTTAATAGCCAAATCTTTGTGGGGAGTGCGGTTGTGGAATATTATAGGGGTTATCTTGTATCTTTTTAAACTCCTTGATGAATGCATTTAGTTTCGGCTATATGATTCACATAAAAAGTTGATATGTGCTTTTCTTTTGGTCATGAAGTATCTCTATGGAAATTTCATTAGGATCCCACTAATTTTCGTACCTTTGCCAATTTTATTGACAAAAAGGGGGAGAATTAATGTGTAGTTCAAACTAAAAATACATATGATTTTCGGATCATTATGTAAGGGGGAGTGGTTTTCATGTGAGATGAATTATTGACTAAGGGGGAGTTATACATATCACCATAGTATTGTTGTCGAATTTGTGATACAATTGAACTTTAATGTTGTGTAATAATACTATGACACTGTATAACAATGATTGAGAGCTATTGTTTTATCATTGTTATAGTTACGGATCTTCAACAACGATGATGCTGAGTTGAACACGTTTAGAATCATTGGAGTACTTGGAAGTGACGAAGATTTCGAGTAATGTTGAAGAACCAATGAAATCAAGCATTTGGATGAGAAGCTACAAAGTTTATTTATTTTGTATTCCATGTGTTTTGATAGTTTTGTCACTAAAATTGACAAACGGGGAGATTGTTAGAGCATGGCTCGGTCGAACTCGCAAGCGTTGCTATCTCAAGCTTGTTTGTCAAGTTTAGTTGCCAAAACTATAAGTCTTGATTTCTAGTCTACTTATAGCTAAGTCTCATATTAGGATAGTAAGTGTAGTTGAGCTTTAGACTCCATGGCGTTCATCGAATGAAGACGAAGAATTACTCAAGATAACTTGTGGAACTTCATCAACAAAAGGTATGTGGAGACTTGAACTTATTATCACTCAAAAGTATATCTACTATATCTCTTATTTGAGACAAAAAGTCGTATTGCTATATAGACTTCAATTATACACATTTGTTATTTTGAGCCGAGTTTATCTCGCTTATCTATTTCTAGAAATACGTATTGGTAAGCTGTCACTTTAGCCAAGTACATCTTTACTCATGACGAAAGTCATGTTGATTATTTCAATAGCTTGAAAATCGCTTTGATGCTAATAGTTTGTGAATAACAACTATTTTAACATCCTCTAAGAAAGTTTCAATGTTTGAAATGAAAGTTTAGAACAAGTAACCATGTTTTGATATAAACATAGTGTGTTCTCACATTTGTGTAAAAGTCCAAAACCGGGAACCTAAAGTATGCGTACCCGTACACATACCGACGGTTGTTGGAAATCCGGTCAAGCATGCGTACCCGTACGCATACTGGCGGAAGTTTCACGTCCGTGAATTTCTGCTGGAGTTTGGAAGTGTGAATTAGTATGCGTACCCGTTTGCATACTTAAGTAGGTTACTCTCTAAAATCGGTTTGTTCATGAACTAAAACATTTATATAATAAGGAATGCAATCTTTGCAAACCGTGGCTATAATGTTCATGAATTGATTCGAGTGAATCAAAATCGATTTTGCTTCGATTGTTTCTTGTATACTTCTATGATATCTAAGCAATTGAACAACGCTCTAACTAGTTTCATTTGAGTCATTTGAACTAGTTATGGTAAAGATGAGTAAGGTTGATATGAAAGTGCTCATATGGCTAACCATTGGTTAACTAATGTTGAACCGACTAAGTGTACACGTTTAGGTATCGTTACTCAAACCTAAATGAAGGTACATTTCATTTGTGTATAACAATCTAAGTTTGATCTAATGGTTGAAAGATATTAGCTTGAATCTAATCATATTTTCATCTAACGGTGAATATTGAATGCTTTGTTACCAAGGTAACTTAGATTGCAAACCCTGATTTGAAATCTATATAAAGGAGAACTCTAGCAACTGGGAAACCTAATCCACACACCTCCTATGTGATACTAGTTGCATAACTAGAGTCGATTCTCCTTTAACCCTAGGTTTTTCACGAAACCCTATAGGTTAACGACTTAAAGACTTCATTGGGGTTGTGAAGCCAGACCCAACTATTTTCTCTGTAGTTGAATGATCTGATCTTGTAGTTTTCTATCGTGATTGAGTACAATCGTAAGATTGGCTTAAGATTTATATCTCTGATAGGGAAGATAGAAAAATAGTCACAAACATCTTCGTCTCATCGTTTGTGATTCCACAATATCTTGTTTTGTTAATCGATTAAGATTATTGTGAGGTGATTGATAATACTAGGCTGTTCTTCGGGAATACAAGTCCGGGTTATCAATTGGTTCCTGTTCACCTTGATTTATCAAAAGGCGGAACAAAAACTCATAGGCATATCTGTGGGTGACAGATTTATCTATTCAATAGACTTTTCTGTGTGATACAGATTTATTTATCAAGTCTTCGACTTTGGGTCGTAGAAACTCTTAGTTGTGGGTGAGAACAGCTAAGGGAATCAAGTGCGTAGTATCATGCTGGGATCAGAGACGTAAGAAATACGACTGTACCTTGATCAGTGTGAGATTGATTAGGGCTCAATTACATTCCAGACCGAAGTTAGCTTGGTAGTAGTCTAGTGTCTGTAGTGGCTTAATACAGTGTGGTGTTCAAATCTGGACTAGATCCCAGGGTTTTTCTGTATTTGCGGTTTCCCCGTTAACAAAACTTCTGGTGTCTGTGTTATTTCTTTTCCGCATTATATTTTGTTATATAATTGAAATATCACATGTTGTGTGTTGAATCGATCAATTGGTAAATCCAACCTTTGGTTGTTGATTGAAATTGATTGATCCTTGAACATTGCTCTTCGGTACTATTCAAGTTATTTCTCTTTTATTCAATCAGGCTCGCAAATCCTTATTTGTTTCATTGCATATTGAATTGAGAAATTGAGATATAACTCTTTGATATACTTTTTATTAAGATTGAGTCTGACTATCTAGTTGATTCTCTTGAAAGTATATTGGAGTTTGTCCATACAGATTGCTAAGAGAAATATTGGGTGAGGTTGTTAGACCCCTGCTTTTTCAATTTTCCAGATGAAATCGCCGTTATGGCTTTGGATGCTTCGCGGATATGATTTTCACTAAAACCCAGGGAGTCGGAGAATTTTTGGGACAAAACTTTTGAGCGAACTTACTGGAAACTCCATTTGTCCGGGAAAACTGCTGTCTCAGATGCTTCATATGCTTCTTCTCCTTCTGCATCTTCCCAAGGCCTCCATGATTTCCCATCAGTTGGATCATGTGAGATCATCATAACCTGGTGTTGAGGGAGCGAATCTTTGTTGATATTTTGGTCCCCTATTTCCAGCTCTCCCCTAGCTCGCTTCCTCTGGATGATGTAGCGGGGGGAATGGCTCTCCACAGTCGGATGATGTACTTTTCTGTGGTAGTGGCAATATCATTCGTGCGCTTTGTCTGCTATGCTAGGTTCTACGGATACTGATGGTAATGCCTCTTCTTTGTTTTCTATCCATTTCTCTAGGAGCCCTACTATGTGTTCTTTATTACATGGTAATGGGGGTGGAGGATTAGACCTTCCCCCATCTGTTCTTCCTCCTCTTCTTATGGATTTCCCTTGGTAAGAGCCAAAGGTGGCTCCACCTTTTCCTCTTTCATTTGTTTGTAGTTGATCATTAAGGGCAGGTGCGGACGCGGCATTTACAGAGTGTTATTGGCAAGCGTGACCGACTCCTCCTGAGTGCATAGTATCAGCACAATCCGATATCCGGGCTTCAGCCTCCTCAATTTCCACAAAGGTTTGAAACTTGAAATTTGTTAAATTTAACCTGAAAACGGTGTCCATTCCCCTGATACGAACTTCCACTCGGCGCTCCTACGGTATATCGTGGCATTCCAATGTGAAGTCTCTGAAGCGAGTAATATATTTTTCGATCTCTTCTCCTACCCTTTGGGTACATCTTCCTAAATATATTGTTGTAACTCCCTTCTGAGGGGAATAGAATTTTTTCAAGAAAAGTTGTACCATAGCAGACCATGAGTTAATGCTTCCAGGTTTCGAATTGTCATACCAGGTAAAGGCGTTGTCCGTCAATGACTTTGGAAACTCTCGCATGCAAAGGTTTTCATCATGAGTGTAGGCATTCATTGCTGATATGAAGCAGCTCACGTGTTCTCGCGCATTTCCTTTCCCTCTGTAAGTTTTGAATTTCCGCGATGTATAATCTTCAGAGTACATGTAATCGGAAGTCTCTGCGGAATATGGTGGTTCCAGCGAGTCGCAGGTATCGCGCTTCGTTACTCGGTAGTTTTTCTCAAGGTATTTTGTAATTGCGTCTTCCGTCACCCCTTGAACAGTATTTTTCGCGCTAACTATTATAGAAGCTATCGCGTTTTTCTCTCTCACCCGCTTCATCATCCCACGTAATTCATGTTTCCTTTTAATGGACACGTCTAACTCCTTTTGCATCTCGGACACATCTGGTTCACTCGTCTCAACAATGGTTTTTCCCTTTGACGTCTCCCCTTTCTTTTGAGATGCTCATGCGCCTTGCAAAATAGGTGTGGTGACCACTGCTCGGATTCGTATCTCCTCATCGCTCTCTCCATGCACGTCTTCCACAACAACGTTGTCCAAGTTCGGGAGCCTAGTTAGCAATCCAGAATTCGGCAAAGTACGGAGCGGAAAACGTACAAGTATCATTCGGATTTATAAAATTTCAGTTCGGTCAAAAGTCCGGTCTACGCTTCGTGATTCTCCAGTAATTTAATGAACGGCATACGTACGTGTATAATTCGGAACGGCATACGTACGTGTATATGAGGTCGGCATTGTAAATTCGGCGCATATTAACTTATCAAAATATATTTATTAAACATAATTTTGACTTCGGGTGCTATGATTTCATGTTTAAAATGTATTAGCAACTGAATATGCATTGAATAACAATAAATGGCGCATGGTTCAGTGGTTGCTTCCTTTGCCAAGACTCATGCATGTATCTCGGGGGACCAAGACTGCATGTAGGGAGATATTAATTGTGATAAACTTATTAAAAGGAATTCGGAAAATTCGTGCACAATTTCCGTATAGATCGGAATTGGGAAAATTCGTGCACAATTCGGTTGGTTCAGAAAATCAAGGAACCTAGGTCGGAGTTGCAAGCATACGCGATTGGTACGGGTGAAGTACTGATACGGAACTATTCGCGTATAATTTGTGAATAGTTCGGAAAATTGATAACTAGGTTCGGGAGTGCTCCCCCCGCTGGTACTTCCTGGATCGCACTTGGGAGTATCACGCTGGAAAAGAGGCTAAGAACCTCCCACTGTGGTCGCAATGTTGATAGGATAAAACGTGGGAAGGAGGAACTATCCCTAAACACAGAAAGTACTCCCAAAGTATAATGAGATTTATGAGAGGTAATGGTGAATTAATTGTGTCCTCTAAGTATGCTCTTTCCTTCCTTTTTATAATTATCTCTTTACCCTCTCTTATGGATAAATACTCATAAGATTAGTATATTACTAAATTGTCATTTCCCTTCTTTCCAAGTTATTAACAAACTATAAGAGGGGCTTTCTCCCCTTTTGGGACAAAGCCCAACTAGTTTGATATTCTCTTTCTTGAACTAGGACTATACAAATCCCATGGACTAAGCCTAGTCCCCTAATCCCCTCTCTCTAAGGGAACCCTCGATAGGTTAAGGGATTACCTTTTCTAAGGTTGTCTATTTTCATGTATCAACACATACCCGTATGCGTACTGATTTCAACTGAGTTCGGTCATGAATGACAGTATGCGTACCCATTTGCATACTGGTGAACAAGAACAAGTCCGGGAACTTAGGTATGCGTACCCGTTTGCATAGTTGAGTGGGTTAAGTTGTAAAACCGGTTAAGTATGTTTACATACTCATGAAAAAATACATTTATATAATAAGGAATACAATCTTTGCTAACCATGGCAATAATGTTCATGAATTGATTCAAGTGAATGAAAACCGATTTTGCTTTAATTATATCTTGTATACTTCTATGTGAATATAAACAATTGAACAACTCTATAACTAGTTTCATTTGAGTCATTTGAACTAGTTGTGATTAAGATGAACAAGGCTGATATGAAAGCGTTCATATGGCTAACTTCGGTTAACTATTGTTGAGCCAACTAAGTGTACACGTTTAGTTATGGTTACCCATATCTAAACAAAGGTACATTTCATTTGTGTGTAACAATCCAAGACCATATAACGGTTGAAAGAAATTTGCTTGAATCTAATAAGGTCTTCATCTAACGATAAGTATTGAATGCCTTGTTACCAAGGTAATATTGAAGACTATATAAGGAGAACTCTAGCAACTGGGAAACTTAATCCCCACACCTCCTGTGTGATACTAGTTGCGACTAGAGTCGATTCTCCTTTAACCTAGGTTTTTCTAAAACCATTATAGGTTAACGACTTAAAGACTTCATTGGGATTCTGAAGCCAGACCCAACTATTTTCTCTGTAGTTGTGTGTTCTGATCTTACTTTGTTCTATCGTATTGAGTATTATCTTCTCTAATATTTGCTCGAGATTTAATCTCCGATAGCTAAGATAAAAAGTAATCATAAAGATCTCCGTCTCATTCTTTGTGATTCCACAATATCTTGTTCCGCTACCATACGGTTAAGTTATTGTGAGGTGATTCCTAGGTTGTTATTCGGGAATATAAGTCTGGTGTATCAATTGATTCCTGTTCACCTTGATTTATCAAAAGATGAAACAAAACTCGTAGGTATTTATATGGGAGACAGATTTATCTATTCAATAGACTTTTCTGTGTGAGACAGATTTGTTTATCAAGTCTTCGACTTTGTGTCGCAGCAACTCTTAGTTGTGGGTGAGATCAGCTAAGGAAATCAAGTGTGTAGAGTCCTGCTGGGATTCAGAGGCGTAAGGAACGCGACTGTACCTTGATCAGTGTGAGATTGGTTAGGGCTCAACTACATTCCACTCTGAAGTTAACTTGTTGTAGGCTAGAGTATGTAGCGTCTTAATACAGTGTGGTGTTCAAATCTGGACTAGCTCCCGGGGTTTTTCTGCATTTACAGTTTCCTCGTTAACAAAATTTATGGTGTCTGTGTTATTTCTTTTTCGCATTATGTTTTTTTATATAATTGAAATATCACAGGTTGTGCGTAGTTCAATCAATTAGATAATCCAACCTTTGGTTGTTGATATGAATTGATTGACACTTGAACATTGGTCTTTGGTACCGTTCAAGTTGTTTGTCATAATAATCAGGCTCGCGGATTTCTATCTGTTTGATTTGCTGATTACATTGAGAAACAGAGATATAACTCTTGGATGTATTTTTCTTGATTGAGTCTGACTGTCTAGTTGATTCTCTTGGAAATATATTGGAGTTAGTCCATATAGATTTCCTAAACGAAATATTGGGTGTGGTTATTAGACCCCCCCCCCCCCCCCCCGCTTTTTCATAAATTAAGAAGATTTACGAGTAATCCAAGAAAAACACTATTGGAAGGTTATAATTCGAGTATTAAAATACCTGAGATATACCCTTGATTGTGGATTAAATTATACAAGATAACCTCATGTTTTAGAAGGATACTCAAATGTGAATTGAATATCAGATTTTAAAGATTTTAAATTCACTAGTGGATATGTATTTACCATAGGTGGTGGAGTAGTATCTTTGGAAATCTTCAAAACAAACTTGTATCGCCAGATCCACAATGGAATATGAGTTTACTGCTTTAAATAAAACAGAAGAAGAAGCAGAGTGGCTTTGAAACTTTTTAGAAGACATTCAAATATGATCAAAACCCGTGCCTGCAATATGTATTCATTGTGATAGTCAATATGCAATTGGCAGAACAAGGAGTGATATATATAATGGTAAGCTTAGACATATAAGAAGGAGACAAGAGAGTGTAAAAGAATTGCTCTCAACTGGAACACCCGCAGGCACTACCACCATTTATACCAGCCGGAGCTATAAATGTCGATTCGATTATTGTTGATTCTAGAGCTGTTTTGGGAGATGTCAAAAGTTTCCCTAAAGGGACTTCTTGTGGAAGGGATGGTTTGCGCGCAAAACATATTTTAGATGCCATGAGTACTTCTGTGGCTGCTGTGGATGATGACTTGCTTTCATCCATTACTGTGGTTGTGAATTTATGGCTGGCTGGAACATGCCCTGCAGTGTTGGGGGAATATGTGGCTAGCGCTCATTTGACTCCTCTTTTGAAGCCAGGTGGAGGTCTTCGACCCATTGTCGTTGGCACTATATGGAGGAGGTTGGTTTATAAGCTTGTTGTCGGTTCAGTTGGTAAAGAGATAGCATCCTACTTGGGTGATTTTCAATTTGGAGTTGGCATTCCATATGGTAGTGAGAGTATTTTGCATGTTGTCAATAGTTTGTTGGAGATGAAAGTTACTTCTTCCAACATGACCATGCTTTTGATTGACTTTGCTAACGCTTTCAACATGGTGGATAGGTTTATCCTTATTCGAGAAGTTAGACTGCAGTGCCCGGCCATATCTAGATGGGTAGAATTTTTCTATGCAAAACCTATTAAGCTATATTACAACAACTTCATCTTATCTTCTGCACTAGGGGTTCATCAGGGAGACCCGCTTGGTCCCCTCCTTTTCTCCCTCACACTTCACCCTCTGGTAAAGAAGATAGCTTCGCAATGTAAGTTGGATTTGCATGCTTGGCATCTTGATGATGGCACCATTGTTGGAGATACAGTTGAGGTGGATAAGGCATCTTGATGATGGTCCACAGAGGGGCTTGCATCTTAACATCAACAAAACAGAATTTTTCTGGCCAACGACTGATGTTAGAAGCTTAGATGAAGGTATGTTTCCTATAAACATTGGTAGACCTACTGGCGGTGTGAAACTCCTTGGGGGTCATGTAAGTCTTGATCTACAATTTTGTAGTGACATGGTGATTACTAGATTAACAAGACTATCCAATTAATGTCATCTATCAAGAAACTTAAGGATCCTAAATGTGAATTGCTCTTACTACGCAATTGTGATGGCGTATCTAAGCTATTTTTCACAATGCTTACTACCAGACCTTCGGCTCTTCAATAAAGTATTGATATATTTGATAATCAACTTGTGTTGTTTTTTAGACATCTTGTGACTGGAGATGGAGTGTGTTTTGTCCCTCTGAAGCAACATATCTCTACTCTGCCCATTAAGGATGGTGGCTTGGGGGTCTACACGATGACGGACACAAGAAAATATTGTTATCTCGCTTCTCAAGGTCAGACCAGGTCTGTGCAGCAAAAAAATACTCAATAACTTGTACTCAGCGTGTTGCGAGAATGGTCATACTTACGAGCAAGCTCTGCAATCCTTCATTCAGGTTTGTGATTTGCCTTCCTCCTTTAGTATTGAAGTAACCCCCCCACCCCACCCCCTCCCCAACCCACCCACCCCCCACCCCCATGCATGCATACCCTGGCAGTTGCTTACTTTGATGTTGTGAAGAAGCAAATCCTGAACCAATTTATCATGTCTGAGAGGGACTCAATATTGTGGCATTCCAACAGAATTAAGCGAGTGCAAGACTATCTTTTGGTTGTTCCGATTAGTGGGCTTCATCAATGTCTCAGACCAAGACATTTTAGGGTTGTTTTGTGTTATCGACTCGGTATCCCACTTTTTGCGAAGGATGGTTTATGTTCTTGTTGTAAGAGAGAAATGGACATTTTTGATGATCATGCGATTCATTGTGCCAGTGAGGTTGGTCTCAAATATTTCCATGACCTTGTTCGAGATGTTGTTGTTGATATGTGCTACAAAGTCGGTGTCCATGCTAGGAAATAAGTGTCTTTGGGCTTTATTTCGGGTGGCAACGCTTTGAGACCCGCTGACATCCTTGTCTATAGCTGGGAGAACGGTCAGGATGTATGTCAGGATGTTACTGGTGTTTCACCTTTTACTACTGGTGTGGGGGAATGCTTTTAAACCAGGTCAATCCATCGCCAATGCTGTTTTGCGGAAACGTAACAAATATCTAGATTTATGTGTGTCGCATGGTTATGGCTTAGGAGTTTTGGCATTCACTACCTTAGGTGAGCTTGGTGAGGATTTTGTAGTGTTTTTGGAGAGACTTAAGAATTTCCTAGCCAATCTTGATGCGTGTAGTATCCATGGAAGTTTCTTATTTCATAGACTGGGTTTGGTCATTCAGAAATTTATTGGTGCCCAGCTTGTTGCTAGGATGCCAACTGCTCCATTGTAATACTTTTTCTTTCTCTTTCAGTTAATAAAAAATAATAATAATAAAATATATATAAAATAATAAAATGTTATCACTTTTATTTTGCAAGATCTGACCACCAGATGAAAATTTTATAATTCTTTAATTTTGAGTTTAATTTTCATATAACATGAAAAAACAAGACTTTTCACAAACCATTGGAGATGCTCGAAGGGTGTTACAAAAAAACAAAGTCCAAACATGAATTTCTCTTTAACCTCCTAGCTTAACTTTTTTACCATGTAGGCATACCATGAAAATAGGACGTTATCCAAAACAATCACACTTTCTTAATCCGGTTCACAAAAGAGTCGCACTGATACCAACTCTTTGCAAAATGGTCACTTGTCCATTAACTGAAGAGTTATATCACTATTGACAGTTAAATTTGACGATAAAATTACCTAATTGTCCTTAGACATTGGGTTCGCCGCTTTCCTTCTAGTGTTTAGCGAATTCCAGTATGGTTCAGGATCGTTACATGATATTTACCTGAAGGGTTCACCTCTTTCCCTCCAGGTTTTAACAAAGCTTCCACCGCCACCGCCACCACTACCGCCACTTCATCACCACCAAAATAACATCGTTTTTTCAAAAGTGTTACATCTCGGATAGAAAATGATCGTTTTGCAAAAATTAATTAAAGGTATAACCATATTTTGAAATCAATTAGGGAAGTGTGACGACTTTATAAAACACCCAAATAAACACTGTCATTGGAGATGAATTCATTGTACAACAAAATTTAATCTCGAGTGATATACTTAGGACTTGTGCATGCTGAAAATGCTTGACAACCAACGCTTTTTGGCTCCAAAAATTTTCCCCCACGAAGTGTCACAACGGTACTGGCTCATGGCATTCAACCCCGGACCCATCATAAATCCCTAATGATTCACCACACCGAGATGAAGAGTTTAAATGAAAGCCACGTCATGAGTAGAGAAAAATGGGGGCAAAATGTGGAGGGTGTCGACTCTGTCGGGCATTTCTGTGTGCGGTACAAGAGTCTTGTCAGTTGTCAGAGTAGTGAGAGAGTTATTAGGAAATAACCATTACATTCAGATGCAGATGGGCACTCTGATTAATACAAATTGTATGATTTCTCTTACTGAAGGTAACCTGTTATAGGGGCGGCAGGTTTTATTAGAGGGGCGGAACCTAATAGGACAAAAATGGTCATTACATGGTAATTTCAAGTGCCCCTTATAAAAAAAACTAAAAATGACTAATTAATCCTTACATAGTTTAGTGTTGATAATCCAGTTTAGTGTTAATGATTAAGTTTCACTTCAATTAACTCTAAATCAAAACAAAATCAGATTTTAGAGTTTAAAAAAAAATTAGAGATGGTAAAGATGTTTTAACCCAAAGTGAAGGTCAATTTCAATCAATTGAAGAAATTAACCAACAAAGTGAAGAACCACTGCCTTTTTGCTGTTTAATCAAACAAGAATTTCAATCAATTCAATTATAGGTTTAAGTTCTTATACTTCAGCTAAGCCTTTTTGCTGTTTAATTTTGTTTTTCTGGTAACTTTTCGTGCAAAAATTGGTAAAGCAAATAGGAATGCAAGGTTGTTCAAGATACTGCAGCACAACTTTGGGAGGTAAAAATGAACTCCAAGAACTTTGATTCTTTTCTCAATTCTCAACATTCTGTGAACATCTGTAACTCTTAGTTACATTAGGAAAATACACGTGAACTCTTAGTTACACTAGGAAAATGCATGTGTAACTACCGATTACACTAGGAAGATGTTGATGATTTTGCTAGATTCAATGTGAAATCGAATACGACTGTTGTTAAAAAGAAAGAAAATTTAGAACTAGAACCAGAAGTAGTGGTTGTTTTTGGTGCTGAATTCCAATATGAATGTGTAACTTCTAGTTACACTAGTCAGATGCATGTGTAACTGCTAGTTACACTAGCAATATGTATGTGAAACTGAATATACATTGTTGTGTGTACTGTTCATTCAATCTTATAAAAACTGATTGCTTGTTGTTATATTTCAGGTTTTCGATATCTTCATAAAAGCTAATTGCTTATTTGTAGTATTGGTCTCACTGGTACTAGAGTTGACGTT
Organism: Papaver somniferum; assembly: GCF_003573695.1. NCBI lineage: Eukaryota > Viridiplantae > Streptophyta > Magnoliopsida > Ranunculales > Papaveraceae > Papaver > Papaver somniferum. The sequence goes on from NC_039364.1 coordinate 90,210,204, forward strand.
GATTATACAAGTCAAATGAATGTATAACTCACAATTACACTAGATAAATGTATGTGTAACTTTCATTTACACGAGACAAGTCAAATGCATGTGTAACTCACAATTACACTAGATAAATGTATGTGTAACTTTCATTTACACGAGACAAATGCATGTGTAACTCCTAACTACACATGCTAAGAAATTATTGTAATTTTAATAATATTTAATAATTTTGGGCTTAAATTTAAAATTTATTTAATTAGGGGATTGATAATATGCATAAGGGTATGGGAGTCTTTTAATAATTCGGGGCCTAAATTTAAACTTCTGTTAATTAAGGGCTTGATATTATGGGTAACCCATGGGTGGGGCCTTAGCCTAATTTTCCCTGTGAAAAATACCATAACCCCCTATTATATGGGTTCAACATATACAAGCCCCACAAAATGGATCCTTCACTATCAACTTCATTCTTTCACATTTTGATATTTCTAGGCCCAAAACTTTTATTTTTGGGGCCAGATTTTGAATTCTACCGGATTGCTGACGTCATCACCTTTTGAAATTAATCCAAAAATACCAAAAATAACCTCCACTATTTATAGTTATTTTATACAGTAACAGAAACAAAAAAACAAATCAGATATTATTTCTTCTTCTCTTTTCAGAGCTTTGAGATTAGGTTACGATTATTCAATCACTTGTTTGATCTGTTTCATCCCGAGAAGAAGCACAATTACAGAGTTTACGTTGTTTTACATCATTTATTTGATTCACGGGATTAAACTAGAGCTTCCTCAAACCTATTTTGTTGCAGATTGTTGATTTTGAGAAGATTTTTGCAGATCTGATAAGATGAAATCAATAATCTGGGTATGCTTTTGCTGTTTTTCTTTTTTTTCTTTTTGGTTTCAGATTTTGGTTTTTTTTACGTTCGATCTACTGATTTAGTTTTTTATTTTTATTTTTTTTAATTCGTTTATATTCTGAAGAGGAAGCTTAAACAACATCATTTTAGAAGAAGAAATATAAATCTAGGTACGAATATGTTGTTTTTTAAGCTTATTGATTTCGATTTTATGATTTTGGTTTTTTCTTATTTTTGATTTTTTTTGTTTTGATTTGGAATTTGTTGATACGAAGAAGAGGAATAAGAAACCAGATTATTTCAAAAGAACAACAACAAAACTAAGTACGAAATTTTTTGTTGTTGTTTGATTTCAAATTTGTTTTTAATTTTTCAAGTTTGTTTTTGGATTATTTGCATTTCTTATTGATTTGAGAAGAGATTTAGTACTAGATGAACTCCGTTTATAATTCTTGTTAGCATTTGTTGTTTCTAAGAAGAAGAAGAAGAAACAATATTGTATCTGAAGAAGAACAACAAATCTATGTATAGATGATGTTTTATAAAACGTGTAACTTCAAGTTACACATATTGTCTTGTACCATGTGTAAGTGCTATTTGTTATTGCATGACTAAACTAGTTGGAATGTATTGTCAAGGGAAGCTTCTTCTATTTCTAATGGTTCTAGTACGTCGTCGAGAAACAATCGTGCGGTTGGAATGTATTTGGAAATAAGAGCAAGCCTGCAAAACCCTTTTTTTATTTCGATCTTATGATTTTGCTGATTTTCATTTCTTTTAGTTTCAAATTTGTGGATACTGAGAAGAGGAAGAAGAAACCACATTATTTCATAAGAACAAACCTAGGTACGAATTTTGTTGTTGTTTGATTTCAAGTTTGTTTTTTGTTTTGGATTCTTTGCATGCACGATTTGAGAAGAGATTTAGTACTAGCTGAATTTCATTTATAATTGTTTTTAGTATTTGTTGACACAACATTGTTTCTGAAGAAGAACATCAAATCTAGGTAAAGATGTTGTTTTATAAAATGTGTTACTTGAAATTACACATATTGTCCTGTAGCATGTGTAACTATATTCAATTATAGCATGTGTATCCTTAAGACACATTTTTTCTTTTGTTTACCTTTGTTAAGTATGTTGATTACTCATGTTATGTTTAAGTCGCTGCATAGGATATATTTCTCATGTGAAAGCCACGTCATGATTAGAGAAAAATGGGGGCAAAATGTGGAGGGTGTCGACTCTGTCGGGAATTTCCGTGTGCGGTATAAGAGCCTTGTCAGTTGTCAGAGTAGTGAGAGAGTTATGAGGAAATAACCATTACATTCAGACACAGATGGGCACTCTGATTAATACAAATTGTCTGATTTCTCTTACTGAAGGTAACCTGTTATAGGGGCGGCAAGTTTTATTAGAGGGGCGGAACCTAATAGGACAAAAAGGGTCATTACATGGTAATTTCAAGTGCTCCTTATCCAAAAAAATCTGAAAATGACTAATTAACCCTTACATAGTTTAGTGTTGATAATCTAGTTTAGTGTTAATGATTAAGTTTCACTTCAATTAACTCTAAATCAAAACAAAATCAGACTTTATAGTTTAAAAAAAATAATTAGAGATGGTAAAGATGTTTTAACCCAAAGTGAAGGTCAATTTCAATCAATTGAAGAAATTAACCAACAAAGTGAGGAACCAGTGCCTGAAAATGACCAGGTATACTTCTAAATTAGTCCCAACTAGCTTTTTGTTGCTCAAAGTTATCTAACGTACGTAAAAAATTCAATTTCTTTACATTTTCAGAGCTAATTACGGCTGGAATTTTGCTTGTAACCAACCGTAAATCATAGTTACAGTTCGTAAAAGATGAACTACCAACCGTAACTGGTTAAATTTGGGAAAAACCCAATCTTAAAACCAGTTACGGTTGGTAACCAAATGCTCGAAACCAACCGTAATTTAGTTACGGTTCGTAAACTAAAATGGTTACCAACCGTAACAGTATTTACGGTTCATCTCGAATTTTAGTTATGAACCGTAATTGGTGACCTTTTTGAACTCTGGGTTCCAGGGTTATTTACGGTTCGCAATTCTGGTATCGACATCAATCGTAAGTTCACTTACGGTTGAAATAAAAAACGTAACTGAAGAAAAATCTCAGATATAAGAACATACGGTTGGTAATTGAACTATTACCAACCGTAACAACATCAAAATCTCCAGTTACGGTTCGTAATTGAGTTAAAATCAACCGTAACTCATATAAACCCAGAAATTTCAATTTCAATTTTCATCTAAAACCCTAATTTTTGATAGAAATTAAACTTAAATCGAAAAAAATAAACTAAACCCTAACTGGGTTTTTCAAAACATACCTCATATAAGTCATTACACTTGATTAATTTTCGAATCGCCGATTAGTCGAAGACGATGAAATTTTCAGTTTCAATGGAGGTTACGGTTGATGAGAGGAGGAGAAGAGAACAAGAAAGAAAACATATTTTCAATTGTGAAAAATACTATAACCCCCCTACTATATGGGTTCAACATATACAAGCCCCACAAAATGGATAATTCACCAGCAACTCTATTCTTTCACATTTTGATATTTCTAGGCCCAAAACTTTTATTTTCAGGGCTTGATATTAAAGTGACAATTTCGTAATGCCAATTTTACCCTTTTCTATATATACAAGAGAAAAATCATAAGATCAATTTATTTGTTTATTTTCCTTCTCTCTCTCAGTTGCAGAAAAAAATAGTTTTTAGGGTTTTCCTGAGATTCATTTTTCATCTTCTGCTTTTAGATCTTCTACTGCAACAACTAGAAGAGTTTTTCTTTCTTTCACAGTTTTTCATCGTCTCCTTCTATACCTCTGTAATTTCAAAGACCAATTGCATCTGATCGAGAGAGATCATATGGAAGACTAAGAAGATTTATTTGATATGAAACAAGATCAACTACATCTGAAGATTCAACAACAGAATCAAATCGACCAGCAGATAAGATTCATTTATCATCATCTTTTAATTTAATTGAAGTTACCTTGAAATTATGAATTTCTTTATGAACTCGTGATCAGAGTTCAGGTTTGTTACAGTCTAATCTTTATCTTGTTGTTTAAGATGAAAAATTTAAAACCATATTACAATTTTTTTCTAGGTTTTCTTACTGGAAATCAATCGATATCTTTTTCTTTAATCTCTATTGAAAATCGGTTTTCAAATTCAAAATCAGCGAATCATCATCTCTATTACCCATCTTTCTGTTACGAGTTTCATTTACTTCAACTGAATTGCTCAATTTTGTGTAGTTTACTTCTGATTCTATGTAGTTTGTTATATCTCCGTGAACGAAATTGAATTTTTTACACTAGTACTATTTATTGCAAATTACTGGTGGTGATATGGTTAGTTGTGAAACTGAAATTGCAGGTTAAATTTTGAACTAAATTATTGGAGCTTATTCATGGAATTTGCAGAAGAAAGGATTGGAGATGTGATGGTGACTGAGATGTAAATGCAGGCTAGCAGTAGTTGTGAATGGATATAATTTGATTTTAGGTAATATCTTTTCTATCATGAAGATGTCTGATACAATTTTTTTAGGTTTTTTAAGGTTCGTGATTGAAATTTGATCGATCTCTTAATGCTCTATCCTGATTGATCAAATTCAACTTAAGATCTGTAATCATAACATCTTAATCTCTATTGTATATCTAATTCTTTCGAGCTTGAATTTCTCTCAATTTTGTACCCTGTAGTTACACAATCAGTTGTATACCAAAGTAGTAAGCCATTCACAAGTAGTAGTCTTGTGTATGATTAAACCGAAGTAGTTACTTGTCATCTTGTATAATAACACCAATTTGAATGATTTAGGTTCCAGTTAGTGATTGAGAATTTAAAGAAATTATTCCTGAAACAACAGAAATGAGCGGCTTGTTGTCAACAATGATCGAGGTGATGAGTTAATGCCACTGCGAGCAAATCTAGATGCTCCTATCTCTGCTTATAGGTAAGTAATGGAAATGGTTTGTTGAAGTAAGTGTAGGACTAACTAGTGGAACTACGTTAATTGGATGTGTAACTGCTAGTTTAACTAAAAGCGTAACTAAAAGCTACACATTCAATTAGCATGTGTAAATAAAAGATACACTAAGCAGATTGGGTGTATAACTACATGTTATACATGTAGATTTTGTCAGAATGTTGTTGAGTAAAGTGCTAATTACACATAATGCTTAGACAAGGTAATTTCTTATGTGCAATTTAAATCGAGTGATTTCTTGTCTGCAGATTACACCATGCTAATTACACACAGGGATAATTTCATATTAGACAAGGTAATATCCTGTCTGTCGTGACCTGAGTAAATTTTTGATGGGGGCAATATTTGATGGGGGTGTGAGGGACGAGTAGGGAGCTTTCATTTGTCAATCCAGTTAATGGTTTCTAACCAATTAAAATCTTCGTTATTTAGTGGAAGGGTAAATACGGTGTACACTAATTATCTCCTCAATTTGCGCTTCTTCTTTTTCTTCACCAAGTATATATCTTCAGTTCCGCAACATGATTTACCCACATCCCATATTCAATCAAAATGTATGAATATGCATTGTTGAAATAAACAGAGTATTGATTTATCAAGTAATGAATCCACCTTAAAACACAGCGAGGCCACCCAAATCCATGGAAACCAAATGTCCTAAGAGTCTCAACTCCCAAACCTCGAACAAATACCATAACAAAATTTAAAAGAAATCCATATCATAAAACTGATTTTTCTTCTCTTTTAGAGATCTGTAAAACAAAAAAACACATCTACCCTAATTTTCCTCTCTCTTTCCCGTCATCATTTTCATCCTGTTCTTTTGATTTCCACTCATCACTACTTGGAAAAAATCAGCAGGCAGATATAGATCAGAAATTATTGATGTTGGATAATCTTATTAAATCATCAAAATCATATAGAGGAATATTATTGAGTTTTTTTTTTTAATTCGATTGTTTGATTTTTGGTTTTAAAAACCGGTTGCTAAAGCAATCTCTGGATGTAGGAGTGTAGGAGGCAAGTAGGTGATATATCTCGAGAACGAGAACAGAAGAAGGGGAGCAGATGATATATTTGGAGAAGAAGAAGATATATGTTGTGTTGATTTTACTGGAATTCTTTTAGAATCACCGTATTTACCCTTCCCCTAAATAACGAAGATTTTAATTGGCTAGAAACCATTAACTGGATTGACAAATGGCAGCTCCGTACTCATCCCTCACTCCCCCATCAAATATTGCCCCCATAAAAAATTTACTCGTCGTGACCTTGAGGTGTAAGTGCTAATTACAGGTAATGATGTTGAATAAAGTGGTTGAGTGGTTGAATTTTCAACATATATGTGAAGTTTGTTCAGGCAGGGTTCTGTTCTTTGGTTTGAACTATGTGGTTCGAGTGTAATTTATAGAGATTATTTAAATCCTTTGGTTTGGGTGCACTGTTCTTATGTTCACAATTAGATTGATGTTTCAATGTGATTGGATTTCTCATCTTGATGAGCTCATTTTAGGTGCCCTTGTGTTTGTTGTTCTTTTGTCCAATTTAATATAGATAATTTTGTATATATGTTATGCTCATTTTTGGATGAATCTAACATGGCTTTAGTAACCTTATTCAACATCTTAGTTCAGATTCTATAGATTAGAGTTTTTCCCTTGTTAAGATTTTCTAAAGAGTCTTACAATAAGTAAGATGAATGTACCTAACCTCATTATTATTGAGATGGTCACTGGTTAGCTGGCTATCCGTTACTTGAGATTGATATTTTCTATTAAATAATAAGTGTAGTTTTTTAATATGGAACTGGGTTATACTTCTATAGATGCAGAAAGGTTTAGTATGTGAATCCGATAGATGGATACTTACTTTGTTTATAAGTTTATTGTTGCAAATGGACTTTAGATATAGAGATGGGCTAGGTTTTTACACATTTGATACAATTGAAGAGGCTGAAATTGGTAACCAAATGACAGTGATTGTTATAGTTTTTGAGTTGTTGTCTGTTGTTAAATGTGTCAGCAGAACAATGTGATACCATGAAATATTATACTCTGGTTTACTTAAGTGGTTCAGTGACATATTTTTTGTTCTGATATTTGGCTGCAAGTATGAAAGTTATTGCTAGATGAGTAAATTCTTGCTAAATTTGAATTGTTTTAATGCAGTCAAGTCAAGATGTTTACTGCTAGGAGAAAGAATTCGAAGGAAAAAGGTGTTGAACCAACTGAATTCGAGGAGTCAGTTGCTCGGGTTTATATCTCATTTTATTTTTTCCCTTGTGTGATGGAGTTGTAGGTAGTGTGAGTGGTGGAGAAATAAGTGGAGGTGTCAATTTAAGTGGTGGTGGTGGAATTGCATAGTGTTGTAACTTGGCAAGCTAAATAGATGTATAGCTACTAGCTACACATGCTAATTAGATGTGTAACTTATAGATACACATGCTAAAAGGATGTGTAGCTACTAGTTACACATGCTAATTAGATGTGTAACTTCTAGGTACACATGCTAATTGGATAAGATATAAATTCTATGTTTTATTGTATGTTTTTTTGATGCTTAAAATATATGTCGTCATTTTTAGTTACCTAATCTGGAATGCCTTAAGTACATCTAGATTTTCGCGAAGGAAAATCTAGTTTTGCTTTAGAACACTAGAGAGTCTGGCCCTGGTTATTTGGTCCACAGTACCTTAAGATGACTGTATACCAGCCCACGTAGTCTATTTTGTTTATTTTGATTTTAGTCGTTTTTCCACACCATTATTACATTGTGATTGTATTTGTATTTGTAAGTTGTAACCTCCGATATTCTGATATCCAAATTATGGTTGAGTTTGGAAGATGCTACTTATGGCAGAAGAGTACACCTGACTAGGAATGTAGATATCTGTTGGAATAATACTTGTCTATTTTATACATGTAATGTAAGATCTGACTATCTCGATTTCAATGTGATTACATCCATTTTGGTGGATAAAGAAGACATTTATTGACAAGCCAGAGGAAGCTCAATGATTTGATGAAGGACTCGGCAAAGCAGTTTCTGCAAACCCGATTAATAGAGATTTCCCCCCTAATAATGCAACTTGATTGTGTTTCTTGTTAACTTATTGTTTATACTTGGAGGATTTTGGTGAAAACTCTCTGAGATCAATAGAGGATATGTGTTGTTACAAAATTTGATTGCTCCTTTTCTTTTCTTTCACATTTAATTATCTATCTACCTTATAGTATGTTCATACGGGATACAACTGTACTGCCGAGGAGTAGTAAAAATAGGGTTTCTGGTGGAGCAAAAGGTGATGAACACAGTGAAGCATCACATTTTGCTGATGTTGCAGGAGTCGATGAGGCTAAAGAGTAGTTGGAAGATACTGTGGTATGCCTAAGAACTTCCTTTATTGGTTGGTAGACTGTAAAAAAAGTTACACTAGCAACTGCTAGTTATATACCTTTCAAATTAGTATGTTGCATTTTCAATTGATAAGTGTTATTGAGTAGATTTTACTGTTTAAGAATCGCAAGTAGCTCTGTATGATGTCCCTGTTTCTAGCGCCGACGAAGAATATGCTCTGAGTACACAAGGCATATGGATGTATAACTGCAGATTACACAAGGCATATGGATGTGTAACTGCAGATTACACAAGCCATATGGATGTGTAACTTCTTATTACACACGCTATATGGATGTGTAACTGAAGGTTACACAAGCCATATGCATGTGTAACTTTCGTTTACACAATCCGTTATATGTACTCTGTAATCATAATCAGCTGCTGATGCTGCTACTGGTCATTTATTTTTTTCATAGTCCTTGGTTTTCATGTATTGTAATTACAAATCTTCGGTATAAGTCAGATTTTGCTCTTTGCTCTGCATAGATGATATATTATATTAGTCATGATGTTACATGGTGTTATATGGTGTATGAAGATCGGTAATAACAAGTAAATATAATCAGTACCATGATTGTTCTTGAAATATAAGTGGTCTTCTAGTTGGGTTGTTTTCATGGTGTTGTAATAGAGGTAGCAGTAAAAACTTTCATGTTTGATCTTATGATGGTTGGATAGGTAGTAGCTTTGAGTGTCTCAAGATTACAGAATGGTTAGATAGGTAGTAACTTTGAGTGTCTCCAGTGTCACTAAGATCTCTGTTGATTCTATGTCACCTTCATGTGAGCCTATTTGTTGTTTTAATAGCAAACCACCATTCTATAGAAAGAATTTCTCACTGAGTTTGGATAATTTTCTTTTTTTGATGCTCAAAAATAACAATGAGGTTCAGTTATAGGTTTAAGTTTTTATACTTCAGCTAAGCCTTTTTGCTGTTTAATTTTGTTTTTCAGGTAACTTTTCGTGCAAAAATTGGTAAAGCAAATAGGAATGCAAGGTTGTTCAAGATACTGCAGCACAACTTTGGGAGGTAAAAACTAAACTCCAAGAACTTTGATTCTTTTCTCAATTCTCAACATTCTGTGAACATCTGTAACTCTTAGTTACATGAGGAAAATGCACGTGAACTCTTAGTTACACTAGGAAAATGCATGTGTAACTACCGATTACACTAGGAAGATGTTGATGATTTTGCTAGATTCAAAGTGAAATCGAATGCGACTGTTGTTAAAAAGAAAGAAGAAATAGAACTAGAACCAGAAGTAGTGGTTGTTTTTGGTGCTGAATTCCAATATGAATGTGTAACTTCTAGTTACACTAGTCAGATGCATGTGTAACTGCTAGTTACACTAGCAAGATGTATGTGAAACTGAATATACATTGTTGTGTACTGTTCATTCAATCTTATAAAAACTGATTGCTTGTTGTTATATTTCAGGTTGTCGATATCTTCATAAAAGATAATTGCTTATTTGTAGTATTGGTCTCACTGGTACTAGAGTTGACGTTGATTATACAAGTCAAATGCATATATAACTCACAATTACACTAGATAAATGTATGTGTAACTTTCATTTACACGAGACAAGTCAAATGCATGTGTAACTCACAATTACACTAGATAAATGTATGTGTAACTTTCATTTACACGAGACAAATGCATGTGTAACTCCTAACTACACATGCTAAGAAATTATTGTAATTTTAATAATATTTAATAATTTTGGGCTTAAATTTAAATTTTATTTAATTAGGGGCTTGATAATATGCATAAGGGTATGGGCGTCTTTTAATAATTTGGGGCCTAAATTTAAACTTCTTTTAATTAAGGGCTTTATATTATGGGTAACCCATGGGTGGGGCCTTAGCCTAATTTTCCCTGTGAAAAATACCATAACCCCCCTATTATATGGGTTCAACATATACAAGCCCCACAAAATGGATCCTTCACTATCAACTTCATTCTTTCATATTTTGATATTTCTAGGCCCAAAACTTTTATTTTTGGGGCCAGATTTTCAATTCTACCGGATTGCTGACGTCATCACCTTTTTAAATTAATCCAAAAATACCAAAAATAACCTCCACTATTTATAGTTATTTTATACAGTAACAGAAACAAAAAAACAAATCAGATATTATTTCTTATTCTCTTTTCAGAGCTCTGAGATTAGGTTACGATTATTCAATCACTTGTTTGATCTGTTTCATCCCGAGAAAAAGCACAATTACAGAGTTTACGTTGTTTTACATCATTTGTTTGATTCACGGGATTAAACTAGAGCTTCGTCAAACCTATTTTGTTGCAGATTTTTGATTTTGAGAAGATTTTTGCAGATCTGATAAGATGAAATCAATAATCTAGGTATGCTTTTGCTTTTTTTCTTTTTTTTCTTTTTGGTTTCTGATTTTGGTTTTTTTTACGTTCGATTTACAGATTTAGTTTTTTTTTTTTTTTAATTCGTTGATACTGTGAAGAGGAAGCTGAAACAACATCGTTTTAGAAGAAGAAATATAAATCTAGGTACGAATCTGTTGTTGTTTAAGATTATTGATTTCGATTTATGATTTTGGTTTTTTCTTATTTTTGATTTTTTTTGTTTTGATTTGGAATTTGTTGATACGAAGAAGAGGAAGAAGAAACCAGGTTATTTCAAAAGAACAACAACAAAACTAAGTACGAAATTTTTTGTTGTTGTTTGATTTCAAATTTGTTTTTAATTTTTCAAGTTTGTTTTTGGATTATTTGCATTTCTTATTGATTTGAGAAGAGATTTAGTACTAGATGAACTCCGTTTATAATTCTTGTTAGCATTTGTTGTTTCTAAGAAGAAGAAGAAGAAACAATATTGTGTCTGAAGAAGAACAACAAATCTATGTATAGATGATGTTTTATAAAACGTGTAACTTCAAGTTACACATATTGTCTTGTACCAGGTGTAAGTGCTATTTGTTATTGCATGGCTAAACTAGTTGGAATGTATTGTCAAGGGCAGCTTCTTCCATTTCTAATGGTTCTAGTACGTCGTCGAGAAACAATCTTGCGGTTGGAATGTATTTGGAAATAAGAGCAAGCCTGCAAAACCCTTTTTTTATTTCGATCTTAAGATTTTGCTGATTTTCATTTCTTTTAGTTTTAAATTTGTGGATACTGAGAAGAGGAAGAAGAAACCACATTATTTCATAAGAACAAACCTAGGTACGAATTTTGTTGTTGTTTGATTTCAAGTTTGATTTTTGTTTTGGATTCTTTGCATGCACGATTTGAGAATAAATTTAGTACTAGCTGAATTTCGTTTATAATTGTTTTTAGTATTTGTTGACACAACATTGTTTCTGAAGAAGAACATCAAATCTAGGTAAAGATGTTGTTTTATAAAATGTGTAACTTGAAATTACACATATTGTCATGTAGCATGTGTATCCTTAAGACACATTTTTTCTTTTGTTTTCCTTTGTTGAGTATGTTGATTACTCATGTTATGTTTAAGTCGCTGCATAGGATATATTTCTCATGTGAAAGCCACGTCATAAGTAGAGAAAAATGGGGGAAAAATGTGGAGGGTGTCGACTCTGTCGGGAATTTCCGTGTGCGTTATAAGAGCCTTGTCAGTTGTCAGAGTAGTGAGAGAGTTATGAGGAAAAAACCATTACATTCAGACACAGATGGGCACTCTGATTAATACAAATTGTCTGATATCTCTTACTGAAGGTAACCTGTTATAGGGGCGGAAAGTTTTATTAGAGGGGCGGAACCTAATAGGACAAAAATGGTCATTACATGGTAATTTCAAGTGCTCCTTATAAAAAAAAAACTGAAAATGACTAATTAACCCTTATATAGTTTAGTGTTGATAATCTAGTTTAGTGTTAATGATTAAGTTTCACTTCAATTAACTCTAAATCAAAACAAAATCAGACTTTATAGTTTAAAAAAAAATTAGAGATGGTAAAGATGTTTTAACCCAGAGTGAAGGTCAATTTCAATCAATTGAAGAAATTAACCAACAAAGTGAGGAACCAGTGCCTGAAAATGACCAGGTATACTTCTAAATTAGTCCCAACTAGCTTTTTGTTGCTCAAAGTTATCTAACGTACGTAAAAAATTCAATTCCTTTACATTTTCAGAGCTAATTACGGCTGGAATTTTGCTCGTAACCAACCGTAAATCATAGTTACAGTTCGTAAAAGATGAACTACCAACCGTAACTGGTTAAATTTGGGGAAAAACCAATCTTAAAACCAGTTACGGTTGGTAACTAAATGCTCTAAACGAACCGTAACTTAGTTACGGTTCGTAAACTAAAATGGTTACCAACCGTAACAGTATTTACGGTTCATCTCGAATTTTTGTTATGAACCGTAATTGGTGACCTTTCTGAACTCTGGGTTCAAGGGTTATTTTACGGTTCGTAATTATGGTATCGACATCAACCGTAAGTTCACTTAGGTTGAAGAAAAAAACGTAACTAAAGAAAATTCTCAGATATAAGAACATACGGTTGGTAATTGAACTATTACCAACCATAACAACATCAAAATCTCCAGTTACGGTTCGTAATCGATTTAAAATCAACCGTAACTCAGATAAACCCAGAAATTTGAATTTCAATTTTCATCTAAAACCCTAATTTTTGATAGAAATTAAACTTAAATCGAACAAAATAAACTAAACCCTAACTGGGTTTTTCAAAACATACCTCATATAAGTTATTACATTTGATTAATTTTCGAATCGCCGATTAATCGAAGACGATGAAATTTTCAGTTTTAATGGAGGTTACGGTTGATGGGAGGAGGAGAAGAGAAGAAGAAAGAAAACAGATTTTCAATTGTGAAAAATACTATAACCCCCTACTATATGGGTTCAAAATATACAAGCCCCACAAAATGGATCATTCACCAGCAACTCCATTCTTTCACATTTTGATATTTCTAGGCCCAGAACTTTTATTTTCAGGGCTTGATAATAAAGTGACAATTTTATAATGAAAATTTTACCCTTTTCGATATATACAAGAGAAAAATCATAAGATCCATTCATTTCTTTATTTTCTTTCTCTCTCTCAGTTGCCGAAAAAAATAGTTTTTAGGGTTTTCCTGAGATTCATTTTTCATCTTCTGCTTTTAGATCTTTTACTGCAACAACGAGAAGAGGTTTTATTTCTTTCACAGTTTTTCATGGTGTCCTTCTATACCTCTGTAATTTCAAAGACCAATTGCATTTGATCGAGAGAGACCATATGGAAGACGAAGAAGATTTGTTTGATATGAAACAAGATAAACTACATCTGAGGATTCAACAACAGAATCAAATCGTCCTGGAGATAAGATTCATTTATCATCATCTTTTAATTTAATTGAAGTTACCTTGAAATTATGAATTTCAAATGAATTTTCTTTATGAACTCATGATGAGACTTCAGATCTGTTATAGTCTAATCTTTATCTTTTTGTTTAAGATGAAAAATTTAAAAACAAATTACAATTTTTTTCTAGGCTTTCTTAATGGAAATCAATCGATCTCTTTTTCTTTAATATTGATTGAAAGGATTGGAGATGTGGTGGTGACTGAGATGTAAATGCAAGCTAGCAGTGGATGTGAATGTCTATAATTTGATTTTAGGTAATATCTTTTTCTATCATGAAGATGTCTGATACAATTTTTTTAGGTTTTTTAAGGTTCGTGATTGAAATTTGATCGATCTCTTAATGCCCTATCCTGATTGATGAAATTCAACTTAAGATCAGTAATCATAACATCTTAATCTCTACTGTATATCTAATTCTTTCGAGCTTGAATTTCCCTCAATTTTGTACCATGTAGTTACACAATCAGTTGTATACCAAAGTAGTAAGCCATTCACAAGTAGTAGTCTTGTGTATGATTAAACCGAAGTAGTTACTTGTCAGCTTGTATAATAACACCAATTTGAATGATTTAGGTTCCAGTTAGTGATTGAGAATTTAAATAAATTATTCCTGGAACAACAGAAATGATCGGCTTGTTGTCAACGATGATCGAGGTGATGAGTTAACGCCACTGCGAGCAAATCTAGATGCTCCTATCTCTGCTTATAGGTAAGTAATGTGAAAAAGCGGGGGTCTAACAACACCACCCAATATTTCGCTTAGCAATCTGTATGGAATAACTCCGAAATACTTTGATAGAGAATCAACTAGACAGTCAGACTCAATCTAGATTAAAGTATCTCAAGGAGTTAATATCTCTCTCTTGATTTGATTTACTCAAGCTAAAACAATAGCGAGTCTTTAATCAAACACAAGGAATAACTTGGACAGTACCAAAGACCAATATCCAAGGATCAATCAATATCAATCAACAACCAAAGGTTGGATTCCCAATTGATGATCTTAACTCACAACCTGTATTATTTCAATTATATAAATATATAATGCGGAAAAGAAATAACACAGACACCATAAGTTTTGTTAACGAGGAAACCGCAAATGCAGAAAAACCCCGGGACCTAGTCCAAATTGAATACACACCGTATTAAGCCGCTACACACACTAGCCTACTATAAGCTAACTTCGGACTGAACTATAGTTGAACCCCAATCAGTCTCCCACCGATTCAAGGTACAGTTGTACTCCTACGCCTCTGATCCCAGCAGGATACTGCGCACTTGATTCCCTTAGCTGATCTCACCCACAACTAAGAGTTGTTGCAACCCAAAATCGCAGACTTGAGAATAAACAAATCTGTCTCACACAGAAAAGTCTATCAAAGGATAAATCTGTCTCCCACAGAAAAACCCTAGGTTTTTGTTCCGTCTTAAGATATAAAATCAAGGTGAACAGGAACCAATTGATAATCCGGTATTATATTCCCAAAGAACAGCCTAGATTAATCAATCACCTCTCAACAATCCTTCTTGACTACACAAGCGGTTTGTCGAGGAATCACAAACAGTGAGACGAAGATGTTTGTGACTTATTTATCTTTCCTATCGGAGAACTCTCACGATCTCAAGCCAATCAATAGATCGTATTCGTACGATAGAAGATGCAAGATCATATCACACAACTACGATAAAAGTAGTATCGGTCTGGATTCACAATCCCAATGAAGTCTTTAAGTCGTTAACCTGGTTTTAGAGAAGAAAACCAAAGGTTAATGGAGAATCGACTCTAGCGAGCGCACTAGTATCACACACACGTATGGGGATTAGTTTTGTACAATGCTAGATGTCTCCTTTATATAGTCTTCAAATCAGGGTTTTGCCTTAGTTACAAAGCAATCCATATTCACCGTTAGATGAAAACCTGATTTAGATTCAAGCTAATATTTCTCAACCGTTAGATCGAAAACTTAGCTTGTCACACACACTTGGGTAGACGTTTACTGGGTTTGTGAAAACCATGCCCAAACATGTAAGTGTATGTTGGTTCAACATAATAACCCAAAAGGTTAACCATATGAGAAATTCATATTAACCTAGTTCTTATTCACCATAACTAGTTCAATTGACTCAAATGAAATAGTTAGAGAGTTGTTCAATTGCTATGAGATCTTATGTAACTACACAAGACACAATTGAAACAAAGATGATTCGATTCGATTGAATCGGCTCATGAACTTTATAGCCACGGTTTGCATAAAGTATTCCTTAGTAATTTAAGTTTCATGTTCATAGCACATCTTTAGATCATAACCGCTTAAGCTCGCAAACAAGTTCGCGGACTTAAGGCAACCGGCAGAGTTTTCCAAACTCAGCAGAAAATCTCGGCAAAGAGACTTCCGCCAGTTCGCGGACTAGGTTCGCGGACTGAGTTCGTAAACTGGGTTCGCGGACTTGGCAAATCCAATTCCTCCGGTTTCTCTCAATCAACAAAGTTCAAAAACTTCGCATTAAGGAATACATGCTTATGTAATCTAAACTCTCATTCCAATCATTGAGACATTCTCAGAGGACGTTATATAGCCGTTATTCACAGACCGTTTCACGTCAGAGAAATTCTCAAAGTAATTGAAACTTTTCATGACTTTCGTCACTAGGTGAAGATAAACTTGATCAAAGCGAAACGCTTCACCAACACACGATTTCTAGAAAAAGATAAGTAGTGAATACTCAGCTCGAAATTTCAAATGTGTATGATCCAGTCTATATAGCATACGACATTTTGTCTCATAAGAAGTAGGATATAGAATAGATAGACTTTTGAGTGATAGATAAGTTCAAGTCTCCACATACCTTTTTGTTGATGAAGTTTCACGGTTCCTTGAGTAGATCTTCGTCATTATATGATGAATCGCCATGAAGTCCTTGAGCTCAACTACACTTTTCTATCCTAGTCCGAGACTTAGCTATAATAGACTAGAAATCAAGACTCATAGTTTTGATCACTAACATTGACAAACATGCTTGATATAACAACGCATGCGAGGTCGACCGAGCTATGATCTAACAATCTCCCCCTTTGTCAATTTTGGTGACAAAACTATTAATACATATGGAATACAAAAAAGATAAACTTTAGTGGCTCCTATTCCATAGTCTAATATTCAACGTTCCTTGAAATCTTCGTCCTTCCAAGTACTCCAATGATCCCAAAGGTTGTAAGTTTAGCACCACCGTTGTTGAAGATCCGTAGCTATAACAATGAGAGAAATCGAGATTCTCGATCATTATTATACAGTGTCATAATATCATTATGTAACATCAAATTCCAATTGCATCACGACTTTAACAACAATACTATGGTGATATGTATCACTCCCCCTTAGTCAATACTCCATCTCGATCATGGAAACCACTCCCCCTTACAAAATGATTCGAAAACCATATGTATTTGTAGTGTGAACTACACTATTTCTCCCCTTTTTTGTCAATAAAATTGGCAAAGGTAAAAGAACGGGATCATAATGAAATTTCCACAAGAGACATTTCATAGACTAAAAGAAAAAGCACATACCAACTTAATTTAGATGCAATCATAAATCCGAAGCTAAATGCATTCATCAAGGAGTTTTAAGATACAAGATAACCCCTATAAAATTCCACAGCCACACACCCCGCAAGATATTACCATTAAGCACAAGTTCAAAATAACTCTCCCCCATTTGATGTCATTCCCGAAAGAACAACAAGAGCGACCTTAATTTCGAAAGAAAAGAAGGATTTTTTAATTGGACACCAAAAACCATGGAAATGATTTTCTATATCCAAAACTCAATCAAATTAATCACAAGTAAACCCATGATTAATTTAATTGTAATACGCAACTAAATCAAACTACAAAAGTGACCAATTTAATTGATTTTGCTCAACATAAGAAAACTCACAGAGCTACGACTAAGATAACCACACGGAGATGACTACCTTAATCGTTCAAATACTCAACATAAGGAAAACCTTATGGAATATACGACTACATCAACCAATAGAACATGATTAGTATAGCCGTTTATATACTCAACACAGGAACTTGTGGAATATATGAAAGCTCAACTAGATTAATTACAAGAGAACCTATTATTAATCTAATTGGAATACACAACCAAACTAATCACCGAAGCAATCAATTTAGTTGTCAAAATATTTTGCTCGACAAAAGAAGAATTTCGGAACAAATAACAAAATAACCAATCAAGATGATTAATTTAGTTCAAGAATGCTCAACATATAACATCTCATGGAACAACCAACAAGGCCAATATTAATCGACATAGTTGTAAGGTGCTCAACATAAGATACACAATGGAGCATTCACGGTAGATCATAACAAAATGGATCAATGAAGATCAATACCGTGGATAACATACAAGGATCTATTCTATTTTCCATCACTATTTGCATAACGACATAATAGACTTTATCTTTGTCAAACAAAAGATTTCATCCTATTTTCCATCAAATAAATGACTGCATAGGCATAACTTTTGTAATTGTCAAAAGTCCATTCGTCCTTTCATCAATACGAATATCAATTTATGAACGACTTTACTTTTGACACAATATGGGACCTTCAAGTTCACGGACGCAAACAATACATATCCCATAAAAATATTGCCATACTTCAAAACAGATTAATACTACTATAATATCATCCTCCAAATATTTTTAGAATTTAAAAACCAATAAACCTAAAAAATAACATAAGAAGATGAAAACAAAAAAAGCTATGTGTAGTCACAATCTTCGCTATTCAAAGCACTAGTTATTCTTCCAACTATTCCAAAAAGAAGACATACTAGGCAACAATTCCTTTGAGAAATTATTTATCATTCCCAAACTCCTTGTTATCGACAACCATTGGGACATAAGGTTCACGGAGATAAGTGTCAATACCCACGAACTTTCTTGGCTGAAGAGGTCGAATTAGGGTCCTCTGAATTTCCAAAGATTTAGACACGAACGTATTTATTTCATAAATCTCCCTTCTTATTTCATTTAACTCATCTAGAACATCGGAAAACTTCTGAGAGTTAGAAGGAACAACCCTGGGTTTTCTTGTATTCCTTCTTTTTCTTTTCAGGGACTTAAAAACAGGAGATTTTTCTTTTTCCTTGATTGAAGACTTAACAATCATGTTGACATCCTTTCCCTCTGACGACATAGTGCTTTGAGAACAGCTATAAACAACTGGATTTGTATGATGGAATCACTTAACTCAACAAGCAGTCTTATAAAGGATGTCATAAGGAAAAAAGGAATATAGGGTTCGAAACCTATTAACAGGTTCGTATACGCCCAACTCTAAAACCCTATAAAGAGTAGAATTATCGATAATAACCCTTTCTTTTATTTGATAGACAAAAAAATAACAAATCTAAGAAAAGAAGGAAAAACTTTTCTGAAGCCTGGATCAGTACCCAATCTTGTCTCTTTTCGAATAGGCACATGAGACAAGATTTTCCCAACAATACAATCAAGTTGTGTTGCGATGAACAACGAATTGTCCATATTTTTCCTCATGGGAGGAATCCTCTGATCTCTGTCTATCAAAACGATTTGACCATATTTTATTTTCAAATGGTCTTATTTTATCCTTGGAAACCAACTTCTTAGACGAAGATAAGATCTTACATACCTCGGCGGTCTTCTGAGCAAGTTTCAGATTCCTTGCTAATCGATCTGCTCTTCGTTAAAGTTTGATGGCGTGCATTATTTGGTGCTTGTATTTGTAACACCTTGATAGTTTGTGTCACTTCATCGAACAAAACGAGCACGTCAATCTAGGATAGTATTCAGGCATCTGAGATGTGCAAGCAGCTAGACATACAGTTGATCCTGAAACATCACTGATAGGGTTTCCAGTTATCGGATTCAGTGAATCTTCCATATTGATTGGGTTTCCATCTTCTCCGAACCCATTGAGGTTGATGTATATATTGCTACAAGTATCAAAATCGATGTTTTCATAAAGAACCCTACACTTGATTTCCTATCTTCATCGGAATCATAGTTTTCAGACATTTCATCAAGTGTTACAGCTAGACCTTTGTTCCCAGTGTATTTTCTACAATTTGGGCATTCGTTAGCAAAATGGCCAAAACCCTTACACTTAAAGCACTGAGGCATGTCCTCGTCATCAGCCTCGTCAGCATCCCTGTTTTTAGGAGGTACGCGATCGTGAGGTTTGTCTGATGACTTAGGTTTGTCTCTTGAAAACCGTTTACTTCTCTTCAACAGAAGATCCCTAAACTGTCTTGTGATCAAGGAGACTGATTTGTCAAGATATTCATCCGAAAAATCATCCTCAGAGACATGAACACTCTTACCTTTGACAAGTAATTTAGTGTTCTTTTGTGCTTTAAAGGCAACATCCTTACCGACTTTGGATGTATGCTCATGGTCAAAGATCTTAAGTTTTCCAACCAAGGTGTTCTGGAAAGATTATAGAGGTTATTCCCCTCAACGATGGCATGCTTCTTAGACTCGTATCTAGATGGCAGCGATCTGAGAATTTTCATCACAATGTCCTTTTCATGAATAGTCTTACCCAATGCAAAATATGCATTAACAATTTCAGACACTTTGTGATTAAACTCATCAAATGTTTCTTCATCTGCCATACGAAGGTTCTCCCAATCATAATTAAGGTTTTGAAGCCTAGCATCCTTTTCACTGGAGTTGCCTTGAAATACGGTTTCTAAGATATCCCAAGCATCTTTAGATCTAGTGCAGTTTGTCACATGATGCTGAAGATTTGGGGTAATGGCATGTATGATAGCATTCAAACTGTCGGAATTTTGCTTTGCAGCAGTTATCTCAACAGCGATGTATTCACCAATAGGTTTGGGAACGTTTACATCACCAATTGCCACAACGGGAGCATCATAGCCATTAACCACATATACCCATGATTGAAAATCACGCGATTGAAGAAAATCTCGCATAACAATTTTCCACCATAAGTAATTGGATCCATCGAAGACTGGTGGTACGTTAATAGAGATAGCACCTCTGTCCATAGAGTCATATCGCTACAAACACAGACTTGTTAGGTCTTAAACGTGTTTGCCTGCTCTTATACCAATTGAAAAAGCGGGGGTCTAACAACACCACCCAATATTTCGCTTAGCAATCTGTATGGACTAACTCCGAAATACTTTGATAGCGAAACAACTAGACAGTCAGACTCAATCTAGATTAAAGTATCTCAAGGAGTTAATATCTCTCTCTTGATTTGATATACTCAAGCTAAAACAATAGAGAGTCTTTAATCAAACACAAGGAATAACTTGGACGGTACCAAAGACCAATATCCAAGGATCAATCAATATCAATCAACAACCAAAGGTTGGATTCCCAATTGATGATCATAACGCACAACCTGTATTATTTCAATTATATAAAAATATAATGCGGAAAAGAAATAACACAGACACCATAAGTTTTGTTAACGAGGAAACCGCAAATGCAGAAAAACCCAGGGACCTAGTCCAGATTGAATATACACTGTATTAAGCCGCTACAGACACTAGCCTACTACAAGCTAACTTCGGACTAAACTATAGTGGAGCCCCAATCAGTCTCCCACCGATTCAAGGTACAGTTGTACACCTACGCCTCTGATCCCAGCAGGATACTGCGCACTTGATTCCCTTAGCTGATCTCACCCACAACTAAGAGTTGCTGCAACCCAAAATCGCAGAATTGATAATAAACAAATCTGTCTCACACAGAAAAGTCTATCAAAGGATAAATATGTCTCCCACAGATAAAACCTAGGTTTTTGTTCCGTCTTAAGATATAAAATCAAGGTGAATAAGAACCAATTGATAATCCGGTATTATATTCCCGAAGAACAGCCTTGATTGATCAATCACCTCTCAACAATCCTTCCTGACTACACAAGCGGTTTGTCGAGGAATCACAAACAATGAGACGAAGATGTTTGTGACTTCTTTATCTTGCCTATCGGAGAACTCTCACGATCTCAATCCAATCAATAGATTGTACTCGTACAATAGAAGATGCAAGATCATATCACACAACTACGATAAAAGTAGTATCGGTATGGATTCACAATCCCAATGAAGTCTTTAAGTCGTTAACCTGGTTTTAGAGAAGAAAACCAAAGGTTAAAGGAGAATCGACTCTGGAGAGCGCACTAGTATCACACACACGTGTGGGGATTAGTTTTGCACAATGCTAGATGTCTCCTTTATATAGCCTTCAAATCAGGGTTTTGCCTTAGTTACAAAGCAATCCATATTCACCGTTAGATAAAAACCTGATTTAAATTCAATCTAATATTTCTCAACCGTTAGATCAAAAACTTAGCTTGTCACACACACTTGGGTAGACGTTTACTGGGTTTGTGAAAACCATGCCCAAACGTGTATGTGTATGTTGGTTCAACATAGTAACCCAAAAGGTTAACCATATGAGAAATTCATATTAAACTAGTTTTTCTTCACCATAACTAGTTCAATTGACTCAAATGAACTAGTTAGAGAGTTTTTCAATTGCTATGAGATCTTATGTAACTACACAAGACACAATTGAAACAAAGATGATTCGATTCGATTGAATCGGCTCATGAACTTTATAGCCACGGTTTGCATAAATTATTCCTTAGTAATTTAAGTTTCATGTTCATAGCACATCTTTAGATCATAACCACTTAAGCTCACAAACAAGTTCGCGGACTTAAGGCAACCGGCAGAGTTTTCCAAACTCAGCAGAAAATCTCGGCAAAGAGACTTCCGCCAGTTCGCAGACTAGGTTCGCGGACTTGAACTTCACGAACGAATTTGGAATCCCAGTAGAAATTCTCGGTACAAGAACTTCCGACAGTTCGCGGACTTAGCAAAGCCAATTCCTCCGGTTTCTCTCAATCAACAAAGTTCGAAAACTTCGGATTAAGGAATACATGGTTATGTAATCTAAACTCTCATTCCAATTATTGATACATTCTCAGAGGACGTTATATAGCCGTTATTCACAGACCGTTTCACGTCATAGCAATTCTCAAAGTAATTGAAACTTTTCATGACTTTCGTCACTAGGTGAAGATAAACTTGATCAAAGCGAAACGCTTCACCAACACACGATTTCGAGAAAAAGATAAGTAGTGAATACTCAGCTCGAAATGTCAAATGTGTATGATCCAGTCTATATAGCATATGACTTTTTGTCTCATAAGAAGTAGGAGATATAATAGATAGACTTTTGAGTGATAGACAAGTTCAAGTCTCCAGATACCTTTTTGTTGATGAAGTTCCACGTGTCCTTGAGTAGATTTTCGTCGTTATATGATGAATTGCCATGAATCCCTTGAGCTCAACTACACTTTTCTATCCTAGTCCGAGACTTAGCTATAATAGACTAGAAATCAAGACTCATAGTTTTGATCACAAACATTGACAAACATGCTTGATATAGAAACACATGCGAGGTCGACCGAGCTACGCTCTAACATAATGGCAATGGTTTTTTGAAGTAAGTGTAGGACTAACTAGTGGAACTACGTTAATTGGATGTGTAGCTGCTAGTTTAACTAAAAGTGTAACTAAAAGCTACACATCCAATTAGCATGTGTAACTAAAAGATACACTAAGCAGATTGGGTGTATAACTACGTGTTATACATGTAGATATTGTCATAATGTTGTTGAGTAAAGTGATAATTACACATAATGCTTAGACAAGGTAATTTCTTATGTGCAGCTTAAATCGGGTAATTTCTTGTCTACAGATTACACCATGCTAATTACACACAGGTTTAATTGCATATTAGACAAGGTAATATCCTGTCTGTCGTGACCTTGAGGTGTAAGTGCTAATTACAGGTAATGCTGTTGAATAAAGTGTTTGAGTGGTTGAATTATCAACATATATGTGATGTTTGTTCAGGCTGGGTTCTATTCTTTGGTTTGAAATATGTGGTTCAAGTGTAATTTATAGATATTTTTTGAATCCTTTGGTTTGGGTGCTCTGTTCTTATGTTCACAATTAGATTGATGTTTCAATGTGATTGGATTTCTCATCTTGATGATATCATTTTAGGTGCCCTTGTGTTTGTTGTTCTTTTGTCCAATTTAATATAGGTAATTTTGTATATATGTTATGCTCATTTTTGGCTGAATCTAACATGGCTTTAGTAACCTTAATCAACATCTTAGTTCAGATTCTATAGATTAGAGTTTTTCCCTTGTTAAGATTTTCTGAAGAGTCTTACAATAAGTAAGATGAATGTACCTAACCTCATTGTTATTGAGATGGTCACTGGTTAGTTGTCTATGTGTTACTTGAGATTGATATTTTCTATTAAATAATAAGTGTAGTTTTTTAATCTGGAACTGGGTTATACTTCTATAGATGCAGAAAGGATTAGTATGTGAATCCGATAGATGGATACTTACTTTGTTTATAAGTTAATTGTTGCAAATGGACTTTAGATATAGAGATGGGTTAGGTTTTTATACCTTTGATACAATTGAAGAGGTTGAAATTGGTAACCAAATGACAGTGATTGTTATAGTTTTTGAGTTGCTGTCTGCTGTTAAATGTGTCAGCAGAACAAGGTGATACCATGAAATGTTGTACTCTGGTTTACTTAAGTGGTTTATTGACATATTTTTTTGTTCTGATATTTGGATGCAAGTATGAAAGTTATTGCTAGCTGAGTAAATTTTTGCTAAATTTGAATTGTTTTAATGCAGTCAAGTTAAGATGTTTACTGCTAGGAGAAAGAATTCGAAGGAAAAATGTTTTGAACCAACTGAATTCGAGGAGTCAGTTGCTCCGGTTTATATCTCATTTTATTTTTTCCCTTGTGTGATGGAGATGTAGGTAGTGTGAGTGGTGGAGATATAAGTGGAGGTGTCAATTTAAGTGGTGGTGGTGGAATTGCAGAGTGTTGTAACTTGGAAAGCTAAATAGATGTGTAGCTACTAGATACACATGCTAATTAGATGTGTAACTTATAGATAAACATGCTAAAAGGATGTGTAGCTACTAGTTACACATGCTAATTAGATGTGTAACTTCTAGGTACACATGCTAATTGGATAAGATATAAATTCGATGTTTTATTGTATGTTTTTTTGATGCTTAAAATGTCTGTCGTCATTAATAGTTACCTAATCTGGAATGCCTTAAGTACATCTATATTTGCGCGAAGGAAAATCTAGTTTTGCTTTAGAACACAAGAGAGTCTGGCCCTGGTTATTTGGTCCACAGTACATTAAGATGATTGTATACCAACCCACGTAGTCTATTCTGTTTATTTTGACACAATTAAGAGTATTTATTACATTCTTAAGTCATCTAAACTGTGACTTGACTTGACCATTAATATTGACTAAGACCAAGACATACTATGACTAGTATTCCTAATAGCCCCCCCTCAAGTTTATACCGGCAGACACAGTAATGAAATTGAAACAACAAACAAATCAAACTATTTAAGATACAACAAAAGACTGAGAAGCAAAGCCTGAAAAATGAGTATCATCTTCAGGATTGGATGAAATATCCTCTGCAGCAGCATCAGCGGTAGACAGTTGAGAAAGTGAAATACCCAATAATTGTTGTAGCAAAGTAGTGAATGCAGGAAAACAGAGCCCTTTAGTGAATAAATCTGCAAGCTGATTTTGAGAAGCAACATGTTGAACCTTCAAGAATCCACAAAGCACCAAATCCCTAACCACATGATATTGAACTTCTATGTATTTTTTCCTGGCATGAAACACTGGATTAGATGCTAAGCAAATAGCAGAAGTATTGTCACAATTTACAGTTATGGGATAAGTAACTGAAATATGATATTCTTTAAACAAATTTGACAACCATTCTAACTCAGAAGCCACAACTGACAAAGACTTATATTCTGCTTCTGCAGATGATCTTGATACTGTAGGTTGCTTTTTGCTAGACCATGATATTAATGAATTTCCCATAAAAACTGCATATCCTGAAGTAGACCTTCTTGTATCAGGACAACCAGCCCAATCAGAATCAGTAAAAGCTGAAATTGAACTTGTATCCCCTTTTCTTAAAACAAGTCCTAAACCAATAGAGCCCTTTAAATACCTCAGAATCCTTTTAACTAAAAGTAGATGAATATCTGTAGGAGCATGCATGAATTGAGATACATAATTGACACCATAAGCTATATCAGGTTTTGTAATAGTGAGATACTGTAATCTACCTACTATAGTTCTGTATTCTGCTGCATTGTCTAATAAAAAAACCATCATTAATAGAAGCTATGGATTATTTTACTACAGGTGTGTTACAGGGCTTACAATGAAGCATATTAGCTTTTGTTAGCAACTCCAAAGTATACTTTTTCTTTGTGAGAAGTATAAAATCATTAGTCATAGCAGCCTCTACGCTCAGAATATAATGCAAGTCACCCAACTGCTTCATTGCAAACTAGGCACTTAATTTTTGAACCAAAGTACTCATAAGAGCATCAGAATTACCAGTGAGTATAATTTCATCCACATAGAGCAAAAGAATCATCACAGCAGAAGAAGAAGTATAAACAAACATTGAATAATCACACATTGACCTTTTGAAACCAAATTGAACCAAAAAAGTACTAAATCTCTCAAACCAAGCTCTTGGTGCCTGTTTTAAACCATATGAACTCCTTTTCAATTTACAAACATGATTTGGAAAGTTTGGATCAACAAAACCTTGAGGTTGAACCATATAAACATCTTCATTCAAAAATCCATGCAAAAATGCATTTGAAACATCCAATTGCTTAATACTCCAATTATTTGTAACAGCTAACACCAAAACTACTCTTACAGTGGTTGACTTCACTACTGGACTAAATGTTTCAGTGTAATCAACTCCATCTTGTTGATTATAACCCAAAAAAACTAACCTTGACTTGAATCTATCAATAGTACCATCTGCTTTTAACTTAATCTTATACACCCACTTACAACCAAGTATGTTCATATGTGGTTCCGGTTTTACTAAGTCCCATGTGTCATTATCTTTTAGAGCTTGATTTTCTTCTTTCATGGAGACTTGCCACTTAGGATGTTGTATAGCAGTTCTAAAAGTTTTTGGCTCAGAGGGTATATCCAACAAAGAAGAGAAAGCAACAGGAATTGGATGTTTAACTAAAGCAGAATGCATAACATGATCATGAAAAAATTTTGGTTTTGAAATACCTTTCATGGATCTAGTTACAATAGTACTAGAAAGAGCATTATTCATAGAAAAAGGTGGAATAGTAGGAGAAGAAGCAGGAATAATATCGATATCAGAAGATAAAGATTGTGAAGATGATGATGTTGAAGAATCTGAAAAATAAAATTATGTTTCTGAAAAAGTAACATTCCTTGAAATATGAAGATTTCTAAGAACAGGATCATAACATTTGTAACCCTTATGCATATAGCTATAGCCAAGAAAAACACACCTAACTGATTTAGGTGATAGTTTATCTTGTCTTGAATGTCCTAAGAAAGGATAGCAAACAGTACCAAAAACCTTGAGAAAACTATAATCAGGAGGAGTGTTGAACAAAACTTCAAAAGGGGACTTATATTTAAGAATAAGAGTATGAGTCCTATTTATGAGATAAGTAGTTGTTAGAAAAGCATCAAACCAATAAGACTTGGGACAAAAAGAATTGAAAAGTAAGGTATTTCCCATCTCAGTGATATGCCTGTGTTTTCTTTCTGCAAGTCCATTTCTCTCTGGAGTTTTTGGACAAGAAACTTTAATAGTAATCCCATTTTCAGTGAGATAATTTCCTAATGGACCTTTGATAAGTTCAGAAGCACTATCAGTTTGAAAGGATTTAATTTTGGTAGAAAACAAATTCTCAGTTAAATTTTTAAAATGAACAAAGCATTTCAAGACATCAGATTTTAGTTCCATTGGATATATCCAATGAAACCTGCTACAATCATCAACAAATAGAATATAGTATCTATAACCTTGCAAAGAGCAAACTGGAGAAGGTCCCCATTCATCAAAGTGGATTAAAGATAAAGGAGTAAGTGTATGAGATAAAGAGGTTTGAAAAGGCAATCTCTTACTTTTAGCAAGTTGACATGGATGGCATAAAGAATTTGATTTTGAAGAAGTAAGAACAATATTCTTAGAAGAATTAAGATGTTGAATAATTTTAGTAGATGGATGTCCTAATCTAGAATGCCACAACTCTGGAGATGCATTCAAAGAGGAAAAAGCATGATGAAAAGATGAAGAAGATATGGGATAAAGATTATTTATTATTCTACCTTTTGCTAAAACAACATCAGTGGACAAGTCTCTAATCTCATAGCCTTTAGGATCAAGTCTAAAATAACAATTGTTATCTGTAGTAAACTGACCTATAGACAGTAAATTTTGTTTCATATCTGGTACATGAAGCACCTGATGTAATTTGAAATTTGTAGTAGGAGTGCATAAATTTGAAGTTCCAGTTAAAGAAATAGGTAAGGACTTACCATTTCCAATGACAACATTACTTTTTCCCTTATAAGAAGAAGTATTATGAAGTAATGAAGAATCCCCAGTCATATGAGCAGATGCACCAGAATCAGAAAGCCATTGAGTAGAACTGGAAGGATCATCATTAGCAGACATAACACTCATATTAAAACCAGAGATATCCTGTGAAGTACTAGCACCGCCATTTCCACAATTATGTCCATGTGGTTGTTGAAGTGAAGAATCAGAAACTCCCACAAAACCAGTAGTTGGTGGCGGATAATACCTAAAGTGACAACGACTTGCATAGTGACCTTTCTTTCTACAAATTTGACATTCCGCTTGAGAGAAGTCATATTGTCCTCTTCTAGAATCACCATTGGATGAAGAAGCACCTCTTGTATCACCATTATTATTATGTGGAAATTGCACATTTTGTTTGGAACCATTATTATTCTTGTTATTTCCATAATTTGAAGGAGACCCATTTTTCCTCTTGTTCCCATTACTTTGATTATACCCTGAACCATTTGTATTTCTTCCATAAAATGCAGCAGGATTTTGAGCATCAAAAATAACAGTGCTATCTCTATTTTGATCACTAATCGATTGTTCATGAGCAATGAGCCTTGCTTTCAATTCACCAAAAGAGTAAGGAGTATCCCTATTTTGAGCAGAAATTACAAAGTTGTCATATTCCCTTCCTAATCCATTTAGAGCATGCATCAACAAATCAGAATCACTTACTTTTTCTCCAATAGCAGCCAGAGAATCTGCAATCTCTTTTATTTTGTGTAGATACGCCATTATAGTCAGATTTCCTTTCTTGATTCCAAATAATTGTGCCCTTAACATATTTTTCCTAGCAAGATATTGAGATCTAAAACTGGATTCAAGATAATCCCAAATTTCCCTAGAAGAAGTTAACCCAAATACATCACCAGAAATAGTTGTAGTAAAAGTTGCTTTTAAACAACCAACAACAAATCTATCCATTTTTCTCCAATGAACCCATCTTGGATTCAGAATTCGAACCCCATCAACTAAGATTATCTCCTGAGGTTCTTGGATTTCACCAGTAACATGTCCATACAAATCCGTTGTAATTAATATTGACTCAAACTGATCTCGCTAGAGGAGAAAATTTGAACCATCTAACTTTAATGAAACAAAGTTTGTGATATTGGTAAACGCGAAGTTGAAAATTCAGAGAATTACCAGATGCATCAGCGGAAGACATTGTGTCTGTGTGAAGGTTGTTGTCGACGTGATTAACTCTCTTACGACGCCTTTCGTAGGTAAGCATAGCAATATTAAACACCCAGATCAAAGATATTTCAAGAACTCAGATGTTCTTGATGAAAAATTCTTGGAAAAAGAAAATTTTGTTATAATTGATAGGTAATCAGCCAGAAAAGGTATTGAAAAAGATATTAAGCTTGATTGAAGAAATTTGTGTGAAAAAAATTAGGGTTTGGATCATAACCTATCTGATACCATGTGAATTATTAGAAACTAAAGAGAAGAAAAGTTTTGTATTAAAATTTGTTTTTCTCAATACACAGACAGTGTGTTTTCAGACACAATTAAGAGTATTTATTACATTCTTAAGTCATCCAAACTGTGACTTGACTTGACCATTAATATTGACTAAGACCAAGACATACTATGACTAGTATTCCTAATAGATCTTGTATCATTTTCAGCAAAATTGGAAGTTACTTTCCACGGACATTGAGGTCCTAACGTGTCTCAATTATACCCATTAGTTGGATTACGCAAATGAATTTCAACAGGAAGAGTAATAATTGGATTATAATAAGCTACGATTAGGTCATTCTTCTTTGACAAGTTCTCTTGTTTCGCCTAACACAAGAGCAAACCCTAGAGAAACCACAATTCCAATAAAATAGCCAGCTACTGCTCCGTAACTGACACAGACGGGCCAGTCCTACACGAGGAAGAGGTAACATTTAGGAATCAATAAAATTGACAGCAGAAACAAAGAACCGGATATTAAATAAGGTCGAACATGTGAGTTATAGTGTTTTTCTTTGACAATACATTTAATAACCTGCTCAGCAAAGCAGCAAAAGGCATAACGAATTCTGTGAACTGAATTTAAGATACTCTAATGAGCTATGCACTAATATTTCCTATGTAACTGAGAAGTTACCCAGGACTCAAGTTTCACTACTCTGAGTCTACCTTGAGGGAGTCTAAGTTGTAGTTAAGTTACGTAGTTAAGCACAAACATGATTTGAAGAGGGGTCCATCATGAATTTCCCAACTTGATAAACCAAAAATGATTTTCAATTCCAAGTGACTGCTAATTCATGACTATTATAAGAAGAAACAAATGGAGTACTACCCTACAGACTTTTAAGAAATTCTCAATAAGTAACAAAAACACATCCCTGACTGACGGACAAATAATAATAATTCTAAGAGCTGTGATCATCACCTGCCATTGCCTCTCCCAATCAAGTGGCATAGGCCAAGCTCCAAACCAGGCTCCAAGAAGAGCAGCATGAGATGGTATACAGATGATATAATCAATAACTCCACCAGGCCTGAGATTAGATTACTCTATTTTCAATATAAAATCGCAAAAAAGACTGCATACCTAAAATCACTCCAGGTTCTGAAATCTACAGTACCCATACCAATACAAGGATAAAAAGAGAAGGAAAAAAGGACAATGCGAAATAAAGAAGAGAAGTCTTACTCAGCATGTGCAAATATACGCTGCCAATCTTTACTTGATGACCCAAAAACACAAGCAGTTGGAACAACCTAGGCACAAGTAAAAAGGTCCAGGCAGTAAGCCATGTTTAGTATGGTAAAGTTAATACTTTACAAGCGAAAGAACTCAAACAGCAGAAGATCGCAGAAGTAATGTTACTATGAAAGAACAAAAAGAATCTGGAAAAAATAAGCTGCAGACTGCAGAGGTATACAAAACAATTATTAAAGAAGACAAGAGGGAGGGGGAAGGCAGGGAGAGGAAATTTCAGAAGCTTCCAATCATCTTTGACTACAGGAGTATTTCCATGTACATCTTTCAATCACTCAAATATCAACTCATTATTTTGTGTTTAAACAGCTTTTGCCTCTCATCGACATGAATAGTGTTGAAGAGAAACAACACATTCCTTGAGTAAAAGAGAAACAATGAATTCTTCTAGTGGCTTATTTCTGCCAACTGAAGTCTCCTTTATTGCCCTGAATAAACTACATGTGGAACAACTAGTAAGCAATTTCCACTTCTTAGCACAAAAACTTAATAAAAAATAGGAAGCCAAGAGAAAGTCGGGAATTTTGTACCCAAACTTCACAAAACCCAATCACAACTAAGAGTTTAAGAATAAAATAACCATCGCAGAATTTCAGAAGGGACAGAACAAGGGAAATGCATTGAGTACTCACGGTGAACAATGACATGAGAAGAGCCCAGTTAATTGTCTTTCCTAAATCCCTGTCCCAATGCAAAACACACACCTTAATCCATGAAGGAAAATACTAAAGACCACACATTACTAATTTTAGGCTCCACAATAATAATCTGTTACTCACTGAATCCCAATCGGTGCGCCCAACATAACACCGCAAAATGTCATTATCAGTGCCCCTGCAAGTTTATTTCAACATTTTCTTCGTAAACATAGTACGGAGATTAAGAACAATTCATACATAAACAAATTCCATTAGAAAAAGATGATAAATCTACCAACTAATTAAGGGAAGCAAAAAAAAAAAAATCATCCAGGACATAAGTCGGACATGAGCAATTCATGACTACCTTAAACTTTTCATTTCACATTTAGCTCATTGAAGCATATTTATCTAGCGCTTCAATCAAACAGCTTCAGTTCATGATTACCCGATCTTTTCATTTCACATTTAAGTAAAACGCAGATAAAATAAAAAACATGAATATGAACTGTATTTCAATAAAGAATCTCTAAAATTTCCGAACAATGTAATAGCAATCATAATATGGTTTATAACATACCAATGGGTAGACCAATCATTCCTCGCCCTACTGCCTTCCAGTACTGTTAATCAAACCACTAATAAGTCCCAAAATAACTTATCCATAATTCTGAAGGGACGAAAAAAGTCTAAAGAGGTAACTCTTGTAACTTACAGAGCATTGTTGAGGATCTTGTCGTAAGAGACTGTAAAGTAAGATCAAAATTGGACTTTGAACAACCTTTAAAATCCCAACAGAAACAAATTAGGTTAATCAAATTTAAAATGAACAATACGAAAGATGAAAAAGTTTAGTTTTAATTACCCAGAAGAGAATTAGGGTTTGAGTTGGATTAGAGATGAGATTAATAGAGAAAAAAATTTGAGCAACCCAGTATGTAATTGCTAATCCCAAAACAGAGCTTGAGTGTAATAAAAACGATGCAGAAACCGTAACGGAGTTGGGATGCCGGCCTCTGATAGACTGATTTGTGTCTGTTTTTTTCTCCATTTTTACTCTTCGAGTGTTCTACTCGTTACTCTCTACTTCAGAATAGGTACTCGTTGAGAGATCTCGGTGATTTCCAAAGGGGTGGATGGATCTAGCCCAAGTTTGCTCTCCAGTTGCACCAAACGAGAGAAGACTAAAGCTGCCAAGTCGAACTCCAGTGAGCACAATCCTGAAGACTGGTAACACAAGTAACATTCAGTTTGTGCATTTGAAGGCAGCAATCATCAAAAAATAATCTAGTTTAGTCACTTGATTAAGATGATTGACGAGAAACCCTAGTATCGGAAAACAATCAATACATCATTCGTTTTGATTTTCTTCAATATCAAAATCTTAAAGCATGCTAAAATTATTGATTAAAAATACAGCTGATTAAATAGAGTAATTTTTTTTTTTATGCAAAGATGAAGAATTTAATTAACCATAGTGGAATGAATTGTCTGACAATATCCGAGACCGAATGAAATCAGGGAGGCTATCTAACCAGACCCTGTTAACTCTAAAATTTCTGCTATGTTTTGCAAGAACATCAGCAGGTTTATTACATTTCCTAGGAACAAAAGAGCATTCCCATCTATTAAAAAAACAAAGCTTATCCATAGCGTCCAACAGAATAGTTTCACTTTCCAAGAGATTCCTTGTGCAACATTGTTTATATAACCTTCAATACTTTGCAGATCTGTCTCTATAATGATGTGTGTAATCTGCAATTCCAAGTTCCATGTAACTGCCTCATAAAAAGCTAAACACTCTGCTTGCTCCAAGCTCCTTATTCCTGCATAGCATTTGGTGAAACTGCCTCTCCAGGTTCCTGCAAAATCACGTAAGATCAAAGAAATGCCAGTTAGTCTTGTATTTGAGTCATATGAAGCATCACAATTAACTTTAATAAAGGAAGCTGCAGGTGGTTTCCAATACTGCCTCACAGGCAAAGGTTCTACAACTAAAGTAATGTGGTTAGATTGTCTACTGTAGAGGTTTTCCAAGTACAAAGAAAAGCTCAAAGCTTTTTTTGCTACTAATTGCGGTTCGATCTTCAGCTTCTGAAAGTTAATATCACATCTTATGTTCCATATTGTCCAAGTCACCACCATTGTCGTACAAAGCCAGTTATTAGGTAGACTTTGCTGCATATTCAGTCCAATCCAACTTTCAAACATGGCCCCTATAGTAGTGTGGATTTCAGCTAAAACAGTTGACCCTCCTGGAATGAGCATCCATACAGCTCTTGAGAAGTGACAAGTGAATAACACATGCATCATTGTTTCATCATGTTGATTGCACATAGGACATTGTCTGTTGATATACTGGCAGTTCCTTGACAACCTGTCTTTTGTAGGCAATATATCAAGTAAGCACTTCCAGAAAAAATGCTTAATCCTTGGCCATATATTAATACTCCAGAATTCCTTCCATTTGATATTAGTGCCTTGTACTGTAAGAGAAACTTGCACAGCACCCAAACTTTGTTCATGTAATTTGTTGTAGGCTGACTTAAGAGTGAAATTCCCATTGTTAGTCATCTTCCAAACTAACTTATCTTCAGCACTATTTGGTATTCTCATACCTAAAATCTTATCAGTTGTAGATGCATTAAATAAGTGTCGCACCAGATCATCATTCCATTGTCTTCTGTCATGAAGTATTAGCTCATGTACCCAAATATACGACTCACTGTCTGCAATTTCCTCTTTTGGTATTGGAGGATGATCAAGCCCTATCACCCAAATATCCAACCAGATTTTTATCTTAGTTCCCTTGCCTAATCTCCACTGACTATTTTTCTTTATGAAACCAATCTGCTTTTGCATACCATTCCAGGACCAAGAACAATTCAATCTTGTATTAGCATGAAGAAGACTGGTACAAGGGAAATATTTAGCCTGTATAGCTTTCCCCCACTGTGTATTTGTGTTAGTGCAAACCCTCCAAGCAGCACGTACTAACAAACCCTTGTTCAAGATTTTCAGATTTCTAAAACCTTGACCACCACAGTTTTTATGCAATCCCAAATTTTTCCACGAGATAACATATGCACCTTTTTTATCTTAAAAACCCCACCAGAATTTTCTTTGAGCTGCTTCTATCTTGTTGAGGATATCAATTGGGATTTGAAAGCAACTCATTGAATAAGTAGGTATTGTATTGGTAACATGCTTGACCATAAGAGATTTTCCACTTTGTGACATAGTCATGCCATCCCATACAGTAAGATGATTATTAACTCTGTCCAAAATGTGTGAAAAACTTTCTTTTTTGTTTTTACCAATGATGAGAGGTATGCCCAAATAGCTTTCATCTGCCTGCATCTTGGGGACTTTCAATCTTCTTGTTAATATAATGCAAAATCTTTGAGGCATATGAGCACTAAAATGAACACTGGGTTTGTTGAAATTTACCATCTGACCTGAAGCAGCACCAAAGTCTGTGATAATCTTCAACACATTGTTGACATTGTGGAGATCAGCCTTCAAGAATAAGAGACAATCATCCGCGAAGAAAAGATGTGAGATGGAAGGAGATGTAGGTGCTATTTTGATACCTTCAAGCATCTGTTGTTGTTCAGCCTTTCTCCATAGCTATGATGAATAAATAAGGTGATAAAGGATCACCTTGACGTATTCCTCTTGATGGTTGATAAGCAGCACAGGGAGCTCCATTCAATAAAATTGAGATTTTAGTGGTTGTAATACACTGCATAATGAGATTACACCATTCAAGACAAAAACCCATTTGAACCATTACGTCCTTGATGAAAGGCCACTCAAGCCTATCAAAGGCTTTAGACATATCCAATTTTAGAGCTAAGTATTTGTCATCTATCTTCTTATCCTTCATTGTATGCATAATTTCTTGAGCTAGTTGAATATTTTCTGTGA
Organism: Papaver somniferum; assembly: GCF_003573695.1. NCBI lineage: Eukaryota > Viridiplantae > Streptophyta > Magnoliopsida > Ranunculales > Papaveraceae > Papaver > Papaver somniferum. The sequence continues at coordinate 90,245,756 of NC_039364.1, forward strand.
TCTGTCTTCCTGGTACGTACGCTGCTTGAAGAGGAGAGATTATCTTACCCATTAATTTCTTCATTCTGAACGACATAATCTTAGAGATTATTTTGTAAGATGTATTGCATAAAGAAATAGGTCTTAGGTCAGATGGAAACTGTTTATTTTTTGTCTTAGGGATTAAAGAGACATTAGTAGCATTTAAACTCTTAAGTAAGTAACCTGTACGGAAGAATTGCTGCACCATGTGAACAACGTCTACACCGACAATATCCCAATGAGATTTTAAAAATCCTGGTGGAAAGCCATCAGGGCTAGGTGCCTTCCATGACTTCATACTCTTCAAAGCTTTAAAAATTTCCACATCATATGGCATGCGCATCAACTCCATATTGTCTGTTGCAGTGATAGTAGTTGGAATACTTTGTAATATTTGATCATTTCTTTCTGGTGTGGTAGTTGTATGCAGAATCCCATAATGTTCAATAAGTAATTTTTCTAACTCACTTCTTGAAATGCACCAATGTCCATTTCCATCCTTCAAAGCCACAATATTATTTCTTGACCTTCTTTTGTTTGCCATTGCATGATGATGTTTTGTATTCCTATCCATCTCTAGATAATATTCATCTCTTGTTTTTTGCCCCCAAATCTCACTTTGTACTTGATTCCAATGTTCAATTTGAGTTTCCAACTGTTGAACCTGGAATGTTGTATTGTTGTCTTGACGACCTTCTTGAACTGCTTCAATCTGTTGATGAAGTAAGAAAATATTACTGTGTATATCTCCAAACTTTTCCCTATTCCACTTAGATATAAATCTTCTTGAAATGATAAGTCGTTTAGATAACTTATAAGCATCTGACCCATTTATCTGATGATTCCATGCAGCTTGCACTTCATATTTTAATGAGTCATCTCTTTCGTAGCATTGGAAATATTTCCAATTTCTTTTCGTATCTTCATCATTATAAGAGGAGTCAAGCATAATGGGACAATGATCTGATCCAAGATGAGGCAGATTAATAAGCTTTGCATCAGGGATATGAATGACCCAATATGCATTTGTCAGTGCTCAGTCGAGTCTAGATCTACTAATTCCAGTACCATGTGTTAGAGCATTGCTCAGTCAAACTCGCATGTGTTGCTATCTCAAGCATGTTTGTCAATGTTAGTGATCAAAACTATAAGTCTTGATTTCTAGCCTACATAGCTAAAGGTCACAGACTAGGATAGAAAGTGTAGTTGAGCTCAATAACTCCATGGTAATCATCATACAAGACGAAGGACTACTCAAGGAACTGGTGGATCTTCATCGACAAAAAGGTATGTGGAGACTTGAACTTATCTGTCACTCAAAAGTCTATCTATTTTATCTCCTACTCTTGAGACAAAAGTCGTTTTGATATATAAACTTTCTGAAAAAGCGGGGGTCCAACAACACCACCCAATATTTTGCTTAGCAATCTGTATGGACTAACTCCGAAATACTTTGCTAGAGAATCAACTAGACAGTCAGACTCAATCTAGATAAAAGTATCTCAAGGAGTTAATATCTCTCTCTTGTTTTTGATATTACTCAAGCTTATAGAAATCAGCGAGTCATAATCAAACACAAGGAATGTTTGGACGGTACCAAAGACCAATGTCCAAGGATCAATCAATATCAATCAACAACCGAAGGTCGGATTTCCAATTGATGATTACAAACGCACGACCTATATTATTTCAATTATATAACAAATATAATGCGGAAATAGAAATAACACAGACACCAGAATTTTGTTAACGAGGAAACCGCAAATGCAGAAAAACCCCGGGACCTAGTCCAGATTGAATATACACTGTATTAAGCCGCTACAAACACTAGCCTACTCCAAGCTAACTTCGGACTGGACTATAGTTGAACCTCAATCAGTCTCCCACCGATCCAAGGTACAGTTGTACTCCTACGCTTTTGATCCCAGCAGGATACTACGCACTTGATTCCCTTAGCTGATCTCACCCACAACCAAGAGTTGCTGCAACCCAAAATCACAGACTTGATAATAAACAGATCTATCTCACACAGAAAAGTCTATCAAAGGATAAATCTGTCTCCCACAGATAAACCCTAGGTTTTGTTCCGTCTTAAGATATAAAATCAAGATGAACAGGAACCAATTGATAATCTGGTCTTATATTCCCGAAGAACAGCCTAGATTAATCAATCACCTCTCTACAATCCTTCCTGACTACACAGGCGGTTTGTCGAGGAATCACAAACAGTGAGACGAAGATGTTTGTGACTTCTTTATCGTGCCTATCGGAGAACTCTCACGATCTCAAGCCAATCAATCGATTGTACTCGTACGATAGAAGATGCGAGATCAGATCACACAACTACGATAAAAGTAGTATCGGTCTGGCTTCACAATCCCAATGAAGTCTTTAAGTCGTTAACCTGGTTTTAGAGAAGAAAACCAAAGGTTAAAGGAGAATCGACTCTAGCGAGCGCACTAGTATCACACAGACGTGTGGGGATTAGTTTTGCACAATGCTAGATGTTTCCTTTATATAGCCTTCGAATCAGGGTTTTGCCTTAGGTACAAAGTAATCCTTATTCACCGTTAGATGAAAACCTGATTTAGATTCAAGCTAATATTTCTCAACCGTTAGATCGAAATCTTAGCTTGTCACACATAGTTGGGTAGACGTTTACTGGGTTTGTGAAAACCATGCCCAAACGTGTACGTGTATGTTGGTTCAACATAGTAACCCAAAAGGTTAACCATATGAGCATTTCATATTAACCTTGTTTTTTTTTCACCATAACTAGTTCAATTGACTCAAATGAACTAGTTAAAGAGTTGTTCAATTGCTATAAGATCTTGTATAACTACACAAGACACAATTGAAACAAAGATGATTCGATTCGATTGAATCGGCTCATGAACATTATAGCGACGGATTGCATAAAGAATTCCTTAGTAATTTAATGTTTCATGTTTCGAGCACATCTTTAAATCATATCCTCTTAAGTTCACAAACAAGTTCGCGGACGTTAATCGGTTGAGTTTTCCAAACTCAGCAGAAATTCTCAGAAAGAGAACTTCCACCAGTTCGCGGACTGAGTTCACGGACTTAGCACACAAATGAGTTTTGGAAAATCCAGCAGAAATTCTTGGTCGAGAACTTCCCACAGTTCGCGGACTGAGTCTGCGGACTGGGTTCGAGGACTTGGCAAGCCAATTCCACAATCCTCCCGATTTCTCTTGATCATTAAAGTTCGAAAACTTCGGTTCAGGGAATACATGGTTATGTAATCTAAACTCTCATTTCAATCATTGAGACATTCATAGAGGACGCTATGTAGCCGTTATTCATAGACCGATTCACGTCAGAGCAATTCTCAAATTGATTGAAACTTTTCATGACTTTCGTCACTAGGTGAAGATAAACTTGATCAGAGCGAAACGCTTTGCCAACACATGATTTCGAGATAAAAGATAAGCAATGAATGCTCAGCTCGAAATGTCAAATGTGTATGATCTAGTCTATATAACATACGAGTTTTGTCTCATAAGAAGTAGGAGATAGAATACATAGACTTTTGAGTGATAGATAAGTTCAAGTCTCCACATACCTTTTTGTTGATGAAGTTCCACGGTTCCTTGTATAAATCTTCGTCGTTGTATGATGAATCCCCATAAAGTCCTTGAGCTCAACTACACTTTTCTATCCTAGTCCGAGACTTAGCTATGTAGGCTAGAAATCAAGACTCATAGTTTTTGATCACTAACATTGACAAACATGCTTGAGATAGCAACGCATGCGAGGTCGATCGAGCTATGCTCTAACAATCTCCCCCTTTGTCAATATTAGTGACAAAACAATTAATACATATGGAATACAAAAAGATAAACTTTAGTGGCTCCTATTCCATAGTTTAATCTTCAACGTTCCCTGAAATCTTCGTCCTTCCAAGTACTCCAATGATCCCAAAGGTCGTAAGTTTAGCATCACCGTTATTGAAGATCCGTAGATATAACAATGAGAGAAATCGAGATTCTCGATCATTATTATACAGTGTCATAGTATTATTATGTAATATCAAAGTCCAATTGTATCACGACTTTAACAATAATACTACGGTGATATGTATCACTCCCCTTAGTTAATACTCCATCTCGATCATGGAAACCACTCCCCTTTACACAATGATCTGAAAACCATATGTATTTGTAGTGTGAACTACATCATTTCTCCCCCTTTTGTCAATAAAATTGGCAAAGGTACAAGAACTGGATCATAATGAAATTTCCACAAGAGACATTTCATAGACTAAAATAAAAATACATACCAACTTAATTTAGATGCAATCATAAAGCCGAAGCTAAATTCATTCATCAAGGAGTTTTAAGATACAACATAACCCCTATAAAATTCCACAGTCGCACACCCCGCAAGATATTACCATTAGGCACAAGTTCAAAAGAACTCTCCCCCATTTGATGTCATTCCCGAAAGAACAACAAGAGCGACTTTAATTTCGAAGGAAAAGAAGGATTTTTTAATTGGACACCAAAAACCATAGGAATGATTTTCTATATCCAAAGCTCAACCATATTAATCACAAGTAAACCCATGATTAATTCAATTGAAAACGCAACTAAATCAAACCACAAAAGTGATCAATTTAATTGAAAGTGCTCAACATAAGTAAACTTACGGAGCCACGACTAAGGTAATCATACGGAGATGACTAACTTAATCGTTCACATACTCAACATAAGCAAAACCTTACGGAATATACAACTACATTAACCAATAATACATGATTAGTGTAGCCGTTCATATACTCAACACAAGAATTTGTGGAATATATGGAAACTCAACTAGATTAATTACAAGAGAACCTATAATTAATCTAATTGGAATACAAACAACCAAACTAATCATCGAAGTAATCAGTTTAATTATTTTGGGCTCAACATAAGAGAACTTATGGAACCCCGACTAAGTTAATCATAAAATACGACAACCTTAACCGTACATGTACTGGACATAAGAAAGAAAACTTATGGAGTACAAATTAAATAACCAAACTAGTTGATTAATTTAGTTCATAATGCTCGACATATAGCATCTTATGGAACAACCAACAAGCCAATAAGAATAATTGACTTAGTTGTATCATGCTCAACATAAGACACACAATGGAGCCTTCACGGTGAAACATAGCAAGATGGATCAATGAAGATCAATTCCGTGGATAACATACAAGGATCTATTCTATTTTCCATCATAACGATATAATAGACTTTATCCTTGTCAAACAAAAGATTTCATCCTATTTTCCATCAAATAAATGACTGCATAGGCATAACTTTTGTATTTGTCAAAAGTCCATTCGTCCTTTCATCAATACGAAAAACAATTCATGAACGACTTTAATTTTGACAACATATGGGACCTTCAAGTTCACGGACGCAAACAATACATATCCCATAAAAATATTGCAATATCACAAAATCATAAAGATTAATATTGCAATAACAATCTTTGCCCTTATAAGGTAGAATCAATCTTTTTCGCACGTATTTATACCAAGAGTGGTTACCAAAAGCGTATAAAAAGATTTCCTTAACAAAGAAGAACATACAAAGTCATTGAAGACTATGCACCATAGTTCACATGAGATGATTGTGAACACTCAAGAATATATAGCAATGTGAACTACTACCCATTCTCGAACTTCCTTCTTTGTGATTCACCAACATCACTCTTGTAACAGCCACAAAATAGCTTAGAATAGGATTTCTCCAACAATCCCAGTGCCCAAGTCCAAGAACAAAACAAGTGCAACGAAACGGAGCAAACACTAAAAAACAAGAAACAGGACAAAGACCAATATTAACTCATCCAAAATTCAACAATTCTCATCTCTATTTTGAATGTAATTTAATAAGGAAGAGAATTCAAAAAGAATGAGGTAAATCCGAGTTCGGACGAAGACGTTACAGCCAAAACAAGTTTACCGAATATCGAAGTAAAGTATGCATACGGGTTTGCGAACTTAAACCCCTGGATTTTGATTTTGAATGTTGTTATGCATACTTGGTATGTGTACCATGTAGTCCAAACATCCGAACTATTATTTTCAAACCTAAACATTTAAGAACCTTAAACACAGATCAAGTTAGGTAGAAATAAACGATAATCAAGATTATTATAAGTATTCTAAGAAAATAAAAGTACAAATCTTGCTCAAGTTTATATACATACCTTTTTAGATGAATCCAATCGAATTCTACCGCCTTACCGAACATAATCTATGTGCCCCAATTCTTGTGCTTCCCTCACCGTATACAAAGCAGGGCATTCCTTGGTGAGGATGCACTTCCAACACAATCAAGTTGCATTGGGGTGAACAAAGTCTTGCTCACCACAAGTGACCTTTGGATTATCATGAAAGAGATCACTTTTAGAACCTTTCACATCCAATTCCATTTTTCCAAAAAACTTGTTAAGTTCCAGCATCATGGATACTGCCTTTTCCATAGTCATGGAGTTTTCTGGAAGATCATTCATTTTCACACTCAAAACATCATTGTCTTTCTTCGGTATCCACTCCTGAGTGCGTTTAGGAACAATCGGAACCTTCTTCCCATCACTCTCTTCTAGAATTCTTGGAAGAGAATTGGATTGACTATTCTTTTGCAAATTAGTCTTTCTCCAATTGGGAGCATCGGATCTTATCTTCGTCTTTACGAAGTTATCCTTTTGATAACCATTACGATTATGAAAAGGATTCGTATGAAGTTTATAGGCAAATCTAGGTCTTCATAGCACTGATTCCTTTGCCTAAAGGTTGGACAATTACAACCTGTAACGTTAAGAGGATCAGTCTTAACGTATGATCTTGGTTTCACAACTTCTTGTGATGCCCAAACAAGAACATCATGAAGTTTCTCATTCCTTATACGGAAACGGCATCTCCTTTCCAGGTGACCTTTATTTTCGCAATAGTGGCAAACATAAGGAATGTTCTTACCTCGATCTGTGTGTGCTCACTTTGGAGGTTGATAAACTTTGCTCTTTTGAACCTTAACTGTCGGAGAAGGTATTTTACTTTTTCCATCAGTGGAAACCTTTTGTTGAGAAGAATCACTAGCCTTGACAAATTTTACCTCTTTGCTAGTACTTGGAGCATCTATTCCCTTATAGCCCAATCCTCGTGTATCACGATAATTTTTACTTGCTCCTAGCATAGTGGTTAATTTGCTTGAACTAGTATTGAACTTTTTCAAGTCATCTTCCAACATCTTGATTTTATCAAGACCAGCAGCTAAGTCAGCTTCAAGGCGTTTTTCTCGAGTGAGATAAGCGCTTTCTATGTCGTCAAAACTTGTTTGCTGGAAGTTAAACCTTGCTTCAGATTCTGCAAGTTTCTCTTCCAACAAAATGTACTTTTAATAAATATTATCACATTCAAGTGACTTCATACGTAGGTTTTCCTCAGAATCCTTGAGGATCGATTCGGTAGAACGATTCGAAAAATAAACACCTGCGTAACATCTTCTCAATTTCTTGTTTTCTCGATAGAGAGGAGTCAGAAGAGGTGTGACATGAGAATTTGTAATCTTCTTCATATTCCACGAATCCAAAAACTTAACATACTCTGAGACTTCCTCATCAACATATCTATCAATATCTGAATCACCTTCATCAGAAAGTTCATCCAAATGTTCTTCTAGGAGAGTTTCCCAATCAACAGTTTTTACATCAAGAGAATGTTTGGATATTGACTTAGATGTGAGAGTTCTCTCAGGTGAATCCAAGCTTTTAGAACCATCTGGTAATTTCTGAACTGGTACATTATTAGAGATAGACTCGTCCATAATCAGATCGCTACAAACACATACTTATAAGGTCTTTAACGTGTTTTCCTGCTCTGATACCAATTGAAAAAGCGGGGGTCTAACAACACCACCCAATATTTCGCTTAGCAATCTGTATGGACTAACTCCGAAATACATTGCTAGAGAATCAACTAGACAGTCAGACTCAATCTAGATAAAAGTATCTCAAGGAGTTAATATCTCTCTCTTGTTTTTGATATTACTCAAGCTTATAGAAATCAGCGAGTCCTAATCAAACACAAGGAATACTTGGAAGGTACATAAGACCAATGTCCAAGGATCAATCAATATCAATCAACAACCGAAGGTCGGATTTCCAATTGATGATCACAAACGCACAACCTGTATTATTTCAATTATATAACAAATATAATGCGGAAATAGAAATAACACAGACACCAAAATTTTGTTAACGAGGAAACCGCAAATGCAGAAAACCCCCGGGACCTAGTCCAAATTGAATACACACTGTATTAAGCCGCTACAAACACTAGCCTACTCCAAGCTAACTTCTGACTGGACTATAGTTGAACCCCAATCAGTCTCCCACCGATCCAAGGTACAGTTTTACTCCTACGCCTCTGATCCCAGCAGGATACTACACACTTGATTCCCTTAGCTGATCTCACCCACAACCAAGAGTTGCTGCAACCCAAAATCACATACTTGATAATAAACAGATCTGTCTCACACTGGAAAGTCTATCAAAGGATAAATCTGTCTCCCACAGATAAACCCTAGGTTTTGTTCCGTCTTAAGATATAAAATCAAGGTGAACATGAACCAATTGATTATCCGGTCTTATATTCCCGAAGAACATCCTAGATTAATCAATCACCTCTCTACAATGCTTCCTGAGTACACAGACGGTTCGTCGAGGAATCACAAATAGTGAGACGAAGATGCTTGTGACTTCTTTATCTTTCCTATCGGAGAACTCTCACGATCTCAAGCCAATCAATCGATTGTACTCGTATGATAAAAGATGCAAGATCAGATCACACAACTATGATAAAAGTATTATCGGTCTGGCTTCACAATCCCAATGAATTATTTAAGTCGTTAACCTGGTTTTAGAGAAGAAAACCAAAGGTTAAAGGGGAATCGACTCTAGCGAGCGCACTTGTATCACACAGACGTGTGGGGATTGGTTTTGCACAATGCTAGATGTTTCCTTTATATAGCCTTCAAATCAGGGTTTTGCCTTAGGTACAAAGCAATCCTTATTCACCGTTAGATGAAAACCTGATTTAGATTCAAGCTAATATTTCTCAACCGTTAGATCGAAAACTGAGCTTGTCACACACACTTGGGTAGACGTTTACTGGGTTTGTGAAAACCATGCCCAAACGTGTACGTGTAGGTTGGTTCAACATAGTAACCCAAAAGGTTAACCATATGAGCATTTCATATTAACCTTGTTCTTCTTCACCATAACTAGTTCAATTGAATCAAATGAACTAGTTAAAGAGTTGTTCAATTGCTATGAGATCTTATGTAACTACACAAGACACAATTGAAACAAAGATGATTCGATTCGATTGAATCGGCTCATGAACATTATAGCCACGGTTTGCATAAAGCATTCCTTAGTAATTTAATGTTTCATGTTCAGAGAACATCTTTAGATCATAACCTCTTAAGTTCACAAACAAATTCGCGAACTTTAGTTAATCAGTTGGAATTCTCGGAAAGAGAACTTCCGCCAGTTCGCGGACTTAGCACACAAACGAGTTATGGAAAATCCATCAGAAATTCTCGGTCGAGAACTTCCGACAGTTCGCGGACTTGGCAAGCCAATTCCACAATCCTCCCGAAAACTTCGGTTCAAGGAATACATGGTTATGTAATCTAAACTCTCATTTCAATCATTGAGACATTCTCATAGGACGCTATGTAGCCGTTATTCACATACCGATTCACGTCTGAGCAATTCTCAAAGTGATTGAAACTTTTCATGACTTTCGTCACTAGGTGAAAATAAACTTGATCAAAGCGAAACGCTTTACCAACACACGATTTCGAGATAAAAGATAAGCAATGAATGCTCAGCTCGAAATGTAAAATGTGTATGATCTAGTCTATATAGCATACGACTTTTGTCTCATAAGAAGTAGGAGATAGAATAGATAGACTTTTGAGTGATAGATAAGTTCAAGTCTCCACATACCTTTTTGTTGATGAAGTTCCACGGTTCCTTGTATAGATCTTCGTCGTTGTATGATGAATCCCCATGAAGTCGTTGATCTCAACTACACTTTTCTATCCTAGTCCGAGACTTAGATATGTAGGCTAGAAATCAAGACTCATAGTTTTGATCACTAACATTGACAAACATGCTTGAGATAGCAACGCATGCGAGGTCGACCGATCTATGCTCTAACACTTTCATTATGCAAATTTGCTATTTCGAGCCGAGTTTATCTCGCTATCTATTTCTCGAAATATGTGTTGGTAAGCTTTCGCTTTAGCCGAATTCATCTTTACCAGTGACGAAAGTCATGTTATGTTTCAATCACTTTGAAAATTTCTCTGACGAAAAATGGTCTGTGAATAACGGCTATATCCGTCCTCTGAGAATGTTTCAATGATTGAAATGAGAGTTTAGATTACATAATCACTGGTAGGATATAAGCATTGTTATGGAAACACATATATGCATAAGTCCTTATTCCTCGAACCAAAGTTTGCGAACTTTGTTGATCAAGAGAAATGGAAGTGGCGTGAGCCAAGTCCGCGAACTTGCGGAACTTCTCGGCCCGAGATTTTCTGCTGGAGTTGGTGTACTCCTTATATGAGCTTAAGTCTGCGAACCCAGTCCGCGAACTTGAGTAGGTTATATCTAAAATCGGTTGTTCTTGAATTAATGTTTAAATAAACTAAGGAATGCTTTTGCAAACCGTGGCTATAAAGTTCATGAACCGAATCGAGTGAATCAAAATGATTTAACTTCAATTGTGTCTTGTGTAGCTACATAAGATCTAAGCAATTGAAAAACTCTCTAACTAGTTCATTTGAGTCATTTGAACTAGTTATGGTGAAGAAGAATAAGGTTGATATGAGAGTAATCATATGGCTAACCATTTCGTTGACTTGTTGAACCAACAAATTTTAATGTTTGGGTACGGTTAATAAACCCAAAATTGGACATTTCATTTGTGTGTAACAAGCTAAGTTTTCGATCTAACGTTTGAGAAATATTAGCTTGAATCTAATCAGTTTTTCATCTAACGGTGAATATTGAATGCTTTGTTACTATGCTAACATTGATTGCAAACCCTGATTTGAAAGTGTATACAAGGAAGAACTCTAGCAACTGGGAAACCTAATCCCCACACATTCTGTGTGATACTAGTTATGCTAAGCTAGAGTCAATTCTCTTTTAACCTTTGGTTTCTTATCTAAACCAGGTTAACGACTTAAAGACTTCATTGGGATTGTGAAGCCAGACCGATACTACTTTTCTTGTAGTTGTGTGATCTGATCTTGTATCTTCTATCGTTACGAGTACAATTGAAATAATTGGCTCGAGATTTTATATCTCCGATAGGCAAGATAGAAAAGTAATCACAAACAAACTTCGTCTCATCGTTTGTGGTTCCACAATATCTTTTTTCGCTGCGTCGATTAAGATTATTGTGAGGTGATTGATAATACTAAGTTTTTCTTCGGGAATATAAGTCTGCTATTATTGATTGGTTCCTGTTCACCTTGATTTATCAAAAGACGGAACAAAACTCGTAGGTATATTCATGGGAGACGGATATATCTATCACCGTAGACTTTTCTGTGTGATACAGATTTGTTTATTAAAGTCTTCGACTTTGGGTCGTAGCAACTCTTAGTTGTGGGTGAGATCAGCTAAGGGAATCAAGTACGTAGCATCCTGCTGGGATCAGAGGCATAGGAGCATAACTGTACCTTGGATCAGTGTGAGATTGATTGGGGTTCAACTACAGTCCAGACCGAAGTTAATTTGGAGTAGGCTAGTGTCTGTAGCAGATTAATACAGTGTGAGTTCAATCTGGACTAGGTCCCGGGGTTTTTCTGCATTTGTGGTTTCCTCGTTAACAAAATTTCTGGTGTTTGTGTTATTTCAGTTTCCGCATTATATTGTTTTATCTTTATAATTGAAATAATACAGTTTGTGTGTTAGATCATCAATTAGAGTAATCCAACCTTTGGTTGTTGATTCTCATTGATTGATCCTCAGATATTGGTCTTTGGTACCATCCGAGTTATTCCTTGTATTTGATTAGAACTCGCAGTTCCTGCTTGAGTAAATCAAATCAAGAGAGAGATATAAACTCGTTGATATAATTTTAATTGATTGAGTCTTGTTGATTCTCTTAAAAGTTATTCGAGTTTGTCCATACAGATTGCTAAGCGAAATATTGGGTGTGGTTGTTAGACTCCCGCTTTTTCAATTGGTATCAGAGCAGGCAAACACGTTCAAGACCTTACAAGTCTATGTTTGCAGCGATCTGACTCTATGGACAGAGGTGCTATCTCAATTAACGTACCACCAGTCTTCGATGGCTCAAATTACTTATGGTGGAAAATTTTTATGCGAGCTTTTCTTCAAGCACATGATTTTCAATCATGGGTATATGTTGTGAATGGCTATGATCCTCTCGTTGTGGCAGTTGGAGATGTAAACGTTCCCAAACCTATTGGTGAATACATCCCTGCTGAGATACTTGCTGCAAAGCAAAACTCCGACGGTTTAAATGCGATCATACATGTCATTACCCCAAATCTTCAGCACCATGTGACTAAATGCACTAAGTCGTAAGAAGCTTGGGATATCTTGGAAACCGTATTCGAAGGTAACTCCAGTGAAAAGGAAGCTAAGATTCAAAACCTTAATTCCGATTGGGAAAACCTTCGTATGGCAGATGAAGAAACATTTGATGAGTTTGATCATAAAGTGTCTGAAATTGTTAATGCATCTTTTGCATTGGGTAAGACTATTCCTGAAAAGGATATTGTGATGAAAATTCTCAGATCGCTGCCATCTAGATACGATTCTAAGAAGCATGCCATCGTTGAGGGAAATAACCTTGATAATCTTTCCAGAAATACGCTGGTTGGGAAGCTTAAGATCTTTGATCACGAACATTCATCCAAAACTAAGGATGTTGCGTTCAAAGCACAAAAGGATACTAAATTACTTGATAAGAGTAAAAAAGTGTATATCTCTGAAGATGATCATTCTGAGACAGATTCATCAGATGAAGATTTTGACAAGTCAGTCTCGATGATCACAAGACAGTTTAGACATATTCTGTTGAAGAGAAGTAAACGGTTCTCCAGAGATAAACCTAAAGTATCAGTTAAACCTCATAATCGTATTCCCCCTAAAAACAGGGAAACAGATGAGACTGATGATGAGGATATGCCTCAGTGCTTTAAGTGTAAAGGATTTGGTCATTTTGCAAACGAGTGTCCAAATCGTAGAAAATACACTAGGAACAAAGGTCTTGCTGCAACTCTTGATGAAATGTCTGACAGCTATGATTCTAATGAAGACGAGAAATCAAGTGTTGCACTTCTTGGTGAAAATATTGATTTTGATAACTGTATCAATACATACATCAATCTCAATATTCTTTCAGAAGATAATCCAACTAATCTGGAAGAAAAAATTGACCCATTTCTTGGAAACTCTGCTTATAATGTTTCAGGTTCCACCATGTGTCTAGCTGCATGCACATCTCAGAAGCCTGATTTATATCCTAGTTTGACGTGTTCGTATTGTTCTATAAAAGGTCATGAACTTTCTAGGTGTTACAAGTACAAACACCAATTGAGGCACGTCAACAAACTTCAACGAAGAGCAAATCATTTAGCAAGGAAGCTTAAACTTGCTCAGAAGACCGCTGAGGTATGTGGGATCTTATCTTCGTCTAAGAAGTTAGTTTCCAAGGATAAACCAAGACCATTAGATAAGAAAGTATGGTCAAGTCGGTTTGATAGACAAAAGTCTGAGGATTCCTCTCAAGAGGAAAATGGTGGACAAATTGTTGTTCATCACAACATAATTTAATTGTGTTGATTAAAATCTTGTCTCATATGCCTGATCAAAAGAGACAATTATTTTGTACCTCTTAGGCTTTACGAAAAGTTTTTTTTAGATTTTCTTTTTTTGTGTCTATCTAACAAAAGGAGAGGGTTATGATCGTCAATTCTACTCTTTATAGGGTTGAGAGTTGGACGTGTACGAACCTGTTAAAGGTTTCGAAACCCTACATTCCTTTTCCTTCCTTGAAACTCCTTTTTATCTCAAGACTACTTGTTGATATTGTGATTTCCTCTCACAAACCCATACACCTACGGAAGCTCCAAGTGCCCTGTCTTCTAATGGAAAGGATGTTAATATGATTGTTAAGCCATCAATCATGAAGGAAAAAGAAAAATCTCTGTTAGCTCCAACATTGAAAAGAAAAAGAAGGAATGTGAGGAATCCAAGAGCCGTTCCTTCAAACTCTCAGAAGTTTTCTGATGTTCTTGAAGTGTTGAAAGAGATGCGAAAGGAGATTCAACAAATAAAGGCTTTTGTGTATAAGACTCATGAGATTCAGAAGTCCCTGGTTCGACAACATCATCCAAAAAGGTTTATTGATATAAACTCCTACCTTAATGAACCTTATGTTCCAATGGTTGTTGACGACAAGGAGTTCGGAGACGATAAATAATTCTTCAAAGGTCTTATTGCCTAGTAAATCTTCTATTTTTCTTGTTTTTAGAAGAATAACTAGAGGTTGGAATAGCCGTTATTGTGATTACACATAGCTATGTCCAACGTTTTCATCTTCAAGTTTTTAGATTTATTGGTTTAAATTCTAAACTTTTTGGAAGATGATTTTTGCAGTATTAATCTTTATGGTTTTATATATTGCAATATTGTTATGGGATATGTGTGTTTGCGTCCGTGAACTTGGTTGTCCCATATCTTGTCAAAAGGAAAGTCGTTCATGAATTGATATACATGTATTGATGAAAGAATGAATGGACTTTTGACAAATACAAAAGTTAAGCCTATATTGTCAATTATTGATGGAAGATAGGTTAAAATATTTTGTTTGCAAGGATTATGTCTATTAAATGTCGTTATGCAAATAGTGATGGAAAATAGAATGAATCCTTGTGTATACCGCAGTAATTGATCTTCCCTGATCCATATTTTATGTATTACTGTGAGGCTCCATAAAGTGTCTTATGTTGAGCATTAAACAACCAAGTTGATTATTTTTTATTAGCTATGTTGTTGTTCCGTAAGGTACTTTATGTCGAGCATTTTCAACTAAATTAATCATCTTGTTTGGTTATTTAGTTATAGATCCATAAGTCTTCTTATGTTTGAGCGTTCATGATTGGGTTGTTTGTTTAACTTATTCATTTCTCCATGGACTCTTCTTATGTGAGTATGACCAATTAAATTGATTACTTTGTGATTAGTTTGATTGTGTATTTCGATTAGATTAATTATGGGTTTGCTTGTGATTAATCTAATTGAGCACTCTTAAGTCTCCATAAGCTTACTTGTGTTGAGCATTTTTGGTTAAATTAATCATGAACTTCTTGTGGTTAATTTAATATTTTGGATTTAAATTCATATTTGTATGTGATTTGTTATGTCCAAAGAAATCCTTCTTTTCTTTCGAAATTAAGGTCGCTCTTTTTATTCCCTTGGGAATGACATTTTATGGGGGAGAGATATTTTTTAACTTGCGGTTAATTGCCAAATCTTTGTGGGGAGTGCGGCTGTGGAATATTATAGGGGTTATCTTGTATCCTTATAAACTCCTTGATGAATGCATTTAGCTTCGGCTTTATGATTGCATCTAAAGAACAAGTTGATATTTTTGCTTTCTTTTGGTCATGAAATGTCTCATTCGGAAATTTCATTAGGATCCCGTTCCTGTACCTTTGCCAATTTTATTGACAAAAAGGGGGAGAATTAATATGTAGTTCACACTACAAATACATTTGGTGTTCGGATCATTATGTAAGGGGGAGTGGTTTCCATGTGAGATGGAGTATTGACTAAGGGGGAGTGATACATATGACCATAGTATTGTTGTTGAAGTTATGATACAATTGAAATTTGACGATGTGTAATGATACTATGACACTGTATAACAATGATTGAGAACTATTGTTTTCTTGTTGTTATAGCTACGAATTTTCAACAACGATGATGCTAAACTTACAACCTTTGGGATCATTGGAGTACTTGGAAGTGACGAAGATTTCGAGTAATGTTGAAGATTAGGCATGTGGAATAGGAGCTGCAAAAGTTAATTTATTTATTTTTTGTATTCCATATGTACTAATAGTTTTTCCACTAAAATTAATAAAGGGGGAGATTGTTAGAGCATTGCTCGGTCAAACTCCCATGCGTTGCTATCTCAAGCATGTTTGTCAATGTTAGTGATCAAAACTATAAGTCTTGATTTCTAGCCTACATAGCTAAAGGTATCGGAATAGGATAGAAAGTGTAGTTGAGCTCAAGAACTCCATGGCAATCATCATATAAGACGAAGGACTACCCAAGGAACTGGTGGATCTTCATCGACAAAAAGGTATGTGGATACTTGAACTTATCTGTCACTCAAAAGTATGTCTATTCTATCTCCTACTCTTGAGACAAAAGTCGTTTTGATATATAGACTTTCATTATGCACATTTGCTATTTCGAGCCGAGTTTATCTCGCCTATCTATTTCTCGAAATATGTGTTGGTAAGCTTTCGCTTTAGCCGAATTCATCTTTACCAGTGACGAAAGTCATGTTATGTTTCAATCACTTTGAAAATTGCTCTGACGAAAAATGGTATGTGAATAACGGCTATATCCGTCATCTGAGAATGTTTCAATAATTGAAATGAGAGTTTAGATTACATAACCATTGGTAGGATATAATCATTGTTGTGGAAACACATATATGCATAAGTCCTTATTCCTTGAACCAAAGTTTGCGAACTTGCGGAACTTCTCGGCCCGAGATTTTCTGCTGGAGTTCGTGTATTCCTTTTATGAGCTTAACTCTGCGAACCCAGTCCGCGAACTTGAGTAGGTTATATCTAAAATAGGTTGTTCTTGAACTAATGTTTAAATAAACTAAGGAATGCTTTTAGAAACCGTGGCTATAAAGTTCATGAACCGATTCGAGTGAATCAAACCGATTTTGCTTCAATTGTGTCTTGTGTAGTTACATAAGATCTAAGCAATTGAGCAACTCTATAACTTGTTCATTTGAGTCATTTGAGCTAGTTATGGTGAAGAAGAATAAGGTTGATATGAGAGTAATCATATGGATAACCATTTGGTTGACTTGTTGAACCAACAAATATTAGTGTTTGGGTATGGTTCATAAACCCAAAATTGGACATTTCATTTGTGTGTAACAAGCTAAGTTTTCGATCTAACGGTTGAGAAATATTAGCTTGAATCTAATCAGGTTTTCATCTAACGGTGAATATTGAATGCTTTGTTACTGAGCTAACATTGATTGCAAATCCTGATTTGAAAGTGTATATAAGGGAGAACTCTAGCAACTGGGAAACCTAATCCCCACACATTCTGTGTGATACTAGTTGTGCTAAGCTAGAGTCGATTCTCCTTTAACCTTTAGTTTCTTCTTCTAAACCAGGTTAACGACTTAAAGACTTCATTGGGATTGTGAAGCCAGACCGATACTACTTTTATTGTAGTTGTGTGATCTGATCTTGCATCTTCTATCGTTACGAGTACAATTAAAATAATTGGATCGATATTTTATATCTCCGATAGGCAAGATGGAAAAGTAATCACAAACAAACTTCGTCTCATCGTTTGTCATTCCACAATATCTTTTTTCGCTGCGTCGATTAAGATTATTGTGAGGTGATTGATAATACTAAGCTGTTCTTCGGGAATATAAGTCTGGTATTATTGATTGGTTCCTGTTCACCTTGATTTATCAAAAGACGGAACAAAACTCGTAGGTATATTCGTGGGAGACGGATTTATATATTACCGTAGACTTTTCTGTGTGATACAAATTTGTTTATTAAAGTCTTCGACTTTGGGTCGTAGCAACTCTTATTTGTGGGTGAGATCATCTAAGGGAATCAAGTACGTAGCATCCTGCTGGGATCAGAGGTGTAGGAGCATAACTGTACCTTGGGTCAGTGTGAGATTGATTGGGGTTCAACTACAGTCCAGACCGAAGTTAATTTGGAGTAGGCTAGTGTCTGTAGCGGCTTAATACAGTGTGTGTTCAATCTGGACTAGGTCCCGGGGTTTTTCTGCATTTGCGGTTTCCTCGTTAACAAAAATTCTGGTGTCTGTGTTATTTCAGTTTCCGCATTATATTGTTTTATCTTTATAATTGAAATAATACAGGTTTTGTGTTAGATCATCAATTAGAGTAATCCAACCTTTGGTTGTTGATTGTCATTGATTGATCCTCGTATATTGGTCTTTGGTACCATCCGAGTTATTCCTTGTATTTGATTAGAACTCGCAGTTCCTGCATGAGTAAATCAAATCAAGAGAGAGTTATAAACTCATTGATATACTTTTAATTGATTGAGTCTTGTTCATTCTTCTAAAAGTATATTCGAGTTTGTCCATACAGATTTCTAAGTGAAATATTGGGTGTGGTTGTTAGACCCCCTCTTTTTTCACCATGCACGTTAGAAGACCATGTAAAGGATCTGCCAGTATAACTCATATCATCTAAAACCGCTTCATGAATTAGTTGAATATAAGGGGAGTCCCTTGAAGATGAGGAGAAACGATGAGAAGTATTATTCGAAACCCTGCCATTATTATGTGAAGAAATTCTATCCTCATTATGAAAAACCAAATTCAAGTCTCCAATTACAACCCAAGGCTGTTGTATAGAAGTACTTAAATATTTTATGTTTGACCACTGCCTTTCTTTGTTATTAGGATATGAATATCCGTACATACATGTAAGAATCCATTCTGGCTTAGAAGGATCATCCTGCACAGTATAGTTAATAATCCACGAATCCCAATTCACAATATTAAAATGAAAACCATCTTCCATAATAAAATTAGACCCCCAGCTAACCCTCTAGAGGAGATTAACTTATGATTGGGAAATTTATATGGCCTAACAAGTTTTTGCATTTTATCTTCACCTATTTTTGCTTCTAAGATGAATACTACATCTGGATTATATCTAGCAATAAGATCTTTAAGATGGTCTCTAGTTTTCTTATTGACAAACCCTTGACAGTTCCAAGCAATAATTCTCATTTTTTAAAACCAGTTAACAGTAAAACAGTAATGGAAATGACTTATAGGTAAACAAAGTAAAATATGATGCGTATAGAGACTCGGAGAAAACGTAGCAAAACAAGTTTTATGATAAGCGGGATAAAATCAGATAGAGATAATATGAAAGAATTTTTTTACCTCAGTTGCATGGCCCTCCAGGTTAAGCACATGATTTTTCTTTGCTTCAGCATCAATCTTTTCATTTCCACCAGTTTCCACCCTAGTCATAGTTTCAACATTTGAGTTTGTAGTTATCTCACTCATAACCCCACCATGCATAGCTCAGATAGATCCTTGAATAGATGGATTTGATACGTTATCTTGCATAGTTTGGTTTCTAGCTCTCTTTGAAGTTCCCTCCTCTTCAGCTTCAGTCATGTCTACACTTTCTGGTTCAATGCTCACTTGCTCGCTTTCCACTTCCTTCCCAGTTTTTTCTTTGTTTTTGCAATGTTCTTCATATTCTTCAACAGTCATAGCTCTTTCTTTTAGTAGTTCAGCTACTTCTTCACATATATCATCATCATGGTCAATGATGTAACACTGATCACATAAACTATGAGGCTGTTTCAACCAATGGTATCTAATACAGACTGGTTCACCATGATTTGAATTCCACCATTCTCCTCTTTTTAACGGTTCTGTTAAGTCAATCTCAATTCTTGCAGTAATCATGTTACCTGATCTTGGCCTGTAGTTTGGTGGATCAGTTGAAATTATTTCCCTAGATCTTCAATAGCCTCGTTAACTACCGTAACATGATGATGCTCCAGTAGTAAACCCTTGAATTGCACACTCCACGCCTGTTTTCTGAACACATAATCTGTGTACGCAACACCAGTTGTATAATCTTGTAGAGCAAGTAAACATCTTTGGAAATTCCATGGTGATTTTCTTAGAACATCATTCTTATCCTTCTCAGAATTGAATTTGAAGACGAATAAGTACTTTCCCACAATCATTTTTTCTCTCTTTTTGTAGTTTTTCCAAAGATTGTTAAACTCTTCCTTTATATCAGCCGTTTCAATCTTGTCATTTTTTGTGATTAGCTTCTCGATGAGACTGTTGGACCAAGAAGTAGCTGCTTCATTTAGATTCCTTGCAGAACCAATAACTCCCCTCCAGCTTTGATGGATGTGCTCTTCACCTTTGCAGTGATGGTTTTGACACAGTTGTTATCAGCATTGTTATTGTTGCTTGCATCCATTTTTCTTCTGAAGAACTTACTGCTAAGGTTTTGGTAGTTATATGGTTCGTATCGTCTAAACTACTTACCTCTTTTTATATCTAGGATATATCCCAAAAAATGAGTATAAAAAATAATCTGTTTCCTAAAAAGAGGAGCAGAATATTTTTGAAAACCAATTGAATATTTTGTGTTATTTTGTTGTTGCATGAGATCCGAGAAAAGTTGGTAACTCCACGAATTACGGGGAGAGATAGGGGAAAAAATTAAAGTTTGAATTTTTTGAACTTGAATCGGTGTGCGAATCCAGGTTAAGGACTTGCAGGTTATGGTTTCAAAATTTTGAATCGGGGAGATTGATAATTCTCATATTGAGAAAAGCACAGAGCTGAAACATATTGAGTATGCAATATAGCATTATAGGGTGGAACTGAGGTAGGCAATGTAGCCAGTGATGACAATACTGTCTTGAGGATCAAAGATGTGCTAAACACAAAGATCCAATATAGGAAGAAATCCATTAATCAACCAGAGGGACCTGTAATAAAATCAAAAACCCATATCAGGAATCAAAAACAAATTATTGGATAAAGAAAGATCCGTTCAGAAAGATGAAGCTAGATAAAGAAAGATCCATTTAAAAATTAAAATAAACATGCCATAATGGAAAAATCTGTGAGTAAAAACAAGAAAAAGAACAAAAGAATCAAGACAACACTAAAGAGACGATGATTCAAGATGCATAATTGAAAAAAATTTAAAAACTGGGTCGACTCAGTTTTTTGCCGATTTGCACAGCTCCCTTTTCATTCATCCTGGAAAATCAAAACTTTATTTTCATTTTTTTCTTGATTTTGAAAAGGAAAATGAGGATTTTTGTTGAACTTTTTTTAAAACCTTTGAAGAAAATGATGAAACCTAGATCACGATGTTATTGACCAAATATTGGTCACTAGCTAGTGACAGTAAATTATCCAAGGTTTTCTTTCATTATCGAAGTTGAGTTATTTCCTTTTCTTCATCTGTTTTTAATAATTAGATAAAGATCTTATTAAATAGAGTAATTAAATTACATAGTGGAAATTGAATTATTGTCTTTACTTTTGACATGCTTCACAGATATCCTTATCACGCAATAAATATATCCCTACTTTATTTAAAAGGAATCAAATTAATCATTAATACCAAATTTTCCCTCCCCATATCATAGATTATACTATCTAATGTTTCTTCACAGATGCCATCGTTTAATTTTAGATCTAAAATTTATCTCTCCAACTCTCCCAACGACAGCCACCACCAAAACCAACACCTCCTCCCCATCGCCAACGCCACCATCAGCATTTCTATCGCCTCCGTCAAGCAATCTTAAAACATAATCTCAAATTAGAGATTCAGAAAATATAAGATTTAATTTACATTTAGAGATAGGTTTATGAGATTCAACATCAACATAAATTATTTTGAAGAGTTCATCTTCGTCGTTTATCATTATCTTTTTAACACAACTTAAAGTTTCAATCCATGGATTTCAGATCTAATTTTTCAATCCATGAAATTTCTTAAAAACTAATTTTTTATATAAACGTTAAAAGTTCAATTTCAACTCAAATCCCTTATTTAATTGAGATTTGTTGGTGAGATTTTAGGGGGTTTTATTTAGAGGACGATAGTAATGATCTTAATTTGGTTGTTGGGGTTGCAGTTGCTACAATATGATCTTTTTAAGTACGACTGCAGTACCACAAAGGAGAGCAAAAACGAGAAGGTATATCCACTGATAAGTCTCGATAAGAGAGTAATTGTATTCGGTGGTATGAATACAACATAAGATTTGTGAATCCTAATCCCATAATAATACATAAGTGTATTATGTTTTAAGTAGATTTGTGTTTAGCTTCAGATGGAGAGTTTTGGTCTTGAAGCTGTTGTTGTTTATCAAGCTACAGGTGATGATCAATTGGTATTTCTTATGTGTTTTTATGGGATCAATTGTTGTTGTTGACCCAATTTTTATAGGATCAACTACGGTTGTTGATCCATTTATGGGATCAACTCCTGTTGTTGACCCAATATTTTATGGGATCAACTACTGTTGTTGATCCTTTCAACTCCTATTGTTGACAATATTTTCCTTTGGATAAGTATAATCATGCTTGTAGTTTAAATCATGCAATTTTCTTCCAATGTTGAACTTGTGGTGCAATGGTAGCATGACTGACTCCATGTCAGATGATGCGTGTTCGACTCACGCCAAGTTCACTCCATTTACATGGATCAACTTTCATTGTTGATCCAATTTAGTGGATCAACTACCATTATTGATCCCTTAAATTGGACCAACTTCTACTATTGATCCTTTTTTTTGGATCAACTACCGTTGTTGATTACCTAAATTGGATCAACTTCTACTGTTGGTTCTATTTTTATTTGGATCAACTACTGTTGTTGATAAAAAAAAATATCTGAACCAGTGGTAGCGGGGGTGGCGACGGTGGCGGCGGAGGCGGACTAGTGGCGGTGGCGGCGACGTACTAGTGGTGGTGGAGGACTGTTGGTGGTGTAATGGTGATGGTGAAGGAGTGGTGGTGGTGGTTGGTAGGTGGTGGTTGTTGAATGGTGGTGGAGGAATGGTAGTTGAATGTTGGTGGTGGTGGTTCTAGTGGTGGTGGTGAAGTGGTAGAGGAAAAAATTTGTTCCGTTTTGAAATAAAGAAAAATATTATATGGGTGAGGGTATTAAGGTAATCTAATTTTAAATGGATAAGGTTATTAAAAAGTAGGGACATATTTATTGTTGTATAAGGATATATTTATTGGGTGTCAAAAGAATGGACATATAAATAATGTACCCAATTACATATATTTACATGGAATGAGCATAATTTCAACATCAGTCATTAACATTGTTTCAATCGATCATTTTCAGAGTTACTTTGAGTACCTGCTAATAAATTTCCTTTGATACGTTTACAGTAATGTTGATGGTGGATTTTCGACAAGGGCTAAAATCGTAAACTCATAATTATACGAAGCTTTGATCCAGCAATCAGACGTGAGTATTGAGACACGGGTCTCTCATCGAATTCTCAACGGGGAGTACTTTCTCTCAGAGTACATGTAGATATGTAGTCTCACGACTGGACAACGACATATCTCATGAATAATGAACACTTTCAGTGATTATTTCTATATAGTATCACGAGATGGACGGCTCCTAGACAGCTTGCTCTGCTAGTATAGAGCGATAACGTCTTCAGGAACAAACAACGAGTTTACCCTGACTATATAAAGGATATGACTTACCTACAAGCTCATATCGGGATAATTAATGCTCCTAGACATCTTGCTCTACTAGTATAGAGCCACAAAGTTAATTATTCCTAATTAAGATTAATTCTGCCGTGACATTCACTACTGAATTCCCAGAATAATATATTATTGCTCCTATTCCATGGTCGAATCCATGACTGGTCCCATGGAATGGCAATAACAATTTCTCCTATTCCATGGTCGAATCCACGACTGGTCCCATGGAATGGCAATAAACAATTGTTCTGATTCTATGATCGAATCCACGACTTGATCTCATAGAATAGCAATAATTATATTATCTCATTACTCCGATTTCATGATCGATCCACAACTGGTCTCATAAATGGTAATAGATAAATCTTAATTACTCCGATTTTATGGTCGAATCTACGATCCCATGGAATGGCAATGCTCACTTTATTATTCTGAATTCGTAGTCGAATCCTCAGCTGATCCTATGAATTAATAATAAACATCTTATTACTCAGTTTTGTGAATTATTCTCCACTGAATTCCACAATTAGTAATAAATAATCAACAACCGGGCGTCAGAGATACCTCTAAGTAAGTCCCGATTCAAATAGTGAAAGTGTATTCAACGACAATACACTAACAGTCACCACACGAACGAGTATTTCAAAATACAAAGAAACGATGAACCTATGCAAAATAGGGAAGAAAATAATAAATAATTAAAAATATTGACCAGGATGCTGGGAGCACAGTCACACGACCGCCCGACCGTGTCATGGTCAATCCCACGCTAGTTTTATATTTTTAATGCATTTTTATTATTTTCCATGATTTGATGAAAATTCTCTCATTTTATCAAATCTCCTTCGTCTCGAGGAAACTCCTCGGTTTCATGGTATTTTCATAAATTCGTAAAAAATAATATAAAATTAAGGAAAGAAGTGTGGGGCGTGACCGTTGGCCAACCGGCCATGCCTTGGTCCCAGCCGTCCCCACACCTCACGGTTCCTCATTATTTTATTATTATTTCTCTAATTTCATGAAAAAACTCCTTGATTTCATGGTATTTTGCACAAATCGTCAAATAATAAATAAAATTATGAAAAACTTGTGGGACCGGGACATTAGACGGCATGCCATGCCCTAGCCGGTCGCACACGCCCCTTGTTTTATTATTTTATTTTATTTTTCCTTGATTTCATGGTATTTCTCTCAAATTAGGAAAAATTCCCTCAAATCATGAAAAATACTTAAAAAATATAAAAAATTATGAAAACTCGTGGGACCGGGCCCCTAGCCGTCCGGCCACGCCCCCACGGTACCACACGCTCGTGTTTTTATTATTTTAATATTTTTTGCTTCCTTGAACTCATGAAAACTCCTTCAATTCATGGAAACTTCCTAAATTCATCAAATTTCTTAAAATTCATGAATTCTTCATAAAATCATCAAAAATATTATAAAATTAAGAAAAATGGCACCACGGGACCGTGGTCATGACCGGCCGACCATGCCTTGGCCTCTACGGTCCCAAGCCTCCTTATTCCTTATTTTATACTTATTTTCCATCATCTCATGGGGTTTTCCTCGGTTTCGTCGAAACCCTAATTTAGGCATATTTTCTCGAATGGATGCTCAATTGCACGCCAAAAAATATCAAAATTCTCAGGACTCAGATGCAGACGCCTTTGGGACACAAGCACACTATCTTGACCGACCAAGATTGGCTCTTTGGCTTACAGAAGCCGGTCCCATCAAGTTTCACAGTTTTGACCTAATTTGCACAATTGCAAGTATTAGGTCCAAGACTCTTCCAAACACTTTGGATTTTCATGAAGTGGTCATCAGGCGGTCACGTGACTACCCAGGGCCGGTTTCATGACCCCATGGTCGGTCCCTCACTCCGTCATAATTAATTATGTTTTCTCACCTAAGGCTCAGACGAGCATTTTCGAATAAATGATTAAACCAGCATTTAATCATTCTTTCACCAACAAATCGTCAACTCTTCAGGAGTTCTTTGTATTTGCTCATGTGAGCATATGGACACTACATGGTTGATCCATGGTCCCATGTAGTCGCTCCCTCCTTCGTCCCATGGTTAAACTTCTGACGAACCATGAATTGATCATCAATTGATCAAATTAGGGTTTCTGAATCCAAAGATCATCATTCCAGATTCCAACCTTAATAATTTTACGACGACCTCATGGTCATTAATTTTATTAATTATGCTCGGTTCAACGACCAGTATTCTAATTAATATTTTTGGTACGCTTCCAATAATCCATCAGATGAGCAACACATGCTCAGACGATCAAATATTCAACGATCCATCGAATGAGCAATATTTGCTCACTTCATCGTAAGAACTATACCTCTGTCTCATGACATGTTCAATTCATGAGTTTCAGAACATCATGTTCAACTCAGCAACTACATGGACTCATCATCCCATCAAACCACGAAGTCATCAATTGACTAACATACCACGAGACGTCAATCGTGTCACTTTGGGGGGATATCACTTAGGGTTTTGTTCTGGCGGTCTATGGCACGTGTGTTCAAACACACGATGGAATGTGAGCAAGTCGTGCAATCAGTTGAAGGAATTCATGAGGTAGTGGTTGGAAAATCGACCAAGTATCCACACGTTGAGCAACTGGTTTCAAACACGATCTCCACTTCCCCACTCCTTAATTCCATCAACTGTCACACTTCATGGGGTCATGGTGCCTAAAATTCCAGCAATATAAATAAGTCTCTGAATCATGATTAAAGTATCAGCATCAACAGTATCATCAATCTCACGTCTCATCGACAACACGAGATCATCAACTCATCAATTGAGCAACTACTCTCAATTGAACAATTTCAATCATTCAGAGCTTATGATATTCAGAATTCACACACCCACAATCTTTGATTACCATTGATTCCACACATTTCCCAGCTTCCCTCATACAGATCAACCCATCCTCTCTTGTGACTGAATTTACTCTGGAACAGTCATTGTCTTGATTTAGGCCGGAGTACTACAGATTGATCTCTCGAATCTAAAGCACCCCCTTTGCAGCGGTGCATCTGTGTGAGGTTTAACATTTCGCTTGGTTCGAGGAGTCTCCTCTGTACGGTCGTCTGCTCAATTCCTTAAAAACCAGAAAATCGTTTTTCCCCATCTACAGATTAACGACCACAGTGGGAGATCATTCTCTCGGTTGCAATCTCAATTCGGCAGGATGGTCGGTCTTAGGTATGGTTCAGTTACCAATCCGGGTTCAACACCCAACTCTAACATTGCAAGTCCTAGTGGTACTCCCAGCAAGTACTACTCTTATTAACATTGCAGGCTGTAGTGGTAGCGCTAACACCACTCCTCCGGCCAACAATATCATGTCACATGTTACTATCACTCTTCCAAGCACTGGTGCTCCAGAGATCTCCCCTGCAAGTGACGACACTGGCGCCATCAACAATCCACTCTTCGGTTGTTCTCTTGAAGAAACCAGAGGAAATCCGCTTGATCTCATGAAGGTTCAGACTGACGTGGTTGCAACACAGAAAGAGTTGTATGCTTATCTCAAAACTCTCACAGACAAGTTTGCGTCTGAACGAACTCAGCCTCAACGCGAAAAAGGAGAAGCTAAAAAAACATCTTCAATTGCTGATCCTGAAATCTCTCCAATCCATGTTGTACAAGATGAAGAATTCCGTAAAGCTGCAGATGACTCTCCAGCAAAGGAACTTGCAGGCTTCATCGCTCGTGAGTACCTGGAACGCTTCATGGAGGATGGAGGAAAATACAAAGCATCATATGTACATCGTTATCAACCTTCATACCCCGTTGCTATGCAAATAATTTCTTTCCCGAAGGGCTACACTTCCCCAACGTTCGCATTATATAACAGAACATGGATCGCTCGAGAACACGTATCTCGATCCCTGGAGGCACCAGGAGATCATGAAAAAAACCAAATGATCCCAATCTACAGAGCCTTTATCTGCGACTCCAGCCTCTCTCAGAACTTCATGAAGCAGCCAAACGATCAGCGACTACTACACCTGCTTTGCTGAGCAAAGTCTACAAGGTCGAGGAACCTCGAAGCAGCGACGCCTGATCAACAAACAATACAATGTCCAACCTTCCATGAACGTTATTGCTCAAGCAAAAGGAAATATCCTGCTCAAACATGAGACATCCAACACCTCATCCTACAAAAGCATCAAGAAAGGATAACCAATCTTACATAAACCTCGATCCGGCATTAACGAACGGGGAGATGATCGGACATACTCAAACTTATCATGAAGCAGTGATCGAGTTACTAGAAGTATGGGTTCAAGATGGTGCAATCAAATCGATTATCATCATAGAGATCCAACTGAAGAAAAATGAAGAAAATCAGGTACTGTCACCTTCATAGATTCATCAAATCATCCAACAAGTAACTGTAATAATTTGAAGCAAATTTTCAAAGAGAAGGTTGATCCGCAATAGCTTCAACAAGGGACTGAAGGAGTACACAAGAGTCCTCTCCCAATCAGAAGCGTTACACTCTCTCTGAACAACCTATCAAAGAGGCAGTTCAATCCTGGTCGAACGTGAATTGCTCTATCTGTCGAAGGCACGAAGAAGAGACATGTTCACAACACTGAACACATCATGTCAAGAAGTCCATTACGAAAATACTTCTTGAGCCTCCATCGACGGACCAAGAGGTGTACGACTGGGGACTTCTTACCACAGTCAATCTTAGAAGAAACGAATTGGGAAGAACGTTGATCGATGCTGACACCGCCATCAACAACATTCCACTGAAAACCATCAGATCCACATGCATCACTCGACAAGAAGATACTCATGCTCCAACTCAATCAGAGACCTTGAAGGAGCGCTCGGAAATACTTATGGCTACATCATTCTCAAAGTGAACATAAGTTCAACCTGGATAGAAACCAAGTTTCACATAATCAGGAAGATCCAGGATATGACACGTCCTTCCGAAAAGCGTGGATCCACGCTGAAAAGATGGGTACTTAGAAAGCGCCTTTGGTTACATATCTCTCCAACAAAGAAAGTTCTGATCCAGAAGATTTGACGGACATTCCATCATCAGAGCACTTGGAGGAATTTCGAACTTTGACGAGATTGAAGCAAGAACCTGCAAAAGATGCATAGACATTCATCAAGAGGTTCCACACTCAGGAAAGTCTCACTCCTCCCGTGTCTACGTCATTTATTTCCTCACATGCTATGTAGCATGGGGACTTAATTCTGCTAGAAACTCTACAAGACGTTATGAGTGGTAACTTCACCGCATTAGTATTTTACCAAGTGGTTGAATCTGACATTTCTCTGAATCGATCACTGAGACGTTCATTGCTGAGATGATGTCCAAACATGGCAAAGAACACTTTGGGAGTTCCTACATAGCCTTGCAGGAGCGTCCATGTGTGCCACAAAATTAGAAAGCTATGACTTCTGCACAAGTGTTGAATCCCACTGCTGCAACGAAAGGAATGCTGAATCAACAGAAGAAAGTCGGGGCCCAGACGATCAAACCTAGGACATGCTCAAGGGGTATGACTCTTCAACGATCAATCATCTAAGAAGCCTTCAAAATTGTACTCCCAATCAAAGAGTACACCTTCGATAATGGAGCCTCTGGCTTCAACACAAATATCTCGACACTGATTCAACACCAGCACGACACTACATTCGATAACTCTTCATTATCTCATTATAAGATTTCTGAAGCAGGCAACATCATTCACACATGAATGTTACCAACTCCTTTAACATACACTGGGCAACCTGAGGTGATTCCGTGAAACTTTATCGACGGGACTTCTCTGCATCACAAAACCCTACATGACTGAGGAACTCGTTCCCTTCACCGATCTAGAACGGAGATTTCTGCTGCTATCTTCCACAACAACGTGGATTCACTTACAAAGCCGCTTCACGATACAGTCATGCTTTCAAGAGCACTCAGGTTGAACTCCCAGTATACCGGATTCTCAACTCACTAACTAGTTCGTGAACGTAAAAGGCTCACTGGATGAAGGAACAAAAAATTATATCTATAATCATAGTTCTAGCCTTTTCGGTATTTAGAGCAACTTCAACCATGGTATCAACATCAACAATAATCTCTAGAGGAATACCATCCATGATCCTAGCATCGACAAGGATATCTGGAGCATAATAATTCATGGTCTCAGCACCAACAATGGTCTCAGGAGCAACATCCTCATGACAAGGCTCCATCAACTAACCATTCTCTGAAGTATTGCTCGAGGAAACGGACTTCTCGAAGCACTAATGATTCATATCAAGGCGTGTAGACATGAAATATGCTCACATGAAAGTCTTTCTGAAGATTACACGATGGGCGGGCACAACACCAAAGTCTTCTACAAGATGTTCTCATCACCTCTACAAATGAGATACAACATACTTCAGCAAATGGGTTTACAAAAACGTACCAACGAGTGAGGAATGAGACGATACTTTATACAACCTACCAAAAGGGCGCATCAATCGGACGTACGAGCTGAAAGATATGGCCTTTACCGTCAGGTCTACGAAATCTGAAAAATTTGTACGGGATTAAAAATTACAAATGTGCACGCTTCGTTGGATGACCTCTACAATTCCAAATTGAGTGATTCTTGTCTCATGGGATAACTCAGTCTCTTAGCTTCAAAAGTTGGGGTCAAGCATCGATTTCCGACGTCGTATGAGGTTCCTACATCTTCCAGAGCGTACAATATGCAAGCAGCAATTCTTAGACGGTATTCATGACTTCCACAGTCGATCGGTATCCACCAGGTCATTCCACTAAGTACTTCATCAAGGTACCTCCAACTTAGACCATCTAGGTCTTTACATCAATTTTCTACCTGGGTCCTCTATCCAAGTTGTAGGATCAGAATCTCGCAACAATTATGTCTCAGTGAAATTATCAATGGTATTGCACAATAGCGTCGCAGAACAATTTCAGAAACGACGTCAGCAAGGATCATGAGAAAGATGTGATAGTCTTGCGAAAATTAGAGAGCTTGTGAAGTTAACATTTGTAAGGTTGCGAGAATGTCGCAAACCATATCCGAAAATAAAGGACAGATTAGCTGTCATCCACTATGTATTTCCTTATAAATAGTCATTCGAGTTGTAAAGGAGGGGGGGATCTTTCTTGAGTAAGAAACAAGTAAATAAGAGAGAGAAAGTTCAGAGAAGAGATCATTCTTGACTTCTTTATCTTTTTTGTAAGAACATTCAAAAATTAATCAATAAAATTAAGAGTGTAAACCTAAAAATGAGTTGATCAACAATGAAATCATATGAGGGGTGTAGTATAGGATTTCCTGCAACTACATAATGGCGCTAGAAACAGGGAATTGAAGATCGAAAGTTGAAGATTTTTGATTGAGAATATTCAAATCAAGAAAGTGATTAAATAAATCAGTGAATCAGCTAAAAGAAAGATGAGCATAATTAATGAAAATGGCAAAAGATTGGAGTGTAATATGATAACAAAAAGCTTGATCAATGAATTTCATGAAAACGTCAAAGGAAGAATACATAAACGAAATTTTGAAGGAAAGAAAATTATAGCGGTAGAAAAAATATCACCCTTGAAAGAGTGGGAAAAGCAAAAAATTGCATTCATGGCGGAAGAATACCAAAAGAAAATTTGAACCATACATCTCCGTTGGTCATCACAGTGCCTATTACACGAAAAGAGAAGGATACAACAATAAAATCCGCAGGAGAATGGATGTTGAACAGAACTTTAATCGATACAGGAGGTTCAGTTGATATAATATTTTATCATGCATTCCGGGGAATGGGATTTAAAGATGAAGAAATGTCCAATTCAGCATATTTTGTTCATGGCTTTGGAAAATCCACAACAAAACCTAAAGGAGAAATAGTGGTGCGAATTCCACTTGGAGAAATCGAAACATATGTAACATTGTGTGTGGTGGATATGGAATCGCCATATAATATGTTATTAGGAAGATCATGGATACATGCGATAAAAGCTGTGGTATCAACGTTGCATCAATGTATTAAATTCCCCACTCCAAATGGAATAGGTGAAATTAGAGGAGATGTTGACAATGCGAAATTATGTCATCAAATTGAAGTAAAGCATTATGAAGAACAAGCAAAAAGGAAACAATTTTGCAGAAAATTGGCAAAGGAAGCAAAGAAGGAAAAAGAATTTAGAGTTTATATGATAAGGGCAAAAGAAGGAAAAGGAATACCCAGCGAAATTTCGGAAGAAGGGGAAGAACCCATAAAAGCAATAAAAGAACCAACACCAATGGGAGAACCTAAATCCAGTTACACTGTCGCAGAACCAACAAAAGAAATAAATGTTGGGACTGTAGAGGAGCCTCTAATGTTGAGAATTGGAACCAAAATGGATGTAGAAGAAGAAGAAAGAACTGTCAACTTGTTGCGAGAATATAAAGATATTTTCGCAGGAAACATGGATGAGATACCAGGAATAGATCCATCAATTGCTTGCCACAAATTGGAGATTAAAAAAAATGTGAGACCATTTAAACAGAGAATAAGAAAAATCGCAACAACTTACCATTCCCAAATAGAAGAAGAATTACAGAAAATGCTTGAGGCAGGAATTATAAGAGAAGATAAATACCCAGAATGGATAGAGAATATGGTCATTGTCCCAAAGAAAAACAAGGGAATCAGGATTTGCATAGATTTCACTGATTTGAACAAAGCTTGTGGCGCAGCGTATCAACGGTAATTCAGCTCAATCTAGAAATTTAGGTTAAAATTTCTAGAGACCTGACTTCTTGAATCGAAGAGTTGAATCAAATTCGATGCAAGGCTCTTGAATTGATGACAGAATCAAATCAATGCAAGGCTTTAGAGAAAACTCTAGTTTATTATCTCTTAAAACTGAATGAATAAAACTATCTTACAATCCCTTATTTATATTAACCTATCTTTCCTAAAAATCGAACATCTAAAAAAAAGAAATTATAAAAGAAAAGGAAATCTAAAAAAAAGACCAAAATTAGGAAAGGTATCAAGATGCTGCATCAGGTCCCGCCGGGGTAGAAGGATTCGACCACGAATCTGGAACTGGGTCTGGTGGAACAAAACGTGATAAATAACGAACATTGAAGACATCCGAAGTGTTGATGTTTGCTGGAAGTTGTAGGCGATAAGCATTGTCATTAATTCGTTCCACAACTGTGAGAGGACCTATTTTATTTGCCTTGAGTTTATTATAAGCATGAGCCGGCATTCGATCTTTAGTGAGAAATACCCAAACTTGATCACCTACTTCGAAGAGAACACGACGGCGTCGAGAATCAGACGCAGCTTTGTACTTTGAGGAGGATGACTCGAGATTGGTAATAACCTGCGTATGAATCTTATGAATGTTGTCTACAAAATCATCAGCTACACCATGAAGACGTGTACGGTCTGGAAGAGTAGATAAATCCAAAGGACCACGAGGGAGAAGACCATAAACGACCTGAAATGGACTGAACCCCGAACTTCTATTTAGTGAATGATTATGAGCAAACTCTGCTTGAGGAAGTTTTGATTCCCAAGTTTTAATAGAATCACCCACAAGGCAGCGAAGCAAATTCCCCAAAGATCTATTGGTCACTTCTGTTTGACCGTCCGTTTGAGGATGATAAGCGGAACTCATGTCAAGGCTGGTTCCTAGTAATTTCCATAAAGACCTCCAAAAATGTCCTAAGAACCGAGAATCCCGATCAGAAACTATGGAAGTTGGCAATCCATGGAGTCTGTAAACCTCTCGAAAGAAAAGTGTTGCGACTTGGACTGCATCTGATGTCTTTTTACATGGAATGAAGTGCACCATCTTGGAGAAACGATCAACAATGACAAAGATTGAATCGAAACCCTTTTGTGTACGAGGAAGACCCATCACAAAGTCCATACTGATGTCCGTCCATGGTTGTGTTGGAATAGGGAGAGGAAGGTAGAGACCGGCATTCGTGGAATGACCTTTTGATGTCTGACACACTGTACAGCGTTCGACAAAACGCTCAACATCACGTCTAAATGCAGGCCAAAAATAAGACTGAGAAAGTAAATACAACGTCCGGTCGCGACCAATGTGACCTTCATTATGTGTTTCAGCAACAAGTTTAAGACGGAGGCTTCAGTCTGGAATGCAAAGACGACTGTCTCGAAAAAGAAAGCCATCGTGCATAGTAAAATCTCGAGGAAGACCATTCTGAACGTCAAGAAGAACTCGACCAAAGAAGTCATCAGACTCATACAAATCAGCAAAGGTGGAAAATCCCGGAACTGAGACATGAAGAACACTCAGCAAAGAATGGCGACGACTCAGGGCATCAGCAACTCGATTGGAAACACCTGACGTGTGTTTGATAACAAACGTAAATTGTTGCAAGTAAGATATCCATGATGCGTGACGAGCTGAGATTTTATCTTGACTGTTCAGGTGTTTTAAAGCATCATGATCTGTGTAGAGAACAAATTCTTTATGGAAAAGATAATGTCTCCAGTGTTTGATTGCTTGAACCACTGCATAAAATTCCACATCGTAAGTACTATAACGTAGACGAGCTCCAGCCAGTTTTTCACTGAAGAAGGTGATAGGTCTGTTGCGTTGGCTCAAGACAGCACCAATGCCCAACTTAGAAGCATCACTATGAAGTTCAAAAACTTGAGTAAAATCTGGAAGAGCTAGTATAGGTGCTGATAACAATTTCGTTTTAATGATCTCAAAAGCTGTAGTTGCTTCGGTAGTCCAAGTGAAGACACTATCATGACGAATACAATCAGTGATAGGTGCCATCAAACTGCTAAATTGCGGCACAAATCTTCGATAAAAAGATGCTAGACCATGAAAACTTCGAGTTTCAGATAAAGTAGTAGGAGTAGGCCAAGATTTGATTGCTTCTACCTTGCTCGGATCGACGGCTAGACCTTTTGCTGAGACGATGTATCCAAGGAAGTGAACCTCAGGAGAGCCGAACTCATACTTCTTTAGTGTGGCAAATAGTTGATCTCGAGGGAGAACAAGAAGTACTTCTCTTAAATGTGCAAGATGTTCTGTGAAGGACTTAATAAATATGAGAATATCATCAAAATAAACAACTACAAACTTACCTATGAAGGGCCGAAGAGATTGATTCATAACACGCATGAAAGTGCTTGGTGCATTGGACAAGACAAAGGGCATGACAAGCCATTCAAAAAGTCCTTCTCGAGTTTTAAAAGCCGTCTTCCATTCATCTCCTGGGAGGATTCGTATCTGATGATAACCACTTCGAAGATCCAGTTTAGAGAAAATCGTTGCAGCTCCAATTTGATCTAATAGATCGTCGAGACGGGGAATGGGAAATCTATAGCGTACTGTAATTTTATTTATAGCATGGCTGTCGACACACATCCTCCAAGATCCATCCTTCTTTGGTATAAGCAAAGCTGGGACTGCACACGGACTCAGGCTTTCACGTAAATATCCCTTCAACACAAGTTCCTCAACCTGACGTCTAAGTTCTTCATGCTCACTCGGACTCATACGATAATGAGCTCTATTAGGAAGAACAGCATCTGGAATTAGATCAATATGGTGTTGAATATCTCTGAGGGGAGGAAGTCCGGGTGGTAACTCATTAGGAAAAACATCCTGAAACTCTTCCAATAGTCTTTGAAAATGTTCTGGAGGTGACGACAAAGACTCTCTGACAACCGAATTGATCAATATTAGAACACATCTTTCTTCTCGAAGTGTTTGTTCAAAAGCCTTTTGCTGCAAGAAAAGGACTGGAGCTGATGGTGTATGTTGTTTCTCGGGCAAAGAAGGCTGTAGAGTGAAATTGCGATTATTGTAACGAAAACTGTAGGTATTACGATAGCCATCGTGTTGTACTCGAAGATCAAATAACCAAGGACGTCCTAAAAGTAGATGGCAAGCATCCATTGGAGCAATATCACAATGAATCTGATCCTTATATGAATCACCCACCGAAAAAGAAATCAATGCTCGTCGAGTTATGAGTACATCGGTATTCCGATCCAACCATGCCAACTTGTAGGGGTTAGGATGTAGTTCTGTTGATAATTGAAGTTTGGTTACAACTTCCTCAGCAATGACGTTTTCACTACTACCAGAATCAATTATGAAGTTGCACACCTTGCCTCCAATAGTACACTTTGAATGAAAAAGATTATGTCGTTGAGGGTTGATATCTGTTCCACGCGGAGCTAAACACAAACGTCGCAACATTAATGCTGGTCCACTATCAGCTTTAAGAACCTCTACTTCATCTTGTGGCTCTGTAGTTTCCTCATCGTAAATTACTTCAACGTCATTACCAGCAGTGTCAAGGAGGAGGCCTCTTCTGTTTCTAGTGGGGCAGTTAGACTGTCGATGACCTAAATCTCCACAAGAAAAGCAACGAATTGAGTTTGGTCGAGTTTGCCGAGTGTCAAGAGCTGGAACAATGGGTGTGTCTGCTTTGACAGAAACAGCGTCATCTGTCGCAGTCGGATTGTGATTTGGTCGAGAAGAACGAACAGTAGACCATGATGAAAAGGATAATTTAGTTTGCGCCTCAATAGTTAAAGCTTGTTGATGTGCTTCTGACAGTGTTAATGGATGGAAGAGATTGATTGTGTGTTGAATCTGTTGTCGTAATCCTGCTGTAAACCGTGCCACCAGTTGACGCTCAGAGTCTTGTATATCAACTCGATTGAGAAGTAAAAAAAATTCAGTGGAGTAGTCAACCACAGATCGATTTCCCTGACGGATGGTATGGAGACGCTGAAACATAAGCTGGTCATAATTGTAAGGCAAGAATGTTTTCTTAAGTTTTGATGAAAGCTTATCCCATGACATGATTTTTGGTTTTCCAAGACGTGCACGAGTTGTCTTCAATTGTGTCCACCATGCAGCTGCTCTTCCACGAAAACGCATTGTTAAAACAGGAACACATTGATCCATTGGAGCTCGTTTGAATTCTAGGATTTCTTCTACCGTGACTATCCAATCGAGCAGTTCTTCAGCTGAAGAATTTCCATGAAACTCTGGTATCTCGGTTTTGAAACCCGATTCCCAATGAATATGAGCTGCTACGTTTTGTACGTTATCTGGTGCTAGGGTACGGTTGGTGTGTAGAGGAGCAAAGGGATTAACGTCGTCTGCAAACGGGTTTTCTTCGTTATCAACATCGTCTCTGTTATTGTTAACGTGAGCAACATGTTCGCGTACGGCTGGTGTTGGTTGCTGAACCATAATGGCTTGGAGGGCATTTGTGATGGAAGCCATCTGGGCTTGTAGCTCAGTAATGGCGTCACGAGTGATTTCTGCTTCAGTACGAACTGGTGCTCGACGAGGTCTTACCATTGTAGTGACAGAAAAAGAACGTAGCCTGTATCTGATACCAACCTGGCGCAGCGTATCAACGGTAATTCAGCTCAATCTAGAAATTTAGGTTAAAATTTCAAGAGACCTGACTTCTTGAATCGAAGAGTTGAATCAAATTCGATGCAAGGCTCTTGAATTGATGACAGAATCAAATCAATGCAAGGCTTTAGAGAAAACTCTAGTTTATTATCTCTTAAACTGAATGAATAAAACTATCTTACAATCCCTTATTTATATTAACCTATCTTTCCTAAAAATCGAACATCTAAAAAAAAGAAATTATAAAATAAAAGGAAATCTAAAAAAAAGACCAAAATTAGGAAAGGTATCAAGATGCTGCATCAGCTTGCCCCAAAGATAGTTTTCCGTTACCCGATATTCCTCAAATGGTGGAATCTGCAGCGGGAAATGATAGGGTATCATCTTTAGATGGGTACAAAGGGTATAACCAAATTCCTCTCGCTGAAGAAGATCAAGAACATACTGCTTTCTTTGCCTCTAGAGGTTTATATTGTTACGCAAAAATGCCATTTGGTTTGCAAAATGCGGGAGCGACATATCAAAGAATGGTAGAGAAGGTGTTCGCAAAATGGATAATAAAACATTAGAAGTATACGTGGACGACATGTTAGTAAAGAGTAAAGAAGCTAAAGACCATGTACAAGACTTGAGGGAGATTTTTGAACAAATGCGGCAGTATAACATTAAATTGAATCCTGAGAAGTGTACTATTGGAGTTGCATCGGGAAAATTTTTAGGGTACATTGTATCAAAGGAAGGAATACAGGTTGATCCAGAAAAAGTGCAAGCAGTTCGTGACATGCCAACACCAGCAACAATAAAAGATGTACAGAAGTTGAATGGGCTTCTAGCTTCGCTGGGGAGATTCATTTCGCGATCATCAGACAAATGCAAATATTTTTTCGATATACTCAAGAAGGGTGCAAATTTAAATGGAGTGATGAATGTGAAAAGGCTTTTCAAGGAATCAAAGAACATCTTATGAATACAACTATTTTACAAAAGGCAGAACCAGGAGAAGAATTATTGATTTACCTTGCGACAACGTCGCATGCATTAAGTGTTGTGTTATTGCGAGTAGACGCAGGAGTGGAGAAACCCATTTATTACATTAGCAAAACTTTTAATACTGCTGAGAAGAATTACTCAAAGATTGAAAATTAATCTTAGCATTGGTTATGCATCATTTAAGCTCCGCATATACTTTCAAGCACACAAGATAAAGGTATTAACAAAAGTACCAATTGAATCAGTGATGAAGAATTCTAAAAGATCAGGAAGGGTAGAGAGATGGAATGCACAAGTAGGCCACTTTGATATTAAATATGAAATTTTGTCTTCACCAAAATCACAAGTTGTTGCGGATTTCTTGGCAGAATTTCCTTTAGAAGAAGATGAAGCAGTAGAAGAAATGATGGATGTAGAAGAAAACATGGAGATCCAAAAGATTTATTAACAGAACCAAATAGATGGGAAATATTGGTAGATGGATCATCAAATGGAGAAGGAAATGGAGTTGGAATTGTTTTAATTTCGCCAGAAGGAATAAAGATGGCTTTTTCATTCAGATTGGAATTTGCATCCACTAATAATGAAACAGAATATGAAGCTGTGATACATGCTTTAAAATTCGCAATAGAAATGAAACTAGAAAATGCCAGGATCACTAGTGATTCGCAGCTAGTTATTCGCCAAATAAAAGGAGATACTACAAATGAACCATCCTTGAAGAAATACAAGAAGCTGGTTGAAGAATTATCAGCGAAAATCCCAAAGATAAAATGGAGGCACATTTCAAGAAAGGATAATAGACTCGCAGACGCTTTTGCTTTCATCTCAAGCATGATGACAGATCCAACTGCGAGATGCATAAAAATACAAACACTTCTGTCACCATCAATAAATAAAGAAGAGGAAGATGTGGATGTGATGGTGATAGATAATGAAAAAGAAGAACAAATGAACAATGTCGCAGACTGGAGAATGGAACTTCACGCATATTTGGCGAAAGGAGAAACACCAAGAAATAGATTGGAAACACACAAGTTAAAAAGCCGAGCAACGAATTATGAATTAAGAGATGGGTTGCTATACCGAAAATCCTTTAGTGGACCATCACTCAGATGTTTGACACGAGAGGAAGGAGAAAAGGTGCTGAAAATGTTACATAGTGGAGATGCTGGCAATCATAGTGGAGGAAGATCTTTGGCACATAGAGCAAAAATGCAAGGTTATTATTGGCCATACATGCATGAAGATGCAAAACAAATATCAAGACGTGCGAAGATTGTCAGCGACATGGAAAGAAAACATACATGCACCAGGAGCACCATTGTCATCTTCAACCAGTGTATGGCCCTTTGGAAAATGGGGCTTAGACATTGTGGGGCCATTTTTACCAGGAACTGGACAAAGAAGATACTTAATAGTCGCAACAGATTATTTCACAAAATGGACAGAAGTGAAGGCAGTACAACATATTCGCGACAAAGATATCTTTACATTCATATTCGAAAATATCATTTGCAGATTTGGAATTCCTGCACAGTTGGTATCTGATAATGGGAAACAGTTTGAGGGGCAGAATATAGAAATGTTACTTAATGCATTCAAGATAAAATGTGGAAAGTCCACTCCTTTGTATCCACAAGCTAATGGGCAAGTAGAAGCAACAAATAAAAAATTGCAGATATATTAAAGAAGAAATTGGAAGGACATCACAGATCATGGTGCGAACAAGTACATAATGCAGTATGGGCTTATAATACAACTAGAAGAGAAGCTACTGGAATGTCACCTTTTTGTTTAACATACGGAGTTGAAGCGGTGTTACCAACAGAAGTTGTTATTCCGACAACAAAAAGAGAAGCTTGGGAGAAAAATCTTAGTGCGGGTTTAATTTTAAACAAACTTGATGAATTAGAAGAAAAAAGAGAAAAAGCTTTACAACATATGGAGAATTATCAGCGAAGATTAGCTCGAGAATATAATAAACGTGTCAAAATACGTGAATTTCAACCAGGAGATTTAGTTCTGCGAGAAACACCAATATATCAGCGAGAAAATGGTGGAAAATTAGCGAAAAAATGGGATGGACCTTACATCATTAAGGAGATAGTTGGAACAGAGCTTATAGATTAATGGATCCAGAAGGGAGATGTTGGTCATAGATTAGACAGACCATGGAACAGGTTGTATTTGAAAAGATATTATCAGTAAGAAGCTTTGAGAAGTTATGAATTCTGAAAAATAATTGCAGAATTACTCATATCAAAAGAAGATCATGATGTGCGAAATTGTCGCAGAGATAACCACAGAACAATGACATAAAAGAAAGGGGCGAACCTTTATGGCGTACACCCTAGTTCGCGAATAAAATTTCGCAAGAGGCAAATGTAAGACCTAAAGTACGTCATATTAGGGGGTACCTGTTACATGGCTCAGGGAAAGGCTACACCGCCACCGGAACCTGAGTCATGGAGATTTGGGGTCAATAAAGCCCATCCGGGAGAGGCACCTTGGATTCTCAACTTAAGCATATGACTTAGGTTGGGCGACTAAGGTAATAAGGACTCTCAAGGAGTGCAGAATCTGATCAAGGCGCCGAGGTACACGGTTGAGTCAAGGGTGGGGGGCGTTTGAAGCGTCCTTGCCATTCTTGACAAGTCTTGGCTTATACTGCACTCGGCCTGAAGAAAACCCCACTTAGGGTGCAGTCTCGTAACCATAAGCCCTATAGGCAAAAGGGATAAGAGGCTGCGAAAACAACTGGTTGTTGTTAAGACTGGATGGGAGGAGCTAACCTTGTATGGTAGAAGTACGCCTCCTTGAAGGGGCAACCAGGGGGAGATAAGGGCGGCACCCTCCATTAGGGAGCTGATAAGTGTCTTAAGACGCAAATGTCATGAGGCTTTTTATTCAAGGATATTAAGGCTTGTCATATTTGTGCAACAATCCTGAAGAGGCAATAATACAAAAGAAAAAGATAAGACGAGATCAATGGGTTTTCGCATGAAAGTGCGAAGACGTCCTGCGATTTCGTCGCAAGACGGCAATGTCATGGGGCTTTATTTTCGCAAGAATATTTAGGCCTGTCATATTGTCGCAACATTCCTGAAGAGGCCATAATACAAAAGAAAAGGTTAAGACAAGATCAATGGGTTTTTGTATGAAAATGCAAGGACGTCCTGCGATTTTGTCGCAATGACAAGAGATGGCATAATAAGACCTTTAATTAGGAAGGCAAAATAAGACCATATGATAAAACAAATTAATGATAAGCATTCACAACAGATTATTTTGTGCAAGAAAGATAATGAGAGGCAAGTATGGGAATCGATATGCAAGAAGCATTATCTTTCTTATCAACAAAATATTAAAAGGAAAAGTTGACTTCAAAGTTATTGAAAAATGTAGCTCTCAAAAGTGATAAAAATAAGACAGCTCAGGAAAACAAAGCTAGAAAAGAAGCTCAAGCTTTAATATTAATATCAGTAGCAGGAGATGACAGAAATTCTTCGCCAACATTCTCGCAAGCTTCTCCTTCATTTCGGCTTTGATCTTCGCCATGACTAGCATTTTGATTATCGCCAACAATTACTTCTTCAGGAGAAATATCTTTCTCATTCTGATTAACACCAGCAGATACTTCTTTAGAAGGAACCTCTTCTTCATCTTCCAGGAAATTATCCTCCGCACCGCTTTCGTAATCATGATCACTATCAGCAGGACGAAAATCTTCATCATCTACTTCTATAGGATCAATTGATGTAGGAGAAAGAGAGTTGGACAGTAAGATGTCACTTACAAGGACTTCAGCCCGGAGATGAACTTGGCGAAGAAGTGCACTTTGATGATTCCTATCTTGAATATCTTTAAAATAAACAAGATAATCAAGTCTTCTTTCTGCTCGATTGCGAGGACCAGTAAGGGTAGAGACGAGCAAGGCATTCTCTTTGCGAATTTTAGCATATTTAGCCTCCAAGTCAGAAATAGTGGAATGAAGATTCTTCTCAGACTCTGCGAAAAATAGAATACAAAATTTTGTTAAAATAAGAAATTCAGAGAAATATGACAAAGAAAAGATAATTAAGGCAGTCAAACTATTATGACTACCTTCCTTTTGCGAAATAAGGCGTTGAATCAAGGATAGACAACTATTCTCCCAACGGTCCATTGCGTCATCAAATTTATCTCCAACTAAACCTTTAAGTCGAGACTGAAGATTTTTCTCTTTAGAAACAAGGAAGGCATTTTTCTTCGCAAGAGAAGAATAATATTCTTCTAATTTGGAATATTGTTCTTTAAGCTGATTTTCCTTCACACCTAAAGCTATTCTACCTTGAATGAGTGTATCTCTTTCAGCGATAGATGATTCTGTTACTTCTTTAAGTTCATTTCTTAAAGAGCGAAGAGATTTCTCTTGGTCAGGACATACTTTTTGGAGAATATTAAGTTGTTGCGAAGATATCGCCATCTTGTTTAAATAAACTCGCTTCTCTTGAGATAAGGTTTTATTCTCATCTGATAAAGTTTCCATCCCTAAATTAAATTTGGTTAAAGAATAAGAAAGACGAGATACTTCATTACTTAATAGATCTTGTCTTTGAACTAATTGGGTATTTTCATTGGTAAGATTATTTATTTGATCAAGAGAATATGAATAGAGGTTATCTAATTGGTTTTATTGATCCATTAAGACTTCTTTATCAACACGAGCTTCTTCAACAGCAGATTCTAATTAATATCTCTCCATTACTCGTTTCTGATTTAATGCTTAACATGCGAAAGAGGGATTTAAAGGATAATTAAACATGGGAAGGATAAAACCATCGAAAAGGCAAATTAAAAACATAGATGAGGAAATCATACCTCTTAATTCATCATTCTTCTTGCGAAGATTGTCACGATCCAGCAAAACATTCTGAAGTTTCCGATTTTCAAGACGAAGAGCATTACATTCTTTTTCTAAAGTTGTCTGCGAAGCAGCTTTGTCAGAACCCAAATGCTTGCTCAGAATTTCGCAAACATTAGACTTGATGGGGTCATTAGAAGACTTCTTGCCATCATCCAGAATCTCGGATAAAACCTTGAAAGAAATATCTATCAATTCCATGGTTTCTTTCGACAAAGGAAGAGACTTGGGTAGAGAACTAATAGAGATAGAAGGTTGAGAAACATTCTCAATGGGAAGAGAAGAGGTTTCATTCGCAGAAGGATCCACAAGGGGAATTTCAATCATGTAAAGATCAACTGGAGAAATGAAATCAGAGGCAGCATTTTCGCGAGTTGGAGATAAAGGTTTATCTTGCGAAGATGTCGCAGGAGATTTGGAATAAATGAAATCAGAGGCAGCATCTTCACGAATTGGAGATAAAGGTTTATCTTGCGAAGATGTCGCAGGAGATTTGGAAGAAATGAGTAGGTGGAAGGGAACAGAAGTTGGAACAGTCATGAGGTGGCGAGATTTATTGTGAGGTTTATGAAGATCTTTATCACCCTGCGAATTACAATCTAGATAAGAAACAGAGGCAACAGTATTGTTATTAGAAAAAAATAGTGTTTCTTACTACCTTCTCATTCGCAGACTTTCTTTTATGTGCGACAACTTTATGCTGTGATTTGGGATTGTTAGGGTTCTGAACTGTAAAAGCCGCTTTTGCTAAAATAACAAGAGTATGGGAATCACATAAACAACATCACATAAGGCAATAAACAAGATTAATTTCAAATATATCAATTTCAGCAAAACTCAAAAGGAAGAAAAGAGAAGACTAACCTTGATGAATCCATGAGAAATAATAGCAGGGAGATTGTCTCGAAGAAGATCACGAACTATGAAGATCTAGTTTGAAGATGAAGAAGAACTTAAAAAGATTGAAGAGGAAAGAAGAAAAGTTACAATAATGGAATTTGCAGAAGAACGATGAAGTTGCAGAGATAATAAAAGGAAAGAAGAAGAGAGTGAAAAGAAATATATATAGAGGGAATTTTTCCTCGAGAAAATAAACACGGTCAGTACGGAAAGATTTAAGCGGTTAAAAAGTAACGGTTACAAAAGACGTGTCGAGAAATAAATGGAAGAAAGAATACGTTTGATAAATGCAGAATATGAGAAGATAAGAAGTTGCGGCATTTCTCACATCATTCTCTACTTTGCAGAGAAGATATGAGAAGAGGCAAGATGTAGGATCAGAATCTCGCAACAGTTATGTCTCAGCGAAATTATCAATGGTACTGCACAATAGCGTCGCAAAACAATTTCAGAAACGACGTCAGCAAGGATCATGAAAAAGATGTGATAGTCTTGCGAAAATTAGAGAGCTTGCGAAGTTAACATTTGTAAGGTTGCGAGAATGTCGCAAACCATATCCGAAAATAAAAGACAGATTAGCTGTCATCCACTATGTATTTCCTTATAAATAGTCATTCGAGTTGTAAAGGAGGGGGGATCTTTCTTGAGTAAGAAACAAGTAAATAGGAGAGAGAAAGTTCAGAGCAGAGATCATTCTTGACTTCTTTATCTTTTTTGTAAGAACATTCAAAAATTAATCAATAAAATTAATAGTGTAAACCTAAAAATGAGTTGATCAACAATGAAATCATATGAGGGGTGTAGTGTAGGATTTCCTGCAACTACACAAGTCTTGTCATAAGAAGAGAAAACGAAGAGGAGAGATCTAACCAAAATACTGGGGACTGACGATCCATTGATCATGACGACCAGTTTCACAGTCCAAGACTC
Organism: Papaver somniferum; assembly: GCF_003573695.1. Classification (NCBI taxonomy): domain Eukaryota; kingdom Viridiplantae; phylum Streptophyta; class Magnoliopsida; order Ranunculales; family Papaveraceae; genus Papaver; species Papaver somniferum. The sequence continues at coordinate 90,290,606 of NC_039364.1, forward strand.
GTGGCACCAGACTCTCATGTGATAATCATTCATCATAAAAGTAATGCTACCATCGGGATATGAAACCATGGTCATTACATCATCCCCTCTCAAGAGCAACCTCAGCTATGGTCCCATGACCAGGGTTTCAGAAGCGATGTTTCTACGACTGGCAGAAGCAAGATGGCGTTGCAAGCACCATGATCATATATCAATCAAGGGTTCCTGATCTCAAACGAATCAACGACATTAAAATCCTTCACCAACCGTTCAATACACAAGCGAATGGTCTAAGAACACAACATGAGGGTTTTACAGCAAGCTCGGCTGAGATGATTTTACACTGTCATGTACAAACCGACGATCTGGGAGCAATTGGTGAAGAATCGAGGGATGGGTAATATACCATTCTCTTCGTATGAGAGTCCTCTAAAACATATCCAAAATTCAAAACAATTGGAGAAACGAGCAAAGATTTGTGGCCAAAACATTGGACCACATGCCAGCTGAAAATTTTCTGAAGGTCTCCTAGAAGTTTACTGTTTCATCGATTTCACATCCTAAACATGCTCGGAACTCAAAAGGCTTCTTGGTGAAAGTTTAGAAATTTCCTGGGCTCATACATGGGTCGACCGCGAAAATCCGACATCGGACGAAGATTCTACAACAATTTCAACGAAGACCTAACTTTTGAATTTTCTGATGACGAAATTCTTCATTCATCCAATCAGGAGCTACACCATCAACACAAAGCCGAACTTCATCTTCAGCCGATAGTCTCACTTGCTGAAGTCGACGGTGCTTCTGCTAATGAGGGACGACTCTCGGATGATCGAGAGACATAAAATATGTCAGCTTCTAGTGTCTCTGAAAGGTTGATTTTCCTCAGTATGAGCATCCGCAGAAGTCTTCATCTTTGACTTGATATTTTTGGAGCGCTCCACGGAAGATCCCGAAGAGTGGCTGTAACCAGAAGTCACCACTATCTGAGGCGCAAGGCATGGAGTCATGGATATACCAATAACAAACACGCAACAAAAATGGTAATCCTCAACTCTTACTTATTTACGGTTTCAAGAACCTAGTGATAATAACGTAAAAACCTCGAAAAACTTGCTCGCTTCTTCAAACTTGCCAAGACGAGCAAAATTCATTATTTAAAGTCAACACCTGACTTTGCGTGAAACTATGAATAATTCACATAACCTTTCATGTGAACATTCGCTGATTTTCTACATGTGTGCATCCACTATAAAATCCCAAAACTCATACATACATTATTTCATCACGTATACAATTGCTTACTTTCAGCAATTGCTCAAAAATCATAACTTGATTTTCATAAAGCCGTGAACAACCCACGTAAATTTTTACTATGTGAACACTCACTGATCTTCAAAAATTGTACAGACGTCCATTCTACAATTGTGAAAACTCACATATAGACATTATTTCACCATGTATAATTGTCTAATTTCAACAGTTGTTCAAAATCAAAACATTGATTTTACAAAATATATATATTCAACGTGAAACTCATGTAAATTTGAAAAATATATCTATATATATTTGCTCCCTCGCACGAGCATCTGTCTTTGAAGCCAGAGTAAATTTTCAAAGATTTCCGAAAGCTCGAAGATAAAAATTTTCATGAAGGCTCATAAAAATTTTTTTATTACTAACAGACGCACGTGTATCAAAAAAAAACTTTTCTCTCGTCCGAGCATCCACCTTTGAAACGAGAGTTTATTCCACTGTGTGAAATCTCACATATTTAAAATATAAAATTACGGTTTTCGTGAAAGCTCATAGACGAATTTTATATCATTAGACTCAGGACTATTTCGTTTGTTCCTTAAACTAACGAACGAACGAGCGTATATTCATAAAACAAGGATTTGTTTTCATGGGACCATCCCGCGAATCCTAAAACGACCAAGGTCATGTCGTCCAAATCATCGGTTCAACGCCAATCTATACTCATCAGACGATGATGCTCTATCATGCAACTGGGATCTTCATTCAAGTCATGGTATGCTCATACTATCGAAATCCGGTAACGTCTTAACTTACGACTAAGTTCAATTACTTATATTGTTTATGACCGGAAAATCACCATTCAATGATGACTGAGGAACACAACTTTCCTCAGTAAGCAGGGGACTTAATGTAGATGGTGGATTTTCGACAAGGGCTAAAATCGTAAACTCATAATTATACGAAGCTCTGATCCAGCAATCAGACGTGAGTATTGAGACACGGGTCTCTCATCGAATTCTCAACGGGGAGTACTTTCTCTCAGAGTACATGTAGATATGTAGTCTCACGACTGGACAACGACATATCTCATGAATACTGAACACTTTCAGTGATTATTTCTATATAGTATCACGAGATGTACGGCTCCTAGACAGCTTGCTCTGCTAGTATAGAGCGATAACGTCTTCAGGAACAAACAACGAGTTTACCTTGACTATATAAAGGATATGACTTACCGACAAGCTCATATCGGGATAATTAATGCTCCTAGACAGCTTGCTTGCTAGTATAGAGCCACAAAGTTAATTATTCCTAATTAAGATTAACTCTGCCGTGACATTCACTACTGAATTCCCAGAATAATCTATTATTGCTCCTATTCCATGGTCGAATCCCGCCTGGTCCCATGGAATGGCAATAACAATTGCTCCTATTACATGGTCTAATTCATGACTGGTCCCATGGAATGGCAATAAACAATTGTTATGATTCTATGATCGGATCCACGGCTTGATCTCATAGAATATCAATAAATATATTATCTCATTACTCCGATTTCATGATCGAATCCACAACTGGTCTCGTAAATGGTAATAGATAAATCTTAATTACTCCGATTCTATGGTCGAATCTACGATCCCATGGAATGGTAATGCTCACTTTATTATTCTGAATTCGTAGTCGAATCCTCAGCTGATCCTATGAATGAATAATAAACATCTTATTACTCAGTTTTGTGAATTATTCTCCACTGAATTCCACAATTAGTAATAAATAATCAACAACCGGGCGTCTGAGATACCTCTAAGTAAGTCCCGATTCAAATAGTGAAAGTGTATTCAACGACGATACACTAACAGTCACCGCACGAACGAGTATTTCAAAATACAACGAAACGATGAACCTATGCAAAATAGGGAAGAAAATAATAAATAATTAAAAATATTGACCAGGGTGCTGAGAGCACGGACACACGACCGACCGACCGTGTCGTGGTCAATCCCACGCCAGTTTTATATTTTTAATGCATTTTTATTATTTTCCATGATTTGATGAAAATTCTCTCATTTTATCAAATCTCCTTCGTCTCGAGGAAACTCCTCGGTTTCATGGTATTTTCATAAATTCGTAAAAAATAATATAAAATTAAGGAAAGAAGTGAGGGGCGTGACCATTGGCCAACCGGCCATGCCTTGGTCCAAGCCGGCCCCACACCTCACTGTTCCTCATTATTTTATTATTATTATTATTTCTCTAATTTCATAAAAAAAACTCCTTGATTTCATGGTATTTTGCACAAATCGTCAAATAATAAATAAAATTATGAAAAACTTGTGGGGCCGGGCCACTAGCCGGCCGGCCATGCCCTAGCCGGTCCCACACGCCCCTTGTTTTATTATTTTATTTTATTTATCCTTGAATTCATCAAATTCCTTGATTTCATTGTATTTCTCTCAAATTAGGAAAAATTCCCTCAAATCATGAAAAATACTTAAAAAATATAAAAAATCATGAAAACTCGTGGGACCGGTCCCACAAGCCCGTGATTTTATTATTTTAATTTTTTTGCTTCCTTGAACTCATGAAAACTCCTTCAATTCATGGAAACTCCCTAAATTCATCAAATTTCTTAAAATTCATGAATTCTTCATAAAATCATCAAAAATATTATAAAATTAAGGAAAATGGATCCACGGGACCGTGGTCATGACCGACCGACCATGCCTTGACCTCGGCGGTCCCACGCCTCCATATTCCTTATTTTATAATTATTTTCCATCATCTCATGGTGTTTTCCTCAGTTTCGTCGAAACCCTAATTTTGGCATATTTTCTCGAATGGATGCTCAATTGCACGCCAAAAATATCAAAATTCTCAGGACTGAGACGCGGACGCCTTGGGGACACGAGCACGCTATATTGACCGACCAAGATTGGCTCTTTGGCTTACAGAAGCCGGTCTCATCAAGTTTCACAGTTTTGACCTAATTTGCACAATTGCACGTATTAGGTCCAAGACTCTTCCAAACACTTTGGATTTTCATGAAGTGATCATCAGGCGGTCACGTGACTACCCAGGGCCGGTTTCATGACCCCATGGTCAGTGCCTCACTCCGTCATAATTAATTAGGTTTTCTCACCTAAGGCTCAGACGAGCATTTTCGAATAAACGATTAAACCAGCATTTAATCATTCTTTCACCAACAAATCGTCAACTATTCAGGAGTTCTTTGTATTTGCTCACGTGAGCATATGGACACTACATGGTTGATCCATGGTCCCATGTAGTCGCTCCCTCCTTCGTCCCATGGTTAAACTTCTGACGAACCATGAATTGATCAAATTAGGGTTTCTGAATCCAAAGATCATCATTCCAGATTCCAACCTTAATAGTTTTACGACGACCTCATGGTCATTAATTTTATTAATTTTTTCGGTTCAACGACCAGTATTCTAATTAATATTTTTGGTACGCTGCCAATAATCCATCAGATGAGCAACACATGCTCAGACGATCAAATATTCGACGATCCATCGAATGAGCAATACTTGCTCACTTCATCGTAAGAACTATACCTATGTCTCATGACATGTTAAATTCATGAGTTTCAGAACATCATGTTCAACTCAGCAACTACATGGACTCATCGTCCCATCAAACCACGAAGTCATCAATTGACTAACATACCACGAGACGTCAATCATGTCACTTTGGGGGGATATCACTTAGGGTTTTGGTCTGGCGGTCTACGACACGTGTGTTCAAACACACGATGGAATGTGAGAAAGTCGTGCAATCAGTTGAAGGAATTCACGAGGTAGTGGGTGGAAAATCGACCAAGTCTCCACACGTTGAGCAACTGGTTTCAAACACGATCTCCACTTCCCCACTCCTTAATTCCATCAACTGTCACACTTCATGGGGTCATGGTGTCTAAAATTCCAGCAATATAAATAAGTCTCTGAATCATGATTGAAGTATCAACATCAACAGTATCATCAATCTCACGTCTCATCGACAACACGAGATCATCAACTCATCAATTGAGTAACTACTCTCAATTGAGCAATTTAAATCATTCAGAGCTTATCATATTCAGAATTCACACACCCACAATCTTTGATTACCATTGATTCCACACATTTCCCAGCTTCCCTCATACAGATCAACTCATCCTCTCTTGTGACCGAATTTACTCTGGAACGGTCATTGTCTTGATTTAGGCCGGAGTACTACAGATTGATCTCTCGAATCTAAAGCACCCCCTTTGCAGCGGTGCATCTGTGTGAGGTTTAACATTTCTCTTGGTTCGAGGAGTCTCCTCCGTACGGTCATCTGCTCAATTCCTTAAAAACCAGCAAATCGTTTTTCCCCATCTACAAGTAACAGCGTGTTTGGTTGAGAGAATTGGACGCCTAGGAATCCAATTACAAGGTAATTATACCAATTCTCCGAACCAAACATAAGTTTGGAGCACACACAATCCAGTTCTTGCAGAATTGGATTACCCCCAAAACTCAATTTTGGATTGCACTGGTCCGGAGATGCAATGGAAACCAATTCTGGAGAATCAAAAGTAAATGACTTAATTATCCATCAAAAGAATAACAGATTTCGCTCTAAATTTAAGTTTAATTATTTTCAAGGAGAAAAAGAGCCAGTTCGAGTTGGAGATTTCATGGAGAAACTGAAACCCTAACAAATTGACAACATAGTGAAAACCAACCTAGTCTCCACACCTTTTCTGTTGGTGTTGCTGATTTTGAGTCTCATTTTGACTTCTCAGGTTAGTTTTGTATTGATTCATTTACTAATTCCATCATGTTGTGTTTAGTTTCATCTTGTTTGAATTTATCCATCAATTTGTTGAATATTTGATTCAATTTCTTTATGGGTTTGGTTTAAATTTGCTGATCTTGTCGTGGAATTTCAGTAAACGATCACCTTGAGCTTATACTGTTTGTTTGTATGTCTGGATGAACCAAAATTAGTCAATGTGATTTTAGGTTCACGTCTACTGTGCAGGTACTTTACTGGCTATCTGGCCTAACTTGCTCCGATGAGAACTTCATCGCCAAGTCTGGAGCTCAGTTTGTAGCTGCCAGCGAGGGTGTTGCGCTAATTGCCCCAGATACATCTCAAAGTAAATTGGTGTAACCCCGTTATATCTATTGTTCGTCAGCTTCAAGATACTTGGATTGTTTGGATATTGCAAAGACATATTCTTTACCACCCAATCTCACTAAATCTTATTAAAAATTAAATGGATATGGAATTAGTAATTCTGCACCCATGATGAATTACTTAAATCTAGGCTACCTACTGTGTAAAGTTTCACCTCATCAAACATTGCTCTGATTGTTAGTACGTTTTCTACATGTTTTATTTTGATGTTAAGAAGGCCTTGGGGTGGGAGGAGAGGCAGATAGCTGGGATTTTTGTGTAAGTATGCTACTGGTTCCTGGTGTTTTAGTCGTTGAAGTTACTTAGACCATATAATCCTCCATCATCAATCGCTAACTTGATGCCACCGTGGAGGATTCCATATAAAGAAATGCTAACAAATTATTCTTTATCTGTTTTATCTTCGAAGTGTTGACTAAATTCTTAATGCTTTGGTGTGGTAATTCTTGTATGGCTATAAAGAACTTGTTTCAACGATAATAGCTTCTAGGTTCCATTAAGTTGCCAGCCATCACTTGGATACTCATTTTGATTTATCATGTGATCTGAGAATTAAGATTATTTGCAGTACCATATATTCCAGTTTTATTAATCTTTCCATCCAGTGTTGTAGTTGTTTTACGGTCTGCATACATTTGTATCCCGTGCATAAATCTTATAATCTACTATACTAGCTGTTTAATTGCTTGACCAAACATCAGTGGTAAGTTGTCATGGATCAAGCGTAATCTTGTTTCATTGTTGTCCAAGTGTGAGACTGGACCTACTGCTGGTGGTGTAGAAACTACTAGTGTTATGGTAGTAAGGTAGCAGCAAGTACTGGTGGTGTAGCAAACAGTGTTGGTGATGCGGCTGGTAGGGAATGGTACCGTTGTTGTTGGTGGTGATGCGACTGGTGCTGCTGGAGTTTTAGTGGTGTTGTGTGTTGCTATTATTGGTATAGGTGTTGGTGTTGGTGCAACTTCAAGGAGCAAGAAAGAAGTAACTTCTCCAGTTGTGTTTTGTTTTCCGTGGATTTATCACAGTCCGATATATGAGGTGCTATAACAGGGATGCAAGTGGCGCATAATGATTACGCGTTACAGAGTTGCAGGCCAAGTCAGTGTGCAACCAGGATGGCACGACACTGCGTAGACTGTCAAGTGCTTAGAATGGCACAACCCCGCAGGGCCAATGAAATGCAAGGGTGGCACTACATTGTAAATGCATTTGGCTAAGTACTGAAGCTATTGGCCGACACAATGAAGCTTCATTAAGTAGAAGGCAAAGACAAAGCCAAAGTTGCAAGATGCAACATGCAACATGCGAGTTGGCATGTTGGCATGTCTGTGTAATTGAGTTGGCCCAAACTCAAGGATGATGCAAGCATGTAGAATAGACTAAGGATTAGTCTATGCATTAGTTCAAGGCTGGACAAAGCTTGAACAATGAAAACAAGTTGGTAATGCAAGAGTTGCATTGCTGTTGTCAAGCTAATTGGCGAAGTGAAACATATATGACGCATGAGTAACTAGAGTGAGCTTAAGGAGCTGGCCTCGATGTTTGAAGAACAAAGATTTTTCGTGCATTATCTTAGAGTGATAAGCATGCAGGGCCAAGGTGGTTGGGCGTTGGAGCGAGGCAGAATTCAGTAAAGCACAACAGTTGTGCAATACGGCTCAAGTGACAGTTATAAGTTGGTTATTGGCTTCACAAGCGTGCCAAAGGTGCAAGACAAGTTGGAAGGGTTATGAAATGAGTTCATAACCTTAGTAGAGTGTCCCTAACCGTTTAAAAAAAGTGTGGCATCACTTGGCGTGACAACACAAAAGGTGGCAGTTGGAAGTGGCGGTTATGGAAACTACTTGGACACTTGGCTGTCCAAGGCTTGTGCAGCGGTTGTACAGAAGTTTTGGCCTGATCCTAGTTAGTATAAATAGCTTAGGAATCAATAATGTTGGTGTTGTTCAATTGAGAGAAGAACCACTAATGTAGAGAGAGTTTTAGGCATTCACCAAGAGGGTGAATGGTCTGTTTTGGTCCATGAGTTGGACGAGTTTTGTAATCTTCCTTTAGTGCAATAAAATGGGTTTGTTGCAGTATTCTTTGTGTTCATTATGTTTCTGGTTTGTGAGAGTTTGTGAATTGGTTTGATGCATGGCAGAACCTCTTATTCTTATGGGGGCATGAAAAGTTAGAGAGAAAGAAGAAAAGACTTCCGTTGTGCAAAGCCTTATGAGTGAAGGCAGATGCGTACTTTGATGCAAATATGCAAGGCTGAATGATTTTGGGTGAAGCTGATTCACTAAACCACAATCATTTCCGGTCATGTCCCATGAAAATTTTAGGAGATTAAATGGGCATGTGACAAGCCGGTATCAGAGCTGTGTTAGGGGACACAGTTTGCTGATTTTTCTCTCTTTTACTCAAGTTGGTGTCATTTGTTTGTCAAATTCAGTGAAGAATTGTTTTGGTTTCACTAGTATGGAGACTAGAAGAAGTTGGTCTTGTGTGGAAAGATCAATTGGAATGAACTTTAAGCTTGAAGTAGCAGCAGGCCATGAAAGTTTACGACAAAGGTGTCAAAATTCCAGCCCAAAGTGGAAGACGAACATGAAAGAATCATTGAAAACCGGGTTTTCAAGTGATGGCATGACAAAACTCAAGAGTATGCTGACTTCTATGGTGCAAGTCAGGTGTTAAAGTCCATGTTTCTCACAAGTATACGAAGATGATGCATTAGGAATGCATAATTTCGTAGTGTTATCAGTAGCGAGTACATTACATGTGTAGTAATGGGAATTTTGCGAAAATTCCTGAATGCAAAGATAATGATGGCCTTTGCAGTAGCAAAGTAGATGAAGAGCATGTCTATGAGATAGATTGAAGGTGTTTTCATCGTAGCCAGTTTATGGAATATTAGAATTATCTCTCTTGAATGCATGTACCTTGGTGGTAATGCAAAGTCTGGTTGCGAACCAGCATTTTTGTGACAATGTGATGGCATAAAAGAAGAAATTGATGGCCAATTCGTATCTAGCAGAAAGTTATTGAAAGGCTGAAGAAATAAGCGCAAGTTAGGGGAAAACTGATACACCACGGTCTTGCGTTTGCAAAAAGTTCTTCGTTGATGCTAGATGCACACAAGGAGTGTGTTTGCACCTGGTTTATGAGTGAGATCAGTATGCTTGGACAAGGGTGTTCAAAGACCTGCATTTGATCATATAACCACAAGCGGATGTTCTTGTCAACTACAAATCAGTATTGCTACAAAGCTGATTTTGGAGAAGGGGAAAGACAAGAGTAACCAGATGTGCATGGGCAGTAAAATGAGTTCCAAGTTTGAAGAAGAATGTGGCATTCTTGCTTCATGGAACGTAGGCAGTGGCGCATCATTTGCAAGGACTATGACCTTGTTTGCAACTGTCCAAAGTGTTTATCCGCGGAAGTCATTGAGTGATATGACTTTGCTGAGACCTATGGTGATGCTCAGAATCACCAAGTTAAGTCCGTTCCAGTTGTGCAAAGGTGCACAAGTTTTTGTCAAGATTTGGGTGCTAATTGGCATAGCATGTAGGCAGCAGTAGCATGTGCCAAATGAGATTTGGGCATGGCCAGAATGCATGATGCGGTAGGAGATGCAAGTTAGCCAAATTGTGGATGCGGGAAAGAAGGACAAAGTAGTGGTGATGCATAAAGATGGCATGTGGCAGTTATTGAAGAAATCTTCATGAAAGCTAAAGCAAAATGATATCATCAGTCTATAAGGAGTATTCAACTAATTGTCAATTATATTGTGCTTCGTTATGGGAGTTGCATAAGAACGTTGATAGTTGGAAGAGTGCATGTGGCAAAGTGAATTGATGCATTGGGGAAAGTAGGTGCTGTCTCGCTTCCTTTGTTGCTTAGAAGCGAAGATGAAGTCAGTATTGCAAGGCTTGTTAGGTCTTACAAGTTGCAATCAGTTGGCGCGAGTATTTTATCAAGTTTGAGTATACTTTCAGTTTGGGTCGAGTGGACCTTGGTGTTGGAATGAAGTCTGTCTATGTAAGGTAGTAGTGAATGAAGGTATTTGAAGTGAAAGATCTTTCCTCTTTCGTTCAAAGTAAAGATAGTTCACGTGGAAGATGCTACATAGCATATTAAGCCAAAATATGCAATAGAAGACGCTGAAAGTGAAAGATGCAAATAGAGTTGGTGGCATAGTCGAGTTTGCTGTTGAGAGTTATGTGGAAGTGTAATGGCATATGGCAGCGATAGCATGGAGTAACGCAACAAGAATGAAGATGTAAGTCCATCAAGTAAATGAGTTAAGAGTAACTCATTGTTTGGAAGAACATGATGTTGTTTCTCCACCACATTAAAGCGTAACAGTTTGAAAGAGCAAGTGATGCTTAAAGTGCTGGTTTCAAAGGCGCGTGAAGAGGATGCCCGGTCTTAAAAGACGGTCTGATGTCAGGGGTATCCTAAGTCATGACTATACCAAAGTCATGCATTTCAATCGTGATGTTGCGACAATGCAAGCAAAGAACAGCAAGGTGCAGGTTCTTTGGCATACAAATGATGCAAGTCCAAGAAGGTGAATTTTGCAACATGATTTGGAGGCCAAATCTATTAAAAGTTCTGATGTCCAGCAAAGGCTATAGATTGTGGCGCATACCAAAAGTGGTATGAAGTTATAGAGTGCATACCTTAAGGCATGGCATGATTTGGCGTAGGCACATATGATTGAAGAATGAGGCCAAGTTTTGTATAAGTCCTGTCAAGTTGCGTGGTGCAACTAAAGTCTGAAAGTGAAGGCATAAAACTATGGTAATGATCAGTGTGATCAGTTGGGAGGAATCATTGCTTGAGTGTACTTAGGCGCAAATGATTCAAGTGAAATTCAAGCCTAATTCATGGAATTGGCAAGAAGAATTTCCAAGTTGCACTTGGGTGTTGATATATGATTAGCAATGGAGTTGAAAGCGGTCGCGACGCAACAACAAAGTTCAAGATCAGTAGGATCAATGGCAAGGCAGTAAAGCTAAGTGATGGCTTAAAGTACTAGGCAAAGAAGTTTTCGAAAGACTGAAGTCCAAGCAAATTTTGTTTATTTCTGAGAAGGGATCAGAAGCGTACAAGGCCAAAGAACAAGTATAGAGTTTATACTTGGTTGCGTTCAACGAGGACGTTGAACAGATTTGGTGGGGGAGGCATATAACTGGGATGCAAGTGGCGCATAATGATTACGCGTTACAGAGTTGCATGCCAAGTCAGTGTGCAATCAGGATGGCAAGACACTGCGTAGACTGTCAAGTGCTTAGAATGGCACAACCCCGCAGGGCCAATGAAGTGCAAGGGTGGCACTACATTGTAAATGCATTTGGCTAAGTAATGAAGCTATTGGCCGACACAATGAAGCTTCATTAAGTAGAAGGCAAGACAAAGCCAAAGTTGCAAGATGCAACATGCAACATGCGAGTTGGCATGTTGGCATGTCCGTGGAATTGAGTTGGCCCAAACTCAAGGATGATGCAAGCATGTATAATAGACTAAGGATTAGTCTATGCATTAGTTCAAGGCTGGCCAAAGCTTGAACAATGCAAACAAGTTGGTAATGCAAGAGTTGCATTGCTGTTGTCAAGCTAATTGGCGAAGTGAAGCATATATGACGCATGAGTAACTAGAGTGAGCTTAAGGAGCTGGCCTCGATGTTTGAAGCACAAAGATTTTCCGTGCATTAGCTTAGAGTGATAAGCATTCCGGGCCAAGGTGGATGGGCATTGGAGCGAGGCAGAATTCAGTAAAGCACAACAGTTGTGCAATACGGCTCAAGTGACGGTTATAAGTTGGTTATTGGCTTCACAAGCGTGCCAAAGGTGCGAGACAAGTTAGAAGGGTTATGAAATGAGTTCATAACCTTAGTAGAGTGTCCCTAACCGTTTAAACAAGTGTGGCATCAATTGGCGTGACAACACAAAAGGTGGCAGTTGGAAGTGGCGGTTATGGAAACTACTTGGACACTTGGCTGTCCAAGGCTTGTGCAGCGGTTGCACAGAAGTTTTGGCCTGATCCTAGTTAGTATAAATAGCTTGGGAATCAATAATGTTGGTGTTTTTGAATTGAGAGAAGAACCACTAATGTAGAGAGAGTTTTAGGCATTCACCAAGAGGGTGAATGGTCTGTTTTGGTCCATGAGTTGGACGAGTTTTGTAATCTTCCTTTAGTGCAATAAAATGGGTTTGTTGCAGTATTCTTTGTGTTCATTATGTTGCTGGTTTGTGAGAGTTTGTCAATTGGTTTGATGCATGGCATAATATCTTATGCTTATGGGGGCATGAAGAGTTAGATAGAAAGAAAAAAAGACTTCCGTTGTGCAAAGCCTTATGAGTGAAGGCAGATGCGTACTTTGATGCAAGTACGCAAGGCTGAATGATTTGAATATCCCATCATTGCCGGTCATGTCCCATAAAAATTTTAGGAGATTAAATGGGCATGTGACAGGTGCCAAGGTGGAGACAAGAATTTTACAAACTCGTCTTAGTTTTGTGGAAGGAGCTACTGGGTCAAAGATTATCTTAGGGCACAACTCTGGGGCAGGTGGATCTTTGGCGGCCAAGGATACAGTTGTTTGCTTGCTCGGAGTATCAATGTTGTCAGATCTACAATTGTGTTCATGTAATCATTTTGTAACTAATTTGTCTTATTATTAACAAGGTTAATTCAAAGATTTAAGAAGTTAAAAGTTACTAATATTTCCGTTTCAAATTTGAATGTCGATAACACAACCTGATATTGCCACCAATCCAAATTTGAACAAAACACGTTGTAAGAGCAATGAAATTTCATTACTTGCCTACTTCTTCCATCCCAAATTAATCGAGCTAGTTGTAGTTTGCACAATTCTTAAGGCAAAGAGAAAAGGGGAGTGTATTTAAGTATCTATAATACAAAACAGAATGGGTTTTTGAGCTTAGACGGTCGGATAATATTTTGAGAGACAAACGTTGCATCCGACCATCCCAGTCTCATCCCAGCGAAAGACATCCGACGGACGTCCTTTTTGTAACCCTTATCATTATGAATCAAAATTTATTAATCTTTAATTATTGGATCACCTCTTAACTCAAGATATTCAAAGAAACATTAAATGACATCATAATATATCATATATGCATTAATTGGATTTAGTGGTGGCATGATGAATCTAATGGGAAATGAGATTTATTTATTTATTTTTGGATAATGTATATGTATAATTTTACAATGTATTTATAGACATTATTTTCGCTTAAAACAAAATAGAAAACTATCTTGCAAAGGAACATGACTTAAAATCCGGAAAAAAAAATTACACCAGTCAAATATCATATTAAAGCAGTGTCGTTACGGCACGAGCTATCTCTAGACATTTATTAGAACTCTCTGTTAACCTCATATGTCGTGCCATTACGACACGGGTTATTTCTAGTTTAGTAAAACTTAGAAATGATTAATAACTTTTAACTTCTTAAATTATACCATGGTTTTTCGTAAACTAGTAAAACTTAGAGATGATTTATCTCTTAAATTATACCATGGTTTATCTCTTAAACTGTACCATGGTTTTTCGTAAACTTTATACCGATGAAAAACATTTTAAAACATCTATGTACCGAATATAAACATGACTATCAAATTATACATATTTATTATAGAAACAATAATCAACTAAAAGGGTAGTTTTAGAAATATCCCCTTGATTAGTGAAATAACTCAATTATTTATGGGATAAAATTTAAAACCAAATAGCTCAATTAGTTTGGGACAGAGAGAGTATTAACTTATCATCACTAGTTGTGATAACACAACCTGATATTGCCACCAATCCATTTGTTTCTGCTTAGTCAGGAGAATTAATATTTTAATAATCAAATGGCATGTCTGAAGAGTCGTTCATTCTTTATTTGTTTCAAACTAAAATGATGAGTCGAAAATTTGGCATATGTTTAGTTATTATGCAAAATTGATATAAGGGAAATGAAAATGGGAAATTAAAGATGACCAACTAACTTACTGCAAACTTCGCAGTTCCAAGTTGGAGCTTATGCTTCACTTGCCTAAGTACATAAGCTTCTGTGAGGTGACAAAATTAAACTTATTAAAGTGATTTACACAAACAGTTGAAAGATAAACTTCCTGGCTTGATTGGGGTATACCCAGATTAATTGGGGTATACCCAATAAGACAAAATTTGTGTCATTTTGAAGTAAATGAGGCCACCCCTTAACCATATATTTTCAATATGGCTAAATTGTCCCCACAATAATTAACACTAATTTAATTGAAATGATTAGATCAGTTAAATTAGTTAGTTGATTTATATGAGTGGATTTGGAAATAATTGAGAGTGAGAGATAGAGTGAAGTAGTAGAAGAAGTTTTGCGGGGAAAAAGTTAGGGTTTTTGTGAATTTGTGATATGAGTGAGATGAGTGATTCTAATCCTGATTTTGAAGTGGAGCAGTCTTCTAACTTTCCTCCTACATATGAGTACTTGTATGATGATCTACCAAATCATGATCAAATGGATTATATGCATGATCCTCACTTTTATTTTCCTCAAACTCAAGATGGATATGGAAGTGATGAATGTGTTGAGCCAAACGTAGAATCCAATGACCAAGAAGAAGAGAATGGAGCTGCAAGTAATCAGGTAGACAACTTACGTGGTGAAGATTGTGATTTTTCCATGCAAATGATCGATTTTTTTATTATTTTTTTTCACTTTTGCTGCCCAGTGTCGGCAAGGTCGACGATTGTCGATCATGCCGGCTGTAAAAGTCGGTGTCGTCTTCGTTGCATAATATTCCGACTTTTCATGAGCAGTGTTTCGTCGGCAAGGCCGAAAATTTGAACCTTGCCGACTATAAGATTTTTTTGCAACACAGGAGATGTGTTTTGAAAATTGTAGGATCAGAATCTCGCAACAATCATGTCTCAGCGAAATTATCAATGGTATTGCACAATATCGTCGCAGAACAATTTCAGAAACGACGTCAGTAAAGATCATGAGAAAGATGTGATAATCTTGCGAAAATTAGAGAGCTTGCGAAGTTAACATTTGTAAGGTTGTGAGAATGTCGCAAACCATATCCGAAAATAAAGGACAGATTAGCTGTCATCCACTATGTATTTCCTTATAAATAGTCATTCGAGTTGTAAAAAGAGAGAGAGATCTTTTTGAGTAAGAAATAAGTAAATAGGAGAGAGAAAGTTCAGAGCAGAGTTCATTCTTGATTTCTTTATCTTTTTTGTAAGAACATTCAAAAATTAGTCAATAAAATTAAGAGTGTAAACCTAAAATGAGTTGATCAACAATGAAATCATATGAGGGGTGTAGTATAGGATTTCCTGCAACTACATAATGGCGCTAGAAACAGGGACTTGAAGATCGAAAGTTGAAGATTGTTGGTAGAGAATATTCAAATCAAGAAAGTGATTAAATAAATCAGTGAATCAGTTAAAAGAAAGATGAGCAGAATTAATGAAAATGACAAAAGATTGGAATGTAATATGATAACAAAAAGCTTGATCAATGAATTTCATGAAAACGTCAAAGGAAGAATACATAAACGAAATTTTGAAGGAAAGAAAATTATAGCGGTAGAAAAAATATCACCCTTGAAAGAGTGGGAAAAGCAAAAAATTGTATTCATGGCGGAAGAAATACCAAAAGAAAATTTAAATCATACATCTCCGTTGGTCATCACAGTGCCTGTTACACGAAAAGAGAAGGATACAGCAATAAAATCCGCAGGAGAATGGATGTTGAACAGAACTTTAATCGATACAGGAAGTTCAGTTGATATAATATTTTATCATGCAATCCGGGGAATGGGATTTAAAGATGAAGAAATGTCCAATTCAGCATATTTTGTTCATGGCTTTGGAAAATCCACAACAAAACCTAAAGGAGAAATAGTGGTGCGAATTCCACTTGGAGAAATCGAAACATATGTAACATTGTGTGTGGTGGATATGGAATCACCATATAATATGTTATTAGGAAGATCATGGATATATGCGATAAAAGATGTGGTATCAACGTTGCATCAATGTATTAAATTCCCCACTCCAAATGGAATAGGTGAAATTAGAGGAGATGTTGACAATGCGAAATTATGTCATCAAATTGAAGTAAAGAATTATGAAGAACAAGCAAAAAGGAAATAATTTCGCAGAAAATTGGCAAAGGAAGCAAAGAAGGAAGAAGAATTTAGAGTTTATATGATAAGGGCAAAAGAAGGAAAAGGAATACCCAGCGAAATTTCGGAAGAAGGGGAAGAACCCATAAAAGCAATAAAAGAACCAACACCAATGGGAGAACCTAAATCCAGTTACACTGCCGCAGAACCAACGAAAGAAATAAATGTTGGGACTGTAGAGGAGCCTCTAATGTTGAGAATTGGAACCAAAATGGATGTAGAAGAAGAAGAAAGAACTGTCAACTTGTTGCGATACTATAAAGATATTTTTGCAGGAAACATGGATGAGATACCAAGAATAGATCCATTAATTGCTTGCCACAAATTGGAGATTAACAAAAATGTGAGACCATTTAAACAGAGAATAAGAAAAATTGCAACAACTTACCATTCCCAAATAGAAGAAGAATTACAGAAAATGCTTGAGGCAGGAATTATAAGAGAAGCTAAATACCCAGAATGGATAGCGAATATGGTCATTGTCCCAAAGAAAAACAAGGGAATCAGGATTTGCATAGACTTCACTGATTTTAACAAAGCTTTCCCCAAAGATAGTTTTTCGTTACCCGATATTCCTCAAATGGTGGAATCTGCAGCGGGAAATGATAGGGGTATCATCTTTAGATGGGTACAAAGGGTATAACCAAATTCCTCTCGCTGAAGAATATCAAGAACATACTGCTTTCTTTGCCCCTAGAGGTTTATATTGTTACACGAAAATGCCATTTGGTTTGCGAAATGCGGGAGCAACATATCAAATAATGGTAGAGAAGGTGTTCGCAAAATGGATACATAAAACATTAGAAGTATACGTGGACGACATGTTAGTAAAGAGTAAAGAAGCTAAAGACCATGTACAAGACTTGAGGGAGATTTTTGAACAAATGCGGCAGTATAACATTAAATTGAATCCTGAGAAGTGTACTATTGGAGCGGCAAAATTTAAATGGAGTGATGAATGTGAAAAGGCTTTTCAAGGAATCAAAGAACATCTTATGAATACAACTATCTTACAAAAGGCAGAACCAGGAGAAGAATTATTGATTTACCTTGCGACAACGTCGCATGTATTAAGTGTTGTGTTATTGCGAGTAGACGCAGGAGTGGAGAAACCCATTTATTACATTAGCAAAACTTTTAATACTGCTGAGAAGAATTACTCAAAGATTGAAAAATTAATCTTAGCATTAGTTTATGCATCATTTAAGCTCCGCATATACTTTCAAGCACACAAGATAAAGGTATTAACAAAAGTGCCAATTGAATCAGTGATGAAGAATTCTAAAAGATCAGGAAGGGTAGAGAGATGGAATGCACAAGTAGGCCACTTTGATATTAAATATGAAATTTTGTCTTCACCAAAATCACAAGTTGTTGCGGATTTCTTTGCAGAATTTCCTTTAGAAGAAGATAAAGCAGTAGAAGAGATGATGGATGTAGAAGAAGAACATGGATATCCAAAAGATTTATTAACAGAACCAAATAGATGGGAAATATTGGTAGATGGATCATCAAATAGAGAAGGAAATGGAGTTGGAATTGTCTTAATTTCGCCAGAAGGAATAAAGATGGCTTTTTCATTCAGATTGGAATTTGCATCCACTAATAATTAAACAGAATATGAAGCTGTGATACATGCTTTAAAATTTTCAATAGAGATGAAACTAGAAAATGCCAGGATCACTAGTGATTCGCAGCTAGTTATTCGCCAAATAAAAGGAGAGTATACTACATATGAACCATCATTGAAGAAGTACAAGAAGCTAGTTGAAGAATTATCAGCGGAAATCCCAAAGATAAAATGGAGGCACATTTCAAGAAAGGATAATAGACTCGCAGACGCTTTTGCTTTCATCTCAAGCCTGATGACAGATCCAACTGCGAGATGCATAAAAATACAAACACTTATGTCACCATCAATAAATAAAGAAGAGGAAGATGTGGATGTGATGATGATAAATAATGAAAAAGAAGAACAAATGAACAATGTCGCAGACTGGAGAATGGAACTTCACGCATATTTGGCGAAAGGAGAAACACCAAGAAATAGATTGGAAACACACAAGTTAAAAAGCCGAGAAACGAATTATGAATTAAGAAATGGGTTGCTATACCGAAAATCTTTTAGTGGACCATCACTCAGATGTTTGACACGAGAGGAAGGAGAAAAGGTGCTGAAAATGTTACATAGTGGAGATGCTGGAAATCATAGTGGAGGTAGATCTTTGGCACATAGAGCAAAAATGCAAGGTTATTATTGGCCATACATGCATGAAGATGCAAAACAAATATCATGACGCTGCGAAGATTGTCAGCGACATGGAAAGAAAATACATGCACCAGGAGCACCATTGTCATCTTCAACCAGTGTATGGCCCTTTGGAAAATGGGGCTTAGACATTGTGGGGCCATTTTACCAGGAACTGGACAAAGAAGATACTTAATAGTCGCAACAGATTATTTCACAAAATGGACAGAAGTGAAGGCAATACAACATATTCGCGACAAAGATATCTTTACATTCATATTCGAAAATATCATTTGCAGATTTGGAATTCCTGCACAATTGGTATCTGATAATGGGAAACAGTTTGAGGGGCAGAATATAGAAATGTTACTTAATGCATTCAAGTTTGTATCCACAAGCTAATGGGCAAGTAGAAGCAACAAATAAAATAATTGCAGATATATTAAAGAAGAAATTGGAAGGACATCACAGATCATGGTGCGAACAAGTACATAATGCAGTATGGGCTTATAATACAACTAGAAGAGAAGCTACTGGAATGTCACCTTTTTGTTTAACATACGGAGTTGAAGCGGTGTTACCAACAGAAGTTGTTATTCCGACAACAAAAAGAGAAGCTTGGGAGAAAAATATTAGCGCGGGTTTAATTTTAAACAAACTTGATGAATTAGAAGAAAAAAGAGAAAAAGCTTTACAACATATGGAGAATTATCAGCGAAGATTAGCTCGAGAATACAATAAATGTGTCAAAATACGTGAATTTCAACCAGGAGATTTAGTTATGAGAGAAACACCAATATATCAGCGAGAAAATGGTGGAAAATTAGCGAAAAAATGGGATGGACCTGACATCATTAAGGAGATAGTTGGAACAGGAGCTTATAGATTAATGGATCCAGAAGGGAAAGATGTTGGTCATAGATTAGACAGACCATGGAACAGGTTGTATTTGAAAATATATTATCAGTAAGAAGCTTTGAGAAGTTATAAATTCTGAAAAAATAATCGCAGAATTACTCATATCAAAAGAAGATCATGATGTGTGAAATTGTCGCAGAGATAACCAAATAACAATGACATAAAAGAAAGGGGCGAACCTTTATGGCGTACACCCTAGTTCGCGAATAAAATTTCGCAAGAGGCAAATGTAAGACCTAAAGTACGTCATATTAGGGGGTACCTGTTACATGGCTCAAGGAAAGGATACACCGCCACCGGAACCTGAGTCATGGAGATTTGGGGTCAATGAATCCCATCCGGGAGAGGCACCTTGGATTCTCAACTTAAGCATATGACTTAGGTTGGGCGACTAAGGTAATAAGGACTCTCTCAAGGAGTGCATAATCTGATCAAGGCGCCGAGGTACACGGTTGAGTCAAGGGTTCCGGGGGCGTTTGAAGCGTCCTTGCCATTCTTGACAAGTCTTGGCTTATACTGCACTCGGCCTGAAGAAAACCCCACTTAGGGTGCAGTCTCGTAACCATAAGCCCTATAGGCAAAAGGGATAAGAGGCTGCGAAAACAACTGGTTCTTGTTAAGACTGGATGGGAGGATCTAACCTTGTATGGTATAAGTACGCCTCCTTGAAGGGGCAACTAGGGGGAGATAAGGGCGGCACCCTCCATTAGGGAGCTGATAAGTGTCTTAAGACACAAATGTCATGAGGCTTTTTATTCGCAAGGGTATTAAGGCTTGTCATATTTGTGCAACAATCCTGAAGAGGCAATAATACAAAAGAAAAAGATAATACGAAATCAATGGGTTTTCGCATGAAAGTGCGAAGACGTCCTGCGATTTCGTCGCAAGACGACAATGTCATGGGGCTTTATTTTCGCAAGAATATTTAGGACTGTCATATTGTCGCAACATTCCTGAAGAGGCCATAATACAAAAGAAAAAGTTAATGCAAGATCAATGGGTTTTTGCATGAAAATGCAAGGACGTCCTGCGATTTTGTCGCAATGACAAGAGGTGGCATGATAAGACCTTTAATTAGGAAGGCAAGATAAGACCATATGATAAAACAAATTGATGATAAGCATTCACAACAAATTATTTTGTGCAAGAAAGATAATGAGAGGCAAGTATGAGAATCAATATACAAGAAGCATTATCTTTCTTATCAACAAAATATTAAAAGGAAAAGTTGACTTCAAAGTTATTGAAAAATGTAGCTTTCAAAAGTGATAAAAATAAGACAGCTCAAGAAAACAAAGCTAGAAAAGAAACTCAAGCTTCAATATTAATATCAGTAGCAGGAGATGACAGAAATTCTTCGCCAACATTCTCGCAAGCTTCCCCTTCATTTCGGCTTTGATCTTTGCCATGACCAACATTTTGATTATCGCCAGCAATTACTTCTTCAGGAGAAATTTCTTTCTCATTCTGATTAACACCAGCAGATGCTTTTTTTAGAAAGAACCTCTTCTTCATCTTCCAAGAAATTATCCTCTGCACCGCTTTCGTAATCATAATCACTATCAGCAGGACGAGGAACTTCATCATCATCTATTTCTAGAGGATCAATTGATGTAGGAGGAAGAGAGTTGGACAGTAAGATGTCATTTACCAGGACTTCAGCCCCGAGATGAACTTGGCGAAGAAGTGCTCTTTGATGATTCCTATCTTGAATATCTTTAAAATAAGCAAGGTAATCAAGTCTTCTTTCCGCTCGATCGCGAGAACCAGTGAGGGTAGAGACGAGCAAGGCATTCTCTTTGCCAATTTTGGCATATTTAGCCTCCAAGTCAGAAATAGAGTAATGAAGATTCTTCTCAGACTCTGCGAAAAATAGAATACAAAATTTTGTTAAAATAAAGAATTCAGAGAGATATGGCAAAGAAAAGATAATTAAGGCAGTCAAACTATTATGACTACCTTCCTTTTGCGAAATAAGGTGTTGAATCAAGGATACACAACTATTCTCCCAATGGTCCATTGCATCATTAAATTTATCTCCAACTAAACCTTTAAGTCGAGACTGAAGATTTTTCTCTTTAGAAACAAGGAAGGCATTTTTCTTCGCAAGAGAAGAATAAGATTCTTCTAATTTGGAATATTGTTATTTAAGCTGATTTGCCTTCACACTTAAAGCTATTCTACCTTGAATGAGTGTATCTCTTTCGGCGATAGATGATTCTGTTACTTCTTTAAGTTCATTTCTTAAAGATCGAAGAGATTTCTTTTGGTCAGCACATACTTTTTGGAGAATATTAAGTTGTTGCGAAGATATCGCCATCTTGTTTAAATAAACTCGCTTCTCTTGAGATAAGGTTTTATTCTCATCTGATAAAGTTTTCATCCCTAAATTAGCTTTGGTTAAAGAATAAGAAAGACGAGATACTTTATTACTTAATAGATCTTGTCTTTGAACTAATTGGGTATTTTCATTGGTAAGATTATTTATTTGGTCAAGGGAATATGAATAGAGGTTATCTAATTGGTTATATTGATCCATTAAAACTTCTTTATCAACACGGGCTTCTTCAACAGCAGATTCAAATTGATATCTCTCCATTACTCGTTTCTGATTTAATGCTTAACATGCGAAAGAGAGATTTAAAGGATAATTAAACATGGGAAGGATAAAACCATCAAAAAGGCAAATTAAAGACATAGATGAGGAAATCATACCTCTTAATTCATCATTCTTCTTGCGAAGATTGTCACGATCCAGCAAAACATTCTGAAGTTTCTGATTTTCATGACGAAGAGCATTACATTCTTTTTCTAAAGTTGTCTGCGAAGCAGCTTTGTCAGAACCCAAATGCTTGCTCAGAATTTCGCAAACATTAGACTTGATGGGATCAGTAGAAGACTTCTTGCCATCATCCAGAATCTCAGATAAAACCTTGAAAGCAATATCTATCCCTTCCACGGTTTCTTTCGACAGAGGAAGATACTTGGGTAGAGAACTAGTAGAAATAGAAGGTTGAGAAACATTATCAATGGGAAGAGAAGAGGTTTCATTCATAGAATGATCCATAAGGGGAATTTCAATCATAGAAAGATCAACTGGAGAAATGAAATCAGAGGCAGCATTTTCGCGAGTTGGAGATAAAGGTTTATCTTGCGAAGAGTCCGCAGGAGATTTGGAAGAAATGAAATCAGAGGCAGCATCTTCACGAACTGGAGACAAAGGTTTATCTTGCGAAGGTGTCGCAGGAGATTTGGAAGAAATGAGTAGGTGGAAGGGAACAGAAGTTGGAACAGTCTTGAGGTGGCGAGATTTCTTATGGGGTTTATGAAGATCTTTATCGCCTTGCGAATTACAATCTAGATAAGAAACAGAGGAAACAATATTGTTATTAGAAAAAGATAGTGTTTCTTACTACCTTCTCATTCGCAGACTTTCTTTTGTGTGCGACAACTTTATGCTGTGATTTGGAATTGTTAGGGTTCTGAATTGTAAATTTAGTGTTGGAGCCGCTTTTGCTGAAATAACAAGAGTATGGGAATCACATAAATAACATCACATAAGGCAATAAAGAAGATTAATTTCAAATATATCAATTTCAGCAAAACTTATAAGGAAGAAAAGAGAAGACTAACCTTGATGAATCCATGAAACATGATAGCAGGGAGAGTGTCTTGAAGAAGATCACGAATTATGAAGATCTAGTTTGAAGATGAAGAAGAACTTAAAAAGATTGAAGAGGAAAGAAGAAAAATTGCAATAACGGAATTTGCAGAAGAATGATGAAGTTGCAGAGAGAATAAAAGGAAAGAAGAAGAAAATGAAAAGAAATATATATAGAGGGAATTTTTCCTCGAGAAAATAAACACGGTTAATACGGAAAGACTTAAGCGGTTAAAAAGTAACGATTACAAAAGACGTGTCGAGAAATAAATGGAAGAAAGAATACGTGTAATAAATGTAGAATATGAGAAGATAAGCAGTTGCGGCATTTCTCACATCATTCACTACTTTGCAGAGAAGATATGAGAAGAGGCAAGATGTAGGATCAGAATCTCGCAACAATTATGTCTTAGCGAAATTATCAATGCTATTGCACAATAGCGTCGCAAAACAATTTCAGAAACGACGTCAGTAAAGATCATGAGAAAGATGTGATAGTCTTGCGAAAATTAGAGAGCTTGCGAAGTTAACATTTGTAAGGTTGCGAGAATGTCGCAAACCATATCCGAAAATAAAGGACAGATTAGCTGTCATCCACTATGTATTTCCTTATAAATAGTCATTCGAGTTGTAAAAAGAGAGAGAGATCTTTTTGAGTAAGAAATAAGTAAATAGGAGAGAGAAAGTTCAGAGCAGAGTTCATTCTTGATTTCTTTATCTTTTTTGTAAGAATGTTCAAAAATTAATAAATAAAATTAAGAGTGTAAACCTAAAATGAGTTGATCAACAATGAAATCATATGAGAGGTGTAGTGTAGGATTTCCTGCAACTACAAAAATGTTTAATCCGGCAGGGTTGGGACTACGTCGACCCTGCCGACTATACTTTGGTCGGCACTGTGTTATTTTTCGACCATGCCGGCCGTTTGTTATCCGATGTTGTTTTATATATCGACCCTGCCGACTATGGTAGTACATTTCAACTAACTTGTGATGTTTTGTAGACTGCATTGGTACTGATGACGGACCAGCCTCAAGCTCACAATGTTAGGGGTCCTGATACTTCCGCACATTATGCTAATGATTTGGAGTGGAAGGAAAAAGACGACGAGGTCAAGTGGGTTATTGAAAAAGCAAAAGAGAAGATGTGCGTTCTAGTGAAAAACACCCAACAAAAAGATACGCGGTTTGAAATGGTATGCGAGTGTAATGGGTCTCCGGACGCAAGTCACAAGAGAAAGGGTCATGTGTATGATAAGAAGACGACGAGGGTGTACAAGACGAAGTCAAAGAAGTGTGGATGCCCATTCAAGATTATTTTTGGGAGGAACAAAGAAACCAATAACAGGTGGAGAATGAGTAGAGTTGATGTTGGTTGGCATAATCATAAAGATCCGGAAAGTCTTGTTGGGCACTGACAAGTTGCCAAGTTGAAACCGCACGATTTAGAACAAGTAAGAATAAGTTGGGGAATTAAACCAAGCAATCTCCTTAGTAAGTTCAAGAGGGACGACCCGGATAACCTTTCTTCATTGTCTACAATTTATGCGGTCAAGGCAACTATCAAAATAATTGAATGGGATGGAATAAAGGTAATGTAACAATCACAATGGTTGGCACGTAAATACAACTACCCGGTGAGACACCATGAGTCATCGGAGGGGAAGGTGGATCATATTTTTCTTGTGCATCCCGATATGATTCAATTGGGTCGGTGCTTTTACCAAGTTTTGTTCATGGATTGTACTTATAAGACGAATAGGTACAACATGCCTTTGTTGAACATTGTAGGACAAACCTCGGATAAGAAATCGTTCACGGTGGCATATTGTTTTATGGATCGCGAGAAGGATTATAGCTATATTTGGGCATTGGAAACTTTGAAGCTTCTCTACCACGAAGACGAGACTCCTGGGGTTGTAGCGACCGACAACGAGCAAGCAATAATGAACGCCGTGAGGATAGTCTTTCCCAATGCACAAAATTTTCTTTGCACTTGGCATATACAATGCAATCTTATAAAGAATTGTAGGAGTCATATCCAAAAACCGCAGGCAAATAAAGGTACTAAACGTGAAAAAGAGGAAGATAAACGTCTTAGCAAACTAACTAAAGAGGAGCGAGAGAAGGAGAAAGAGAAAGAAGACGAAGAATGGAAATAAGGCGAGATCAAATTTGGGTTATTCATGAAAGTGTGGGATAAGTTGGTTTGGTCGATGAGTGCGGCAAGAGATGAGATAAACTTGTAGGAGTTCGAGGATGATTGGGGCACTAATTACCCCAAAGTAGTGGAATATTGCAAGAGACAATGGTTGACGCCACACAAAGAGAGGTTTGTGTATGCTTTTACTTACGACTATAAACATTTCAAACTTGAGTCCACAAGTATGATAGAGCAAGCTCATGGGAGACTAAAAGGTCTACTTTTCACGAGTCAAATTGGGATTGTGACGGTGCAACATGATATCCATGAGTACACTAATAATGATATCGACAACATAAGAAAACAATTCGAAGAAAGTAGGCTCCAGAAGTTGAAGGATTTTAAGGAGGATGATTGGTTGCTTGTTGGTATACATAGAAACGTCTCGCACTGGGCAATACGTTTCATGATGAAACATCTCAAGTTGTATCAAAAGTATGATGACCCGAGCACTCCTTGTAAGTGTAGGATAATGAAGGCTATCGGACTTCCATGTCGTCATATGCTTGGTAGGTATAAAACTCCCATTTCGATTGAAGATATAGATCCTTATTGGAAGCAACTATCTTTCAAACCGGCTCCAAGAGAAGATCCCGGTGAAGAGTTTGGCGACATGGAACTTGGGATAATAATCCTCGATAAGTACCCCACGTTGAATAGGTTGGACAAACAAACTATGAAGCACAAGTTGATGCCGATTGTTTACCCTGTTATGGAAGAACTTGAAGAACCGGCGAAACAAGATCCAACGGGTAGACCACCTACCACAAAGACAAGGGTGGAAGAAAGGAAACAAATTAAAGAGTATTTGAGTACAACATGCGATCCATCCGGACATGAGTATACCGAGGCGCAATATAAAGAGGAGTCGCTAAAAAGAAAAGAGGTCGTCCGAGGAAAGAAACAACTACACCAACGGTTTCAAACTTGAATCCAAATGAAACTCCACCTCTTGAGAGTCAAGCAAGTATTATAAAGAAAAGGGGTCGGCGAAGTAAAGAAAAAACTACACCGACGGTTTCAAACTTGAATCCAAATGAAACCCCACCTCTTGAGAGTCAAGCAAGTGTTGTAAAGAAAAGGGGTTGGCCGAGCAAAGAAAAAACTACACCAACCGTTTCAAACTTGAATCCAAATGAAACTCCACCTCTTGAGAGTCAAGCAAGTGTTGTAAAGAAAAGGGGTCGACCGAGCAAAGAAAAAACTACACCAACCGTTTCAAACTTGAATCCAAATGAAACTCCACCTCTTGAGAGTCAAGCAAGTGTTGTAAAGAAAAGGGGTCGGCCGAGCAAAGAAAAAACTACACCAAATGTTTCAAACTTGAATCCAAATGAAACTCCACCTCTTGAGATTCAAGCAAGTGTTGTAAAGAAAAGGGGTCGGCCGAGCAAAGAAAAAACTACACCGACCGTTTCAAACTTGAATCCAAATGAAACTCCACTTCTTGAGAGTCAAGCAAGTCAAGGAGATGTTGTGAAGAAAATAGGTCGTCCGAGGAAGGTAGTAAAACCGGTATTACAAGAGTATCGCGTACAACTCCCTCAAATTGTTCGAGAGTTCGTTATTGGTACAGACGACGTCCCAAAGGATGGAAAGTATGGGTTTCGCGTTCCCTCCCAACAATTGGGACACCTAAGTGGAGCGATTGAGGAGAATCTCACCCAATTTTAATACATAAGAAAGAAGATGGACGCCCGACTAGAAAAAGACAAAGAGTTTTATATCTCAATGATGTTAGAAGGTTCCATGGAGGATAAAGAAGCGACTTTTAAAGAGTTGCTTACTAGTGTTAAAGGCCCGAAGGGAAATGCACCGATTAAATGGGATCATTGGTTGAGAATGCCGGAGTGTTGCCATCTATTCGCGGATACGTGGTCATGCACGGTACATTTTTTTAGTAAAGGACTAAGTGTATCATTTGCACCGAAACATGCGGTTTTTGTGGAACAACTCAGGCATAGAAGAATTGTTATGGCTTTGGTTGATGGTAATCATTTTATTGGTCTACAACTCAACAAGGAATGTCCATTACCTCCTCTTTGTAGGTTTAGTTTTTGGGAAAAGTTCATATTCAACAAGAGCAGGGAAGGGATGAAACTTTATGAGGACAACATGCACCTTTGGAATGCTTTAGATGAGTCTAGGGAATGCCCCATTGATTTGACTAAAGGAGGTTCAATAGATTTGAATGAACTCCCTCCAATAGATTTGAGTGATGAGTGATTATGATTAGGGAATAAGGAATCTTTTTGGAGTACTTTTGTAATCGCATTCGTGTTTTGTGTAATGTACTTTGGAGTACTACAAATGAATGAAATGGATGTGATTTTTTTGGTGTATACTCCTTTGGTCGGCATTGGATATATCACAGGACCATGCCGACCGTCACAGAGTCAACAGGTTATAATTTTGTCAGGTTTCCGGATGCATATGCATGACAGCACAGGAAAAAATCCCTGGGACGGTCGGCAAGGTTGTTTCCCTCATACAGTGCCGACTGTCTCAGGGTCGGCAAGGTTTTGATTTCAGCAGGTTGCCGGCTTTTACTGGTCGGCAGGGTTTATGAGGACAACCATGCCGACCAAACCAGGAAAAAAGTGTTGTTCCTGGATGTTCTTGACACTATGTAGTCGGCAGGATTTATGAGGACAACCCTGCCGACCATAATTGAGCCCGAATGGTTAATACACTATTATGTGTCGAATGTTAAGCAGCCGGCGCGCTTTGAACTTTGTATAGTGCCGACTAAAATCAGGAATACAATGATTGTTAAAAACTAAAATTTTTTGAAACTTAATTAGAGCATACAAACCTTAAATACTTAATTAGAGCATACAAACCTTAATTAAACCATACAAACGATAAAAACTTAACCCTAACACATTTGGGACATAGATAGTATCTTTTTCCGGTACACAATTTCTTAGGAGAGGTAATTAGCTTCATCTTACCGTCGCAACATGGATCTGTGCATGGTAGAAGATTGATTTTAGCAACTTCATCTTCATACGGAGCTAGGCGCTCATCTATCCAATAGAAAAACCCACAACAGGTGCATTTTGAAGCATACGGCTACTGCAGCTTTCATGAGTAATAAGAACCCCTTACAACCATCAATAGTGCATTTGTTTCCTTCAAAAGGACAATCATTTGCAAAATGACCACTTAGTGTACAAAGAATACAAATATTTTTGGGTGTGTTGCACTTGAAACTTCCATTCTTTATGCAAGGTTAAAGATGAAGTTGAGAATGCTTTTATAATAACAACACACTTAATATCTTGATTTTGATATTTCTAGCCGTTGAGCATTCAATGGGTTGTACTTTGTACCTAAAAAGTAATATTTTTATACTACTAACATTTAAGTCGGCAAGGTCTAGATTTAAAACCATGCCGACGACCTATCCCTGACAGCACAATAGCATATAGCCTGGGATGGTCGGCAAGGTTGAGCTTAAAACCATGCTGACTTAATAAAACTCTATTATTGTCTAAAACTGCATAAAAAAGATTAAGTTCTAAAGCAACTGAAACTGAAAATTAACATAAGTTTAACAAGTCTAAACTAACAGTTCAAAACATAATTTAATAGTTCAAACCACAATCTAAGTTTCTAAACCAAGTGAAACATAATAAAATTTAAGAAATTCATGGATCCTTCTCATTGTTGTTATCTTCCTCCACATCACTATCTTTTCACCATCACTAGCTTTTTCACCAGCATCAGCTTTTGCTTTTCCCTTTCCCTTTATTGGATCTATGTAGTCACCAGCCTCATTGTAATAGGGATTAACTCCAAAAAAGTCAGATGCCTTGAAAAAGTTCTTGGATCAATCTCCTCTTCTTCCTCCTCTGATGATGTGCATTCTTGATAGTTGAGGGGATTGCTAGCACTCTCCACAAACCTTATAAATTCTTCAGGATCTTTCTTACCCATCAGAAGTAACTTTCTTACAAGACAATTCTCTTCAGTTTCATCTTTAGGATTTCCTAAAGTAGGATAAAGCTTGTCAATCCATTCTATTAGCTCTAAGGGATATCTTCTAGGTTTTCCTCTGGGAACCTAAACAATACACAAATAAAAGATATGAAAATTTTACACATTGAAACATGGTTCTAGTCACCAAGTAGGCATGGTTAATAACCTAAATATTGCCGACCAATACGTGGTCGGCATGGTTGTAATCATCTACCACGCCGACTAATACGTGGTCGGCATGGTTGTAATCATCTACCACGCCGACTAATACGTGGTCGGTAGGGTCGTATTCAAGAAAGATGCTGGCTATAAGTAAGGAAAATTAAGGTTTCTGTGACATAAAGTCGGAAAGATTTTAATCATCTACCAAGCCGACTAAAACAAAGTCGGTATGGTCCTATCCAAGAAAGATGCCGACGGTTAACTCAGGAAATTAAGATTTTTGTGACATAAAATCGGAAAGGTACAAGTCTAAGAATATGCCGACTAGAAAAACGTCGGCAGGGTTGGTTATTGAATACCTTTCCGGCCCTGGTTATTGTTTAACAGTCGCCATGGATGTTATGAAAAGTCGGCAGGATATTCATCCTGAGACCATGCCGGCTCTTACAAAATATCAACAGTCGGCGTTGTTTTAAATTATCGACCTTGCCGACTAAAACACTTAAATCATAATTTTTGATAATCTAACCTAATATAACAATCATACAACACAT
Organism: Papaver somniferum; assembly: GCF_003573695.1. Lineage (NCBI taxonomy): Eukaryota > Viridiplantae > Streptophyta > Magnoliopsida > Ranunculales > Papaveraceae > Papaver > Papaver somniferum. The sequence goes on from NC_039364.1 coordinate 90,320,964, forward strand.
CAGAATAATGGGTTTGAGTTTAGAAATCACTTACAGTCTTCTTTTCGCCGGTGGATGGTTCTTCTCAACATTCTCAAGGATTGCATTCTCGGGTTTACTCATTCCAACTATTTCCTTACCTTTTCCCTCTGATTTGGATATTTTGATGTTACCTCTGTTGCTACTGGATCGTTTAGAATCAACCATTTTTTGTAAAAAATCAAAATTGAAATTTTTGGTTGATGGAATAAGATGAAGGAAGGAGAAGAGGAGAGGGGTTAGAGAAGATAGATTAGAAGAAGATTAAACAGTTTTTAGTTTTAAATTTTAGGGTTTAATTTTAGGTTAATTAGTGCAGGGGTACTGAAGTAACTTCACCAAGTTTTGGCCTCCCCTTAGTAAGGGCACTATTTCCATATAAATCTGGGTATACCCCAATCAAGCCAGGATAAACTTGAGTGTATGAAAAAAATCAAATACGTATAACATTTCCTTACCTTAGCGATTCTTTAGAGCAACCATTTATTTACAGCATGTAAGAGGAAAATGCATATACTAATTTTTCTAAAATGACATAGAGAGTAGATTCCAACACATACCAAACATAGGTACAGCTTATATAAAATTTAAAAATAAAACTGACCAGATTCGAAATTTTTTCATTTCTTATGTGTAGATTTTATTTCCTTCCACAATAAAGATTATGCAATCTTTTATTCCTTTGATTTTTCATAAGAAAAGTCGAAAGTAGCTCAAACAAATGAACATGTGGACATAATAGAAAGTTAGTTTAAGAAAACCTTCGTATAAGCATATTTAAACAATCATCTTCAACTTTCAATGTACAAAATAAAAATTATCCTGTTTACACCATTTATCGCAAGATAAATTGATAATTATTCAAGGAGATACAAAAATATATCCTTAAAATATTTGTGTAATATCTCTATATTGAATAAGAGATTATGACAGGATTTCAGCTGCCTATCACTTGTGCTTCCTTACATCAAAATTTAATGGGTTTTGTAAGGATGCATATTTCAACACTTTTAGTCAGTGTTGGGGTGAGATAAACTTTCCTTACCAAGCATTGTTGGAGCAATATTTTCTTCATTCTTGAAGGATTGATCTTGAATCCTTGTACATCTTTTGTGAAAGAAAATTCATCTTTCTCATCATGATGGTTGCGGGAAGGAATATCCGAGATGATTTTCTAAGTCCATCGAGGAAGGTTTCTTTTGTTTGAATCTCGAGATTTGCGTTTTGAAATTTGAGTTTTGAAATCTTATTATAATAAGAAATCTTTGATTCAAGGCCTTCCATGCGTCTGCTCAAGAAGCTAAGCCCTTGATGAAGATTTTTCTCTGAGATTTTTCAAAAGGTAACTCTTGATGCAATTCACTCAGAGTTTCTCTTTCAAGAATTGTATTCTCTACTTGTGAAATGTTCAACAATCGTGTAAGTTTCTCACACTCTGAAGTTTTTTGATTTACTTCCTTACGCAAAGAGACTTTTTTTCTAAATAATCATAAGATTATTTTGAGAACGAAGTATTTTTCGCTTCATTTTACTTGCTGCTGAACAACGAGTTCTAAAACATCTTATAGATAACCAATGGATTTTCATGGTTCTGAAAACAATTTGACTTTGTTGAGAAAGATCTACAAAGTAGTCATATTTTCCATAAACGGACAGGATTCTAAATCCATATTTTGAATGAGAGATTTAGTAGTAGAAACTGAAGGTTTTTTATATCCATTAATTGGAACCAGACCCAAAATAGATTCTATAAAAGGTATTTTGGACGTACACTTCCCTTGTCATGAGAAAAAGACTTATTCAAAAGTTTATCAGAGAAAGGCTATGCACTTGAGTTGGACTTAGACGAGGTATTTGACTGATAACCAATAGCTTGTTTTGAGGAAATATTCTTAAAACCTTGAAGCACGCTAATTGAGTCTTTAGGTATTCTTTTACCTTTATGTTGTCTCATTGTCTTATAAGTTGGATCGCACCAAACACAGATTGTTAGATATTTTTATGTTTTCCTGCTCTGATACCAATTGAAATGATGAGGGTACCAAGTAAACCACAATCTTTTCGATATCAACTTATATTAGACAAACCTTGTGTAATATAATTTAGACAAGCATTGTTAAGGAGATTACTTTTCAACAAGGTAACACTGGATATATTAAATATGTATCGAAACCGAACATAACTATTAAGATCAAAATCCAAGTGTCGGATTAACGTACAAGTGTATTTAATTTTAATTATAACTAAAATAATAATTATAATTGCGTAAAGGAAAAGTAAATAAAACGACAAGATTTTGTTAACGAGGAAACTGCAAATGCAAATGCAAATGCAAAAAAAAAAAAACACGGGACATATTCCAATTTTGATTACTCTCATAATTAAGCCGTTATACAAAGACTACTACCAACTTCGTATAGTTGAGACCAAGTAAACTAACTTCAAGTTACCTAGTTCCTTCAGTATCCCTGCGCCTACAACCAATCTGGCCAACACACTTGAATCCTAAGATAGAGTCCACTATCTTAAGTTGCTTCACCTGCTGTGTATACTTCTTGCACTCAATTCATTTGGATCGTCTTCCGAAACAGTAAAGGACTAATTTGTATCCAATAACCGTGTTCAAGAAGTAAATCAGAGATATTTGTTGAGTTAAATAAAGGCTCTTCCATTTAAATTTTGTTCGATTTAGATCAAACAAGATGCAGATTATCAAGATAATCGGATCTAGGTCCATAACCTATCATATTCGGATCCAGAAAAAAACCACCAAATAATAGATTGTTGATCTATACGACTAGCAATAAGATGTTTATCAAAAGATAAGTGAAGCTAATTTGTACCCCCATCCAATCAAGTCTGTGCACGAAGTAAATCACAAATACCATAAACCAATAAAAAATCTTCTTGTCTTCAAATCTTCAATGTCTAAAATATATCTGCACAAACAAATTTGATTCCCTTGCGATCGATTATGCATATAATGGAGTCTGTGAATAATGGATGATCACAAGCCTATCATCATATCTAAAGATACATCTTTGAGCTTGTGAGTGGGGAAAAACGATTTGCTGGTTTTTACGGAATTGAAGAGTCGACCATGTGGAGACTCCTTGAACCGAGCGAAATGTTGAACCTCACACAGATGCACTGCAAGAAGGGAGTGCTTTAAGTTCAAGAGATCAATCTGTAAGACCCCGGCCTAAACCAAGAACAACGGCCGTTCCAAAGTAAATTCGGTCACAAGAGAGGATGGGTTGATCTGTAGGAGGGAAGCTGACAAATGCGTGAGATCAATGGTGATCTGAGATTGTAGGTGTGTTGTGAATTTAGCGTGAAAATGATCTGAATGATTGAATTTTGCTCAATTGAGAGTAATTTCTATGATTTCGTGTAGACGAAAGATTGTCTGTATGAACTTTTGATGAGAAATTGCTCGTTTTGGCGAATGTTGTTCGAATGTTCGAAAACTTCTATCTTTTCAATCAGGATTCAGGGACGTTTTATAATGCGGAGTTGAAAACACCATGATCCCATGAAGTGTGACAGTTGCTGGAATCAGAGAATGGGAAATGGGGAAATCATGTTAAAACCAATTACTCATCGTGCGGAGACTTGGTTAACTTTCCACTCACTACTTTGCTGACTCTTCCAACTGATTGCGCGACTTGCTCACATTCTCATCGTAGGTGAACACACGTGCCGTAGACCGCCATACCAAAACCCTAGTTAATATCCCCCCATGTGACACGATTTAAATCTCGTGATTTTGGAGTCAGTTGCTGACTTTATGGGACGATGAGTCCATGTAGTGCTGAGTTGAACATGTGTGAGTAAATGTTTCGAAACTCATGAATTTAATGTGTCTGCTGAGACGAGGTATTATCATAACCTAAGACGAGCAAAATTGTGTTGCTAAATTATTGAATATTGAAAGTTGAACCAACATTCTCTGGTTTGAGAAAATATTACTAGTCCGAGCGAATATTGTTAATTGAGTAAATATTGCCGGTTCGAGCGAATATTGCTAGTTCGAGCGAATATTGATAGTTTGAACAAATATCGTTCTTTTAATGAATTGTTGGTAGCTGGACCAAGTAAAATATTAATTTAAGTTACTGACTGCTGGGTCGAGAAAAATAAATACGAATGTTAATCATGGAATCAACATAAAATTATCAGAGTGTTTGAATCTACTCAGAATTACGTTTCTGCAGAGCTCTGGATTCAAAACCCTAATTTTACCGAGATAATGATTTATTTCAAATCATATAAGACCGGCTACATGGGATGACGGGTTCACCATATAACGCCCAGATGCTCGAATGAGCAAAAATACCAAAGTCTCTTGAGGACCAGTTGGTGAAAGAATGATTAAATGTTGGTTTAATCATTTTACTGAAATAATGCTCGTGTGAGCGACAAATCATAAAACCCGGTTTTATGGAAAATATGAGGGACCTTCCAAGAGGTCATGGGACCGGATCTGATGGCCGTGGGACCAGTAGATGGTCATTTGAGAAAACTTCCAATTGTTTGGAAAGAGTTTGAACCTAATATGAGCAGCTGAGCAAATTAGGTTAAAATCATTAAAACATGCGGGACCAGCTGTTTACAAGCCTCAGGGTCACCCTAGGTCGGTCAAGGGGATGTGCCCGTGTCACCATGATGTCCGTGCTTCAGTCCTGAGAATTTTGATATTTTCTGGTGCACGTTTGAGCAACATTTGGAGAAAATATGAAAAATCCATGGTTTTGCTGAAACTGGGAAAAATACATGAGATGATGAAAATAATAAATGAACAAGGAATCACAAGGTGTGGGACCGGCCACGGCTAGGGCATGGCCGGCCGGATGACACGGGGTCCCACATGCTTTTCCCAGTTTTATGTGATTTTATGTATTTTTCTCTGATTTAAGGGAAATTCCATGAAACTGAAGAGTTTGGCGAAATTAAGGAACTTCCATGAGATGAGAGACATAAATTAAAATATAAAATAGGGAATGGGAGTGTGGGACCGGCAACGGCCGTGGCATGTCCGGCCGACCAATGGGCGCGGGTCCCAAGGCACTCTTCCCAATTTTATGTAATTTTGATGATTTTAGATAATTTTCATAAAATCAAAGGGATTTGTTGAAAACCAAGATATTTTGTTGAAATCAGGGAGTTTACATGAAATCAGGAAACAAAACACCAAATAATAATAAAATAATGGGCATGTGGGACCGGCTAGGGAATTGGTCGGCCGGCTAGAGCCCGATCCCATAAGTTTTCCTAATTTTTTAATATTTTTCATGATTTTTAGAGAAAATACATGAAATTAGGTAATTTTAGGGAAAATTCATAAAATCAAGGAATTTTCATAATTTGAGAAGGAATAATAAAATAATGGGACATGAGGTGTGGGACCGGCCACGGCCACGGCATGACCGGCCGGCTGGCGGTCCTGCGACACCTTTCCCTAATTTTATTATTTTTGATAAAATCATGTGATTTAGATAAAAATACATGAAATTAGGTAATTTTCATGATTTTAGGGAAAATTCATAAAATCAAGGAATTTTCATAATTTGAGAAGAAATAATAAAATAATGGGACGTGAGGTATGGGACCGGCCACGGCCAAGACATGGCCGGATGGTGCTCGGTCCCGCGACACCTTTCCCTAATTTTATTATTTTTGATAAAATCATGTGATTTAGATAATTTCTTTGAAATAAAGGAAATTTGCTCGAACAAGAGGATTTTCATGAGATCGTGAAAATAGTAAAAATATGATAAAATATAAAATTGGGCGCGGGACTAGTCACGGCATGACTGGCCGGCTGGTGAGCCTAGTCCCCTTGCGCTTTTGCTTAATATTTTATTATTATTATTTTCCCTTCCTATTTTGTATAGGTTCCTCGTTCGTTCGTATTTTTGAATGCTCGTTCGTGCATTCAAAATGCTGGTCTGTGCATTATCTGCTAATTACACTTGCACCATTTTTTTCAGGGCTTATTCGATGCTCAGATGCCTGTTTCATTGAATATTTATTACTAACCTGTGGAATTCTGCTGGGAAGAACCACAGATTGAAGTAACTAAATATAACAAGGAATCGTAGAGTATTGCTGGATATTCAGGTGATTAATTTACGACTCATAGAATATTGCTGGATATTCAGACGATGGCTCGTACAATATTGCTGGATATTCAGACGATTTAAGATAATTAATTGTTGGCTCTATATTAGAGAGGCTTCCTGTCTAGGAGCATTAATTATCTGAGGGTTGAGCAATATGAACTTGCTGGAGTGTCATATTCCTCTTGCATAGTCGGGGAAAACCTGGTTACATCCCGAAGACGTTGTCGCTCTATACTAGCAGACATGCTGTCTAGGAGCCGCCCAATCTTTCGATTCTATACAGTATGAGATGTGTCGTGGCCTCAGTTGAGAGACTACACATCTTCATCTTCCCTGAGAGACTTTCTCCATCAGAGGTGGCATGAGCTTTCATGCATAAAGACATGAGTCTCGATACTCATCCGATTGCCGGATCCGGAGTAATTACTGGAATTGCTCAGTATTCATGAGATATGTCGTGGCCTCAGCTGAGAGACTACATATCTACATGTACTCTGAGAGATGGCCTTCTTAGTCAGAGATTTTATGGCATGAGCTTTCATGCTTTGATGAGAGACATGAGCCTCAATACTCATCCGGTTGCCGAATCTGGAGTAAAATTGTACAATTCTACCCTTTGTCGAAAATCCAACATCTACATTAAGTCCCCTGCTTAGTGAGGAACAGTCATGTTCCTCAGTCAGCATTGAATGGTGATTTTCCAAGTACAAACAAAAATAAGTAATTGAACTTGGTCATAAGATAAGATATTACCGGATTTCGACTGAATGAGCAAGCCATAGTTTGAGCGGAAACCTCTGTGGCATAATAGAACATCATCCAGTGAACATAAATTGATGTAGAACCGCTGATTCGATGGTGGAACCTTGGTTGGTTTAGGATTCACGGGCCAGGCCCAAAAGGAAATCCTTATGGAATTAGGTTTAGGAAATAAAATTAGGTATAAAAGGGAATTAATCCTCTCTTTTTTTCTCTCATGTATACCACCTCCTTCATCTCCATCACGTCCTTGCATCGGGAACAGCAGGAGATTTTCTGTCGGAGTTGCCGCCGCCGTCCAATCACCGTCCGGTCGGCGCCGTCAGGTGACTCGGTTTTTTTCAGAGTTTGCTGATTTCATGAGTTTTTCATGCTTTCACCATGTCAAAATTCTATACATGTGTATATGTTGATGTGAGTTTTGTAGAAAAACCCTTGTTTTATCAAACGTATGTTCTTTCGATCGTTAGTTTTGAAAACTAATAAAAATCCCTGATTTATGAGAGATTTCTTTATATATGTGGAATTAGGTCCAGTGATAAAACTTAGTGTATGATCTTTCATGTGAACCAAGATTTTACCTTAATAGATGTGAGCTTTCACAAAACCGAAATAAACCCCGTTTTAGAGGATAATGCTCATTCGAGGAAAATAGACATATGTATGTAAATTTATGTCCAGTGATAAAACTTTATTTATGAGCTTTCATGAGAATTAGTATTTTATCACAATAGGTGTGAGCTTTCACAAAACTAGCATAAACCTTCGTTTTTAATAAAACGCTAATACGAAGGAAAATAGATTTTTTTTTAATATATATGTAGCCGTGACATATTTTATGTGAAACATGATGACATATTTTATTCACATGGATTTGTTCTTATTAGATAAATTATGAAAATTTATATGAAAAAATTGCATTAATTATTGATTTGTAAAATTAAGACATGGGTTTTGAGTAACCTTCAAACTAGACAACTTATTTATGATGAAGTCATGTCTTATTGTAAATTTCATACTTCAGTTGTGTGAATGTTCACGTTATGAAAATTATGTATATGATTTTATGAGAAAATCAATTTTGAAGGTTAATAAAGTTTTGTTCGTTACTGCAGGTTTCAAGGAACGAACTAATTTCTTGCGTTAACTCTTGTATTGCAATCATTATTGTTAGTGAAATTGAAAGAGGTAAGAGTTCAAGATTTACCATTTATAGACACCGACGTTTTAATTTGCATGATTCCATCATCTTATTGAATTCGCGGATGACTGAAACATTGTGTGGATTTCACAACAGCTTTGCGAGGATGTATGATTCTCCAGCCAATGATGCTTCCAGAGATGAAAGGTGTGCAGATGATGATATCTCCATAGAGGAAACATGCACGGATGAGACTTCCGTTGGTGAGGAAGACGAAACCTGGAGTCAAGAGTGTCCCAAACATAGATGACACATTCTTTGAAGTTCCGGAGCCCGAAAATCGTCTCAAGTCCCCGGTATATCGCCTTCTGATCAATCCCAGGATGGTCACTCAAAATAAATTGGTGACTCCACGTACTGCTATTCGGTTCTGTCTTGAACGAGGACTATTCCAGGATTCAATAATTGAATTCAAGCTTTCTCTACGCCCCTTAGAGAAGTTCTAGGGATGTGTTTGAAGATGCTGGTACCTTGTTGAAGCTGTTTGTAATTCCTTTCGCTATTAAGCTGGCTCAAGGTGAACAACTTCCGCTAGGTAGCTTATTCTTGGGCTCTTTATATTCTAACCTGGACTCTTTAGATGTAGACTCCAGTGTTTCGAACGGCTTCATGAAGATTGAATGCTATGCCAACACGATGTTTCTCCAAGCTCTGATATGGGAGCGTTTCGGATATGCACCCATTCCCCGTAGTATCTTACAAAGTCTGAACTCTGCTGATGCTCGACGTATCTTCCATGAGAAAGACAACGCTAGGATTATGCGCTGGTCTACGAAGCAAATTCAGTCCAAGACACGCTTCATTGACGTATTAGATGACGAGTCTGAGTTCAACTTCCGTCCTTGGGTGGTGGTTCCTCCTCATGTTTCTCAATTGACGACTTTCAATGCTGAAGAAAGTAAGTATTTGAAATCTGGTGCTGATTTGAGCGATGACGAAAGATATTTCATGCTGAGTTGCACTCCCGGTCATCTAATATCAGCAACGTATGGAGATTTTTCGATGGAGGAGTATAACATTGACAGAGCCGCCCGTCAGATGGGTATGGACCAATGTGTTCCAACCTTCAGAAGGAGAACACCATCAGTGGAACAACTTAAGACTTGCTTAGATCACACACATGATGAAGGGAGCTCTTATTGGTTCCCTTGTGCTGATCGAACTACGTATGTGACTCCAGGCTACATGGAATTCTGGGATCAGCAGCTTGAGCGTCTTAATGATTATGTGACGTCCGTCCAACCTTTAGTGAAAGATCCTCCTTCTTCTGAGATGAGTGCCTCTCGTCCCAGACTAAGGAATATTTCTGGTGGTGACAAGCGAAAGACATCTCCAGGAGGTTCACCAGTATGTATTCTTTTGCATATTCCTCATACAACTCGTATAATCGTCTTTAATTATCACATCAATTTCTTTTGCAGGAGGGTCGTGATGTGAGACCTCGAATTTAAGTGAATTTCTCAGAGGCAGAGGAAATTGCCCACGGTGGAGAAGGCAGGAGCAAGAATTGCAAGTTGTTGCCCAACACCATAAAGTCCCCAGTCGCCTTTTTGGTGAGTTGTTGATATTTTTCCGCTGTGACTTCTTCTATCTACATTATCAGGATCTCAAAACCAATATTTTTTATTTGGTCACAGGACTTTGCTCCGTCTAGTATTGACGGTCTTCGATTCTCTGCTGCTGGGAAGACGATTTCTGATTTGAACGTTGAAGAAGAAGTCGCCGTGAGTAATTTCCTTTACCATCAGACATAAATGTTTCATGTGAAAATGCTAACTACTTGATAATATGTCCAGGAGGATGTCGTCATGGAGATGGAAAGTGATGATGTTCGATCTTCCTCTGAGAATATAGACGAAGGCACTTCCAAAGATTCAGAGCCAAATAGAAGTAATGAGCCCCTTGTCGTTAATACGGATAATCATAATTCCTTGAATACTTCGGAGACCCCCAAAGTGAGTATATACCCTGCATACTCTTCATAGAAGTGTGAAAGTGCTTATTTTTGAATGAATGAATGAGAATCCATGTGTATATATGAAAAACTTGGTCGAACTTCGTCGTCAGAAAATTCAGAACCCAGTTTTTTACCAAAAACGCCGTAAAATCTTCATCTGGAGTCAGATTTTCATGATATGCATATACATATTCAAGCCCGGAAAATTTCCAAGCTTTTTAAAAGAAGCTTTTGAAGTTTTGAGCACGTTTAGGGCCTGAAAAAGACGAAATAGTAAACTTCCAGGAGACTTTCAGAACTTTTTCAGATTGTATGTTGCCCGATGTTTTGATCACACCTCCTAGCTCGTTCGCCCAATTGCCATTAAATTTTGACATGTTGTAGAGGACTTCCATACTAAGAGAATGGTATATAACCCAACTCTAGACTCCACACCAATTGCTCCAAGTTCGTCGTTGAACACAGGGAAGTGTAAAATTTCTTCAGCTGAGTTTCTTTGAAAACGTGTTTCATGACTTTGATGCTACTTGTACACATCTTAGATGTATGATAAGGAACTTAGATGATGTTAGTTCACTTACTGTATTAATTTTATGATTGTATCGGATTTCTCCTCTTGAATCATTCTAATCCCATGTAATCTTCGCATTAGGTGCCTAACAACGAAGTTGGGAATCATGAATCTAGTAATGATGGTTTGGGAAATCCAGGAGTTGTTGATGACAATACTTCCATATTTGTGCCTTAAGATGATGAATTTATGGTCGTTGATGTCGTGGAGGTAGAAGAAACTCCAATTGTGCCTCAGACGGTGGAACCCGAACCCGAAATAGCAGAAGCTACTTCCTCTGAAATCGTCTCTATGATTATCGATGCTGCTCCAGTAGCTGAGAACCAGATGATAGTGCACGCGTATCCTACTGTAGGGATTTCCTTTGATCCTCAATTTGGTGAGTTACTCCCATATCACTAGCTTGTTGGAGGATTTAGCGTTCCCATCGGATATGTTGCTATATACAAGGAACTGTGGGAAATGTATGGACACATTGTTGTTACTCAGGATCCAGGACACAATTATTTCTTGACGAGACAAGTATAAGTCATCTTGCGTGTTATAAATGATATCCGGATTATAGCCAGAAATGTTGTTACCCAAGATGTACTCTTTGATTGGGAATATAACTTGAAGAATGCTGAAGATCTTGGCTTCAATCTGAAGTGGCTTCGTCGAAGGCTTGAAGTTATCAGGAAAGCATTAAAGGGTGATGTTCCCTTCCCTACCAGTGATGTCGTGTTGAAGAAGATGAATGAAGTTGCCGAACTAACCAGGAAGCTGGAGGCGGAAAAGGCATCCTTGAAAGTCTTGGAGGAGGCAGAAGAGCAGAAATCTTTCTTTGATGTCTTTCTTTAGTTTCCTTTCCATAATATCAAGAACATTGAACTCTGTGAGAGATGTGAGATTTTATTTGGGTTTTGATTCTTTGATAGGTGTCGAGTCTGTGACTGAGAAGTTTCTTTGATTTTGGATTTGATAGAGATTTTTTTTAAGTAAAGTGAATTGAATTTCTGATAAATTGCTGAATTCAAATACTGATTGCAAGTATTGCAAACGTTTTGGAGGGATTGAACTACAATGAAAGAAAATCCTAAATTCCAAATCCAGACACCATGATTGCTCAAACGCCCAGTACCTCAAATGCCTAATAATTTCAGATAAACGCCTTAAGCCAATTCTCGTGAATTACTGGCAGGGTTCTACCATCTGTGTTGATCAATTTGTAGTATCCTCCAGTTATGGACTTAGCAACCATAAATGGTCCTTCCCAATTGGAGATCCTTGCAGAGTGGAGATCTCGTTTAGCCGCCTTGAAAACCAAATCCCCTTCCTTGAATTTGTTTTCTTTAGTAGTTTGCGCCTTGAATATCTTTTGTTGATTCCATGGTTGTGGAACGTATGGAAATTCATGTAGAGGAGAGTACCCAGCATACTGTCTGTCGTGCTTAGCCAGGTCCTCAACAATAAACCTCTTGATAGAATGACCTACTTGGAAAAGCTCTGAACCTAACCACTGGGTATAGTATTGGCGAGGTGAAGTTATCCATTCATAACTTTTGGTAATTGCTAAATCGTTTGTAGGGAGAAGTCCTTGAATCAAAGTATCATATTTGAACATTGGTAATATTGGAGCATGAAGAGGAATAAGACTTTCCTGACCTCGAAACCTCTTGACAAAGGTATGTGGATTTTCCCCAGGTTCTTGCGTAAGTCCCATAAAGGTTTTTACTTCCTCCATATGCTCAAACGGTGGGGCGTCCTCTACTTCTTCTTCTGACTTGGAGTCTTTGTCGGCGACAGCGTGTGTTGAAAGCTTTGAAGTTACCCTTCCAACATGAATCCAAGTTCTTTCAAGGATCATGTCATATCCAGGATCTTCTCAAATTATGTAAAACTTGGTCTCAGTGCAGACCAAATTCTCCGTGACTTTGAGAAAGATGAAGTCGTATGCATCTATGGAGATTCCTTCGTGGTCTCTGATTTCTATGGGAGCATGAGTAGCCTCTTGTCGAGTAATGCCTACATCTCTGAGAGTTTTAAAAGGGATGATGTTGACGGAGGTGCCGACATCAACAAATGCTCTTTTGAATTCATTTCCTTTAATATGCACGGTGGTGAGAAGTCCCCAGTCATACATTTCTTTGTCGGTGGCTGATGGTTCAGGAGGTACTTCTGGAATCAGTAGGCGTTTCCCAGACACTATGTGGTTCAAAGATGTGAACATGTCTCCTCTTTGTGCTTTTGATAGATAGAGCAATTCGCAAACATGCTCTATCAATGACTGAACTGCTTCCTTGACTGGTGCTTCAGAAATAGAGAAAGTCCTGACAGGAAGAGGATCTCTTTGTACTCCTTCGGCTCCAAGGTTAAGTTCTCCTGACTCAACCTTTTCTCTGAATATGTGTTTCAAAACTTTGCATCTACTTGTGGGGTGATTGACGAACCTATGGAATCGGCAGTAACGAGGATTTTCCATGTCTTTCTTAGTTGGGTCTCTCCTGACGTATGGAAATTTGATTGCACCATCTTGGATCCAAGCGTCTAATAGTTCGAGGACTTCTCCAATGGGGAAAGGAAAATCAGGTGCATCATCAGGAGCATTTGTGCGTTGGCCAGGAGCATGTGTCTCTGGTTTGTCCTTCTTTTGCGTCTTTGGAGGAGCTGCAGCATGCTTGTTCGGGGATTCAGCCTTGCGCTTGCTCCCTTCTGCAACATCGTTTGTAGAGGACTGCAAGTTGTACTGCTTGTTGATCAGGCGTCTGCTTCCTCGAGTGTCACGTGATTCCTCAGTCTTTGTGGACTTTTCTCTTTCTAACAGAGCAGGTGCAGTGGTTGCTGATCTCTTCGCGACTTCATGAAGTTCTGAGAAAGTCTGGAATCGAAGATTCTCCAGTAGAGCTTTGTAGACCGGGGGCATGTCGTTGATACACAAATCTACCAGCTGCTGCTCTGTGACATTTGAGTCATGACAGTCCAGGGCCTGGACTCTGAATCTTTTCACGTAATCATTGGGATTCTCACTGACCCTCTGGAACATTCTTCCAAGATCAGAGAGAGTGACTTGCTCTGACACGAAAAATTACTTCATGTAGAAGGCGTTTATCATTTCTCCCCAATTGTTGATAGTCAACGGTGCGATGTTGTTGTACCAGGTGTATGCTCTGCCTGTCAAGGATTTTGAAAACTCTTTGAGACGAACAACATGGTTATGTTCATGCTCTCCCAAGGCTTCGAGAAAACGAGAGACATGTTCTCGAGCATTTCCAGTTCCGTCATACAGAGTGAAAGTTGGAGAAATGTAACCTTTTGGAAGGGGGATCCTCTGCGTAGCGGCAGGATAAGGAGGTTGGTGACGATGGACATGTGATGTCTTGTCTTTTCCACGGTTCTCCAGAAGGCGCTCCACGTCTTCCTGAGTAATGAAATTTGATGGTTCCTTTGCTGATGAATCTGCATCTTTGCCAGTTTCATCATCATCCACTGTATGGATTGGGATTACTTCAGGATCAGCAACATCTGAGGATTTCTCCTTCTCTTTTCCCTTTTCTTGAGTCTTCTCTGTCATCTTATCAGTAAGAGTTTTGAGATAATTACACAGCTCATTCTGTGTAGCATCCATATCCGTATGATTCTTTGCGAGAGTCTCCTGCACTTTGATAAGATCAGCAATGGTAGGTGGTGGATTTCCTCTGACTTCATTAGGGTGTCGAACGAACAGGGGATGACCTTCAGCGTGAGGAGGAGTAATGTCACCACCATCAGTGTTGGAGGCCGGAATCGTTTCCGGGATATTCTGATTGTCATTGTTGTTGTTGCTAGTACTAGCGTCGTTTGTGTTGGAACCTGTAACTAACCCAGACCTAAGACCAGACATCTTGTGAAATCGTGAGATTGCAACCGAGAAATTAATCTCCCACTGTGGTCGCCAATCTGTGAGTGGGGAAAAACGATTTGCTGGTTTTTACGGAATTGAAGAGTCGACCATGTGGAGACTCCTTGAACCGAGCGGAATGTTGAACCTCACACAGATGCACTGCAAGAAGGGAGTGCTTTAAGTTCAAGAGATCAATATGTAAGACCCCGGCCTAAACCAAGAACAATGGTCGTTCCAAAGTCAATTCGGTCACAAGAGAGGATGGGTTGATCTGTAGGAGGGAAGCTGAGAAATGCGTGAGATCAATGGTGATCTTAAATTGTAGGCGTGTTGTGAATTCAGCGTGAAAATGCTCTGAATGATTGAATTTTGCTCAATTGAGAGTAATTTTTGTGAGTTCGTGTAGACGAAAGATTGTCTGTATGAACTTTTGATGAGAAATTGCTCGTTTTGGTGAATGTTGTTCGAATGTTCGAAAACTTCTGTCTTTTCAATCAGGAATCAGGGACATTTTATAATGCCGGAGTTGAAAACACCATGATCCCATGAAGTGTGACAGTTGCTGAAATCAGAGAATGGGAAATGGGGAAATCATGTTAAAACCAATTACTCATCGTGCGGAGACTTGGTTAACTTTCCACCCACTACTTTGCTGACTCTTCCAACTGATTGCACGACTTGCTCACATTCTCATCGTGGGTGAACACACCTGCCGTAGACCGCCAGACCAAAACTCTAGTTAATATCCCCCCATGTGACACGATTGAAATCTCGTGATTTTGGAGTCAGTTACTGACTTTATGGGACGATGAGTCCATGTAGCGCTGAGTTGAACATGTGTGAGTAAATGTTTCAAAACTCATGAATTTAACGTGTCTGCTGAGACGAGGTATCATCATAACCTAAGACGAGCAAAATTGTGTTACTAAATTATTGAATATTGATAGTTGAACCAACATTCTCTGGTTTGAGAAAATATTGCTAGTTCGAGCGAATATTGTTAATTGAGTAAATATTTCCGGTTCGAGCGAATATCGCTAGTTCGAGCAAATATTGCTAGTTTGAATAAATATCGTTCTTTTAATGAATGTTGGTTTAATCATTTTACTGAAATAATGCTCGTGTGAGCGACAAATCATAAAACCCGGTTTTATGGAAAATATGAGGGACCTTCCAAGAGGTCATGGGACCGGATCTGATGGCCGTGGGACCAGTAGATGGTCATTTGAGCAAACTTCCAATTGTTTGGAAAGAGTTTGAACCTAATATGAGCAGCTGAGCAAATTAGGTTAAAATCATTAAAACATGCGGGACCAGCTGTTTGCAAGCCTCAAGGTCACCCTTGGTCGGTCAAGGGGATGTGCTCGTGTCACCATGATGTCCGTGCTTGATGGTTTTTCAAATAGTGATTGTAGTTGTAGTGGTAAAAGGGGTTCTTTTCGAACTTGTGAAGGTAACTTTTTTTTTAATAAAAATAAAGCAAATTAATTTTCAAAGAGTGATGTCAAGATTTAAAATGGACTAAGGCTCCGGATTCACTATTACTTCAAGTTGATTGGTTACAAAAATATTTCATAATTATTATCTAGCTCTTTTTCCATTAAATCACTTCTTAATCTATAAGGTGTCCAAATATTAAATTGTAATCCTTAAGCATGATTTATCAAAGAATTAATTCTAAGCATAAAACATCAAACTGATTCACAACTAATTAAGAAAACCATTTTTATCTCTTTTTTTATTGATCCAAGTGAATTAAATAAAATAAATAATTAAGAATTTATAAAAAGAATTTACCAATCAAACATGAGTGAATAGATCCTCCATTGCCTCAATCACCAAGAATTTAGCTGCTCATCATGTTGGAAAACCTCTCAAAATATTTCATTGATGCTCAAAAGTGTTTTACAATGAAGAGAAAGACAACAAATGATGTAAAACAGAATTTTGCGACCCAGAAGGCGTCCAGAATCAACGACAAAGCTGAAGTGCTGTTGTCGTTGAAGAACTACGACCCACAAATGATAGTCGATGTCACTGTTGATAAACGACGGCCTTGGAGAGTCTGTTCTTCACGTTCTTCCTCCTCGCAGCAGCAGCAGCAACAATCAATGGTATCTTCCTTGTTTCGGCTCTGAACTCTCTCCTCTTTCTCTCTAAACTTTTCTTTGATGTAAACCAACACTTATATAGCCCAACAGATCCATAAATCTCGACTAAATCCGAGAGTATTTCTCTTTTTTTCTTCTCGAGCAGTTGAGAGAATAATCTCTTTTCTGTTGCTTTGTACGCGTCCTATGGCCAGTTATTACGCTCCAAAATTCTCTTAAGACTTGAACAAGACTAGGTACATCTTTATCCAGCGTAAAACTCTCCCAAAATTCTTCACAAAATCTTTGAAAATAAACCGAAAGAGTACGTATCCTGTTGAACTTTGATTCACTTCTCCCGGCCATTCTAGCCCAATTAAGCCCATGAAATCATCCATACTAGAATTGTAATACATATCACGTCCAGCCCATGAGAATCAGTGATTGAATCTCATTAAAACTCGTCCGAAAATCCAACCCTAAATCTGTCTGGTGAAAGAAAATTTTCCCGCCAAAATTTTCTTTTGAATTTGAGAAGTTGACCTCCCCTTATCTGTGGCTGGTCTCCCTTTAGCAGATGCCTGGAAATGGGTCACCCCTTAGTAATTAGGTTACCCCTTATCCAAAATCAAGGGTCCGTATAGCAAGTGTCCTCTGGGGCATTTTCCGCACTTTTTTCGGGGTTCCTCCGGGGTATTTCTGGGTACTTCCGGTACACTTCTGGGCGCTTCCGGTACTCTATCAACGGAGGTCCAAACGCCGCATTTTCAGCCAATTTCGCCGCAAAACTTTATTCTTCTAAAAACACCTACAAATAAATAAAATATCCAAATAAGTACAATATCGAGCACTAACAATATATAAATTGAGATAAATTAGACACATAAATGCGTCTATCAAATACCCCCAAACTTATTATTTGCTAGTCCCGAGCAAATCAAAACTACAAAATAAAATTCTAACTCACTGTCGCAGGCATCGTCGATTGCATTTAGCGTATGCAATAAGCCTTTAAACCCCTAGGTGGCCCTAGTGGCCGAGTTATAGTCTCGGGAGGGCTTACCAGAGATATACCCACAAAACCTGTACTCCAGACCTTAGCTATCTACGCAGAACCTTGGAAGGCACTAAAGAATCTCCTTGGTTGGCATACTTATTGACTACAGGAAGAAGTACCCTGATGCGAAATTCCAATTGCTGTACACGAGTTTGCACTCAAGCATACTAAAATTCATATAAAGTGACAGAGCTCTACTCAGATAGTTGCACTATGGACATCATATTCGGAGTCAAAACTAATCACATGGATAGATCAAGAAGATGGATATAGAAAACATAGATGGTTTTGATGTTTACTAAGTGAACGACGTTTCCCATATCTGTCTGAAGGCCTCCGCCAAAATGAACCTATCCTAATGGATTGAGATACTAGTCTGACTAATATCAACACACTGGCATATACAAGGGTACCAGTGGTCGATAACCTAACTCTAGGTCAACACAACTGGCATATACAAGGGTACCAGTGGTCGACTTTATTGAATTTATTCCTTTTGGTCAAATGGTCTGGTCTCAATTTCTTTTTTTTTTTTTTTTTTCAACTTTTTTTTTCAACTTTTTTTTTTTTTTTTTTTTTTTCTTTTTTCTTTTTCAACTTTTTTTTTTTTTTCATGGTATCTCAATCACTCTAATTCACCCTAGCATTGGTAACAACTTGAATCGTGGGCCCCACCTATCACTTAGAGAAACATAGTTTAAAAACAAAATAAAATAAAAATAGAAGTGAAAAGGACTCAACGAGATATGGTGAAACTATCATGTTATTTCTAACACCTGAGCTCTGTGCTTTTATGAATAGACTCTTTAGATGTTTCCATCTAATCAGATTGGTTCCTCAAACTCCTACAATCAAAATGCTTCCATCCACTTAGATTAGTTAGTGCAATCCTCAATAGGCATAAATTTCTAGGCTCTGGAGTTTATTTATTGCAAAAAGGTGACAAAAAGTGTTTCTTCCCCACCCCCAAACTTAAATCTTACATTGTCCTCAATGTTCTAAAGATGAAATTAAAAGCATGAACAAGGAGAAACTATTACCACTGGAGGGAAAAGAAATAAGGAAGGATATTACCGTATCACATGAACGCGGGAGCCTCCCAGTAAATGCTAAATTTATAGTCATTAGCTAGACATCAAATACCTCAAAAAGAATTTTCACCTTCCAAAGTCGTATACCAATAGTCGAAATAATTGTGGGTCCATAAGACCAAATAGAACTGCCACAAATAGGAGACAAATGCTCAAGATCAGAAAAATGAGCAGATAGAGCACAACCTGATCTAAAGTTTCTCGCAAGACAACTGGATTTATCTGAGGTGCCCACTTGGGCTTCATATGAGTGTCTCGGCAAACAGATTCATCCGAAAAACGGGTCTCTAACATATGGATTTTCTCCTGGACATTATCAGGCGGATCAGGTTGTGGAGTCTGAATACACTCAAGCGATACCTCAGATGCACTAGGCTTGAGTCCCAAGTTAGGGACTTCTATTGGGGATAATTGACAATCTCTACCCCCAAACTTAGAATTTTGGGTGCCTCTACAATGACTAGTCACAATGTTCCTAATTTCTAGACCATCGGGTTCTTGAAAAAGGTCAATTGCTTTCTCTAAGTCATAATCAGGTGGTTCATCCTCAGCTTGCTTCATATCTTCTATGGTCCACTCTAAGGCTTCCTTATTTTCTTGAAGCACGGTCTCTGGACTACTTTCCTGATCACTATCCAAATCGGAGGCTATAATCACAGGGAAAGACTCGGGTGGGCCTAAAAATGTATAATTAGACTCCAACTCAGGAGGCTCTTTTAAATAAGGTGTTAAGATAGACTCAGAAGCTAGTAATGGTTCGAACCTATCTTTCCATATATCAATATCTAACATAGGAACAGAATCCAACAGAGCATTTACTTGTTCAATGTTACTATCATCGTCGAAATCCAGGCTAAAATGGGATAAACAACTCTCCAATGTATTTTCCGATACGATGTTTGGTAATGACTCCTGAACTAAGGTTCCTATCATGTTCACCTCTTCAATACATGTGCTATCTAGCTCAGAATGTAGCTTGTTTACATTAAAAATATTCAGCTCAATAGTCATATTACCAAAATAGATTCATATACCATTTCGACAGTTTATGATCGCATTAGACGTAGCTAAGAATGGGCGACCTAAAATCACAGGTATTTGGTTCTCTGGGTCGGGGACAGGTTGGGTATCTAGGACCACGAAATCCACTGGATAAATAAACTTGTCGACCTCAATAAGAACATCCTCGATCACACCACGAGGGATTTTAACGGACCTATCAGCTAACTGGAGTGTTATCTGGGTAGGTTTCATCTCACCAAGTCCTAGCTTAAGGTACACATGGTATGGCAGTAAGTTCACACTGGCTCCTAAGTCAAGCAACGCTTTCTCAACACGGTACTTACCTATTGTACAAGAAATGGTAGGGGACCCTGGGTCTTTATACTTAGGAGTAGTGGTATTCTGAATAATAGAACTCACATGACTAGCTATGAAGGCTTTCTTCTGGACACTGAGCTTACGCTTTCGCGTACACAAGTCCTTAAGGAACTTGGCATAAGAGGGAATCTGCCTAATTGCATCTAATAATGGAAGGTTGATATTAACCTGCTTAAAAACCTCCAATATATCATTAAAGTTGGACTCCCTCTTAGTCGGAACTAGCAGCTGGGGAAACGGGGCTCTGGGAACAAAGTGAGGCTCAACAGGACCCTCATTGGTCTCTTTGGAGACTCTATCAGTCTCCTCATTTTCTGGCTCAGCAGGGTGAACTACAGCATGTTCACTATCAGGCATGGCGACCTTGTTGTCAACTTTCTTTCCACTTCTTAGGGTTGTGACAGCATTCACATGATTGTACGATTTCTCTCCTTTGGGGTTAGGATCAGTATGACTAGGGAACCTTCCATTTCTCTCTCACTTATAAACTTAGCTATTTGTCCTACTTGAAGTTCTAATTTGGCAAGACTCTGGGAATTATTCTTCAACTCTTGCCTAGTTTCTTGTTGAAAGCTCATGTGGTTCTTTGATAGCATTCATGGTTACTTACTAACATAGTGATAGCTTCCTCTAAGGTAGAGATCTTTTTCTCGGAAGTGTTCTGAAACTGGGTTTGACCTGAAGAGTTCTTAAAACCAAAACCTGGGGGAGGCTGAGAATTGCTAGACTGGCCTTGACTCTGGCCCTTAGACCAAGAGAAATTAGGATGGTTTCTCCAACCAGGGTTGTAGGTTTCTGAGTATGGGTCAAACTTCTGACGGTTCTCAAACCTAGCATTGTTATAGACAGCATGGGCTTGCTCTTCACTAACCTGACCTTCCCAAAATGAATTATCGGGCTCTATTCCACAACTAGAGACTTGAGAGGCTCTATTAGGTTCAACAAGGGACCTATTTTTAGACTGACCCATTTCCAAAGCTTCTAACCTTCTAGATAAAGCAGCAAACTTAGCATCTGAACCAAAACTCGTATCTACCATATTGGTGCTACTTCTATTGACCAAGAGTCTTTTAGGGGGTTCAACACAAGATTCCCACTGTTGGGATTTTTCAGCGATAGCTCCTAAGAAGGTAAAAGCATCATCAGCATTTTTACTAGTGAACTCACCAGCGCACATAGATTCAACCATGGCTTTGGTCGAATAGTCTAAACCATCATAAATAATCTGTACAAGTTTCATATTATCAAATCCATGGTGAGGACACTGAGATAGGAGATCATTGAATCGCTCTAAAAACCTATAAAGAGACTCTCCCTCTTGTTGCACACTAGCACTAATTTTCTGCCTAACAGCTGCAGTTTTATGCTTAGGGTAGAATTTCATATAGAAGGCAGCGATAAGTTCCTGCCATGTTTCTATGGATTCAGACGGTAGGTTGTTAAGCCAGGTCTTGGCTTTATCTCTCAAGAAAAGGGAAACATTTAAGTTTCAAGACTTCATCGTAAGGTCTTTTATCTAATTGTCCCACAGATTTCCTCAAAGTCCCTAATATGAAATAAGGGTTCTCATCATCTTTTCCTAAGAATATAGGGATCATCTGAAGAATACTAGGTTTTATCTCAAAATTAGCCGTAGTGGCTGGCAATTTAATGCATGAAGCTCGGTTGGTCCTAGTTGGGAACATGTAATCTTTCAAAGTTGCCATCGTTGGCACAACTGAGTACTAGGGGTACTTTTGTCACAGAGATAAATTCTCAAAACTGAAGTTTCCAAAAACAGGGCTCTCCAAAGAAGAGTCTTCGAGCTCCCTGCTTAAATCAGAAGAACTACTAGGTTTTTCGCTAATCAATCGACCTAGAGTATCTCTTTTCCAAGCCCTAACAAAATCGGGCATACACTAAAAAGAATTCAAAAAGAAATAAAAAAAATCCTAACAGGAAGGTTCTAGCAACACACAGCAGGCTGACTCGACTTTACCACAGCAAACCTAAAGATTTCTAGCAAACAACAAGCATGATGGCTCCACTTAGATTGTTTCTAGACCAGCTTCTAATCCTTCGAAAGGGAATTCGTTACAATTTGAGCAAACCCCTCTGGAATCAATCCGAGTTTAAGCAAGTTGAATCGAGGCGAGGGAAGCTCAGTGGAGCTTTGATACCCAAAACCTCACCGATCCAATGCGGCGCAGTCACGCATTCAACTCGCAGAAACCGTCAAGAACTTCGAGGTGTGCTTAAAAGAGTAACCAATATTTTTCGAATGATTGTCCTGTTAAGCTCGATACCCTATAGGTCTCTTTCTAGTCCAAATTTTAGGCTTAGGTTCGCTTTAGGTTTCGTTTTCCTAAGGCGGGCAAGAAGGGAGCGGTGATGAAATCCGAACCCTTATCTTATATGGTCCAGTCCTTGCCCTTTACTAGGAATTTAAAAACAGTCCATATTCAAGTCCTCAGCATATATTCACCTTAAGGAGTCCAGTAACCCGCTTGCAGGAGATTCGCGGGTGTTTAGAATTTTACCTCCCGTACCAGACGGGCGAAGAACCGCTGAAGTCGACTCGGGCCACGACTCCTATGCGTGTGCGAACCCGAGGGGCCGAGACGATATTGTAATCGTCGTCCTTCCCTGCAACAGTTTTATTTAAGGGTACCCTTCCGTAGGGTTTAAAAATAAAAATAAAAATGTCCCAAAATTAATGTCCAAAGTCCATAAAAAAAATACAAAAGAAAAAAAGTCTAAAAAAAAATTACAAAAAAAAAAGTCTCTCTTTTTTTTTTCTCTTTTAAAAAATAAAGAAAATCTTCTTCTTTTCGCTTCTTTAGCTTTGGTTTTCACTCCCAAACTTTAAGTAAATCACCACAAGCTTTGGCAAATTTATCTCTCGCTCCAACTTCAAAAATCTGCAAGGAAACAAAAAAAAACCAAAAACGTAAAGAAGAACAAGAATAATAATAAAAAAAAAATCTAAAAAAAAAATGCTACCTAAACATAAATCCCCGGAAATCCGCGTCGGCGGCGCCAAAAATTTGATGGTTTTTCAAATAGTGATTGTAGTTGTAGTGGTAAAAGGGGTTCTTTTCGAACTTGTGAAGGTAACTTTTTTTTTTAATAAAAATAAAGCAAATTAATTTTCAAAGAGTGATGTCAAGATTTAAAATGGACTAAGGCTCCGGATTCACTATTACTTCAAGTTGATTGGTTACAAAAATATTTCATAATTATTATCTAGCTCTTTTTCCATTAAATCACTTCTTAATCTATAAGGTGTCCAAATATTAAATTGTAATCCTTAAGCATGATTTATCAAAGAATTAATTCTAAGCATAAAACATCAAACTGATTCACAACTAATTAAGAAAACCATTTTTATCTCTTTTTTTATTGATCCAAGTGAATTAAATAAAATAAATAATTAAGAATTTATAAAAAGAATTTACCAATCAAACATGAGTGAATAGATCCTCCATTGCCTCAATCACCAAGAATTTAGCTGCTCATCATGTTGGAAAACCTCTCAAAATATTTCATTGATGCTCAAAAGTGTTTTACAATGAAGAGAAAGACAAGCAAATGATGTAAAACAGAATTTTGCGACCCACAGAAGGCGTCCAGAATCAACGACAAATCTGAAGTGCTGTTGTCGTGGAAGAACTACGACCCACAAATGACAGTCGATGTCACTGTTGATAAACGACGGCCTTGGAGAGTCTGTTCTTCACGTTCTTCCTCCTCGCAGCAGCAGCAGCAACAATCAATGGTATCTTCCTTGTTTCGGCTCTGAACTCTCTCCTCTTTCTCTCTGAACTTTTCTTTGATGTAAACCAACACTTATATAGCCCAACAGATCCATAAATCTCGACTAAATCCGAGAGTATTTCTCTTTTTTTCTTCTCGAGCAGTTGAGAGAATAATCTCTTTTCTGTTGCTTTGTACGCGTCCTATGGCCAGTTATTACGCTCCAAAATTCTCTTAAGACTTGAACAAGACTAGGTACATCTTTATCCAGCGTAAAACTCTCCCAAAATTCTTCACAAAATCTTTGAAAATAAACCGAAAGAGTACGTATCCTGTTGAACTTTGATTCACTTCTCCCGGCCATTCTAGCCCAATTAAGCCCATTAAATCATCCATACTAGAATTGTATATACATATCACGTCCATCCCATGAGAATCAGTGATTGAATCTCATTAAAACTCGTCCGAAAATCCAACCCTAAATCTGTCTGGTGAAAGAAAATTTTCCCGCCAAAATTTTCTTTTGAATTTGAGAAGTTGACCTCCCCTTATCTGTGTCTGGTCTCCCTTTAGCAGATGCCTGGAAATGGGTCACCCCTTATCCAAAATCAAGGGTCCGTATAGCAAGTGTCCTCTGGGGCATTTTCCGCACTTTTTTCGGGGTTCCTCCGGGGTATTTCTGGGGTACTTCCGGTACACTTCTGGGGCGCTTCCGGTACTCTATCAACGGAGGTCCAAACGCCGCATTTTCAGCCAATTTCGCCGCAAAACTTTATTCTTCTAAAAACACCTACAAATAAATAAAATATCCAAATAAGTACAATATCGAGCACTAACAATATATATAATTCAGATAAATTAGACACATAAATGCGTCTATCAGTGCTTCAGTCCTGAGAATTTTGATATTTTCTGGTGCACGTTTGAGCAACATTTGGAGAAAATATGAAAAATCCATGGTTTTGCTGAAACTGGGAAAAATACATGAGATGATGAAAATAATAAATGAACAAGGAATCACAAGGTGTGGGACCGGCCACGGCTAGGGCATGGCCGCCGGATGACACGGGGTCCCACATGCTTTTCCCAGTTTTATGTGATTTTATGTATTTTTCTCTGATTTAAGGGAAATTCCATGAAACTGAAGAGTTTGGCGAAATTAAGGAACTTCCATGAGATGAGAGACATAAATTAAAATATAAAATAGGGAATGGGAGTGTGGGACCTGCAATGGCCGTGGCATGTCCGGCCGACCAATGGGCGCGGGTCCCAAGGCACTCTTCCCAATTTTATGTAATTTTGATGATTTTAGATAATTTTCATAAAATCAAAGGGATTTGTTGAAAACCAAGATATTTTGTTGAAATCAGGGAGTTTACATGAAATCAGGAAACAAAACACCAAATAATAATAAAATAATGGGCGTGTGGGACCGGCTAGGGCATTGGCCGGCCGGCTAGAGCCCGATCCCATAAGTTTTCCATGATTTTTAGAGAAAATACATGAAATTAGGTAATTTTAGGGAAAATTCATAAAATCAAGGAATTTTCATAATTTGAGAAGGAATAATAAAATAATGGGACATGAGGTGTGGGACCGGCCACGTCCAAGGCATGACCGGCCGGCCGGAGGTCCCGCGACACCTTTCCCTAATTTTATTATTTTTGATAAAATCATGTGATTTAGATAAAAATACATGAAATTAGGTAATTTTCATGATTTTAGGGAAAATTCATAAAATCAAGGAATTTTCATAATTTGAGAAGAAAAAATAAAATAATGGGACGTGAGGTATGGGACCGGCCACGGCCAAGACATGGCCGGCTGGTGCTCGGTCCCGCGACACCTTTCCCTAATTTTATTATTTTTGATAAAATCATGTGATTTAGATAATTTCTTTGAAATAAAGGAAATTTGCTCGAACAAGAGGATTTTCATGAGATCGTGAAAATAGTAAAAATATGATAAAATATAAAATTAGGCGCGGGACTAGTCACGGCATGACTGGCCGGCTGGTGACCCTAGTCCTTGGCGCTTTTTCTTAATATTTTATTATTATTATTTTCCCTTCCTATTTTGCATAGGTTCCTCGTTCGTTCGTATTTTCGAAATGCTCGTTCGTGCATTCAAAATGCTGGTCTGTGCATTATCTGCTAATTACACTTGCACCATTTTTGTCGGGGTTTATTCGATGCTCAGATTCCTATTTCGTTGAATATTTATTACTAACCTGTGGAATTCTGCTGGGAAGAACCACAGACTGAAGTAACGAAATATAACAAGGAATCGTAGAGTATTGCTGGATATTCAGGCGATTAATTGACGACTCGTGGAATATTGCTGGATATTCAGACGATGGCTCGTAAAATATTGCTGGATATTCAGACGATTTAAGATAATTAATTGCTGGCTCTATACTAGAGGGCTTCCTGTCTAGGAGCATTAATTATCTGAAGGTTGAGAAATATGAACTTGCTGGAGTGTCATATTCCTCTTGCATAGTCGGGGAAAACCTGGTTACATCCCGAAGACGTTGTCGCTCTATACTAGCAGACATGTTGTCTAGGAGCCGCCCAATCTTTCGATTCTATACAGTATGAGATGTGTCGTGGCCTCAGTTGAGAGACTACACATCTTCATATTCCCTTAGAGACTTTCTCCATCAGAGGTGGCATGAGCTTTCATGCATAGAGACATGAGTCTCGATACTCATACGATTGTCGGATCCGGAGTAATTACTGGAATTGCTCAGTATTCATGATGTGTGCCATGGCCTCAGCTGAGAGACTACACATCTACATGTACTCTGTGAGACGGCCTTCTCAGTCAGAGATTTTATGGCATGAGATTTCATGCTTTGATGAGAGACATGAGCCTCAATTCTCATCCGGTTGCCGAATCTGGAGTACAGTTGTACAATTCTATGCTTTGTCGAAAATCCAACATCTACATTAAGTCCCCTTCTTAGTGAGGAACAGTCATGTTCCTCGGTCAGCATTTAATGGTGATTTTCCAAGTACAGACAAAAATAAGTAATTGAACTTGGTCATAAGATAAGATATTATCGGATTTCGACTGAATGAGCAAGACATAGTTTGAGCGAAAACCTATGTGGCATAATAGAACATCATCCAGTGAATATAAATTGATGTAGAACCGCTGATTCGATGGTGGAACCTTGGTATGTTTAGGATTCACGGGTCGGGCCCAAAAGGAAATCCTTATGGAATTAGGTTTAGGAAATAAAATTAGGTATAAAAGGGAATTAATCCTCTCTCTTTTTCTCTCACGTCTACCACCTCCTTCATCTCCCTCACGTCCTTGCATCAGGAGCAGCAGGAGATTTTCTTCCGGAGTTGCCGCCGTCGTCCGATCACCGTCCGGCAAGTTTCCGGCCGGCGCCGTCAGGTGAATCGATTTTTTTTATTCAGAGTTTGCTGATTTCATGAGCTTTTCATGCTTTCACCATGTCAAAATTCTATACATGGCCTCAGTTGAGAGACTACACATCTTCATCTTCCCTGAGAGACTTTCTCCATCAGATGTGGCATGAGCTTTCATGCATAGAGACATGAGTCTCGATACTCATCCGATTTCCGGATCCGGAGTAATTACTGGAATTGCTCAGTATTCATGAGATGTGTCGTGGCCTCAGCTGAGAGACTACACATCTATATGTACTCTGAGAGACGGCCTTCTCAGTCAGAGATTTTATGGCATGAGCTTTCATGCTTTGATTAGAGACATGATCCTCAATACTCATCCGGTTGACGAATCTGGAGTACAGTTTTACAATTCTACCCTTTGTCGAAAATCCACCATCTACAAAGTTGTGTCAATCCTTATGTTGATGGTGGTTTTTAACTTAGTGCGAAAACTGTAAAAGTCATGTCTACATTTCGTAAGGAATTTAAAGAATATATAAAACTCTGCAGAGTGCATGTGCCTCTCTTCTTGTATGTATGTGGCTATATTTATGAGCTTCACCCGGATGAATTCAGAAAATATACACACACACATATATATATAAAGTGTATTCACTGAGTAATTCAGTATCACATGTATACACAAAATTATCATAACAATATTGGTGCATGTTGCAACAATCCCAGGTGTTATATAGTTTTATTATGAAAACTCAAGCTCCTAGATGAATTGCTCACTACTGTGGAGCCTAATGAGTATTTATTTAATGTTGTGTTCCTTAGATGAACTATTAATACTGACCTGACATCCATGTTCATTCTTAGCTGAGTAACATGGATTCACTGAAGTGTATAATTAAGTTATGCATAAGGATACATGATCAAGAGCATCACATATGTTCCAGCAGGACCAGGTAGTCACTATGCTACTTGCAAGAATAACAAATTTAACGATTTTGTGTTAACACACAAAATTTGCTTAATTTATTTAATTTTATATCAATATACAGAATTTACTTATTTGACCTAATTTTGTGTCAACACACAAAATTTAATAACTTTGTTCTAAAATTGGCACAACCTTGATATCTCGGTTCCTATTGGTCGAGACTTAGACTAGCCAAGGAATCAACCCATCCCTTGTCAGGTTAGTGCGAAACGCTAATTAGGGTTGAAATTGACGAAATTATGAATTAGGTTTAAACCGTGACTGCAATAGTCATTCACGAAAGGGGTACGGTCGTGCTACTTGGCCGACCAATTTGATAGGATTCAAGCCTCATGTGATCGACCAATCAGGTCTCACAATAGCTACCTATCATCCCTTTTCCTAATCGACCAATCAGATTGCTTATAGCCTACCTGCTCCGCTCTCAGTGGTTGGCCAATATAACTAGTCTAGATCCTATCACGACCGATCAATAGGGTTCCATGGTGACTACCTACCGCCCCTCTACTATTCTGGCCAATCAGAACGCTCGTAGCTGACCTGACAACTTGGTTGGACGACATCCAAAAAGGTCACCCAAGGTTCGGCGAACAGCTGGGAGGAATTGGTAAAGAATTTAAGTATGAGTTATATACCAAAATTTTATAACATACTAAAAAATCACATCAATCAGATGGACAAGCTAAAATATACAGCTTAAAGAAGAAGCTAGGTCATGGCTGAAAACTGACAAAAGTTTTT
Organism: Papaver somniferum; assembly: GCF_003573695.1. Taxonomy (NCBI): domain Eukaryota; kingdom Viridiplantae; phylum Streptophyta; class Magnoliopsida; order Ranunculales; family Papaveraceae; genus Papaver; species Papaver somniferum. The sequence goes on from NC_039364.1 coordinate 90,349,922, forward strand.
ACTGTCGGGCTGTTTTTACCTCCTAGACGAGCTCAAAACCTAAAATTTCCAGTGTGGAAAGATAGGAAATTCTGTTTTGATAAAAGGTGGGGTCGACCATAAAACTTGAGTTCATATGAATATTCTACAGCAGTTTTAGTGAAGGGTCTCACATCTGAATTTTCTGACTACGAAATTTCACGAATTTCTTCATGTATTAACATAAATTTCCATTCACTCTTTCATTCAAGAGGCGGGTTAATGTGATTATGATACCTTATGTCCTGCTACATATGCGTGACTACTTCCATACTCATATATCTTTTTTACACTCTTTCATGACCACCCATCACCTCTCGTTGATATCATGAAAAACAGTGCTTTCCTTGCCACTCATGACCCACCTGTAGCCTAGCTTGGGCGTGATTGGTCGAAATATTTATTTACATGTAGGTCTTACATACATGACCAACAACACATGTTTAGTTGCTGAGATGACTATATGTTCTCTCATCCACTCCTCATGACCACTTTTTCACATGTCATGGTGTTGGACTTGCTCAACAACTACCACGTTCCACATCCTTGGTTCATGCAAGTTGTGACATGACGAACATCACAACCTGTCAACTTCATCAGTCAGGTGAAAGGAAGTCATGCAGGTAAACCTTGGTCATGCAAGTTAACCTAGTCATTCGGGTCACATTTATAACTAAGTAGTATTTGCTACCAATACACTCGAGATATCAACAATGTCAAAAATAGGGGATTTTCATCAGGGTATTGGTCTGGCGGTCTACAAGAATGCGTATGAGAAAGTGTTAGGAAGAGTAGACAGTTGATGAGTAGATGATTAGTGAGTGCACAACCGTGCAGTCCTCCCTTGAAAATAGGGACACATTTTCATCACTTTCACACGATCTCCACTTCTCCATTACTTCACAACCTCCACTTCCTATGAGATCAGGGTGTTCGACTATGACTTGATATAAATATATTTTGAATCTATTCAATCAAGAATGAACACAAGTATCCAGAAAACACCGAGAACATGCGGCTTACCATTTTACAAGCAAGTTCTATGCTTTCCTCCCTAAGATCAAACCTTCTCCTTCTTTGTGACCGATGCAAGACTGGAACGACCATTTCTTGGTTTAGGCCAAAATTGTACAAAATAATCTCTCGAGTCTAAAGTAATCATGTGCAATACATTTTTTTGGGGTTCAGACTTGTTTCTCATCAACCTACCCCATTTTACCGTTTTCAGCAGAATCAGTTTTTACCCTACTACATCTTGATCTAATTTGAGTGACCTTATATTAGAGGAGAAGGATCTCAAGAATAATAAAACTAGATGCAATTAAGGTTCAACCTCCTTTAGTCAATCAAATCGATAATCGAAAACTAAAATAACAATAGGATTATAATTTCCCATTAACGGTACTATCTAGACGCTTCTTGATCCCATAAAAGACTTTAAACTAGCGGACATAAGAGATTTCCCCAAATTAGGTTACTCTCCTCTCCAAGATTTTATTACAAGTAATATTATTAGTCGGCTACCATAGTGACTACAAAATGAAGTGCCTATGTCAGGATAATTTTATAAGAAGAACAATTTTACTATTTATAGACCAAGGTAGATAATTTACGGAACCAAAAATATCAAAAGATATGCAATAAACACTAGTTTTCGGTTTTGTCTAATTCCAGCTAATATCCAACTAAAAAACCGAAATCCCTCATGGATGACAACTCGATATTAGCTTGCATACAAGTATACTTTACTAATATATCTTCCAAAGATATGTTTTACTTACCGGGAAAATAGAACATATAAATTCGGTTAGAACATATAATTAAAAGATCTTAAAAATTTCGGTTTAGGATCTCACCTTGAGTATCAAGGAATGTCTTTGAACAATAAAAGATAAGATTTTAAAAGTCCAAGTGTGGGGGAATTTGATAGGTGTAGAATACACCCTATTTATTATCTATTATTTATGCTTTCTTTGTTATTTTTCTTGTGAATTATGTATTTTACGCGTGTTTTTGAGTTATTAACTACTCTGGAGTCGCATGGAGGAAAAGTAGAAGAAATCACCCAATTTGAGAAAGAAGGGAACAATCGTCATTTTAGAGGGAACATTATATGGAGCCCAGTCGAGGTTAAGGGGTAACTTTATTTGGAGGAGTACCAAACACATGATAGCTGAGGTTAAGGGGGTTGCCATCTGGGTGGACCTTATCTAAACAGGTGGGTTGTCTGAATCCATCACCCAAATGATAACTAACCCTAAACGTCGTATCTTCCCAAATCATTAGCACCTGAATTTAAGAAAAATAGAGAGAAGAAAACGGCAGCTCATCTGCTGATCCGATTCGAGAGGAAAGTGTAAGAACGAAGAAGATGGTGACGGTAATGAAGAATTTAGATCGAGAAGGAACTGAGGCTGCTGTAAATCCGAGAAGGGGATCTGAGATTGATGTGGAGAGATAAAATTGAGAGTTGCAGTGAATGAATGGAGTTAGGGTTTGCTTCTTCTGGTAAATCAGATGAAGAAATTATGAATTGACAGGGTTTCTGAAGACAGAGATGATGAAATCGATAGAAAAGAAATTGGGGGTTTGCTTCTGAATCTAAGATAGAGATGGAGGGTTTGTTGTTGATCAATTAAACAGAGAAGAAGAGATTGAGTCTGGGTTTGCGCTGAAATTGAATATGGTCTGAGATGGGTTCGATCTGTGAATACGAGAGCTTCTATTGAATTGAAGATGGGTAAACTCATTTCGAGTTTTTATTGAATGAAGAGAAATATTAATAGCAGAGATGGTGATGACGCTGCTGAGTTCAGAGATGAATGCTGAGAAGGAATGAGATTGTATGTGCTGCTATGGGGTTCAAGATGCAGTTCCTGCTGGTGTTGTTGCAGTTTGAATACAAGATTGAACTAAAGAAATAAATGGTTCCAGTTTATAGTAGCAGGAACTAAGCAAGAAAGAAGATCAGATGGAGTTTGAGTTTGTAATGAATAATTGAGCCGTTACAATGGTAGAGTTTATGCTGTAAGAGCAGGCAATTGGGAGATGAAGATGATATTGCAGCTGAGAGTTACAGGGAATTATGGAATGGTTTGTGAACTGCTAAGCTAGATGTATGATAGGATTTATTAACAGGTGAAGAAAGAAATGCCTGAACTTGGCCTGAGAAAGTCCTGTAAATAGACAAAACTCGGCCGCGTTCCGATTCAGGCGAGTCAACTCGGTGATCCAGGTGAGTCGACAAGATAATGACGCCGTCAGTCGGACTGTTAAAGAGGACGGTGACCCAGAAAGACTGTTAGTTTGACTCAGACTGCCAGCAACAGATTTGAGGTGACCGGCGGTGACTTTTCTGGCCGAATTCCGGTGATCCCGAGAAATTTTTAGGCGGCCAAAAATATAGAAATTTGTGAAGAATTCTCTAGACTCATCTAGACTCATGGGTTTGAAGAATTGGACTTGAATTTGGAAAGTGAAGATGGAAGATTTGAGAAAGACAAGGACTTGGAAAGAAGACTTACAAAGGGAAAGGGATTCTATTCCTAAGAGGATTGCAAGGAAATTGAAGCCTATAAATAGAGAAGTTCTCTACTTTTCTCTAGATACTTTTGCACACCTCTACACACACAACACTTCTCTTTTCTTTATTCTTTGTGTGAACTCCTTAGCATGAGTATCTAATTTTCTATTGATTGAGGATGAATTCCCAGTTCTTAACATATGATTTGAGTTTTTGTTTCAATTTTACTTTGAAGTTTTCACATGATTATCGTTTGTTTTTACTAATAGGAATGTTTATACATTCATGGTTGATTGATAGATTGTTTAGAGTGCACGCTAAATTTATTTGTTAATTTGACCTAAAGCTAGTAGAAGTTAGGGAATACGTAATCGTTTTCGACACTTTACACAAGTAGAAAACACGAGACCTTGCAGAGGGATTCTGTGGAGCAATTGTGTGTGAAAAAAAACGCTAGAAAGTGGAGCAAGCGAACCGAGTTTAACTACTAGTACTAAACCTAAATTCATAAATCTTAATGCGTTCGGGGAATTACATCTTGTAAGGGAACCTCAAGGTGGTTCTTTTGAATAGAATCTGATATCTAAGCGGACTTGTTACTCAGTGAAACGAGGAATTTTGGGGTTAGCTAAGCGAACCTGCTATCCCACGGTTGGTGATGATCTATGACTAATAACATGTGGATGAAAAACATAACTTGATTCATTGTTTTGCAACGAAGAAGGATTCCTTGATCTAACTTCTCTTATTGATTTCGATCTAAACTTTTAATCGCTTTGTTTATTTGTTTTGCTTTATAAATTCTAAAATCGAAACCCCCCCCCCCCCTTTGTGACATTATAAGACAACTAAAACCTCTTGCTCCTGGTGGGAACGAACTTGACTACCCTATATTACTTGTGAATTAGGTGGAAAAATATTAATTAATTTGTTGTGGTTACGACACGCATCAAAGACTCACGGGACCGGGCCACTAGCCGGCCGACCATGCCCTAGCCATGGCCGGTCCCACACACCCCTTATTTTATTATTATTATTAAAACCGTTGTTTCCTTCATCTCATGGAAACTCCTTCACTTCAAGGAAACTCCTTAGTTTCAACAAACTACTTAATCATCATCCCATGTAGCTGGTCCCTCCTTCACTCCGTGGTTGATTTTCAATAAATCATCAATTAACCAGCAATTGATCAAAATTAGGGTTTCGAATCCAAAGCTTTGAGCAGATTCAAACACTAATAATTTTACGTTGATCCCGTGATCAACATTTTAATTATCATACTCGGTTCAGTTGCTAGTATTTTAAATTAATATTTTATTTGGTTCTGTTACCAATAATTCATTAAACGAGCAACATTTGCTCAAATGAGCAATATTTGCTCAGACTAAGGAATATTGGTTCAATTATCAATATTCAAAAATTCATCAAATGAGCATTATTTGTTCACCTTAATTATCAACATTTATTCGACAATTATACCTCTGTCTCAACAGACACATTCAATTCATGAGCCCCAGAACATTTGTTCAACTCAGCAATACAAAGACTCATCGTCTCATCAAGTCAGCAACTGACTAACTAAAATCACGAGACATCAATCGCGTCACATGGGGGATATCAACTAGGGTTTTGTTCTGGAGGTCTATAGCACGTGTTCATACACGATGAGAATGTGAGCAAGTCGTGCAAGCAGTTAGAGGAGTTAGCAAAGTAGTGGGTAGAAAATCAACCAAGTCTCCGCACGATGAGCAACTGGTTTTAACACGATTTCCACTTCCCCACTCTTTGACTCCAGCAACTTTCACACTTCATGGGATCAAGGTGTTTAAAATTCTTGCAATATAAATAAGTCTCTGAATCATGATTGAAACTACAAACACTCTTTTGTCGAACAGACAACAAAAGAACAAAACTCATCGTCTGAACAATTACTCTCAACAGAGCAAATTCAATCAATTAGAACTTATCTTATTTCTTCACGCAGAATACACAACACACCTACAATTTCGATCACCATTGATCTCACACATTTCTCAGCTTCCCTCCTACAGATCGACCCATCCTCTCTTGTGACCGAATTGACTCTGGAACGACCATTGCGTTGGTTTAGGCCAGAGTCCTACAGATTGATCTCTCGAATTCAAAGCACTCCCTTTTTGCAGTGCATCTGTGTGAGGTTAGACAGTTCGCTCGGTTCAAGGAATTTCCTCTGCACGATCGTCTCCTCAATTCCTTAAAAACCAGCAACTCTTTTTGCCCCATCTACAGATTAGCGACCACAGTGGGAGATCATTCTCTCGGTTGCAATCTCACATTTTTGCAAGATGGCTGGTCTTAGGTCTGGGTTAGTTGCAAATGCAAACGACGCTAGCACTAGCAACAATAACAATGATAGTATTCCAGAAACCATTCCTGCTTCCAACAATGGTGATGATACTACTCCTCCTCAAACCAACACTGGAAATCATCTCTTCGGCCGGCATCCTGAGGAAGTCAGAGAAAATCCGCCTACCATAGGTCTTCTCATTAAGGTGCAAGAGACTCTTGCCAAGAATCAGATTGACATGGCTGCCACTCAGAAGGAGTTATGCAATTATCTCAAGACTCTTACAAACAAGATGTTTGAGAAAACTCAGGAGTAAGGAAAAGCTAAAGAAACATCTTCAGATGCTGATCCTGAAGTCACTCCAATCCATGTAGTAAGTGATGAAGAAGTTCATAAGGCTACAGACATCCTACTAGCGAAAGAACCGTCCGGTTTCATCACTCCTGAAGATCTGGAGCGCCTCCTGGAGGATTGTGGAAAAGATAAGACGTCCTATGTCCACTGCCACCAACCTCCATACCCTGCTGCTACACAAAGGATTCCTCTGCCGAAAGGTTATACCTCTCCAATGTTCACACTTTATGATGGAACTGGCAATGCTCGAGAACACGTTTCTCGATTTTTGGAGGCATTGGGAGAACATGAGCACAACCATGTCGTCCGTCTGAAGGAATTTTCAAAATATCCGAAAGGCAGGGCATATACCTGGTACAACAACATCGCACCAGGAAGTATCACTAGTTGGGGAGAAATGATTAATGCTTTATACAGAAAATATCTCTTCGTTTCAGAGAAAATCACCCTCTCTGATCTTGGAAGGATGTTTCAAAGGAGCAATGAACGTCCTAATGATATGTGAAAAGGTTCAGAGTTCAAGCCTTGGACTGTCACGATCCAAATGTCACATAACAGCAACTCGTGGATTTGTGCATCAATGGAATGATCCCGGTCTACAGAGCTTTACTGGAAAATCTTCGGTTCCAGACCTTTTCAGAACTTCATGAAGTGGCTAAGAGATCAGCAACTACCGCACCTGCTTAACTGGAGAGGACTAAAGCTACAAAGGCCGAAGAACCACGAGAAACTCGAAGTAGCAGGCGTTTAATGAACAAACAGTACAACCTCCAATCTTCCACAAACGTTGTTGCAGAAGGGAGCAAACGAAAAGCTGCGCCACAACGCAAGCATACTTCTCCAGTCCCTTTGAAAGCACAAAGGAAGGATAATGCACGAGCTCCTACCGAACACACAGGAACTGATGAAGAAGCACCTGATTTCCCCTTTCCCATTGAAGAAGTGATTGAACTACTAGATTTCTGGGTTCAAGATGGTGCAATCAAGTTGTCGTATGTCAAGAAAGAACCAACTGAAGAGGCCATGGAAAATCCTCGTTACTGTCGCTTTCACAGGTTCGTCAATCATCTCACAAGTGACTGCAGAACTCTGAAGCGTATATTCAAAGAAAAGGTCGAATCAGGAGAGCTTAACTTGGGGACTGAAGGAGTATACAGGTACCCTCTTCTGGTCAGAACCTTCACTCTCTCTGAACCACCCATCAAGGAACCAGTTCAATCCTTGATCGAGCATGTCTGTGAATTGTTGTATTTATCAAAGGCTCAAAGGAAAGACATGTTTGTTGCATTGAATCACATCGTATCAGGGAAGCATTTATTGATTCAGGAGACACTCTCCGAGCCTTCAACAATAGACAAAGAAATGTACGACTGGGGACTTCTCACCACAGTCCATCTCAAAGGAAATGAGTTCAAACGAGCGTTGATTGATGTTGGCACTGCTGTCAATGTTATCCCTCTGAAAACTCTCAAATCTGCTGGTATCACACGACAAGAAGCCATTCATGACCCGGTCTCAATCGTGGATCATGAAGGGACGACCAGAGATGCTTATGGATACATTACCCTCTGTGGATGGGGCAAAACGATTTGCTGGTTTTTACGAAATTGAGGAGACGAACGTACGGAGGAGACTCCTCAAACCGAGCGAAATGTTCAACCTCACACAGATGCACTGCAAGAAGGGAGTGCTTTGAATTCGAGAGATCAATCTGTAGTACTCCGGCCTAAACCAAGACAATGGTCGTTCCAGAGTAAATTTGGTCACAAGAGAGGATGGGTCGATCTGTAGGAGGGAAGCTGAGAAATTTGTGGAATCAATGGTAATCAAAGATTGTATGTGTGTTGTGTATTCTGAATAAGATAAGTTCTGAATGATTGAATTTGCTCAATTGAAAGTAGTTGCTCAATTGTTGAGTTGTTAATCTCGTGTTGTCTGTGAGACGTGAGATTCTTGTATATTCAATCATGATTTCAGAGACTTATTTATATTGCTGGAATTGTAGAAACCATGATCCCATGAAGTGTGACAGTTGATGAAATCAAAGAGTGGGGAAACGGAAATCGTGTTTGAAACCAGTTGCTCATCGTGCGGAGACTTGGTCGATTTTCCATCCACTACTTTGTTAACTCCTTCAACTGATTGCACGACTTGCTCACACTCCATCGTGTGTATGAACACACGTGCCGTAGACCGCCAGACCAAAACCTTAGTTAATATCCCCCATGTGACACGATTGACGTCTCGTGGTTAATTAGTCAGTTGTTGACTTCATGACTTTATGGGACGATGAGTCCATGTATTTGTTGAGTTTAATATGATTTTGCAAAATGTTCTGAAACTCCTGAATTGAACGTGTCTGTTGAGACAGAGGTATAATTCTCACATTGATAGTTGAGGCGAGCAAGTATTGCTCATTCGATGAATTGTTGAATATTGATAGTTGAACCAATATTCCTTGATTTGAGCAAATATTGCTTATATGAGAAAGTGTTGCTCGTCTGATGAATTATTGGTAGCGTGACCAAAATAAAACATTAATTAGAATATTGGTAATTGAGCCGAGCATAATTAATAAGAATACTGATCATGAGATCGTCGTATAGTTATTAGTGTTCGAATCTGGAATTATGATCCTTAGACTCAGAAACCCTAATTTGATCAATTGATGACCAATTGATGGTTTATTTGAGAATTAACCATGGAATGAAGGAGGACCGGCTACATGAAAACGTGGGTCGATTATGTAGCGTCCATATGCTCGTGTGAGCAAAATACCAAGATCTCTTGAAGAGTTGGTGACTTGTTGATGAAAGAATGATTAAATGCTGGTTTAATCATTTATTCGAAAAATGCTCGTATGAGCCTTAGGTGATAAAACCTAATTAATTATGAAGAGGTGAGGGACCGACCAAGGGGTAATGAAACTGACCCTGGGTGGTCACGGGATCGAATGACGATCACTCCATGAAATTCCAAAATTATTTGGAAGAGTCTTGGACCTAATACGTGCAATTGCACAAATTAGGTCAAATCGTGAAAATACGTGGGACCGGCTTCTTACAAGCCAAAGATCCAACCTTGGTTGGTCAAGGTAACATGCTCACGTCGCCAGGGTGTCCGTGTCTCAGTCCTGAGAATTTTGATATTTTCTGGCGTGATTGATTATGTGAAACTTGGTTTCGGTCCAGGTTGAACTTATGTTCACTTTGAGAATGATGTAGCCATAAGTATTTCCGAGCGCTCCTTCAAGGTCTCTGATTGAGATGGAGCATGAGTATCTTCTTGTCGAGAGATGCATGTGGATCCGATGGTTTTCAGTGGAATGTTGTTGATGGAGGTGTCAGCATCGATCAACGTTCTTCCAAATTCGTTTCTTCTGAGATTGACTGTGGTAAGAAGTCCCTAGTCGTACATATCTTGGTCTGTGGCTGTAGGCTCAAGAAGTATTTTCGGAATGGAATTCTTTACACAATATGGTTCAGTACTGTGAACATGTCTCTCCTTTGTGCCTTCGACAGATAACGCAATTTATGTTCGACCAAGGATTGAACTGCCTCTTTGATAGGTTGTTCATAGAGTGTAAAGGTTCTGACTGGGAGAGGATTCTTGTGTACTCCTTCAGTCCCCAGTTGAAGCTATTGTGGATCAACCTTCTCTTTGAAAATGTGCTTCAAAACTCCGCAGTCGCTTGTGGGATGATTGACGAACTTGTGGAAGCAGCAGTAACGAGGACTTTCCATGTCTTCTTCAGTTGGTTCTTTCTTGACATATGGAAACTTGATTGCACCATCTTGGACCCAGGCATCCAGGATTTCGATCACCTCTTCAATGGAAAAAGGAAAGTCAGGTGCTTCTTGATCAAGAAATCTTGTGCGTTGGTTAGAGGCTTGTGCATCTTGCTTATCCTTCCTTTGTGCTTTTGAAGGAGCTGAGGTATGCTTGCGCAAAGGTTTGGATTTCCGTTTTCTTCCTTCTGCAACAGTGTTTGTGGAAGGATGGAGGTTTTACTGCTTCTTGATCAGACGTCTGCTACCTCGAGTGTCTCGCGGTTCTTCAGCCTTTGTAGCTTTTGTTCTTTCCAGTAAAGAGGGCGTAGGAGTTGCCGATCTCTTTGCTGCTTCATGAAGCTCTGAGAAGTTCTGGAAACGAAGATTTTCCAATAAATCTCTGTAGACTGGGATCATTCCGTTGATACACAAGTCTACCAGTTGTTGCTCCGTGACGTTTGGGTCATGGCAGTTCAGGGCCTGGACTCTGAATCTTTTCACGTAGTCATTGGGATGTTAATTTTTCCTCTGAAACATTCTTCCAAGATCGGAGAGAGTAATTTGCTCTGACACAAAGAAGTACTTTCTGTAGAAGGCATTAATCATTTCTCCCCAATTGTTGATAGTTCCTGGTGCGATGTTGTTGTACCAGGTGTATGCCCTGCCTTTCAAGGATTTTGAAAATTGTTTGAGGCGAACAACATGGTTATGTTCATGTTCACCCAAGGCTTCCAGGAACCGAGAAACATGTTCCTGAGCATTGCCTGTTCCGTCATACAAAGTGAAGGTTGGAGAGGTATAACCTTTTGTAAGAGAAATCCTTTGCGTAGCAGCAGGGTACGGAGGCTGGTGACGATGAACATGTGGGGTTTTGTCTTTTCCACGGTTCTCCAGAAGGCGTTCCAAATCCTCTCGAGTGATGAAGTTTGATAACTCCTTCGCCGATGGATCGTCTGCAGCTTTGCGGACTTCATCATCATCTACTGTATGAATCGGAATTGCCTAAGGATCAGCGTCTGAGGATTTTTCCTTCTCTTTTCCTTTTCATTGGGTCTTCCCTGACATTGTATCAGTGAGATCCTTCAGTTGATTAAATAGCTCCTTCTGTGTTGTACCCATATCGGTTTGATTCTTTGCAAGAGTCTCTTGCATTTTGATGAGATCAACAGTGGTAGGTGGTGGATTTCCTCTGACTTCCTCAGGGTGTCGTCCGAACAAAGGATGACCCTCCGCGTTGACGTGAGGAGGAGTAACATCACCACCGTCAGTGTTACAGGCCGGAATATTTTCCGGGATATCCTCGCTGTCGTTGTTGTTGTTGTTGCTAGTGTTAGCGCCGTTTGCGTTGGAACCTGTGACTAACCCAGACCTATGACCAGCCATATTATGGAGATGTGAGATTGCAAACGAGAGAATGATCTCCCAGTGTGTTCGCCAATCTGTGGATGGGGTAAAACGATTTGTTGGTTTTTACGGAATAGAGGAGACGACCGTACGGAGAAGACTCCTCGAACCGAGCGAAATGTTCAACCTCAGACATATGCACTGCCAGAAGGGAGTGATTTGAATTCGAGAGATCAATCTGTAGTACTCCGGCCTAAACCAAGACAATGGACGTTTCAGAGTAAATTCGGTCACAAGAGAGGATGGGTCGATCTGTAGGAGGGAAGCTGAGAAATATGTGGAATCAATGGTAATCAAAGATTCTATGTGTATTGTGTATTTTGAATAAGATAAGTTCTGAATGATTGAATTTGCTCAATTGAAAGTAGTTTCTCAATTGTTGAGTTGTTAATCTCGTGTTGTCTGTGAGACGTGAGATTCTTGAATATTCAATCATGATTTTAGAGACTTATTTATATTGTTGGAATTGTAGACACCATGATCCCATGAAGTGTGACAGTTGATGGAATCAAAGAGTGGGGAAATGGAAATTGTATTTGAAACCAGTTGCTCATCGTGCGGATACTTGGTCGATTTTCCATCCACTACTTTGTTAACTCCTTCAACTGATTGCACGACTTGCTCACACTCCATCGTGTGTATGAACACACGTGCCGTAGACCGCCAGACCAAAACCCTAGTTAATATCCCCCATGTGACACGATTGACGTCTCGTGGTTAATTAGTCAGTTGTTGACTTCATGACTTTATGGGACGATGAGTCCATGTATTTGCTGAGTTGAATATGATTTTGCAAAATGTTCTGAAACTCCTGAACTGAACGTGTCTGTTGAGACAGAGGTATAATTCTCACGTTGATAGTTGAGGAGAGCAAATATTGCTCATTCGATGAATTGTTGAATATTGATAGTTGAACCAATATTCCTTGATTTGAGCAAATATTGCTTATCTGAGCAAGTGTTGCTCGTCTGATGAATTATTGGTAGCGTGACCAAAATAAAACATTAATTAGAATACTGGTAATTGAACCGAGCATAATTAATAAGAATACTGATCATGAGATCATCGTAAAGTTATTAGTGTTCGAATCTGGAATTATGATCCTTGGACTCAGAAACCCTAATTTGATCAATTGATGACCAATTGATGGTTTATTTAAGAATTAACCATGGAATGAAGGAGGAACGGCTACATGAGACTGTGGGTCGATTATATAGCGTCCATATGCTCGTGTGAGCAAAATACCAAGATCTCTTGAAGAGTTGGTGACTTGTTGATGAAAGAATGATTAAATGCTGGTTTAATCATTTATTCGAAAAATGCTCGTATGAGCCTTAGGTGATAAAACCTAATTAATTATGAAGAGCTGAGGGACCGACCAAGGGGTCATGAAACCGGCCCTGGGTGGTCACGGGATCGAATGACGATCACTCCATGAAATTCCAAAATTATTTGGAAGAGTCTTGGACCTAATACGTGCAATTGCGCAAATTAGGTCAAATCGTGAAAATACGTGGGACCGGCTTCTTACAAGCCAAAGAGACAACCTTGGTCGGTCAAGATAACATGCTCACGTCGCCAGGGTGTCCGTGACTCAGTCCTGAGAATTTTGATTTTTTTCTGGCGTGCGTTTGAGCAACCATTTGAGAAAATATGACAAAATCAGGGTTTTGCTGAAACTGAGGAAATTTCATGAGATGAAGGAAAATAATTATAAAATGAAGGAATATGTGGCGCGGGACCGCTGGAGCCAAGGCATGGCCGGGCGTCTAGTGACCACGGTCCCATGGTGCCTTTTCCTAATTTTATAATATTTTTCATGATTTTATGAAAATATCATGAAATCAAGGAATTTTGTTGAAATTAAGGAGTTTCCTTAAAGTGAGAGTTTCCATGGGATCAAGGAAGCAAATAATATTAAAATAATAAAATAAGGGCGTGTGGGGCCGGCTTGGACATGGCCGGCCGGTTTGGGCCCGTACCCACGAGTTTCCTTAATTTTATGTATTTTATGTGTATTTTTCCATGATTTGAAGGAATTTTCATAATTTGAGAGAAATACCATGAAATCAAGGAATTTCATGGGATCAAGGAAACCTTAAAATAATAATAATAAAATAATATGGCGCGTGGGACTGGCTGAGGCATGGTCGGCAGGCTGGGGCTCGGTTCCACGGGTTTCCCTAATTTTATATTATATTTTCCATGGTTTTGTGAAAATACCATGAGATTAAGGAGTTTTCATGAGTTTAGGGAAATAATAATAAAATAATGAGGAACCATGAGGTGTGGGGCTGGCTGGGATCAAGGCATGGCTTGGCCAATAATCGCGGCCCCATAATATTTTCCCTAATTTTATATTATTTCCTTGGTGTGAAGGAAACACCACGAAATCGAGGAGTTTCCTCAAAACGAAGGATATTTGTTCAAATGAAAGGATTTTCATGAGATCAAGGAAAATAACAGAAAATATGACAAAAATATTAAACTGGCGTGGGATTGACCACGGCACGGCCGACCAGTCGGTGGGACCATGCTCCCAGCGCCTTGGTCAATATTTTAATTATTTATTATTTTCCTTCCTATTTTGTATAGGTTCATCGTTTCGTCGTATTCTGAAATACTCGTTCGTGCGATGATTGTTAGTGCATCATCGTTGAGTACACTTGCACCTTTTGAGCCGGGGCTTACTCAGAGGTAGCTCAGACGCCCGTGCGTCGAATATTTATTACTAACACATGGAATTTTGTTGGGAAGAACCATAGATTGAAGTAACGAAATACTGCGAAAATATTTGAATATTTTCGGGAATTCATTGGATGAATCCAAGAATTTAGGAATAATTAACTTATGGATCTATACTAGCAGAGCAAGATGTCTAGGAGCATTAATTATTCTGACATGAGCTTGCTGGAGCTTCATATCCTTTATATAGTCGGGGAAACTCGTTGTTTGTATCCTGAAGACGTTATCACTCTACACTAGAAGAGCAAGCTGTCTAGGAGACGTCAATCTCGTGATTCTATATAGAAATAATTACTGAAGTGTTCAGTATTCATGAGATATGACGTTGTCCAGCTGAGAGACTACATATCTGCATGTACTCTGAGAGAAAGTATTCTCAGTCAGAGGATTCGATGAGAGACCCGTGTCTCAATACTTGATTGCTGGATCAGGAGTTCGTATAATTATGGGTTTACGATTTTAGCCTTTGTCGAAAATCCACCATCTACACCCTCAAGCTGAAGGTAAGTTATACACAATCCGAGAAGATCCAGGATACGATATGATCTTTGGACGTACGTGGATTCATGCTGGAAAAGTAACTCCAGCACCTTCAATTGCACATTTCCCTGATGAGGAAAGATCTGATTCGGAAGAAGTAGAGGATACTCCACATCCGAAGGAAGTAAAATCCTTGATGGATATGACCTAAAGACCTGAAGAAAATTCACATGCTTTCATCAAAAGGTTCCGCACTCAGGCAAGTCTTATTCCTCCTCATGCATCCATCTTATCAACTTTCAAATATGCTTCCTAGGTCCGAGGGCTTCACTCCACCAACAACTTAGCTATTGCAAAATGCTATGAGTGGATAACCTCACCTCAGCAATATTTTACCAAATGGTTAGAGGCGAAACCTCTCCGAGTCGAACACCTCACTAATACAGTCATTGCTGAAATAATGGCTGAGCAAGACAAGCAGTATCCTAGATACTCACCCCTCCACGAATGTCCATATGTACCGCAAGATTGGAAGGATTCGACAACATGGAATCCCACTTCACGAGGAATTCCGAACCAATAGAAGATATTCAGGGCCCGGACTATCAAGTCTTACAAGTTACAGGAAGGAGATTTAGTTCTCAAAGCAACTAAGCGTAACTTTCACTCTGCAAAGAACTCCAACTGGGAAGGACCTTTTGTGATCTCTAAGTCTGTCGCTGGTGGATACTACAGATTGATCAACATGGATGACAAAGCGAATGTGGAAGTAATACATGAAACATGGCTCAAAGCATTCGACGCCTAAGATATGGGATCTTTGAGGTATTTGGGTTCAAGGCATGAACGCTCAAAATACCCGAATTTGGCATTTAGGATTTTCTTTCACTGTATTTCAATTTCCTCCAAAATGTTTGCAATACATGCATTCAGTAATTTGAGTTCAGCAATTTATCAAAATCCAGTTTACTTAAAGAAAATATCTATCAAATCCAAAGAAAATCCTCAATCATCTACTTATCCAAAACCAATCAAAACCAAAATAAAATAAAATAATAAAACCTCACATCTCTCAGAAGTTCATAAGTTCAAGAGATTATGGAAATAAAATCACCAAAGTAAGATTTCCGCTCCTCCGCATCCTTCAAGACTTGTAAAGCCTCATTTTTCATGTTCAGCTCTTCGGTCAATCTAGCAATCTTGTCTTCCTTCTCCATCACAGCGTCATTGGGAAAGGATATGTTATTCTCACATGAGTCCCTGATAGCATTTATTTTCTTACGAAGCCACTTCACATTGAAGCCAAGTCTCTCAGAATTCTCCAAGTTGAACTCCCAATCAAAGAATACACCTGGAGTAACAATATTTCTAGCTCTGGTGCATATATCATTTATAACACGCAAGAAAACACCTACTTGCATTGTTAAAGAATAAGCACGCTTAGGGTCTCTGTCAAGGATGATGTGACCAAACTTTCTCCATATCTTCTCGTACAAGCATGCATATCCAATAGGAACGTTGAACCCACCAACTAGTTCATGATATGGGAGTGATGCGCCAAATATAGGATAAAAAACAACTCCTGCACTCGGGTATTCATGCACCACTATACGATTCTTAATTATTGGAGCAACTTCGACAACAACTTCTTCTGGGACAGTCTCTTCTGCTCTTGGTTCGGTTTCTTCCATCACTGAAGCAACAACAATCGAAGTCTCGTCTCCTTAACAGCTTTATTAACAACCCTCTCATGGCCTTGAAGTGCAGAGATGGTTGTTTCTTCATCAATAACCCCAGGGTTGCTCGAGTTATCATTATTGGTTTCATTATTCTCAACTTCGGTATTTGGCACCTAATACGAAGATTACATGAGATTAGAGCAATCTAAACATGGAAACCAAAGAGAATCACAAACTCCAGCATGTAAGTGGTCTAACATCATCAAAGTTCATCATTATGCATTCAAGACATGAACAAATAGCGTGAAAGTCATAAAAACACGTTTTACAACAAGCTCATCTGAAGAGATTTTACACTGCCCTGCATAAGATGACGAACTAGGAGCAATTGGTGAATAATATAAGGTTGAGTTATATACCATTCTCTTCGTACGGTAAAAAGATGTGGCCAAAACATTGAACTACATGTTAGCTGAAAAATTTCTGAAAGTCTCCTGGAAGTTTACTGTTTCGTCGATTTCGACCTCTAAACATGCTCAAAACTTAAAAAGATTCTTTGCTAAAGCTTGGAAATTTCCTGGGTATAAGAAAATTGGGGTAGACCGTAAAAATCCAACATCGAACGAAGATTCTACAGCGTTTCTATTAAAAGGCTGAATTCTGGATTTTCTGGTGACGTATTTCGGCAACACTTTTCGTATATTCACATGGATTCTCATTCATTCATTAAAAAATCAACAAGTTTATGAATGAAATACAAGATAAATAATTACTTGGGTGGTTTCTGAAGCGTTCAAAGAACCAGAATTTCCCGTGTCAATATTGAGAGCATCATTGCTTTCATTCGATTTTGAGTTTTGGGAATTTTCTTCATCATCATCCTTCGAAGACGAACGAACATCACCAATACTCTCCACTTCCATGGAAACATCCTCCTGGATACATTCATATCAATTAAGGTTCTATTCACAAAGTGTTATAACTAGAGATGCGGATAAATACTTACATCTTCTTCTTCGACACTCAACTCAGAAACCGCTTGCCCAATGGAAAATTGAAGACTTTCAATACTTGATGGAGCAAAGTTCTGTAACGGAGTAACAAACATTGGTTTTGTGATCCTAATTACACGGATGATAATAAGTCACGGCGAAATAAATATTGACTGCTTACCAAAGAAACCACTGGGGACTTTATGGTGTTAGGAAACATTTTATAATTCTTGCTCCTGCCTTCTCCGCCGTGAATAGTTGCTTCCGTCCGAGAAATCTACATCGATTCGAGGTTCACTATACGACCGTCCTGTGAAAAATTGATGAAATGATCAAAATACAATTACCATGGCCTTATGAAGACTATAAGAAGGATACATACTTGTGAACACCCTGGAGATGTCCTCCGCTTATCACCAAAGAGATATTTCAATCTTGGTCGAGTAGAAATCATCTCAGCAGAGGGAGGATCTTTCACCAAAGGCTGAGCATCCGTCATGAAGTCATATAAGCGATCAAATTGTTGATTCCAAAAGTCTATGTAACCTGGAGTTACATACGTAATTCGTTCAGAACAAGGGAACCAGTAATCACTTCCTTCCACATATGTACGGTCTAAACGGGTCTTGAGTTGTTCAACTGATGGTGTTCTTCTTCGAAGGGTTGGAACACACTGATCCATTCCCATTTATCGAGCTGCTCTGTCAATGTTGTATTCTTCCACTGAAAGGTCTCCATATATAGCTGATATTAAGTGACCAGGAGTGCAACTCAGTATAAAAGATCTTTCGCCATCACTCAGATCCGCAACAGATTTTAAATTAATACTTTCTCTAGCATTGAAAGTTTTCAATTGAGAAATATAAGAAGGAATTGACACCCATGGGCGGAAATTAAACACAGACTCATTGTCTAATACATTGATGAGATGTGCCTTAACTCAGGGCTGTTTTATGGACCAACGCATAATCTTGGCATTATCCTTCTCAGAGAAAATATGACGGGCGTCAGCATTCGGACCTTGTAATATGTATGAATGGGCGCATAATTCTTAAAGTGTTCCCATATCAGAGCTTGGAGAAACATCGTATTGGCATAATATTCAATCTTCATAAAGCTGTTAGAGACACTGGAGTCTATAATCAAGGAGTCTAAGTTAGAATATAAAGAACCCAAGATTAGGCTACTTATCGTAAGTTTCTCACCTTTGGCCATCTTAATGGCAAAGGGAATCACAAACGACTTCAACAAATTTCCACTATCTTCAAATACATCTCTGGACAGCCATAAACACAAGAAAGCAGCAATAGATAACGTACCGTCGACAGGCCTGTCAGGAACATCATCTCTTGGCCACCAGTGCGTTAACCAATGAGCGTAACAACATTTGTTGGATACTTTATTAATTTCCTCCATTTCAGCTGTGAAGATGTTAGAGATCACCCTCTCTTCCGCTGAAAGACTCTTAGGGAGATTTCCCATGATTGGGAGATGTAATAAAGCAACTATATCCTCTAAAGTGATGGCAAACTCTCCCCAACTGCATATCAAAGTATGGGTTTGCATGCACCAGCGAGCAACCAGAGCTACTATACCTCGCACATCGTGAAAGATAAACAAGTCTCTAGATGCTTGAATATCCATTGTTACCTTTGCACTTTCCAGCATGGCTCGAGCATGAGGAAAGCCCAACATATGCCGTGCCCATCCAGAAAACTTTTTCAAAGGTCGTCGAGAAAGCTTAAATTCAATAACCGAAGCAGAAAAGTGTCTTCGCTGAAGACAAAATCAGATGGCCGCCCGAGGAGTTACAAGTTTCTTCTGAGAAACTTCTCTGGGATTTATCAGAAGACGAAATGCTAGAGTCTGGATACGTCTTTCAGGTCTATGATGAACCACGAAGAAAGAATCCTTTGTATTCGGAATATTCTTGATTCCAGGAGCTTCTTCTTCCCTTCTTCATTTTCATCCATACATGTATCATCTCTAGAGACATCATTATCTTGGGAGTCAGACATCCTTGAGAAGTAGCTGTAACATCCACACAATACTCTACTTCAGCATATCGTCCATACAAGATGCAAACTTCGACAAAAATGATGGAATGAAGCATCTACAAAATGGTAATTATTAACTCTTACCTTTTTACGATTCCACTAGCAGTAGTGATTGTGGTACAAGAAGTTAACACTTCAAAAAACTTGTTCGTTTCTTCGAACCTACAAAAATGAGCAAAACTTTGATTTTCAAAAATCGAAACCTGATTTTCATAAAATCATGAACATAATTTTTCCACTGAGTGAACATTCAGCATTGAGTTATGAACAGACTCACACAAAGGCAATATTTCATCATGAATAACTGTCTACTTTTAATGATTATTCAAAAATCAAACTTGGATTTTCAAAGAAAATAATATATATATATATAACGTGAATTACTCACGTAATTTTTAAAAAAAAATTGACGTGAGCAAAACTCACGTAAATACAAAAAAAAATGTCGTGGATATTTCACGGTTTTATCAACAAAAAAAAATCTTTCTCCTTCGTACGATTGTCCGTCTTTGAAACGAGGATTTATTTCGATTTTGTGAAAATTTACACCTTTTAAGATAAAGTTTTGGTTTTGATGAAAGCTCATAAATAAAATTTTATCACCAGACAAAGGTCTATGTATAAAAAAAAATCCCTTTTAAGTAAGGGATTATTACTAGTTTCTTAAACTAATGATCGAACGAACGTACGTTTTTCAAACAAAGGTTTTATACAAAACTCACACTTATATATGCACATGTATGTATATAACTTTAACATGAACAAAGCATGAACAACTCATGAAACAACAAACAAAAAAAAATTCACATGGTCGGTGTCGGCCGGAGACAGCGACGATCGACGGCGTTGAAGCTCCGGCGAAATTTCCTGCTTTCTCCTGTTGCTCGGACGTGAAGGGAAGAAGGAAATGAAGGTGGTGGTCGGACGTGGAAGGGAGAAATAAAAAAAATGAATTAATCCCTTTTATATCAAATTTTATTTCCAAAACCTAATTCCACAAGGATTTCCTTCTTGGGTCCGGACCCGTGAATCCTAAATCGACCAAGGTTCCATCACCAAATCAGCGGTGCTACACCAATTTACGCTCGTTAGATGATGCTCTATCATGCCACTGGGATCTTCGTTCAAGCCATGGTTCGCTCGTACAATCGAAAATCCGGTAACATCTTATCTTACGACTAAGTTCAATTACTTATTTCGTTTATAACTAGAAAATCACCATCCAGTGCTGAGTGAGGAACATGACTGTCCCTCACTAAACAGGGGACTTAATGTAGATGGTGGATTTTCGACAAAGGCTAAAATCGTAAAACCATAATTGTACATACTCCTGATTCAGCAATCAGATGAGTATTGAGGCTCATGTCTCTCATTGGAGCATGAAATCTCATGCCGCAAGAACCTCTGACTGAGAATACTGTCTCTCAGAGCATATGTAGATGTGCAGTCTCTCAACTGAAGCAACGACATATCTCATGAATACCGAGCAATTTGAGTAATTACTTCTATATAAAATCGAACGATTGGACGGCTCCTAGACAGCTTGCCTGCTAGTATGAAGCAATAATGTCTTCAGGATGTAACAATGTTTTCCCTGGCTATATAAAAGAAATATGACGCTTCAACAAGATTATATTGCTCAACTTGAATAATTAATGCTCCTAGACGATCGTGCCAGTATAGAGCCATCAATTAATTATTCCTAAATCGTTAGATTCATTAACTGAATCCCTAGAAAATATTTTACGCTCTTCATAATATTTCATTACTTCAATTCATGGTTCTTCCCAGCAGAATTCCATGGGTTAGTGATAAATATTTAACGTACGGGCATCTGAACCGCTATCGAGTAAGCCCCAGCCGAAATGGTGCAAGTGTACTCAGCAATAATGCACTAACGAGCACCTCAATGCACAAACGAGCATTCAAAAATACGAAGGAACTATGAACCTATGCAAAATAGGAAGAAAAAAAATAATAAAAAAAATATTAGCTAAGGCGCTAGGGGACTGGGCTCACCGGCCGGCCAGTCATGCCGTGGCCAGTCCACGCCTAATTCGTTATTTTATCATATTTTTATTATTTTCCTTGATCTCATGAAAATCCCTTCATTTGAACAAAACTCCTTCGTTTGAGGAAACTCCTTAGTTTCATGGTGTTTCCTTCACACCAAGGAAATAATATAAAATTAGGAAAGGTGTCATGGAACCGGGTCTACTAGTCGGCCGGCTATGCCCTAGTTGTGGCCGGTCCCACACCTCATGATTCCTTATTATTTTATTATTATTTCCTTCATCTTATGAAAACTCCTTAATTTCATGATATTTCCTTCAAATCATGAAAATAATATAAAATTAGGAAAAACTCACGGGACCGGGCCACTAGCCGGCCGACCATGCCCTAGCCGTGGCCGGTCCCACACACCCCTTATTTTATTATTATTATTATTATTATTGTTTCCTTCATCTCATGGAAACTCCTTCACTTCAAGGAAACTCCTTAGTTTCAACAAACTCCTTAATTTCATGATATTTCCTTAAAATCATGAAAATAATATAAAATTAGGAAAAGTGCCATGGAACCGGGCTTATTGGCCGCCCGGCCCTTCATGATTCCTTATTTTTTTATTATTATTTCCTTCATCTTATGAAGTTTCTTCAGTTTGAGCAAAAACCTTGATTTCTTCAAATTTTCTCAAAATGTTGCTCAAACGCGCATCAGAAAATATCAAAATTCTCAGGACTGAGATACAAACACTTTGGTGACATGAGCATATTACCTTGACCGACCAAGGTTAGCTCTTTGGCTTGCAAGAGGCCGGTCACACACATTTTTATCATTTGACCTAATTTGTTCACATTAGGTTCAAACTCTTCCAAACAATTTGGAATTTCATAAAAAGATCGTCAGTCGGCCTCATGACCAACCAGGGCCGGTTTCATGACCCCTTGGTCGGTCCCTCATCTTTTCATAATTAGGTTTTATCACCTAAGGCTCAGACGAACATTATTTTAGTAAATGATTAGACCAGCATTTAATCATCCTTTCACCAACTGGTCTTCATAAGATTTTGGTATTTGCTCACTCGAGCATCTGGGCGTTACATGGTCAACTCATCATCCCATGTAGCTGGTCCCTCCTTCACTCCGTGGTTGATTTTCAATAAATCATCAATTAATCAGCAATTGATCAAAATTAGGGTTTCGAATCCAAAGCTTTGAGCAGATTCAAACACTAATAATTTTACGTTGATCCCGTGATCAACATTTTAATTATCATACTCGGTTCAGTTGCCAGTATTTTAAATTTATATTTTATTTAGTTCTGTTACCAATAATTCATTAAACGAGCAACATTTGCTCAAATGAGCAATATTTGCCCAGACTAAGGAATATTGGTTCAATTATCAATATTCAACAATTCATCAAATGAGCAATATTTGTTCGCCTTAATTATCAACATTTATTCGACAATTATACCTCTGTCTCAACAAACACATTCAATTCATGAGTCCCAGAACATTTGTTCAACTCAGCAATACAAAGACTCATCGTCCCATCAAGTCAGCAACTGACTAACTAAAATCACGAGACATCAATCGTGTCACATGGGGGATATCAAATAGGGTTTTGGTCTGGCGGTCTACAACACGTGTTCATACACGATGAGAATGTGAGCAAGTCTTGCAAGAAGTTAGAGGAGTTAGCAAAGTAGTGGGTAGAAAATCAACCAAGTCTCCGCACGATGAGCAACTGTTTTTAACACGATTTCCACTTCCCCACTCTTTGACTCCAGCAACTGTCACACTTCATGGGATCAAGGTGTTTACAATTCTTGCAATATAAATAAGTCTCTGAATCATGATTGAAACAACGGACACTCTTTCGTCGAACAGACAACAAAAAGAACAAAACTCTCGTCTGAACAATTACTCTCAGTAGAGCAAATTCAATCAATCAGAACTTATCTTATTTCTTCAAGCAGAATACACAACACACCTACAATTTCGATCACCATTGATCTCACATATTTCTCAGCTTCCCTCCTACAGATCGACCCATCCTCTCTTGTGACCGAATTGAATCTGGAACGGCCATTGTCTTGGTTTAGTCCGGAGTCCTACGGATTGATCTCTCGAATTCAAAGCACTCCCTTTTTGCAGTGCATTTGTGTGAAGTTAGACAGTTCGCTCGGTTCAAGGAGTTTCCTCCGCACGGTCGTCTCCTCAATTCCTTAAAAACCAGCAACTTGTTTTATCCCATCTACACTCGTGAATGGTGAACTTATAGTGATTCCATATAAAGTTCTGCATATAAGAAAAAAAACTAATATGATTAAGACGAAGACACTAAAAAAATACGGTTGTTAGGAAAATAAGCAAAACAAAAAATCCACATTAACTTTCAGAGACGGAAATACCTCTAACAATAAGAATAGACATTTCAAAACCCTTACGCCGTCTCCGAAAGTGAATTTTGACTGGGCGTAATATTCTTTTAGAAACTTCAACGGACATATAAATGAACTTGTGATTAAATGTATCTTGGAGTATTAAATGAACCTAACCCATCTATAGAAATGTTGATTATTGGTTTATTACATTTAGTTTTAGTTCTATTATTTGACTAATGAGAGGACACGACATGTGATACAATGTATTCCATGTCATACACTATATTTGTGCAAATTGTAAAACTATTAAACAGTTTCTACGTGATTAGTGGCATAAATTTACATTTCATGCATCATACTTTGTTAGTTCAACCTTATAGAAAAGGCTTTCATCTATTTTATAAAACACCTAAAATGACTGTATACAAATCTATGTCATGATAATATGTTTAATTTCTGATCAGGTGGTGGATTACACTTGTTTAACACTTATCCGGTTCCCACCCAATAATATCAAATCTCATTTAAGCCTAACTTAATCTTAGAACTAAAATCAAAATAACCCTGAAATTTATGGCCGAAGCCTCACTGGCATGAAATATAGTAGACCACATTATAAGTAGGTTTGTGTTAGTAGCCAGATGTGTCCTCTTCACATATTACATCTCTTTAAAATTACAGACACTAAATTCGCACATGTTATGAAACTAAGAAAAACAATGACAATGTGTAGAGAAGAAACAAGTACATTTACCTGATGTTCAATCAATTCAACAAACTCTTTGCAATTTTATTTCTAATTCATATATTATGGCTTAACTCAAACAAATACATCAAAAAAGTTAGCGCATCAAATATGTATAAACGGAAACTTTTTACTGAATGCAAAAATTCAACTATGATACAAAACTTAAAAAGGTTAATAAGCAAAGAAAGAGTATCTAGATAATGTTTGTGGGCTATTATTGAACACAAAATAAAAAACTGAGAGTGTTCAGTAAAAATAAGAACATGTGATGAAAAATTGTACCTGATCTGCATTACTTTTGTTTCAGGCTTTTCTTCCTAAAACCCAACTTCACCGAAAACAAAAAAACGTGTATTTGCTACAAAACTACAAAAGAGTTGTTCAAGTAGAACAAAAATTAATTAGGGTTTATAATCTTAAAAACCCATAATGGAAGCATAATTGAATCAAGAAAAATAAGCATAAAAAAAAAAGTCTACCTGCAAGCTTCCCTGTAGAATGAAACTCAAAAGAAAAACCCTACAAAGAGACGTGATAATGGACATGAAGAACAGAGAGAAAAAAAAAATAGAATTAGGTCTCAATGCTTCTTTCTTTCCTGTTGTGTTGTGTTTATGTTCCCCGACTTTTTTTACTGGTTAAATTTGCTAATTGTGCGAGGAAAAAGAGAAAAAAAAGTGCTCTCGCTTGAGAGCTTGGTTTTTGAAGTAATTCTAAGAGGAGAGAGAAATTTTGGAGCAATTCTAAAGGATGGGTGGCACTTACTTGAAATGGATGACGCTCACCATGCGACGTAGGGGCTCATATGACTGAGGATTTTAAAGGTATTGATTTATAACGGTGTATATCTATGTACACATCTGCAAAAATCCAGAAAATTCAAAATCCATGCTAACATGCAATATATTCATGAGATGAGACAATAGTGTAGAACTATGTACACATCTATAAAAACCATAAAATCCAACATTCATACCCACAAAACATACATACAACTTGAATTGTCTAGCGAAACACCAATAACACTACCCATATTGATTAAACATAACATGGAAACTCATGTGGATTTCAAGCACCGACCCCCGCAAACCTTATGATAGTCTTGGACGCTCTACCATTTTGAGCTTTTGAGTCCCTAAATTTAATACATATAAAACCAACTATGTACATATTAACAGTCAGGTGTACAACTACGTACACATTAACTAATAATCGGTATATGTGCAACTATGTGCATATTAATAATCAGCATGTGTACAACTGTTATTACATAATAATCATCATGTGCACAACTATGTATAAATTAACAAGCATTAACATGCGTACACCTAAAACATGGTTCCGACAATCTTAAAATTAAAAATAAACTTCAAACAAATCATTACATAGCATACTAATGTACAAATATGTAAATCACAAGAACCTAAAAAATTCTAGCATCCATACCCACATGACATGTCATCCATTCATCACAGAACATATTGGTGTACAAGCATATACACCTATACAAAAACCTAACCAAATCTAGTATCCATACCCATATGACAGACCATATATTCATCACAAAGCATTTCAGTGTACACCATGTACACATCTACAGAAAAAAGAAAATTGACATCCATATTCACAAAACAAGCCATGCATTCGTCACAGAGCATATATAATAGTTACAAGTATGTACACATCTATAGAAAATAACATAATAGATCATTTATTCAAACAAAACAACCCAATGCATTCATCACAAAGAATTTCAGTATAAAAAATATGTACAAGTCTACCAAATAGGACCGAATGCTCACCAGGATTCAAAATAACATACACAACCTTTTTAGACATGGTTGATACCCTGCATATTACAAAATATACATCAAAAACATATACTATGTACATTAAAGTGCATGTTCTATATAAAATAAAATATATACTTGTGTACAAATATGTACACCTCTACAGAAACCTATCAAATTCTAGCATCCATACCCACGAGAGAGGCCATCCTTCATTATGGAGCATACTAGTGTGCAACACATGTACACCTCTACAAAAACTTAACAAAATTGCATCCATACCCACATGACAGGCCAAATATTCATCACAGAGCATTTCTGTGTACAAACATGTACACATCTACAGAAAAAAATTACAAAATCTTGCATCCATACCCACAAAACATGTCATCCATTCATCATAGAGCATACTAGTGTACAAGTATGATAACCAATAAAAATAGTTATTCTTAAGATCAATCAACACGCAAATGATAAATCAATAACTAATCAAAAAGATACGATTCACATTTAAATACATCATATAAGTAATTTTTCGAATCAACCTTAAAATCCCCATAAACTGAAACATATACAGTGTACAAGAAAGTTGACGTTTTATATAAACGAAAAATAAACGAAATCAATTACTCTATTGATTAATAACCATGAATAACTTTCAGTTTGTTAATGAAACACACAAATGAAGAAATCGAAATAAAATAATCAAAGTTTAAATCGATTTCATATCAAAAACATAAATCAAAAAAGTTGCATGAAAATCAAAACCTAACAAATAACAAAATCAAAATCAAGAACCGAAATCAAAAGATCGAACAAAGGATGAAACACCAAATCGATTTCATATTAATAAAAAAAAAAGAATCGAACAAACAAACAAAATCGAGAAAAAAATAAATGATCGAAAACTAACATGTGAACAAAATTTGATGAAGAAACAATTTAATCCAAGAAATCGCCTCAAAATCTCTCTCGGTCTCTCCTTTTATCTCTAAATTTCTCATAATTCAAAATTTGAGATCTGAAAATCAAAAAATTTGTTCATATCTCTGAATCTCTCTAAAGGAAAGGTAATTCTGGTACTGAGAAATTTTGAATCGGTACGAGTTTGGGACTAACCCGTTAATTTTTTGGACCAAACTGTTAAGTCGGTTTGTTTTTGGATTAATGAGTACCGTGCTTGGGAGAAGAGACCAGAGCATCAAAGCATTCACCCCCCAACCAACACACACATTAAAAAAAAGTGTTTTAAATAATTATTTCTACTAACACTCCATAATGACGTGAGTAGTTTTCCAAGCCACCTGGTATGGCGAATAAGCTTTTTTGTTTTTGTCGTGATCCAGAGGAACATGCATTAACTTGATAACAAAGCATTTTATGTGCATAACTAATAGTAAAACACCAAGATGACCAATTTTGGGATAAAAAAACTCCAGCCATATTATTACTTATAAATAAAAACTATTTGAAATAAAAATGAGATATATACCCCATTTCTATTTAAAATGTTTAAATTCAGTTTTCATTACTTTTAAAAATGGCAGGCATGCCCTTCTTACCTTGGTTTCTTCTTCTTCTTTCCTTTTTTTTATTTTTTCTTCCACCTCCTTCTCCGCATCACCATCACCAGCAGCAGCAACAGTAGTTCCGCCGCCACCAAACCAGTGAGAAAAGATAGATCTGCATTAATAGCACTTTTGTCTCCTCCGCCAACACCTCCTTATCTTTTTTATTTTACTTTTATGTTCACTAATTAAACCTCCATCACCCATATCCGCACTAACAACATCTATGTATCCTCCACCAATACCACAAACACCTCATTCTCTTTTTACGTCCCGATTTTATATCAATAACACCTCATTCTCCTTATATTTTCTTCCCCACCACTGTATGTCCAGATTCTCCACCAACAACACCTTCTCATTCTCGTTCGATCCTCTAAAAACATCACCAACACCTCTACATCATCATCGTCGCAAATCATCATCCAAAAATATTGATAAATCATCATTGTCAAAACTAAGTTTTGTGTTGGTGAAATATCAGAAAAATGATGAAACCAAATTTGGTTTCATCAAATTTTACAAAAACTAAACAATATTGAAACCAATTTTTGTGTTGGTGAAAACATTAAGTTTTGTTGAAACCACGATTTTTGCCTACTTTTTATCATGAAACCAAAGTTTAATGGTGAAACAACACGTTTATGTTGGATATAAATTTGGTTGCATCTAAATTTTTCCTAGCTTATTCAATTTGGTGTATTTGGTTTCTTCGTTGAAGTTGTGTTGGTGAAATGCAAATTTTATGTTGAAACCAAATTTGGTTTCATCATTTTTCTACCAAATTTTTATTGTTGAAACCAATATTGTTGGTGATATTGGTGGTGGTGGTGCTAGTTGGTGGTAGTGCTGGTTTGTGATGGTGGGTGGTGTTGGGTATTGGTGGTGGCGATGGTACTGTTGGTGGTAGACGTTGGTAGTGATGGTGGTTGGTGGCGGTGCTGGTTGGAGGTGCTCATTGGTGGTGGTGCTAGTGGTAGTTGGTGTTCGTTCTGGTTGCTAGTGGTAGTGATTGGTGGTTCTCGTTGGTGGTGGTTGCTGGTGATACTCGTTGGTGGTGGTGGTTGATGATTGTGTTGCTACTGGTGGTTGTAGCGTTGGATGGGGGTGCTGCTAGTTGGTGGTTGTGTTGTTGCTGGTGGTGGTGGGGTGGAGCTGTTGATTGGTGGTGGTGAAACCAAAGAGAAAGAGTGAAAGAAAGAGAATAATTTTTTTTGATTTCCCTATTTCCCAACCCCATTTTTCCTATTTTCCATCCCTTTTACAAATTTTAGAATCAATTTATATTTCAATTCTGGTTTTTCCTATCTACCACCTATAAAAGTCAAATTGACTTTGACTACGAATTAACCATTTTTATTTGTCTTCTTCGCCAATCTCTCAAGTTAAGAACCCAGATTAGACTCCTATCAGAATTCTTATCAAAGTCATACAAATCCTTATTAAAATTCAAATTCTTAACTTAAATCACTTGTAATATAAACAACCCAACACTAACCAGGGTCATTGTATATCTCGATTAATAATTTAGTTATCGGACGTTCCTTAACTTGATATCTAACCTTTTTTTTTTTCTTTTTGATTAATATGAGATCTTTGAGATACGTTGCATACAGAAACTTTTGAAGCTGGTGTGTAAACATATATAGTAGTACTCAATTGGCCCAATAACAAGAATACGCAGTGGTGGTACTTAATGTTCAACAACCCATCCCAAAAATGCAATTTTACATTGATTGGCTGCCCATTTCCCAAACTCTAATGTAAGCATAACTGACGAGAAAAAGAAGCATTACAGACGGAGAAGAAGAAGTGGAGTCTGTAACAGTTTTTTTTTTTTTATTGAAGGTGGCGGTGGACTGTGGAGGAGGAAAAGAAAAAGTAGTGATGTAGATGGTGGAGGAGTTGTGTGTGTAATTTATGTTTAGTTTTATTATTGGGTGTAAATAAAATGTCAAATAGATAGTATTTAGGATAAATGGAAATCTATATGAGTGGTACATAGGATTATTGGGATGGGAATTAAGGTGGATGGGAAATAGGAAAAGTGGGGATAGGAAATAGGGAAAACCTTTTTCTTTTTAAATTGGATTAAATCAAATGAGGTTTTTGTGGATAATTTATTTTGTTGGAGTTTTTGTATATAGATAATGACACATTTGGGCTTATAACTGAAGGCCCGTGTTATGTTGGGTCGAACGACAACAAAATTGACGTACTACTACCTGTTTCTATGTGGGCATCCCCTTATATAAAATATGGTCGTTTAATAATAGGAGTCTCAAGTCTCACCTCAAAGACTCAATCCCGTATAGGCCATAACCGAGCATCAAAGGTCAAAGGTGAAATCAGTGAGCTGGTACTTTAAAATCAAAAACCCCTAGTTTCAGACACTCTGATCCTTTTTTATTCAACAATGGAGGAATTATTGAAGAACAACATGTTCGCAACACACGCCATTGCTGCTGCAGGATCAGTGACGTTAGGCACTGCTGTCACTCATCCATTTGACACTCTCAAAACAATACTCCAGGTTAGAAAAAATAACCCTGATATTATATATGAACTTAAAATGAACAAATAGATATACTTTTAGTAATTGAGGTTTGGTTTATTGAATTGAATACAGGTTGGTACAGATCCTAGTAAGAAACTGGCGGTTGCTCAAGTTCTGCATAGAGTTCGTTCTTTATCTGGAAATTTAGGTCATTTTTCATCTTTGTCATTTCCCCCTTGGAAACTTCTCACAACCTATTTTTGAAAATTTTAGCGATTGGATTTATACATAGTTTGAATTTGAAGCTGAGAAAGTTCTCACATGATGTGAGATTACCGTAGATAGTACTATAGTATAGGTATTGAGGATGAAAAAAAGACTGTGGATACTCTAAACCAATTTCATTTGATGCTTTCCTTGCCTCAGTTCTAGGGCTGTTTGAGCGTTCACACATTGCCCAGGTCAGATGGTTGAAGCTTGTGTTGAAACTGTGACTTAATGAGAAACATGGTGTTTTGTTTCCTGGTCGCTCTTTTACTTTTTGATTAAGAGAGCATCCCATGACTTGGCTCCTTTCAACCTTGATATGACCAGGAATGAAAGCGAGTGCTAATTGCCAATTACAATAAATGTTAAGAAAGTTGATGGTGTATAGAAATTATTCTTGGGTGTTATGCAAGATTTGGGGACTTTTGAGGTTTTGATGGACTTGATAAAATGGAAGGAACCCGTGAACTTGTAAAAGCACTCACGGAATACAACGTTTCAGGCATGTAGGCTTGAATATATTTAGGAAATTTGTTTTTGTTGTATATATCCACAGAAACTGTGATTCCTGGCTAAGGCTATTTACTAATTAGACATTTCTTTTTAATATATTTGTTTCCCCACGTGTGTTAACTTCTGGATTCTAATATTAATGTTGTACGTTTTCTGAATGTTATAGGGTTGTATAGCGGATTTGGCTGGTCAACATTGGGGCAAATCTCGGGGTTGGGAGCTCGTTTTGGTGTCTATGAACTTTTGACAGCTTATTATAAAGGTGAGCTTTCTGTGCTTCAAGCTTATGTGTCCAAGTGTGTTGATTCTTTTGTATATCTGGCTCGTCAAAACCATTACATATACTAATATCGTCAGGAAGGATCTGTATCTGCATCATCTGGGTCCGAAGGATCATCAACAGCATCTTCATTGGATTCTATTCCACTAGCCAAATCTATCTTTCACAGAGATTTTCTAAAACTCAATGAGTTACGATAGTTCAATTGATCTAGATATATGCAGAACTAAACTACA
Source organism: Papaver somniferum (assembly GCF_003573695.1). Taxonomy (NCBI): domain Eukaryota; kingdom Viridiplantae; phylum Streptophyta; class Magnoliopsida; order Ranunculales; family Papaveraceae; genus Papaver; species Papaver somniferum. Next base: position 90,381,561 of record NC_039364.1, read on the forward strand.
ATTAAATATATCTACCTTCAAATAGATCTGTTACTTGGTAGTTTTTTTTTGTTTGTTTTGTTTTGTTTTTTCTTGTCTTGTCTTGTTTTGTTTTGTTTTGTTTTGTTTTGTTTTGTTTTGTTTTGTTTTGACGTAACTAATAATGAAGTAATTTGCTTTACCTGATTGGTGATGATTTCGGTTGTTAGGGAAATGGTGATGTCAAGATATATCGATGTTCTTTCTCTAGATAGTGTATATTTGTATACCGTAATGCTTGGCCATATATCAATGTATTTTCGTTAAAAAATTAAGAGTTTGAGTTTGTAAAGTTTTCCCTCTCAGATGGGTTTTTAATCTTTTGATTTTAGAGATTTTGAAGTTTAATATATAGTTACAGTTGAGGCTTAGTTACACTTGTATTATAACAAGGAAAAACCTTGAGGGATACATAGAGAAAATCGTCAGATTTACAATCATGACGCTGAGTAGCTTGGATTGGCCTGAGTTGGATTTAAGTCTTGACGGTTTGTATTAGGTACCGACTTTTCTAAAATTCATAAACTCAAGGGTTCACAGACCCGTTTGATGCCTATGGTCTCTCAAACCAGTTCTCAAGCCTCAGTTAGCCGTTAGTCATCATCGGGCGTAGATGAAATTTTGCAACTTCTGTGTATGTTAATTAGTTCATTAGTTGTTCTCTGATGAAACTAAGCGTTTTCTCAGAACTCCTTTTGAGCTCCAGGTTTTCATGAAGAGGGGATTCTTTTTTGCCAAGATCATTAATAGAAACATCATACATGTGTCGGCAAATTCCCTGGACAAAAATTTAGGGAAGCCAGTGAAAATATTATATACCCAGACCATGGAATAGCACAATTACATAATAGTTAGTCTTATTCCAAGTCCCTTCTGAATTTCAGTAAATAATATAAACTTTATAAATGCAAATATACAGTTTAAGCTACATGGTATGTTTATTGCTAACAAGTGCTTAATTTATAATTTATGCATCTCTCATGTTGAAACTGGAATCTAGAAAACTGTCAAACGTTAAACTTCTCGTGGTGCTATTGCAGATGGAAGAGAAGAGAACTATGTATATGTTTCTGAGGCTTTCTTGGCAGGCATTATGGCTGGTGCCTTTGAAGCTATTACAAGCACCCCATTTGAACTTCTCAAAATACGTGCTCAAGTGGCTTCTGCCACTCCCCTACCTACCTCAACCTCTATTACGGCAAAACAAACAGCAGCACCTGTGATTGAGAGATTATTGCTTGGATATACTCCTGATAAGAAGGCATGGGACCTCACGCTTGGCCTTTTGTCCACCTTATCTTCGAAGAACCCTAATATGGTCGGTGCCCTTAAAGAGTACCCATGGATGATGACTGGATCAAGGAAGCCACCTCTTGCTTATGAAGTTAGAAGGCCTAGGGATGTCATCTCTTTGGAAGGGTTGGGTGCAATGTGGAGAGGTCTACGAGCAGGAATAGCTCGTGATAGCATTTTTGGTGGAGTTTTCTTTTCAACATGGCAATTCCTACATATAGCAATGCTTGACTGGAAAGCCATAGGGATGAATCCACCCCCCAGGTTCGTACAACCGCTTATCAATGCTTCTGATGATTAGTTCGTATGATTGTTTTTCTGATATGTGCTTTTCATATTATTCTTAAAGTAAAGGTTATGAGCTGAATTGTCTAGTCTTTTTGGCTGAAAGAGATGAATATAGGAAGAACCGTTGATGGTTGGGAATAGCCCCCTTTTCTCTGAAATGTTAATTTAGACCTCAGAATCACCTTGTAGGGTACAGTCCTATAAAATATAACATGACAGTTGTTCAGAATAGGAGAACAAATCCCATGGCCTTGGTATCTGCCAGTTTCGGGTGGCCTCATGTTTTCACGACTATAGATATAATATATTGGAAAACCATTGTCTAGCCATGGAATGTTAAATGGGTCACCCCGTCATCCTTTTAACTGTTTCCAAACTTAAGGCCATAAGATTGCTGGTTTTGCTTACCTACATACTGAATTAATGAGAATCCAAATTTGCATTGCGTTGAACGAATTAATTCCGCTTATTATATTTGTGTGAGGACTCTATAAGACTCCTGTTGTTTTCTCTATTTACCAGTTTACTTCATTTCTTTAGGACCATCGAAGAAATTGGTCATGTGTCCCCTTTGGCTGCTAGCCTCGCAGCTGGAATTTCGGGTTCAGTGGCTGCTGCTAGTTCTCATTGTTTTGACACAGCAAAAAGTCAATCACAATGTACAGTGCTCCCAAAGGTAATAAAAACATATTTTTGGAACTTTTAAGTTAGAAATATGAATCTCTCTCTCTCTCTCTCTCTCTCTCTCTCTCTCTCTCTAATTCTGAGGTGGCATTTTCTTTGGACAGTATATCTCCATGGAAAGTAAAGTTATGAGATGGAAAAAGCAGGGATATTGGTTTGAAAAAGTTTCAGGGATCCATCCCTCTTATAGGAACATCCTGTTCCGTGGGATTGGGCTAAGGATGGCAAGAAGTGGTTTGACATCTTTTGCAATTGTAGGTAGTTACTTCTTGGCTATTGATTATCTCGCCCCAAGGTGAATGAGTTGTTGGACCTGGTTTCTTACTTGGGGAATTGATTTTTTTTATCAGTTTGTTATACATCAAATACGTTCGAGTCCACACCGCCAATTTTGTATGTCCACTTTTACATTGAAAATGCACGGTTCTGAATTGTACACACCCATTAGAGAAAACAAAAATGAATTATTTGAGTCGAGTAATCTGTTTACCCCATTGCTGAACAGGATGGAACTCTGCACCTATCATTGATCATTGTTGTTTCATATATCACGTATGAGACGTGTTAAAAAAAAATACATGTTTGGGAAGGAGGGAGGGAAGGAGGGAAATGGATTGGTTTTTTAAGCATGTGATTATGGTAACTGGTTTTGGTATTGGTATTGGTATTGAATGCTGTAAATTTGAACTGTCATCCTTGAGATGATTTTTTTGTCCCGAGTCTGTTTAATCTGTATGTACTACTGTACTTGCTGTCATCGCAATTACACCAGCATGTGTGGCTCACAAAAGACGATCTGAAGGTTGAAGGTTGTTTGCACTTTTTTGAGCTGATGTGTATTAAATTTACTACTCTGTTAGTCTGCACCTCAATGCATTATAAGGCTGAGTAAAAACAATTTTCGTCTGGTAGTACAGATCGCATGTAAAAGGTTATTCTTAATGTTTGCTGTAACCCGGTCCCCAGCCTAGTTCAAACCAACAAAAAAAGAAAAGAAAAAAACTAAAATTCATGAAACCGAAAATCCCAAATACGATGTAGCTCGAGCAGAGTTATGGGTCTCCTTCATGAAATGCAATGGGCAGCTCAACTACAATCTCTGTAAATCATATTTGAGGGGGATAATAAAGGTGTCATGGACCATTTTCAGCAATCTCCAACTCCTCCATAGCTCCCTCCTCGCTGGATGGATTCTCCTCTTATCTCTCGTCGTTTTTCTTTGTTATCGAAATGGTCTTGTATGTCTGTTCGGCGTTCATGTAACAGGGTGGCGGATGCTCTAGCTAATTCTTGTAAGACATAGCAAGTTCGGTAAATTTGTTCGACTAGGCCACCTGATGATTTATGAAACTGACAATAGAAGTAGCATCCCGTCCAAATTTATCAGTGCATATAGTAACAAACTACACCAATGATTTTTTACAATTTGATGATCACACATTGATTTTCATCCTTCAAGAAGCTATTACAAAGTTGAGGGTAAATTTGGAAAAAAAACACCGTGATCAGCACACAAAGTAGAAGACATTGCCAGGATTATGCACTGCAAGGTAGGAAAACTTCCACTCAAATATCTTGGAATGCCTCTTGGAACAACAGTGAAGCAGATTTCAGTTTGAGATCCTATTATAGAGAAATTTCAGCAAAAATTAGTAAAATGGAGGAGAAGGTTTCTATTAAGAGCTCGAAGAATAGTCTTAATCATCAACAGTGCATTGGCAAGCCTGCCAGTTTACTTCATGTCACTACTACAAATTTCAGTGGCAGTGGAAAAGAAAATGGTGAAAATCAAGAGGGACTTTCTGCGGTGTGCTAGTACATACAATCCGCTGGGTGGCTTGGGATAGAATTAATAGACCTAAAAAGCTGGGAGGGCTGGGGATTAGAAACTTGAGATCCACATACAAGCTTTATTATCAAAGTGGAGCTGGAGATATGAAAAAGAGAACGAAGCATTATGGAGAAAAATAGTACAACTGAAGTCTAATATGACACAGAAGATTTATGTCCCTTAGAATTTAAACTTCATCAAGGAAGAGGCATGTGGAAAGGGATGCAAAAAGAAGGAAGATACAGATCAAGTTGCATTGTAGTCATATGCTTACACTGCTAAGGATGGATAACGGACCATTATGAAACAACTGAACCCTGACCCCCCAGACTTTGGCTATTTTTGGAGAAAACATGTTCCACCTAAAGTACAAGTGTTGGTTTGTCTAGCGGTACTAAACGTTATACCAACTGTAGACAATCTGAACCATAGAGGTTGTATTGTTCAAGACACCATCTGCAGCTTTTCCAATGCCGAGATGGATACAGTTAATTACATTCTTCTGTTGTGTCCATTCTCAGAAGATATATGGGATTATTTCTCGTCAAGAATGGATCCAGAATGGACACAGAAACTCACAGTTGAAGATCAGTTTCAAGACTGGCGCTGTAGGAAAGGGAGAAAGATCGACAAAAAGGGGTGGAAAATTCAACCATTTGCAGTAACTTTGGTCAATTTGGACCGAGAAAAATAGAAGAGTTATGACAATGCTATGAACCATAAACGCATTCTGAAAAAAGAAACTAAGTTAATGACAAAGTGACAGTGAGAATATTCACTACACGAAATCAGAGAATTTGTAACGCCCGATTTTGTAACGGATATTTTTTAAGTAACGTCGTATCGATGCTAGTAACTTTGTAACGTTGGATAATCGTTGCAATAATTGGTATTTGTTACAGAGTTTCGCGAGGGTTGTGGGTAATTACCTTCCTATCCTCAACTTAAATTGCCAAGTTACATTGTTACCCTCTATTACTACTATTAGCGCCTCTATTACTACTATCAGCTCCCAATTTCATCTCACACTCAAGGGCTACCCAGCCTCCCAACGATTCTGGCTTTTTTCTCCAACATTTTTTTTCCCATTATAACTCTTCATTTTAATTACCGAAAATCAAAAAACAAAATTAAAATCTGAAAACAAAATTAAAATCATCTGAAATTAGTTTTTCATTTAATATGTCTGAAAATTAGAATAAGAATCAGTTGGGAGGTAGATAAACAACTTAATGTGTTGATAGAAAAACGGTTGAGACATTACTACATCATATCTTTCACCTCCATTTATTTCACATCTCACTGACTTCTTGGTATATCCCCGCAACTGCCGTCGATTTCACCAGAAAAATCATCAGATTCAATTTGAGATTCAGTTGCAGGAAACTTCATCAACAAAATTGATTCAACTGATTCTTCTGTGACTCGTCGATTTAAGCTTAATCGAGTAATCACAGAAGGATTATGTTTGATTAAGAATTCTGAATCTATCGATTCTCCCGGGTTATCTTCAGCTAATTATTAAGGTATTTCTTTTATTGTTTTCTTAATCGAAAATTTTTCAACATCTGGAGTTTATTAGTTTTAGAAATTGAGGATTATAGATGTTGTTGTGAGTTGTATTCTATTATTGTGGTGTGTTGATAAATCTGTGACATTTTTAGGTTTACTTGATAAACTTAGGTTACTAAGACATAGTACTTTACTTGTTTGTAGGATGTCAAATTTTGTGGATAAATATTGAATGTGTATAACAGACAATTATAGCCCAGAATACAGAGAAGGGGTTAGAAAATTCATTGATTTTGCAATGGCAAATGGTACTTGTGCAAAAACGTGTGCTTGCCCTTGCAGGAAGTGTGAAAATAGACATCGACATGGATTTTCGATTGTTAGGACCCATATGTATGAGCATGGTGTCGATAAGACATGCACCACCTGGAGCTTACATGGTGAGAGAAAGGATTGTGCTTCAACAAGTCGTTCTAAGGGAAAGGCCGTAATCAAAGAAACGCCTGATAAGCAATCTGATTGTTTGAATTTGAATGATTTTATTGACTCTTCCTTTGGTATTCATCATGCCCATGATGGAACACAAATTGGAGAATCACCCTTAGAAGATCCAGATGTCGAGAAGCGTTATAATAAGTACAAATCGTTAGCGGCAGAGAAGTTATACCCTTCATGTGAAGAAAATCTCACAATCCTCTCTGCTATGGTAGAACTGCATAATGTGATGAAAACTTATAAAATTTCGGGTAACCGTGTCAAAAGTTTGTTGGATTTGTTAAGAGAGTGGCTTCCGAAACCTAACAAGTTGCCCAAAAACTATGATGCTATGAGGTCAATGCTTAAGGATCTGGGGATGAAAGCGAAGGTTATTCATGCTTGTGAGAATCATTGTATTCTGTATTACGAAGAGAATGAGGATTTAATAGAGTGTCTGGTATGCAAAACTCTGAGGTTTAAGTTGAAATCTATCAAAGATGGTCATTTTATGACTAATGAACCTTGCAAAGTGCTGAGATACTTTCATGTAGATGAAAAACTAAAGAAAATGTATTCTCTAACTTGGATATCAGACGCAATGTCGTGGCACGATCGAGCGCAAGTTTCATATGAATATATGCGTTATCCAATGGATTCATCTCAGTGGGCAAAAATGAAAATGAAGTTTCCGTTGTTTGCCGCGGAAGGAAGAAATGTTTGGCTTGGAATATCAACAGATGGGTTTAATCCTCATGGTGTACAGACTTTGAGTTGGAGTTGTTGTCCTGTGATCCTTGTGGTTTATAATCTTCCGTCTTCTATGTGTATGAAGTATGAATTCCAAATGATGACTCTGTTGATACCTGAGCGTAAGTCACCGGGTCAATACATTGATGTTTTTTTTGTGGCTGCTGGTCAACACGCTAAAAAACCTTTGGCATTGAGGTGTACAAGCTTTTGATTCTTTGAAAAGAGAGTATTTTACTCTGAAAGCAACTCTTATGTTTGGCATTCATGACTTGCATGCTCAAGGTGTTTTAAGTGGATGTACCACTCATGGCTACTGTGCGTGTGTTTGCTGCGCAGACGAAACTCGAAGTGCTCATCTAGGTTACGGCAGCAAGATTTTGTACACTAACTATCGTATATTCCTTAAGTCAAGGCACATATTTAGGGATGGGACTTTTCTGGGATTAAATACACAGGAGAATAAAAGTGCACCACTGAGACTAACAGAAGCGCAGTCGCTTGAGAAGTTGGTCGATGTTCATTACGAACCTGGTAAGTTAGTGGTCCGCAAGATAGGTAAACGAAAGAGATATCAGTCTGATGAAGAGGAAGGTGATTCCGAGCTTGTCACAGGTGCTTTCTTCAAGAAGTGTATTCTTTGGGAACTTGAGTCTTGACTATACGACATTGTATCGACGTGATGTACACGGAAAAGAACGTCATCGATTACATTATCTGCACTATCTTTGATAAGGATAATAAGGCTATTGTTGCATGGAATAATCGTGACAAATTGAAGGAGAATAAACTAAACTGTGGAGAGTGGAAAGAGAAGAAAACAAAGAAAGGAGTAGAGATGGTTCCGCTGTTTGTTTTGAGCCAAAAAGAAAAAACCGATTTTTGTCAGATTCTTAAAGATCTGAAAGTTCCCACGGGCATTTCGTCAAATATAAGTAACAATGTAAATATGGATCAATTGAACTTGAGAAGCTTGAAGTCACATGACTACCATGTGATTATGGGGTACTTATTACCTGTTCTGCTTCAACATGCCTTTCCAGAAGAGAAAGACTTGCGTACTGCGCTTCAACAAGTCAGTTTGTATTTTAGAATTTTGTGCTCAAAGGTAGTTAGCAGAGAGTATCTGAACCAGGCTAAATGGATGATTGCAGATACTGAATCAAGGCAATGAAGGAGTGCAAAAACATCCCAAATAACAGCAGATACATTGAAGGGTCAATTACGAAGTCGACTGAAATGGATGACTGTGTTAGATTTTCCATGGAGCACATGAAAAATGCTGATCAAGGAGGTTACAAAGCAAATTTGGAGCCCTTCTTAAAGGATGAACATGAATTCAGCGATGTGGGTTCTCTGCTTGATGAAAAGCCGATTCAGGTGAGCCCTATTTAGTGGATGCAGATACGTCAGTGGGTAATTTTTCGGAATAATCCAGAAGGTCTCGATTTTTATTACAGGTATTGGTTGGACGTGTTTTGATCGTATGCGGACAATGGATTATTCTATTCAGACTTTAATACTATGTATGTTAAATGTAGGGATTATTGCGATAACTGTGAAGATGATGGGGTTGCAATAGAGGAAGTCGAGATGCAGACCAAGTTCTTTAGTTGGCTGTATGAAAAGGATTTCATTGGCGTTTCTGTTTTTTAGCGTAATAATGATGCAGTATGCTGATGTGTTGATTTTCTTTTCGCTTTCATAGCTTGATCAGAAGACAAAATGGATACAGATTTGTGGTGTTACGTTAGAGTTCCAATGTCTCAGAAAGAGTACAAAAGATACTGTGTGAATGGATTTAGTTTTTGTTCCCAAGAAAACCAGGAAAAGGCTAAGACCCAGGATAGTGGTGTCACCATGGTTGCATCAACCACTTTTTAGGAGCTCGAAAAGGGACAAAAGACATGTTACTAACCTAACCCGGTGGTATGGGGTGATCAGAAAAATCCTAGAGTTGAACTATGGTACATTTAAAGAAACTGTCTTCTATTGTGATTGGGTGAAGGTAGATAATGGAATAAAGATCTGTCAGGATTCAGATTTTCCTTTGGTAAATCTTTCAATATTCAAAAGCCATACCAAAATTTCGGATGAGCCCATGATTCTCGCTGAAGAGGCTACCCAAGTTTTCTACTCCAAAGACGTGAAACATCCAGATTGGTGGGTTGTTATTTATACGCCGAGAGGAATGACTACAGATGTGGACAAAGCAGAGATACCAGGTCGCGAAAATTTTCAAGATATTTTAGCAGAGGAACCACATCTACGTAAATTGCTGGAGCAAAAGCGTGTCCCTAGAACAAAGAAATGAAATCTCCAATATATGAGCAATCAGTAAGTTTCCTTTATAATGCTGGTCTTGAATATATGCAGATTCCAATTGCAAGATACTTTGCATTTGATCAGATTAATGCTGGTCTTGAATAACAATTTGTTGTTTTTTTCACCACCCCCCCCCCCATTTTTACACATATTTGCTTACAGATCCGTGTGTAAGTTACTTTATTGTTTCCGCCCCACTTTTTAGCCGCCCTTAAGTTAGAAGATGTTGTTTCCACCCAACATCTCTTTTCATCACTACCAAACAAACACTCCCTTTCCCAACAAAATCGTCTTCTTTGGGAAAGTAGTTTATGTTTTCTACTTAGAGACAAAGACCCAGCAGTTATTAGTTGCTCTTCAATGGTACAGAAGCTGAAGTAAGTGGGAAAACAGCAAAATCGTCTTCAATTTTAGTTGCTTCTGAATCTTTGAATAAACCATACTTTTCAATCTTCATCTACACAGGTATGGGTTTGTATTCTTTTAAGTGTTGTTTTTCTTCATCTTCCTCTGCATGATTGCATAAAAATGGATTCTCTTTTTAATGATCCTTTTTTCTTTGTTGCAAAGAGAATGCAGAGAAGTGTAATAGTACTTAATGTATTATTTTAATTTTTTTTATTACTCTGTTTTGTGGTACACTATCTAGTGGGAACACTTTGTTTGTGTTGGTGGTGTGTGGTTGGTTTAAGAATTAAGTGTAATCATGATATGGGTTTTGTTTAAATTACATTATTCTACTATGCAGATGTGTTTGATTTAAGTTTTGTGGCGGTTTTTAAATTTTTTTTCTTCTAGGGTTTGATCTGTTTTTTGAGTGAAAATGCAGATTGTTTCTGTTGGTGTTTCTAGGATTTGATCTGTTTTTGAATGAAACGCAAATTGTTGTCTCTCTTGCAATGTATTTGGTTATGTTTAACACCAAAGTAATTGTTTTGCACCAATACTTTTTATACACTTCTGTATGGCGTCAAGGAGGAGTCGCAGTCCTGATTCGTCACATAAGAGGGAGAGAGACAGGAAAGGAAATAAGCCTAAGGTCTGTTGTTTGGATGATGAACCAGAGGCAGGCAGCTCCAAGGATCCTCTTGCTGAGTCGATTGAGCTCATGACCCCTGAACAGTTGAAACAGCTCCGGAAGAGTGTGAACGACTTCGTATCATGCTATGAAATAGGGCTCAAAGTTAAAGAGGGTGAAGCGGCACGCCGGAGGAAGGTTGCTGAAGAAGCTGCTTTGCAAGAGTAGTATGACAAGTTCATAGACGAACAGTTTCGTCGTGCACATGCATTACTTGCAGTAAGTATGCCGTGATATCCTCCACAAGTAGATTTTCTGGCCTCTGATGCTGAATCTGAGGTTGAACCAGATTGGGAACCTTTCCAGCATGTGCCTGAGCCATACTCACCAGATGAGGAGGTAGAGAAGCTTGCGCAGGCTGATTTGGAGGAAGAAATAGAAGCAAACAATTGGTATGACTTTCTCATGGGGCCTGTTGATCCAAAAGAGGAGGATTATGCTCAAGCACTAGTGGATGCTGAAGATAACGACGATGATGATGAAGAGTATGAGGAAGATGAGATAAGTGAAGTCATCAACGAAGATGAAGAGGATGAAGATGAGAAAGAAGAGGAAGAGGAGGAAGATGAAGATGAAGAAGATGAATCTGAGGAATATGATGCATATGACTTGTATGAGGAAGATTCTAAAGATGATGATGAATGAGGATGATGGATTATGAGATTGTTCTAACCGTTGATGGATGAACTAACTTTTTGCGGGTATGTTTTGGTATATATATATAATATATACTTAGTGGTGATACCTAGGGGTATATTTTTTGGTTTACTTTTTGGTATATGGTTAACAAAACAGAAGAATTGCTATGTGTATGATACGACGACGATATATTTTTTGTTCAGAGATCGCTATGTGGATGTGATCTATGTTTTTATGTTTTCCTATAACACACCCTTCAAAGACATCTTGTGTGTGATGTGTAAACCAAATATATATATATCCATCTATGTTCCACTCAACTATGGATCTTCCATCAAACGAAGTCTGATTCCAATTATAATCCTCTTCCAGTTGTAAATCTACCGGTGTTGGCCTAGGGTAATAATTTCTAGTAGGAACTGTCAGTGTATATTTATTTTTTCCAAAAGATATTTTATTAATGTCATCAGAATTGTTGTTAATATTACCAGAATTTGATGAATAAAAAATTTCTTCCAGTTCTTCTATATCTATATCACTGTATTCTTCGTGTTTGGACAGAACATTTATTCCTTCTTTTGATTGTTTGGATGCTTTGGATGGGCCTGAAGCAGATAAGCTTAATTTTCCTAGCTTTTCTACTAGTGCATCTACAAAGCTATTATCTGGGCTGGACAACCTGAAGACATTTGGATCTATTATTGGGTTTGGTTTAAATAATAATCCACTAGATGGTGCCGGATTAAGTTTAAGCTCATTAGGTTGTATATGTTGGATTTTATCCTTGTTTAACAAGCCTTCAATTCTTGTCGTTTGTTTTCCTATTGAATGTAAATAAAAATTGGTGTAGTTATTTTGTTGTATTAACTGACCAATATCTTTATGGTTAGCTACTGAATCAGTTCCCTTATGTTCTAATTTGTATGGGGCTGCTATAGCACCTTTGATATCAAGGACTACTTCTAGTGGATGGATTGACTGAATAACATTTCCATCTTTTGTCGTATAAGATTGAAACTGGGTTTCCAACATATTAAGCGATCTCTTATATTTATTTAAATTGTAAGTTTTGGTAAAATCTTCAAACCAGGTGAAAAATGGGTTTGGATTTCTATTATGACTTAAGTATAGAGCATAAGTTTTATATATTCTTGTTCTTCTATTAGAACTAAAGTTGGATTCAAACCAAGCCTTTTTATTTGTATTTTCTAAACTATGATACTCTTTTCGAAGTTCTTGTAAATCCAATGATGGTTTTTGGATCACATTTATCTCAAATTCTAGATCGGAGAATGTCGGTTCTACTTGTTCAGGAATATTTCTAACTGTAGATTTTGGCGTTTCTACTTTATAATAAGGTTTATTAACCTGATGCGTGGTTTGTTTAACTCCTTCTATAATAATATCATTTGGATCATTTATAAAATTATGAATAGGATCTGTATAAGAAGAAGATGCTACAGATGGCCTTGGTGCACTTCCCTCGCCTTCTGATATCTTAAGCCTAGTTTTCCTGAAAGATGTAAACTGTATTTCCACATCTCCATATTCATATTCAATTATTTGTTGGAGATCTTGGTTTTGGCAAGGCTTTGCTGGAACTTCTACCTGTAAAGTCCACTTTTCAGGGAGGGTAACCTGATCCCACTTTATGGTTCTCGGAATAACTGTATGGGCTTTACCAATATTGGTATGAAAAAGAGTAGTCTGACCTTTTGTGTCATAAACTTGAGCATTAGGACATAAAGTATTCATAACCTTATAATATATTCTATACACAACGGCTAAGTTCTGCGACCCTGCGACCATATCAAACCCCTGAGTTCTAACATTTAAAGTTAGAGTTTTAAGGAGTCCTGGATCAGACAGAGACACCGAAAAATTTGGGAAACAATTAAAATAAATTGTACCTTCACATAAGGTGGACTCAATAATTCCTAATAATGAATCAGTGAATTTATTGTGTCTACAATCCCTGACACATAAGAGTACAGAATTATTTAATCCTGTCCTTGTCAATGGTTTTACGGCTATTTGGATTAAGCCTATATGAAGATAATTAAATCTTTTTTGTTTATGATCTTCTATCATTATAGGAGAGAAAAGCTCAAAATTATCATTCGAATCAATTATAGAGATGGTATTTTCTACAGTTTTAATTGCGTAATCGCTTCTGAATTGAAAAGATCCTTTCTTATATACTTCATTAACTGGAACTTTAAGAATATTCCAATTTTGTAATTGTTTTTCAATGTCATGCATTATGACCTCTTCTGAATTAAAGGTTATTTTATTTTTCAAACTATTTTTCTTTGAAAACGATCTGACAAAGCTAGCCATAATTAGGGTTTATAAAGCTGTAAACGGTCAACAGGAATCAATGCTCTAATTTTTTAAAGAGGTTTTATTTTACGAGATCACTGCGACTAATATTTAGCACTTTATCTCCCCTTTTAAATGGCTCTGATACCAAAACGATTCCAAGTTTTATATTATCTTTATATTGAAACAGAATATATATATATATATATATAAAACTTCAAAACAGAATATATTATTAAAACTAATAAATAGAAATAATGATTGAAATATAATTTAGAAAATGATTAATAGAAAATTAAAAGGAATCTTCATAATTAAAAGAAATTTAAAACATAGATAACGGGTAGAGATACTTACAAAGTAGTCTTTTATTCCTTAATAGATAGCACACCAAACAACTTCAAACTCACACTTAGAACATGAAAACACTCACAAACTATCACTCTCAAAGCAGGAAACACTCAGAAACTTTCACTCTCAAACTTATAGACAATGACTCTTGAGAACTAAAAACTTGCTCTTTCCCTTTCCCTTAACGGGTATTTATATTGGGGAAAGTTTGCAAGAAACAAAAGAGATAAGATTTTCTTTTTTGAGAATCCTATCTATAATTACAACAACCTATAAGTGGTAGACAAGTGGAAGACATATCTAAGGTGGAAATATTAGATAAGATTTACCTTTTTCTTTTTTGGAAAATATTAAACCTTTTCACTTTTACTATTTTGAAGCAAATACGTGTCCTTGGTGAATAGTGGAGTCGATCCTGCTTCCTGTTGATGAAAAGTTGACCAATTTTTCACCGGAAAATAATTAGAATTTTTCTATCTTCTTCGAACCATTTAAACCCTAAATCATTCCAAAGCAATCATCACCATTTGCATTTAGGTCTTCTGTATTTTCCGATTTTATCTCTTCTTCATCAAAGGTTTTTGACGAGGACGGTTGGGAACCCAAATCTTCGTTATCAAGTGCCTCCAAAATCTGCTTCTTGAATTCTTCCTTTGACAAGTCCCCGTGCCTATGCTTTAGTGCGAGTATGTGGGTTGATAATTCCATCGGCATTGAGGTGGTTGATGCCGATACCATAAGCTGAGCTGCAACAAACTGCATGTTAAATGTAGATGGTTGTAGATGTGCTGCATTATATCTATCCCACCATTTGATATATAATTGCCTTTCTAAATAAGGGATATAACCCCAATCAGGATCATTATCTTGTGGAATCGAATAATTCCATCTTAGAATCCATGGGATTTCATACAGTATAAAGAACCACTGCATTAATCTTCTTATATCATAAGATTGTCTATTAGCCTTGATAAACTTATTTAACATATCTACAATATATGCAGGTAAAATCTCCGGGCATGGCCCCTAGCTACTTAGCCATGCTCTGAACCAATTTGGTAGCTCTTTGATTGTATTGAGTTTAAAACCAATATACCAGGAATGAGAGAATCTCTGAGTTTGATAGCAAAAAATATGTGTCCATGCTTTAATATTATCAGTATAAGAATATGATCTCGGTTTGATATGGGGGTGATCATTGAATTTTTTTAACCCATGAGGGTTCATTCCCCAATCTCGGTATGATAATACCTTAAGAATAACAAGCTTGGAGAACGCAGGAGGACCATTACCATTACTGTTGGCCGTGTTATGTGTTAAAAGGATAGATCCTGTCTCTATGAGTATTGTTTCATAAAAATCTCTAATTTTACCATAATATGGTAAAATATGCTCTTTTAAGTACATGCTTGCAACTTCTGCAGGATCTCTGTTAGCATGTTTTGTTTCCACCGCTAAAAGCGGTATTGATGTGGACATTATAAATGCCGACTTTTCTTCTGAAGAAGAATATTGTTTTCCCTTATTTGGGTTTCCTTTAATCATAATAGGATTACTTTTGTTCCTTTTATTAGGAGATGGGTAAGAAAATTGAGGAGCCTTTCCCCTAGTTATCTGGCAGTCCATGCTTCCCCTGCAAAAATTCACGAGTCAAGAAATCAGGTAGAGAATTAGTTTCACCTTTTATATATTCAATTTTAAAATCAAACGCTGATAAAATGGCTTGCCATCTTGCAAAAATTTGCCGAGAGGCTAAATTTTTAACATCCTCTACCAATACTTCCTTAGCTGCCTGACAATCTACTCTAATAAGAAATTCCTGGTTTAACAAATCACTTTCAAATTTAGTAACACAATGAATTATTGCCAATATTTCTTTTTTAATGGTTGAGTAATTTTGTTGTGCCGATTTCCATACACCTGAGGTATATCTTACTAATTTCTCTTTATTATGAATCCTTTGTTTAAGGATTCCTCCATATCCGACATCTGAAGCATCAGTCTCAACTATTTTGTAGGTTGTTGGATTCGCTATAGTTAGGCATGGAAATTCTTTAGCTTTAGCTTTGATTTTTATAACAGCAGTTGTATGCTCACTGCTCCAATTAGCAGGGTTTTTCCGTAATCTTGCATATAGAGGTTTGCTATCCTTAGCTAAATCCTTATAAAAATCTGCTATATAATTTAAGCTTCCTAAGAATCTTTGTAATTGTTTTTTATCCTTGATTTCATCAGGAAATTTATCAGCAAAGGATATAGCCCGTTCTATAGGTATTATAGTACCTTTATTAATATTGTGACCAAGGAATCTAACCTGGGTTTGAAATATTTTCATCTTTTTTGCAGATACCACTAATCCGTCCTATTTTATTATTTTGAGGAATATTGATAAGTGTTTAAAATGTTGCTCAATTGATTCAGAATATATTAATACATCATCAATGTATACAATTGTAAAAGTTGAATAAGAATTAAATATGTTATTCATAATATGTTGAAATTCTGATGGAGCATTTTTTAAACCAAATGGCATAACATTCCATTCATAATGTCCAAAGGGAACCGTAAATGCAGTTTTATAGTTGTCTTTTTCTGCGATTTGAATTTGCCAATATCCTGACTTTAAGTCAAATTTTGAAAATATGACAGCATTATGTAATCTATCTAAAAGATCTTTTTTATTAGGAATTGGATACCTAATCCATCTTAATGCTTTATTCAAAGGCTTATAGTTGATGACTAATCTCAGAACTCCTCTTTCTAATTCAGCTGCTTTTTCTACATAAAATGCAGGACAACTCCAAGGAGAGTAACTTTTTCTAATCAAACCTTTATCTAGTAAATCTTGAATTTCAGATTTACATATTTCTAGAATCTATTGTTCATTTGAATTGGTCTGGCTTTTGTTGGAATCATTTTTTCAGAAAAATCTGGTTCATAAGGTAATTCTACTATATGTTGTTTTCTTTCTCAGAATGCATTTAGGATTTCAGCACAAACTTCTTTCACTAGAACATCATTAAAATCATTGATTTGTTTTTGGAGTTTTGGGCAATTTAGTTTCTCTTCTATTTGCTTATATTGAATCTCCTCTTTTAAGAAGAACAAAAAATTTTCTTTGTGCTTGATTTTTTCTTGAACCTGGTTAATAAATTTTTGCCTAGGTTCAGAGACAAATTCAAATAATATTTTATGTCCCTGAATGAGGGCTTCAATGCCCGTATTGTTAATACTTAACGGGTATAACATATTCAAGAATGGAGTCCCTAATATGCAGGATTGAGATAAATTCTTTACCATGATAAATGGTGTCGCTAGACAAATACCATTATTACACACCGCAGCATCAGATAATTTGTAATTAATTATCAATTTGTTTCCATCTGCAGTATTAAGAACTTGGGTTGTTTTGGTAAAATACTTTGTGGGAACTAATCCTTCATTTAAGCAGTTTAGATCTGCACCCGAATCTATGAGTGCCATAGTTTCAAAACGGTATTCTTTTCCTATGATTAGGGTGACTAAGGTGTACCACTTTTGAGTGATTAGTTTATCTATTATATTAATGAATTGCATGCTTTCGATATCCTGGTTATTAATAGGTGATTCTGGTTATCTATGTGTGTAGTAATATGAGCCTGGTAGTTTTGTAAAATTTCATCAAAAAAGTTTTCTTCTTGTGAGTCATACTCACAGTCTACTGGTTTATGAAGTTACAATATCTGGAATCTTTGCTTAAGACTTCTTAATTCTTCTTTAACCTGATTAACTTCTGCCCTAAGATCATTGACTGATGGTTCTTTTTTAATGTGATGATTTTCTACTCTTGCCATTATTTCCTTAAAACTATAAGGTTTTTAAGAAGTTTCGATTTTCTCTTGTTTTGGTGCTCTTTTAGCTACTTCAATATATTTTTCTAAAGCCATTCGCTTTGATTCTGGATTTTCAATTTTATCAATTAACTCTAATATAAAATTTTCTTCATTGGTGAGGACATTAATTCCTAGACTAGATATTTGTTTATGAAAACAATTTTTACAAGAACAACCATCTGTACATTCATCATCCTCCAATCCTGAAATTGTCCCTGAATCATTTTCTGAGGAGGATGATTCCTCCTCTTCAGATAGATCGGAGTCCATTAAGAGGACTTGTTCTAATTGACGTTTGAGACTTTCGTCTAGATTAAGCTCATTTATTTTTTGTTTTGTACGACACTTATTACTATAATGCCCAATTTTTCCACACTTGTAACAGACCGGAAGTGACTTATTAGTATTTTTATTTAATTGTTGTGTCTTATTGTTGTTTTTCCTAAAATTGGGTCGTTTAGATTTCAATGGATACCTATTAGGATATCTAGTAGTTTTAGGATTGTTATGGGAAGGTGGTCGAGTACCTTTCTTCCTAGATAATAACGTGGATGGTGTATTAGTGTATCCAAATTGCTCACAAAAATCACCTAACTCTTGCTTGTTAGATAATTTATTCTTTTGTATTTGTCTATGTAGCTTTATGTCTGAGCATAAAGCTAAACCTTCACATACAATTTCGGAAGATAGTTGGCCAAAAGTATATTCGCCATACTCAATATGTTGTTGAATATTTTTTGATTTTAGTCTATTTCTAACCCTTTCAGCAAACAGAGGGGGTAACCCTGAGACGAATTTCTCTTTCCAAAAATCAGAATTAGAGGAACAATCTTCTCTGCTAAACAATTTTGAGAAGAATACATCCTTGTACCATCTATAATGGGAGAGGGTAGGACATTTAATATTAATAAGTAATTCCCTAGATCTTTCCATTTGTTGGCTATTACTTCCTACAAAGTGCAGGCCAATGGTATAAAGTAGGGTACTAACAATATCTTCCTGAGAGTATTCAGTACCATCTTCTAGCTTGATTGGTTTCTTTGCCATATAAATGCTATATTTTGCCTGGTCGGACATATGGAAATCCACCAACGTGAGGGCATCCTACCTGCAGCAAGGTAGTTAACGATGTCGGCAAACCAAGGAAGGTTAGACATAGACATCAGTTGTTCATCAGGGAATGATTCTCTAATTAGCATGGACTCATCAATAGACTCAATGGTTAATCTAGACAAATGATCAGCAACCACATTCTCACAACCTTTCTTATCACGGATTTCGAGATCGAATTCCTGTAATAATAGTATCCATCGAATAAGGCGAGCTTTAGCATCCTTCTTGGAAAGAAGATACTTCAAAGCCGCATGGTCTGTGTATATGATGATCTTATACCCTATCAGATAAGATCTAAACTTGTCTAATGCGAAAACGACGGCAAGCAATTCCTTCTCGGTAGTTGAATAATTGAGTTGGGCATCATTAAGGGTTTTGCTAGCATAGTATATCACATATGGTAGTCTATCAACTCGCTGTCCTAAAACAGCACCAACAGCATAATCAGAGGCATCACACATAAGTTCGAACGGAAGCTTCCAATCGGGTGGTCGGACTATAGGAGCGGTGGTGAGAAGGGTTTTTAATTCCTCCCATGCCTTCACACAAGCAGCATCGAAATTGAAGGCAACATCTTTGGAGAGAAGACTGCACAGAGGTCTGGAGATTTTGCTGAAATCTTTGATGAATCGCCGGTAAAAACCAGCATGACCTAGAAATGATCTGATCTCCTTCACAGAGCGAGGTTGTGGTAGATGTTGAATGAGGTCAACTTTAGCTTTATCCACTTCAATTCCTTTTTCTGAGATGATGTGTCCTAGAACTATTCCTGAATTCACCATAAAATGGCATTTTTCCCAATTTAGAACAAGGTTTTTTTCTTTACATCTGGATATCACGAGGGCAAGATGCTTCAAACATTCGTCAAACGAGGAACCAAAAACAGAGAAATCATCCATAAAGATCTCGAGAAAACTATCTATCATGTCAGAAAAAATGCTCATCATGCAACGCTGAAAAGTAGCAGGTGCATTACACAACCCGAAGGGCATACGTCTATAAGCAAACGTCCCAAATGGACACGTGAATGTAGTTTTTTCCTGATCCTCCGGAGCAATGTGAATTTTGTTATAACCGGAAAAGCCATCTAGAAAACAGTAGTGATTGTGTCCAGACACACGTTCTAGCATTTGGTCAATGAAAGGGAGCGGGAAGTGATCCTTCCTTGTTACTGTGTTCAACTTCCTGTAGTCGATGCATACTCGCCATCCTGTGGTTGTACGAGTAGGGACTAATTCATTCTTGTCGTTCTGAACTACAGTAATGCCTGACTTCTTAGGCACAACTTGAATGGGACTAACCCATTTGCTATCAGGTATTGGGTATATGATACCCGCATCAAATAGTTTCAGGATCTCTCCTTTGACTACATCTCTCATGTTAGGATTAAGTCTCCTTTGCATTTCCCTCGATGGTTTGGCATTCTCTTCAAGGTTAATGTGGTGCATGCAAATGGTGGGACTAATTCCTTTGAGATCTGAGATGGTCCATCCTAAGGCCTCTTTGTGTTCATTAAGTACTTCTAAAAGCTTACTTTCCTGTTCCGTGTCTAAACATGATGAAATAATGACAGGTAAAGTATCAGAAGAACCTAGGAATGCGTACTTCAACGTACTAGGCAATGTTTTCAATTCAAGCTTGGGTGGCTCAACAATGGATGGAACAAGCTTGGAATCAGAGAGTAAGGGTGGTTCCACTTCATATCTTCTTTCAGTGATGTCCATTTGAGGTACAGATTCGAGCAGAGATAGGACGTCACTACAGTATGCATCATCATAGGAATCTGGGTTAAAGTTCTCCATACATGCTTGAAAGGGGTCGACGGATAGAATGTTAGTCAATGAATCTTGCATTAATCCTTCAATCATATTAACTTCATACACATCATCATCATCAAGATTCACAGGTTGTTGACTAATATCGAACACATTCAATTCTACCGTCATGTTACCAAAAGACAGTTTCAACACTCCATTACGACAATTAATGATCGCGTTGGACGTAGCCAAGAAAGGACGTCCTAAGATGACAGGAATGTGACAGTCTGGGTTTTCTACAGGTTGAGTGTCTAAGACAATGAAGTCTACGGGAAAATAGAATTTGTCAACCTTGATCAAAACGTCTTCGACCACTCCACGAGGAATCTTGACAGATCGGTCTGCCAGTTGTAGAGTGATAGATGTTGGCTTCAACTCCCCAAGACCTAACTGCTCATAAACAGAATATGGCAGTAGGTTAACACTTGCACCTAGGTCTAATAACGCTTTATTGACCGTGTGTTCTCCTATAGTGCAAGAAATTGTTGGACATCCTGGATCCCTAAACTTGGGTGGAGTTTTGTTCAGAATGATGGAACTCACCTGTTCAGCTAAGAAAGCATGTTTGTGCACATTGAGCTTGCGCTTTTGAGTACACAAGTCTTTGAGGAATTTGGCATAAGCAGGGATTTGCTTGATTGCTTCAAGAAAAGGAATGTTGATGTTGACTCTCTTGAACAGATCTAACATCTCATTGTAATGGGTACTTTTCTGTTGATAGATCAATCTTTGAGGAAATGGGGCAACAGGAGAATGAGTTGGCAAAGGGACATTCACAGCAGTAGAATTGTCGGGCTTTCCAACTTGCTCAGATTCTTTTGTTTTCTGGGGTTGTGGAGACAGCGTGGAATTTGTATCAGATTCATTAGGTTCGCCCACGTTGTTCTCGATGACTTTACCACTTCGGAGGGTGGTAATGGCATGGACTTGATCTGGAGAGGTTTCCTTGCAGGATGAAGAGCCTGTTTGAAATACACTCCTTGGATTTTGTTGGGGTTGGCTCGGAAGTTTACCCTTTTCTCTCTCACCTATGGAATCACAGATTTGACCCATCTTTTGATCAAGACTTTTCTGACTTTGCACCAGACTCTGGAACATTTCCTCTAGGGCGGATAATCTCTTGTCGGTATTGTGTTGAGGATATGATTGTTGTTGAGAGTTTGATTGTTGTTGAGGGTTCCTAGGGTATTGATATCCCTGATTGTTTTGATAGCTTTGGGTGGGTTGAGATGGTCCTCCTTGAGTGGGGCCTTTGGACCATGAAAAGTTGGGGTGGTTCCTCCATCCTGGATTGTAGGTCTGTGAATAAGGGTTATGTTCTTGTTTTTGAAACATGGCATGTGCCTGTTCAAGCCTAGATTCCTGGACTGCAAGCAAATCGGGACAATTTTGGAATTGATGGTTGGGATCGTTACAAGCGGCACATACAGACGAAGCGACATGTTCTCGGAGAGTAGTGGTGGAAGGTTTTGAATTTTTATGTAGTTCTAACTCTTCTAATCTCCTAACTATTGATGCCATGTTTGCTCTTCCCTCGAAATCTGCTTCAATCCTAAAAGCCTTCGCTTCGGATGTAGTCTTTCTGGGTTCACGGATGGATTCCCACTGTTGCGTCTTTTCAGCTACTTCAATCAAGAAGTCCCAAGACGCATCAGCAGTTTTGTCTACGAATAGACCATTACACATCGACTCAACCGTTGTTCGGGTGGACACATCTAGACCTTCATACAAAATTTGCACAAGTCTCCATTTTTCAAAGCCATGATGGGGACATTGGAGCAATAATTCATTGAATCTCTCCAAGTATCTAGCTAAGGTCTCACCCTCTAGTTGCACAAAGCTATTCAGACTTTGACGAATTGTCGCAGTCTTGTGATTCGGGAAAAACTTTTTGAAAAACTCCTTTATGAGGTCATCCCATGTCATGATGGATTGAGGCTGTAAAGCATAGAGCCAGGCCTTTGCCTTATCTTTCAGGGAGAAAGGAAAGAGCTTTAACTTTAGGGTTTCGTCGGACATTTGAGTGAAACGCAGAGTTTCACAAATTTCCTCGAATTCTCTCACGTGGTGGTACGGGTTTTCATTCTCAACACCTCTAAAAATAGGAAGCATCTGTATTGTGCTTGATTTCAGCTCATAATGGCCATTAGCCTCGGGTAGCACAATACAAGAAGGTTGACTGGCTCTAGTTGGGTACATATAATCCTTGAGGGTACGGGGTTCTCCCATTGTTTCTGGTTGATCTGGACTGTCTCTCTCAGAACTTAGAATTTCGATAGGTTCGTCTGGGTTAATTCTAACAAGTCTGTTTGTTTGGTCTCTGTAGGTCACAATCATGTCCTAGTAGGTACCTTAACTAACATGTTGGTCAGACAGAGCAATCGGAAACAATTTGGCCCACAAGGGTTATGAAGATTTGGTTTTGAATGGGTGTTGGACTAACAAGGGATTTTGGTTTTTGGTTTAAAGTTGGGCTTTGGAAAAAATTTTGAACTAAACCTAGCATAAATTAGCACAACTCATAAAAGAAAATAAAAACAATAATAATAATTACAAGCCCATAAAAGAAAAATAAAAGAAAATAAAAGAAAAAGAAAATAAAAATAAAAATAAAAATAATTATTACAAGCCCAAATTAAAAATAAATTAATTATTACACACCCAAATTGAATATTTAATGGGGCCCAAGTGGGTTACTCATGGTTTAGGCTTACTTGGTTAAGGAGGGAAGCCCAGTTAGGCTTTTGTTCCCTTTAGTTGCACAGCCCAGTTGGGCTTTAGGATCGTCCTTAGCAGCTCACGCTCAAGCCCAGCAACAACGGTTGGAACAGAGCCCAGCAGAAGCAGCGATGAAGCCCAGCTCACAGAAGACCACGAGCCCAGCAACAAAAGAAGGCAGAGCCCAGCAGCACTTGGCAAGCCCAGTTCAGTTGAAGTATAAGCCCACTAGTAGAAGGCAGAGCCCAGCAGCTTCAGTTGGCAGCCCAGTTGCTTTGGCTTGGCAGCAGCAGGCTTGGTTCACCAGCAGCAGCAACAGCAGCAGCAGCAACTCAGTGGCACCTGCAAGTGAACAAGAGTGCAATGATATCAGGAGACAGATTCAAGCACAGCAAGGTAAGATGCAATTTTCAGCAGAGTATGCAGTGGGAGATGAAAGACAGCAAAGGAAATCAGCAGATGGCAGCACCCCTCCCCGGCAGCGGCGCCAAAAACTTGGTGTGGAAATGGGGTTACACACTAAACTTGCAAGTATACAAGGTCAAGCTTTATAATATAGGGATAAGAAAGAGTTAGTCCACAGGGAGCGGGAGCATACAAGAATTTTCCTAAGCTATCAATGGGTGCAAAGCACTATGGCAGTGAGCAGTGATGGATGAAGGCAGATACAAAGAACTAAAACAGTTAACACAAGATGGCAGCACAGCAAGGATTAGATGGCAGATGATATAAAATAACAACAGCAAGGAACCAAGGCTGTAAGCCAAGGGCAGGGGTGAGATTGTGCACTGACTTCAGTGCACACAGCTTCAAAATGCAAGAACTAAGCAAAACAGTAAAGGAAAGTAACTAAGCAGTGAATAAAAGCAGAGCTGGAATTGTAAGTGACTGAAGAAAGGAATTGTGGCTAAGCTAATGGCTTAGAATCCACCTTGGTGTCCTAGCCAAACAATGTAGTTCTAGGTTGAAATTAAGACCCTAAGCATACAATTGGAATGGAAAGAAAATCAGCTTGCTCAACTAATGTGCTCCTAGCATTGACTGTCTTTTGACAGTACAATCAATCATAAGCACACAGATGAGCATTAATCTCTCCCATTGCTCAAGAAAAACAAGCATTAAGGCTCTAACCTAGCAATTCATCATCCAACAATGCACTAAGGCTTCATCTGAGCCTTAGCTGCAGTAACTTAGTTCATGAAAAACATGTTAACAGCATCAACATTCATCACATATGCTAATTGAAACAACATTCTCAGCATTGAAGATAAAAATCAAAACATCATATAACATTCACTATCAACTGTCATGCAATAACTGAAATTGAAATTGTGAAATAAAACAGAACAAAATGTTTTTCTGGCTAGTCCAGAGATCATCCCCCTCTACCCCTCTACATCACCCCCTATTTATATCACCAAATACCCAATTTTTCCGAAACCCTAGAATTGAAATTAGGGTTTTCAATCTCCGAAATTTACTCACCAAAACTTTGAATTGACGTCGCCCCATGTCTTCTCTGCCTCTCTCGGTTCTTCTCCTGCTCCCAATCGCTACAATTGCTCCCTAATTTGAGGTGTTTTATCAACCCTCACCTAGGTCAGTTGGTGAGAGAGGTTAAAGCGCTTCGAATTAGGGGGATGGGTCGTGTCGGGTAATGATGGAGATGGTGGAGTTGGTGGTAGTTGGTGTAGGTAGTGGTGGTTGTGGAAGTGGAATAGGTGGTGGTACGGCAGGGTATGGTGGTTCTGTTGCAGAGAGGGGGAGAGGAAGACGAAGGTGGAGGTCGATATGGGTTAGGGTAGGGAGCTGTTTGGCTAGGTCATAGGGTTCGAGTATTAGTGTGTTAGGCGGGTGTATCAAGATGTGTGTACCACGAGCTGAAGCCGCTGGATATGGAGATGGTAGGTGGATCGGACGGCTAAGAAAGAAGCAGCTTGTAGCGACCGTAGGATGTAAAATACAACGAAGTCTACGGTGCGAGATTAGGTTAGGTGTTGTAGTGTTTAGCGGAATCATCGGGATTTGATGCACAGGCATAGGAGCGACCGTAGGATGCTGAAATGCTTCGATCTGACGGCTGAAATCCGAGACGGGCTTGGATATAGAAAATGGGTTTGGGTGAGGGTTTTGGGCCTTGGGTATGCCAGGCCCATGTCTTCTTTTAGAACAATTCTTCCTCTTCAAGCCCACCTTTTGGTCTTGTGCACGACATTCTTCGCGGCTTCCTTGTGTAATTCCTCCCGTCTTTTCACTACTTTTCTTCTCTTTTCGCTCCGCAATTCATCCAAACTTTATTTATTACCTAAAAATGCAAAATTAAGTAAGAAAAATATTTATTCTTGAAAACAATGAAAATACAGAATATGGGATAAAATGTAGAATTACTGCGCAAAAGATGAGTTAAATGCCAACAAAAAGGGATAAAATTATACAATATTTGGCACTCATCAATATGTTTTTCAGAGTTCAAATAAATTTAATTGTTTACAGTTTGGTTCTTTTGGATTTCAGGAAAAAGTGAAGGCTGTCGTAGAAAAGAGAAAGGCTGAATCCGAAGCTGGTTTTGAGGTTGTTGTAGATATTACCAATGATCCAGTTACTGAAGTTTTTGGTGATGAATCTAATCGAAGTTATTTCCGAGGCTTTTCATTGACTGTTACCAAGAAGCAAGCAATACAAGGAAAAAAATTTCTTCAATAGCCGCGAGTGCAAAAGCCAATTCATTTACTCCAGCTGGTAATGAAGGCAGGGTGGACAGGATCCAAGAGGAGTTAAATGTTCTCTCAAAGGTGAGCTTCAATCTGTAATTCATTTACGTCCTTAATTTTTATAGTTAGAGATTATAATTTTTTTAATAAACTATTGAATTGAATGGGTTGGCTTTGGTTATAGGATGTTTTCAGTTTCATGGCAAGCCAACAGAACAATGCCAACTGTCAAAGCAGAGCACAAGTCCCTGATATCCATTCTCCGGTCGTTCAACCTGGTGCTACTGCTAATAATATACCTGCTGAAGGAGAGCCTCAAGTTCGTCTTGTTAACATAAAAAGGGAGACAGTCGCAACAGGTTATGTGGTTACCGGCTTGCGTGGAGAAATCTTTCACGGGGTGAGTGTTGATCATGATAAGAGGAAGGTATGCATTGAGGGTGTTCTTGATGTGCACTATCCTGTACCCGATTCTCCTCAAGGACCGGACAAATGCTTCACATTGGCTGGTTATGGTTTAGGTGGATTTTTAATCTGGCCTGCAAACCGTTTGGTCTTGCAACCGGTAGATTAAGCAGTTTGGAACTTATCTTTTGGTGCAGCTTTCCTTACTTTTTATACATATGTTGCTGCTTATATTTTGTTGTTTTCTTTTGATTAAGTCACTCTTTAGTTAGAATTCGTAGTTAGAGTGTAACTCTGAAAGCTTCTTAGTATTTCCTACAAACTGGTTGGTCCTGCAAGATCTAGACTAAGCAGTTTGAAACATAGTTTTTTGTGCAACTTTCCTTACACTAATATATACATACTGCTGCTTATATTTTGTGGAGTTTTTTTCACTCTCTAGCTAGAGTGTACCCCAGAAAAGTTCCTTTCAGTTTTCTGTCACTTTAAACATTTCTTAAAAATACACTTCTCTGAGTGTATCGGGTTGTACTCCTTTGTGTATATCTATATATGTATGTATTTTATTTACTTGCTTTTATCCCCCCCCCCCATTTTTAACTCCACCATTTTAAATGTCGGTCCCTAGCCCGGGTAAAGAAGGAGGGAAGAGGGGCAACCTTGTATTCTCTTCTGATATTTTATATCATTTTTTTGTCTGTTTTCAGGAATTTTGGTGTGGACAAAATTGTTGATACAGAAGTTTATCAGTTGTATTTCTTTCATATATGCAAATCCCATGATAATGGGATACCGCAGGTTGCCTTTTTAATCTCAGGTTTGTTACCCATACATATTATGATCTCTTCAAATATGTCATTTGCTTATTCAACTGCCATGCATCTGACCGATAATTATTTGTTTTGCAAGGTTTCATGGATTCTAACACCCGAAGCTGGAGATTACCTACTATGGAGAAAGTTGGCAAGTTATTTTAATCTCGGGTTTGTTTCATTACCTATTATGATCTCTTCAAGCTACATCTATTCATTCTTTTCAAGTATGTGTTTTACATGATTTCTGCCAAAAGGTACAACTTACTACCATCGAGTTTTCGGAGTGGAGATGTTATGGTCATTAGGTTTGTTGTAATTGAAGGAGATAAATGCAGCTAACCTGACGAGCAAAATATTCTCCTCTCTAATTTTACTTAGTTTCCTTGTTATCATTCGCTACCTCCGGCTGATACACTTACATGCTACAATTCTCTTTTTGTTTTGTGAGGTTTCACTGATGCTAACACCTGAAGCTGGAGAATACCTACTGCAGAGAGTTGACAAGTCATTGTAATCTCAGGTTTGTTTGCGTTACCTATTGTGATCCCTTTGAGTATGTGTTTCACATGATCCCTGCCAAAAGGCACAACTTACCACCGTAATTACAGTTGGTGGGTAAACTCTTGACACATTGGAGTTTCTTGCATTACTTACTGAAAATTTGGTTGACTGATGGTACCATTTTCTTTATTTTTCGAGAATTCATTGATGCGAACACCTGAAGTGGATCAGTCCCACTGTGGGGGTCAATCATGAAGCTGGTTAAACAAGCGAGACTGTGTTGGCCTTGCAAAGCTGTACCAAGCGAGGGAAAGAACTCGTACCAAGAGAGACATTGTTTTCTCTACTTCTATTAATTGGTGAGTAAAGTCTTGCTATATCAGTGCATTGTTTGTTGTCATCTTAATTTAACATATGAAACCATGTATATAAATTCCCAGTGACAAGTCTGTCAAATATAAAGTTTTAATGCTTAGGTTGCCATGTTCATATAAAAACGGTGAGAATGTATGAATTAGAAACTTGCTTATATTAGAAACTGTTGAAACACACAACCTTGTCATTTTCTTATAATATAGGGAACCATGTATGCTTTTTTGCCTCAAGCAGTTGTTTCACTCACATATACTTAGGTATCTGAATGAATGATGAGACAAATCTTGGTTCAATTGGTTGGTCTATAATGAGAATGTATGTATTGCAGAATGACAATGAACATGTAAATGAATTGTCGAAATTACTGAATGAATCTTTCTCTCCTATGAGAGTTGTTTCTAATTTGAGTTTCTGTTTCATTTTTGTTGTTTTGTCAGGATACTGGAATTGATGGCAATAGCTGATGCCATGAGCTGGTTAAGGCTACTCTGATGTCAAAAGACGACTTCTTTTGGTTGATCATGAACAACTTTTTTCAGCCAAGGTATAATGCAAAACAACACTTTTATATTTAGAAACTGCTGAAAAACATAACCCTTGTCATTTGATTATAACCATATAGGGAACCATGTATTTTTTTAGGCTTAAGCAGTTCTTTCAATGTAAGAATGATAATCGTATATACTTGCGTATGTGAATAAATTAGGAGACAAACCTTGGTTCAATTGGTTTTTGTATGAATTTGTGAATGGATAAATTCATTATGCTGCTAGAATGATAATATATGTATTGTGGAATGAGAAATGAATTCCAGAATAATTGAATGAATGAATTCCTTGTGCCGGTAATGAGAATGTATGTACTGTGGAATGAGATTGAACTATGGGTTTCAGATTCAGTATTGCAGGTTCAGAAATGAATTGCAATGAAGTATTTGCAGCTTCAGAAATGGATTGCATTGCAGGGTCCAATTATGGGAGCTTATTTACAACAGTAAAAGACGTTTTTTTTTCCTGAAAACTATTTTTTTTACCAACGTCGAATCAACGTTATAAAATCTGTTAGTAATTAGCACACATGGAAAATTCATTACTGTTACAATGAATTGTCAACGTCTAAAGGCGTTAGTCTATATGTTACAAGCGATAGACACGTGGCAGACGACAAACGTTACAGTCAGTTGTTACGAATCAAATTGTTACAACAAGTTGTTATATCCAAAATGTTACAATCAATCATCAATGTTTGAAGCCGTTACTGTAAACGTTAGAAACGATGGACACGTGTCGTACGGCAACCGTTACACTGAGCTATCACGGTTGTGAATCTTTACAATAACTGTTAAATCCAACCCGTTATAATTAGCTAAAAAACGATTAAAATCGTTGTTGTAGTTGTTACAAGGAAGGACATGTGGCAATAAGTAAACCGTTACACACAAAATCGCTGTTACATTATCTGTTACACCGAACTGTTACATGCTAACTATTACGATCTGCACAATAACGGCTATCTGTTACAACAAAATAAAATCAGATAAATCTTGTGCTGACTAGACACCCGTTGGTGTATTTATTCCAACAATTGAAACCATTATTTAATAAAAATTTATTGTAACGAAATGAACCGTTGATAAAATATCGTAACACTAATAATAACGCCACATTTCCAACGTTTTTCTGACGTTACAATATATAAATATTAATGTTTTTTCGACGTTACAAATTCCCTGATTTCGTGTAGTGTGAATCAGGAATTAGGGTTTTCTAAGAGAAACCTCGACATTATTTGAACATGTACATAACTCTTATCTTTAATTGTTCAAAGATATTCCTTGATGCTCAAGGTGATCGCGAACCGAAATATTGAAAATCATTTAATTATGATTTTCATAATATATGTTTTAATTACTAGCAAATAAAGCATATCCTCTTGAAAAGGTTTATTAGTTAGTGTGCAAAACTAATAATAGAAGTTTTCTAAGAGAGATTTCAAAATTATGGTTTGACATTTAATTGAAAATAGGAAAATCGAAATTAGGTACTTTATTGAATATCTTGAGAATATTTCCGATTTTGGAATTTCTTTGTTGTCCAAACAACCTTGGTCTATAAATACCTGAGTTTGCATTTATTGCAAACCATCCTAAGAGATAGGCAAACTTCATTCGTAGTTTTTCTGGTGAAGCCGTCTATTCGGAGAGGAAAGTACCCTAATCAGGCAAAATCTCTTACGACTACTCGTTTAAAGATTTATGTGGGATCAAGAAGCTCTACAAGTACCGTTGGTGGGAACTAGATAATTGCATTGTTATTTTAGTTTTCGATTATTGTTTGATTGACTAACGGTTATTGAAGCTTTGATTGCACCTAGTTTGATTATTCTTGAGAGCCTTCTCTTCTGACATAAGGTTCACTCAAACAATATCAAAGTATCGACGAGATCTTTAGAACCATTTGTGAATCTAAAGACATCTTGTGATTATCCATTATTAACAGACTCCGTTTTGTGTGTAATTGATCAAAAGAGGATTCAAGTTTGTGTTGTGCAGGTTATTCAGAAGGTAATTGAAGATTTGCAGACAAAGAAAAATTTTCTTGTTAGTTTTCGTATTTTGTGCACACATCTTGATCTACTGGGATCCAACTAGAATCGTGTTTATCTTTGATAAACTTGATTGTCTAGTTGTGTAAGATCTATATCACTTTATAGTTACTATTTGAGTTCTATATTGATTGATTGTGAATCCGGAAATTGGTTATTTCGGTAATCAAAGTTTGGATTGATCTAACCAGACAAAAGAGTTTATTAGTTTAAACGGAAGAGCCTTTGTTGACAACTCAAACATATCTTTCATCAAAGATTGAATAAAGTGGTTATCAAACAGATTCATTCCTTCACTGTTTTGAATATGATTTAAATGAGTGGTGATCCACGTGTGTGACTCTAGAAGTCTACTTGTATCAACTACACGAAGTTGGCATTAGATTTTGTATAGCGGCTTAATTCTGAGAGTACTCAAAACTGGAATAGGTCCGGGGGTTTTCTGTATTTGTGGTTTCCTCGTAAACAAAATCTTGTGTTGTGTTATTTACTTTACTTTCACATTATAATTGTTTTATATTATAATAAAGTAAATACACTTTTGTGTTAATTCCTAATCACTTGATATTGATCCTAGTAAATCGGTTTCTGACCGTAACTATTGTCAAGTGAATATCAAGTTGTCGTATTGTCTCGACTTTGTCCATAGACGATCACACTTGGTATCGGACTTATAGGTTTATATATAAAAGATTGTGGTGTATTTGGTTATCCTCGTCTTTTCACAAACTAATAGACAAAGCTAGCAAACCCCACAAATACGTAACTTACGACTCCCGAAGAGCAGCCTAGATTCTTAACCACCTCTCAAGAAAAATCTTCAAAATATCAATTAAATCAGTTTTCAAATATCTACGAAGAGAACTTTGTGATTTATATCTATCTTTCCTGAAAGAGATTACGAAAACCTCGATAACAGAAAAGCAAGATCAGGATAAATGAACTATCAAGGTAAACATAATCGGACTTGGATTTACGAATACCCAAAGCAAAGTATTTTAGTCTTAAACCTAATTATGTTTCTCAGAGGAAACCTAGGTCTATAGAGGACGACACTAGAATAAACTAGAACATAAAATTTCAGGGATTGAATTTCCCAGTTGAAAGAGCATCTCTATATATAGTTTTCAAAGACCAGAGGTTTCTTAAAATTCAAGCTAAGATAACTTGAGAATCAAGCAAACACTTTTTGGTCTTGAAAATACAATAGAAGAACATACACAATGGACCGGTTTAGGAACCATGTATAATGACTGTTTGGTTTGGAAAGTATGCCAAAGAACTAAAATCAATTTGATGTTCATTTAAACACCTAAGAATTTAATCATGATGCACACACATAAATGTTTGAGTGATCAATGAAGTTTTAGAAGTGTATGAGAGATTTCTGGTTATGCTAAACCTATTTTAAAAAATAAGTCTTTGAGCATCTTCTAAAATCTGCTGGGACAATTGGTAAAACGGTTCGTGAACCGTAAGGATTATTCACGAGTCGGTGAGCAACGGTTCGTGAACCGGGTTGGCCAACCCTACAAGACCACTGAACTCAATTGACCACGGTTGGTGAACCGGGTTCCCCAACTGCTAGCCTAAAATACCAACTTCAAGTATTCAGTTCACAACGGTTCGTGAATTGTTCCCAACTTATCTCACGGTTTGTGAACTGGTTCGCCAACCTTCCCTGTATTTCTAAAACTCAGATATCTATGGTTTGTGAACTCGCCAACCTAACTTGAACAGAAATATCAGTAGTTATGAATTTCTCTCTTCTGATGTTTGAAACATTCCCAAGTGATAAAATCGTTTGCATAGGAAATTTTCAATTGATCCACAAACAATAAATTGCTTAGAACTAATATTGTTAAGGACCATTGAACATTTTTCTAAAATCATATTTCGATATTTTTAACAAGACAAGCTTGACTCGAAACTTCTTGTTTTTAAATCTACTGGAATCCATACGACATCGTCTTAACAGATAGAATGGTAAGATAGTGAGTAAAATAGAATGGTTCAGTCTTCACATAACTTATACAAAAATTCTCCAAATGTCTTCATCGATTTTCAGTCTTCGAGGGTGATGCCTGATATTGAACTACCGAATTCTAACCTAATCCAAGACTTGACTTAGTAGACTAGAAATCAAGATATTGTTTTGATCAGCTAACATTGACAACAAGCTTGATATAGAAAAACTTGTGGGTTCAACCGAGCATGCGCTAACATAAAATGTGCCAAAGACAAAGTCGGTGATGATTATTTGAGAATGTGTGTTTGATTGCATTTATAATAGGCGATGCTTGGTCGGTGAAAATTTTCTGGGGATGTTTCCCGTTCACAACATTCATAAATGTCTTAAACAGCCATACCGACGAGTCATGTGCTCTCGTCTAGTAATAAAGCGAATCCAAAAAGAGTTGTTTGGCCATGATTATTTACCACAACAAAAGGTGCAAACAGCTTATCATAGTCATTAGTTCCAAAGTTGTGTCAAACACTAACACATCACCAAAGAAACTGTAGTCCATCCTATATTTAGCGTCACTCCAGAAACAATTGCACAATTGACCAGTCGCATCCATTTCAATTGCATAAAAAATGGATTTTCTTTTTGCATTTGTTGAAAGTACTCTAACAAATGCTCATTATCACCTTTCCCTAACACATATTGACGCCTTTTTCTTTGTATCTGAACGTTGCAATTCATCTGGGAGAAGTTCATAATTTAAGACCCTTCCGATTCAACACTGAAGTATGCAAATATTTTTTTTTTTTTTACTAATACCCGCGTAATGCATATTTTCAATTAATCTTGCTTGAGAACTCTCTATTTTCCTTTGTGATCTCAACATATTCACTTGATCTGAACATGTAAGCAAGTGGTTGTGTTCTTTCACAAATTCTAGTATGGAATATTTTGAATCATCACTTTGCAATTTAATGGCCAACTTTTCATGACAACCTGTTTGTGTATGCAAGCGTCGTTTTAATGGAGATCCCCTTGGATGTTTCCGATACTCTCCTTGGTTTGAACAGACTAGAATTCTTCTTTGAATCATTTTAACTTTGCCGTGAGTGGTTGAATATTTCCATATGCTAAATCCAAACACAATCATGAATAAAACGTGTGAACTTTGGAAACTTGATTTTTCTCTTGGGACCGATTATACCATGACTCACAATGTAAGTTGTGATCGGTTATACCATGCTCCCCAAGATAGGTTGTGTTCGGTTATACCTTACTTCCCAATTCAGCTTGTAACTGGTTACACCTTGCTTTCCAATTCAGCTTGTGACCGATTACATCTTACTTCCCAATCTAGCTTGTGACCGATCACACCTTGCTTTCCAAATAAGCTTGTGACCGGTTACACCTTGCTACAAACTATAAGCTATGACCGATTATACCTTGATTCTCAACATAAGTCAAGATAGATTCTACCTTGTCATCTAGTATTGGTCATCCAAAAATATTCAATAAGGATTCGGACAAACACACTCATGATTTCCCTTTCGATTATGATACAAGTTCATACATCTACTTCCTTAAAACACTGTAATAATACATAGTTTCCTAGGAAAAATGACACATATATCACACACATAATCGAGTAACTAAATACATAGATTATGTTGATGTTGTATTTACGAAGTTCAAAAGATAAGCGTTATACTTCGTAATATAATTCCTTGACACTTCGATCATAATGATATGACCAAGTCTAATCACCAGAGCATTATATATACAGCTTCACATGTTATGTTTTCAATATAAAGCGACTTGAAAGATACATTTGGAATGGAAACAAGATCAAGTCAATATTACTGACCTCAATAGGAAGGATGATATCATCGTTGCAGTCGTTACTTCTTCACTTTCTTTAGGTCTTCGGAGTAATACTTATAAGTCTCAACATTCCTAGACTTTCTAGTCTAACCTAAACGAAGTTGACTCTAGTAAATAATCAAGCGACTCTAGATGAGTTTTGATACTGAAATATGACAACCAAACTTGACATACCAGCGCTTGGTGGGTTCACCGCTTGATTATATTAATAATGATCATTGTATGGAGAAATATCACTCATTGGATTTAATGATGTACCAGGCATATTATGTTGATATGTAATGGCGCCACAACTCAAGATTCATAAGTTGACCATGCAACCATGGCTTTTCCGCTCGGCCATTACTAAGCCAAGAGCCAAGAAGTAGGTTTTTTACCACGACAAGCAAATACCTTGCCAATTTTTCCATCCCGTACGGCTTCATAGCTACCTAATAATTAGGATTTGTCAACTTCCATTAAAATTTCTATAATATATCTTAAAGGGATAACTTGGGATGGAAGGAAAGAGAGTATGAAATTAGCAAGAAAATCCTCTAAAGGTTCCACTTCTAAAACCTTAAGTATTGGTCTTGTTTTTCTAAGGATTTCATGATCGAACATTGAAACCATTTTATGTGTTGGGAGTTGTCGGTGTATTGTATGAGCAACAATAAGTCTCATCTCCATAGTGTATCTATGCAAACTGTAAGCAGCAATGTACCTTATTGATGACAATAGGATACCTACTAGAACTATTTTGTGAGTAGTGGCAAACTCTTCTTTCGTAGATTTAATTTCAAGAATCAAACCTGTGAAGCTGAATAAGAACCTTATCGATCAGGAAACCATTTACTGGTTAGGTAAGCAAACATAGAAGTTCCATAGTAAAATCTACTACAACTCCTTGCTTTCTGAAGCTGACATAAATGCTTTTAGCAGTCCAACTTTTGAAGCTTATGCAAAGGAGTTCTCAAAATTTCTATGGAAAAAGGATATTCTTCCTAAGGTCATTGTGTTACCATGGTTAACTTTTCACAATTTTTTTCCTTCTTTGAAAAATATGGAGCACAGACAAATCTCAATCCAAGACACATCTGCAGACCATGTGGATTAAAAGGTGAACATGGAGATCATATACCGTTTCATTGTCCATATGCTAGAGACATTTTGTATTTCATCAAGGCTTTCAAGATCTCTTGGGAATGCGTTAGAATCTGATAAAGAATTTTAATGCTTGGAGATACAATCCTCATAAAAACGAAAAAAAAAACGAAAATAAATAAATAATGGAATCTTTTGCCTTATACGATAATGTGGGGTCATCTGGAAAGAAAGAAATTTCTGAATATTTTGAGGTAGAAATTGCAGAATATTTAGAGGTAAATTCTCTTCTAATTTTATGGTCCTCCAATAAAAACATTTTCATCTGGTGCCAAGTAATACCATCATATTTAACTATGATGCGGTTGTATCATAATGGCAGTTGTAACACCAAGTGATGGTTCATAACCAATTTTCTATTCGAATAAATTTTAACCTTTTCGTTAAAAAAAGAAAGAAAAGAAACCAAATTTGTGAATGCCGTCTTTGATAAGCTTCATATTCATATGCTATTTCCTCGGATTTAGTACAAGTTGGAATCACAATTTGCAGTTCATCATCCGGGATTGATAAACTAAAGAACATGCAACCTAAATACAAGAAAATTTTCTGTTTCCATTCTTTATAAATATCAGTCACCGTATAAACAGTCCTCTAGTTTTATTGAGCTACATGTAAAACCAACGCAATCCTAGTGATAGAAGGTATAAGTCTATTCCAAATTAAATAATCAACAACCTAAAAAATCAATACCATCCCTCACTCCAGAATAAAAGTAGCACTGGTGGAGCTTACCCTCTTTCCTATTGGTTGGTGAGCGTAACCTTGCGCTCTCATTGGCTAATTGAGAAACCATTCGTATTCATCGGATGAAATTTCGTTAGATACAGTGCGTTGATCTGATAATGTTCGGTGTAGATTGGGTGGATTGTTGGGACACACGCGACGGACGACCCTCATTATTTAGAAAAATTGTTATATTAATTTCGTGTATTTATTGTGAAAATCCAGAAAATAAAGAAAACTACTATATTAATTTCGGACATTTATGATTAAAATAAAAAAAATCAATTCAACATATTTATAGAATAAAATAAAATAATTTATATTTTTTGAATCTTTTATAGTTTCATATAATTATTTTAGAAAATCCAGAAAATAAAAAAAATACTATATTAATTCTTACATTTATGAATAAAATAAAATAAAAATCAATCCAACGTATTTATGGATAAATTAATATTTTTTTGAATCTTTTATAATTTCGTATATTTTTATAAATAATCCAGAAAATAAAGAAAACTGATATATTAATTTCGGACATCTATATTTTTGGATGATTTTTAAGGTAAGAAATCTATGCATTCAAAAAGGTGTTGGAGTCCAGCTTGTTGCTAGGCTTCCCAACGGCTAAAAAAAAACAAAAACAAAAAACAAAAAAAAAAAGATAAATATTTATTCAAAAATATACTATGAGTTTCGTTTCAAAATATAATTGGTAAACAAATATTATCATAGATAACGTCATGATTTTCATGGCTTTAACTTGCTAAAATTATGTAAATACAGATCAAATATGTAGAAATTTTATATATTTTTAGACATAGATTTATATTATATCCAAAATAAAAATGTTTTATTTATGGGTTTGTCATTGATACTTGTATTTAAAAGCATTTGATCAAGAGCCTGCTTCATTTTTCGGAGCCTCTCTATAAAATTATAGATACTCTTCTCCATGAAGAACAAGTCGAAAGTTTTTAATTTATATTCGATTATGGATTGTTGCAATATATAGTCTTTCATGTTGTTTTCTTTCTTATGATTTGTGATTTTGACTCACTGTTTTAATGATTTGTTAATAGGTGTGCAAATTAAAATTCTCAACCACCTGTGAGTTTAATTTCTCAATATTCTCTTTGCTTTCGATTTTCTGTTTTATGGTTGTTTTAATGATTTGTTAACAGGTGCGCAAAACAAAATTCTCAACCAGGTGTGAGTTTAATTTCTCTCTATTCTCTTTGTTGTCGATTTTTTGTTTTGTGTTTGTGTTGTTTTTGGTTAATTTTTAACTTTAAATTTTGAAGACGTAATTAGGGTTTACTCCGGGTATTCATTTTGTTTTGATTTCTTAAGCGGAGGGCGACATATTAACATCGGCAGATAAGTTCACTAGATTACCTTTTGTCCACAAGAGTTCTCAAGAACAAGGATCTTTTTTGTAATTCTAAATTATGTTTTAAAATTTTGATGTATTACTAATTTTTTTAAGATTAGTTTTGATTTATGAAGTGCTTAAAGTAAAGGAAACATTTGGGGAAAAAAATACATTACGAGGCTAAACTAAATGAGGTAGGCAACATTAGTATATTTGGAAAATACCAGGTTTATTAAGTTACGTATGTTTATATTAGTTTGGTATATTTGGATTGAGAATCATAAATTGACTTCAACGGCTGAGTATTAATTTCATATTCGTTAAGTATTAATTTCAGATTCTACAATTTACCAAAAATAATAATATTGTAAATATTTTCCTAAAACAATCCATAGATAAATATTTTTTTTATCTTCTTAGAATTTCTTTTGGTAAATATAAATTTATTTCCAATAATCTAAGCAAAAAGATTAGAGAAGGAAAAATCTTTAGAATTTCTTGGGAGATTTAAGAAACTAATTCCAAAAATAATAATATTCTCTCATGTGTAAAGAAATTAATTTCAAAAATAATAATATTCTCTATGCTTGAACAAATGTCCCATCTCTTTTTTTTTAAAGATTTGTTCCGCATATGCTTGCAGAATTTCTTCTTCTGATCGGCGATTATTGTTTCTTTTCCAGGATACAAAAGAATTCAATCCCATTGAGCTACTTTTCTTCTTAGAAATCAGCTTAAGTGATTTTTTTCTTTTCCTTTTTACTGTTTTGTAAATATTAATTCTGAACAGGTAAATATTAGTTCTGAGAGTTGTTCAAGTTGTTGTTTTACTGCAATCTTATCGGGGCAACTCAAAACAATCCATATTTTCTTTCAATTTTTGTCTGCTTCAAGGTAATCAAATAATCGTTAGAAATATGTTTATGAACTTTCTAAGTTACGACTTTTTATACTTCCAGGTGGTTTTTATTACGAGTTGTTGATTTTATTGCTCAATTCAATTATTACTTTCGTTGATCATGACACCGTGTTTGAGATTTTTTTTCTGTTGATTATGGTGTTGCGATTCAAAAGACAAAAAAAGATTATTGTGATTGAGATTTTTTTATACTAAAAATAGCTTAGGCAATATTGGCGTGAATCTCAATTTGTTTGTGTTTCCACCCAGCAAACAGAAAAACTAACAAAGCTATGGGCGATCACCAGAAACTACCAGAGATTTGAACTCAGTCAAGATCTCAAACTCATCAATTCGGTAAGGAATGATATTGCATTTGTTCTGGTAGTATGCCCATGAGTTCGTTCTTTATCATATGATTCATATGGGACAAATGAAATTGCACTTTGTCCTGTTTGTTCGTTCTTAAATTCCCTTTACATTGACAGTTAGATGATCTAATTAATTTTGGTAAGAACATACAAAATATAAATGCACAACTTTTATGAAGATTTTCTTCCCATAAACTAAAATTTTCCAGTATGCTACTTAAAGAAATGACATTTTTATACGGAATATACTCCATTACATTGACAGTTGGATTATTATTCTTTGTCATCGTTCGCTAAGGTTTCGTTGTGTTCAGTGAAGATGAGGACAGTGCAAAGATTAGGGTGAGTGCGATTGTACAGAAAAAATTAACATATCGTTTAGATTTTGCCTAAGAAGAAAAAACGAAACAATTTCATATATGATGTTCCAAAAGTGGTACTGGTTGTTGTCGTCACCATAATTAACTAAACACTTTCTAACAATGTGAGTTCTAGCATATCTCATTTCCAAATGACAAACTTAATCTTTTTAAGATCAAATTGTACAGGAAAATAAATAAAAATGGAAGCTAGATTATTTTTTCTATAATATAAATGATGTTTTCTTTACGCTTCCTGCACCCCGGGAATTACAGCAACTTTCAGTTGGCTTTTGCAATACTAAATTATCCAATTATCTACAGTCAAATAATATTATGATGTAATCAACCATGTTCCCGCTGCATAACCCGATACCCAGTAATACCACAAGTGCTACTAAGAAGAGACTAATATATAATCGTGATAGGTTATTTTGTTGAACTTGGGTAAGGTTGATCAGCCATGTAAGAAATATATCTCCATGGCTTATAAGCATTTTTTTCAATTAATTGAAATGCAAAAATGCCTATTATACTTATGTACAAATTTGAAAATATTACGTAGGTTAGCCTCATTTTGAACGTCGGAAAAGCGTATTGCGCTCAAAACAAAATGGAATACAAAACAAGAAAAATAGACAACAAACGATGGTCAGAATTACTAAAAATAAATGCAAATCAAATACGCCGAACACTTTTATAATGTTAATTTTTGCTTTAAATTAGTAACGGGTACAATGAAATTTTTTGTACGCACTTGGGAATAAGCACTATTGAGCTGAGTGATGAGGTTGTCAGCCTATCAATAACAATTCTCTATTGCTACACAAATCTATAAAGGAGTAGTGAGGCAAGTCGAGTTCGTATCCACAGAGGTGTGAGTTTTAAGTTATTACTTGTAACAAATTGATGTTGTTGAAAGACACAAATTCTGAAAATTGCAAAGTTTTTAATTCAATTTATGAGATGGAATTGACTAGAGATTCATTCTCCACTACCAAACAAGATATTATTAATCATACAGGTTCCACTTTCAATAAATTTCGATTGTTAACAACTTAAGATAAGTTATAAGCTCAACTAATCTTTAGATTCCTTAAATCACCGCATAGAATAAGTTCTCTAGCGGATTCTAATCAAATGAATCACTTAAAATAAGCTCTCTAGGTGTAATTCAATCAATTGATAAATTTGTGAATCAAGTTGTTCCTAGCCACATGTTTGTAAGCTCGACACGTTAACCTAGGGTTATCTTTTACACACTATTGCATACAAAATCCCTTTGCAACAAATAGTGCACCGCTACTTATGTAAAGATTACTCTAACAATTACGGATCAAAGTTCTCAATACTAGCATTAGAGTTACATACGAGTTACCAAATTGCGCACTTAGATACCAAGCATACTTCTCACGGTCATATAAACGGTAAAAGATAATCAACAAAAGATATTTATGAAAGAATAACTTGCTTGAATTGATTAATAAAACATGCTCGGAGTTTTGAAATCCTCCCCAATCAATAAAGTTATTAGCTACTCATATTCTTGGTTTAAGCACAAAGATATATTCAAAATAAATAAGGTTTCAAAGGCTAAACACTTGTGAAAGCAAACCACTGTGAGGAACTAAACAGCTGCAGGAATCAGGTTCAGGTTGCTGCTTCCTTGCGCGAACTGGCGGTGAAGCTTTTCTTTCAGAACTTTCGTCGAGCAGCTGTGCAGGAAACTGGTGAAAAAGAGGTTTTCCTGTATTCTGCGCCTCCTCTTATAACTTTCTTTCCCTGCAAAGTCGTATCTGATCAACACCCCAAAATAATCCCAAACATACACAAACCCTGTGAGCCTTTAATCTCAGCCATTCAACTCCCAAAACTCTCGCCAAAGTCACCTCTTTTTGGTTGTTTTCACGGCAAGAAACTCCTTCCAAAATAGAGATAAATTGGTACCCAAGTTAGGTTACCCTGTTGGCTTCTGAATCAGGTTCAAGCCAATGGCAGACACGCCTTGTACTCAAGCCATGAACCTTGGTTAGTCACTGCACGTAGCCAATTGCTCCACCTGAACTTCACAACCATTTGCACCAAATACCACCAGGACCCATGGCGAACAACACAAACTTGACCCAACAAACCACCTCCTTGCTGTTCTTCTCGACTTCATAGCACCAGCAACTCCATACAAATGCTTTCCTGGTTAACAGCACCACTTTTTGTCATCTCCAGCTTCTGCCATTCAGTTGCAAGCTCCCACAACTCGTGTCACAGGCTTCTGCCAAACTTGCATACACATCTATCGAACCCACGACTATAGCAAAGAGATAATGCAGTCGAGCAGCTTCCTCCGGTCATGTTATTGTAGCTTGAACCCAGCTAACCCATCTAATTCACCGCAGAAACAAGAACTCCTCAACTGACCTTTACAGCAACATCACTCCTCGACAATGGCATCAGTTTCTCCATGTTTTCTTGCTTAACCTTCCAGCCATAACTTGATTGCAGGGTCCATAGCAGCAACAACGTCATCTTCTTTTACTGAGCTTCACTGCCAAGACTTGATCAAACTACCAGCAGAATTACACTCTTCTTCTTTCATCATCTCTGCAGAGAACTAACCCAAATCACCAGCACCAGACAGCTTATCTTCTCCTTGTCAGACGCCCATGGTACACACCTTACTTCACTGAATTCATGGCTTAAAAATC
This sequence comes from Papaver somniferum, assembly GCF_003573695.1. Lineage (NCBI taxonomy): Eukaryota > Viridiplantae > Streptophyta > Magnoliopsida > Ranunculales > Papaveraceae > Papaver > Papaver somniferum. Next base: position 90,423,475 of record NC_039364.1, read on the forward strand.
TCTTCCTCCACTGCACAGTACCGACAATAAACTGCAGTTCAGCTCGATTCCCTGTAACTCCAACTTCAGTTTGCTTCATCATAGTTCCAACATCACTGCAGCTTCATGCCAACAGCTCCTTCATTGAATTTCACTTGTTTACAAGACTTGAGCTTCAGTTCAGGACTTTTATCAAGCACTCAATGTGCATTCTGTAGGTACTTCAGTCATGGAACTGTTGGTGATTTCTATCACCACTATATCTTCTTCCCTGCATACAAGCGCACATTCAACAACAACCCATCACTCCATCTCTTCCAGGAACTACAAATCCTCATCAATCTGCGCCATTTATTGTCCCAAACCAACAGCAACAGCATCAGTTCAGATTGCATCTGAATTTCAGGCATAAGACAGACGCAATTCTCCTCCAATTCGAACCTGCAATTTGAACTACAACTGCCACTCATACTCGAGCCACTGATTCACCCAAACACTCAGCAGAATCCGTTGAGTTTAACAGCTCAATCTCTTCCCTGATTTCTGTTCCAGAACAACATCAGATTCACTCCATCTTCCTTCTTCTTTTCAGCTGAACTCCTCATCGAACCCTTGTAAACAATCACTAGATTCATTGTTTCTCTCAACTGATTTCTCGCTCAAATGCTCATCTGGATATCCGGCAAACAACAAGGAAAGATGTAGCCTCTGCTGGATAGAACTGATGAACTCGATCCCCTTTCTGTGTAACAAAGAGACCTAATTTTCATTCTTCAATTGTTTCCTCCACCAGCACATGTGTGCTAGGCTTATGTGACATTCTGAATTTTTTTATTTTTTTATTTTCTGTTTTCTTTTCTTTTGTTTCTTTTTTTTATTTTTATAAATGAAATGCACTCTATGAGACCACATGACCGCCACACAAGTTCCAAATTGAAACTATGATGGGTACATGTCATGGAAATTTTCCTGATATAAAACGTTCAAGAGAAAATAAAATTAGTGGCGCTTTTCCTTCCTTTTCACAACTTCGAGCCATGGTACCTAAAAACAGAGAAAAGATAACGTAATATACAAAATTCCATGAGAACTAAGAAGAAAAGTGTAAGAAAGCGTTACTAAAATTGGGTGTTTTAGACACCTATCACTGAGCTGTAATTTAAGGCATTGTTTTTCTTCCAACTTTTTATGACTACAAATACAATTCACCGTTCAACCACAATGGGTACATATACAATTCATCATTTGATAATAAAATTGAGTTGCACTAACTCAGGAAACACTAATATATGAAGAAAGTAAAACTTAATTAGGAAAAATAATTAACAAAAAAACAACAAATGTGGAAAGGGCTACTTACTATGTAAACATTTTATTTGTAGTATAACCCACTAATACGGCTTGCTTAGATACCCTACTTCACGTTGAACAAAAAGAACTTTTACAAGTACTTACTTTTCGTGCAATTCAAAAGACGTGTGTGGTCGGGTGCACTATCTCATCCTATAATTCATTGAATGGGTATTCATAACTCAATGGAACCAAGTATAGTTATTGAAAAAGCGGGGGTACAACAACCACACCCAATATTTCGCTTAGCAATCTGTATGGACAAACTCCAATATACTTTTAAGATAATCAATAAGACTCAATCTACAAAAAGTACATCAAAGAGTTTTATCTCTCTTTCTTGATTCAATTCTTTCTCAAGCAAATAGAAATCTACGAGTCTAATTGAATACAAGAGAAATCACTTGAACGGTACCAAAGACCAATGTTCAAGGATCAATCAATTTCAATCAACAACCAAAGGTCGGATTCCCAATTGATTAATTCAAACGCACAACCTGTGATATTTCAATTATATAACAAAATATAATGTGGAATAGAAATAACACAGACAGCAGAATTTTGTTAACGAGGAAACTGCAAATGCAGAAAAACCCCGGGACCTAGTCCAGATTGAACACCACACTGTATTAAGCCGCTACAGACACTAGCCTACAACAAACTAACTTCGATCTGGACTGTAGTTGAACCCTAATCAATCTCACACTAATTCAAGGTACAGTTGCGCTCCTTACGTCTCTGATCCCATCAGGATACTACGCACTTGATTCCCTTAGTTGATCTCACCCACAACTAAGAGTTGCTACGACCCAAAGTCGAAGACTTTAATAAACAAATATGTATCACACAGAAAAGTCTACAGAATAGATAAATATGTCTCCCAAAGATAAACCTACAAGTTTTGTTCCGTCTTTTGATAAATCAAGGTGAACAGGAACCAATTGATAACCCGTACTTATATTCCCGAAGAACAACCTAATATTATCAATCACCTCACAATAATCTTAATCGACGCGGAGAAAGAAGATATTGTGGAATCACAAACGATGAGATGAAGATGTTTGTGACTACTTTTCTATCTTGCCGATCAGAGATAAAGATCTCAAGCCAATCGTTACGATTGTACTCAAAACGATAGAATCAGCAAGATCGGATCACACAACTACGAGAAAGTAGTATCGGTCTGGCTTCACAATCCCAATGAAGTCTTTAAGTCGTTAACCTGTTTTTAAGAAGAAACCAAAGGTTAAAGGAGAATCGACTCTAGCTAATACAACTAGTATCACACAGAAGGTGTGGGGATTAGGTTTCCCAGTTGCTATAGGTCTCCTTTATATAGTCTTTCAAATCAGGGTTTGCAATCAATGTTAGCTTGGTAACAGAGCATTCAATATTCACCGTTAGATGAAAACCTGATTAGATTCAAGCTAATATCTTTCAACCGTTGGATCGAAAACTTAGCTTGTTACACACAAATGCAATGTACTATTTTGGGTTTATGTAACCGTACCCAAACATGAACATTTGTTGGTTCAACAATAGTTAACCAAATGGTTAGCCATATGAGCACTTTCATATCAACCATTTTCTTCTTCACCATAACTAGTTCAAATGACTCAAATGAACTAGTTAGAGAGTTGTTCAATTAGAAATAAATCTTATGTAACTACACAAGACGCAATCGAAGCAAAAACGATTTGATTCACTCGAATCGGTTCGTGAACTATATACCCATGGTTTGCATTTAGCATTCCTTAGTTAATATAAATACGTTCACAAACAATCGTCTTTAGATATAACCAGCTTAAGTTCGCAGACTTAGTTCGCGGACTTAAGTTCCCAAAAGGAGTTCTCAAACTCCAGCAGATTTTCTCGGGTCGAGAACTTCCGCCAGTTCGCGGACTGGGTTCGCGGACTGAGTTCACGGCTCTTGTTCCGGTTCTCTTGATCAACAAAGTTCGCAAACTTCGGTTCAAGGAAAAAGGACTTATACATATATGTGTTTCCACACAATGCTTATATCCATCATTGGTTATTTAATCTAAACTCTCATTTCAACCATTGAAACATTCTTAGAGGACATTTCGTCAATGTAAGCAATTTTAAAGGTGATTGACACGTGTCATGACTTTCGTCACTAGGTAAAGATGAACTTGGCCAACGCAAAAGCTTACCAACAAATATTTCGAGAAATATATAGGCAAGATAATCTCGGCTTGAAATAAAAAATGTGTATAATCAAAGTCTATATAGCAAAACGACTTTTGTCTCAAAATAGGAGATAGAGTAGATATACTTTTGAGTGATAGATAAGTTCAAGTCTCCACATACCTTTTAGTCGATGAAGATCCACCAGTTCCTTGAGTAGTCCTTCGTCTTGTATGATGATTTCCATGGAGTTCTTGAACTCAACTACACTTTCTATCCTAGTCCAAGACTTAGCTATAGTAGACTAGAAATCAAGACTTATAGTTTTGATCACTAATATTGACAAACATGCTTGAGATAGCAACGCATGCGAGTTCGACCGAGCAATGCTCTAACAATCTCCCCCTTTGTCAATTTTAGTGACAAAACTATCAATACATATGGAATACAAAAATAAATGAAATAACTTTTGTAGCTCCTATTCCACATGCCTAATCTTCAACATTACTCGAAATCTTTGTCACTTCCAAGTACTCCAATGATCCCAAAGGCTGTAAGTTCAGCATCATCGTTGTTGAAAATCCGTAGCTATAACAACGAGAAAACAAGAGTTCTCAATCATTGTTATACAGTGTCATAGTATCATTATATAGTATCAAAGTTCAATTGCATCACAAATTCGACAACAATACTATGGTGATATGTATCACTCCCCCTTAGTCAATACTCCATCTCACATGGAAACCACTCCCCCTTACATAATTATCCGAAAACCATATGTATTTGTAGTGTGAACTACATATTAATTCTCCCCCTTTTTGTCAATAAAATTGGTAAAGGTACGAAAACGAGATCCTAATGAAATTTCCGAAAGAGACATTTCATGACCAAAAGAAGGCACATATCATCTTATTTAGATGCAATCATATAGCTGAAGCTAAATGCATTCATCAAGGAGTTTATAAAGATACAAGATAACCCCTATAATATTCCACAGCCGCACTCCCCACAAATATTTGGCAATTAAGCACAAGTTCAATTAAGAACTCTCCCCCATAATATGTCATTCCCGAAAGAACAACAAGAGAGACCTTAATTTCAAAAGAAAAGAAGGATTTCTTTGGACATAACACACTAAAAAGAACTGACTGGAAAATCAACCTACGGAAACAAATGCAGAATTGAAGTAAACACGCACTGGAGTTCCAAACTCAATTTCCCAAAAGATAGAGATAAGCACAGGGGCAAGAGCTATGGAAATAACTAATGAACCAAAACAACACCAATAGACTGCCGTAAGTGTTGAAATGTAGCAGTGTCAAATGGTTTGGTGAGAATGTCAGCCAACTGTTGTTCGGAAGGCACAAATTCCATATTGATGATACCATTTTCATAGAGATCTCGAATAAAATAGTACCTTATATCAATGTGCTTTGTTCTTGAATGCTCAACAGGATTCTCAGTGATTCGAATCACGCTTGAGTTATCACAAAAGATCTTCATTATTCAAGTATCAATTCCATAATCAGCCAGCATTTGTTTCATCCATAGAAGTTGAGTACAACATGACCCAACAGAAATATACTCTACCTCGCATATAGACAGGGATTGTGAATTTTGTTTTTTGCTATGCCAAGCCACAAGATTCAGTCTTATAGTAGAATCCCCCTGATGTACTTTTCTGTCTTCTACACATCCTGCCCAATCAGCATCAGAATAAGCAGAAAGGTCAGTGTTAGTATCAAAAGTGTAGGATAGACCATACCCGACTGTGTGACTGACATATCGTATGATCCTTTTTGCAGCTGCAAGATGAGATTCCTTGGGATTAGCCTGAAATCTAGCACAACAACCAACACTAAAAGAAATATAAGGTCTAGTGGCTGTAATATATAAAAGGCTACCAATAATAGATCGATATAACTTTTGATCCACTTTTACTCCTTTCTCATCTCTGTGCAGTTTACCAGTAGTGGGCATAGGTGTCAGTTTTGGAGTTGACTTATCCAGACAGAATCTTGAAAACAAGATCCTTTGCATATTTTTTTTGAGATAAGTAAATTCCATCCTTATGTTGTTGAATTTGTAATCCTAAAAAGAACTTTAATTCAACAACATTGCTCATTTCAAATTCTTTAGCAAGTGAAACTTGGAAATCTTTTGCAAGCTTCTCAGAAGTTGAACCATAGATGATACCATCTACATAGACTTGAGCAATGACAACATATTTTCCACTCCATTTGGTAAACAAGGTTTTATCAGCTCCGCCTCTTGAAAAACCTTTCCTGATAACAGAAGTGGTAAGTTTTTCAAACTAGGATCTAGGTGCTTGTTTTAACCCATATAATGCATTTTTGAGCTTAAGAACATGATTTGGGAAATTAAGGTTTTCAAATCCTTTAGGCTGAGCAACATAGACTTCCTCCTTTAGAATTCCGTTTAGGAATGCAGATTTTATATCCATTTGAAAAAGTTTAACCTTGAGGAAACAAGCATGAGCTAATAAAAGTCTAATGGACTCAAGGCGTGCCACAAGAGCAAAGGTTTCGTCAAAGTCGATACCTTCAATTTATGAATATCCTTGAGCGACAAGTCTGGCTTTATTTCTGAAAATTGTGCCAAATTCATCAGACTTGTTCTTGAATATCCATTTCGTGCCAACAATATTAACATTGGAGGGACAAGGTACGAGTTCCCATACGTCTTGTCTTTGGAATTGATTTAACTCTTCATGCATTGCATTCACCCAAAAGGGATCGCTCAGAGCTTCATCAATATTTCCTAGTTCTACTTGTGACAGATAACAACCAAAATTGCAAATATTTTGAAGTTTTCCTCTAGTCTTAGCTGTAGAATATTTTCCCCCAATAATACTGTTGGGATCATGATTCGTTTGAACCCAGAGGTGTCATGGAGGGACACGTTCTTGTTCGTCAGGAGTAGCTTGATCAGTGCTCTTCTCCTCGTCACTAGAAATATCAGGATCAGCAACAGTTGGGATAACTTCAACTGATTTTGGTATTTCTTTGAATTTCTCAATTGTCTCGGTTGGAGGCAATTCAGCAGGAGGATTATTATGATGAAAATTACTAATATCATCGATAATAACGTTAGAAGATTCCATCATGACCTGGGTTCTGAGATTAAACACTCGAAAACCACGACTATCAGAAGCATAGCCAAGGAAGATACCTTCATCACTTTTGGTATCAAATTTCCCTCTTTGTTCTCGATCTTTTAGAATGTATCATACTTACAAACACTCTGAGATAGTGCAAGTTGGGGTTTCTACCGTACCACAACTCATAAGGGGTGTTTAGGATTTTAGACTGTAGGTAGACACGGTTGATCAAATAACATGTTGTAAAGACAGCTTTTCTCCAAAACCTTAGAGGTAAGTTTTTGTTATGGAGCATTACCCTGACCATTTCCTGAATGTTCCTGTTATTTCTTTCTGCAAGTCTATTAGCTTGAGGAGTAATGGGTGGAGAATATTGTTGAATAATTCCCAGTTCGTCACAAAATTCAAACACCTTGGTGTCCTTGAATTCAGTTCCACGGTCACTCCTAATTTTCTTAGTTTGCGACCTTGTTCGTTCTGCATTATATTAACAATAATCTTGAATTCATCAAGGGTTTCATTCTTATGAGATAGAAATGCAACCCAAGTGAATCTGGTGTAATCATCTACCATAACCAAAGCATACTTCTTACCAGCAACTGTGGGTTGTTGAATAGGTCCGAAGAGATCCATATGAATTAAATCAAGTGGAGCTTTAGTGAGAATATCTCGAGATGATTTATGGTGAACTTTCGTTTGTTTACCCTTTTGACAGGCACCACGTACGCCTTCAATCTTTGCATTGATTTTGGGAACGCCTCTAACAAGTTCTTTATTGATGATCTTAGTTAGAAGACGATAGTTGATGTGACCAAAACGCTCATGCCAAAGATGTGTAGATTCCACCTTAGTCAAATTGCAACAATTGCTGAACTGAGTATCCAGAAGATAACAGTTGTTTTTACCACGAATTCCCTGAAAAATTATTTTCCCAGTTTTGTCTACAATATCACATCCATTTGCATTGAAGACAACTCGATGGCCTTTGTCACAAATTTGACTAATAGAAAGAAGATTTGCAGTCATACCTTTTACGTATACTACATCATGGATTTCAGGTACGCCGGGTATTTTGATTGTCCCCTTCTTGCTTATGTAGCAACAACTTCCATCTCCAAATGTTACTGATCCTCCTTCATAGTCGTTTGAAGAAACAAACCATGTGATATCACCTGTCATATGTCTGCTACATCCACTGTCAAGAAACCATTGAAAGGGTGATGTTGATTTTAAAGCAAAAGCTCCCATACTATTAGTACTTTCCTGTTTAGGGTTTCCTGATAGTTTTGTACGTCCTTTTAGAGAAGCACTAAGTTGTTTAGTCTTCGTGTGAAGATTACTTGCAACTTCCAGGCTCTTTTGAAAGGACATACAAATATGTTGAAAGTGATTAGAGGAATCACAAAACAAACATGGGACAACAACTTTAAATTCGTCAGAAAAGTTCTGAGTCATATCAGTTTTCACAACATGCGAATGTTGTTTATTATCTGACTTACGACTTTTCTTCAGAGAGGAACAACTGGAGTTATTCAGATCCATTAAAGGGATTTTGACAGATTTCAAATCCTTAAGCATTGCAATTTCTTCTATGAGATCAGAGTTGATCCAGTAATACCACGAGTGCTACTAAGAAGAGACTAATATATAATCGTGATAAGTTGTTTTGTTGAACTTGGGTAAGATTGATCAGCCATGCAAGAAATATATCTCCATGGTTTATAAGCATTTTTTTCAATTAATTGAAATGCAAAAATTCTTATTATACTTATGTGCAAATTTAAAAGTATTACGTAGGTTAGCCTCATTTTGAACGTCGGAAAAACGTATTGTGCTCAAAACAAAATGGAATACAAAACAAGAAAAACAGACAACAAATGATGGTCAGAATTACTAAAAATAAATGCAAATCAAATACGCCAAACACTTTTATAGTGTTAATTTTTGCTTTAAATTAGTAACGGATACAATGAAAATTTTTGTACGCACTTGGGAGTAAGCACTATTGAGCTGAGCTGTAATTTAAGGCATTGTTTTTCTTCTAACTTTTTATGACTAAAAATGCAATTCACCGTTCAACCACAATGGGTACATATGCAATTCATCATTTGATAATAAAATTGAGTTGCACTAACTCAGGAACACTAATATACGAAGAAAGTAAAACTTAATTAAGAAAAATAATTAACAAAAAAACAACAAATGTGGAAAGGGCTACTTACTATGTAAACATTTTATTTGTAGTATAACCCACTAATACGGCTTGCTTAGATACCCTACTTCATGGTGAACAAAAAGAACTTTTACAAGTACGTACTTTTCGTGTAACTCAAAAGACGTGTGTGGTCGGGTGCACTATCTCATCCTATAATTCATTGAATGGGTATTCATAACTCAATGCAACCAAGTACAGTTATTGAAAAAGCGGGAGTACAACAACCACACCCAATATTTCGCTTAGCAATCTGTATGGACAAACTCCAATATACTTTTAAGAGAATCAATAAGACTCAATATGCAAAAAGTACATCAAAGAGTTTTATCTCTCTTTCTTGATTCAATTCTTTCTCAAGCAAATAAAAATCTGCGAGTCTAATTGAATACAAGAGAAATCACTTGAACGATACTAAAGACCAATGTTCAAGGATCAATCAATTTCAATCAACAACCAAAGGTCGGATTTCCAATTGATTGATTCAAACGCACAACCTGTGATATTTCAATTATATAACAAAATATAATGCGAAATAAAAATAACACAGACACCAGAATTTTGTAAATGAGGAAACCGCAAATGCAGAAAAACCCCGGGACCTAGTCCAGATTGAACACCACACTGTATTAAGCCGCTACAGACACTAGCCTACTACAAACTAACTTAGGTCTGGAGTGTAGTTGAACCCCAATCAATCTCACACTGATCCCAGCAGGATACTACGCACTTGATTTCCTTAGATGATCTCACCCACAACTAAGAATTGCTACGACCCAAATTCAAAGACTTTAATAAACAAATCTGTATCACACAGAAAAGTCTACAAAATAGATAAATGTGTCCCCCAAAGACAAACCTACAAGTTTTGTTCCGTCTTTTGATAAATCAAGGTGAACATGAACCAATTGATAACCCGAACTTATATTCCCGAATAACATCCTAGTATTATCAATCACCTCACAATAATCTTAATCGACGCGACGAAAGAAGATATTGTGGAATCACAAACGATGAGACGAAAATGTTTGTGACTATTTTTCTATCATACCTATCGGAGATAAAGATCTCAAGACAATCGTTACGATAGTACTCAAAATGATAGAATCAGCAAGATCAGATCACACAACTACGAGAAAGTAGTATCGGTCTGGCTTCACAATCCCAATGAAGTCCTTAAGTCGTTAACCTGGTTTTTAAGAAGAAACCAAAGGTTAAAGGAGAGTTGACTCTAGCTAATACAACTAGTATCACACAGAAGGTGTGGGGATTAGGTTTCCCATTTTCTAGAGTTCTACCTTATATAGTCTTTCAAATCAGGGTTTGCAATCAATGTTAGCTTGGTAACAAAGCATTCAGTATTCACCATTAGATGAAAACCTGATTAGATTCAGGCTAATATCTTTCAACCGTTGGATCGAAAACTTAGCTTGTTACACACAAATGGAATATACTATTTTGGGTTTATGTAACCGTACGCAAACATGAACATTTGTTGGTTCAACAATAGTTAACCAAATGGTTAGCCATATGAGCACTTTCATATCAACCATGTTCGTCTTCACCATAACTAGTTCAAATGACTCAAATGAACTAGTTAAAGAGTTGTTCAATTGCAAGAAAATATTATGTAACTACACAAGACACAATCGAAGCAAAAACGATTTGATTCACTCGAATCGGTTCATGAACTATATACCCACGGTTTGCATTTAGCATTCCTTAGTTAATATAAATAAGTTCACAAACAATCGTCTTTAGATATAACCAGCTTAAGTTCGCAGACTTAGTTCGCGGACTTAAGTTCCCGGAAGGAGTTCTCAAACTCCAACAGATTTTCTCGGGTCGAGAACTTCCGCCAGTTCGCGGACTGGGTTCACGGACTGAGTTCGCGGACTGAGTTCACGGCTCTCGTTCCGGTTCTCTTGATCAACAAAGTTCGCAAACTTCGGTTCAAGGAAAAAGGACTTATACATATATGTGTTGCCACACAATACTTATATCCATCATTGGTTATTAATCTAAACTCTCATTTCAACCATTGAAACATTCTTAGAGGACATTTCGTCAAAGTAAGCAATTTTCAAGGTGATTGAAACGTGTCATAACTTTCGTCACTAGGTAAAGATGAACTTGGCCAAAACAAAATCTTACCAACACATATTTCGAGAAATAGATAGGCGAGATAAACTCGGCTCGAAATAACAAATGTGTATAATCAAACACTATATAGAAAAACGACTTTTGTCTCAAAATAGGAGATAGAGTAGATAGACTTTTGAGTGATAGATAAGTTCAAGTCTCCACATACCTCTTTTGAGTGAAGATACACTTTCTATCCTAGTCCAAGACTTAGCTATAGTAGACTAGAAATCAAGACTTATAGTTTTCATCACTAACATTGACAAACATGTTTGAGATAGCAACGCATGCGAGTTCGACCGAGCAATGCTCTAACAGTTATTCAGCTAAACAATTGAATTTGAGTAACTATTTTCCAAAGTCAACTCTCACCTATAATACATGGAGTCATTTTATAATTGTTATATACAACGCACAATGCAATTTTTGCGAGACAAACCCTACAGGAGCTTTCAGCTGTTTTTTTTTTTTTGATTCAAAAAGGGAGTTGTATTGATAATTAATGAGAGATTACAGAATTTTCATGATCTACCCATTCTAAAAAAATATTCTGGAAGTTTTCAAGGTAGGGATAACATTCAAAACTATATATTCTATGTTTGGGAAAAAAATAATTTTAAATTGAACTTCCACAAATGTGAATAATTATAGGAGATATCTCTCCATTTGTCCATTAAAGGAACGAGAGTATATGAAAATCTCAACATATCAGATACGGAATAATACAAGGAGCTTACCCTCCTTCTATTGGCCGGGGCAGCTCAAAACGACCAAAGTTCTCCTCAGATAATCAAAATCTTCTTTGGTTAGAAATTCGTATGTTAAATACCTTATTATTGCATAAAATTATTATAAGAAACAACAATGCTACGTCGACGCCCAATAATTTTGGGATTTATCCTTTCTATCATCAGTATTGATGCGTGGAGAAGTAGGTCCCTGCTCTCTCTCTCTCTTAATAATTTCGGGTTAAAATACTGAGATACAAAGCCTTTTCCTTGAATAAAAAATTGCATATCAACCATAGTTTAATTATAGGGAGTTGGCTGTTTAATTCTGAACTCAAGTATATGTTTTCTGCAAAAAAAAAAGATATATCAGTGCATTTCCTTGATTACGACTTTTACGACGGGAAGCGCTTCATATACTTTGCATTTTCTAGAGTTTACAACCTATATTTTATATGAATATCATGTTTCTTTTTGGTATCTCCATTGTAACTATTAATACAACTATAGGATGAGTGTGATTGTTTAAGGAACATTTGATTTGGACGCTTGATTCTTAACGCAAGTATATGATTTCCGAATACAGATATATCAACGCATTTCCTTGATTACATATTCTTTGACGGGAAGCACTTCATATGCTTTGCACATTTTAGAGTTGACAATCGATTTTATATACCTTTTTTTTCTGACAGTAATATTAGGTATTGATACAATTATAGTGTGATTTTTCATTTAACTACAACAAGTTGAGTTGTCTGCTTGATTCTTAACACAAGTATATATATATACTTGTAAAGATATATATGATTTGTATCTATATATCATATATATATATATATATATGATTTGTAAAGATAGACATATCAATGCATTTCCTTGATTGCATCTTCTTCAATGGGAAGCACTTCGTATGCTTTGTACTATTTAAAGTTGTCAACCTATTTATATTAATATTATGTTTTTCTTAGCGTCTATAATATCATATATTGATTAATACAATATAGTGGGTGTGATTTTTCATTTAACTACAAGAAGTTGAAGCACTGATATATCTTTATTCGACAGGAAAAACTCCATATGCTTTGCACTATTTAGAGTTGCCAATTGATTTTATATTAATATCATTTTTTAATATCTTTTTAATATCAGGCATTGATGCAACTATAAATTATTTTTTCTTTCTTAAAAGAAATTAGAAAAGAAAGGAAAATCAAATTTATTCCATAAAGTTGATCACCGTAACACCTATAATGCTTCAAAAAGAAAAAAAAAACATGACACATATCCAACTAATCGGTATGTGTTTCTCTTGTCCACACTGTATGCATCAAATAAGGAGGTTTAATCAAGTCATGGATAAAAATTATTAAAATAATATTTGATCCATTTCTACTGCTCCCTCCCATGAAACTAAATTATATCATATCATATGTGAACAACTGTAACCACTAATACTTATATGTTAGTGTAATGGAGGACAAATGATACAAATAGGTGGCAGTAAAGGCATAGACTGTTGAAGACTTCGTTTGTCGTTCTTGGGGGATAAAAATCAAACAGATTGATTAAATTATCAGTAATCATATGATACCGGCTATGATTAAGCCAAATCAAAATAAAATAAAAAAGATATATCGATCGTAATAATTTCTCAGCGATTAGAGTGTGCTAATTATGTGTTGTAAAATAGAGAAAAGGAGAAGGAGACACAAAATAGAGGAAAGAAAAGAGAGAGAAATTTTATTAATGTGTGTGGAATATAAAGGTTTATGACTCTATTTTAGAGTTTACATACTTGGTGTCCAAGTGATAGGGTCCCACTAAAGTGGGCATCTACATGATAAACTGCCGTTTATAACACAGATAAACTTATCAACGAATCCTCTATCTTATTTAATAACACTAGTTTGAAACTCGTGCTACGCACCGGGACTGTTGTAATTTTTTCACACCGTTGGTTAATATCAACTGTGGCGGGACTTCGCCCCGCACCCGTCCTAATGAGAGTTCTAATACAATGGAAACTTAATTAATTAATACTCTATTATTTAATAAACTCTCTTAAATAATATTTTAGTCGGTCTCAAGTTGGGGGACAACGTGCCAAATTAATAATTCGCTAAAATTATAAAATAATATATTTTTGAATATCTATGTAGACCCCATATAAAATATAAATTAATAATCCTACATATACATATTCAATACATTAATGATTTATGAAGATTTTTTGCAAAATGATTTACGAAGAAATTATTTAATGTGATTACCGTTTTAACGAGCTCGTTTCGTGAAGGGGATCTATTGTAGAACTTTCATCACTTTCTTTACCATTTTTATCAGTTATCATAACACTCTTAATTATATCTTCATCAGTCAATAGTTGCATAACTTCATTTTCTTCCGGATATTCTGAACATCTTGACATTCATTGAATTGACCCAGCTTTTTGATCAAACTTGTTTTATTTGTTGATTGAAGTTTACAACGAAGCAAAGCGAAAGATTGAAGGGTGCTTTGAAAAATTTAATATTCTACAGTATTTAGAAAATAGTTCTCTGATAATAAATTTTTCCATAAGTTAATATTTATCAATTTATCAGTTAACTAATATCTCGCTTAACTAATAAATTTTTATGCTCCCACCAATATTAATTTATAGAGTTTCTACTATAGAATTACTATCCACCAAATTAAAAATTAACAACTAAAACTATGTAACTAAAAATTTCTACTAATCAAATTTATAATATTATTATCATCTACAGATCTTACATGGTTTTAAAAACTAATTTCAAGCAATTTAATAAAAGAGTAATATATTTTACGAACAAACTAAAATAAATATATTTAAGTAATCTCAATAGTAACATAATTTAAACTCTAAATACTAAAGCATTAAACCCGATCGACCTCACATACTAAAAACAAATATAAAATGGTCAATATTGCAAACCTTGATAACTCATGGAAGTAACTAAGAACATCGAGGTCGATTTATTAAATATTATGGTAGATAAATCAAAAGTGCTAATAATAATCTTACCCATTAATTTAAAATATTTAATCACCAACCTTAAACAAAATAAATTCTTAACTACTAATTAAATAATTGATATTATCTAAAAACTACTAATTAACCAACATGATACCTAAACACCTGGTACTTAGGGAATTGACTCCCACTTGGTGAGGCGGGGTTTCGCCTGCACCCATCCCAGAAAGGGTTCCAATTAATAATTGTAGTGCATAATGAAACCATCAATCCTAATTTAGTATATAAGCAGTTGGAACTAAATTCATTAATTACATATTGTTTAAAGTTTTTTGAGATTAATAAATCCTCTAAAAGAAAATACTTTTGGAAAATCATATCGATTTTTGAAGTTAATAAGTTATTCATGACATTATCAACAACAGTACTCTAAAAATAATCGGTAAGGATAGATTTGAAGTCATTTAATCCAGGAGCACTACAACGAAACTTAGTCTTGCTAGATTTTAGAATATTCATTTCTTGCTTAATCCATATTTGCAACTTAAAAGTAAAGAAACAAAGTCATAATAATATTCTGCCTCCAAACTCCAATTATGGTTTACAGTTCAGCCAAATATTGTTCGTACTTCACCCGCTATACACTCCCCACCTACCTTACAACCATATCATATACTTGTGTTAAGAATCAACCCACCAACTCAACTTCTCCTCCAGGTTCCAACTTCATATGGTTGGATGAAAAAGAAATACTAAAAGAATCACTCACTATATAGTTGTATCAATAGTTATATTAGAGACACTAAAAAGAAACACAATATTAATATAAAATAGATGACAAACTCTAAATAGTGCAAAGCATATGAAGTATTTTACATCAAAGGAAATATAATGAAAACTCATGTACCTATGTCGAGAATCAAGAAACCAACTCAACTCACTGTAGTTAAATGAAAAGTCACACTCGTTTTAATTTAAGAACGTGAATCATAATTTGGTAGACTCAATTGGAGCACTACATGTAGCCTCTTATAGAACGCTACTAATCTGTAAATGTGACTGGATTTCCTCTTAAGAAGCAAAAGCTTATATAAAAGCAAAATGACAAATTTCACACCAACTATATAATGACAGCCTTAATCGATTTGATCGTGATGGGAGATAAATTGATATAGTTTTTAAGATAATGAACACCAACGTCTAGTAGTGTATACTCTCCCCCTGATTATGGAGAAAATATTTTCATCTTACATATGAAAACAAGTTTCGTGAAGTATTATCTCATTAATTCGAGACATATACTTATTATGAAATATGTCTTTCGACATAAAAAAAACAATGTAGTCTTAATAGACATCAACCATGGATTGTTTTTGGAACAAAAATAAAAATTATAGGTCAAAACCAAAAGCATTGGAAATATGCAAACAATTCTCCGATAATTTTGTGATCTCAAGGATCAATGAGATATTGAGAATGATATTATGGACACTTTTTTTTTCAAAAGAAAGTAATTTCAAGATCACTTTAGTCACTACAAGGACTAATAATATAGGCTAACAAGCCGGGTGCGCACCCATTGATCTTGTATGTCCTACCCTTTCCAACATCAAGTTGAACGGTCTCAATTTTGGAGAGTACCATTAGGAAGGAAAAAATAATAATATAAAAAAATTGATCAATATCCCTCAGGAATGTAGCAATTAGTGTCTGCAAGTGTGAATATGTAATAACCAATCTCATCGTTTTAGGATCCATAGAGAAATCTAATTCCAATTGGTTTGAATGATTCTTTTGAGAAAAATAAAGAAATCATTATCGTATTCTTTGTAGAGAAAATTCTACTTTTTGGTTGATGAAGATTTCTTTGAAAGAACAGAAATAAATAACCCATATTGGCTAAAAGTTCTTAAAATGCCAATTTTTAAGTCTCATTAAGGTGATTTCATGAGAAAACCCAACATCAATTGGTTTTTACAATTAACAAAATTGTATAGACAAATTATAAAAAAATAAATTGTCGTTTTCAATATCGCATAGTCAGCTGACGGACAGTTTCTAACAAAAAAAAAAGAAAAATAGAAATCATTAATCACATGATCTTCGTCTAATGGACGAAGATACCAATTAAATTGGACGTAGATTTTTCAACCATGCATATGAATAGTTACCGTGAAGATAATCAAATTACGATAATACCAAATCTTTTTTGATGATTACAATTTCATCAGGGGAACTTGTAGTAATGTTACTTATAAGTGCATTACCAAGATTTTATCCTTAAGAATGAAGAAGGTTTTAGGATGTCTAATAAGCAAGAATCAATCTGCATTCATATCTGGGAGATCTATTTAAGATAACATCATGTGGTGGCTCATGAATTGGTAATGAATTATCACATATCCAAAGGTACTCCAAGGTGTTCTTTAAAAATATATATCAGGAAGGCCTATGATACTGTTAAATGGGATGCTATATTTTATATGTTACAACAGATGGGATTTCCTGATATATTTATTAACTGGATTGCACTATGCATTAAAACAAAAAAGTTCTCTATTCTTATAAATGGTTCCCCTTATGGATTTTTTGGAGCTCAGAGAGGTTTGAGACAAGGCTGCCCCATATCTCCTTACTTGTTTGTGATGGAAATAGAGATGTTGAGTGCTACACTGCTTAAACAAGTTCAGATTCAGAAGTTTGGTTTTCACCCAAGATGTAAGTTAACTAGTTTAACTCACTTGTGCTTTGCTGATGATGTGCTGATTTTTTTTAAAGGAACTACTGCTGCTGCTACAAGTTTAAAAGTTGCTCTTGATGAATTTAGTTCCTACTCAGGTCTTGTAATCAATAACCAGAAAACTTCTTTGTTTTGTTCTGCTGTGGATGATACTACATTGCACCAAATTGTTCAAATTCTAGATTGCACAGTGGGAGAACTGCCTGTTAAATATTTAGGTGTTCCTATCTTATCAACTAAACTTTCTTATAAATATTGCTTACCACTTATTGAAAGAGTTGATGAGAGGATTCATTCTTGGAAGTCTATATTTTTGGCTTACTCTGGTAGAGTTTTGCTCATAAAGGTAGTTCTTTGTGGAATGTTATTTTTCTGGTTCTCTTGTTTTGTTCTGCCTAAAAGAGTTATAACGGAGTTGAATACAAAATTTAAGAGATTCTTATGGGCTGTCCCTGACCTAAAGAAGAGTTACAATCATATCAAATAGAGCTTTGCTTGTCATTCATACGAAGAACGGGGATTGGGTATTAAAGATCTTGAGTATACTAATGTAGCAACTAATCTCAGGCACATATGGGATTTGGTTTCTGGTAAAGATACCATATGGACTTCTTGGGTTAAAAGTAACCTCATCAAAGATAAAGATTTCTGGTCTATGAAGATTCCACAAGATACTTCTTGGTGTTGGAGAAGAATTTTGGAGCATAGAGAGCTAGCTAAGAAACATATAGGAGTTCTTTTGGGAAATGGAGATTCCACTAGCTTCTTACATGAGAACTGGCACTCAAAAGGGATTCTTGATGATTGGGTGGAACCACATATATTAGAAATAATATTGGTGCTAATGTTAATTCAAAGGTGGCTGACTTCATTTCTCCAGCAGGCTGGGTGTTTCCAGATTTTATGGAAGATGATATTCAAGAAGTAGTGAAGGACATATTACTAACTGAGTTCAATATTGCATAGAATGATCAAATATTTTGGAAATCAAGTGCAACAGGTAACTTCTCTATGAAAGCTACTTATAATGCTATAATTGATCACATGCCTATCCCTGTTTGGAAGAACTTAGTATGGTTTAAGAATCACATTCCTAGACACTCATTTATAACTTGGTTAGCTCTCTTAAAAAGATTGAAAACTAGAAGTAAGTTATGTAAATGGGGAACTATTTTCGATCCTTCTTGTATTTTATGTGGGAATGCTGAGCAGTCTGAAAATCATTTGTTTCATGAGTGTCAATTCTCATCTGTAATATGGAGGGGTCTTCTCCTTAAAATGGGAATTATTAAGGGTCTTGAGAGTTATTGGGATACAGAAATTAATTGGCGTGCTCAAGCCTTTATAGGTTCTAGCTGTGTAGCTATGATAAAAAAAAACTGGTGCTTAATAGTTTTATTTATCATATTTGGAAAGAGCGTAATAATAGAATCTTTAGAGCTCAAAATGGTTCTCAATATCAAATCAGTTTACTTATCATACAAGAAGTGAGGTTTAAAATGCTAGTCATGAACCATAAGGAGATTGATACATTATCTGCTAGAGACTTCATGGAATATAGGTTGTACTTTTGTTCTTCTAGAGATTATTTTCTTCACCTGGTTGTATCCCCAGAATGATGAAGTAATGATAAACATAGATGGATCAAGAACTGCCACAGCAGGAGGTTTTGGGGCCATAATTAGAGATCATGAAGCTGCAGTAATTGGGGATGCTAGTGGAGAACGGCTAGTCAAGTTTGTGCTTGCTCATGAATTACAGGGTGTTGAACTTTGTTTAAATATGGCATTGCAGAAGAAAAAGTTTAACATTCACCGAGGTATTGATTCTATGGCTGCAATTTACTTACCAGTACTGAGCCTGAGCCACCATGGAATGTGATTCAAATCTGGAGAAGAATCTTTTGAAAAAGAAGTTCGCTAGATGGAGGATTACTTTCTGCTATAAAGAAGCTAATCGAGCTGTTGATTTCTTAGTTGTTCTACATTTGGGCAATTCCTGGACAGAAATTCGTTATGAAGAGTTTACTGCGGATTTCAGAGTAATCTTGGCTGCAGATAAGGAACAAAAAGTTTATCAGAGAATGAAGAAGAAGAGAAGCTAGTTTATGTCTTTTTCTTTTGCTTTTGTTTAGTGTAGCTCTGTTTTTTTGCTTTTTTGGCCTTGTGCCCGCCGAATGTGTCAAAACAAAACAAAAAAACTACTGAAATTTCTACTCAGGGTAGGTTGGCAAACCAGTTCGCAAACCATCTGAGATATAGAAATACAAGAAGGTTGGCGAACCAGTTCACGAACCCGGTTGGAGAACAGTGATGAACTGAATTACAAGTTGTATAAATAGGCTAGTAATTGGAGAACCCGGTTCATGAACTGTGGTTAACTGAGTTTGGTAGTCTAGTAGGGTTGGCGAACTCGGTTCACGAACCGTAGCACCCTGAATCGTAAACAAGCCCTATGGTTGGAAAACTGTTGTACCAACTCTTAAACACTTCTAAGACTTTATTGATTACTTAAACACTTATATGTTTGTATCATGATTAATTTCTTAGGTATTTAAATGAACATCAAATAGCTTTCAGTTCTTTGTCTGCCAAACAGAACAATCATTACAGACGGTTCCGTAACCGAACCTATGTGTATAGTCTTCTATTGTAGTTTGAAGACCTAAATTGTTTGCGTGATTCTCAAGTTATATTAGCTTGAATTCTAAGCTAACCCTCGTCTTTGAAAATTATTAATAGAGCATCTCTGTCAACTCGAAAATTCAATCCCTGACACTTTATATCCTAGTTGATTCTAGAATCTTCCTCTATTGAACTTTTAGGTCTACGACTAAAAGAATTCGCTTGGGGATTCGTGAAGACAGGTACGACTATCTTTACCTTGGTAGTTCGTGAATCCTGATCTTGTTTTTCTGTTATCGAGGTTCTTGTAATCTCTTTCAGGCAAGATAGAAAATAATCACAAGTTCTCTTCGTTTCAGACTTTGTGATTCCTCAATATAGATATCTAAAGACTGATTTTAGTTGATCTTTCGATTATTGTTCTTGAGAGGTGGTTAAGAATCTAGGTTGCTCTTCAGGAGTCGTAAGTTCCGGATTTATGAGAGTTGCTATCTTTGTTTGTTTCAAACAAATTTCCACACCTTGATCTTTAATCTTAACGGAAATCAAATAGGCTTATTTGTTAGAGGAATATTGGTGTCAAAAGTCTTCACTTTGGCTGAAACAACTCTTAGGCTGTAAAGGACGTCATCTAAGGAAATCAAGTACGTAGAACCTTGTGAGATTCAAAAGACGTAAGGAGCGCGAATGTAACTGTATCGCTTGGAGGGTGGATTCAGTCTCAACTACATTCCAGTCCGAAGTCTGATAGTAGGCTAGTGTCTGTAGAGGCTTATTACAATGTGGTGTTCAATCTGGACGAGGTCCCGAGGTTTTTCTGCTATTGTCGTTTCCTCGTTAACAAAATTTCTGGTGTTTTATCTTTTTCCTTTTCCACATTATATTTTTTATCTTTATAATTGGATTTACACAGGTTTGTACATATTCAATCTAAGTAGATACGTCCGCTTAATTTTAATCGATTACGAGACTAGTTTCTTGTAGAATTCATATATTGACATGTAGATAACAAGTTGATCACTTGGAAGAATTCCGATTGAATTATTTGGATACAATTAGATTTATCTTGGATATCGATTTTTCAGTTCTTCTAAGTACTCTGCTTAACAATCAGGTTCACGGACCTTGCATCAACATATATACTTATTGAGTAGAGGTTGAGATATTAAGTATATACACATATTTTCAAGGATCATTAAGTTGGTCTACTTGCAATTGTATTAAGTTTTGTCTATACAGGTTGTCGAACGAAAAAGTTGGGTGTATTTGATATCCCTGCATTTTCAATTCTAAACTTTCAAGAAGACGTTTTTCGTTTATTGCAAAAATAGTAATACCAAAACCTATTAAAGATTAAAATCTATAACTTTGAAATTAAGATTAATTACATTTTAAAATAGAATTTTAAGCGCAAATATCAACTTCAGCATCTAAAAATAATTATCTAGGCTCCACGTTGATCAACTCCTTTGCATGCATTAAATTCTGAATGTTGGTCATAATACGACATGAATTGTGACACTCAGTAGGTAACGAAGCAACAAAACATTTTTCAACTCTTTCAATAAAACAATCATGATTTTTAAGGTAACATGCATAGCTCACGGCTCAGATTAAGATGTGATCGGGCCACATACATTTTGTATGTGGCCCCTTTTAATATTTTGACACATACTCATATTAAAAATCTGCCCTCTCTAAATCTCCGTAACTTCTTTCCCTTTGTGAGAAAATTTAGGTAGTTAAGACAAAAAGATAGATAATAAAACTGTTTTGGAGAAAAAAATCTAAATGTCATTACATAAAGATGGGCCACATACTTGAAGTATGTGGCGCGACCACATCGTAGCCGCACCGATAGCTCGCATCATGTCATCCATATTGTAACAACAATATAATCAAAAATCAAATTTCAACCACTCGTCCCAGGGAGTCCCACATGGATTTTGGGATTACTACCCAAGGATATATCGTGTACCATCAAAAAAACCTTTAAGGATTACTGCCCATGGACGACATCTCAAAATCATCCACATCCGTTGGATATCATCAATCACATCAAAATCATGAATCGATAATTTTGAAAATATTTTATCAAAATACTTTTAAGAGTTCGTGTTGCGCCTACCTCAAAATCGCAATCCAAAGCGATATAAAATGATGGATGCTGATCCAGAGAATCGAAGCTAGCTCAGATGAATATAAAATACTATCTTCAGATCACAAAAATGAATAGTATTATAAGTTTAATCATCTCTCTCTATCACAGTAGGTATCACATGAATGAAATTGTGAAACTAGTAAAATCGTTTTCTACCTCGATAGACTTTCGTAAATCTTGGTAAAACCTCCTTTCACGTGAGGAAAAGAAGTCTAAGGATTTTCACTTTTATGAGTTCAGTCTTAGCTTATATTTATAAAGTCAATACTTGCTAATTTAATTACATGCCAATTGTCATACTATTAATAATAACTAGTTGTGCGCCCTTGCATGATACCAATTTGGTTGTCGCAAATAGTTCGACTCGGGTTAATTTGTTTCTCTTCTTTTGAGATTATACCTCATATTACTGGTTATCACCGCAAATATCTTGTGTCAGATATTATCAACAACTCTACTAATCATATGGCTCTTATCATCGTTAAATGTGTGTATAATACGGTGGAGAATAAATTATGGTAAGTTAATATCTAACTCCTTTAAAATTCTAAGCTTATAAGGTTCCACGTTGAACGGTGATCCTCAAAGGAGAGAAAAAAGCGGAATTCACACATAAATTTCTCCCACAAAACATAAAACAAAAAAAAACATATACCAAATCCTAAGAATCAGTATTCTGTTTGGCTCATAAAACATAAAAGAAAAAAAAATCCTAAAAACAAACCCTAGGATATGCTTTGTTGGATAATGATGATACAAAGAAAACTTAGCGTCGACCAAGTCATGCAGTCGTTATCACATGTATATGATCTTTTCTCTCTTTTTTATACTTCCAAGAGAAAAAGAATACAAGAGAAATGGTGATGGTGTTGTTGCCATGGTCGATGGCAGTCCATGGCATCTCTCCATCTCTTTCTTACGCCTCTACAAAAAACAAAGAAAAAGAAGAAAAAAAACATCAACGCGTAAAGCTACAGCAAAGAAGGGTTATTGAACCCTTTCTTCTAAAATCCAGAAAAATATAATCCCCTTTCTTCTCCCTATTTTCATTGTTTTTTATCCGTTCTCCCTATTTTAGATGATACATAGAGCTGCAAGGTTTATTAATGGATTTTAACATGATGTAGTTTCTTTTATTGTTGTTGCTATTAATCAGTCATAGGGACTGATTGCTGTAAATGGTGGAGCTCGAGTCGCTTATGAAGATAAGTGGTTGTTGATTGAGAAAGAGGAGATGCTGCTGTTATCTGGTGGTAGTCGGGATTGTGAGTTCTAGATGGACAGAGTAAGTTTGGCATCATATATTTGTAGCGTCGACCAATGTACCCCCATGTTATTTTCTTTTTTTAATTACTTTTCCTAATAGTAGATTTATCTTTTCCTAATAGTGCTTGATGATATATTAGTTGTGGTATTCATTCGTTCTTAGTACTTTGGTTGCTTAAGCCATTTACAGAGTTACCAGCTGGGTTCAGATTTCATCCAACTGATGAAGAATTAGGCATGCACTATTTGTGCCGTAAATGTGCATCTTTACCAATTTCAGTTCCAATTATTGCTGATATTGACCTATACAAGTTTGATTCATGGCTACTCTCAGGTACATAAATCTGTTCATTTATCTTTAATCATGTTTTCTTAGGTGTTTTCAGCCTTTGGGATTCAGGCTTCGATAACTTAGGTAGAATATGAAATTGAATCTGTGGCAGGTATGGCACTGTAGGGTGAAAACCAGTGGTATTTCTTTTCTCCAATAGACAAGAAGTATCCTAAGGGTCTGGGTATTGGAAAGCTACCGGGGCGGATAAACCAATTGGGAAGCCAAAACCAGTTGGGATCAAAAAAGCTTTGGTGTTTTTTGAGGGGAAAGCGCCCAGAGGTGTGAAGATAGACTTGCCCCGGTGTAGACAGATAGGCGCGCGAGAAGAGTGGCAGCAACTCAAGGGTATGACTCTTTTATACTATTAACAGTTTATATTGGTGAGGTAACGAAATCCAAACTCTAACCCTACTTTCTATCTTTCTCACGATTTTATCATCACTCATGATATCTGATTTGTTTTCTTTTACTTCTGTCATTTTCTTATCTCTTTTCATGCATTTTTTTTGTTATTTTCTGTTCCAAATGCAATTGCAAAATACCGTTTTTTAGTGATTTCAAAATGGTTGATGACATTTAGATATGCTCTTATTTATTTTGCTCTCTCTATGACCTGTGAATTATTGTGTTAATGACATGTCTCACTTGCTTCTTTTCGAACGAAAGCTGTCATTGGCTTTCCTTTTGAGTCGCCGGCACACTAAATCGGGTATTTAAAAAAGCCTATTCTTCTTCTAAGGTTTGATCCCTCTCATTACTTACTTTCAGTATCAAAAAAAGAAAGAAATATAATGTATATCGTCTTTCTCTCAAATGACAAACTAATAAGTGTAAAAGGAGTCTGTACAAGGCTCTTTTGGCCGGAGTATATAATTATACTTTGGCACTTACTTAATTTAAGTGTTTTGGTTAAAAACTGAGCATTGTCGTCTCTTTGCCAACAGGTGAACTATATATAACCCTAGAACTATGCACAATGGATGAGTAGTTTGGTTAGCTAGATAAAACTTATTTCGGGGTGATCCAAAGTACGCAGAGCTTTGTCTTACTCATTACATATGTTAATGTTTTTCAGGTTGAGCTTCAACAAGAAGGTACGTAAATCAACAACGGTGGTACTTATTTGATTGGGTCTCTGTCTCATGGTGGCTGCCATCGGTTAAGTAATAACCACTTGCTTATTCATATAAATAGTTAACGCATGCTGTTGCATACAAAACTGAAAGCCCTAATCTCTTTTACAGGGCTTTCCTTTAATGTCCAACCAGAAATTTGTAGTGGCTTCGAAGATAGTTTGACCCTGGCAGTAACTGTATAGTCATTTGTTTGAATAATAACTGATTTGAAGTGATTTTGCAGGTTCATCAGGCTTGGTAAACAAAAATTCTTTAGAATGTTTACTCTTTGGTCCTCTAGATAAAGCTCTATTGTCAGGTGACACTTGAAATGGACTACGTATGTTATGCTTGCAGCTATTTAATTTGATTGTTTTTCGCATATCAAAGATGCCGTGTACCAGCACGTGGTTTCAGTTTTGTTGGATGCGTAGTGATTGGCGAAGCATATATATGGGCTTGGAAGCAATTCGTACGTAAATATGTTTTTTTAAGGTATGAAAGTTGGTGTAAGCGTAACACAAAAGAAGATAAACATTTCGAATTCGTGAGTAAGTCATTCGTACATAACTATGTTTACAACTTGCGCCATAAATAATTTTGAAGAAACCATGTCACACACTAATCTTATATTTGGTCTATGAACTATAAATTGTTGACAGATTTCTACAGTTCCATTTATTTCAAGGTCCTTGCAGTTCTTAGAGTCATCTAGGTGCAAAACATAAACTATGCTTTGTTTAGAATCAATAAAGATTTGTGTTTTTTTTTGTATGCAGCTACTACTGTATGTTCAGATACTAAAAATCGGTTATCCATCTGGCGCGTAGTACGGGAGCATGAGCAATTTTCAAGGGCAATAATTACAGCTGCCACCCTTTCAGAACTATCAGTTGTTCTTAAATACCTTTTTATTGTTGTGCACTTACAGATTAGGCTTTGTGCAGGTGTTTTGTCAATCCTGCTGCAGTTGTCAGAAGTGCAAAGTAAGTGGCAGAGAGTCTTACAGTAAACATTTGCCGTCTACCGTAATTAAGAATTGGATAGAGCTTCACTGCCAATAGAGCTTGGATTTTAAAGTTGGGATAACTTCTGATGTTATCTTTCTTTGTTTTCTTGCTGGAAGAAATTAGAGGGATCTCACTGTAGAGGTGAATATACTTTATGTCATTTTTTTATATGCTTCTTCATATTATAATTGTTTATATTTTTCATGGCAGTTCAAGAGCATGATGAGTAGGATATCTCAGAAGTAGTTTAGCGAGACCAGTGTTCATTTTGTTGTCAAATGGGAAAGTGCATATGAAGAATAGTTGACCCCTAACTAATCAAAACACATAATTTCTTAAGAATTATTATACTCTCATCAAGACACAACGTGAATTTCAGAGTTCTAGCAACTTTAATAAGATTACAAGAAATGGGGACTTGGGCGAAGCCGATGTAGGATCAGAATCTCGCACAGAAGAATATGCTTGCGAAATTATTAACAACACATCGCGAAGACATCGCGGGATGATTTCAGAAATGACATAACAAATGACATCAGCTTAAAAGTGAGAAAAGTATGATGATCGTGCAAAATTTAGGATGTTTGCGAAGTTAACATTTGTAAGTTTGCGAAAATACCGCAAGCCAGATCCGAAATTAAGGGAAATGTTAGTTGTACTCCACCATATATGAGTTGTCATCCATTATGTAAATACCTATATAAAGAGAAAGGCAAGAGAGAGAAAGGAGGATAATCAAAAAGAAAAAGGAGAGACACTCTTTGTGGGGAGACACACTTTGTAGAGAGACGTTTTGTAGAGAGAGAAAGGGAGGTCAACCTTCTCTTCTTCCCAAAAGACTAGATCTAGAGAGCTCCAAATACTCATTAATGGAGTCTCAATTGTAATCCATATGTAATTACAAACAATCATAGTGAAAATCCCTAACCCCGTGGATGTAGATCATATTGATCGAACCACGTAAATCTTGTGTCTTACTCCCTCCGTCCCACTATTAAGTGACCTAGTTCAAGTTTGCACAATTTTTAAGGCAAGCAAGGAGAAAAGTATTTTTAAGCACTTTTTACAATTATATCCTTATGGATAATAAATAGTGAAATTTTGAAATGATTTATCTCTCAAATTACACCACGGATGTTCTCAAACTTTGTACCATTGAAAAGCATTTTAAAACACCTACGTAACGAATATAAACATGACTATCAAATTATGCATATTTCTTATATTTCTTATAATCAATTAAAAAGATAATTTTAGAAATATCACCTTGTTTAGTGATATAGGTCACTTAATGGTGGGACAAAATCTAAAAGTAACTAGGTCACTTATTAGTGGGATGGAGGGAGTATTTTCTATTCTCATTATTTTTATCTTTATTTTCATATCAAATAAGTTTAGATGTAGAAATTATAGTCATGATAATACAAGGGGTGTGTTGTGGGATTTCCTGCAACCACATTTTGGCGCTAGAAACAGGGAGGAGTAAAGGATTTATCCCTCCTGTAGCTTGTTGGTTCAAGAAGTTTCCATGAAGATTAGCTATTGTTCATATTTTTCTAGATCTAAAAAGTTCAAGTTAAAAAATGGAAATTTCATGGAAGAAATCACACTTTCAGGGAGTAAACATCATCAACAATTCAAAGACATGAAAAGAGAGAGAAAAAAATTAGTTGTTGTGGTGAAATTTAAGGAAAAAATGGAAGTTTCAGTGGAAGATTTTCAAGTTCACGAGAAGAAACAAGGGAAAGACGAAGATAAGATAAGAGGCAGGCGCTGTAATTTTTGTCACAAACAGAAATTCACATAGATGGTTTAAGGTTGAGCGAACAACAAATAGGTCACGGGTTCGAATTCGCAGAGACACATATTTTTCATTTTCTTCTCATTTGCATGGAAGAATAAAAGAATAAGGAAAAAAGTTATGCGTCAATTTCGCAGAGAGGTTCTTGCACAATTGGTCCAGAGAGCAGTATGTGCGTTCGTGGTTGCAAGTTCGAATTCGCCTGCGAACATAATTTTCTTCTTTTTTACAGAGAGCGAAAAATGATAATTTCGCAATATTGTTTCATTATTTGGCAAACAAGAGGCAGCACAATTGGTCATCTGCGAAGTTAATGAGTTCATGGTCGTGTGATCAAGTCCCAACACATGCGTATTTTTCGCACATAAGAGAGTTGATGATATTTCGCAAAGAAGAAGCTTGCACAGTTGGTCAGGAGGCATGAATGCAAGCAGCAGGTCGCGGGATCAATTCTTGTTTCTCGCATGATTTGTTACGCGAAATTTATACAGAATTGCCTCTCACACAGTTGGAATTTGATTATTTCGCAAGAGAGGATTAGCACAGTTGGTATGGTGCAAGAAAATCCAAGAAGCAGGTCGAGGGTTCAAGTCTCACTTCTCACACTTATTTTTGTTGTGCGAAATTCATACATTTCACGGCATTTATTCACTTCTCTGACAACAATAGCGACTCACATGAAAGCTAAGTACCACTTTCCTTGAACATTTTACTTTTACAGAAAATAAAAGATTTTTGATTTGATTTACAAAAGGCGGTATAATCGCAGAATTACAGAAATTTCAGAATTACAAAGATTCCACAATTACAAAAGAAACCGAGAAAAATCTCGCACTTATCAATTTATATATTTCTCTTGAAAATTTGCTTTGTTTCAAATGAGAATGATATCTAACATGGAGAGTAGTAGGAGGCAAAATAAGACCTTCCATCAACAGGCTAGTAAGACCTTCCATCAACAGGCTGCATAAGACCTCATTAGGATCATTTCCATGAAAGATGTTTATCGGATGAGACGAAACAAGTTATACAAAGGAAATCAAAACAAAGAAAAACGATTTGAACTTGCAATTAAATGAAATTTTTTGATAAAAGAAATGTATTACAAAGATTTCACAACTACAAAGATTTCAGAATTACAATGTATTAGAATTTTTCTTGAATATTTATTTTGCTTCAAATGATATAATATTATGAGAATGAAAGAACGAATGAAAGGGATGACAGAAATGAAAGAATGAATGAAAGAGATGACAGAAATGAAAAGATGAATGAGAGAATAAAGAGACGCGAACATTTCGCTGAAACAAAGAGACGCGAACATTTCGCAGAAACGCGAATAAAATTTCGCAGATAGAGGCGAACCTTTATGGCGTACACCCTAGTTCGCGAATAAAATTTCGCTAGAGGCAAATGTAAGACCTAAAGTACGTCATAGAAGGGGGTACCTGTTGCATGACTCAGCGAAAAGGTTACACCGCCCCTGGAACCTGAGTCATGGAGATTTGGGGTCAATAAAGCCCATCCAAGAGAGGTACCTTGGATTTTCAACCTAAGCTTTTGCTTTAGGTTGGACGACTAGGGGTCTCTTCTAAGGAGTGCAGAATCTGATCAAGGAGCCGAGGTACACGCTTGAGTCAAGAGTGCCAGGGGCGTCTGGAGCGTACCTTGCCATTCTTGACAAGTCTTGGATTATACTGCACTCGGCCCGAAGAAAACCCCACTTAGGGTGCAGTCTCGTAAACATAAGCCCTATAGGTAAAAGGGACAAGAGGCTGCGAAAAAAACTGGTTGTTGTTAAGACCGGATGGGAGGAGCTAACCTTGTATGGTAGAAGTACGCCTCCTTGAAGGGGAAACCAGGGGGGAGATTAGGGCGGCACCCTCCATTAGGGAGCTGATAAGTGTCTTAAGACGCAAATGTCATGAGGCTTTTTACTCGCAAGGGTATTAATACTTGTCATATTTGTGCGACAATCCTGAAGAGGCAATAATACTAGAGAAAAAGATAAGACGAGATCAATGGGTCATTACATGAAAGTGTAAAGACGTCCTGCGATTTCGTCGCAAGACGACAATGTCATGGGGATTTATTTTCGCAAGAATATTTAGGCATGTCATATTGTTGCAACAATCCTGAAGAGGCAATAATACAAAAGAAAAAGTTAAGGCAATATCAATGGGTTTTTGCATGAAAGTGCAAAGATGTCCTGCGATTTTGTCGCAATGACAAGAGGTGGAAAAATAAGACCTTTAACTAGGAAGGCAAAATAAGACCACATAAGAAAATGAGTAAGCAAGTAAGCTTGCGAGAATGATTATATGTAAGCAAACAAGCTTGCGAGTATGTACATGGAAATGAAACTGAGGCAGTGAAAATGCCGCAGACTTGATATTATGATCATACTGTTATGAGATACTAATAGTGCAGGAAAGAGGGAAGATGAAAAACAAGTAAGAACTTGTGAAGAACAATAACTACATGAAGAAGAATGCATACACTAAAGAAAAAGGCAGAGAAATGAAGAATAGAAGCAATTTAGAGCTACATCAATTTTAGACGGAAAAATGAGCTAAGTAACACAAACATTAACTATACATTGCAATAGATAAGCATTCTCATCATACAAGCATCATACTCGCATCATAAAAGCATTGCATAAGCATTTCATGGCATAAACATCGCATACACATTTCATAACATAATCATCACATAAGCATTATATTCGCATAAGTACTTTACAAAACTGTACAGAATAATATTGCAAAATTTCGCAATAATATCGCAGAATTTAGCAGAATTATTCAGGATTATTCAGAATTTCACAGGATTATTCAAGAATTTCGCAAGATTATTCAGAACTTCACAGAATGATTCAGAATTTCGCAGAATGATTCAAAATTTCGTAGAATGTTTCAGAATTTCGCAGAATATGATTCTTCCGAATGATGTGATTATCTCGCTCAATTATTTCGCAAAATTATAAGCAACTTGAAGAGATTATACTATTGCACGAGCACAAAACATGAGACAGAGGCAAAGATAAGAATAAGGAAACAATTCGCACATTCAACATTTTCTCAAGGATTCTACCCTCATAGATAAAGAACAGAGGCAACTATGGATTACCAAGAAAACATTTTATGTTCTTTATCTCCTCGGCAGAATCATTCCCAAAGTGGACGTTCGCTAATGAACAATAAGAATCCTCACCAAAAATGGAGTAATAATTTCGCACGAATAGAGGCAATACTTATCATTCAAGGACAAATACTTCTTATTTACTTCGCAGAGTTCTTCTTATATTTCGAGGATTAAGTACTTTTTATACTTCATCAAGGATACTTCATACTTCGCATACTTTAAGGGTTGATACTTCTTATTTACTTCGCAACGTTCCAGAACTTCACAAAAGAATAGAGGCAAGTACGTACGCTCGTTCCTCCAACAACTACAACAAGGTGGATTTTTTCTTAAAGATCGCTTTTCAAGCAATATTCAAGAAAAAAGAGGCAAGATGTAGGATCAGAATCTCGCACAGAAGAATATGCTTGCGAAATTATTAACAACACATCGCGAAGACATCGCAGGATGATTCCATAAATGACATAACAGATGACATCAGCTTAAACGTGAGAAAAGTATGATGATCGTGTGAAATTTAGGATGTTTGCGAAGTTAGCATTTGTAAGTTTGCGAAAATACCGCAAGCCAGATCCGAAATTAGGGGAAATGTTAGTTGTATCCCACCATATATGAGTTGTCATCCATTATGTAAATACCTATATAAAGAGAAAGGCAAGAGAGAGAAAGGAGGATAATCAAAAAGAAAAAGGAGAGACACACTTTGTAGAGAGACACGTTTTGTAGAGAGAGAAAGGGAGGTTAACCTTCTCTTTTGTATTCATCTTCTTCCCCAAAAACCATATCTAGAGAGCTCCAAATACTCATTAATGGAGTCTCAATTGTAATCCATATGTAATTACAAACAATCATAGTGAAGATCTCTAACCCCGTGGATGTGATCATATTGATCGAACCACATAAATCTTGTGTCTTATTTTTTATCTTTATTTTTATATCAAATAAGTTTAGATCTAGAAATTATAGTCATGATAATACAAGGGGTGTGTTGTGGGATTTCCTGCAACTACAGCCGAGCTTTACCAAATCAAATGGGGACTGGGGCGAGGCGAAGCCGAGCTTTACCAAATCATATCAGGACTGGGGCGAGGCGAAGCCGAGCTTTACCAAATCATATCAGGACTGGGGCGAGGCGAAGCCGAACTTTACCAAATACAAAATATGGTTCCAAGAAAGAGGCATTGATGCATTGTATTTGTAGTTTGTAGTTGTAGATTGAATTGGTGAACCAAGTTTGAGAAACTGCCCGGGCGTAGCACAGGCACAAAATCTAGTTGATTTTAAAGCTCAAGCTTCATAGAGAATGGGATACTATATTTGGATGCATAACAGGTAGAACTACCAATTGTTGTATAATTGACGAAGAATCAAATGGCTGGGAGTTTCTAAGTTGAGCTCCGCATATTGGTAAATCAGGAAAAGATATTAAATTTTGTATTTAGGGATATTCACTCAGTTTAAAGCGAACTACTAAAATTATAAGAGAGTATAAATTGCATTTGACAACCTCTTTTTATAAATAGTGGTACCTATATTCTAAAATAGTAACAAAATTCCAAAACCAATCAACCATATCTTCTTCTGAAACCTAACTATCCAACTCATGAACTCACCAATTTCCTAACCCCTAATTTATCAAAAAAAAAAAGAAGAACTTAAACACATGTTTGATAAAAATTAATATCCTCACTCCAATTGATCGGTATCATATTATAACATCCAATTTTTCTTAACCATATTCCGTCAAAGAGCATCTGAAATCTTAAATATAAGTTTAGAGGCATTTGGATTTGAAAATCAAAACTATTTTCTTTACCTGCATTAAGTTCTTGCTTATTACATCTACTCTTTCTTCGTCTTCCTTTGTTTAATTGGCAGTATATGAGACAGATGATAATTTCACGGTGCTAAATTTGAATTATTAAAATTTGTAAAAGGTATAAGATTTGAGTTGGGTTTATGATGAAACAAGCTTTGGTTTAAAAGAATTGAAGGATATAAGGGTAATTTGAGTACTAAATCTAACATGTGTTAAATTTTTCCACGTGTACACTGCTGCTGAGTCAGCTAACTAGGAAATGGACTGCAACGTAACGATTGGAGGTATCGTTAATCAGAAATCTCTATGAAGATAATGCAAATCAGAGATCTTTATAGGGGAGGAAAAGCAAAATCCCCCTACACTTTTAAAATTTCCTTTAAAGCTTATGTTACTGGTTATAGATTTTAAAAAGGTCTTCTAAAGTTTGTTTTACTTGTTGTCAACTTTAAAATTCAGAGACTTTGCATAGTTACCTATTTTCAAGACTTTAAGTGATTTTTGTGTATGTATTTTCCTTGATGAAAGTCTTGCAGAATATGTAAGATTTTGGAAGATTCCAAAAAAGGGGTTGGAACTCAGCTTGTGGCTACGCTCCCATTCAATTCTTGTAAACTTCTTCCACCAATGATTAATGGAAAAAAAATTAAAAAAATTTATTTTTCTCTTTTATTTTATTTTATAAATATACAATATATAAAAAACCCATATCATAAATGCATATGATTAAACAATTTTTAATTTTAATTGTTATGTACAAATGTTAATAATAAAAATTTTATTATTACTATTTATTGCATTTTATGCAACAAAAGAAAGGTTTTATAAATGTAGCAATGTTTCTTTATTTAGTTGAACTTAGTATTATGGCAAATTTTTATATTTGTATTTATCATGTCAGTTTTTATTCAATTCTTTAGATTTCCATAGATTTTTATATCGTACTGGTTTTTACAACTCTTCCGGAATCTACGAATCTCTGTAAGATATTAGATAATTCTGCCTCACTACGGAAGATTTTTCCATGTTCTTCAAAATTTTCGTAAAGTTAATATTTTTATGACTCTGTTTAAATTTCTACAATTCAAGATGCAGTTCATTCAATAATTGCCTTTGGGTTCCGAACTCAATATGTGCAAGGAGCGATGTTCTTCGCATGGTCTCGATCATTTACATGGACCCACTTTTCGTGGAATTTATGGGAATTTAATGATCTATAATCGTCCCTTAGTATTAATTGAGTGAACTCCACTAAAGGGGGGCTAATCATGGCTATAACTACCCCTTTTTCTTATAAAACCTTAATATATTAGGAATTTACCACTGAGCCAAATAAAATTCATTAGTTAGTCCTCTAGGTCACTAAGCTAGTCCACTGGATCCAAGTAATTTAGTCCACCAAAGCCCAAATATCCACCTTTCAAAATGGAAGAATCTACTGGTGATTTCATTTGCAGAGTAAGAAAAAGAGAAAAAGAGAGAGGCTGAGACGGGATGTTTAAGGGAATGAAATATTTTGTCCATCTTTTTTATTAGTTTAGTTTATCTAGTCAAGTAGTTTAGGACTAGTCCGCAAATAGAAAATGTTATGTTCCTGGCCCACTTACCCTTTTTTGATAACTTAGATCAATGCTTTTTTTTTTTGGCATTTTATCACCGTGAAAAAAATATAATTAGTGAGAATTTAATTCTTTTGCACTCTAAGCTTTCATTTACAACTAATCCATTGTTGTTGGTATTTAGTTTCTTTGCTACTTTCTTCCATTGTTGTTGTTCATTTGATGATGACCTCGATTCTTCACCATTCTTCTAAATCATTATTGACATGAGGCCGTTGTTTATTTGTTATGGGGACCGGCTCACAGTTGCTCACTAATTATGCGATCCTTTAAAAAAAAAAAACTGTTTTGACGTTGGGCCACCTTGGTTACTATTGGCGGTTCAGTGTAACTTTTTTGAACCCCTAGTTTGAAGTCCCGGTTCTAACACAGCCCCTTCTGCTTCCATACTTGAACTCCCAGCTCCATCAAAATCAACAAAATTATCAAAACCCTAATCCCAAACTATCAAAATCTTGATATACAATCCCCCTATATCCAAATCCTTATTCCAAAAATACCAATACCTCAAAAACTTCTTACCTCAAATTTATCAAATTGCTGAAAACCTTCGCCTTGATCAAAATCTTGACCTCCAAAACCCCAATAAAAAAGATATCCGACCCCAAAATTGATTAAAAGAACGTAAAAACCCTTATACCTTAGCCCTAATTTACCCCAATTCCTATGATATCCCAAGAAACTCAAATCCAAATTAAAAAGTGAAGAGAGAAAATTAATGCTGAAGAAATGGATGAATGAGAAAAGACAAAAATGTATTAAGTTGAGAATTTAGGAGGAAGAAATTGTTAGCTTCTCCCAGGAGAGTAACTTCGTTTTCACTATACACAAATCACCATTGGAAAGTAACAAATCCTCAAACAGGAAAATGGAAAGGTTGATTGATTATATGTTCTTTCTTTGGCTTCTCTCATGATGGGGTAATGACAGCGGATAATTAAGAAGAGGTATAGATGTCTCTAGTGTTTGTCGTTTTTGTGAGGAAGACGATGAATCGAGTTCACACTTGTTTTATGGTTGTTGGAGAATCCAGAGAATATGGGATTACTTTGTTAAAGGGTGCCGCTTTGGATGGTCACAAGACCCTAGTATCATTACATTTATGAAGACTTGGAAGTTTAATTGGGGAGACGAAATACTTGGTCGAATATGGAATAACATCCCAATTGCTATATGGTGGTGTATATGGAAAGAGCGAAATTCAAAAACCTTTGATAACAAAAAGAAAACTTTGGCAAGCCTCATTAGAGATATCAAATTTACAAGCATTCTTTTGGGCCGAATTGAACACAAGAATATTAGGGCTTACAACAAATATTGTGATTTCTTTATGGGATTCATTTTACCGCCCTCCGTACTTTTCTGTGTTTTTTTTACTAGGGTAGCCGAATCCCCTTTCGGTTCCCGTTTTTTTGTTCGGTTGTAATCATTGGGTTAAGGTATCCCCTTAAGTGCATTTTTTCAATGAAACTTATTTTTGACCGGTCAAAAAAAAAACAACGTTGTTTAACACATTTGATTAGATTATAAAGAGTGATTCAGTGGTTATTTTAGAAGCCTATTATAGGGGCTCCAAGTTTTTGGTTTTGAGGGCTCCTATAGATTCAAGTCCCCAAATATGGATAAGGAGAATTTCACCCATAACAAAAATACAAAGATATTCTTTAATTATATTTATTACCACCTTATTACCTTAAATAATTAACCTAAAGCTAAAAACTAAACCTAATCAATATTGCCTCTTCTTCTCTTCTTTTTCTCCATCTTATTTTCTTTTTTATTTTTTTTTTTATTTTTTTTTGTTGTTCTTCAACGACGATTAATCATCGTTCTCCGCAAGTAATTACTTCAATTAGGTACGAATCAAAAACCCATCCTTTTTATTGCTATTGATCGCATCAGTAGGTTGGATTTGATCAAATTAGGTATTTTGAAATAGTTTCAGAATTACATGCGGTTGGGAAAATATAAACTCCCAACCATATTTGAACCTGGGTTTTTTTACGGTTGGGAGTTCCAACAGTATATGGTAGTTACGGTTGGAAAAATATAAACTTCCAACCGTATTTTAACCTGTGATTTTTTTACGGCTGGGAACGTATATATGGTAGTTACGGTTGGGAAAATTGGAGACTCCCAAACCGAATGTTAAATTTAAAAAAATAACGGTCCACGAGTTATAACCCCAAAGGTGTCACTATCCATCCACAAAAAACCCATCAAAACAAAAGTAACATAAAAACCAAAAAAAAAAAACAAAAGTAATGAAACCAATTTTGGTTTCATCATAAAATTTGATGAAACCAATTTTGAAATTTGAGATTTTTGTATCAAATTTTAAAAATTTGGGGTTTTTGTATCAATTTTGTTTAAGATGGAGTTTTAATGGATCCCAACATTTGAACAGAGTTTTTATACCACAGGCTTGGTCACCTTGGGTTTTTATAACTAGTTCTGAAAAAATATATTGATTTTGATTTTGATTTTCAAACACGAACTATAAATTAATCTAACTTAATCGGTAATCATACTTAATTTAGTTAATCTAATTATTAGCACTAACTAATGGAAGATATTACCATTAACAAAATTAATAGTTCAAGCGGTTTTGTTGAATACTATTTCTAAAAACCAAAAGTTGCTTCTTATTTTATTGCATGGGGTACGTTTTTTTATTGAAAACTACGAGATTGATGGAGGGACATTTCATTCAATATATCTGATTTTAACAGAGATTTTCACTTATCATTCTTTTCTGAACATGTATTTCAATCGATGGTAATCACTTAAAAACAAAACAAAAATGAAACTCTTGAACTATTTAATGATCAAGAGAAAATTTGATTCTGTCTGTGGAAGAGAGCACCAGCTAGGTTACATTGATCTCTTCCCATTCCCAGAGGAACATATTCCGCATGTATAGGTGCTGCTTTGAGTACATGAACACCATTATCTAATCCAGCTCTTATTGGGTGCTTCTAACAAGGGAAACAAGTTCAATATTTTCTTCGTCCTGCATTTTTACACTTTCTTTTGTCTTCAAAAGTTCAATAGGAAGGATTGGCGAAGATGGATCACTTTTAGGCACCAAA
The DNA here is from genome assembly GCF_003573695.1 of Papaver somniferum. NCBI lineage: Eukaryota > Viridiplantae > Streptophyta > Magnoliopsida > Ranunculales > Papaveraceae > Papaver > Papaver somniferum. Next base: position 90,460,878 of record NC_039364.1, read on the forward strand.
AATAACAGAATCAGTGGAGATAATCTCATGATATTACGGATCAAAATGGCCAACCAGAGATTGTCGAAGTTCAGTCTTGTAACTTTCAAGAAATGAAGTAGAAATCCTCCTCCCCATGTGGATGTGAAAATACCAACATTATCAATCGACATCAACAAAGCAAAGAAAGTACCTTCTATACCAGGAGGACATAGTTTCGTACTAAGTACGAGAAGAGGCATCCATTTTAAGCGACCAGTCATTTGAGAAACACCTTCATCAATCACAACAAAAAAGTCATCCGGGATCCCAAATGCCAAGTTCAACCGCAAAAGCAATATCAAATCTAGCATTCCTGATAAAGCATAAAGCAGTTGAGTCCAGAAAAGTAAGCCCCGAAATTCGTAGTCCTTGAAAACTTTTTGGTAGAGCAATACACCTAGAAGGGAACCTACTGAGCCGAAAGAAAAAATGAACCCAACATTCTCCTGCATTAAGTGTGAGAACCAGAGCCACGCTTAAAAGTTAAGAAGTATAAATCATTTGCTACATTTTTGAGCAAAGACAATAAGAGAGAGAAAAGTACCTCAGAGAAGGCTGGACCTGCTTTCGGGTCTGTGTACCAATAGAACATTCCTTCATGGATATTCAAGCTTAATGCAAGTGACAAGTACATATACAAACATGGCCTCCATACAGCTCCACATCTTAAGGTTGTGAACATAGACTTATTGGCATCGACGAGTTTCCGGTAAACCTGAGATACAATTTGAAGTATTTACATGATGAAGCAAACTGGACTTCACTTTGGCAAAATTATACTTAATTGCATCTGTTCCCAATATTTTCAAATATATTTTGTATACCCTCTCGGACACAAATTAAATGATGTTGACCAACCAAAAAGCACCAGAAAGCTAATTTAATCTTACATCAAAATGATCAACCTAATTCTCGCTTTCTGTTTTTTCTAGTTTTAGCACGAACAATCAATAATCAGAATCACATAAAGAGACCTCCTCACAATCTCAATGTCCTACAGTTTAATAGCAAATTTTTTTTTGAGAAAAAAAGGATTGAATTAAAAAGAAAATGTTATGTACAATATACATATAGAACATGAATTATTAAGAAGGCATTTGCTAAAGTTTAAAAAGGCAGGTTCGTCTTATTTTTTGAATTGCCGAGGCATGAATTATTAGCCTAAAAAATAGGATACATATAGAACATGGAAATAAAAAATCGCAAAATCCATACTTCTTTTACTGAGCTTCTGATTGCCCCATTGGATATACTGTATGTGACAATTGACATCTTAATATTTTCTAGAATTCCAGGAGGTGGTGGATAAATTACCTGTGTGTAGGAGAAACTGGGAATGTGGGGCTCATCCAGCACCATTCCAACCAAAAAGACGAGTGAAGCTGGGATACACAACACACCAAACACACCCTATGATGAAAACACAATTTATCAGGCAAGGTACTCGTTGAAAAACATTAGGAGAAACCCACAAGTGTGGAGAAGCTAACCTTAGGGCCTATTAGGTGAACAAGAAAGCCACTTATTGAAAATCCCAAAAGTGCTCCTATTGAAGAGCATAGTCCACATAAGCTTTGTATATCGGCCGCCAGAGAAGGATGTATTATACTGTTCTGAGCCGCACAGGCATCAAGCGTCACATCAGCTATAGCTGCACCAGCACTTCCAGCAGTGAAAGACAATAAAGCAAACACTATATGCAATTGTTCGTGCAGTGATACCAAGAGCATTGAGAACACACCAAGGATACCTGAAACATTAAGAAAGAAACCGTTAAATTCAACATCGAAATAGAAGGTGGAATATGTGGACTTATGAACTCAGGTGACAAGAATGATTTTTTTTCTTTTTTGGTTGTTAGCAAGTTAGTACAAGGTATTCGTTCTCAAGCCTAGCGAGGTAAATATTGTGCTCCCAAGTATCTCACTGGTAGTGAAACACGCAATTAATCGGAAAATCCGACACACAGTCCTTACAAAACATGTCATTTTTATACAGGTGGATCAAAAGAGCAAACTATTACAGAATTAACCCTACTACTGCTCAAATTACTAACTACTATATATATCCTGCTACCTGATATTGATTTTTTTTTTTCGTAATATCTAAGACAAGCAATTGAGGAGTGTCTGAGGATCACTTACTGTTTGAAAGCCCTAAGAAATGCTAAGACATTGAAGCCACCATGATAGGGCAACAGAATTTGAGGATGACTAGTACACTTATTTTCTTACTAGTTTGTACTTTGTCGCATCCTAAACTTCAGTAGATACAGTAATCAACCAAACTCCCGTTGCCTATAGATTCAACTAGAGCTAGAGTACAAAGGGCATCACTATTACAGCGACATTAAGTTTTGTGTAGGAACATACAAGTTTACAGAAATCCAATAGTAGTTTCCAAGCACGAATAGAGGTTCTTTTAAAGACCTAATAATTGGCGTACGTGAGGGTGATGTATTACAGTATCGCAGCAATTCACCAAGATAGCCTCCTAACTATGATGGCTTCCCTTATCAACAATATATGACGTAGATTTTTCAGGGGGGGCATTTTATCCTTCGAAAGCTTAAATAAGGGTGAACCCTGACACTATAAATGTGTCTTCTTCATAAGAGGAGAAACTCCATCTCATGTACCAACTTCAATCCAACACAAACTATTGCATGTTATGTTATATACTCGTTCAAAAATTTGTGGAACTAAAAGATTCCAGGTTAGGGGTTGCCAAATTTGCTTTAAGCCTTTAACAGATGAAAGTGCAATAATCGTAGCAGCAGCGGTCATACTATATGGAATGACTTCCAGCTTTTCACCCTTATCAGAATATCATCCCAAAGGACTAGCAATCTCAAATAAAAAAACAAACAACAAGAGCATTTATATGATGAAATACACTTCTGCATTCTATTTACAATTTACTAATTTTTATCCATCCTTTTTATTTTTTGCAGGACAGAAACCTGCATAGTCAGATATAAAAACTAGTACCACCAAGAACAGACACATCAGATAAGAACTAGATTTATCATCAGACAGAAACCTTAATTAGAGCCATCCTCAATTGCTATAACTAGCTATTGGACAACATCGCCATCTGCTATAACCAGCTATTGGACAACATCGCCATCTGAAATGGTCAGAAAATTTAAATTTAACTTGGCAGCAGTTGAAACCTGACCCATCACAGACGATGTTTTAGAAACCTAGTTCAAAAATGAGTATCTCTACATATCTCTACTAAAACTGTGTGTGATGTTCTACTGGTTCAAAGCAATCACAAGAAATCAACCCTTTTGCATATCTAGTTTAAGCTTTAAACCCCTTACTAAGTTTTAGGGATGTTTGCACTATCCTTGCTCACAAACCAAAGCTATTTATAACCAAACATAAAAAAAAAAAAATCAAATGGTTTACATACTCAAGAAAGTTTTAGACAGTCTTGTGTAACATCTTAATACGAATTACCAGCTATATAAACAAAATTGTGGGCTATGAATATCGTACCAGCTATTATGAAATAAGGCCGTCTTCGGTACCCGAAAATGGGAATAACATCAGTTAGAAGACCCCAAAGAGGCTTGACCATCCAAGGAACGGAAGTAATTCCAGAATAAATTTGTGATTCAGATGGTTCAACTTTCTGAACATCTTTCCAGTAATAGTCTGAAGCCACTTTACCAATACCACCACCTAAACCCTGACTGATTCCATAAACAACAACAACTCCGAATACAAAACTCCAATGTGTGTCTTTGGCAATCATTCTAAACCAATCTCTAGGCTCTGAAAGTAAACCACATAACCCCTTTTTAGGTTCCGTCTCTTCATATACTTTACCATTTACTGCAAGGCACTCTTCCTGAGCCTTACCCTTAACTATAGGGCTCTCTTCTTCCTCCATCATTTTAAGTTTCTGAAAGAACTTAATTTACAATCAAACCAACTATGGGTCTCTCATAGTTGATGCAAATGCCTGATTAAAAAAAACAGGAATTCTCAACTACTCATTTCAAATCATAGCATTTTCTGAAAAGGGTGTCTCAAACTTGGAAGAAATTGTATAAACGGAAATCAAAAGTGGTTTTTTCTGTTTTCAGTTGAAACTCAATAAAGTCGACTGTAAAAAATGTGATGAAAACTCAATAAGACTGAGATTTGATTAGTGTATATTGAAGGTTAGACTTTAAACTCCTCAATATGAGTTAAAAACAGAATGTATCTAAGAGATCAGAGGAGAAGTAGAACCTGGAAATGGAAAAGGAATTGTCTGGGGACTATGTGAATGAAGTATAAAGGAAAAAGGTAGAGTATAATTATTTTGACCACCGAAAACTGAATTCTTTTTTTTTTTTGATAGGAAATAAAACATATATTAAAATTTAAACCATTACATTCGAGTTATCCTTTTCCAGCTTCCCAAAGCAGAAAAATTGGAGGATTTTCATAATAGCTACCGTCACCAAGAGACCTAATTTTTTTTGTTAGGGTATCCGCTACTTCATTAGCTTCTCTCTTGCCATGTTCACAAGACCAAAATTCAAAGTTTTTCATAATAGAAATGCATTCCTGAACAACACTATTTGTTGTCCATTTTATTGAACCTAAATCACCATTAATGGCATTCACTACATTACTGCAGTCGTCTTCAATTTCCAAAAATTGGATGTTTTTTGCTTTATCCCACTTCAGTGCCTCAAGAGCATCTACAGTTTCTGCTTGCTCCTCATCTACTGCAAATGTTTTCCCGCCTTTTGCTCCATTGAATGAACCTGTATCAGAACGCAATATAAGTCCATATCCCATAGGTTGTTTATCTGTGATAAATGAAGCATCAAAGTTAAGCTTCAAATAATCTTTAGCAGGGAATTTCCAGTAAATATTTCTGGAAGCAGAACTATTCACAGGTATAGATCTAATAGCATCTTCACAGTCATTAATGTATTCCTTAACCGTGGCTATGAATTCAGAAGGGTTGAGCTGTTTGTTGTCAAAGGCAGCAGCACATCTATACTTCCATATCCACCAAAGAACACAACCGATGTATCTAATTTTAACCTGCATAGCTTGAGTCCAAAAACTATTGGCATTGAACAATGAAGATAACCAGTCATAAAGATTATGATTAGAATTGTTACCTATTAAGGTATGATCAAGAGCAAACCACAATCTTCTAGTGACAGGACAATCAATAAACAGATGTTGACAAGATTCATCATACTGTTTACATAAAGGGCAAGTAGAAGTAATGTTACTTACAACCTTGTGAAGTTTATCTCTGGTGGCAACACAATTGTGAAGAATTCTCCATATAAGATGAAGAATTTTAGGAGGAAGTTGAACCTTCCATAACTTGCTCCAAGGGAAGTTTGGAATATTAAGATTTTGTTGGTTTAAGGAGTCCTGCAAGAGAATATGATAGGCAGACTTCACAGTGTAACAACCAGTTCTAGTTCCTAGCCATCTAACTTGATCTTTACCAAACAAGGGGATTCTTATCTGAAGAATCTGATCAACAATATCAATGGAGAAAAGGGCTTTAAGCATATTGTGATTCCAGTTTCTAGTGTTATCATCAATAAGTTGAGAGACTCTAGAAATATTACTGGAATACATAGTTGATGGAACTTTTATTACCTAAAGAGGGAATCCAGATATATTTCCACACATTAATATTTTTACCATCCGCTATTTCCCAACAATAATTTTGTTTAACAAACTCTAAACCTTGACGGATACCCCTCCAGATCCAAGAACCCTGGCTGCTAAGAGAGTCAGATAAAGGATTAAAATCAGGAAAATATTTGTGGGCCATAATTTGAACCCACAGAGCATCTTGCTCAGTAATTAACCTCCAAGCTAATTTACCTAACAAAGCCATATTAAATTCAGCAGATCTCTTAATGTTAAGACCACCTTTATCTTTGGGACTAGTAACTATGCTCCAAGATTTAGGATATCATTTCCTACCATTGTTATCCTTATGCCAGAAAAAGTTTTTTTGAATACTATCAATTTTGTCTGTTATCTTCTTAGGCATGGGAAAAACTGCCATCTGATGAGTAGCTAAAGATCCTAGGACAGTTTGAGAAAGAATAGTTCTACCTGGTTGATTAAAATGACTAGATTTTCATAAAGAAAGTCTACCTCCAAACTTAGACATCATGCCAGAAAAGGATTCACTTTTGTTATGCTGGAGAAAGAGAGGAACTCCTAAGTACCTGTCTTGTAAGGCCATGTTCTTAATGTTCAGAATTTGAGTAATAGCATGCTTAGTTTGATTATCAGTTTTCTTACTAAAAGCCATGGCATATTTATCAAAGTTTGTAGCTTGGCCAGAGGCCTTACTAAATTTTTCTAAAATAGAGTTCAAGACTCTTACCTCCTTAGGATTTTCTTTAGTAAAGATTAAGCAGTCATCTGCGAAAAAGAGATGTGAGACAGCAGGAGCATTTTGAGTAACTTTAATACATTTTATAAGGTTCTTAGCTTCAGCATACAACAGATTTTTGGACAGCACATCCATACAAAGAATGAAGAGATAAGGAGACAGTGGATCTTCCTGTCTCATGCCTCTAGTAGGCTAGAATTGATCACCAGGAACACCATTTAGCATCACAGAGGAGGACACTGTTGAGAAACATTGGTTTATTAAGTGACACCAATCTTCACAAAACCCTAGAGCTTTTAAACAATCATGTAAGAAAGGTCATTCAATCCTATCAAAAGATTTGGACATATCTAGTTTTAGAGCCATGAGCCCATTCTTAGATTTATGTTTTTTCATGGTGTTTATAAGCTCATGAGCTATAACTATGTTATCAGTCATGAGTCTGCCTTGCACAAAGGCAGCCTGATATGGGGAAATGATCTTACATAGAAGAGATTTTAGCCTATTACTAAGGATTTTAGATATAATCTTATATGAAGTGTTACAAAGACTAACAGGTCTAAAATCACTAGCAATTTTAGGACAGTCCACTTTTGGAATAAGTGAAATAAAGTTATGATTGTTTTCTTTTAAGATATACTTACCTTGAAAAAAGCAGTGAACCATCTTAACTGTGTCTTCACCCACAATATCCCACATACTTTGGTAGAACCCTGGGGGAAACCCATCAGGCCCTGGAGAAGTCCAAGGTTTCATGCTAAAGACAGTCTGCTTGATTTCTTCACTAGAAGGTAAACTCATAAGCCAAATATTATCAGCATTAGTAACACAAGTATCAACACAATCAAAAAGATTTGGGTCAGTAATAGGATTACTAGTTTTACTGATGGAAGAGAAGTGATTTCTAAGGTTAATAGCAATCTCATATCTATCCGTTAACCAAATCCCAGTAGAATCCTGAAGGGATTCTATATGAGTCTTCTTTCTCCTAAAATTGGCTTTAGTATGAAAGTACCTAGTGTTTCTATCATCAAACTTGATCAAGTCATCTTTAGCCCTTTGTTTCCAAAAATCTTCCTCAATGTTTTGCCAATAATTAAGTTGTTTCAGCAAGTCAGACAACAAATTATTGCTAGTATCAACAATACCCTGAGAATGCAGGGATTCAATTTGCCCTCTAATGTCATTAAGATTAGATTGAACATTTCCAAAAATATTATAGTTCCAGTCTCTTAAAGCATACCTGACTTGCTTAACAGATATCTTATGCTTAAAAGCATCAGAGCCATTACTTTGGAATTTCCAATTATTAGAAACAACATCTTTGCAGGAGTGATCTCTAAGCCAGCATTTATTAAAGTTATTAGGTCTCTTAACAGCATTAGAACTTCTAGAACTAACAAGAACAATGGGGCTATGATCACTGGCAATAGGGGCTAGATGGTAGACATGAGAATCAGGAAATAATCTAAACCAATAATCATCTCCTAGAAATCTATCAAGCCTTTCTTGAATATGTTCAGCACCATGTCTTCTATTTGTTCAAGTAAACATGTTAGCAGAGTAGCTAAAGTCTTGAAGTCCTAGACTGTTAACAAAGTCTCTAGCAGTATCTAGGACACTTTGAGAGTGGGGGTGACCTCCAGATTTTTCTTCATTACTTAATATGAAGTTCATATCTCCTAGTAGAATCCAAGGGTAGGATGTAGAGTGTCTAAACTGTCTAATAAAATCCCATTGGGCATCCTTGTTACCATTGCAAAGAGGACCATACATACAAGAGAAGGCAACCTTAGACCTGCCATCAAACTGAAACACACAATTTATAACATTGAATTGAGAACTGATGATTTCCAAGTTTAGTCCATCTTTCCAAAGAACACAGAGACCACCAGATAGACCTAAAGGATTAACTATGAAAAAATTATGATATTTCAGAGGCTTGATGAATCTAGACATTTTATTGAAACTAGTTTTGGTTTCAGATAAAAAAATCACATCAGGATCATTGGTGTGAACTAAATTGTTTAAGTGTTTTCTAGTGTCTTTGTTGCCATAACCTTGCACATTCCAAGAGATAAACCTCATATTCAAATTTAGACTAAGCAGTTTCCTATCACAAATCAGAACTAGATTATAAATTATGTAACAGAAAACACCTATATTAAGACCTGAGAAAATTAGCAGAAACAATTCTCTGAATATGAAAAGATTTAAAAACAAATTTAAAGAAAATACCCTAAAATTGAAATTAAAATTAAAATTTGGGATTAAGGGATTAACCTGGTAATTGGCTGGACATCCTTTTTGATTCTGTGCAACGAAACCTCCAATTTGAGTAGTCGAATTCTCAATTGCTTTCATAGCCCCATCACTGTGTTTATAATTCATATGAAGATCCATGGAAGATCTGATATCATCAGCTCCGGTTCCTTCCATCATCAAGTCATCACTCTGAAAAATTGAGTTGGTTATGAGTGAGGTGATTTGGGTTGGGATTTGCATCCTTCAAAGAACTAACATCTTCTCTGGTTCTTTTTCTTTTCCTTGGTTCTCCTTCATCGATAATTTCAGTTTCTGAGTTGGTCATAGATGATGAAGCGCCTTCCATAGTGTCCATATTACTATTCACATCCGATGCAAGGATATATGCTGCCAAAAATTTCTTGCCAGACTGTATTCAGCAAACTCAGATTCAAGCATAGCTTCTACCTTATGTTCTTGAGCCAATCTTTCACAATTCTCTTCAACGTGTTCCACCACCCAGCACTTTTTGCATAATTTGTATGTCTGCCTTTCAAAATGGTATATCACCCAAACTTTGTCACCATTTGGTGTATAAGACCATCCACCCCTCCTTAATGGTTCCCTCAAGTTAACTTCAATAAACACAGTATTAGAGACATTTCCTCTAGGAATCCTCTTCCTTCCGCCTGGGGAGACTTTCTTCCCAATATCCAAACAAATATCATTCACCAGTTTTTCATTCAAAATAATTTGTTTTAGATTTCAAAGTTGCATACACCAGACTTGGCTTAATAATTTATAATCTACAAGTGGAATGTCAGATTTATACTCCTGCAGACACAGAAGATAGCCCAGCATAGACCATGGCGCATTGATAAGGATATCATCATAAGCTTGCTTCCTTTCAAATCTGAACACGAAAAGATTAACCCCCTTAGAAATAATCTTAAACCGCCTGTAACATCTCCATTTAAGATTCACCTCATCCTTAACTTTCTCATGGTTTAGTGGGTCTTTACAGATGAGTTTACCCAGCAAGCTAAAACTCCATTCATCTGCTGCATCTTTCACAACTTGAGCTGAAGTTATGATTCTTCTGAGAATTCTCGGGTTGTTGATATCAAGGTTTGCAGATTGCATACTTTGGTTTAAATTCTCCATCACTTTGTTGCTGATTGCACCACAGTAGATCGTACGGTTTTGTTGACCAGGAATCAAAGAAAACCAAGGTTTTATAACTTTAGGTTAAGAAACAAAGGAGGATATTTTATTGGTTTATAAAAGTGATGAAGATAAACAAGATTTTTTTGTTTCCTCAATTATTTGGAGGAATAACTGTAATACTTAATTTCCGGGATATTATGTTTGAAATTTTTTTGAATTTCGCAGAGAGGGAAAGTTTCTTTGTTTCGGTTACTGGATAGGTGGCATTTGACTAGGTTTTTGACTTTTACAACCCATTGAGAGAGATAGAAATGATGAAGTTTGATCATGATCAAACTATGAAAATATTTCCTGTAGAAAATTGGAGTTGACGACGATATGAATCCCAAAACGACCTTCTGGAACATAGTGATATAGGGGCTATTATACGACCTATTCGAAAGCAAGTATATATGCAAAAAATCGACTTTGATCGTCGTAGGTTTCACCAAAAAAATTGTTTCCACGACTGGAGATTACATAGATATCAACAGAGAGTCCTGCCAAAACGAATTAGAAATTCATTAGCAAGGTAAATCAACAGAGTTTTGAAAATTAACAAAGACAAAAACCAACAGAGATTTTCAAACTACGGATAGAAACTTAGATTTCTTCGACAAGCAAATCTAACAGAAAGACATTAAGAAAATATAGATAAGTAAAGTATTAAAAACATATTATAATCATAGATGTTGAGTAGAATTAGATGAAGCTTTGAAACGATGATAGATCGCTGTCTCTTAGTCGTCGTACCGAAAACTGAATTCAGATCTATTTGTTTTGGCTATGTCTGAAAACAATATTTCCGCCCAAACTATTTTAGTTAGGGAGTTGGTAGTACGCAGCCGGCACACGGCAGTCCCTCGGAAAATCTTGGGAGTGAAAACTGAATCTTAGAATTTTTGTTCATTTTGCTCATGTAGAAAATCTTGTTCGCTCCAAGATACAGTATACAGATATTTTAAAAACCGTGTCATTGGTACCGGATTATGCTACTCGATTGAATATCATTGGTGGTTGGTGACGCTGATGGAAATTCACTGAAAATCGATCTCACAATACATAAGGTTGGGTGTCACTTGTCACGATTTTGAAATTGCTTGATTGAACTTCTATTGTGTCGGTATGGATAAGGCCTATTGAACCAAACACAGAAGACCCGTAGACAGAATGAGCAAAACTGCAGCATGTTATGTTAGGGTTCTAAACCTAACCAAGAGCTGAGCAACACAAGAACCATGTTTTAGGGCATATACCATATAAAGACAAAAACGGGTTAATAGATAGTAATTTTAAAAACTCCTTATCCACATATTTTGCTTAATACCAAAACTGCCCTTATATATATATTTTTTTTTAATTTTTGAAAAAATTAAATATATATTTTTTTCTTTTTAAGTTTTCTTTTTAAGTTTTCTATTTTTTTTAAATTAAAATCTTTTTTAAAAAAGTAAAAAAAAAAATTTAAAAAAAAATTGCTACTATTTTCTTTACAAAAATAGTAAATATTTTTAAAATAAAAAATTTTCATTTTTTGATTTTTTTTACTTTAAAAAAAAACTAAAAAAAAAATTAAAATAAAAATAAATTAAATATTTTTTTTCAAAAAAATTTAAATGACAAAATAAATAATAAATAAGTAAATTAACAAATTCGTTGAGGGTAACTAAGTAATTTACCTATCCTTAGATACCCCTTATCACCACACCCTAGTTAGGGTAATCATTTTGTATGCCCTAAATTTTTTAGGTATGCCCTAAAACATGGTTCCAACACAAAACTTAGACGAAATATAAGAAATAACCCTTTTGATTTGGGGTAAGCAACCTCAAAATAATAAACAGGATTAAAAGAAGAATATGTGTATTGATTGAATGCTTAAACAAACTCGAGTTCTGAGTATTTATAACTAAACTAGCTTGTGTAGCAAGCAAAACTAATTAAAGAAAGTACGTAAACTAATTATAGGTAATCATAAATAAAGTAGTTTTTCTAAATAAGGAATTGTGTACTGAGAAGGAACTGGCATTGCAACATCCCACCCCGCTTGAAGAACGGCTTGTCCTGAAGCCTGAAATTCAGGGAAACGAGCAATAAGTTCATCAACATCCTCCCAAGTGGCATCTTCCTTTGAGTGATTCTTCCACTGAATTAACCATTTAGTTCCAGCATAAGTTCCTTTCTTGTACATCTTTCGCTCCAAAATAAGATCTGGTTCCCATTTATCGTAGTCAATAACAGAAGGCAAAATGGGTTCAATAGTTGTAGCAGACCCCAGCTTAAGTTTAAGTTGAGAAACATGAAACACTGGATGAATGCGACTAGCAGCTGGTAACTCTGGTTTATAAGCAACAGGTCCAATCCTTTCCAAAATTCGAAATGGACCATAAAATTTTGGTGAAAGCTTAGAGAAAGACTGATTTGCTGCAGTTGTTTGTCTATAAGGTTGCTGACGAAGATAGACAAAATCATTAATTTTAAAGGTTCTCTCTGTACGATGAAAATCTGCATAAGTTTTCATCCTAGTTTGAGCATCAACTAAGTGAGATTTCAGAAGTTTCAGAGTATGGTCTCTAGCTTTTAAATTGAGTTCGACATCATTGACAGTAGTAGAGCCCGGTAAATAAGCTGAGATCGTTGGAGGGGAACGACTGTACAATGCTTCAAATGGACTCATCTTGATTGCTGAGTGATGACTTGTATTGTACCACCATTCTGCCTGTGGAAGCCATTTGGACCAATCTTTTGGTTTAGTTCAGCAAAACATCGTAAATAACATTCCAATGTTCTATTTGTTACTTCTGTTTTCCCATCAGTTTGTGGGTGATATGCTGAACTTCTACACAACTGAGTGTTTTGTAATGCAAAGAAAGCTTCCCAAAAATTGCTCATGAATATTGGATTCCTATCACTTGTAATTGTCTTGGGCATACCATGTAATCGTACCACTTCTTTCACAAAAACATCAGCAATGGTGCTGGTAGAATAAGGATGTGACAGTGGTATAAATGAGCATACTTAGTTAGACGATCTATAACAACCAAGATAGAGTTTTTTCTATTGGAATTGGGAAATCCATCAATAAAGTCCATAGAAATATCTAACCAAACATCTTCAGGTATGGGTAGAGGTTGTAAAAGTCCAGGAGGAGCTAAGGCTTCTGACTTATTGCGTTGGCAAATATCACATTGATTAATAAATTCTTTGATGGTTTGTTTCATACCTTTCCAGTGAAAATTGAGTTGCAGGCGTTTGAATGTACGTAGAAATCCAGAATGACCACCAAGAGGAGAAGAATGAAACTCATGAAGCAATTTGGTACACCAAGTAGAGGAAGGAGCTACTACAATACGCCCTTTATAACGAAGAATACCATCAGTATAAGAATATTTTGACTCCCCATCTGTAGACTACTGAAGTTTGTTGATAAGAGCACCCAATTCAGCATCATTATGACATTCAGTAATGATTTCATTAATTCCCTCAAACACAGGAGCAGTGATGGATAGTAAATGTATATCAACTAATCTTGAAAGTGCATCTGCAACTTTGTTTGAAGATCCACTCCGATAAATAATTTCATAATCATAGCCAATGAGTTTAGATAACCACTCTTGCTTCTCAATAGAAGATAATCTTTGCTCCAAGAAGTATTTTAAACTTCTATGATCTGTGTAAATTTTAAAGTGACGGCCAAGTAAATAAGGTCTCCACTTTTTCACTGAAGATACAATGGCTAACATCTCCTTATCATATATGGACAAATTCAAAAAATTTCCTGATAATGGTTTGCTAAAAATGCAATAGGTTTACTAGATTGCATTAGCACTCCTCCTAAACCATTTCCAGAAGCATCACATTCCAAATAAAATTCTTTAGAAAAATCTGGCAAAGCTAAGACATGAGTAGTAGTTAAAGCTAATTTTAACTTGTTGAAAGCTTGTGTAGTTTCATCACTCCAAGAAAAAGAATCTTTCTTCAAGAGTTTAGTCAGTGCAACACTAATTTTCCCATAGTCACGCACAAATTTGTGATAATACCCTGCTAAACCCAAGAATCCTCTGAGATCTTTAATTGTAGAAGGAATGAGCCAATGGGTAATGGATGAAATTTTATCAGGTTCTACTGCAATCCCATCAGCTGAAACAATGTGACCCAGATAGCTAATTGATGTCCTAGAAAATTCACACTTAGATTCCTTGAGAAATAACTTGTGTGTTCTAAGCAGTTGAAAAACAAGTTGTAAATGTTGAATATGTTCTGACATGGAATTGTTGTATATTAATATATCATCAAAAAAAGACAAGAACAAACTTGCGAAGATAAGTCCGAAATATATCATTCATTAAGCTCTGAAATGTTGCAGGGGCATGAGATAAACCAAACGACATTATTAGAAACTCATAATGGCCATCATGAGTCCTGAAAGCTGTTTTTTCAGTGTCTGAGTCAAAAACTCTTATCTGATGATATCCAAAACACATATTCACCTTCGAGAAAACTTTTTTTACCATATAACTCATCTATCAATTCATCAACCACGGGAATGGGAAATTTATCTTTCACAGTAACCTTGTTTAATGCTCGATAGTCGACACACATATGCCAAGTACTATCTTTTTTACGTACCAACAATACTGGGGAAGAATAAGGGCTAGAGCTTTGTCTAATGAATCCTGCTGTTTGAAGTTCTTTCACTATTTTATAAATTTCCTCTTTTTGAAAGTGAGGATATCGATATGGTCTAACATTAATAGGAGTAGTGTTTAGCAGTAGAGGAATATGGTAATCATGTGATCTTGAAGGAGGTAAAGAAGTAGGAGTGCAAAAAATATCAGAAAAACTAGATAGAAGTTCTGAAATTTCAGTAGGTACCTGTGAAGTAGTTGAGAGAGAATCAGAAGTAGAAACCAATTGCAGAAGTATACCCTAATGTTCACGATGAATATGTTTCAATATTGAGATATTGTTGAGCAACATAATTGAAGTGGAGTTATTACCAATAAGAAGATAATCAGAATCAGCAGATTTGAATTGCATATGTAGTTTTGAAAAATCCCAACTAATATTTCCCAGAGTTCTTAACCAATGAACCCCAAGAACTGCATCACAACCACTGACCGGTAATAGATAAAATTCTATAGAGAAACTATAATCTTGTATCTTCACTGGAATATTTGCACAAGATCCTTGAGTCTCAAGAAATCCACCATTACCCACCATTACACGGATAGAAGTACCATCAGATTGATCAACAAAACCACATCGCTTAGCAATTGTTGGATGTAAGGAATTATGGGTGGATCCAGAATCGATGAGAATTGTAATAACTTGGCCTTTAGTATGTCCTTGAATTCTCATTGTGTTGGTAAAAGGAGAACCCACAAGAGAATTTAATGAGATAGTAGTGTCAGGTTCCTTTGAACATGAATCATCAGTTGCAGATATCTCATTAATGAGTTCAATATCCTCTTCAGAGTCTTCTGGAGCACCTTCCAAAATAAGTAATTTAGGCTTTTCACATATATGACCTGGTTTGTAGAACTGATCACAGTTGAAACAAAGACCTTGATCTCTTTTTGCACGTTGTTCTTATAACGTTAATCTTTTAGCTCCAGGAGGAATAGTATTTCTTTTATTTTGCGTACTAGCTGAACTGAGTACCTGTGTGAATGGATTTGGACGAGCAAAAGTCTTGAAAGGAGTAGAATTGGATTTCAATACCTCTTCCTGCTTAATGGATTTTTTGAAAGCTAAATATAAAGTTGGAGGCTCAAGTACTTCAACAACAGATTGTATTTCAGTTTTTAATGACCGTATAAATAGATCAATAATATGTTCTTCAGGTAAATCAGTAACAAAATTCAATATTTGGTCAAATTCTGCAATGTGTTCACGTACTGAACCGGTTTGAGACATCGTAGATAAATCCATACGTGGATTGGAAAACTTTTTATCTGCAAAACGATCACAAATAAGAGAACAAAAGTGCAACCAAGTAGGAGCTGTTACCTTTCCTTGAATCCATCTATACCAAGCATTAACAGCTCCTTTAACGTGAGCAGTAGCAATGGATATTTTGTAGGCTTCGCCAATATTAAGGAGACTAAAGTATTGATCAGCTTGAAAAATCCATCTGCTAGATCAATACCATCAAAGGTAGGAAACTTCAAGTTGATGGGTGCTGCTCGAAGAGGAGAAGTATTGTCGGAAAGGTTAAAACCACCAGTATGACCCTGCGCACCATTGTTGCCATGGTTACTATTGCTAGTAGAAGCCATAAAACCAGGTGGAATGGAGTTAAGAGGAAAACGAGCCAAGAGAATGGAAGTCATATTTCTGGAAATAGTGTCAGCAAGCAATGTTGTGTCTTGCTTGTTTGCTTGTATCACTGTATCCATGTCTTTTTTATGAGCTTCCAAAAAATAGAGCCATATTGGTATTATTTGAATCCTGTAGCTTAGTAAACAAGGAATCCATAGCTTCTCCTGTAGAGTTTGTTTCTTCTTCATGAGTATCAGCAATAACCTCCATAAATTTATTAACTGTCTTGTTTAAAGTGTTAATAGTGGTAGTGATGTTGTTTACCTCCTCAGTGATTGTCATGATGAACAGTGGAAGCGAAAAAAAAAATTGTTGATTTTGAGAATAAAATAACCGAACCTGCTCTGGTCCTTGATGTTAGGGTTCTAAACCTAAATAAGAGCTGAGTAACACAAAACTTAGACGAAATATAAGAAATAACCCTTTTGATATGGGGTAAGCAACCTCAGAATAATAAACAGGATTAAAAGAAGAATTTGTATATTGATTGAATGCTTAAAGAAACTCGAACTCTTAGTATTTATAACTAAACTAGCTTGTGTAACAAGCAAAACTAATTAAATAAAGTACGTAAACTAATTATACGTAATCATAAATAAAGTAGTTGTTATAAATAAGGAATTGTGTACTGAGAAGGAACTGGGATTGCAACATGTTATTGGCTCCATGTGCGAGAGTGGCATATGCAATGTTAAGATTGATTTAACTCTACATTCTTGGCGACACTTTGCAACCTTACGGCCACTGAATTGCGCAAGGCTGCTAACGGGGTACCAATTTATTTGGGAATGTATTTTTGTTGGAAATTTATGTTATAAAACAATTTTTTTTTATTAAAGTTATTTTTCATAATCTTAGTGATACTGATAAAAGAAATTTATTTTTGTCATAAATTCCTTGACCGTTTCATGTTACAAGAGTAATGGTTTATATTAAACCATATTAATGTTTTCATTAAAACTTTATTAAGACCCCTTGACTATAAATCAGAGTTTGGTTGGAAAAAAATAAAAGAGATTTTTTTTCTTCAATGTTTTGGAGTTTTTAAAGAAAAATCAGATTTTTTTAGAGAAAGAAAACTAGTGTATGATAATAGCTTATTTTCAACAAATTTGATTATGAACAAAAATAGAAATGTACAAGTACCACATACTCTCAAGTGCAAGAGTGATTGTGAAAGAGAACTTACTCGGCTGTTTTATCCTGGGGACGACGCGATATGTAAGAACTACTTGTACAATCTTGGGAAGAGCCGCGAAACGTCCTAAAGAGAGCGACCTGGTCGTGACCCAGTCATAACATTTTTGTTTGGTTGGTTTTATTATTGTTTTGCAGGCTATTTTCACCAATTTTTCCAACAATTTTAAGACGAGAAACTATTGCTGAAACACGATAAGTATCATTGTTTATTTTTATTTTACTGAATCATTATGGTATATTATTCACATGATGCTTGGAATTTTAGATTATTTATAATTAAAATTGATTTTTTGATGTTTGATCGTATTAGACACAGATTGTAACATATTACAGAGTTTTATGTGCATCTCTTTAACAAAAAGGAATTGGGTCTTGAAATTTTAACAGAACATAATGAGAATCATGCATGTAAAATTTCAGAATTTTTGAGACCGAAATATATTTTAAAAGTATTTTAGAAAACTGCTTAACGTTGCTAAAAATTTCTGATGAGTAGAAATTTACACTTGATTGAATTTGTTTACCATATTGTTGTGTAGATATTTTGAATCCGTGTGTAACATGAAACTTGTAGGTCAGGAACTTCTCTTTAAAAACCATTTTGAAATTTTCTATTTGGATTTTTGGTTTGAGAGATGTTGTGATTTTTAAAATCGTTGTGTACGTATGTCCAAAATATGAGTCGTGATACTTGAGCATAGAGATTTAGGGATGTAAGAAAGTGCATTAAAAATCATGTTTTGATTTTAGTAATTTACCCTTGTTTTGGTAATGAAAAGATAATTAAGATCGTTATTGGAAATCAAACTAGTGCACGCCATATGTTTGATAACGTGCTTAGTAGAAAGTTATAATTTATGACGAAATAACTATAAAACCTTATTTTTGTTTGATACTTGGAGTACTAATTTTTATTTGATTTGTAAGTAATTATGTAAGTGCATACCTCACTTATTTTGGGTTACAAATGCTCACATTAAAATGATTGTGACAGGTGATAATTTCACTTACTTGAGCAAGTTTTTGTTTCCCAATGAAAATAAAAATTGCGAGTAAATACTGGAGATTAATCAATGTATGGAGCAATGGTTTGTTGATTCCTTTGTTGGTGTGGAAAGAGTGGACAATGGTCTATGACCAATTGAAATTTCAAAGAAAATAAGGTATATTTGATGAACTATTTGTAGTTATTGTGGTGATCAAATAATTGCATTCTAGATTGAAATAAATTGATTGTTCAATCTAAGAATGAGTTGTATGGAAACTAGATATTGAGAATTACTGTTTATGACAACATATGTGTGACTAATACAAGTTTGGAACTTATGAGATAGAATTTGACACCAAACCAAAACCGAAAGAATAAGAAACCTAGTCAAAAAAAATATGAATACCAACTCTCACCAAGAAATGAACATAATTTTAATTATGAAGTTATTTGATATGTTTGCATTAAATAAAGTCTTACGACAATGCATTGCAAGAATATCAAATATTATTAATAATGCTTTTCAAGATAAGTTAATGTGAATTATGGATACAGTGAGAAGTGGTATATATTGGTATTTTACACCACATTTGTTTTGATAGGTTATGGTTCAAAAGTTGAACCGAGTCATTTGAAAGAAAGTGGTGTTGAGTTATACTCACATCTCTAGGATTCTTGGTATTGGTATGGTCTCAAAAGTTTGTTTCGGGTAGAAGTATCTTGTTAAAGATGTTCATACCACCAAAATGAGAAAGGATCTAGTTTACACATATCTTGTTTTTAAAAAGATTGGGATTAAATTTTTTGTTGAACTTGATCGTTGCATACTACAATAGAAATGTTATCAATAGAATATTTGAACGAAATATTGTATTATTTATATGATATGACCGAAGCTTTGAATGCTTGAAATATGTGATTTTTACTTATATGAAATTTTTGAGTTAGTGAAGACTATGAGCATGTTTTGTTTTCCTCTAAACTTTCTAATAATTCTTTGAGTAACGTGTATCTAATTTTACCCAACTCATCAAAACATGTAAACTCCCAATCTTGCTAGTTTGCAGATGAAATAAAATGTTTGGAAATTTTATAAGATACTTTTGGTGTTTCATGTAGTCTAACTTGGTGACTAAAACTGATCCTTTCAGTAGTGAATTATGCAATGTTGTCTGTACATAAAATGTATATTTGTTCGTCCTCTATACTGTGCCCAAAGGATTTTGAAATTGGATCATTACTTTATTAGTGATGAGAAAGAACACATAGCGCGTCGAATATGAATTTAGAAAAATTATTTACGCTTTTCTAGTTTTTGAATTGGTATTAAATACCAAAATCCGACGTCTAACGAAGTCTATAGAATTTTTTGTATGAACGTGAGCAGAAATGAAATTTGCATAAGTAACTTCTCAATTTTAGATCTTTTGGTGTTGATTTGAAATTTCCTTTTGAGTCGAGAAATAGTGGGGGTTCTTTACCCTATGTATGTTTGAACACTAAACTTAGATTAAAGAGCTTGCTGGAAATGGAGATCACATGATCATTAAGAATGAATTTTGAAGTAGCAAGACTAAAAGAAAATTTAGTCATAATTGTTACCTTGTTTGAGACACTTACCTCCTCATAATTTTTATCTTTAGAAAAAAAGTTTTAAGATCCAAATGTTTTTGTTTGAAAAATAGGGAAAGAGTAATTAATGTTGGGGTTATTAAACGTTTGATACCCAAAAAATGTCCAACACCTAGCTTTGCTACCCAATAGTTCAAATATTAGCGGTTGGTACCTGGATTAGCAGTTGACTGTCAAGTGAAACGAGTTGACTAATATTTATTTACTTTTTTTAATTATCATTTTAAATAAAATATGATTTTAAAGATTTACCCTAAATTTTTCTAAAAAAAAATCCATATAGAAAGTTAACAGTTGCAGATCTGGGTGATGAAGAACATATCACCACCACTGGATCACTCCTGTTATTCTACTCCTTCACTGTATTTTGCCATCCTTCTTGCCGAAACTATAAAAAGCATTCTCACATACCGATTCGAATTTCCTGAGAAGAAGCTGCAGCAATTGAAGCTTTGAAACCCATTGTTACTGAAAACATGGATTAGTAGATAATTTTGAGGAATCGGTAATTTTTCAAACTTAATATGTTTTCACTTTCCGATGCTCCAAGTCCAAATAAACCCAGTACTCATATTCTTCCCGTCATTACTTCCAAGTTGAGAAAACGGATTTTCTTTCACAACTCATTCTTCCTCGTTAAAGGAAGCAAGAACATATCTCCCCAGCTGTTGGCTGTAAACTCGAGCCCATTATTCTTTCTCCATCTTCAATCACGGAAGCAACGACCAACTCCATCTCAATCATATCACCCACGACAGCAACAATATGAGTCCCTTATATTCTTTTATCTTCACCACTGACTCGAGAAGCATCATCATTCGCAAACTCGAGCACCACTTCCTCACTGCCATTAATGGCAGCAACACCACTGTTAAGCTCTTTAAAATTCCAAATATAACCCACGTTTTCAAACAGCCTCAGTAACCCATTAATTCAATCGAATTCAAAATTCGCTCAAATCAAATTAACCACCATCAAGATGATGATCATCAGCAATCAATCACGGCTGCACATCATCCCTGTTTTGCTGTCGTGAAACTGGAGAATAAGATGGTGGTGGACCCAAACAATCACCAAATCAATTATTAGAAACCCAATTCAAAACTCACCTAATATCAGACCCAAAAGACACGAATTTTTTCATTTCATTGCAAATGGATTAGGTCATGTATCTTTACCTAATACTTCCTCCGTTATTAAATAATAGGTTGGTTTCCTAATCGGAAATTCAAATGTTACTTTAGTTTTGTGGGATTCCTTTTCTCTTAATTTTTTTTGATGACAAGTGTTATGTGGACCACTTCACTTCACTTCTTTTACTCACAAGTGTCATGTGACCATTTCCCTTCACTTCTTTTATTGATAAGTGTCATGAGGACCACTTCCAATGATTAGTTCTCTTAATTTTCTTAATTTTCTCTAAAAACAAAACCAGCCTATTAAAAAAGAACGGAGGGAGTACTAAAGAGGAAGAGACAAGCATATCGTTACTTCATCGTAGAAAAAATATAAAAGAAAAAAAGGGTTAGGGGTATAATTATAAAATAACTTTTTTGTTTAATTAAAATTACTGAAATTTAATAACTATTAGGTTAAAGTTTGACTTTGACGGTCAACGGCTTCTTTAGGTACCAACCGCTAATATTTGAAATGTTGGGTACCAAAGCTAAGTGTCGGACATTTGCTGGGTACCAAACGTTAAATAACCCTTAATTTTGATAATTGCTGTCATATCGCTGGATTTGATTGGTAATATGTTTTCTAAGATGCGTGATTTGTTGTATATCATATGTAGAAAAATATATTGAATTAGTTAAATGATGATTCTGTGTAAACCAAGCACGAAAATAAAAAACTTTGTAGTTCCCATAAAAACGAAATGCATATAAATTTTATAAGTCATTATTTATTTTGAAACAAGCTCTGCAGCAATTGAATCAAATGGTTTTAAAATTGACTGACGCAACAAACACCTAAGATTGTTTGCTATATATGCATAAGTAATTCGCTGAATTTGTATTCTAACTCGTACGATGCTAATGAAACTGAAAACATGCTTAGTTTATTATTTGACATGAAAGACTTGGATGAAGATAGTGTACATTTTTGAATTAAAACATTTCTTTTGGATCTACTCCACTACATTGAAAAAGATTTGTACAGAAATAAAAAATACAATCTTTATAAACTAGTTTTCACTCATTTTATTCTAGTATTATTATAGTGCTTGTGATTGTGTGTGATTGAACTAGAAAAAAATGAGTATGGTCGCATGGCATTGCTTCTTGCTACGTGATGGACTATATGTATATTACTTATGTAGTGGAGTTACATATATGCAGATTTACTAATAATCAATGTATGGATAATTAATAAAACATTGAGAAGATTATGAAGTGTCTGAAAAGAACCTTAAACCTATCTAAAAATGTTTACCGTAATCCTTTAAGGATATTGCATTACTGATTGAGATATCCTCTCAAATGAATCCTCAAAGGGATAGAGTGATTCAGTCCTCTACCAGATAGAGGAACACCAGACATATTAGTCCAATGCGATAGTACCGCGTCTATTGCAAGAGTTGAGAACCGTTAATTAAAACGATAGAGTCGACATATATGGTGATAGAAAGACATTTTTAATGCTATAAGAATAGATTATATATGGTCTGAAAAGAGTTATCGTTGATCCTTTGACAAAAGTATTAATAAGAAGGTGTGAATACATCTTATGGGATGATGTTGGTCCCCATTGACAATTGAGTCATTTGTGATGTATACCCACCCAGAAATAGGTTCAAAGGGGAATAACAATTCATAGATGATATGAACATAGTTTTTCATGATGGACATCCCACCTATAACTCAAGATTCCAGAAATAGGTTCAAAAGGTAATCCCTACCTATGAATGGAGATCTCAAAATGTAGGTTCAAATGGGGCTAAGTCACGGATAATATATGTAAACACAAAATCATGCTTTAGAGAATTCATCCCATGGAATGATATCCTGAAGCGAGTTGATGTTGAGTTTTTTGTTTCAAAAACTCAGAATGATATTTATATGTCTATTTAGAGTGGGGTACTTAGTTACAGGAGTACTCTTAATAGACTCACCTATATGGATGTGAAAGTGTGGCCGCTTTCAATGAGAATATGAGCAGTTCTCTAGATCATTCATTAAACAGTGATTCAAGCACATGGCCGCAATGTGCTGGCTTTAGACTTTACACTAGTATATTTATGTGTGTATTAGATAATCTTCTTATCTCATAGAGTTCAAAGACTTATGTTCATTCTATGGTCAGATTTTTCGAGAGCCTAACACCATGTAAAGGTTCAAAACCGAAAGATACCTTTCTTATGCATATCTCTATATGTTCTTGCTCAATATTTTAAAAAATATAAGTGGGGGATTTGAAAGTGGGGGTACAACAACCACACCCAATATTTCGCTTAGCAATCTGTATGGACAAACTCCAATATACTTTTTAGAGAATCAACTAGACAGTCAGACTCCATTTAGACAAAAAGTATATCAAAGAGTTTATATCTCAATCTCTCGATTTGATATATACTCAAGCAAATAGAAATCTACGAATCTTTATCAAATACTAGAGAGATAACTTGGATGGTACCAAAGACCAATATCCAAGTGTCAATCAATTTAAATCAACAACCAAAAGGTCGGATATTCTAATTGATTGAACAACGCACAACCTGTGATATTTCAATTATATAACAACATATAATGCGGAAAAGAAATAACATAGACACAAGAATTTTGTTAACGAGGAAACCGCAAATGTAGAAAAACCCTGGGACCTAGTCCAAATTTAACACACACTGTATTAAGCCGCTACAAACACTAGCCTACTCCAAATTAACTTCGGTCTGGACTATAGTTGAACCTCAATCAATCTCACACTGATCTAAGGTACAGTTATGCTCCTACGTCTCTGATCCTAACAGGATGCTACGTACTTGATTTCCTTAGTTGATCTCACCCACAACTAAGAGTTTCTACGACCCAAAGTCGAAGACTTTAATAAACAAATCTGTATCACACAGAAAAGTCTACGGTAATAGATAAATCCATCTCCCACGAATATACCTACGATTTTTGTTCCGTCTTTTGATAAATCAAGGTGAACAGGAACCATTTGATAAACCAGACTTATATTTCCGAAGAACAACCTAGTATTATCAATCACCTCACAATAATCTTAATCGACGCAACGAAAAAAGATATTGCGGAATCACAAACGATGAGACGAAGTGTTTGTGATTTCTTTTATATCTTGTCTATCAGAGATATCAATCTCAAGCCAATTATTACAATTGTACTCGTACGATAGAAACAGTAAGATCAGATCACACAACTACAAGAAAGTAGTATCGGTCTGGCTTCACAATCCCAATGAAGTCTTTAAGTCGTTAACCTGGTTTAGAAGAAGAAACCAAAGGTTAAAGGAGAATCCACTCTATATTAGCACAACTAGTATCACACATAAGGTGTGGGGATTAGGTTTCTCAGTTGCTAGAGTTCTCCCTTATATAGTCTTTCAAATAAGGGTTTGCAATCAATGTTAGCTTGGTAACAAAGCATTCAATATTCACCGTTAGATGAAAACCTGATTAGATTCAAGATAATATCTTTCAACCATTAGATCGAAAACTAGCTTGTTACACACAAATGAAATGCACGTTTCTAGGCTTGTGTAACCGTACCCAAACTTGTACATTTGTTGGTTCAACAATAATCAACCAAATGGTTATCCATATGATCACTTTCATATCAACCATATTCTCTTCACCATAACTAGTTCAAGTGACTCAAATGAACTAGTTAGAGAGTTTTTTAATTGCAAGGAAATCTTATGTAACTACATAAGACTCAATTGAAGCAAAAACGATTTGATTCACTCGAATCGGTTCATGAACTATATAGCCACGGTTTGCAATTTGCATTCCTTAGTTTATATAAGAATAAGTTCACAAACATCGTTTTTAGATATAACCTACTAAAGTTCGCGGACTTAAGTTTCCGGACGGAGTGCACAAACTCCAGCAGAATTTCTCGGAACGAGAGCTTCCGCCAGTTTGCGGACTGAGTTTGCGGACTGAGTTCGCGGACTTGGCTCATGCCACCATTCCGGTTCTCTTGATCAACAAAGTTCGCAAACTTCGGTTCAAGGAATAAGGACTTATACATATATGTGTTTCCACAACAATGCTTATATCCTCCAATGGTTATATAATCTAAACTTGTCATGACTTTCGTCACTATGTAAAGATGAACTTGGCTAAAGCGAAAGCTTACCAACACATATTTCGAGAAATAGATAGGCGAGATAAACTCGGCTAGAAATAGAAATGTGTATAATCTAAGTCTATATAACAAAACGACTTTTGTCTCAAGATAGGAGATAAATATACTTTTGAGTGATATATAAGTTCAAGTCTCCACATACCTTTTAGTTGATGAAGATCTACCGGTTCCTTGAGTAGTCCTTCGTCTTATATGATGATTGCCATGGATTTCTTGAGTTCAACTACACTTTCTATCCTAGTCCGAGATTTTAGCTATAGTAGACTAGAAATCAAGACTCATAGTTCCGATCACTAACATTGACAAACATGCTTGAGATAGCAATGCATGCGAGTTCGATCGAGCAATGCTCTAACAATCTCCCCCTTTGTCAATTTTAGTGACAAAACTATCAGTACATATGGAATACAAAAATAAATGAAATAAATTTTGTAGCTCCTATTCCACATGCCTAATCTTCAACATTACTCGAAATATTTGTCACTTCCAAGTACTTCAATGATCCCAAAGGTTGTAAGTTCAGCATCATCGTTGTCGAAAATCCGTAGCTATAACAACGAGAAAACAAGATTTCTTAATCATTGTTATACAGTGTCATAGTATCATTATATAGTATCAAAGTTCAATTGCATCACAACTTCGACAACAATACTATGGTGATATGTATCACTCCCCTTAGTCAATACTCCATCTCACATGGAAACCACTCCCCCTTACATAATGATCCAGAAACCATATGTATTTGTAGTGTGAACTACATATTAATTCTCCCCATTTTTGTCAATAAAATTGGCAAAGGTACGAAAACGGGATCCTAATGAAATTTCTGAAAGAGACATTTCATGACCAAAAGAAGGCCTATCATCTTATTTAGATGCAATCATATAGCCGAAGCTAAATGCATTCATCAAAGGGTTTATAAAGATACAAGATAACCCTATAATATTCCACAGCCGCACTCCCCACAAATATTTGGCAATTAAGCACAAGTTCAATTAAGAACTCTCCCCCATAAAATGTCATTCCCGAAAGAACAACAAGAGCGACCTTAATTTCGAAAGAAAAGAAGAATTTCTTTGGACACAACACACAAAGAATTATGACAGAAAAACCAATCCTACAAAAACAAATACAGAATTGAAGTGTACACTATTGGAGTTTCAGACTGAATTTCCCAAAAGATCGAGATAAGCACAGGGGAAAGAGTTATAGGAACAATTAATGAACCAAAACAACACCAATAGACTGCCGTAAGTGTTGAAAAGTAGCAGTGTCTAATGGTTTGGTGAGAATATCAGCCAATTGTTGTTCGGAAGGCACAAATTCCATACTTATTATACCATTTTCATAGAGATCTCGAATAAAATGGTACCATATATCAATGTGCTTTGTTCTTAAGTGCTCAACGGGATTCTCAGTGATTCGAATCGCACTAGAGTTATCACAAAAGATCTTCATTATTCCAGTATCAATTCCATAATCAGCTAGCATTTGTTTCATCTATAAGAGTTGAGTGCAACATGACCCGGAAACAATATATTCTGCTTCACATGTGGACAGGGATTGTGAATTCTTCTTCTTGCTATGCCAAGCTACAAGATTCAGTCCTACGTAGTAGAAACCCCCTGATGTACTTTTTCTGTCTTCTACACATCCTTCCCAATCAACATCTGAATAAGCAGAAAGGTCAGTGTTAATATCAAAAGTATAAGATAGACCATACCCGACAGTGTGATTGATATATCGTATGATCCTTTTTGCAGCTGCAAGGTGAGATTCCTTTGGATTAGCCTGAAATCTAGCACAATAACCAACACTAAAAGAAATATCAGCTCTAGTAGCTGTGAGAAATAAAAGACTACCAATAATAGATCGATACAATTTTTGATATACTTTTACTCCTTTCTCATCTCTGTGCAGTTTGCCAGTAGTGGGCATAGGTGTCAGTTTTGGAGATGACTTATCCAACCCGAATTTTGACACAAGATCCCTTGCATACTTTTCCTGAGATAAGTAAATTCCATCCTCATGTTGTTGGATTTGTAATCCTAAGAAGAATTTCAATTCACCAACATTGCTCATTTAAAATTCTTTAGCAAGAGAGACTTGGAAATCCTTTGCAAATCTCTCAGAAGTTGAACCATAGATGATATCATCTACATAGACTTGAGAAATGGAAACATCTTTCCCACTCCATTTGGTAAACAAAGTTTAATCAGCTCCACCTCTTGAAAAACCTTTTCTAATGAAAGAAGTAGTAAGTTTTTCAAATCAGGCTCTGGATGCTTGTTTTAACCCATATAATGCCTTTTTGAGATTAAGAACATGATATGGGAAATCAAGGTTTTCAAATCCTTTAGGTTGAGCAACATATACTTCCTCCTTTAGAATTCCGTTTAGGAATGCGGATTTTATATCCATTTGGAAAAGCTTAACCTTGAGAAAACAAGCATGAGCTAATAAAAGTCTAATGGACTCAAATCGTGCCATAGGAGCAAAGGTTTCGTCAAAGTCGATACCTTCAATTTGTAAGTATCCTTGAGCGATAAGTCTGGCTTTATTTCTGATAATTGTGCCAAATTCATCAGACTTGTTCTTGAATATCCATTTTGTTCCAACAATATTAATATTGGAGGGACAAGGTATGAGTTCCCATACGTCTTGTCTTTGAAATTGATTTAACTCTTTATGCATTGCATTCACCCAAAAGGGATCGTTCAGAGCTTCATCAATATTTCTTGGTTCTACTTGTGACAAATAACAACCAAAATTGCACATATTTTGAAGTTGCCCTCTAGTCTTAGTTGTAGAATCTCTTCCCCCTATAATACTGTTGGGATCATGATTCCTTTGAACCCAGAGGTGTCGTGGAGGGACACGTTCTCGTTCGTCAGGAGTAGCCTGATCAGTGCTCTTCTCCTCGTCACTAGAAATATCAGGATCAACAATAATTGGGATAACTTCAACTGATTCTGGTATTTCTTTGAATTTCTCAATTGTATAGGTTGGAGGCAATTCAGCAGGAGGATTATCATGATGAAAATCACTAATATCATCAATGATAACGTTAGCAGATTCCATCATGACCTGGGTTCTGAGATTAAATACTCGAAACCACAACTATCAGAGGCATAGCCAAGAAAGATACCTTCATCACTTTTGGTATCGAATTTCCCTCTCTGTTCTCGATCTTTTAGGATATATCACTTACTTTCGAACACTCTAAGATAGTGTAGGTTGGGTTTTCTTTCATACCACAACTCATAAGGAGTGTTTAGGGTTTTAGACCGTAAGTAACACGGTTAATCAAATAACATGCTGTAAAGACAGCTTCTCCCCAAAACCTTAGAGGTAAGTTTTTGTTATGGAGCATTACCCTGGCCATTTCCTGAATGTTCCTATTCTTTCTTTCTGAAACTCTATTAGCTTGAGGATTTGGGTGGTGAGTGTTGTTGAATAATCCCCAGTTCGTCACAAAATTCAAACACCTTAGTTTCCTTGAATTCAGTTCCACGGTCGCTCCTAATTTTATTTAGTTTGCGATCTTGTTCGTTCTGGATTCTTTTAACAATAATATTGAATCCATCAAGGGTTTCATTCTTACGTGACAGGAATGCAACCCAAGTGAATTTGGTGTAGTCATCTACCATAACTAAAGCATACTTCTTACCAGCAACCGTGGGTTGTTGAATTGGTCCGAAGAGATCCATATGAATTAAATCAAGTGGAGGTTTAGTGAGAATATCTCGAGATGATTTATGGTGAACTTTCGTTTGTTTACCCTTTTGACAGGCACCACATACACCTTCAATCTTTGCATTGATTTTGGGAACGCCTCTAACAAGTTCTTTGTTAATGATCTTAGTTAGAAGACGGTAGTTGATGTGACCAAAACGCTCATGCCAAAGATGTGTAGATTCCACCTTAGTCAAATTGCAACAGTTGCTGAACTGAATATCAAGAAGATAACAGTTGTTTTTACCACGAGTCCCTTGAAAAACTACTTTCCCAGTTTTGTCTACAATGTCACATCCATTTGCATTGAAGACAACTCGATGGCCTTTGTCACAAATTTGACTAATAGAAAGAAGATTTGCAGTCATACCTTTTACGTAGACTACATCATGGATTTCAGGTACACCGAGCAATTTGATCGTCCCCTTCTTGCT
Source organism: Papaver somniferum (assembly GCF_003573695.1). NCBI lineage: Eukaryota > Viridiplantae > Streptophyta > Magnoliopsida > Ranunculales > Papaveraceae > Papaver > Papaver somniferum. The sequence goes on from NC_039364.1 coordinate 90,490,382, forward strand.
TATATAGCAACAACTCCCATCTCCAAATGTTACAGGCCCACCTTCATAGTCGTCTGAGGAGACGAACCAAGTGAGATCACCTGTCATATGTCTGCTACATCCCCTATCAAGAAACCATTGAAAGTGTGATGTTGATTTTAAAGCAAAAGCTCCCATACTATCATTACTATTCTGTTTAGGGTTTCCTGATAGTTTTGTATGTCCTTTTAGAGAAGCAAAATGTTGTTTAGTTCTCTTGTGAAGATTACTTGCAACTTTTAGACTCTTTTAAAAAGACACACAATTATGTTGAAAGTGATTGGAGGAATCACAAAACAAACATGGGCGAACACCTTTTAGTTTGGCAGAACAGTTCTGAGTCAAATCAGTTTTCACAACATCTAATCGTTGTTTATCACTTGATCTACGACAGTTCTTCAGATAGGAACAACTGGAGTTACTCAAATCCATCAAAGGACTTATAATGGGTTTCAAATCCTTAAGTATCGCAATTTCAGCAACAAGATCAGAATTGATCCGGATTTGTTCATACAACCTTTTCTGGAGAATAACTAGTTTATCAGAACTTTTTCTACGATTGGTTTTTAAACCTGGTGAAGCGTTACAAGAGACTTTATCGTCCATAGAGTGAGATCGCTACAAACACATACTTGTAAGGTCTTGAACGTGTTTGCCTGCTCTGATACCAATTGAAAAAGTGGGGGTACAACAACCACACCCAATATTTCGCTTAGCAATCTGTATGGACAAACTCCAATATACTTTCTAGAGAATCAACTAGACAGTCAGACTCAATCTAGACAAAAAGTATATCAAAGAGTTTATATCTCAATCTCTCGATTTGATATATACTCAAGCAAATAGAAATATGCGAATCTTTATCAAATACTAGAGAGATAACTTGGATGGTACCAAAGACCAATATCCAAGTGTCAATCAATTTAAATCAACAACCAAAAGGTCGGATATTCTAATTGATTGAACAACGCACAACCTGTGATATTTCAATTATATAATAATGCGGAAAAGAAATAACACAGACACCAGAATTTTGTTAACGAGGAAACCGCAAATGTAGAAAAACCCCGGGACCTAGTCCAGATTGTACACACACTGTATTAAGCCGCTATAAACACTAGCCTACTCCAAATTAACTTCGGTCTGGACTGTAGTTGAACCCCAATCAATCTCACACTGATCCAAGGTACAGTTATGCTCCTACGTCTCTGATCCCAGCAGGATGCTACGTACTTGATTCCCTTAGCTGATCTCACCCACAACTAAGAGTTTCTACGACCCAAAGTCGAAGACTTTAATAAAAAAATCTGTATCACACAGAAAAGTCTACGATAATAGATAAATCCATCTTCCACGAATATACCTACGAGTTTTGTTCCGTCTTTTGATAAATCAAGGTGAACAAGAACCAATTAATAAACCGGACTTATACTCCTGAAGAACAACCTAGTATTATCCATCACCTCACAATAATCTTAATCGATGCAGCGAAAAAAGATATTGCGGAATCACAACGATGAGACGAAGTGTTTGTGATTTCTTTTATATCTTGCCAATCAGAGATATCAATCTCAAGCCAATTATTACAATTGTACTCGTACGATAGAATCAGCAAGATCAGATCACACAACTACAAGAAAGTAGTTTCGGTCTGGCTTCACAATCCCAATGAAGTCTTTAAGTCGTTAACCTGGTTTAGAAGAAGAAACCAAAGGTTAAAGGAGAATCCACTCTAGCTTAGCACAACTAGTATCACACAGAAGGTGTGGGGATTAGGTTTCTCAGTTGCTAGAGTTCTCCCTTATATAGTCTTTCAAATCAGGGTTTCCAATCAATGTTAGCTTGGTAACAAAGCATTCAATATTCACCGTTAGATGAAAACCTGATTAGATTCAAGCTAATATTTTTCAACCGTTAGATCGAAAACTAGCTTGTTACACAAAAATGAAATGCACGTTTCTAGGCTTGTGTAACCGTACCCAAACTTGTACATTTGTTGGTTCAACAATAATCAACCAAATGGTTAGCCATATGATCACTTTCATATCAACCATATTCTTCTTCACCATAACTAGTTCAAGTGACTCAAATGAACTAGTTAGAGAGTTGTTTAATTGCAAGGAAATCTTATTTAACTACACAAGACACAATTGAAGCAAAAACGATTTGATTCACTCGAATCGGTTCATGAACTATATAGCCACGGTTTGCAATTTGCATTCCTTAGTTTATATAAGAATAAGTTCACAAACATCGTTTTTAGATATAACCTACTAAATTTTGCGGACTTAATATTCCGGACGGAGTGCACAAACTCCAGCAGAATTTCTCGAAACGAGAACTTCCGCCAGTTCGCGGACTTGGCTCACGCCACCATTCCGGTTCTCTTGATCAACAAAGTTTGCAAACTTCGGTTCAAGGAATAAGGACTTATACATATATGTGTTTCTACAATAATGCTTATATCCTCCAATGGTTATATAATCTAAACTCTCATTTCAATCATTGAAACATTCTTAGAGATGTTGATATTCTATAGTTGTTATTCACAAACTATTTTTCGTCAAAGTAAGCAATTTTCAAAGTGATTGAAACTTTTCATGACTTTCGTCACTAGGTAAAGATGAACTTGGCTAAAGCGAAAGCTTACCAACACATATTTCGAGAAATAAATAGGCGAGATAAACTCGGCTCGAAATAGAAATGTGTATAATCGAAGTCTATATAACAAAACGACTTTTGTCTCAAGATAGGAGATAAATAGACTTTTGAGTGATAGATAAGTTCAAGTCTCCACATACCTTTTAGTCGATGAAGATCCACTGGTTACTTGAGTAGTCCTTTGTCTTGTATGATGATTGTCATGGATTTCTTGAGCTCAACTACACTTTCTATCCTAGTCCGAGACCTTAGCTATAGTATACTAGAAATCAAGACTTATAGTTTTGATCACTAACATTGACAAACATGCTTGAGATAGCAACGCATGCGAGTTCGATCGAGCAATGCTCTAACAGGATTGTTGGAAATATATGTTTTAAAACAAATTTTATTTCTTTTTTATTATTTTTTATGAAAGTTATTTTTCATAATCTTAATGATACTCATAAAACAAATTTATTTTTGTCATAAATTCCTTGACCGTTTCATGTTACAAGAGTAATGGTTTATTTATTTATTTTTAATATTTTCTGTAAACCGTAAATCATCATTCCATTACTTAGCCACTTCTTTTAACCGCTCTCAACCGTAAACTATACCATTATGGGCGTAACCACACAATTATCCCACTATCTCCATCTCTCCACAACCTCCACTACTTACGAGGAAACAATTAATGTTCCAACTATAAATAGACTACCTTGTCTATTAAGAAGACATAACAAGCTTATCATTCCCAAGCTTTTCTTATTCCATAGTTCAATAACCTCACACCCAATTCAATCAATGATTTCCTCAAACTTTCTTTGCTTTCCCTCCCCTAAGATCAACCCATTTTCTCTCTTTGTAACGGAAGAAAAACGTGAACGGCCAACTCCTTGGCTTAGGCTCATTTTGTAGGATTTTGATTTTCGAACCAAAGAAAGTGCTTCCACAGTACATTGTTTTTCCTAGGAGCGATTTTTGGGTATTAACAACACCCTTGCACGAGTATTGAGCAACATGACACAAACGACATAATGGGGGCGAGTTACATATCACCTCAATCACTTGGGGGCGAGGTATGCAACACCTTAGCACAAACACACTATTACTTGGGGGCGAGCTACATAACACTTCGACAACACGCTTGGGGGCGAGTTATGTAGTACTCCAAAATGCAAAGATTAGTCGCGAACGGATTTGGGGAACCCGAACTTCTTAATCCATAACAAGTTATGAATTAAGAGGGGGCGATGTTTGTACCATATTTCACACACTAAAATGGGCTTACTTGGGCTTCATATGCTCCTCTTGTTAGCAAAATATTGCTAACTAGGCCTCACAAGCACTATACATAGAAGCCCATGTGCAAATATCCAAGTCAAGGCAAGGAGGTGCCACATCAGCATTGCCATGTTAGAAGAACACACTAACCAGAGAGTGCCACGTCAGCAGAACATACCAACCAGAGAGTGCCACATCAGCAGACGGTGCCACATCAGAAGTCTAGTGTGCAGTGACGTCAGCATGACGTCATAACACTGTCAGAAACATTATGACGCCGTCAAGAGATCTTAACGTTGTTAATCAGTTAGCCAATCTAGACCGTCCAGTGTAACGTCGTTACGACGACGTTGGCATTATTGTTAATTACGTCAGCATGACGTCATCATGACGATATCTTCACCTTCTCAGGCGTGTTCGTCATCTCCGACGACTATAACAGATACTCCGACGACCAACCCGGTGGCCTCTTCCGGCAGACAGAGCAATCTTATCATTCCAAAGCCCATTATTCTTTCTCCATCATGGGCAAGCAGTTTCTGTAAACTGTAAACTATCATTCCGTTACTTAGCCACTTCTTTTAACCGCTCTCAACTATTGCCACTACTTGTAACTTCCTTATCATGGGATGTTGCCATGCCGCACGTTACTGTAAACCACCAGACCAATACCCATATGTAATTCCCCCATGTAACATGTTTTGATTTCTCGTAGGAATCATGGATTTGTTTTCTAGTCTTGTCTATATTGTCAAGATATACTTGACTAAGTAATAGCCTAAGCTAGCCAAACTTTGTCGAAGTGGCATAGCTTGAAGAGACAACTCGGCTCCAAGGTTACGTGTGACTAATAATGAGTTTGCCATAAGATGGCATTGTAATCATCTAGCCATAATAATACACGAAGATAACATATTGTACCATGTTAATAGCTATCCAAGTCATGACACAGGTCGCAACCTAGTCGATAGCTAGCCAAGTCGGCATGGACATGGGTTCTAGGCTTGGAGCAACACCGTGGCCATATGGATAGGCTAGGCCGATACGCAAGGAGGTCGTAGCCATATGGCTTGTCTAGGCGAGACAGGGTTAGGCCAGGCCTGAAGATAAGGAGGTCGTGTCTACTATATTGGCTAGGCCAAGAGACTAGGAGGCCGCTGCATGGTTATGCCATGCTAGGGGATAGGGAGGTCGTTGCTGTGATTAGGCCAGGCTAGGATGGCTAGCAAGGAGACCATGGATGGTTAGAAGCCAGGCTAGGCCGGCTAGCAAGGAGTCTGCGGCCATGGTTATCCAGGCCGTTAAACAGGGAGGCCGTGACTAAGAGGCAGGGTGGCCGGCTAGGCTAGGCTTAGGGAAAGGTAGTCGTGGGCCAGGCCAAACCGGGAGATAGGGAGGCCGTGGCATGACTATCTAGTCTACTAGCTAGGAATCTAGGCGAGGCCAGACCAGACTAGGAGCCAAGGAGGCCGCGTCCAGGCCTGAAGACAGGGAGGTCGTGACCATGGTTAGCTAGTTGTCTAGCTATGAAGACAAGGAGGCTGTGGCCTGATTAGCTAGTTGGCTAGCTGTTGATGGTGGATTTTCATTTAAGGATAAAATTGTAAAAGCCAAAATTATGCGCTGACATCGTGTAAAGGATAAAGCCATTAATGAGTGATGAATACTTCTTCACTTTACTAATTCACCTAGAATGGAGCATGTAGCAACAATCCCATGTACCCTATGAATTTATGGCATCATGACCAGCCTTGTATTTCCTGTGTTGTTCCCACTGAACTCTCATTATTGGTGCGACATGACGATTGAGTGTTACTCTCAGCAGAGTAACACGAATCTCCAAGTGTCACTAATGAGGCATGCACGAAATACATGTACAGGCTACAACTCTCGGTGTGTTATACTAGCCCGATTAAGCATATTTGAATCTGGACTGACCATATCAGTCTCAAAAACAATCACGACCACGCGAGTTGGCCGTATGATTTAACCAGCCTAGACGATCCTCAGCAGGAGCAGGCTACTACATTAATGACCACCAGCGGGCCCGCTTATCCCTGGTCGGTCGAATACCTACCATGCCTCCCAAACTACCACCGAACACCATCCTTAAGTTGGATGTCCAGACTGGTATGGAGCAGCTTGGAGGAATCGTACAAACAAAGGCCGCCTATGGCAGTCTCAAGTTCATCACGTCCGTCCAACTTCACCGGCGTGGTTGGACGGCATGGATCAACCCAAAACCGGTCTAACAAGTGCCTGCATGACCGACTCTTCCTTAACCTGACCAGATTGCAATATATGTTTGTCCGAAGTTGTGTCAGCGTGAAGAATTGAGAGTCGCAGGAAATTCCACTAAAGGTCCCAAATTGATCACGACCATCCAATTTCACCGATATGATTGGATGGCTTAGATCGGACCCAGAGCCACCAGGCAGGTATTGGCACGTTCACTACCGGCCCAACGTGGGCCCCACATGGTCGGCCTTACCAAAAGAGAAGCGTGGCTTGCCAATTCGTCCAGCCAAAGCAGCGTGGACGTGAAACCCCAATTAGGGTTTGCGGCACATCACATGTGTCGCAAATCAGTCTCAACCATCAATCTTCGCAGGCATAGATGGAGGGTGTATATGTAGATTCAAAGGGCCCAGAGCATGTCAACACAATCACCATGAGACCGCCTACATACATGACTAATCGTTCAAGACCACTATGGTTAGTCGTCTCGATTCGTGCGCCCAAACTAGGCATGGCCACGCGTTTTCAACTGCAAATCGATCTCGACCACTCAACTTTGTCGGACAAATTGAGTGGCTTTGATCACATCTTCACGAGACAGTAAGGTACAAACGTGTACACTGGCCTGCCGACCGCACGCCTGACTGATCGGCCAAGACCGACCATGGTTGGTCGTCTCGAAACAAGCGCCCGAAGTAGGCACGACGTGCGGTCTTCAATTCCTTTGCAGCATGGGATTTATGTCGCAAATCGATCTCAACCACTCCTCTTTGCTAGACAAATCGAGTGTCTTAGATCGTATCTCCATGGGACAGTGAGGTACAGACACCTACACCAGCATGCCGTCTACACGCATGCCCAATCGGCCCTGCCAAAAACGTGTCCCATGCTTGGATTCGACCAAGATAAAGGTTGGTGTTCGAGCACCTCCTAAACCCTAATACGACGGTCGCAGATGTGGGTCACAAGCCATCTTGTCCGTCTAACTTCACCAGCTTGGATGGATAGCCTAAGACAGGAGTTAAGCGACTAGTGAGGAAACACCACGATCACCGTCCACCACTCTTCCACACAAAGTGATCGACCAAGTTAGGACTTACCTGTACAACCTCCAAACGATCACTCGAAGATGGCTGGATGTGATGCTATTTTAAGATGCTTAATCCGCGACTTACTCCGTTAATCCTTAAAACAACGATGCTTCACACATGATGAATATATTCGATGCATTACCTACATAAAATATACACGATACTTCACAAGTATCGACTTCCTAAATAACTTGGTTATTTAATCTAGCATCACATGCTACTTTTTGTGGGTCCCACGATCCACACATTCGAGACATCAAACATGTCACAAACTGGGGGATACTTACTGGGGTATTGGTCTGGAGGTTTACAGCGTGCAGCGCACAACACGCCATCACAAGAACGTGTCAGGAAGACATGGACGGTTAGTGATGATGAGAGAAGTGGGCAAGACTGATCGTGTGACACTAACACACGCAACTCCACTACTCCATCACTCCACTCTCTTTACTTCCCATGAGAGACGTGGGTTAGGCTCAATGACTTGTATAAATAGGTTCTCCTCCCTATTTCCAAGAGAGAACAAGACAACAGAAACCAAGTGTTGATACAACCGTATCCAAACACCAGAACTGATAGCTTACATTCTAAAATCCAGTTCAGCTTTCTGATACAAGTCATACACAGCCAACACCTCCCCAATATCAACACCTTCTTCGCTTCCCTCCCTAAGATCAACCCCATCTCGTTCACTTTGTGACCGAAGTAAGTCTGGAACGGCCATTTATGGTTTAGGCCGGAGTTGTACAGATTGATTTCTCGAATCAAAAGCACTCCCGTGCAGTGCATTTGTTTAGGGTTTAGATTCGTTTCTCATCCACACACCCACATTTACCAAAAACCGCAGAAACAGTTTTCACCCGTAAAACACTAGCTAGGAAGACAAGGAGGTCGTGGCCTGATTAGCTATTTGGCTAGCTAGTAAGACAAGGAGAATGTGGCCTGATTAGCTAGTTGGCTAGCTAGGAGATAAGAGGGACGTGGCTATCTAGGCTAGGACAAGAGATAAGGGGCTCGTGGCCAACTAGTTGAGAAGTTGGTGGCCGTGGTCATACATATTAACCTAGCCAAGTAATTGGTGGCCATGGATATGTGCGACTAGGAAGTCATGGCCATAGAGCGTTTCCATTAGGTGGCTTATCCATGAGGTGTGCCCATGGTGGCTTGGCTATGAGGCGTGCACATGGTGGCCTGGTTATGGAGCGCGGCTATGTTGGCGCCCGCACTCTGTCCGTAGCATACAAAACATATTCGAGGAATTCAGCCGTGGAAATTCCGCGACTTGAAGTAATGTTCTAAATAATATGCTTCTGTTAGTACTTTTATTCAAAATGGCGTAGTAGCTTATCTTGAATATTCATAATTTGCACCATCAGTGTAGACTGACTAATGCATGACAGTTCATATGTCCGTACATAAGTTAAGGAGAGTTCAGCCGAGTGAAGCTCTAAAATCTTGCAGGCATATTAGAGGCCAGTATGGCCATTAGCTGGATACGCATTCTCAATTCTCTTGCGGAATATGAGGTAGAAGTACGAATCTATAATTCTGATGTCGGGTTAGGAATTTGCACATATTTATAAACATATATAGAATACTGAGAGTTCAGCTGGGTGAATCCCTAACACATGTATAACCGTAGATATGTCTCTAACGCAGGTTTAGAGGCGATTTTTACAAGTTTTTCCCTTGTCAAAAAACCACCATCTACATTAAGTCCCCTGCTTAGCGCGGAACAATAATGTTTCGTGGTATGCACTAGATGGTGACAATGGCTATAACACCCCGTGTTTTTAGCATGGCGCTTGCTAAAAGATTCGTCATGGACTGAGATGAAGCTTTCATAGCAAGGGAATGATACCCTAAAACTATGTTCTAAATACTTGCAAGTGCACAAGGCCAAGAATAGCTAGTGAGCAAGCAAGGGAAAGTCCACAGGGACTTGGAGGATGCAAATGTAACTTTTTTGTTCTTTTCTACTAAAACCTAAATCTAAATAGTGACAACAAAACTAAACAGGACACTAACTAACAGGAAGCTAACTAATCAGGACAACAACTAACAGGACATTCACTTGAAGAAATAATTCACACTAACATTAAAGTCAACTAATCATTAAGCTGAAACTAATCATCAAACATTAAATAGAACAAAATTTTTGACAGAAAACTACACTAATTCAACACTGACAGTTGAAGCAAGATTAACAATGAAACTTAAACATGAACAACAAACATTGAAGTTCAGATTTTTTGAAACATCAATGAAGTGATTGAATATTTGATAGAGGGGAACTAGGGCTTGAGAATTCACCACTCAACCCACACTAGCATGTTAGCTATTGCACTACTATAGCTTCTTAGATAGACAGTTTAACTTCAATCACTATATCAAGGCAAAGTATTAGTTGTCTGCTCAAAGAACAACTAATCAAAGCTAAAGAACATGAAATTGAATGCAAGTGAAACATACATAGGATGCATCTAACTACCTAGGATGCTTGACATTCTAGGTGAAAGTAATATGTCATCCACATGCTTAAACTATCCTGAACAGTGAGCATGGCATGAGTAAGAGCAATTTTCTTAACATCCTAGCATTAAGGCTAAGGGTTTCATCTAAACCCTAGCTAGGATGTTTAGAACATGAAGAACATCTCTAGCATATTACTAACAGTGATGTTAAACATGGAAATTTGCAAGTGACAGGGCATACAAAAAATTGAAAGTAAGCTTCTGATTTTTACTCCAAAATGAGCTTGGGTATCCCAGACTAGCTCAACATCATACACAGTGTCTCAATTTATACATATTACAAACCCTAATTGAAAATCCCCAAAACAGAGAAAAATAGGGTTTTGAAAATTAATAAAATTACTCACCAAAAAAAACTGAAATAACAACAACCCATGCTTAACCCATGCCTTCTCTGCTCTCCCCCTGCTCCAATTGACGCCTATTATGCTCTAATTGTTCCCTAACTCGAGTTGTTTTATTCACCCCAAACCTAGGGTTCAGTGGTTGTGAGATGAGTAAAAGAACTAGGCTAAGGAGATGGTGGATATGTTTGGAATGATTTGATGGAGATGGTGGCAGTGAATATCGGGGTCTGGTGGTGGCAGGATATGGTGGTGAAGGAGTTGCAGGTGATGGAAGAGAGAAATTTGGGGAGAAGAGGAGAAGAACCCGATGGAGAATGAATTAGGGAGTGTTTGGGTGAAGTCGATAGGTATTTGGCGATTGAGTGTTGAGCGGGTGTATCAAAATTTGATGTCTCGATGATGAAGGGCGTACGATGAGAAGGTGATGGAATGATCCAACGGAGCGATGGAGATGGGTGTGGAGCGACCGTTGGATGTGAGATACATCAAAACTGACGGTCCGAGATGGAGTTAGGTGCTATAGTGTTAGACAGGAACATCAAAGCTCGATGCACTCTGATGAAGCGACCGTTGGATGATGAAATGGATCCAATCTGACGGTTAAGGAGAGAAGCGGGTTTGGGTTTGGATTTTGGGTTTGGGTTTAGGAAATGGATTTGGGCTTAGGTAATCTTGATCCCACTTCTTCTTTAAGAACAATTTCTTCCTTGTTAAGCCCATTTTCATCCTTGAGTCTTCCATACCGCATTCTTCACTTCTTTTCCGCTAGAGTTTCCTTCGGCTTTTTCCCGTGTCTTTGCTCTTTTCGCTCGGCAACTCATCTAGACTTTATTTATCACCCAAAAATGCAAAATTAAGTAAAATAAAATATTTATCCTTGAGGAGAGTAAAATACAAAATTCATTACAAAAGGGGAAATTATGGTATGTAAAAAGGGATAAGTGCCAATAAAATGATGATAAATAATGCAATATTTGGCACCTATCAAATACCACTAAACCTGAATTTTACTTGTCCTCAAGTAAAACAAAACTAAGGAAATCCTACCTATACCACTGTCGCTGGTCTCTCGATTGCATTTAGCGAATGCAATAAGCCTTTTAAACCACTAAGTGTCCCTAGTGGACGAGTTGAAGTCTCGTGAAGGTTTGCTTAGAACGTACCTACAAAGTTCTAGGACAAAATATAAGCTCAGATTCCATGAAATGTGACATGTGCAAGACAGTAGAAGCTCACAGCAAAATGGAGATGTCAATCTAGATATCAAAGGCACAATCCTAGCACTGATAACAAATAAAGACATGTGATAAGAGTGTAAAGTGTATCTACACATGTGTAAAGAAAGATCGGACGTTATGACTACTAATCACCAAGAGATAGTTTCTCAGGCTAAGAACCGAGGTCGAAATCTAGCTAGCTGTCCGGACTTTACGAGAATTGGAATGAGTTGGAGGTATTTCACAATTACTCGCGTTGTACATCAATGAGATACACCCTTCCTTGCTTATTACACTAAAACACAAAAGATGACTCTTTACATGACTCTTATTTACATTGACTACTCTCTTTTATTTTTGGAACAAGAGAGGATGGAATTGATAAATACTTGATTTTTTTTTTTTTTTTTTTTGAAAAAAAATATTTACAACATGGTAACTTTTTTGATACATAAGAAAAAAGAAACAAAAAATTACATGACACTTTGCAAGAGGTAGCCCTTTTTGATGCACCCAGTTATATTCGATGGTTGTCTTTCTTAATGTAACCTCCACCTTCTATCCCAACCAACCAAAGAACAAGCTAGTCAAGTTTCGTTCAGTATTATAAAGTGATTGGCAATAGTGACTTCCGATAGAACACCTCAAGGATGAGGCTATACATGTATTGGTAGATCGTGCGCGTGCAAGTTTCTTATCACTATGTGAATTGTGCTAGAATCAGGATGCCTAAATATCTAGGCTAAGAATCCTTATGTTTACATACATTCACAAGAGTCAACATTTCAAGGTAAATGAGCTCCATTTTTATGTTTTTTTATTTTTATTTATTTATTTATTTTTTTTGTTTCAAAAAGAAAGAGTTCTGTTTTCAATTATAACATGTTATAAGGGTATGTAGTGATCATCACCCCTAAACCTAAATTAAACAGTGTCCTCAATGTTTAAAAAGTGCAGAAGAAAGAACTGTACAGAAAAGGAAAAATAAAATGGAATGTTCAACCTGGTTTATGTACAAGGGTGGACCAATCAGGCCATATAGACGGGATCCTCCAGATCGGTCGTCTCAATGTCAGGGGGAAGTGGTTAAAGGAACGGTTTCAATCGCTGCCCGTTCACTTTGAAAATGTTCTTGTTGGGGACATCTTCAAGTTCCACAGCTCCATGAGGGAATACCGTGCATACTAGGAACGGGCCGGTCCATCTGGACCGCAATTTTCCTGGAAAAAGATGCAACCGAAAGTCGTATAACAAAACTTTCTGACCCGACGTGAATGACTTGCGCATAATACACTTATCATGAAACAACTTCATCTTTTGCTTATACAGCTTGGCACTGTCATAAGCCTCATTCCTCAATTCTTCTAACTCATTGAGTTGAAGTTTCCGTTGAGCGCCCGCCTTGTCGAGAGAAAAGTTAAGTTTCTTGATAGCCCAGTAAGCTCGATGTTCTAATTACACAGGAAGATGACATGGCTTTCCATACACCAGACGATAAGGGGACATGCCAATTGGTGTCTTATATGCTGTTCTATAGGCCCACAAAGCATCATTCAATATAAATGACCAATCTTTCCTTGACGGGTTGACCGTCTTCTCCAGAATGTGCTTAATCTCCCAATTAGAAACTTCTACTTGTCCACTTGTCTGAGCGTGGTACGGAGTTGCAACCTTGTGGGTTATGCCATACTTGCGTACTAAAGACTCAAAGTACTTGTTACAGAAATGCGAACCACCGTCACTGATATAGCTCTAGGGGTACCAAAACGTGAAAATATGTTCTCCTTCAGAAATGAGAGTACCACCTTGTGGTCATTTGTCTTGGTTGCAACAGCTTCAACCCACTTCGAAACGTAATCAACAGCAACTAGGATGTATAATTTTCCTTCCGAAGTAGGAAATGGACCCATGAAGTCAATCCCCCATACATCAAATAGCTCAACGATCAAAATCGGATTCAACGGCATCATGTTTCTCCTCGAGATACTTCCTAGCTTCTGACAGCGCTCACAAGCAATACAATACTCATGGAAGTCTCTAAACAGCGATGGCCAGTAAAACCCACACTGCAATATCTTTGCAGCGGTTTTCTTGGCACTGAAATGCCCTCCACATGCTTGGTCATGACAGAATGATATCACATCTTTCTGTTACATGTCGGGTACACATCTCCTAATGATTTCGTCTCGGCAGTACTTAAACAAATATGGGTCGTCCCAAAGGAAATGTTTAACTTCAGCCAAGAACTTGGAGCGGTCTTGTCTCGACCAATGTGAGGGCATTCTACCTGTAACAAGGTAGTTAACAATGTCGGCGAACCAAGGAAGTTTTGACACATACATCAATTGTTCATCAGGGAATGATTCTCTAATCAGCGTAGATTCATCACTAGACTCACTAGTTAATCGGGACAAGTGATCAGCAGCCACATTCTCACAACCTTTCTTATCACGGATTTCGATGTCGAATTCCTGTAATAAGAGTATCCATCGAATAAGGCGAGCTTTAGCATCCTTCTTAGAAAGAATGAACCTCAAAGCCGCATGGTCAGTGTATATGATGATCTTAGATCCTATCAAATAAGATCTAAACTTGTCTAATGCAAATACCACGGCAAGTAACTCCTTCTCGGTAGTCGTATAATTGAGTTGGGCATCATTAAGAGTTTTACTAGCATAGTATATCACATATGGTAGTCTATCAACACGCTGTCCTAAAACAGCGCCAACGACTTAATCAGAGGCATCACACATGAGTTCGAACGGTAGTTTCCATTCGGGTGGTTGGACAATAGGAGATGAGGTAAGGAGAGTCTTGAGTTCTTCCCACGCCTTCACACAAGCAACATCGAAGTTAAAGACAACATCTTTGGAAAGTAGATTACACAAAGGTCTTGAGATTTGGCTAAAGTTTTTGATGAATCGCCGGTAGAAACCAGCGTGACCTAAAAATGATCGAATCCCCTTCACAGAGTGGGGTTGTGGTAAATGTTGAATGAGGTCGACTTTAGCTTTATCTACTTCAATTCCTTTTCTGAGACGATGTGTCCTAGAACTATGCCGGAGTTCACCATAAAGTGGCATTTTTCCCAGTTTAAAATCAGATTCTTTTGCTTACATCTAGAAAGCACAAGGACCAGATGGTCCAAACATTCATCAAAAGAGGAACCAAACACAGAGAAATCATCCATAAAGATCTCGAGAAAACTATCTATCATGTCTGAAAAAATGCTCATCATGCAACGCTGAAATGTAGCAGGTGCATTACACAACCCGAAGGGCATACGTCTAAAAGCAAATGTCCCAAATGGACACATGAATGTAGTTTTTTCCTGATCTTCCGGTGCAATGCGAATTTGGTTATAACCGGAAAAGCCATCTAGAAAACAGTAGTGACTGTGTCCAGACACACGTTCTAGCATTTGGTCTATGAAGGGAAGGGGGAAGTGATCTTTTCTTGTTACTGTGTTTAACTTCCTGTAGTCGATACATACTCGCCATCCTGTGGTTGTACGTGAAGGGACTAACTCATTTACTATCTGAAATCGGATATATGATACCCGCATCAAGTAGATTCAAGATCTCACTCTTAACAACGTCTCTCATGTTAGGATTAAGTCTCTTTTGTATTTACCTAGATGGTTTGGCATTCTCTTCAATATTAATGTGGTGCATGCAAATGGTGGGAATTATTCCTTTGAGATCTGAGATGGTCCATCCTAAGGCTTCTTTCTGCTCCTCAAGTACTTCTAAAAGCTTGTTTTCCTGTTCTATGTTTAATCGTGAAGAAATGATAACAGGTAAAGTATCAGAAGGACCTAGAAATGCATACTTCAAAGTATCAGGTAATGGTTTCAATTCCTGCTTGGCCTTAGGAGACTCATCCGAAGATATAACAGACTTCTTAGAAAATGGGAGTTGTTCCACTTTAGTCTGCCATTCAGTGATGTCCATAGGAGGTACAGATTCGAGCAAAGATTGGACTTCACCAATGTATTCATCATCATACAACTCCAAGTCAACTTCTTCCAGACATGCTTGCAAGGGATCTACTGATAAAATGCTAGTCAGTGAATCTTGGATCAAACTCTCCATCATATTATCTCATGTACATCTTCATCATCAAGACTCACATGTTGTTGACTAACATTAAACGCATTCAATTCTACAGTCATGTTTCCAAAAGATAGTTTCAACACTCCATTCCGACAGTTAATGATCGCATTGGACGTCGCCAAGAAAGGACGTCCTAAAATGACAGGAATGTGACAGTCTGGGTTTTTTACAGGTTGAGTGTCTAAGACAATGAAGTCTACAGGGAAATAGAATTTTTCAACCTTAATCAAAACATCTTCTACCACTCCACGAGGAACTTTGACGGATCGGTCCGCCAATTGGAGAGTTATGGGTGTTGGTTTCAACTCTCCAAGTCCTAACTGCACATAAACAGAATATGGCAGGAGGTTCACACTTGCACCTAGATCTAATAAAGCTCTATTGATCGTGTGTTCTCCGATAGTGCAAGAGATTGTTGGACAACCTGGGTCCTTAAACTTGGGTGGAGTTTTGTTCAGAATGATGGAACTCACCTGTTCATCTAAGAAAGCACGTTTGTGCACATTAAGCTTGCGCTTTTGTGTACACAAGTCTTTGAGGAATTTGGCATATGCAGGGATTTGCTTGATTGCCTCAAGAAAAGGAATTTTTATGTTGACTCTTTTGAACATTTCTAACATCTCATTGTAGTGGGTGCTTATCTGTTGGCGAACTAACCTCTGAGGATATGGAGCAACAGGAGCATTAGGAGGTAGAGGGACATTCACAGCAGTGGGATTGTCGGCTTCACTAATGTGCTCAGACTCTTTTTCTAAACTGGAGGTTTCCTTTGGTGGTGTAGGCAGTGTTAGGTTTGGCTCAGATTCACTTGTTTGTGGTATGCCCAAATTGTTCTCAACAATCTTACCACTTCGGAGAGTGGTGATGAAATGGACTTGATCGGGTGAGGTTTCTTCGCAAGATGATGTGCCTGCTCGAAATATCCTCTTTGGATTTTGTTGGGGTTGGCTAGGAAGTTTACCCTTTTCTCTTGTATTCAGTGAATCGCAAATTTGACCCATCTGTAGTTCTAGAGCGGAGACTCGCTGATCAGTCGCTTTCTCATTTTTCATCAGATGTTGGGTCAACTGATTGAAACTCTCTTCAATGCTAGACAATTTCTTTTCAGCAGTGTATTGAGGGTACGACTGCTGCTGAGGATTTCTAGGGTATTGATAGCCTTGATTGTTTTGATAGCTTTGATTGGGTTGAGATGCTCCTCCTTGAACAAGGCCTTTGGACCATGAAAAGTTTGGGTGGTTTCTCCATCCTGGATTGTAGGTCTGAGAATAGGGGTTGTGCTCTTGTTTTTGAAACATAGCGTGTGCCTGTTCTAGCCTAGATTCTTGGAGTGCATGCATTTCCGGACAATCACTGACCTGATGGTCAGAACCGTTACATATAACACAGATAGCCATTTCGACATGTTCACAGGAAGCAGTGGTGGAAGGTTTTACGTTTTTCTGTAGTTCTAACGCTTCTATTCTTCTTGCTAGCGCTGCCATTTTTGAATTTCCCTCAAAATATGACTCAATCCTATGAACCTTAGCTACAGGTGTAGTCTTTCTCGGTTCACGAATGGATTCCTACTGTTGAGTCTTTTCAGCTACTTCAATTAAGAAGTCCCAAGATGCATCAGCAGTTTTGTTTACAAATATACCATTGCACATTGACTCTACAGTTGTTCGGGTGGACACATGTAGACCCTCATACAAAATTTTCACAAGTCTCCATTTTTCAAAACCGTGGTGGGGACATTGGAGCAATAACTCATTGAATCTCTCCAGGTATCTAGCTAAGGTTTCACCCTCCAATTGCACAAAACTATTCAGACTTTGACGAATTGTCGCAGTCTTGTGGTTTGGGAAGAATTTTTTGAAAAACTCCTTTGTGAGGTCATCCCATGTCATGATGGATTGTGGCTGTAAAGCATACAACCATGCCTTGGCTTTTTCCTTCAAAGAGAAAGGAAATAGCCTTAACTTTAGGGTCTCGTCGGACATTTGAGTGAAACGTATAGTTCCACATATCTCCTCAAATTCTCTCACATGATGGTAAGGGTTTTCATTGTCGATTCCTCTAAACACAGGAAGCATCTGTATTGTGCTCGATTTTAGCTCATAATGACCATTATCTTCTGGCAAAACAATACAGGAAGGCTGGCTTGCCCTTGTAGGGTACATGTAATCCTTGAGAGTACGGGGTTCTCCCATTGTCTCAGGTTTGTCCGGTGTGTTTTCCTTAGAAGTTGTGGGTATGTCAATTGGGTCTATCGGATTGACTCTAATTAGTCTATTTAATTGGTCTCTAAAGGTTACAATCATATCCCAATTTAATCATGAAATAACAAGCCCACAAATAATGGAGAAAACAAGGCCCACAATTTGGTTTTAAAAGGGTTTTTTGAAAATTTGGTTTGTTTAATGGGTTATAAAATTTTTGGTTATAATGGGTAATTTGTGAAAATCAATTTGGTTTTGTTTGGTTTAATTGGGCTTGGGAACTTTTGGTTTGAATGAGTTTAGAACTTTTGGTTTCAAAAATAAAAGGGAAGCACACTACTTGGGTTAAATGAGGCCCAGTTGGGTTATTTGACCTAAGCCTAGTTTGGGTTGAAGTTGGTTTGGGCTCACAAATTTGAAGCCCAACAGAAGTTATCACAAACCCACAAAAGAAAGAAAAAAAAATAACAATACAAATAATTACAAGCCCACAAAAGAAAGAAAAAAAAAGAAAAAGAAAAAGAAAATTATTACAATCCCAAAATAGAAACACTTAATTATTACAAGCCCAAATGAATTTTAATGAGGCCCAGTTGGGTTAGCTCATGGGTTAGGCTTACCTATTTTTGGAGGGAAACCCAGTTGGGCTTTGGTCCCTTTGTGTTTGTTGCAAAAGCCCAGTTGGGCTTGGATCTTCCTTAGCTTTTCTTTGCAGCCCAGTTGGGCTTGTCTTGGCAGCCTTACTCAACAGCCTAGCAACAACTTCAACAGGCTTGGAAAGAAGCAGCAGCAACACCAGCTAACAAGTCTCGCCAGCTCCTTCAGCAGCACCATCTTTGCAAGCAAGTAGTGAACAGCAATGACAAGTATGGAGATGGAGCAACAAAGAAGATAACAAGAACAACAAGCAATGACAAGATGCAAGAAATGTTAACAGCAAATGATGCAAGTGCAGCTGCAATCTAAGAGCAACATCAAGCAAATGAGCAAGTGACAGGAATTGATGAATAAAGCAAGAAAAACAAAGAAACTACACAGCACCGTTACCGAGTCCCCGACAGCGGCGCCAAAAACTTGATAGCAAGGGAATCATACCCTAAAACTATGTTCTAAATACTTGCAAGTGCACAAGGCCAAGAATAGATAGTGAGCAAGCAAGGGAAAGTCCACAGGGACTTGGAGGATGCAAATGTAACTTTTTTGTTCTTTTCTACTAAAACCTAAATCTAAACAGTGACAACAAAACTAAACAGGACACTAACTAACAGGAAGCTAACTAATCAGGACAACAACTAACAGGACATTCACTTGAAGAAATAATTCACACTAACATTAAAGTCAACTAATCATTAAGCTGAAACTAATCATCAAACATTAAATAGAATAGAATTTTTGACAGAAAACTACACTAATTCAACACTGACAGTTGAAGCAAGATTAACAATGAAACTTAAACATGAACAACACACATTGAAGTTGAGATTTTTTTGAAACAACAATGAAGTGATTGAATATTTGATAGAGGGAAACTAAGGCTTGAGAATTCACCACTCAACCCACACTAGCATGTTAGCTATTGCACTACTCTAGCTTCTTAGATGGACAGTTTAACTTCAATCACTATATCAAGGCAAAGTATTAGTTGTCTGCTCATAGAACAACTAATCAAAGCTAACGAACATGAAATTGAATGCCAGTGAAACATACATAGGATGCATCTAACTACCTAGGATGCTTGACATTCTAGGTGAAAGTAATATGTCATCCACATGCTTAAACTATCCTGAACAGTGAGCATGGCATGAGTAAGAGAAATTTGCTTAACATCCTAGCATTAAGGCTAAGGGTTTCATCTAAACCCTAGCTAGGATGTTTAGAACATGAAGAACATCTCTAGCATATTACTAACAGTGATGTTAAACATGGAAATTTGCAAGTGACAGGGCATACAAAAAATTGAAATTAAGCTTCTGATTTTCACTCCAAAATGAGCTTGGGTATCCCAGACTAGCTCAACATCATACACAGTGTCTCAATTTATACCTATTACAAACCCTAATTGAAAATCCCCAAAACAGAGAAAAATAGGGTTTTAAAATTAATAAAATTACTCACAAAAAAAAAAGCTGAAATAACAACAACCCATGCTTAACCCATGCCTTCTCTGCTCTCCCCCTGCTCCAATTGACGCCTATGATGCTCTAATTGTTCCCTAACTCGAGTTGTTTTATTCACCCCAAACCTAGGGTTCAGTGGTTGTGAGATGAGTAAAAGAACTAGGCTAGGGAGATGGTGGAGATGTTTGGAATGATTTGATGGAGATGGTGGCAGTGAACATCGGGGTCTGGTGGTGGCAGGATATGGTGGTGAAGGAGTTGCAAGTGATGGAAGAGATAAATTTGGGGAGAAGAGGAGAAGAACCCGATGGAGAATGGGTTAGGGAGTGTTTGGGTGAAGTCGATAGGTATTTGGCGATTGGGTGTTGAGCGGGTGTATCAAAATTTGATGTCTCGATGATGAAGGGCGTACGATGAGAAGGTGATGGAATGATCCAACGGAGCGATGAAGATGGGTGTGGAGCGACCGTTGGATGTGAGATACATCAAAATGACGGTCCAAGATGGAGTTAGGTGCTATAGTGTTAGACAGGAACATTAAAGCTCGATGCACTCTGATGAAGCGACCGTTGGATGATGGAATGGATCCAATCTGACGGCTAAGGAGAGAAGCGGGTTTGGGTTTGGGTTTGGATTTTGGGTTTGGGTTTAGGAAATGGATTTGGGCTTAGGTAATCTTGAGCCCACTTCTTCTTTAATAACAATTTCTTCCTTGTTAAGCTCATTTTCATCCTTGAGTCTTCCATACCGCATTCTTCACTTCTTTTCCGCTAGAGTTTCCTTCGGCTTTTTCCCGTGTCTTTGCTCTTTTCGCTCCGCAACTCATCTAGACTTTATTTATCACCTAAAAATGCAAAATTAAGTAAAATAAAATATTTATCCTTGAGGAGAGTAAAATACAGAATTCATTACAAAATGGGAAATTATGGTATGTAAAAAGGGATAAGTGCCAATAAAATGATGATAAATAATGCAATATTTGGCACCTATCAAGCTTCATCCAAAGCTTCGGTTACGTGATAAAGGTAGATTGGGTTAAGGCCAATACCGCGCCAAAATGGCGCATTATGTTTGGCATTTGTCCAAGGGCCAATGTTGCATCATCATGATGCATTAGGTCAGTTGGGTAGATGGCATCGAGTTTGCAGCGTAATCAATGCGTATTATGGAGGCTATTGACCTATAGCCAATATCGCACAATCATTGTGCATCAGGCCAGAGAGGGCTGTCCGAACGAGTGTTGCGAAACAATCACACGCAATCATTGTGGATGAACGCAATCAAGGCGATATGGACTGCAATCATTGCGGATTGGAACACAATCATTGCGAATGAACACAATCATTGCAATGCAATCATTGCGAATTAACGCAATCATTGCACGAAATCATTGCGATGAACAGTGAAGCATGCATGTCATTTTGGTCCCCTTTCCATACTTGTGGAAATTCCATTAAGACATATATAGGGAGGGGTAGTTGGTTGAAGGTACATATGCGGACTATGTACCAAGTAAGCTTCATAGCTTATCCGAAAGAGTATAAATGATGCCTAAGGCTCATTTGTAGTTGCGTAGCCTTGCGAAGAGGGAATTTGATGCTTAGGCATCACTATGCCATGTCACAGACCCGATGATGCATAATCATTGTGCATGTTGACAGAACGACCTATACGGACTAGGCCATTACCATTTTTGCTAGGCTACGACCTTGAAAACGAGTTGGAATAAGTTGCTTGTCCCTTCGAGGATGAACTACGGTCTGTGCTTGATCCCTTTAGAGTAGGGAAGGGTACGTAAGCAGCCGCAATGAGTTGCAGCATTGCCGGTCCAGCACTTTGTCGCTCATATCATCTTATTGTGAGATGATTACGACATTCTGGCCTCTCATATCATCTGGATAGGTAGCTCTACGCAAGAGATGATTGTGGCCAAACTTGATGGGGCAAGTTGCATTCCATTCACTGGATGCTCATACTTCCTATCAAGGCGTTCGACATAGGCTAAAAAACCCGAGTGTCGTAATTTATCTCAAGAGGAGTCCAGTTTGATGGGAAACGACCCAAAGATCAAGACATGTTGATCTATAGTTCCACATGGTCACCAGAATTTAGCCAAATTCCATCGTTTAGGGCCTCAAAAGACCGTTTTTGCCGTTTTAAGAAAGTTTTGCTTACTTAATAAACCCTTCTCAGAACAAGGGTAAGTTGGAACGATGTGGAAGCTAAGTTAGCTGCATCATGCTCCAAGAGCATGCTTGCAAGGGCAAATGGACGTGCATTTTCCTAGCCTTAAGGCCCGGATCGTAGCTCCATCGTGGCGCATCGGGAAGTTACGGCCTTCGGGGTAACGCGCCAAAGGCGTAATTTTCCGGTCCGTCGCAATGACACTAAAATATTTTAGAAATTTAAGACTCAGTTAAAGAGCACTTAATTAGCTTTATCTCCTCCGGCAATGTCCTTGGCTCAGGATTTAGGATTAGACTCTTTTGTGAGCAAGTAATAGACTCTGGTGCTCAGGATTTGATTATATAGTGACATGCACTAGCAATAGCATTAGCGAGGCAGCAATGTGACGAACATGGAGCCCAAAATCATAGCCCGTTGTATCAAGACTGGAAATAACGAAAGCCATCATGAGAAGATAATGACAGACTGGAGCTCTGGATGAGGCTGAACTCCAACATTTTCTTTTGAGGTATATTTGAGTACGTCAACTCCTCTTGAAGTATAGAAGATCCGTCGACTTGGTTTCTTATCAACCATGAGTACTTAGATAATGGTATCTTTGAGTAGGTGAGAACCCTGTAGGTGGATGATGTCTCCCCGTTGCCGAGTTTATCAAATCCAGTATAAATTTCCTTATTTGCACAGCATTCGCTCTAGGAGGCTTCAAGTCTTCATACAATGTCGGTTTTCGACGCTTGACCCCAACCTTCGAAGATAACGGATAAGGATATCATATGCAAAAGGAATCACCTGATTTGGAGTTTCTATGGCCGGTCTTCCATACTTGGACATTTGCAGTTTTTAATCCCGTGCAATTCTTGAAACTCCATGAACTTCAGTAAAAGACTCATATTTCTTAGCCGGTGTATCCGTTTGATACTCCCTTTTAGTATGTCGTAGCAGAGACATAGACAAAAATTTCTTATGAAGGATGCATTGTCCCGATCCTCATCGATGGTTGCCGATTTTCTGAACTTCTGAGAGCATCTTGTAAGTTGTATAGCCGAAACTAGTTGTATAGCAAGTACTTGTTTGTCTCGGGAATGCTTGTAGATTGATGGTGTCACCCTGAGAATTATTGATGCAACATCTTTTTCGTAATTAACCAGTGTGATCAAAATTGTCGGTGACAGAGACGAAGTCCCCATGTCATGGGTGTGATCAGGTAAGGAAAGGCATGTCGACTGATGTCTTTCTATGTTGCTGTTGTTTCCGTTGCGCCGATGCTGGAGTAAGATATAAATTAAAGTTCAAGCCCCTGTTGGTTTCTGTACTGCTGAGTCGCAATATAAATGTTCTTTAAACTCCTGAGCATTGACTGGAATGAAATTGTGTTTATTCAGACTCTTTAGCTCATACGCTTATTCTTGCCCTTCTGATTGCGATGATGATATGCTTGGAATGCTCATATGGGAAAAATCTTCTGGAGGCATTAGGTGAACTAGACGAGCTGCGAGGCGTTTCGTTGCCGGTGTGCTGCTATCATGCCTTCAAGGACTTCGTTCCAAGCGAACATCCTTTAAACTATCTTCTGAATCTTGGATTGTTGTATGGAATGGGATGTGATGAGCATTCCCCAGTCATACTTCTGTTCGGTTACTAGAGTTGTATTTTTTGAGTCAGCTCGGGAATACAGTGCGGTCTTATCAGGATTTGTAGATGCGTACTAGATTTTATGGCGTGATCGGATGCGTGAAGATATCTTTGCGGCGTACTTTTGGAGGGTAAGGAATCCTCATCCAATTTGCGGCTCCCTGGTTGTCGATCTTCTATGAGCTGGAAAGATTTTTGACAGTGAGGGGATCTTATGCAAACCTTCAATCCCCCAAGTATGATTCACGCGATTCTTCGTATGTGGTTATGCTTCAGTCAATGCGAGCTTTCTTGTTTGTTGAAGAGTCCCGGAACATTCACAGGAACGATAGTTTTGTTTTATTGTTGATCATCAGGCGGTCCTTTGATAGTAACTTCTACATCTGAGGTGCGTCGGATTTGGCTTTGCTCAAGGATGATACGGCCATAAGTATCTCTGGATCTTCCTTCGGGATCTTTGATCAGGCACATGTATGGCTTCATGTCGAGAAATTCCCGCGGCTCATAAAGCTTTGACAGTGATGATGTTGACATCTGATCCAACATCAATAAACGTCTTCTCAAATTAAACTTGCGTGATATGGACGGTTGTGAGGAATCCCCGGTTGGACTTCATATCATTCTTGTTGATCCCGGTCTCATAGATAGGATTGTATGAATCTGGTTGAGGGCCGTGAAAGCATCCCGCGTTGGCAGTCCTCAGGTGTAATTATCATGAGCTTATTTTCTCGTGAATATGTGCTTCTATTGTACTCGATGGTAAGGTGGTGACTTCGTTTAAACTTCTAAAAATGAAGGAGGCTTCAGTCCCCAAGTGTAGCTTAATTTGATTGTATCACCTTGAATCCACGCCTCTGGGATTTGATACAAGCTTATTGTACTCTCCTGGATGCGATGCTGGGATGCTTGGAACATCATATGGACGAAGTATTCTGGATAACGAAGAGGTAGAAGTGAGAGAGTTATGTTGCTAGCGAGGCTCCCCCGGTGTCTTCAAGTAAATGTTTCAGCCGCGTCTCTGGAGTTATCTCATGAATCTTTGATTGTTGCCGGGGATGGACTGCGGTGAGCAGTCCCCAGTCGCACTTCTCTTTAGTTACTGAAGTTCTTGGGATCCATCTCGGCCTCGTAAAGTGTTGCACGCGCCTTCTAGACAGAGAGGTGATGATATCCTTACGCTACACCTTTGAATAGTGGATGACCTTGTCATGGTTATGACTTTTTGGTTGACCGTGTCTTCTGAGCTTCGACAATGAAGGGATTCTGTGTAGAGCCTTAGTCCCCAAGTGTAGTTTACATGTTTCTATCTTGTATGGTCGGTGGACGTTGACCATGATAAAGATTTCACCATCTTGCATTTGTACTTCTTCCATGAGAAACTAGAGTATGGAGAAGTACGGATTACCTTTGTCTGTAGTGGTTGTTGCTGTGGTGAAGCTCTGGCTGGTATCAACAAATGAGCAGCAACGGTTCTTGGAAGCAGCTGTGATTAGAAGAGACTGCATTGTCGTGGGAACAAAACAGGTTGGCTGGAGCTGCATGGGCGTTCATGGAAGCAAAGGGGTTGGATGGACGTTTAATCCAGTAAAATTATCCACGACCACGAGATTTGGCGGGATGGGACAAGAAGTAGACACAACTACGATGAACCTTGGCCGGCTAATCCTTGACAGAGAGGAGTTGGGGCTACTGACACAGATCATGGAAGAAAGGTGTGGCAGCTATGGGCACGAACCTTGGCAGGGAGAAGGCATGGCGGCTACGACACGAACCTTGGCAGGGAGAGGTGTGGCGGCTACTGAAACGAACCATGGAAGGAAGGAGTGGCATCTATGGGCACGGACCTTGGCATGGAGATGGCGTGGCGGCTATGACACGAACCTTGGAAGGGAGAGGCATGGATGCTATGGGCACGAAACTTGGAAGGAAGAGGCATGGAGGATACAAGCACGAACCTTGGCAGGGAGAGGCATGGCAGATACATACATGAACCTTGGCAGGGAGGAGTAGTGGTGGCTACGAGCACGAACCTTGGATGTGCATAAGTGGCGATGGTGACCATAGGAACGAACTTTGGATGAGCATGAGTAACCACGACGAATCTTGGATGAGAGGGAAAGGCATAAGTAGTGGTATACGCGTCCACGAGCTTTGGGCGAGCATAGGTGGTGATGTTAGCCACGACCACGAACATTAAACGTCTTTGATCGGCCGTCATGGCCCAAAGGATGAGTTTCTTCCTTTCATATAACTCACATACGTGAGTTTATTTATCCTTCTCTTCTTTCCATATTTTATTTTCGGTGAAGCATCTCCTCCCTGCTTCCCTGCGTGCGGAAGCTCGCCTATTGCTGCTTGTCTGATCGTAAGTGCGAACTTGATGTTGACTTGATAAAAATTTCAGATTCGTGTCTTCTTGTCAAAACGACCGCGAAATCTTCATCCGAAGTCAGAACGAGGTGTTTGACCTCTCATTCTTTATCTAAAAGGAAGATCTAACATCTGCAAAAATAATTTCTTGATTCGGAGTCAGTTTGGTGGGTGAAAAGTACCTGACACAGAGAATTCAGAACTTTCCAGGAAGAATTTTGTAGGTTTTCAGCTGTCGCGTAGTCGAGAGTTTCGGCTGCCATTTATAGCTCATTCATCGGATTGATGTGCGCTTTTAGTATGTTATAGAAGACTTCCATAAGAATAGTTTGGTGTATGTATTACTCCCATATTCTTCACCAATTAGCGCCAGTTTTAATTCTTCCGGAGGACAGCGTAAAAACGTTTCTGACGGAGTTCTTGCAAAACGGCCCGTAACCTTTCTAAACTACATGCCATGTCCTAAAACACTTTTTAATGAATGTGTCATGTCCTCACTTAGATTAATGGGCTCATGTAATGGGCTGAAGGAATTAATACATTGTAAACTGAATTATTTCTGGGCTTGTATTCTTAATTTTGTTGGACTTGTTTTGAATTAGAGTTAGGATAGCTTAATTCCTAGAGATGAGAGTTAGATGGATGTAATCCTGACTGTTGAATTAAGTCAACAAGGATTGGGTGATTAAATACCCAATGATTGTGTAAGAAGAGCTTAATGAATGAAAACCCTATTTTCCTTGGGAAGGTAATTTAGGCTCTGATTTCAGAGAGAAGGTAGCTTGCTACCAAGTAATTCATTTATTCTTGTACTGTGATTAGTACAATTGGTATCAGACTACAATTCTGGGACCTCAATCATGACAGTGGGAGAGAAATTTACTGTTAGCAGTGTTCATACACTTGCTCAGGAAAATTCTTCTGTTATTCAAGAAATTCGCAATCAATTACAGATTCTCACTACAGAATTAGATGGTAGTCGTGCTGAATAAAATGATAAATTCGATCGCATCTTCGAAGCCATTCAATCTCTTCAACCTCCTTCAACTGTAGAAAATGCTGAGACAACTATAGATCCTGGTTCATCTTCTGGATCTAAAGATGATCCCACAAACGAGTGAGGTAATCAAATTTACTCCTAACAAGTTTTCTAGAACACCCAAAGTTGATTTTCCACGTTTTGATGGAACTAATCCAAGGGGTTGGATTCAAAAATGTGAGCGATATTTTGCTTTTCATAATTTTGCCGATTCAGATAAAGTAGATATGGCTGCAATTCATTTTGATTCTAAAGTCGATCCATGATTTTTAAATTATCAACAAGGTAAACCTGAGATGTCTTGGCATACATTTTTTCGTGATCTGTGTCTTCGATTTGAGGATGTAGCAACTGATAATTATGTTGACAGTTTCAATAAGCTATCTCAGCTCACTATTGTTGAGGATTATTATGAAAGATTTGAACATTACAAAGCTTATATGGTAGCCAATAACCCAACATTTCCTGAGTCTTTCTATACTTTGAGTTTCATTAGTGGATTGAATGACGAAATTCGTACTACAGTTCAAATGTTTAAGCTATAGGATACTTCTAGATCTTTTTTACTTAGCAAGAATGCAACAAGCCTCACTTATGATTTCTTCTAAACCTATAAAAAACCCTTCTAGGCCATTCTTTCCATCATCCATTTCCATTCCTCCCAACCCATCTATATCTAAACCATATTTCTCTCCCACAAATACTTTTCAGAAAACAATCTACTTCATCTCAACCACCTTTCATTACTCATCCCCCTACACCTACTAAAACTAACCCACCTCTTCCACCTGTAAAAAAACTTACCCCTCAACAAATGAAGGTTCGCAGAGATAAAGGTCTCTGCTATAATTATGATGAGTTCTACAGAGTTGGACACATTTGTAAGACTCAGCAGTTGTTCATGCTTGTTTCTAGTGAGGAAGACTTAAGTGATCAAAGTGATACTTCACCTGATGAGAATATGACAGATTCTCCCTCTAATTCTGACACCACTATGGAGATTTATCTACACGCTTTAACAGATCAATCTGTTCATGACACTATTCGGATTTCATGCCATCTCCATCAACAAGCTATCATGGTTTTAATTGACACAGGCAGTACGCATAGCTTCATCGATTCTCATCTGGATGACAAGCTTAATGTCCACATTTCACCTACAGCTCCTATGCTTGTAACTGTTGCCAATGGAGATAGCACCATCAACAAGGGTATGTGTCGTAACCTTCACTGGGAAATGCAGGGTTACAACTTTTCTACTGATTTACGCGCTCTCCATCTCGGCGGCTGTGATATGGTGCTTGGTGCAGATTAGTTGCGACAACTCGGTGATGTTCTCTTTAACTTTTCTAAGATCACCATTTGTTTTATGCATCATGGATGTCACATTACCTTACAAGGTAGCTCTTCTAAGCCTTCACTTAGTCTTTTAACCGCTACTTCCTTTAAGAAATTTATCAAAAGTAAGGCACCTACCTTAATTGGCCAGTTTTTTCATGTTCATGCTACACCTATGCAACCAATTCCTAGTGAGGTTTCTACCTTAATAGACTCCTTTTCGGATATCTTTTCAAAACCTACACAACTTCCACCTTCTCGTCCACTAGATCATAAGATTCCACTTAAACCTAACTCCACACCTCCTTCTCAGAGACCATACAAATGTCCCTTTATTCATAAAGCTGTTGTGGAGCAACTTGTGCAGGAAATGCTTTCTGCAGGGCTTATTCAAAAGAGCCACAGCCCTTTTGCTGCTCCAATCCTTTTAGTGAAGAAGAAAGATGGAACATGGCGGTTCTGTGTTGATTATCGCAAGCTCAATGACTTGACTGTGAAGGATAAATTTCATATTCCCTTAATAGAGGAGTTGCTAGATGAGTTGAATGGTGCAGTTATCTTTACCAAGATTGATTTATTGTCAGGTTATCACCAGATTTTGATCTACCCACCAGACATTCCCAAAACTGCTTTTCGCACCCATCATGGACACTATGAGTTTTGTGTCATGCCATTCGGCCTTACGAATGCACCTGCGACATTCCAGGCATTGATGAATGAAGTTTTTCAACCATTTCTTTGCAAGTTCATCCTTTTATTTCTCGACGACATTCTTGTATACAGTTCTTCCCTTGCGGATCATGTGAAACACCTTACTCTGGTTTTTTCATTATTACGCCAACATTCCTTGTATGCCAAATTCTCCAAGTGCAGCTTTGCTCAGGCACAACTCGAGTACTTAGGACACTTAATCACTGGAAATGGTGTAGTTGCAGATCCTGATAAAGTTAAAGCTATGCTCAATTGGCCTCAACCACAGAATTTGAAGCAATTACGTGGTTTCTTAGGACTGACTGGTTATTATCGCAAGTTCATCAAGGGGTATGGAAATATATGCAAACCACTCACAGAAATGTTAAAAAAAGGATTCATTCTTTTGGACAAATGATGCACTTACAACCTTCTCTTCTATCAAGTCAGCTATGACTCAAGCTCCAGTTTTGGCCTTGCCGGATTTCACCAAAACCTTCACATTGGAGACTGATGCTTGCTCAAGGGGTGTGGGTGCTTTGCTTCTACAAAATAACAGACCAATTGCATTTTACAGCAGACCATTGGGACCCAAGGCATTGGCTTTATCTACATATGAGAAAGAATTTTTGGCCATTGTAATGGATGTTTAGAAGTGGAAGTACTACCTTGGTCATAACCAGTTTGTCATTTTCACAGATCACCAAAGCTTGAAATATTTGATGGATCAGAAACTCTCCTCAGCTCTGCAGCAGAAATGGTTGGTTAATCTCATGGGGTTTGACTATGTCATCAGGTATAAGAAGGGCCAAGAAAATACAGTTGTTGATGCACTTTCTCGAATTTCACATGCTTCTTGTTCTGCATTGTCTCTCTCTCAGCCCCAATGGACAACAAATGTTATCTCTAGCTATACTTCAGATGATGTGGCCCAACAGCTTATTCAGAAGCTACTTGTCTCTCCAGCCTTACCTAATTTTACATACCAACATGTCATTTTGAGGTTCAAACAGAGACTGTATATTGGCTCAGGTAATGACATTCGTTCTTCTATTCTACATTCAGTCCACTCATCTGCAGTTGGTGGCCATTCTGGCATTGTAGGCACTTATAACAGAGCAAAGGCGCACTTCTTTTGGCATCGAATGAAACAAGACATCATCAAGTATGTATCCACTTGCGACATCTGTCAATGAAATAAGGGTGACAATTCATTACCTGGAGGACTTCTGCAACATCTCCCAATTCCTGACACAGCTTGGAAAGACATTTCTTTGGATTTCATCGAAGGTTTTCCCACGTCCTTTCGCAAAAATGTCATTTAGTAGTGGTAGATCGCCTGACTAAGTATAGACATTTTATCCCACTTAGCCACCCCTTCACTGCTATCACAGTTGCTAAAGAATTTCTCTCAAACATTTTTAAACTGCATGGTCTACCTAATACTATTGTCAGTGACAGAGACAAAATTTTTATCAGTCAGTTCTGGCAAGCATTGTTTAAATCTTTAGGCACAACCCTGAAATTGAGTTCAGCTTACCATCCTCAAACATATGGTCAAACTGAAAGAACAAATGCATGTGTAGAGCAATACTTACGTTGCATGACAGGGTCATAACCTAAGCATTGGGTTCAGCGGTTGGCATTAGCAGAGTATTGGTTTAATACCAATTATCATACCAGTCTCAAAATGTCACCCTTCCAAGATTTGTATGGTTATCAACCACCTCATTTAGTTTTTCCAATTCCTACTTCCGTGGCTACTGTGGAAGACTACTTGCAAGAGAGAGATGTTATGCTCCATTTACTCAAGAATGATTTGTCTAATGCTCAGATCAGAATGAAGTTCTTCGCAGACAAGAAGCGGTCAGACAAGGAATTTGCTATTGGTGATATGGTATTTCTGAAACTTCAGCCCTATAGACAAACTTCAGTTGCTATTAGGAAGAACTTCAAACTTTCTTCTAAGTATTTTGGGCCATTTGAGATTCTTCAGCGCATTGGTGTTGTTGCTTACAAGTTGAAACTGCTAGTGGGTTCTCGCATTCATCCCATATTTTATTTCTCACAGTTCAAGGGGGAAATTGGTCTTACTGCAGTACCCTTGCCACAACTGCCTCTTGTTGATCACAATGGACATTTTGTCATTGAACCAGAAGCTATCTTACAGCGCAGATTCACACTCCGTGGTGGCTTATCAGTACCTCAAGTTTTAATTCAGTGGTCTAATTCTACACCTGAGGATGCAACTTGGGAGGACTCAGCACACATCCAAGCTCAGTTTACTGAATTCATCCTTGAGGACAAGGATGCTTAAATGTGGGAGGAAATTTCATGTCCTCACTTAGAGTACTGGACTCATGTAATGGGCTGCAGGAATTAATACATTGTAAACTGATTTATTTCTGGGCTTGTATTCTTAATTTTGTTGGACTTGTTTTGAATTAGAGTTGGGATAGCTTAATTCCTAGAGATGAGAGTTAGATGGATGTAATCCTGACTGTTGAATTAAGTCAACAAGGATTGGGTGATTAAATACCCAATGATTGTGTAAGAAGAGCTTAATGAATGAAAAAGATAATTTAGACTCTGATTTCAGAGAGAAGGTAGCTTGCTACCAAGTAATTCATTCTTTCTTGTACTGTGATTAGTACATAATGTTTAGGTTGCTAATGGACATGTTACATGAATCTTATGGTTTGTACTTGAATTTCCATGCTTGAACCATTTTTTTTCTAATTTATGATTTTTCAGCGGGGGTACGACCCAAATGGTGATAGACATGAGGGAGTCTTGGAGATTACCGTGGGTGACGTTGCTCTTGAAGTGTATCTCCTTATGATTATATTTTGATGTGTTAGCACCAGCAGTAGACTTGGAGGTGTTCCTAGATGGCTCCTTCTGGAGTTGGCATTGTTCTGGTAACATCTGCTCCGTGAGTACCTTCAGATATGCGAGGTTCTCCTTCTTGGTGGTAGCTGTTATAGTATTTCGATTGCGGTAAATAAGGATTCGTTGCTCGGACTTGTAAAGATTTAAAAATAAAAATATATAAAAAATATTTGTCACAGGATCAAGAGACACTAGGACACAAGATTCCACCATTAATCATTCACACAATTCATATATTTATTCGAAACAATTATAGCTCAAATCATAAGGACTCTCATTCTTGCCAAGGTAGATTTTTAGAATATTTATTGTATATCACTAGCATGATGCATCAAAAGCACTACGACCAAGCATACATCATCATACGATATCACAACCAATTAAGAAAAATCATAAATCGATTAATAAAAAGTGCAAGTAGTCAAAAAAAGAATTAATATAATTATCATATGCGTAAAGAACGACTTCCTCCATCATCTCAGTGTTGGGGTTTAGCTAATCATAATAATCATGTTCTCAAAATATATATTTGATGCTCAAAGTATGATTAAAAGAGTCAAAAGTTATACAACAGTGGTTCTGAGAATCACAAAACACGTCCAGAAAGAAACGATACCAGAAAACTGCAGCTAAACTGCGACACTTCTCCACTGCTGCTGGAACTGTTGAAGAACGACGGTCTTTGGCCGTCCGTTCTTCGTGTTCTTGAGCTCCTCCTTCTTCTTCAGCAGCAGCAGGTGAACAATCCTGCAAGTCCCGATTTCTCGCTCCTCTCGGCTCTGGCTCAACCCCAAACTCTTGATACCCTTCTCCTCAACCCCAGCAACCTATTTATACTCAACAGGTCGACCAAATCTTTTTAATAACTTCAATATAATCCGGCAGTGAAGAGAATATTTCCGATATATTTTTTTTTTAATCTTCTGACTTGTTACGGGATTTGTTTTTTGGTTTATCTCTTTCACGCGTCTTCTCTGAGCTGTAGAATTTGTTTCCAACCAATACAGTCGACCCATGCACGTATCTTCCATCCAAAAATTCCGAGAATAAAATATCTTCCCTGTTTTGAGAATCTCTTCCCTGTTTTGCATCCCACGATTATCCAGCCCAAATAACTCGATTCGAACACCCATACCATCCCTGTTAGGATATAACAGGTCCAACCCAATGAAAACTAGCCCTTGAATCTCCTTATATCACGTCCAAAATTTTCTTCAACAATTACGCAGGTGAAGAACTATTTTTCCCGCCAAAACTCGGTTCAAATGGGGAAGAAACTGGTAGCCCCCTATCTAGAGTAGGGGTGCGAATAGCAGCTGCCTTGGGGGTGACCTGGGGGTGCCCCTT
This sequence comes from Papaver somniferum, assembly GCF_003573695.1. Lineage (NCBI taxonomy): Eukaryota > Viridiplantae > Streptophyta > Magnoliopsida > Ranunculales > Papaveraceae > Papaver > Papaver somniferum. The sequence continues at coordinate 90,523,682 of NC_039364.1, forward strand.
AGTAATTAGGTTACCCCTTATCCAAAAGCGAGAGTCCGAATAACACTTGTCCTCCGGGTACCAAAATCAACTTTTCGAGCCGATTTTTCCAAAAATGTTTATTTCCTAAAAATACATAAAAACACAATATTAGTACAAACTCGAGTGCCAACAATATATAGTATTGAGATCAAATTAAACACAAAAATGTGTTTATCAGTAGCCGTGCCTTCTTGTGCTTCGATCTAAGATCCACCATTATTTTTCAAATGGTTGAAGAACTGATTTTTTGACCGAGAGGTTGATCTCCGGCTGTGGTCTCCAATTTTTAATACCCAAAAATCTCTCCTAGGCAAAACAATGTACTGTGGAAGTACTTTCTTTAGGTTCGAAAATCAAAATCATACAAAACGAGCCTAAGCCAAGGAGTTGGCCATTCACGTTTTGCTTCGGTTACAAATAGATAAAATGGGTTGATCTTAGGGGAGGAAAAGCAAGGAAAGTTTGAGGAAATCAGTGGTGATTGAATTGGGTGTGAGGTTATTGAACTATGGAAGAAGAAAAGCTTGGGAATGATAAGCTTGTTCTGTCTTCTTAATAGACAAGGTAGTCTATTTATAGTTGGAACACTCACTGTTTCCTCGCAAGTAATGGAGGTTGTGGAGAGATGGAAATAGTGGGATAATGGTATGGTTGCGCCCATGATGTCAGGGAAGTTTCTGGAAACCGTAAACCATCATTCCATTACTTAGCCACTTCTTTTAACCACTCTCAATCGTTGCCACTACTTGTAACTTCCTTATCATGGGATGTTGCCATGTCGCACGTTGCTGTAAACCACCAGACCAATACCCATAAGTAATTCCTCCATGTAACATGTTTTGATTTCTCGTAGGAATCATGGATTTGTTTTCTAGTCTTGTCTAGATTGTCACGATATACTTGACTAAGTAATAGCCTAAGCTAGCCAAACTTTGTCGAAGTGGCATAGCTTGAAGAGACAACTCGTCTCCAAGGTTACATGTGACTAATAATGAGTTTTCCATAAGATGGCATGTAATCAGCTAGCCATAATAATAACATAGTGTACCATGTTAATAGCTAGCCAAGTCATGACACGGGCCACGACCTAGTCGATATCCAACCAAGTCGGCATGTTCATGGGTGCTAGGCTTGGAGAAACACCGTGTCCATATGGCTAGGCTAGGACGGGAGGCAAGGAGGTCTTATCCATATGGCTTGTATAGGCGAGACATGGCTAGGTCGGGCCTGAAGATAAGGAGGTCGTGTCTACTAGATTGGATAGGCCAAGATACTAGGAGGATGTTGCATGGTTATGACATGATAGGGGATAGGGAGGCCGTTGCTGTGATTGGGCCACGCTAGGCTGGATAGCAAGGAGACCGTGGCTGGTTAGAAGCCAGGATAGGACGGCTATCAAGGAGACTGTGGCCATGGTTAGCCAGGCCATTAGACAGGGAGGCCGGCTAGGCTAGGCTTAGGGAAAGGTAGCCATGGACCAGGCCAAACCGGGAGATAGGGAAGTCGTGGCCTGACTAGATAGTTGGATAGATAGGAAGCTAGGCTAGGCCAGACTAGGAGCCAAGGAGGCCGTGGCCATGCCTGAAGACAGGGAGTTCATGACCATGGTTAAGACAAGGAGGTCATGACCTGATTAGTTGTTGGATAGCTAGGAGATAAGAGGGACGTGGACAGCTAGGCAAGGCCAAGAGATAAGGGTCTAGCCAACTAGTTGAGAAGTTGGTGGTCGTGGTCATACATATTAGCCTATCAAAGTAATTGGTGGCCATGGCTATGTGCGGCTAGGCAGTCATGGCCATAGAGCGTTGCCATTAGGTGGCGTAGCCATGAGGTGTTCCCATGGTGGCCTAGCTATGAGGCGTGCACATGGTGTCCTGGATATGAAGCGCGACTATGTTGGCGCCCGCACTCTGTTTCTAGCATACAAAACATATTCGAGGAATTCAACCGTGGAAGTTCTGTGACTCGAAGTAATGTTCTGAATATTATGCTTCTGGTAGTACTTTTATTCAAAATGGCGTAGTAGCTTATCTTGAATATTCATAATTTGCACCATCTGTGTAGACTGGCTAATGCATGACAATTCATATAGTCGTACAGAAGGTAATAAGAGTTCATCCGAGTGAAGCTCTAAAATCTTGCAGGCATATTAGAGGCCAGTATGGCCCTTAGCTGGATACACATTCTCAATTCTCTTGCGTAATATGATGTAGAAGTACGAATCTATAATTCTGATGTCGGGTCAGGAATTTACACATATTTATAAACATATATAAAATACTGAGAGTTCAGCTGGGTGAATCCCTAGTACATATATAACCATAGATATGTCTCTAATGCAGGTTTAGAGGCGATTTTTACAAGTTTTGCCCTTGTCAAAAAACCACCATCTACAGGTGTACTTCCTTACTGTATTTTGCTCGCGCATGGAATGAGGATTTGTGTTTTTCTGCTATCTTGAATTCGTGCAGAGTTGAGATGTATACATTTTCCCATGTCTGGACAGGAGAAAATGTTCGCCACATTTTTTAACGTCCCATATGATGGGGATATGCTTGGAATAGGGTGAAAATGCTCGAACTGTGCATTTACCCTGGCTGCGAGGTGTTGGAGATGTTGCTGACATCAAACTCGAATTGTACTGCTTTGCAATTTTGGATCGACTGCGGATTCGAACCATCCGCATCAACTTGTAATTAAACACGAACAATTTTGATAGAATATGGAATACCAAAATAATATTAAATTAAAAATCTGAATATGAATAACAAGATAAGTACCTACTGCCCAACAACAACTGCCTCGTTAAAATCTTTGCATGGAAAACCAGTAGGATAAAACCATCATAACGGAAAAAGAGTGCAACACATCAGGATTTGAACGAAACTACTCCTATGCGAATTTAGCTAATGATAAAACTTCTTCAAGTGGAACGAATTCCATGGATTCCATGGTTTTGAATCTTGAGTACCACCGAGGTTCCTTAGATAGTAGGAGCCACGAGATGCGGGCTTGTCTACTATGTATGGACCTTCCCAATTTTCTCCGAGCTTTCCGCAGTTTGGCTCCATTGTGGTTGCTCGAGTTTTCTTCAAGACATACTCCCCTGGCTATAAATGCTCGTTCTTTGACCTTTCGGTCGTAACTCAGCTTGATTTCCTGTTGATATCGAACCAATTGTTGCAAGGATGTTTCTCTTTTTTCTTCCAGCAGCTCTTTATCTAAAGCCAGTATGCTTTCATTGTTTCCAGATTCGCGCGGGTCTTGGTAGTCTTCAGGTGTACCTCAGTGGGTATGACTGCCTCCGTTCCATAAGCCAGTGTGAATGGAGAGAATCCAGTGGATCTTTTTGGGGTTTTCCGGTAAGACCATAAGACTCCAGGGAACTCCTCTGTCCACTTTCCCTTCGCCTTCTACAGCCTTTACTTGAGGTTGTCCATAATAACACGATTCGTTGATTCTGCCTGTCCATTGCTTTGAGCATAATATGGAGAAGAAAAGTTGTGGAGAATGCTCAGATTCTCGCAGAATTCTTTGATCACTCCGGAATCGAACTGCTTTCCATTGTTTGACACCAACTCGTGTGGGATTCCAAATCTGCAGACGATGTTCTCCCATATGAACGTTTTTACGTCGTACCTGGTAACACGTACCAACGCCGCTGCCTCGACCCATTTGGTAAAATAATCATTAGTGGCCAATACATACTTCACTCCTCCAAGAGCTCGGGGGAATGGTCCGACGACGCCTAGTTCCTGAAAATACGGGGGTATAACAACCACACCCAACAATTCATTTGGCAATCTAAGAGGACTTACTCCAATACACTTTTTAGAGAATCAACTAGACAGTCAGACTCAATCTAAATTAAGGTATATCAAAGAGTTTAATATCTCTAGCTCTTAATTCAATCCGCAATCAGCAAATAGAAATCTGAGAGCCTGATTGAATATAAGAGGAATTACTTGAACGGTACCAAAGACCAATGTTCAAGTGTCATGTGATATTTCAATTATATAACAAAATATAATGCGGAAAAGAAATAACACAGACACCAGAATTTTGTTAACGAGGAAACCACAAATGCAGAAAAACCCCGGGACCTAGTCCAGATTGAACACCACACTATATTAAGCCGCTACAGACACTAGCATACTACCAATTAACTTCGTACTGGAGTGTAGTTTAACCTAATCAATCTCACACTGATTAAAGGTACAGTTGCGCTCCTTACGTCTCTGATCCCAGCAGGATACTACGCACTTGATTCCCTTAGCTGATCTCACCCACAACTAAGAGTTTCTACGACCCAAAGTCGAAGACTTGATAGACAAATCTGTCTCACACATAAAATTCTATAGGATTGAATAAGTCTGTCTCCCACAGAAATACCCAAGAGTTTTTGTTCTGTCTTTTGATAAATCAAGGTGAACATGAACCAATTGATAAACCAGACTTATATTCCCGAAGAGCAGCCAAGTATTATCAATCACCTCACAATAAACTTAATCGACTAGCGAAACAAGTTATTGCGGAATCACATACGATGAGACGAAGTTTGTTTTTGATTACTTTTCTATCTTGCCTATCGGAGATATAAAATCTCGAGCCAATTAGTACAATTGCACTCAACACGATAGAAACAGCAAGATCAGATCACACAACTACAAAGATAATAGTTCGGTCTGGCTTCACAATCCCAATGAAGTCTTCAAGTCGTTAACTTATAGGGTATCGAGAAGAAAACTAAGGTTAAAGGAGATTCGACTCTAGTTATGCAACTAGTAACACACAAGAGGTACGGGGATTAGTTTTCCCAGTTGCTAGAGTTCTCCTTTATATAGTTTTCAAATCAGGGTTGCAATCCAAGTTACCTTGGTAACAAAGAATTCAATATTCACCGTTAGATGAAAAACCTGATTCAACCAAGCTAATATCTTTCAACCGTTATATCGAACTTAGCTTGTTACGCACAAATGAAATGTACCCTCATTTAGGTTTATGTAGCCATACCTAAACGTGTACACCATGTTTGTTCACAAATAGTTAACCGAGGTTAGCCATATGATTACTCTCATATCAACCTTATTCATCTTAACTATAACTAGTTCAAATGACTCAAATGAAACTAGTTAAGAGTTTTTCAATTGTTTAGAAAACACAAGTGAAATCAAATCGGTTTGACTCACTTGAATCAATCATGAACATTATATCCACGGTTTGCAAAGATTGCATTCCTTATGATTTAAATGTTTAAGTTCATGATCTTGACCGATTTGACAAAGTAACCAACTTAAGTATGCGTACTTAAGCAACCGGTTTTGAGTTTGTGAAGTTTCCAAACTCAGCAGAAATTTTCGGTTCAAAAACTTCCGCCAGTATGCGTACGGGTACGCATACTTAAGGTGACTGGTTTGTGAGTTTTGTCAAAACCAAACTCAGTAGAAATTCTCGGTTTGATAACTTCCGCCAGTATGCGTACGGGTACGCATACTTAACCTGTCTCCTTCACCAAATCTGTATACACACATATGCATACTCTTGGCTTCCGGTTTATGGACTTATACACTAATGTGCGAACACACTATATATGCTTATATCCAAAGATGGTTACATCACCAACTCTTTATTTCAATCATTGAAACATCTTCTATAATGTTAATAACCGTTTTCACACACTATCAACATCAAAGGTATTTTCAAGATATTGAAATAATCATTATTGAAACCTTTCAAGTCTTACACCAAATGATTGTATCACACAAACCATGTAAGATGTTACTCGGAAATTTTCTCATGATATAAGATGAACTTGTTCGAAGCGAAATCTTACCAACACATATTTCGAGAAATATGTAAGCGAGATATACTCAGCTCGAAATCTCAAATGTGTGTAGAGAAAACTATATTGTAACACGACTTATGTCTCAATATAAGAGATATTAAAAATAGACTTTCCAAGTGCTAGATAAGTTCGAGTCTCCATATACCTTTTTTCGAAGAAGTTCCACAAGCTCCCCTTAGTAGTTCTTCGTCTTCAAGAGATGAACGTCGAGAGATTTAAGCTCAACTACACTATTTATGTCCTAGTCCGAGACATCTACAAATAGGCTAGAAATCAAGACTTATAGTTTTGATCACTAACATTGACAAACATGCTTGAGATAGCAACGCATGTGAGTTTGACCGAGCAATGCTCTAACAATCTCCCCCTTTTTCAATTTTAGTGACAAAAACTATCAATACATATGGATTACAAAAAAGATAAAAAATAAGCTTCTTATCCACATGCTTGATCTCCTTGGCATCTTCAACGCGACTCGAAATCTTCGTCACTTCCAAGTACTCCATGATCCTAAAGGTTGTAAGTTCAGCATCACAGTTGTTGAAGATCCGTAGCTATAACAATGAGAAAACAAAATATTCTCGATCATTTTTATACAGTGTCATAGTATTATTACACAGCATCAAAGTTCAACTGTATTACAACTTTGACAATAACACTATGGTGATATGCATCACTCCCCCTTAGTCAATACATATCTCAACATGAAAACCACTCCCCCTTACATAATGATCCGTAAACCATATGTATTTGTAGTGTCAACTACACATTAATTCTCCCCCTTTTTGTCAACAAAATTGGCAAAGGTACGAAAATTAGTGGGATCCTAATGAAATTTCCACGGAGATACATCATGACCAAAACGTGTATTAACATACCAACAAATTTAGATGCAATCATAAAGCCGAAGCTAAATGCATTCATCAAGGAGTTAATGAAAATACAAGATAACCCCTAAAAATTCCACAACCGCACTCCCCACAAAGATTTGGCAATCAAGCACAAGTTTAAAATGAACTCTCCCCCATAAAATGTCATCTCCAAAGGAACAACAAAGGCGACCTTACTTTCACAACAAAAGAAGGATTTCTTTTGGACAAACAAATCACATGAAAACATGAATTTGTATCCACAACATTCAATTGAAATAACCACAAGGAAACCCATAGTTAGTTCAATCAAAAGATAACAATAAAATTAACCACAAGAGAACACATGATTAATTCAATTGGAATACACAACCAAATTAATCACAAAAAATGATCAATTTAATTGGTCATGCTCAACATAAGCGAACTTACGGAGCAACAACCAAATAACCAAAAGAGAATGATTAATTTAGTTGATCATGTTCGACATAGGGAACCTCACGGAGCAACAACTAAGTTAATCCTAAGAAAATAATCAACTCAGTCGATTGTGCTCAACATAAGAAACCTTATGGAACAACACAGTATATGCACAAATATTGTGGATCGGAGATCGACCAAATACTGCGGAATAAACAAGGATTCATTCTATTTTACATCACTATTTGCACAATGACATTGAAAAGGCGAGGGTACCCTGATATACCTCAAGCTAAAACTTTTCCTACCTATAAGTCCTTTCTCCGAAAGTGATTGTCTGAGTCGAGACAATACAACTAATCGGTTCACACTTCGTGTGATCATATATGGATACGAGATCGAGACAATACAACAACGAAGTATGTTTATTTGATACAAAGGTTCGGACTTAACCAAACACAATAGTATTGCTTATCAAGTAAATAAGAATTAACGTTTGTGTAATTTACTTTAATTATAATAAAACAATTATAATGTGGAAATATAAAGTAAATGACACAACAAGATTTTGTAAACGAGGAAACCACAAATGCAGAAAAACTCCGAGACCTTGTCCAGAATTGAATACTCTCATGATTAAGCCGCTACACAAAATTGCACCAACTTCGTATAGTTGAGACCAAGCAACTAAACCTATAGTTCACCTAGTTCCGTCTATATTCCCACGCCTCCAACTTATAAATAAGTCACATACTTGGAACAATTCCTTTGGTTCGTATTCCAAACAGTAAAGGAACAACAAATCTGTTTGGTATCAACTCTATTCAACCAAGTGATGTGAGTTAGACAAAGGCTCTTCTGTTTATCTTAACATAAACTCCTTCCTCAGGTTCTTAGATCTATCTTATGTTCAATTACCAAAGGTAATGTTAAGATTTTGCAATCAATACTTTTAATCACAAAGAATTGTATTTGAAAAAGTGGGGGTACAACAACCATACCCAATATTTCGCTTAGCAATCTGTATGGACAAACTCCAATATACTTTCTAGAGAATCAACTAGACAGCCAGACTCAATCTAGATAAAAAGTATATCAAAGAGTTTATATCTCAATCTCTCGATTTGATATATACTCAAGCAAATAGAAATCTGCGAGTCTTTATCAAATACTAGAGAGATAACTTGGATGGTACCAAAGACCAATATCCAAGTGTCAATCAATTTAAATCAACAACCAAAAGGTCGGATATTCTAATTGATTGAACAATGCACAACCTGTGATATTTCAATTATATAACAAAATATAATGCAGAAAAGAAATAACACAGACACCAGAATTTTGTTAACGAGGAATCCGCAAATGCAGAAAAACCCGGGACCTAGTCCAGATTGAACACACACTATATTAAGACGCTACAGACACTAGCCTACTCCAAATTAACTTCGGTCTGGACTGTAGTTGAACCCAAATCAATCTCACACTGATCCAAGGTATAGTTATGCTCCTACGTCTCTGATCCCAGCAGGATGCTACGTACTTGATTCCCTTAGATGATCTCACCCACAACTAAGAGTTGACACGACCCAAAGTCGAAGACTTTAATAAACAAATTTCTATCACACATAAAAGTCTATGGTAATAGATAAATTCGTCTCCCACGAATATACCTACGAGTTTTGTTCCGTATTTTGATAAATCAAGGTGAACAGGAACCAATTGATAAACCGGATTTATATTCCCGAAGAACAGCCTAGTATTATCAATCACCTTACAATAATCTTAATCGACGCAGCGAAAAAATATATTGCAGAACCACAAACGATGAGACGAAGTGTTTATGATTTCTTTTATATCTTGCCTATCAGAGATATCAATCTCAAGACAATTATTACAACTGTACTCGTACGATAGAAAAAACAAGATCAGATCACACAACTACAAAAAAGTAGTATCGGTCTGGCTTCACAATCCCAATGAAGTCTTTAAGTCGTTAACCTGGTTTAGAAGAAGAAACCAAAGGTTAAAGGAGAATCGACTCTAGCTTAGCACAACAAGTATCACACAGAAGGTGTGGGGATTAGGTTTCCCAGTTGCTAGAGTTCTCCCTTATATAGTCTTTCAAATCAGGGTTTGCAATCAATGTTAGCTTGGTAACAAAGTATTCAATATTCACCGTTAGATGAAAACCTGATTAGATTCAAGCTAATATCTTTCAACCGTTAGATAGAAAACTAGCTTGTTACACACAAATGAAATGCATGTTTCTAGGCTTGTATAACCGTACCCAAACTTGTACATTTGTTGGTTCAACAATAGTCAACCAAATGGTTAGACATATGATCACTTTCATATCAACCATATTCTTCTTCTTCACCATAACTAGTTCAAGTGACTCAAATGAACTAGTTATAGAGTTGTTCAATTGCGAGGAAATCTTATGTAACTACACAAGACACACTTGAAGCAAAAATGATTTGATTCACTCGAATCGGTTCATGAACTATATAGCCATGGTTAGCAATTTGCATTCCTTAGTTTATATAAGAATAAGTTCACAAACATCGTTTTTAGATATAACCTACTCAAGTTCGCGGACTGGGTTCGCGGACTTAAGTTCCCGGACGAAATTCACAAACTCCAGCAGAATTTCTCGGGACGAGAACTTCCGCCAGTTCGCGGACTGAGTTCGCGGACTTGGCTCACGCCATCATTCCGGTTCTCTTGATAAAAAAGTTCGCAAACTTTGGTTCAAGGAATAAGGACTTATACATATATGTGTTTCCACAACAATGCTTATACCCTCCGATGGTTATATAATCTAAACTCTCATTTCAATCATTGAAACATTCTTAGAGGACATTGATATTCTATATTTGTTATTCACAAACTATTTTTCGTCAAAGTGTGCAATTTTCAAAGTGATTGAAACTTGTCATGACTTTCATCACTAGGTAAAGATGAACTTGGCTAAAGCGAAAGCTTACCAACACATATTTCGAGAAATAGATAGGCGAGATAAACTCGGCTTGAAATAGAAAATGTGTATAATTTAAGTCTATATAGCAAAACGACTTTTGTCTCAAGATAGGAGATAAATAGACTTTTGAGTGATAGATAAGTTCAAGTCTCCACATACCTTTTAGTCGATGAAGATCCACTGGTTCCTTAAGTAATCCTTCGTCTTGTATGATGATTTCCATGGAGTTCTTGAGCTTAACTACACTTTCTATCCTAGTCCGAGACCTTAGTTATAGTAGACTAGAAATCAAGACTTAAAGTTTTGATCACTAACATTGACAAACATGCTTGAGATAGCAACACATGCGAGTTCGACCGAGCAATGCCCTAACAATCTCCCCCTTTGTCAATTTTAGTGACAAAACTATCAATACATATGGAATACAAAAAATAAATAAATTAACTTTTGTAGCTCCTATTCCACATGTCTAATCTTCAACATTACTCGAAATCTTCGTCACTTCCAAGTACTCCGGTGATCCCAAAGGTTGTAAGTTCAGCATCATCGTTGTTGAAAATCCGTAGCTATAACAACGAGAAACTAAGACTTCTCAACCATTGTTATACAGTGTCATAGTATCATTACACATCGTCAAAGTTCAATTGTATCACAACTTCAACAACAATACTATGGTGATATGTATCACTCCCCCTTAGTCAATACTCCATCTCACATGGAAACCACTCCCCCTTACATAATGATCTGAAAACCATATGTATTTATAGTGTGAACTTGTTGATGGTGGATTTGCAACAAAGGGCAAAACCATAAAATCATGAGGCATGTTTTTGACACGGCTTTCAGGCATGCAACGATTCATATTTTACGAAGCCATGATGAATATCTTTTCCTGAAAGGCCTCCACTAGCTGAGCGTTCAGTACCACGCATTTCATCATGTCCTCTATGTAGAATAACGTAATTGGGAGGTTCTCCGTAAGATTGAGAGCAACAACGCCTTCAGGACGTCGGTGGAACTCACTGTTGTAGATGGTGGATTTTCGACAAAGGATAAAATCGTAAACCCATAATTATACAAACTTCTGATCCAGCAATCAGACACGAGTATCGAGACACGGGTCTCTCATCGAATCTCTGACTGAGAATACTGTCTCTCAGAGTACGTGCAGATATGTAGTCTCTCGGCTGGACAACGGCATATCTCATGAATAATGAACACTTCAGTAATTATTTCTATATAGAATGACGAGATTGGCGGCTCCTAGACATCTTGCTCTGCTAGTATAAAGCAATAACGTCTTCAGGATACAAACAACAGTTTTCCCTGACTATATAAAGGATATGAAGCTCCAGCAAGCTCATGTCAAAATAATTAATGCTCCTAGAAAGCTTGCTCTGCTAGTATAGAGCCATAAGTTAATTATTCCTAAATTCTTGGATTCATCCACTGAATTTCCGAAAATATTCAAATATTTTCGCAATATTTCGTTACTTCAATCTATGGTTCTTCCAAGCAGAATTCCATGGGTTAGTAATAAATATTCAATGCACGGGTGTCTGAGCTACCTCCGAGTAAGCCCTGACTCAAATGGTGTAAGTGTACTCAACGATGATGCACTAAAATTCACCGCATGAACGAGTATTTCAAAATACGACGAAACGATGAACTTATACAAAATAGGAAGGAAAATAATAAATAATTAAATATTGACTAAGGTGCTGAGGGATTGGGCTCACCGGCTGGCCGACCGTGCCGTGGCCAATCCCACACCAGTTTTATATTTTATCATATTTTTTGTTATTTTCCTTGATCTTATGAAAATCCTTTCATTTGAACAAATATCCTTCGTTTTGAGGAAACTCCTCAGTTTCATGGTGTTTCCTTCGCACCAAGGAAATAATATAAAATTGGGAAAAACATTATGGGGCCGTGATTATTGGCCAACCGGGGTTGGCTCTTTGGCTCGCAATGAGCCGGTCCCACGTATTTTCATGATTTGGCCTAATTTGCGCAATTGCACGTATTAGGTCCAAAATTCTACCAAATAATTTTGGAATTTCATAAAATGATCGTCAGTCGATCCCGTGATCACCCAGGGCCGGTTTCATGACCGCTTGGTCGGTCCCTCACCTCTTCATAATTAATTAGGTTTTATCACCTAAGGCTCAGACGAATATTATATGAAAAATGATTGAACCATCATTTGATCATCTTTTCACCAACTCTTCAAGGGGTCTTAGTATTTTGTCACGCGAGCATATGGACGCTACATGGTCGACCCACGGTCTCATGTAGTCGGTCCTCCTTCATTCCATGGTTAAGTTTTCAATAAACTATCACTCGGTCATCAATTGATCAAATTAGGGTTTCTGAGTCTAAGGATCATAATTCCAGATTCGAACGCTAATAATTTTATGACGATCTCATGATCACCATTTTATTATACTTGGTTCAACTACCAGTATTCTAATTAATGTTTTATTTCGGTCATGCTGCCAATAATTCATCATACGAGCAACACTTGCTCAAATGACCAATATTCAACAATTTATCGAATGACCAATACTTGCTCATCTCAACGTGAGAATTACACCTCTGTCTCAATGGACACGTTCAATTCATGAGTTTCTGAACATTTTGCAGAATCATGTTCAACTCAGCAAATACATGGACTTATCGTCCCATGAAGTCAGCAACTGACTAAATACACGTCTGCCATGCAGACTCCACGTTCACGAGACGTCAATCGTGTCACATGGGGGGATATTAACTAGGGTTTTGGGATGGCGGTCTACGGCACATGTGTTCATACACACGATGGAATGTGAACAATTTGTTCAATCGGTTGAAGGAGTTAACAAAGTAGTGGATGGAAAATCGACCAAGTCTCCGCACGATGAGCAATTGGTTTCAAACACGATTTTCACTTCCCCACTCTTTGATTCCATCAACTGTCACACTTCATGGGATCATGGTGTCTACAATTCCAACAATATATCATGATTGAAGATATAACAACGATTTCACGTCTCACAGACAACACGAGATCAACACCTCATCAATTGAGCAATTACTCTCAACTGAGCAACTTCAATCATTCAGAACTTATCTTATTCAGAATACACAACACACCCACAATCTTTGATTACCATTGATTCCACACATTTCTCAGCTTCCCTCCTACAGATCAACCCATCCTCTCTTGTGACCGAATTTACTATGGAACGGCCATTGTCTTGGTTTAGGCCGAAGTACTACAGATTGATCTCTCGAATTCAAAGCACTCCCTTCTTGCAGTGTATCTGTGTGAGGTTGAAAATTTCGCTCGGTTCAAGGAGTCTCCTCCGTACGGTCGTCTCCTCAATCCCGTAAAAATCAGCAAATCGTTTTGCCCCATCTACAGATTGGCGACCACAGTGGGAGATCATTCTCTCAGTTGCAATCTCGATTTTACAAGATGGCTGGTCTTAGTTCTGGGTTAGTTGCAGGTTCCATCCCAAAGGCTCTAGCACTTGCAACAACAACAATAAGGATACCCCGGAAACAATTCCGGCCTCTAACACTGGCGGTGGTGATGTTACTCCTCCTCATGCTAACACGGAAGGTCATCCTCTGTTCGGACGACACCCTGAGGACTTCAGAGGAAACCCACCACCTACCATGGCTGATCTCATCTAAGTGCAAGAAACTCTTGCAAAAAAATAAAACTGATATGGCTACAACACAGAAGGAGTTGTTTGATTATCTGAAGACTCTCACTGACAAAATGTCAGAGAAAACTCAAGGAAATGGAAAGAAAAAGGATAAATCCTCAGATGCTGATCTTGAGGAGGTTCCAATTCATACGGTGGATGAAGACGAAGTCCACAAAGCCGCAGACGATCCACCAGCAAAAGAACCATCAAATTTCATTACTCGGGAAGATTTGGAGCGCCTTTTGGAGAACCTTGGAAAGGATAAGACATCACATGTCCATCTTCACCAGCCTCCATATCCTGCTGCTACGCAAAGGATCCCTCTTCCGAAAGGTTACACTTCTCCGACTTTCACTCTGTATGATGGAACTGGCAATGCTCGAGAACATGTCTCTCGTTTCCTGGAAGCCTTGGGAGAACATGAACATAACCATGTTGTCCTCCTCAAGGAGTTTTCAAAATCTTTGAAGGGAAGGGCATACACCTGGTACAACAACATCGCACCAGGGACTATCAACAATTGGGGAGAAATGATTAATGCCTTCTACAGGAAGTACTTCTTCGTTTCAGAGCAAGTCACTCTCTATGATCTTGGAAGAATGTTTCATAGGGTCAGTGAAAATACCAATGACTACGTGAAAAGATTCAGAGTCCAAGCCCTGGACTGCCATGGCCCAAATGTCACGGAGCAACAACTAGTAGACTTGTGTATCAACGGCATGATCCCAGTCTACAGAGCTTTATTGCAAAATCTTCGTTTCCATACCTTTTCAGAGCTTCATGAAGCGGCGAAGAGATCGGAAACTACTGCACCCGCTTTACTGGAAACAATAAAGGCTACAATGGCTGAAGAACCGCGAGACACTCGAGTTAGCAGACGTCTGATCAACAAGAAGTACAACCTCCAGCCTTCCACAAACGCTGTTGTAGAAGGGAGCAAACGAAAAGTCGAACCTCCGCGCAAGCATACCTCAGCTCCTTCAAAAACACAAAGGAAGGATAAGCAATACGCACAAACCTCGACCTAGCATCAACAAACGGGAAATGATCAACTCAGACCTCCCTCTTTACAATGAAGAAGTGATCGAGTTACCGGAAGTCTAGGTTCAAGATGATACAATCAAATTGCTGTTCATCAAAGAGAGAGCCAACTGAAGCAAAATGGAGAATCCCAGGTACTGTCACCTTCATAGATTCATCAATCATCCAACAAGCAACTACAATTTTTTGAAGCACATTTTCAAAGAGAAGGTTGCTTCACCTGGGGACTGAAGGAGCATACAAGAATCCTCTCCCAATCAGAATCTTTACAATCTCTGAAAAAAATATCAAAGAAGCAGTTCAATCCTTGGTCGAACGTGGATTGCTCTATTTGTCGAAGGAACAAAGGAGAGACATGTTCACAGCACTGAACTACATCGTGTCAAGAAGTACATTTCGGAAATAATTCTTGAGCCTCCAGCCACAGACCAAGATATGTACGACTAGGGACTGCTTACCACGGTCAATCTCAGAATAAACGAATTTGGAAGAACGTTGATCGATGTTGGCACCTCCATCAACAACATTCCATTGAAAACCATTGGATCCACAGACATCACTCGACAAGGAGATAATCATGCTCCCATCTCAATTAGAGACCTTGAAGGAATGCTCGAAAATACTTATGGCTACATCACTCTCAAAGTGAACATAAGTTCGACCTGGATAGAAGCCAAGTTTTACATAATCAGGAAAATCCAGGATATGACATGTCCTTTAGACGAGCGTGGATCCACGCTGAAAAGATGGGTACTTACAAAGCACCTTTGGTTACACATCTCTCCAAAGAAGAAAATTCTGATCCAGAATATTTGGCGGACGTTCCATCATCAGAGCACTTGGAGGAATTTCGATCTTTGACGAGGTTGAAACAAGAACCTGCAAAATATGCATAGACATTCATCCAAAGGTCCTGCACTCAGGCAAGTCTCATTCCTCCATGTATATGTCATTTATTTCCTCGCATGTTATTCTAGCATGGGGACTCAATTCTGCTAGCATCTCTGCTATTGCAAGACGCTATAAGTGGGTAAACTCACTTCAGCAATATTTTACCAAGTGGTTGAATCTGACATTTCTACGAATCGAGCATCTCACTGAGACATACATTACTGAGATGGTGTTCAAGCACGGAAAAGAACAATTTGGGCGTTTCTCCATAGCCTTGTACAAGTGTCCTTGTGTACCACAAAATCAGAAATCTCTGATGTCCGCACAAGTTTTGAATCCCACTACCGCAACGAAAGGAATGCTGAATCAACAGAGCATACTCGAGGCCGAGACAATCAAGCCTACGACATCGGACGCTTAAAGGGTGTGAAGCCTCAACACTCGAGCATCTAAGAAAATACTTACAACAACTGTCAATCACCTACTTCTCCAAGGCCAACTGAAAGTCAAAAAACCTCTCATCTCAGAATGCTACCTTCTTCAGAAGCCTTCAAACTGTACTCCCAATCAAAGAGTACACCTTCGATAATATCTCCTCTATCTTCAACACAATATATCTACGGTGACACACTGATTCAACACCGACACGATCAAAGTTCAATCGATAGGTCTTCATTATCCCGTGATAATACTTCTGAAGAAGATGCAACGTTGGCACAAACTCCTTCAACACACTGGGGACTTGATCTTATTGAATAAAGTATGTTTCTGCTATTTTCCGGAACATCATCAATTCCCAGACAAAGCCACTTCGCGGCTCACTGGATGAAGGAGAAACACTATGTTGATAATCATGGTTCTAGCCTTCTCGGTCTCTGGAGCAACTCCAACCATGGTATCGGCATCAACAAGGATATTTGGAAGAACTATGTCCATGGTCTCAGCATCAACAAGAATGTCTGGAGAAAATTCAATCGATATCTTAGCATTAACAACGGTCTCAAGAGCAACATCCTCATGACAAAGCTCCATCAACTGTCCATTCTCTACAACCTAAGTCCGGAAGTGTTACTCGATGGATCATACTTCTCCAAACACTAATGACTCATATCAAGACGTGTGTACATGAAAACATGTTAGCATCAAAGTCTTCCCAAAGCTTGCACGACGGACAGGCACAAGCCAAAGTCTTCTACAAGATGTTCTCATCACCTCTACAAATGAGATACAACATGCTTCAGACCATGGGTTTACAAAAACGTACCAATGGGTGAGGAATGGGACAATGCTTCCTCAGCAAAAAATTTTCTTTTATGTCTCTGCTACAACATACCAAAAGGGCGCATCAATCGGACATACGAGCTGAAAGATATGGCCTTTACTGTCAGGTCTACGAAATCTGAAAAATTTGTACGGGATTACAAATTACAAATGTGCATCCTTCGTTGGCTGACCTCTACAACTCCAAATTGAGTGATTCTTTTCTCACGTGATAACTCAGCCTCTTAGATTCAAAAGTTGGGGTCAAGTGTCGAATTCCGACGTCGTATGAGGTTCCTACAGCTTCCAGAGCGTACAACATGCAAGCAGCAATTCTTAGACGGGACTCATAACTTCCACAGTCGATCGGTGTCCACCAGGTCTTTCCACCAAGTACTTCATCAAGGTACCTCCAATTTCGACCACCTAGGTATTTACATCAATTTTTCTACCTGGGTCCTCTATCCAAGTCTGGCCAGAAGAAGAAGAGAGATTCAACAAGATACTGGGGACTGAAGGTCTACTGATCATGACGATCAGTTTCACAGTCCAAGACCCGTGGCACCAGACTCTCATGTGCTAATCATTCATCATAAAAGGAATGCTACCACCGGGACATGAGACCATGGTCATTACATCATCCCCTCTCGAGAGCAACCTCAGCTAGGGTCCCGTGACCGGGGTTTCAGAAGTGGTGTTTCTACGACTGACAGAAACAAGATGGCGCTACAAGCACCATGATCGTATATCAATCAAGGGGGTTCAGATTTCAAATTAATAAATGGATTTAAAATCCTTCATCAAGTATTCAAGACACAAGAGAATGGTCTAAAGACACAACATGGGCGTTTTACAACAAGCTCGTCTGAAATGATTTTACACTATCTTGCACAAAGAGGTGAGCTGGGAGCAATTGGTGAAGAATATAGAGACGGATCATATACCATTCTCTTCGCATGGATGTCCTATAAAACATATCCAAAGTTCATAGTGATTGGATGAACTATCAAAGAGATGTGGTCGAAACATTGGACTACATGCCAGCTGAAAATTTTCTGGAAATCTCCTGGAAGTTTACTGTTTCGCCTATTCGTCCACTAAACATGATCAAAACTCGAAACACTTCTTTGATAAAGCTTGGAAATCTTCTTAGGATGAAAAACATGGGTAGACCGCGGAAATCTGACGTCGGACGAAGATTCTATAGCGTTTTTATTGAAAGACCAACTTCTGAATTTTCTGATAACGAATTATGACGAAGTTCATCGTTCATCCACATTTGAATCAGGATCTACACCATCAACACAAATCCTGACTTCATCTTCAGCCGATAGTATCATTTGCTGAAGTCGGCGGTGCTTCTAGGGACGACTCCCAGATGATCGAGAGACATACAAAGTACCAACTTTCCAGCGTTTGATTCACCTCAGTATGAACATCTGCAGAAGTCTTCATCTTTGACTTCATATTTCTGGAGCGTTCGTCGGAAGACCCAGAAGGGTGGTTGTAACCAGAAGTCACCACTATCTGAGGCGAAAGACACGGAGTCATGGATATACCAATACCAAACGCGTAACAAAATGGTAACAATCCAACTCTTACATATTAACAATTTCACTAGCTGTAGTGATTATAACGTCAGAATTTCGAAAACTTGCTCGTTCCCTCAAACCTGCAAAGACGAGCAAAATTCATTATTCAAAATGATGACTTGATAAAACCGTGAACAACCCACGTGAATTTTAACATCCACTGGTTTTTCAGAAACTAGACAGAGTCCATTCTATAATTGTGAAAACTCACATACAGACATTATCTCACCATGTATAATGGTCTACTTTCAAAAGTTGTTCGAAATCAAAACATGATTTTACAAAATATATAAATATTTAACGTGAAACTCATGAAAATTTGAAAAATATATCTATATATTTTTGCTCCCTCGCACAACATCTGTCTTTGAGGCGAGAGTATATATAAACAAAATTTTATTACTAACAGACGCACACACGTCTGTTCAAAAAATTCTCTCGTACGAGCATCCACCTTTGAAACGAGAGTTTATTCCACTTTGTGAGATATCACATATTTTAAAAATAAAGTTTTGTTTTTCTTGAAAGCTCATAGACAAAAATTTTATCATTAGACTCAGGTCTATTTTGTTGTTTCTTAAACTAACGAACGAACAAGCGTCCGCGCTAAAACGGATTTCCTTATTGGGCCCGGCCCACGAATCCTAAACGACCAAGGTCCCGTCGTCCAAACCAGCGATTCAACACCAATTTATGCTCATTAAACGAAGCTCTATCATGCCACTGAGATCTTCATTTAAGTCATGGTTTGCTCGTACTATCAAAATCCGGTAACATCTTAACTCACGACTAAGTGCAATTACTTATATTGTTTATGACCGGAAAATCACCATTCAATGCTGACTTAGGAACACGACTTTCCTCACTAAGCAGGGGACTTAATGTAGATGGTGGATTTTCGACAAAGGATAAAATCTTAAACCCATAATTATACGAACTTCTGATCCAGCAATCAGACGCGAGTATCGAGACACGGGTCTCTCATCGAATCTCTGACTGAGAATACTGTCTCTCAGAGTACTGCAGATACGTAGTCTCTCGGCTGGACAACGGCATATCTCATGAATACTGAACACTTCAGTAATTATTTCTATATAGAATCACGAGATTGGCGGCTCCTATAAAGCTTTCTCTGCTAGTATAGAGCGATAACGTCTTCAGGATACAAACAACAGTTTTCCCTGACTATATAAAGGATATGAAGCTCCAGCAAGCTCATGTCAGAATAATAATGCTCCTAGACAGCTTGATCTTCTAATATAGAGCCATAAGTTAATTATTCCTAAATTCTTGGATTCATCCACTGAATTTCCGAAAATATTCAAATATTTTCGCAATATTTCGTTACTTCAATCTATGGTTCTTCCAAGCAGAATTCCATGGGTTAGTAATAAATATTCAACGCACGGGCGTCCGAGCTACCTCCGAGTAAGCCCCGACTCAAATGGTGTAAGTGTACTCAACGATGATGCACTAACAATCACCGTATGAACGAGTATTTCAAAATACGACGAAACGATGAACCTATGCAAAATAGGAAGGAAAATAATAAATAATTAAATATTGACTAAGGTGCTGAGGGATTGGGCTCCCCGGCCGTCCGACCGTGTCGTGGCCAATCCCATGCCAGTTTTATATTTTTATCATATTTTTTGTTATTTTCCTTGATCTTATGAAAATCCTTTCATTTTAACAAATATCCTTCGTTTTGAGGAAACTCCTCAGTTTCATGGTGTTTCCTTCGGACCAAGGAAATAATATAAAATTGGGAAAAACATTGTGGGGCCGTGATTATTGGCCAACCGGCCATGCCTTGATTCCGGCCGGCCCCACACCTCATTGTTCCTCATTATTTTATTATTATTTCCCTAATATCATGAAAACTCCTTAATCTCATGGTATTTTCACAAAACCATGAAAATATAATATAAAATTAGGGAAACTCGTGGGACCGGCCCCAATCTGGCCGGCCATGCCTCAGTCGGTCCCACATGACCCTTATTTTATTATTATTATTTTAAGGTTTCCTTGATCCCATGAAATTCCTTGATTTCATGGTATTTCTTTCAAATTATGAAAATTCCTTCAAATCATGGAAAATAATACACAAAAAATTACATAAAATTAGGAAAACTTGTGGGACGGGCCCAAGCCGGCCGACCATGCCTTAGCCGCCCCACACGCCCTTATTTTATTATTTTAATATTATTTGCTTCCTTGATCCCACAGAAACTCTTTCACTTTAAGGAAACTCCTTAATTTCAACAAAATTCCTTGATTTCATGATATTTTCATAAAATCATGAAAAATATTATAAAATTAAGAAAAGGAACCATGGGACCGTGGTCACTGGCCGACCGACCATGCCTTGGCTCCAGCGGTCTCACGCCTCATATTTCTTCATTTTATAATTATTTTCCTTCATCTCATGAAGTTTCTTCAGTTTCAGCAAAAACCTGATTTTGTCATATTTTCTCAAATGGTTGCTCAAACGCACGCCAGAAAATATCAAGATTCTCAGGACTGAGACACAGACGTGTTGACGACGTGAGCATGTTACCTTGACCGACCAGGGTTGGCTATTTGGCTCGCAATGAGCCGGTCCCACGTATTTTCATGATTTGACTTAATTTGAGCAATTGCCCATATTAAGTCCAAAATTCTTCCAAATTTTTTTGGAATTTCATAGAATGATCGTCAGTCGATCCCGTGACAACCCAGGGCCGGTTTCATGACCGCTTGGTCGGTCCCTCACCTCTTCATAATTAATTAGGTTTTATCACCTAAGGCTCAGACGAGCATTTTTCGAATAAATGATTAAACCAGCATTTAATCATTCTTTCATCAACAAGTCACCAACTCTTCAAGGGGTCTTGGTATTTGCTCACGCAAGCATATGGACGCTACATGGTCGACCCACGGTCTCATGTATCCGGTCCTCCTTCATTCCATGGTTAAATTTTCAATAAACTATCACTCGGTCATCAATTGATCAAATTAGGGTTTCTGAGTCCAAGGATCATAATTACAGATTCGAACGCTAATAATTTTACGACGATCTCATGATCACCATTTTATTATACTCGGTTCAACTACCAGTATTCTAATTAATGTTTAATTTCGGTCACGCTGCCAATAATTCATCAGACGAGCAACACTTGCTCAGATGAGCAATATTTGCTCAAACCAAGGAATATTGGTTCAACTATCAATATTCAACAATTCATCAAATGAGCAATATTTGCTCAAACCAAGGAATATTGGTTCAACTATCAATATTCAACAATTCATCAAATGAGCAATACTTGCTCACCTCAACGTGAGAATTACACCTCTGTCTCAACGGACACGTTCAATTCATGAGTTTCAGAACATTTTGCAGAATCATGTTCAACTCAGCAAATACATGGACTCATCGTCCCATTAAGTCAACAACTGACTAAATACACGTCTTCCCTGCAGACTCCACGTTCACGAGACGTCAATCGTGTCACATGGGGGGATATTAACTAGGGTTTTGGTCGGGAGGTCTACGACACGTGTGTTCATACACACGATGGAATGTGAGCAAGTCGTGCAATCGGTTGAAGGAGTTAACAAAGTAGTGGATGGAAAATCGACCAAGTCTCCGCACGATGAGAAACTGGTTTCAAACACGATTTCCACTTCCCCACTCTTTGATTCCATCAACTGTCACACTTCATGGGATCATGGTGTCTACAATTCCAACAATATAAATAAGTCTCTGGATGATGATTGAAGATATAACAACGATCTCACTTCTCACAGACAACACGAGATCAACAACTCATCAATTGAGAAGTTACTCTCAACTGAGCAACTTCAATCATTCATAACTTATCTTATTCAGAATACACAACACACCCACAATATTTGATTGATTCCACACATTTCTCAGCTTCCCTCCTACAGATCAACCCATCCTCTCTTGTGACCGAATTTACTCTGGAACGACCATTGTCTTGGTTTAGGCTGGAGTACTACAGATTGATCTCTCGAATTCAAAGCACTCCCTTCTTGAAGTGCATCTGTGTGAGGTTGAAAATTTCGCTCGGTTCAAGGAGTCTCCTCCGTACGGTCGTCTCCTCAATCCCGTAAAAACCAGCAAATCGTTTTGCCCCATCTACAACTGTTTCCTGACTATGTAAAGAGACCGCGTATAGATCCAGGCGGTTCTCCGTATATTGAGAGAAACAACGTCAGGAGGGTTGGAGGAAAACCCGTCCATACCTTGGTCGTAGCAATGTGCCTGTACCTTCTCCAAATTTTGGTGTACAGGGGAGCGTGAAACTTGGGAATGACGAATCCACCAACCACTTCATTATTCGGGCAATTGTTGATCATGTGAGCCTCAAATGGGAGTCCATCTGCTGGATACTCAGGGGCATGATCTATAACCCCAGCCTTCACAGAGTCAGTAGAGTTCTCGCAACACGATCGCCGCTATTATCAGTCACAACCACGGATTTCCCGTTTTCCTTTTTCTAGCATCGACAACAACACGAACATCAACCTGCGATGAATCGAAGGAGTATTTAGAACTTATGAAATTACTTACAGACGTTCCAGCATTAGCATGAGCCGATATGTACCAGGCAGGAGCTCTAATAGTCCGTTTGGGTCTTAAGCTACAAGAGGACTGTTGATTCTTCTCATTATCCTGCGACAAATTATTTTCTGTTGATCAATCATCCTGATCGAACAAAGACAAGAGAAAATATGTAACTCACCGAGACGGATACCACCGCAGCATGTCTAGCACGAGATTCACTTCTGGAAGAAACACTGCTTCTGGACATGGTGACGAGAGGTAGGATCGTGATCAAAATTTCTTCTGATAATACACAAAGGCAGCAGCGGGTCGACTGTTTGAATAAAACCCTAAAGTGTCGCAAGTCAAACGTGGATGCTTATCCTATAACGAGTAAACCAGTCTGTTGTGGTTTCTACTCAAACCCTAAATCTCGAATCAGACGCATGACATATGGGAGAAGCGTAACATACTGGGGACTGACAGTTCAGACATAGTCAACATTACGACTACAGATCGATCGTCTAGCAGGAAACGTGTTTCCTACACATCTCATGTGATTGCGTTCTGTGGGTAATTATTGCCTATGTGGACATTGGTCCAGCGACTGGAGGTATGAGGAAGGTTCAGAAAGGAGATACTACAAGGAATTATGGTTCGAAAAATAATATCTAATGAAACATCTCTACATCCAAGCTGCTCAAATAACTTGAAAGTACCTACTTCGATGAAAAATAAATAATCTTAGAAGGATTCATGAGCAAGATTAATCGTCAGATTCGTCAAAGTCATCAGATCTATCAGAATTATCAGATTCATCATCATCGTCTTTTCCGGAATCCTCTTCGAGTTATTCATCAGAATCATTGTTAGGGCTATCGACGAAGTCTGGATGAATATCAGGATCACTGTACATCATCTCCAAATAATCTTCTTCTTCACGCTCAGCTTCAAGGTCGGCTTGAACCAGCCTCTCAATCTCCCTAGTGCGTCGGTCTGGCTTGATTTTGCGCTCCGATGGCACCCACACGGGTTCGTCTTCCGAAGCATCCGAGTCTGAAGCTACACCCTTGACACGAGATTGAAGCTTCTCCTCAGTTGCTGATATCCGGCGCTGGATTTGGTCCCTTCGTTGTCGATGATCAACTAACATGTCATCTTCAACTTTCCGTTTCAAGAGTTCCTCCTGAGTTACTCTATGGTTGTTAAGGGGTATGCCGCGTTTCATTTCCACTGAATGGTCCATCTTGGCGCAAGATTCTGCAGTAGAAATCTTCACCTCCGGAACCTTGGAATCCTCGTCCGAGGAACTGGAGGAATACTCATAATCATAGTCACTGCTACTACTACTGGAAGTAACCATTGTCTGGAACCAGAAGCACGGGATTACAGATATTTTAATACCGAATTAACGGCCAAAATGGTAATTCTTAACTCTTACCTATTTACGATTTCACGAACTTAGTGATAACAGCGTAAAACCTCAAAACTTGCTCGTTCTTTCAAACCTGCAAAGCCGAGCAAAAAACTTATCATTTAAAGTCAACATTGGATTTTCATGAAACTATGAATAATTCACATAACCTTCCATGTGAACATTCGCTGATTTTTACTTGTAATACACTATAAAATCAATAAACTCATATATACACTACGAATTCATCAACTCATGAATTGTTTTCTTTCAACAGCTTTTCATAAATAAAAACTTGATTTCTATTTAATAAAACGTGAATAAATCACGTACCTTTTAAAAAAAATCGTGAGTCTAATAACTCACGTGAACATATTAAAAAAAAACAAACTTTTTTTGCTCAGTTGAGCATTCGTTTATGGAACGAGGGACTTTTCTATTTTTGCAAAGGTCCACATATTCTAAATAAAACTTTGGAAGTTCATAAACAAATTTTATCATGAACTCCAGGTCTTTTCAAAATTTCCTTTAACCCTAAGGATCATTATTTATTACTTTTACGAACAAACCTACGTTTCTAAAAGTATCTACAAAGTTCATGCTTCGAAAACAAAATTGGGTTTTCATGAAACCTAATAAACAAAACTTTTACTACTGCACCTAGACCATGTCTATCCAAAATTTTGTGTATCTCTTCCATATTAGGGATTTTTGCTCGTTTCCTAAACTAACGAAAAAACGGGCATACCTACGTTTTCTAAAAACAAATCCTTCATGAATCCTACGCATGCTCACAACTATGGGATTTTTTGTTTTTTGAACAACTCATGAATCATAGAACGGACAGCAGATTTTTTTTTTTTGCACTGACCTGTCGCCGGCCGGACGTTGATCGGCGGCGGTGATCGGCGTCGGTCCTCCGACAGTTTTTTTCCTTCCTTGATGAACTCGTGAAGATGAAGAAGAGAAGAGGTACACGGCAAAAAAATAAATAAAATATTAGGGTTACTTACCTTTTATACTATTTTTATTTCCAAAACCTAAAACACATGGGTTTTCTCTTTTGGGTTTTGGGCCCACGAACGCTAAACTGACCAAAACCGAGCCTTCGAGCGTCCAAATCATCGGTGACTCATCTCTCCGTGCTCACGAGATGACACTCTATCTTGTTATCAGGGTCCTTATCTATGCATTTGCTCGTACATGACACCATTGGGGCAAATCGAGGATTCTGAAACTACCTTTGTATGACTGAGTTCAACCACCGATCTCGTCGACTGAAAATCACCATCTAATGCTTACTACGGAACAAGACTGTCCCTCACTAAGCAGGGGAATTAATGTTGATGGTGGATTTTCAACAAAAGGAAAAACCGTAAAATCATGAGGCATGTTTTTGACACGTCTTTCAGGCATGCAGCGATTCATATTTTACGAAGCCATGATGAATATGTTTCCTGAAAGGCCTCCACTAGCTGAGCGTTCAGTGCCACGCATTTCATCATGTCCTCTATATAGAATAACGTAATTGGGCGGTTCTCCGTAAGATTGAGAGCAACAACGCCTTCAGGACGTCGGTGACACTCACTGTTCCCTGACCACATGAGAGAGACCCGCCTCTACATAGAAGAACGATTGGGCGGTTCTCCATAGATTGAGAGCAACAACGCCTTCAGGACGTCGGTGACACTCACTGTTCCCTGACTATATAGAGAGACCGTGTATAGATCCAGGCGGTTCTCCGTAGATTGAGAGCAACAACGTCTTCAAGACTTCGGCAACTCGCTGTCTTCTGACTATACACCTTCAGTATGGGTATGACGCTTTAACTGGCTAATATCTCTTCTGCAATAGATTAATTCTGCCGTGACATTTACCACTGAATTCCCAGAATGATCTATTATTGCTCCTATTCCATGGTCGAATCCACGGACCGATCCCATGGAATGGCAATAATAATTGCTCCTATTCCATGGTCGAATCCACGGCCTGATCCCATGGAATGGCAATAACTATTGCTCCTATTCCATGGTCGAATCCACGACATGATCCCATGGAATGGCAATAAACAATTGTATCATCTCATTATTCCGATTTCATGATCGGATTCACGGCTAATCTCATGGAATGATAATATATAATTACTCCGATTCTATGTTCGAATCCACAATCCCATGGAATGGCAATACTTAACTTTATTATTCCGAATTCATGGTCGAATCCACGACTGATCCTATGTATTGATAATAGAAGAACTACTCATTTTTATTGCTCGGTTTCATGAATCATTCTCCACTGAATTTCATAAATTAGTAATAAATACTCAACAGTCGGGCATATGTACCATCACCGAGTAAGCCCCACAAAAATGGTACAAGTGTACTCGAGATTGATGCACGACTGAGCACTCGGATGCACAAACGAGCATTCAAAAATATGGACATATGAGGAATCCTACGCAAAACAGGAGAAAAACAACAAAAAATAATAAAATAATAAGAGGCGCCCAGGGGTCGGGCCCACCGGCCGGCCGACCGTGCCCTAGCCGTGGCCGGTCCCATGCCTCTTCCATTATTTTTCCCTATTTTGTTATTTTCATGAACTCATGAAAACTCTTTGATTTTAGTAACTTTCCTTGTTTGAGCAAAACTCATGAACTCTCCATAACTTCATGGATTCATGAAAAATAATATTATAAAATAGGGAAAAGTGTGCGGGTCCGGGCAACCTAGCCGGCCGGCCATGCCCAAGCCGTGGCCGGTCCCACACCTTACAATCTCTAGCTTTTTATAATTATTATTTCCCAATTTCATGAAACTCCTCCGTTTCAACAAAATAATTAATTCTCCATGACTTCATGGATGCGTGAAAAATAATATTATAAAATATGAAAAGGTGTGCGGGATCGGGAAACCCAGCCGGCTGTCCATGCCCAAGCCGTGGCCGGTCCCACACCTCACAATCCCTAGCTTTTATAAATTATTATTATTATTCCCTAAACTCATGAAACTTCTCCGTTTCAACGAAAAATCATGGATTCTCCATAATATCACGGTTTCATAAAAAAATATATAAAATTAGGGAAAGGCGTGTGTGACCGGGCAACATAGCCGGCCATGCCCTAGCCGTGGCCGGCCCCACACCTTGCAATCCCTAGTCTTTTATAATTATTATTTTCCTCAATTCGTGAAACTCCTTGGTTTGAGAAAAATTCATGATTCTTTCATATTTTCTCAAATTTTGCTCGAATTGTGAAAAACTAAAAGCCAACATGGTCACACGACCGGCTAGCCTCTCACGACAATACTAAATGTTAAAATGTCCTTATTTTAATATTTACAAAATATTGAATAATTGAGCATACATGCTCATTCCAACAAAAATCAAGAATTTCAGTAAAGATGAAACTCTTCTGAAAATTCACAATGTTGCTCGAACGCACATCATAAAATGCTGAAAACTCTCAGTATGGAGACATGGACACCACGGCAACACGTGCATGCCTTCTTGACCGACTAGAGTCATCCCTAGAGCTTGCACAAAGCCGGTCCCACACGTTTTCATAATTCTGACCTAATTTGCTCAATTTCTCATATTGGGTCCAAACTCTTTCCAACCAACTTGGAATTTGCTCAAACGACCATCCGCTGGTCCCACGACCACCAAGGTCCGGTTTTATACCCTCATCCCTCACTTTTCCATAATTAGGTTTTATCACCTAATGCTCGATCGAGCACTATTTCAATAAATGATGAAACCAACATTTAATCATCATTCTTTCACCAACTCCTAACTGAGAACCCTGGTGCATGCTCACTCGAGCACTGAGCACCACATGGACGCCATATCCCATGTGGTCGGTCCCTCTATCAGTCATGACTTATTTTCCGCGATTCATCAGTTAACAAATAATTGATCTGAAATTAGGGTTTCGAATAAATGTTCTGCGAATCATCATTCGGAGCAAGATTCAAACACTAATTAATTTATGATTAAATCAGCAACCAACATCTGAATTAATCATATAATTTTGGTAATCTACCAATATAAAATATTTTATTGGGTCACGTCACCAATAGATATTTCGTCGAATTGAGCAATACTTGCTCAGTTGCTCAAATATTGATCCAGCTATCAATATTTAGTAATATTAATAATTTGTCGGACTGAGCAATACTTGCTCAGTTGCTCGTCAAATTATCAATGTTCAGTATTTTGTCGAATTGAGCAATACTTGATCAGTTGCTCGAATATTGATCCAATTATCAATATTCAGTAATTCGTCGAATCGAGCAATACTTGCTCAGTTTCTCAAATAATCCATGTATATTCAGTAACTCATCAATATTCAACAACTCGTCGAATTTACAATATTTGCTCAGACGAGCAACATTAATACTCATGAATCGATTCAACAAAACTTAGACTCACTGTCTAATTCAATCAATAACTGACTAATTAAAACACGTCTGTCTTGCAGACTCCACGATTTGTGAGACATCAATCACTGCACAAATGGGGGGATATCATTTAGGGTTTTGGTCTGGCGGTCTACGGCACGTGGATTCATCCACGACAAGAAATGTGCGTAAGTCTTGCAAACGGTTGAAGGAGTTAGCAAAGTAGTGGGTGCACGATCTGTCAAGTCTCCACACGACATGGAACTTAATTTAACACAATCTCCCACTTTCCCACTCTTTCACTCAAGAAACCGTCACACTTACAGGGATCAATGTTCACAACTCTGACAATATGAATAAGTCTCTGAATCCATGATTGAGGACATCATTAGCAATCGTCCACACAGAATTTCTCGAGTAACTACTCTCAAGAATTCATCAATCCATCAGAGCTTATCCAAACTTCATAGTTTACCAATTATTGCAGAAACCTTCAACACATCCAAAATCTTTGATCATCATTGATTCCACACAATTCTCAGCTTCCCTCCTACAGATCAACCCATCTCCCTCTTTCTGACCGAATTGACTCTAGAATGACCATTGACTTGGTTCAGGCCGGAGTCTTACAGATTCTCGAATCTAAGCACTCCCTTTGCAGTGCATCTGTGTGAGGTTCAACAGTTTTCTCGGTCGAGGAGTCTCTGACAACACACCCGATTCTTCACTTTCCTAAAAAACCAGCAAACCGTTTTCCCCATCTACATAACTACATATTAATTCTCCCCCTTTTTGTCAATAAAATTGGCAAAGGTACAAGAACGGGATCCTAATGAAATTTTCGAAAGAGACATTTCATGACCAAAAGAAAGAAACACATATCATCTTATTTAGATGCAATCATATAGCCGAAGCTAAATGCATTCATCAAGGAGTTTATAGAGATACAAGATAACCCCTATAATATTCCACAGCCGCACTCCCCCACAAAGATTTGGCAATTAAGCACAAGTTCAATTAAGAACTCTCCCCCATAAAATGTCATTCCCGAAAGAACAACAAGAGCGACCTTAATTTCGAAAGAAAAGAAGGATTTTTTTGGACATAACAAATCTCATACAATTATGAATTTGAGTCCAAAATACTCAATTAAATTAACCACAAGAGAACCCATGATTAATTCAATCGAAAATGCTCAACATAAGTGAACTTATGGAGACTCAAAAATACATAATTTGATTAATCACAAGAGAACCCATAATTAATCTAATTGAAATACACAACCAAACTAATCACAAAAGTAATCAATTTAATTGGTCATGCTCATCATAAGAAAACTTACGGAGCAACAACTAAATAACCAAACAAGATGATTAATTTAGTTGAATATGCTCGACATAAAGTATCTCGCGGAACAACAACTAGGATAATCATAAAAATAATAAACTTGGACGTTTTAGTGCTCAACATAAGACACTTTACGGAGCCTCACAGTAATACATAAAATATGGATCAGGGAAGATCAATACTGCGAAATACACAAGGATTCATTCTATTTTCCATCACTACACGCATAACGATATTCAATAGACATAATCCTTGCAAACAAAAGATTTTAACCTATCTTCCATCAAAAATTGACATAATAGGCTTAACTTTTGTATTTGTCAAAAGTCTATTCATTCTTTTATCAATATATGCATATAGACATACGAAAGACTTTACTTTTGACAAGGTATGGGACAACCATAGTTCACGGACGCAAACACACATATCCCATAACAATATTGAAATATATATAAAACCATAAAAATTAATACTGCAAAAATCATCTTCCAAACAACTTTAGAATTTAAACCGATAAATCTAAAAACATGAAGATGAAAGTGTTGGACATATCTATCTGTAATCACAATAATGGCTATTCCAAACTCTAGTTATTCTTCGAACAAAAATAAGAAAAAAGAATTCTTATTCGAAGACTTACTAGTCATTGTAGATCTTTCTCAGAGCCTCTACAGAGAATTCCTTCTCATTATTGAAAAACCCATTGATTATGGGATCGTTCAATTCCTCCAAATCTTCAGAAATATCAGTCAACTCACTAAGTTCTCTCTTTAGCTCACACACGGTGTTCTTTGAAAGAGACAACATTTGTTCATAGTGAGCTATCTCTTGTAAAGACGAAACAATTTGATATTTTAAATTGTTTCTTTTGTTGATGAAATCTTTCACCAAACCCCTGAAGTTATCATCAAGTTGATAGAAAGACAAGAGGTAGTTAGAGAAAGAACCTTCTCCACAATTTGTAGGCTTCACTTTCTTCACCCTTGAGGAAGAGATTCCCTTACAAAGATACACATTGATTGCTTCGACTGCATCTCTGCTTGTGATTCCTCTAGTTACAGGAGCCATGAAACTGTATCTTTTTGGGGAAGAAAGGAAAAAATGTACAAATGAAATAAATAGACTAGTGAGCGTCTAAACTCTAGAAGAACAAGTCTTCTGTAGTTTAGAGAATCAATATCTATACTGTTAGGAGAATATTTTCTTAACAACAGCAAATACACTACTTGAGCCACAAAGACGCAGAACCCCATTTTCTCAAGTTAAAGATGAGGATGCGAACGTCTCTAGCATTAGATAGAGACGTTGTGAGCCAAACGCTCTCCTTGTTTACCACATAGTGATTTTCCAAGGTTTGTGGTGTAAACAGAATTCCTACCTCTTTTGATTCTGGAAACACTGGTTTTATGGGAGCCACGATGATTATCCAGACTCATCTTTTGCATGTTCTTCTGCAGTTTAGAGAGATTCTTATTGCTCCTTCTGAATCTACAGCACATACTTTGAACATGATTTGCGTGTCCACAAAACGAACAGATCAAGGCTCCTTTGTCTTGTTGAGATGCCTTCTGTTTGACACAACATTCAACCATTATTTTTCCTTGATCAATAGAAGCAACAGGGTTAACATGCCTGCACACTTGCTTTTGAATCCTAAACCATTAGTGTTTCCAAAGGACTTCTGACCAAATAACATTGCTGAGATTTTGTCAGAGCTTCCAGACAATCTTTGTAGATCATCTTTAAGAGTATTAATCTCTTTCTCCTTTAGAGCAATGGTTCTGGTGAATTTATCATTAAGACAGTCTATCTCAAGATTTTTCACCTGGATTAATGATTCTAATTTCTTCAATAAAGCTTTTAATTGAAGATTTTCTTTAAGAACCTCTTTATTCAAGAATTCGAAAATCTCTGTGTCAGACTCAAACTCTGAATAAGAACTTGAGTATGTAGATGTTTCTTTTGTAAGAGCTGAGGGTTCATCACATCCATCAATCGTATTCAAACGGTTGACACTAAGAGATCTTTATTTCACGGAATCATTAGCAGTGAAGTCTGACAAAAGATGTTTGTCACGTCTAATGCTTCTTTTTACAAATTCTTTGATCTTTTCTGTTATCAATGGTTTTTCAAACCAGATACCATCTGAATAACATTCATCAGCCCAAGACAAGGTAGAGGATTCACTTGTGTTGGAAACAGCATTAAGTGCAACAGTTTGAACATAATTTTTGATCAGGAATTCTTTCTTTTCCAAAAGATATATTTTCGGAAAGAGTGTTGAGGTTATTTCCTCCATCGATGGTATACTTCTTAGAAACGTATCTGTTGACTTCAAAGGTAGTTTCTAAGATATCTCAGGCATCTTTAGACTTAGTGCAAGTAGACACATAGTGCTGAAGTTCTGGGGTAATGGCCTGTCTGATAGCATTTAAGCCTTCAGAATTTTGCTTTGCAGCAATAATTTCTTCTGGACTATAACTACCAACATCCTTAGGTATAGATACATCGCCTTATGTATTAACCGGAGGATCATAGCCATTGATAACATGTACCCACACTCGAAAATCGTGAGCTTGAAGAAAAGCACGCATAGAAACTTTCCACCATGGGTAGTTTGAACCATCGAAGACTGGTGGTACGTTAATTGAGATAGCACCTCTGTTCATAGAGTCAGATCGCTACAAACACAGACTTGTAAGGTCTTAAACGTGTTTGCCTGCTCTGATACCAATTAAAAAAGTGGTGGTACAACATCCACACCCAATATTTCGCTTAGCAATCTGTATGCACAAACTCCAATATACTTTCTAGAGAATCAACTAGACAGTCAGACTCAATCTAGATAAAAAGTATATCAAAGAGTTTATATCTCAATCTCTCGATTTGATATATACTCAAGCAAATAGAAATCTGCGAGTCTTTATCAAATACTAGAGAGATAACTTGGATGGTACCAAAGACCAATATCCAAGTGTCAATCAATTTAAATCAATAACCAAAAGGTCGGATATTCTAATTGATTGAAAAACGCACAACCTGTGATATTTCAATTATATAACAAAATATAATGCGAAAAAGAAATAACACAGACACCAGAATTTTGTTAACGAGGAAACCGCAAATGCAGAAAAACTCCGGGACCTAGTCCAGATTGAACACACACTTTATTAAGCCGCTACAGACACTAGCCTACTCCAAATTAACTTCGGTCTGGATTGTAGTTGAACCCAAATCAATCTTACATTGATCCAAGGTACAATTATGCTCCTACGTCTCTGATCCCAGCAGGATGCTACGTACTTGATTCCATTAGAAGATCTTACCCACAACTAAGAGTTGCTACAACCCAAAGTCGAAGACTTTAATAAACAAATCTGTATCACACAGAAAAGTCTACGGTATTAGATAAATCCGTCTCCCACGAATATACCTACGAGTTTTGTTCAGTCTTTTGATAAATCAAGGTGAACAAGAACCAATTGATAAACTGGGCTTATATTCCCTAAGAACAACCTAGTATTATCAATCACCTCACAATAATCTTAATCGACGTAGTGAAAAAAGATATTGCGGAATCACAAACAATGATACGAAGTGTTTGTGATTTCTTTTATATCTTGCCTATCGGAGATATCAATTTCAAGCCAATTATTATAATTGTACTCGTACGATAGAAACATCAAGATCAGATCACACAACTACAAGAAAGTAGTATCGGTCTGGCTTCACAATCCCAATGAAGTCTTTAAGTCGTTAACCTGGTTTAGAAGAAGAAACCAAAGGTTAAAGGAGAGTCGACTCTAGCTTAGCACAACTAGTATCATACAGAAGGTGTGGGGATTAGGTTTCCCAGGTTCTAGAGTTCTCCCTTATATAGTCTTTCAAATCAGGGTTTGCAATCAACGTTAGCTTGGTAACAAAGCATTCAATATTCACTGTTAGATGAAAACCTGATTAGATTCAAGCTAATATCTTTCCACCGTTAGATCGAAAACTAACTTGTTACACACAAATGAAATGCACGTTTCTAGGCTTGTGTTACCGTACCCAAGATTGTACATTTGTTGGTTCAACAATAGTCAACCAAATGGTTAGCCATATGATCACTTTCATATCAACCATATTCTTCTTCACCATAACTAGTTCAAGTGACTCAAATGAACTAGTTAGAGAGTTGTTCAATTGCAAGGAAATCTTACGTAACTACACAAGACATGATTGAAGCAAAAACGATTTGATTCACTTGAATCGTTTCATGAACTATATAGCCACAGTTTGAAATTTGCATTCCTTAGTTTATATAAGAATAAGTTCACAAACATCGTTTTTAGATATAACCTACTCAAGTTCGCGGACTGGGCTCGCGGACTGAGTTCACGGACTTGGCTCACGCCACCATTCCGGTTCTCTTGATCAACAAAGTTCGCAAACTTTGGTTCAAGGAATAAGGACTTATACATATATGTGTTTCCACAACAATTCTTATATCCTCCAATGCTTATATAATCTAAACTCTCATTTCAATCATTGAAAAATTCTTAGAGGACGTTGATATTCTATAGTTGTTATTCACAAACTATTTTTCGTCAAAGTACACAATTTTCAAAGTGATTGAAACTTGTCATGACTTTCTTCACTAGGTAAAGATGAACTTGGCTAAAGCGAAAGCTTACCAACACATATTTCGAGAAATAGATAGGTGAAATAAACTCGGCTCGAAATAGCAAATGTGTATAATCTAAGTCTATATAGCAAAACGACTTTTGTCTCAAGATAGGAGATAAATAGACTTTTGAGTGATAGATAAGTTCAAGTCTCCACATAACTTTTAGTCGATGAAGATCCACCGGTTTCTTGAGTAGTCCTTTGTCTTGTATGATGATTTCCATGGAGTTCTTGAGCGCAACTACACTTTCTATCCTAGTCCGAGACCTTAGCTATAATAGACTAGAAATTAAGACTTATAGTTTTGATCACTAACATTGACAAACATGCTTGAGATAGCAACTCATGCGAGGTCGACCGAGCAATGCTCTAACAGTATTGATGTCGATCCACACAACTAAGCAATCCAATCTACCACAAGGATAAACCGATTATAGTTGGATCCTCTTATACCGAAACAAGTATTGTGCATACCAAAGATTATAAACCCAAGTCAGAAATCTCAATCTCTTCTTTGTCTTCAAATCTTCTTAGATCTTCAATAAACACCTGCACACAACAATTTGAATCTCTTGTGATCAATCACGCACAGAACGGAGTCTGTTAACACTGGATTATCACAAGATCGTCTTTAGCACTAACAACAGTCTAAAGATCCCTGTTGAAACTACGATCTAGTTTGACTGAATCTTATATCAAAAGAGAAGATTCTCAAGCATAAGCAAACTAGGTGCAATCAAAGTTCAACCACCGTTAGTCAATCAAATCAATCGAAAACACAAGATAAACCGCAGTTATCTAGTTTCCCACTAACGGTACTCGTAGAGCTTATCAATCCCAAAGAATACTTTAAACTGCGCGGCCGTAAGAGATTTCGCCTAATTAGGTTACTCTCCTCTCTGAATAGGCGGCTACACCAGTAACAACACAACCGAGGAAGTTTGCTGTCACGAAGGATTAGTTTGCTAGAAATGCAAAATTCAAGTATTTATAGACAAGGAAGTTTGGACACCAAGGAATTTCCAAAACCGAAAATATTCTCAAAGATATTCCATACATTCCAAATTTGGTTTTCATAATTCCTGGAAATGCTCTGTCCAAAATAATGACCGAAAATCTCATTGGAAAATCTTTAACTAGTAAATGCACATTACTAATTCTTATTTTCCATATATAAAATTAACAACCTAAATTAAAAAAATTCTTAACTTATTTAATTTCGAGGATTTTCTTCCTGTAGCTATTAAGGAATAACTTTGAACAATAAAAGGTAAACAATATTGCATGTGTTCAAAGAGTGTCGACATCCTTACTTTGTAAGTCCTCTTTCATACTTACACCCTTGAAACCGATTTGCTACACTTCCAAACAAGTTTAGAATTGGTTTATCTGACTTTCAAGAACTATGCGATTGATTCAGAAACACTCAATCAAAAATCATGGGTTTAACGGTTTTACCAAAAAAAGTTTCGGTTCTACCTCCATGTGAGTACTGTGCATAGTCACACTAGCTTTCCAAAAATCGGTTGAATAGGTACTAGGATCGATTCCCCACATACATATGATATCTAACTTATATGTGTTGCACATGTCCGTAGGATCGGTTCCCCTTTTCCTAAAAACGTGTTGCACATGTTCATAGGATCGGTTCCCCTTTCTGCTATAAACCTTGCTGCACCTCATACAAGGATCGATTCCCCTTTGTGATGTACTTCACCTCTTCATAGGATCGGTTCCTCTTTACCCAGATTTGGTCCAGTCAATCACAAACTCGATCATACCTCATAGGTGATTACTTAAGATCAGTTTCACTAATAAAAGTCACTCCAATACGTAAGTCAGACCTTTGTGAATAGTTCTACCAAGAACACAAACAAGTCGTGAGCGGTTATACTAAATCACACATATTGGATGTTCAAAATATATGCAATGAATAACAATCCCAATAACGCCTGGCGATTTCCTTTTCAATTCATAAACAAGTTTATGAACTTACTTCCTTAAAACACATGTAAAACATTGTTTCCTAGGATGAAATCCTCACCTCATACCC
Source organism: Papaver somniferum (assembly GCF_003573695.1). NCBI lineage: Eukaryota > Viridiplantae > Streptophyta > Magnoliopsida > Ranunculales > Papaveraceae > Papaver > Papaver somniferum. The sequence goes on from NC_039364.1 coordinate 90,560,733, forward strand.
ATACATAATAACAATAGCATTTAAACGATTATGTCGATGTCTTATCTACAAAGTTTAATGGTTAAGCAATAAACTTCATATTATATTCCTTAATACTATGTCTATCTAGAGTTCAAACATGCTTCACAGTTTTGTTTTCAATATGCATGACTTGAAAGATACGTTAGGGAATGAAACAGTTCAAGTCAAATATCACTAACCTCAAGTGCAAGGATGATGTTGTCGTTTTAGCTTCTTACTTCTTCACTTCTTCAAGTCTTCGCAATACTTGTAATGTCTCATATCATAATACTTTCAAGCTAACCTATACGAAGTTGACTCTAGTACATAATCAAGCGACTCTTAAATGAGTTTTTATTCACTAAAATATGACAACCAAACTTGACATACCAACGCTTGGTGGGTTTAACTGAGCTATGCTCTAACAGACATATAATAAACTTAATCCTTATAAACAAAAGTTTTATCCTTTATTCCATCAAAAACATGACATAAAAGGCTTTAACTTTTGTAATGTCAAAAATTCATTCTATCTTCCATCAATACATTCATATCGACATAATAGAGATAACTTTTGAACAAGTATGGGACATTCACAGGTTCATGGACGTAAACACCATATCCCATAACAATTTGCAATATATGAAATCATAAAGATTAAAATTGCAAAAATCATCTTCCAAAAAATATTTTAGATTTTAAATAAATAAATCTAAAAACAATGAAGATGAAAATCGTTGGATATAGCTATGTGTACTCACAATAATGGCTATTCCAAACCCTAGTTATTCTTCTAACATAAAAAGAAGATTTACTAGACATTGTAGAGAACCATTCTAAAACCAATTATCAAGGTAAGGGAAACTACTCATCATCTTCATCATCAGAGACCATGAAGCTGGAGAGAACCTTGTCCATGTCTTCCTTAAGGTCGGGAAACTTGGTAGCAATCACCAACAATTGTTCTTGAACACAACTTACTTTGGCATTCAACTTACACACACCCTTGTAAATTTGGCGAAGAAGCTTCAAAGAAGAATCACTCGAGCCATTAGTTGTGTCACATCTTTGTCTTTTGCACGCATTCTCTTTCATCCGGTTGAATGTACACGACATCACAAGATTGGGAAATCCAATGGAGTTTTCAATAGGCTCAATGGAGAAATTGCGACAAATTCGCTCAATCAAGCAAGGTCATAGCCAACATTTGATAAATAATAAATCCATAAATGTCAAGACATTCGGTTTCCATCACAAGGAAATAGACTAATTCGGCGAATTCACGACTTCAATGGGAATTCTCAACCGTGGAGGGACAAAGATTAGATATGCTAAGTTTTCCAAAAGACATCAAGGCAAAGCTAAGGTGATTAGTATGAAATTTTCCTTTATTCCAATCAATGTTTTTTTCCATAAAGACCTTTTGAGATGGTTTCATATGATGGTCGATCATCACTTGTCCTAGGAAGACGAAAATTACCCAAAGGAATTTTGGTAATCTTTGAAATTAATTCTCTATTAACATGAATCCTTTCTCTATTGACCATGGTCTTGAATTCCATGTCTTCAAGATCAACATCATAAATGTTGGCATAGAAGATTCTAGTTAGAATATCAAATCCTTCACCAAGACCATCAAAGATGTTTCCAAGCTTAAACTTTTCAAAACAAATTAAATCCTCTTTATAACCACTAGATAATCCAATTTCTTTTTTAGAATAAATCCATTAGATGAAATCCTTTCAAAAACTCTATCACAAGAATCATTGACAAATCTAATCCTAAGAGAATCTTGATCTATAGGAGGATTCATGCTAGAAGATGAAGAACTCAAATTTTTTTAAATACTTTTTGAAGCTTTGAAATTCATCATGAGATCTAGAAATTGGAAGAGAAAACAAGAGGAGATCACTTACTTGGAATGAACCTTGAACACTCCTTTGTCTTATTTTCCTCCTAGGAATTTAATGGAGGAATTTCATGAACCCTAGAAAGTTCACGTACGCGGACTGATGGGATGAAGAAGAAGGTACATGTACTTTCTTCTTTATATTCTCACTAATGGGCTTGGACCCGTTTATGAACTGCGACCCACAAAAGGAATGTAGGATTTCCTTTGATGTTCACACATAAAGGTAGAGCAACCCGTGAAGCCACAGTTTGAGTGAGGAGACAGATGCACTAGAAAACTTACTTGCCCCATCTCAAGACAGATGACAGAATAACCTTTTAACCCAACTATACACAAATCAAACCATTTCTTGCCCCATCTCAAGATATATACAAATGGGGTAGTGCCAGGCTTGTTACCAAGTGACATGATGTGCAGAGGAATCCTTATGCAACACTCCTGGTTGATATTTATGAGCAGTCCCAGTGATATAATCATAGTAATGATGATAATCAGGGTTGTCAGAGCTTTCTACCTTTCTTTTCATATGACTAGAAAGAAGATTCTTCCGATATCTTGACCTTGTGCCAAAAACACGAGAACCTGTATTGGATCTACTTGTGTTGACAACATGTTCAGTTCGTACATCATTATTCCATAGTTTTACATGTACAGAACTTTTATCGGGTCGATTCTTAAACTTAACAGAATTAAGTTTTTCTAAGAATCTAAAAACGCTTTCAAAAGCTCTAAATAGATCTTTGTCAATTGATCCATTACAATAGTATTTCTCAAAAAGATTAAGAGTTAATCTAGTGAGAGTCCATATCTTTGAGCGTAACGAACGTTTTCTCAATCTTCTCTTCTTTTTAATTTTCCCTTTAGATTGTTTCTCATCATCCAAGTTTTCCAAGGTCTTAGATGAGATGAGATTAATGAGAAACCGGAGGTTTTGTCCATAATAATCTTTGAACAATCTTTAAGGTTTTCTGGTGTGCGTTACAGATACCAAGAGCAAGTTTTCCAAAGAAATTTCCCATAGGGTAAATTTTTAAGGATCAATCAAACACAAACTTATCAGGTTTATAGTGTTTGCCTGCTCTGATACCAATTGAAAATGCGGGGGGTACAACAACCCCACCCAACAATTCATTTGGAAATCTGAGAGGACTCACTCCAATAAACTTTCTAGAGAATCAACTAGACAGTCAGACTCAATCTACATTAAATTATATCAAAGAGTTTAATATCTCTAACTCTTAATTCAATTTACAATCAGCAAATAGAAATCTACGAGCCTTATTGAATATAAGAGTAATTATTTGAACGGTACAAAAGACCAATGTTCGAGTGTCAATCAATGTGAATCAACAACCAAAGGTTGGATATTCTAATTGATTGATCTTAATGCATAACCTGTGATATCTCAATTATATAAAAAAATATAATGCGGAAAAGAAATAACAAAAACACCAGAATTTTGTTAACGAGGAAACCGCAAATGCAGAAAACCCCCGGGACCTAGTCCAGATTGAACACCATACTGTATTAAGCCGCTACATACACTAGCCTACTACCAATTAACTTCGGACTGGACTGTAGTTGAACCTTAATCAATATCACACTGATTCAAGGTACAGTTGCGCTCCTTACGTCTTTGATCCCAGCAGGATACTACGCACTTGATTCCCTTAGTTGATCTCACCCACAAATAAGAGTTGCTATGACCCAAAATCGAAGACTTGATAGACAAATATGTCTCACACAGAAAAGTCTATAGGAGTGAATAAATCTGTCTCCCACAGAAATACCCAAGAGTTTTTGTTCCGTCTTTTGATAAATCAAGGTGAACATGAACCAATTGATAAACCGGACTTATATTCCCGAAGAACAGCCTAGTATTATCAATCACATCACTATAAACTTAATCGACTAGCGAAACAAGTTATTTCGGAATCACAAATGATGAGACGAAGTTTTTTTGTGATTAATTTTCTATCTTGCCTATCGGAGATATAAAATCTCGAGCCAATTATTCCAATTGCACTCAACATGATAGAAACAGCAAGATCAGATCACGCAACTACAAAGATAATAGTTGGGTCTGGCTTCACAATCCCAATGAAGTCTTCAAGTCGTTAACCTACAGGGTCTCGAGAAGAAACCTAAGGTTAAAGGAGAATCGACTCTAGTTATGCAACTAGTAATACACAGGAGGTGTAGGGATTAGTTTTCCCAGTTGCTAGAGTTCTCCTTTATATAGTTTTCAAATCAGGGTTTGCAATCCAAGTTACCTTGGTAACAAAGCATTCAACATTCACCGTTATATAAAAAACCTTATTCAACCAAGCTAATATCTTTCAACCGTTAGATCGAACTTACCTTGTTACACACAAATTAAATGTACCCCCATTTAGGTTTATGTAGCCGTACCTAAACGTGTACACCATGTTGGTTCACAAATAGTTAACCGAGGTTAGCCATATGATTACTCTCATATCAACCTTATTCATCTTAACCATAACTAGTTCAGATGACTCAAATGAAACTAGTTAAGATTTGTTCAATTGTTTAGAAAACACAATTGAAATTAAATCGGTTTGATTCACTTGAATCAATCATGAACATTATAGCCACGGTTTGCAAAGATTGCATTCCTTATGATTTAAATGTTTAAGTTCATGAACTTGACCGATTTGACAAAGTAACCAGCTTAAGTATGCGTACTTAAGCAACCGGTTTTGAGTTTGTGAAGTTTCCAAACTCAGCAGAAATTTTCGATTCAAAAACTTCCGCCGGTACGCGTACGGGTACACATACTTAAGTTGACTGGCTTGTGAGTTTTGTCAAAACCAAACTCAGCAGAAATTCTCGGTTTGAGAACTTCCGCCGGTATGCGTACGGGTACACATACATAACCTGTCTCCTTCACCAAATCCGTATAAACACATATGCATACTCTTGGCTTCCGGTTTAAGGACTTATACACTAATGTGCAAACATACTATATATGCTTATATCCAAAGTTGGTTACATCATCAACTCTGTATTTCAATCATTGAAACATTCTTCTATAATGTTAATAGCCGTTTTCACACACTATCAACATCAAACCAATTCTCAAGATATTGAAATAATCATTATTGAAACCTTCCAAGTCTTAAATCAAATGATTGTATCATACAAACCATGTATTATGTTACTCGACAATTTTCTCATAATATAAGATGAACTTGGTCGAAGCGAAATCTTACCAACACATATTTCGATAAATATGTAAGCGAGATATACTCAGCTCGAAATCTTAAATGTGTATAGAGAAAACTATATCGTAACACGACTTATGTCTCAATATAGAAGATAGTAGAAATAGACTTTCCAAGTGATAGATAAGTTCAAGACTCCACATACCTTTTTTCGAAGAAATTCCACAAGCTCCCCTTAATAGTTCTTCGTCTTCAAGATATGAACGTCGAGAGATTTAAGCTCAACTACACTATCTATGTCCTAGTCTGAGACATCTACAAATAGGCTAGAAATCAAGACTTATAGTTTTGATCACTAACATTGACAAACATGCTTGAGATAGCAACGCATGTGAGTTTGACCGAGCAATGCTCTAACAGTCCCCACTTATCGAATGGCCAGGGACTTAAAACTGGATGCATCTCGTTGGCGGGCCTTTTAGGAATTGGAGCGTGCTCTTGACATGGCACACACTTCTGTGCGTACTCTTTAGCGTATTTCTGCATGTATGACCAGAAGTACCCCCGGGTAAGTATCATGTGCGCGAGAGTACGACCTCTAGAATTATTGCCACATATTCCTTCATGAGCCTCCGCCAATATCTGTCATCCTTCCTCGGCTGATATGCATCACAAAAATGCCTCCAAAGCTACAGGTTTGCGGTATAACTGTCCCTCGATCATTGAATATATCCATGCATTCTTTTTCACTTTTGAAGCGAGACGCTCATCTTCTGGGAGTTCACTGGTTGTCAAATACCGAATATAAGGTTGACGTCAGTCTGAAGCGTTTTCAGCAGGATTGCCTGAATCGTCTATCACTGGAATGTCAACGTCCATATTGCTGTCAATGTTTTCGATATCTTCCTGTGCTGATGTAGTTACCCTCTCGCCTCCACTAGCGTGTTCGAGAGCCAGAACAAAGTGTCTATCGGAGATGCTAGGTAATTCTTGAAAATCCACGACAACAAAACGAGTGGTGTCAGTATCGACTGCAGAAGACAGATTTGCTAAAGCGTATGCGTGCCTGTTTTCCAACCGTGGTCGCTGCCCAATAGAGAACTGGTCGAATTCGTTTACCATATCTCTCATGCGATCTAAATATAAGGCCATCCTCTCTTCCTTGGCTTTGTAGGTCCCCAGAAACTGGTTAACTACTAGCATATAATCAGTTATCAGCTTCACATTCTTCGCATCTAACTGTTTGAAAATTTTTAAACCGAAAATTGATGCTTCGTATTCAGCTTCATTGTTTGATGCTCGAAATCCTAATCTAGTCGCTTTCACGATCCTTGAACCTTCGGGAGTAAGGATGACACATCCAACTCCATCTCCACCAACATTTGATGACCCATCAGTAAATACAATCCATAGTGGCTCAAGTGTATAAACCTCCATTGCGGACTCACACCCAGTTTGATTAGCGGTTGCCTCTATGGGTTTGTTCAACAACTCTTCTTCTTCTTTGGTAACCGTTTCTATGTCGTCCACAGGAAAATCTGCTAACGGTGCAGCCAGAGCGTGTCCCTTCTCTGTAGTTCTGGTTTTGTATTTGATTTCATACACCCCCATAAAATTTGACCATATGGATAGTCGGCTGGAATCATCAGCACGTTCCAGGATTCTCTTCAGGGATATTCAGAGTAGACTACGATCTGTCTCCCTTGGAAATATGGTTTGAGGCGACGAGATGCATGCAAAAAGGAAATTGTTATCTTTCAATTTTTTTGTACCGTGTTTCCGCCCCCGTCAAAGATTTACTGAAGAAGTAAATAGGATTTTCATGTGGATCAATAACGAATAGCACTGCACTTACGTCGTTCTTCGTTGCAGCCAGATAAACTCCGACAGGTTGTCCAGTTTTTGGACTCATCAATACTGGGGGAGTTGACAAATACTGTTTGATTTCATCGAAAGTTCTTTCGCACTCATCTGTCCAACTAAAATTCATTACATTCTTAAAAACGTCAAAGAATGGTTTGAATCGATCCGACGAGCGTGAAATGAAACGATTTAAAGCTGCTAATCGTCCCGCTAGCTTCTGGACCTCTTTCTTCGTTCTTGGGGATGGCATCTCTCTGATGGATCTGATTTGCTCCGGATTCGCCTCGATTCCTCTGTGCGTCATCAAGTTTCCAAGGAACTTTCCCGAGGATATCCCGAATGAACATTTTGCTGGATTGAGCTTCATACGATATCGCCTCAAGATGTCGAATGTCTTCTGCAGATCGAGAAAATGTAACTCCTTTTGCTCAGATTTCGCTACCATATCGTCAATATATACTTCCATCGTCTTCCCAATTAAATCTTTGAACATATGGTCTACCAAATGTTGGTAGGTCGCACCTGCGTTCTTTAGCCCGAACGGCATTACAGTATAGCAGTAAACTCCTTTGTCAGTCACAATGGCAGTATGCTCTTGATCTTCCTCGAACAAAGGTATTTGGTTATACGCCGAAAAACCGTCCATGAATGACAGTCTCCCGTACCCTGAGGTTGCATCCACCAAATCTCTTATCTGCGGAAGTGGGTACGAATCACTCGGACATGCTTTATTTAAATAAATAAAATCAATACAAACACGAATTTTACCATTCTTCTTTGGAACATGCACGACATTGGACAGTCAGCGAGGATACTGTATTGGTCGAATAAAGCCTACTTCCAACAGCTTCTCGACTTCTGCATCAACTCCATATTTTTTTCTTTGCGCCATATTCCAAATTTTCTGACGAACTGGATGGAACTTCTCATCGATATTTATCCTATGGCAGGCTACGTTCGGATATATCCCAGGCATTTCAGCAAAACTCCATGCAAAAACGTCAACGCTTGTGTTAGAGCATTTCTCGGTCGAACTCGCATGTGTTGCTATCTCAAGCATGTTTGTCAATGTTAGTGATCAAAACTATAAGTCTTGATTTTTAGCCTACATATCTAAAGGTCTCGGACTAGGATAGAAAGTGTATTTGAGCTCAAGAACTCCATGGCAATCATCATACAAGACGAAGGACTACTCAAGGAACTGGTGGATCTTCATCGACTAAAAGGTATGTGGAGACTTGAACTTATCTGTCACTCAAAAGTCTATCTATTTTATCTCCTACTCTTGAGACAAAAGTCGTTTTGATATATATACTTTCATTATACACATTTGCTATTTCGAGCCGAGTTTATCTTGCCTATCTATCTCGAAATATGTGTTGGTAAGCTTTCGCTTTAGCCGAATTCATCTTTACCTAGTGACGAAAGTCATGTTATGTTTCAATCACTTTGAAAATTGCTCTGACGAAAAATGGTCTGTGAATAACGGCTATATCCGTCCTCTGAGAATGTTTCAATGATTGAAATGAGAGTTTAGATTACATAACCATTGGTAGGATATAAGCATCTTTGTGGAAACACATATATGTATAAGTCCTTATTCCTTGAACCAAAGTTTGCGAACTTTGTTGATCAAGAGAAATGGAAATGGCGTGAGCCAAGTCCGCGAACTGGCGGAACTTCTCGGCCCGAGATTTTCTACTGGAGTTCGTGTACTCCTTCCATGAGCTTAAGTCCGCAAATCCAGTCCGCGAACTTGAGCAGGTTATATCTAAAACCGGTTGTTCTTGAACTCATGTTTATTTAAACTAAGGAATGCTTTTGCAAACCGTGGCTATAAAGTTCATGAACCGATTCGAGTGAATCAAACCGTTTTTGCTTCAATTGTGTCTTGTGTAGTTACATAAGATCTAAGCAATTGAACAACTCTCTAACTAGTTCATTTGAGTCGTTTGAACTAGTTATGGTGAAGAAGAATAAGGTTGATATGAGAGTAATCACATGGCTAACCATTTGGTTGACTTGTTGAACCAACAAATGTTAATGTTTGGGTACGGTTCATAAACCCAAAATTGGACATTTCATTTGTGTGTAACAAGCTAAGTTTTCGATCCAACGGTTGAGAAATATTAGCTTGAATCTAATAGGTTTTCATCTAACGGTGAATATTGAATGCTTTGTTACCAAGCTAACATTCATTGCAAACCCTGATTTGAAAGTGTATATAAGGGAGAACTCTAGCAACTGAGAAACCTAATCCACACACATTCTATGTGATACTAGTTGTGTTAAGCTAGAGTCGATTCTCCTTTAACCTTTGGTTTCTTCTTCCAAACCAGGTTAACGACTTAAATACTTCATTGGGATTGTGAAGCCATATCGATACTACTTTTCTTGTAGTTGTGTGATCTGATCTTGCATCTTCTATCGTTACGAGTACAATGGAAATAATTGGCTCGAGATTTTATATCTCCGATAGGCAAGATAGAAAAGAAGTCACAAACATCTTCGTCTCATCGTTTGTAATTCCACAATATTTTTTTCGCTGCGTCGATTAAGATTATTGTGAGGTGATTGATAATACTAAGATGTTCTTCGGGAATATAAGTATGGTATTATTGATTGGTTCCTGTTCACCTTGATTTATCAAAAGACGGAACAAAACTCGTAGGAATATTCGTGGGAGACGGATTTATCTATTACCGTAGACTTTTCTGTGTGATACAGATTTGCTTATTAAAGTCTTCGACTTTGGGTCGTAGCAACTCTTAGTTGTGGGTGAGATCAGCTAAGGGAATCAAGTGCGCAGTATCCTGCTGGGATCAGAGGCGTAGGAGCATAACTGTACCTTGGATCAGTGTGAGATTGATTGGGATTCAACTACAGTCCAGACCGAAGTTAATTTGGAGTAGGCTAGTGTCTGTAGCGGCTTAATAAAGTGTGTGTTCAATCTGGACTAGGTCCCGGGGTTTTTCTGCATTTGCGGTTTCCTCGTTAACAAAATTCTGGTGTCTGTGTTATTTATTTTCCGCATTATATTTGTTTATATAATTGAAATAATACAGGTTGTGCGTTGTTCAATCAATTAGAATATCCGACCTTTTGTTTGTTGATTTAAATTGATTGACACTTGGATATTGGTCTTTGGTACCATCCAAGTTATCTCTCTTTGATAAAGACTCGAAGATTTGTATTTGCTTGAGTATATATCAAATCGAAAGATTGAGATATAAAATCTTTGATATACTTTTATCTAGATTGAGTCTGACTGTCTAGTTGATTCTCTAGAAAGTATATTGGAGTTTGTCCATACAGATTGTTAAGCGAAATATTGGGTGTGGTTGTTAGACCCCCGCTTTTTCAATTGGTATCAGAGCAGGCAAACACGTTCAAGACCTTACAAGTTTGTGTTTATAGCGATCTTACTCTATGGACAGAGGTGCTATCTCAATTAACGTACCACCAGTCTTCGATGGATCAAATTACTTTTGGTGGAAAATTTCTATGCGAGCTTTTCTTCAAGCGCGTGATTTCTAATCATGGGTATATGTTGTTAATGGCTATGATCCTCCCGTTGTGGCAGTTAAAGATGTAAAACGTTCCAAAACCTATTGGTGAATACAGCCCTGCTGAGATACTTGCTGCAAAGCAAAACTCCGACGGTTCAAATGCGATCATAGATGCCATTACCCCAAATCTTCATCACCATGTGACTAATTGCACTAAGTCGCAAGAAGCTTGGGATATCTTGGAAACCGTATTCGAAGGTAACTCCAATGAAAAGGAAGCTAGGCTTCAAAACCTTAATTCCCATTGGGAAAACCTTCGTATGGCAGGTGAAGAAACATTTGATAAGTTTAATCACAAAATGTATGAAATTGTTAATGCATCTTTTGCATTGGATAAGACTATTCCTGAAAAGGATATTGTGTCAGATCGCTGCCATCTAGATACGATTCTAAGAAGCATACCATCATTGAGGGAAATAACCTTGATAATCTTTCCAGAAATATGCTAGTTGGGAAGCTTAAGATCTTTGATCACGAACATTCATCCAAAACTAAGGATGTTGCGTTCAAAGCACAAAAGGACACTAAATTACTTGATAAGAGTAAAAAAAGTGTATATCTCTGAAGATGATCATTCTGAGACAGATTCATCATATGAAGATCTTGACAAGTCAGTGTCGATGATCACAAGACAGTTTAGAGATCTTCTGTTGAAGAGAAGTAAACGGTTCTCCAGAGATAAACCTAAAGCATCAGTTAAACCTCATAATCGTATTCCTCCTAAAAACAGGGAAACAGATGACACTGATGATGAGGATATGCCTCAGTGCTTTAAGTGTAAAGGATTTGGTCATTTTGCAAACGAGTGTCCAAATCGTAGAAAATACACTGGGAACAAAGGTCTTGCTGCAACTCTTGATGAAATGTCTGTGAGCTATGATTCTAATGAAGATGAGAAATCAAGTGTTGCACTTCTTGGTGAAAATATTGATTTTGATAACTGTATCAATACATACATCAATCTCAATATTCTTTCAGAAGATAATCCAACTAATTTGGAAGAAAAAATTGACCCATTTCTTGGAAACTCTGTTTGTAATGTTTCAGGTTCCACCATGTGTCTAGCTGCATGCACATCTCAGAAGCCTGATTTATATCCTAGTTTGACGTGTTCGTATTGTTCTCTAAAGGTTCATGAAATTTCTAGGTGTTACAAGTACAAACACCAATTGAGGCACGTCAACAAACTTCAACGAAGAGCAAATCATTTAGCAAGGAAGCTTAAACTTGCTCAAAAGACCGCTGAGGTATGTAGGATCTTATCTTCGTCTAAGAAGTTAGTTTCCAAGGATAAACCAAGACCATTAGAGAAGAAAGTATGGCCAAGTCAGTTTGATAGACAAAAGTCTGAGGATTCCTCTCAAGAGGAAAATGGTGGACAAATTGTTGTTCACCACAACGAAATTTAATTGTGTTGATTAAAATCTTGTCTCATGTGCCTGATCAAAAGAGACAATGATTTTGTACCTCACATGCTTTAGGAAAAGTTTTTTTAAGATTTTCTTTTTTTGTGTCTATCAAACAAAAAGAGAGGGTTATGATCGTCAATTCTACTCTTTATAGGGTTGAGAATTGGACGTGTACGAACCTGTTAAAGGTTTCGAAACCCTACATTCCTTTTCCTTCCTTGAAACTCCTTTTTATCTCAAGACTACTTGTTGACATTGTGATTTCCTGTCACAAACCCATACACCTATGGAAGCTCCAAGTGCCATGTCTTCTGATGGAAAGGATGTTAATATGATTGTTAAGCCATCAATCATGAAGGAAAAAGAAAAATTTCCATTAGCTCCAACATTGAAAAGAAAAAGAAGGAATGTGAGGAAGCCAAGAGTCGTTCCTTCAAACTCTCAGAAGTTTTCCGATGTTCTTGAAGTGTTGAAAGAGATGCGAAAGGAGATTCAACAAATAAAGACTTTTGTGTATAAGACTCGTGAGATTCAGAAGGCCCTGGTTCGATAACATCAGCCAAGAAGGTTTATTGATATAAACTCCTACATTAATGAACCTTATGTTCCAATGGCTGTTGACGACAAGGAGTTCGGGGACGATAAAGAATTCTTCAAAGGTCTTATTTCCTAGTAAATCTTCTATTTTTCTTGTTTTTAGAATAATAACTAGAGTTTGTAATAGCCATTATTGTGATTACACATAGCTATGTCCAACGTTTTTCATCTTCATGTTTTTAGATTTATTGGTTTAAATTCTAAAATTGTTTGGAAGATGATTTTTGCAGTATTAATCTTTATGGTTTTATATATTGAAATAGTGTTATGGGATATGTGTGTTCGCGTCCGTGAACTTGGTTGTCCCATATCTTGTGAAAAGTAAAGTCGTTCATGAATTGATATGCATGTATTGATGAAAGAATGAATGGACTTTTGACAAATACAAAAGTTAAGCCTATATTGTCAATTATTGATGGAAGATAGGTTAAAATCTTTTATTTGCAAGGATTATGTCTATTAAATGTCGTTATGCAAATAGTGATGGAAAATAGAATGAATCCTTGTGTATTTCGCAGTAATTGATCTTCCCTAATCCATATTTTATGTATTACTGTGAAGCTCCGTAAAGTGTCTTATGTTGAGCATTAAACAACCAAGTTGATTATTTTTGATTAGCTATGTTGTTGTTCCGTAAGGTACTTTATGTCGAGCATTTTCAACTAAATTAATCATCTTGTTTGGTTATTTAGTTTTGACTCCATAAGTCTTCTTATGTTTGACGTTCATGACTGGGTTGATTGTTTTCATGATTAACTTAGTCATTGCTCCATAGACTCTCTTATGCGAGTATGACCAATTAAATTGATTACTTTGTGATTAGTTTGATTGTGTATTTCGATTAGATTAATTATGGGTCTACTTTTGATTAATCTAATTGAGCGCTCTTAAGTCTCCATAAGTTTACTTGTGTTGAGCATTTTTGGTTAAATTAATCATGAACTTCTTGTGGTTAATTTAATATTTTGGATTCAAATTCATACTTGTATGTGATTTGTTATGTCAAAAGAAATCCTTCTTTTCTCTTTTGAAATTAAGGTCACTCTTGGTGTTCCCTTGGGAATGACATTTAATGGGGGAGAGTTCTTTTGAACTTGCGCTTAATTGCCATATCTTTGTGGGGAGTGCGGCTGTGGAATATTATAGGGGTTATCTTGTATCTTTATAAAATCCTTGATGAATGCATTTAGCTTCGGATTTATGATTGCATTTAAAGAACAAGTTGATATTTTTGCTTTCTTTTGGTCATGAAATGTCTCTTTTGGAAATTTCATTAGGATCTCGTTCTTGTACCTTTGCCAATTTTATTGACAAAAATGGGGAGAATTAATATGTAGTTCACACTATAAATACATATGGTTTTCGGATCATTATGTAAGGGGGAGTGATTTCCATGTGAGATGGAGTATTGACTAAGGAGGAGTGATACATATCACCATAGTATTGTTGTTGAAGTTGTGATACAATTAAACTTTGACGCTGTGTAATGATACTATGACACTGTATAACAATGATTGAGAACTATTGTTTTCTTGTTGTTATAGCTAAGAATTTTCAACAACGATGATGCTAAACTTACAAAAGTTATGTTGATGATTAGGCATGTGGAATAGGAGCTACAAAAGTTAATTTATTTATTTTTTGTATTCCATATGTAGTAATAGTTTTGCCACTAAAATTGACAAAGGGGGAGATTGTTAGAGCATTGCTCGTTCGAACTCGCATGCGTTTCTATCTCAAGCATTTTTGTCAATGTTAGTGATCAAAACTATAAGTCTTGATTTCTAGCCTACATAGCTAAAGGTCTCGGACTAGGATAGAAAGTATAGTTGAGCTCAAGAACTCCATGGCAATCATCATACAATACGAAGGACTACTCAAGGAACTGGTGGATCTTCATCGACTAAAAGGTATGTGGAGACTTGAACTTATCTATCACTCAAAAGTCTATCTATTCTATCTCCTACTCTTGAGACAAAAGTCGTTTTGATATATATACTTTCATTATACACATTTGTATTTCGAGCCGAGTTTATCTCGCCAATCTATTTATGGAAATATGTGTTGGTAAGCTTTCGCTTTAGCCGAATTCATCTTTACCTAGTGACGAAAGTCATGTTATGTTTCAATCACTTTGAAAATTGCTCTGACGAAAAATGGTCAGTGAATAACGGCTATATCCGTCCTCTGAGAATGTTTCAATGATTGAAATGAGAGTTTAGATTACATAACCATTGGTAGGATATAAGCATCATTGTGGAAACACATATATGTATAAGTCCTTATTCCTTGAACCAAAGTTTGTGAACTTTGTTGATCAAGAGAAATGGAAATGGCGTGAGCCAAGTCCGCGAACTCAATCCGCGAACTGGCGGAACTTCTCTGCCCGAGATTTTCTGCTGGAGTTCGTGTACTCCTTCCATGAGCTTAAGTCCGCGAACCCAGTCCGAGAACTTGAGCAGGTTATATCTAAAACCGGTTGTTCTTGAACTCATGTTTATTTAAACAAAGGAATGCTTTTGCAAACCGTGGCTATAAAGTTCATGAACCGATTCGAGTGAATCAAACCGTTTTTGCTTCAATTGTGTCTTGTGTAGTTACATAATATCTAAGCAATTGAACAACTCTCTAACTAGTTAATTTGAGTCATTTGAACTAGTTATGGTGAAGAAGAATAAGGTTGATATGAGAGTAATCATATGGCTAACCATTTGGTTGACTTGTTGAACCAACAAATGTTAATGTTTAGGTACGGTTCATAAACCCAAAATTGGACATTTCATTTGTATGTAACAATCTAAGTTTTCGATCCAACGGTTGAGAAATATTATTTTGAATCTAATCAGGTTTTCATCTAACGGTGAATATTGAATGCTTTGTTACCAAGCTAACATTCATTGCAAACCCTGATTTGAAAGTGTATATAAGGGAGAACTCTAGCAACTAGGAAACCTATTCCCCACACATTCTGTGTGATACTATTTGTGTTAAGCTAGAGTCGGTTCTCCTTTAACCTTTGGTTTCTTCTTCTAAACCATGTTAACGACTCAAAGACTTCATTGGGATTGTGAAGCCAGACCGATACTACTTTTCTTGTAGTTGTGTGATCTGATCTTGCATCTTCTATCGTTACGAGTACAATTGAAATAATTGGCTCGATATTTTATATCTCCGATAGGCAAGATAGAAAAGAAGTCACAAATATCTTCGTCTAATCGTTTGTGATTCCACAATATTTTTTTCGCTGCGTCGATTAAGATTATTGTGAGGTGATTGATAATACTAAGCTGTTCTTCGGATAAGTCTGGTATTATTGATTGGTTCCTGTTCACCTTGATTTATCAAAAGACGGAAAAAAACTCGTAGGTATATTCGTGGGAGACGGTTTTATCTATTACCGTAGACTTTTCTGTGTGATACAGATTTGTTTATTAAAGTCTTCGACTTTGGGTCGTAGCAACTCTTAGTTGTGGGTGAGATCAGCTAAGGGAATCAAGTGTGCAGTTTCCTGCTGGGATCAGAGGCGTAGGAGCATAACAGTACCTTGGATCAGTATGAGATTGATTGGTGTTCAACTACAGTCCAGACCGAAGTTAATTTGGAGTAGGCTAGTGTCTGTAGCGGCTTAATACAGTGTGTGTTCAATCTGGACTAGGTCCAGGGTTTTTCTGCATTTGCGGTTTCCTCATTAACAAAATTCTGGTGTCTGTGTTATTTCTTTTCTGCATTATATTTGTTTATATAATTGAAATAATACAGGTTGTGCGTCGTTCAATCAATTAGAATATCCGACCTTTTGATTGTTGATTTAAATTGATTGACACTTGGATATTGGTCTTTGGTACCATCCAAGTTATCTCTCTTTGATAAAGACTCGCAGATTTCTATTTGCTTGAGTATATATCAAATCGAGAGATTGAGATATCAACTCTTTGATATACTTTTATCTAGATTGAGTCTGACTGTCTAGTTGATTCTCTAGAAAGTATATTGGAGTTTGTCCATACAGATTGCTAAGCGAAATATTGGGTGTGGTTGTTAGACCCCCGCTTTTTCAGTTTGCCCTTAACAATGTAATCAAACCATCGCATTCATGCGCGGGTAGATCTGCCCCTACGAACGTGGTTTTGTGCTTCTCATCCCCAATTTGGACCTCGATCAGTTTCTTGACTGTTGGAGGTTCAGCCGCATCTTCTAACATATATGATTCTTGAGGGAGAGGATTCTGTAATTGCTATTTTTGTTCGACTCGCAGGATATGGTTCCCGCTAACTTTTAATTTCTTGTACTCATTCATAGCATTCTCGTGACACTTGTGGACGGCCATCTGGTCGCTTCTAACCTTCACGACCCCTTTTGGGGTAATAAACTTCAGGCATTGATGATATGAGGATGTGACTGCACCGATCTCATGCAGCCAGCAGTCTCGTCCTACGATCGCATTATAGGGAGATCGAAAATCCAGCAACAAGAAATTTCCTAGAACGGACTTGTCAGCCACTATTATAGGCATCTTTACTTTCCCAATCGCCTTTGTAACTTCGCCATTGAAGACGATAATTGGATTTTCATCCTCCTCGATCAAGTCTTTTCAGAGATTCATAGAGGAATAGGCTCCTGAAAACAGCACGCTCACTGAGCTTCCCGTATCCACTAGAATACGGTGTACACGGAACATCCCAATCCAAGCTATTATAACGATGGCATCATTATGGGGAGCATATACAGCTCTGATGTCTGCTTCAGAGAACTCGATATTTGTGCTTCCAAGCTCCAGAACTTCTGCTCCATTTTCACTGACAAAATCGACATGATTTGTCACGTACCATTCCTTTAATTGCCTGAGCTTTCTTCTGATCTCATATTCCGATGCCCGTTTGGTTTCCAGGAATGGATCCTGGAGTGACTGACATTAATCACATGTAATATGACAAATTATCCTGAACCTTTCCCAAAATCCTTTTTCACGTACTCTTGTAGCTTTCCAACGTCTATCATTCGCTGGACTTTGATATGTAAGGAGCGGCAATTCTCAGTCTTGTGACCAATATCTTTATGATAATTGCAGTATTTGCTTTTGTCACGTTTATCACGTTTCTCCTCTGGCAAAGGCCTAGGGGGCTCAAATCCTTGCTTATTTTCTCATACAACTCTGTAAGCTGTATGTTCAATGGTGTCAGCTTCGATATCCAGTTTTTATTCGTTCCCCATGGTTTTTCTCTCGAACTTCACCTTGATCGTTATGCTTTCCACTCGAACGGTTCTTCGACTTTTCTTTCTTCCCCTCATTTGGATGATTGGATGATCTTTTAACTTCTCTCGTTTTTCGAGCTTTTGAATCATCCTCAACTCGAGCGTATTTTTCTGCTCGATCATGCAGTTCTTCCAGAGTCTTTGATGGTTTCTTGACCAAAGAACGGTATACACTTCTTTGATCATACTGGTATGCCTGTTTGTAAGCCGCGATGGCGACTTGATCGTTGGCACCATCCACATCGGCCAACTCTTGATTGAAGCGTCGAGTAAACTGTATGATTCTTTCCTCCTTTCAAATTCCCAGAAGGAACAATGCGTGGCATCCCTTCCGATCACGCCTGTTGTATTTGTAGTGAGTGTAGAATTCGTCAACCAGCTTGTGGTAAATCCCGATTGACTGTGCCCGAAGCTGATTGAACCATGTTATTGCTCCACCAGTCAGTGACTGTGGAAACATCTTGCACATCAATTCATCGATGTACTGCCACAGAGTCATGGCAGTTTCATAGTGTAAAACATGCTGATCTGGATCATCTGTTTTCTCATCAAATTCTGGCAGCTTGGGAACTTGAAAATTCATTGGCGGCCGAAATTCTCTGATATTCAGTTTGAAGGGAGATCCCGCGGCTCGATGCAACCTGTCTATCCTTTCCTCTCTGAAGCGCTTTTTCGACATTACTTTCTCGATCATCTTGCAAAGGTGAGCATCCTTTATTGCGTTCACATCGCCATCAGAGGAACTGTCTTCCTGCTCGTAGTCCCGATCCTCTGGAATATCAACTTTAGATCTTATTCTTTTCCTTTGGGGTCCAGTGGACTCTCTTCCAACTCTGCCTTGCTCCGAACGAGCATAGTAATCACGCGAAAATTCTCTATCATCGTGTTGATCTTGAACCTCACTTCGTCATTCCTGAGGCGTTTTGAGCGGGCGATGGTTCTGGCGGTACTCTCCTGAGTTATAGTTGGTCGTGCTCGGGTTCCTGCTCGTCGGTCTCGTACACGCCTTCGTCTAGGTAGATCTCCAGTGACCAACAGATTTTTCTCTGGTCTATCAAGATCGACCACTTCTCTTTTTTGGTCTACATCTCATGGGCTAACTCGGCTTCTAAGGCGCTCCCATACAGACCGACCCTTCTGGTTGTTCAGATTAACAGTCCTTGGTCGAGACTGGTTCTCACGTTCTAATCTCAGGAGAGAATTCTCTTTCTCCACCTCGCTCAGCTGACGACGCAACAGTTTTTCTTCCGTACTAGGAGTCGCGGTTCGTCCATCTAGCAGGTCATGTCGATCGTTATTCCTCCTCGACGGGATGCCAAATACAAGCCCTCTATCTTCTCGAACTCGTGGGTTTTCTCCATCAGGTATGGAGTCAACATCCATTTCTTCGTCTTCAATCAACGGTCGTTTTTTGCTTCTCCGATTATTCAGATCTGGGGTTCTGTCACAAATACGATCTCAACCCTATCTGTTTCCGGTAGGCACTGCGGGTGCTGATTGAACTATGTCGAGGATTGCTAGCAGAAATGATCTTTCGTGCAGTCTGTCTCACTTTTTCCATAATCTCGATTCGGGAAAAACACGATCTCTTTTCTCGAATCCCCTTAGTCGGTGCCAATGTTTGAATTGTTAAATATTTTTACCTCAAACATGAATCTTATGGTGATTAGTTGATGATCGAACCGTTGCCTTTCTCTCCTCGTGAACAGTATATGGGGGGTCCCTGCAAAAAACCCTATGATGCTTAAGTTAGATAGATTTTTTCACAGGAACTTTTGTAGAGAAGATTGCCTTCCTTTTAGGGTTGTGAACCCATTTATTTATATAATGCGAATTAGGATGTTACCCTAGTTTCGAAGCATGCCTCCTGGAATAAATTGTATTAATTTTCCCTGCATGCCTCCTGGCATAAATTGTATTAATTTGCCCTGCATGCCTCCTGGAATATTCTAGAATATTCCCTGTACGAATTGGTCAACAAACCTTCCAGACATTTCCATAAACTTCCTCTAGGGTTATGGAATTAACCAATCAAAATGGTGCAAATGGTCGGCCCAAACAAATGAGTGTAAATGCCAAGCCCAAGAAGAATAATTGCTTAAGCCCACGGTGGGGCATATAAATCCGCAAGGCTAACAGTATGGGGTAGAAAAATCCAGTGAGCCATTGGCTTGGCTCGACAAGCGACTCAATTGGCTGAGCCGACTCGGCTTGGCTCGGCGGGGGGTAATCATCCTGCAGTAGAAATCAATGGGGCGGAAATATCCGAGGACCATAATATTAAGTCGCGTGCGAAGTACAGAGATCTACCGGAAAAGGCCGCCGGTCAAAGCCGCCGGAATATCTGATACTGTCGCCGGAGATGACGAACACGCCGGAGAAGGTAAAGATATCGTTACGATGACGTCATGGTGACGCCATGCTGGCGCAGTTAACGATAATGCCAACGTCGTCCTAACGGCGTTACACTGGACGGTCCAGATTGGCTAACTGATTAACGGCGTTAAGATCTCTTGACGGCGTCATAACGTTTCTGACGTTGTTATGACGTCATGCTGACGTCACCGCACACTGAACTGCTGACGTGGCACTCTTTGGTTGCTATGTTCTGTTGACGTGGCACTCTCTGGTTGATGTGTTCTGCTGACATGGCACCTCCTTGCCTTGACTTGGATATTTGCGCATGGGCTTCTATGTATAGTGCTTGTGAGGCCTAGTTATCCATATTTGGATAACAAGTTGAGCATATTAAGCCAAAGTAAACCCATTTTAGTGTGTGAAATATCAGGGTACAAACAAATCTGGTCTTATATTCCCGAAGAACAGCCTAGAAATATCAATCACCTCACAATAACTTAACTATATGGTAGTACAACAAGTTATTGTGGAATCACAAAGAATGAGACGAAGAGTTTTGTGATTACTTTTTATATACCTATCGGAGATAAATCTCGAGCAAATATTAGAGAATATAGTACTCACTACGATAGAACAAGTAAGATCAGAACACGCAACTACAGAGAAAATAGTTGGGTCTGGATTCAAAATCCTAATGAAGTCTTTAAGTCGTTAACCTATAATGGTTTTAGGAAAAACCTAGGTTAAAGGAGAATCGACTCTAGTCGCAATTAGTATCTCACATGAGGTGTGGGGATTAGGTTTTCCAGTTGCTAGAGTTCTCCCTTATATAGTCTTCAAATTAGGGTTTGATAGCTTTGAAACAAAGCAATCAATATGCACCATTAGATGAAATCCTGATCTAAGATTCAAGCTAAGTTTGCTTAAAACTAAAGCAATATCTCTCCACTGTTAGATGGTCTTATCTTTTTACACACAAATGAAATATACCTTCATTTAGATATGGGTAACCGTACCTAAATGTGTATATTGAGTTGGCTCAATAACAGTTAACCGAAGTTAGCCATATGAACACTATTGTATTAACCACATTCATCTAACGCTTATAGATCAAATGATAATCAAATGATTTTAATTGTGTTACTCATAAATTTGTTCAGTTGTTTATATTCTCATAAAATTATACAAGACATAATTGAAGCAAAATCGGATTTGATTCAAAAGAATCAATTCGTGAACATTTTGCCACGGTTTGCAAAGATTGCATTCCTTTATATATAAATGTATTTGTTCATGAGTATGAAATCATAATTAACCGATTTTAGAACATAAACCAGCTTAGTTTGCAAACGGGTACGCAAACTTAAGTTTCAGACTTTGGACATATCAGACAGTTCGGAAATGGGTATGCATACTGTCGTACCGGACCTAACTCAGGTGAAAATGTTCGCATACTGGTATGCGTACTTGGTTCTCGGACTTTCACAGTTAAAACCGTTCGTGTACCTGTACGCAAACTTGGTTCCCGAACCTGAATCATACTACAACAGTTTGCATACTGGTATGCATACTGTGCTATATCCAGACAATGGTTATTTGTTCTAAACTCCCATTTCAATCATTGAAACATCCTTAGAAGACGACAATAGCCGTCTCACACAAAATATTAGCTTATAAGTAATTTTCAAGTTATCGAATGATCAATACGAAACATTCCGAGTCTACGTCAAATGACTTTCTCACACAAATCATGTAAGATGTTACAAGGCGATTTTCACATGATCATCTTTGGCTCATTATTTAGTTTCCAACAAATAAATTGTTTCCAACTAAACTCGTCAAGAATAATGATGAACGTAGTTAAAGCAAGAAAGATTTCCAACACGTATTTCGAGAAATATATAAGCGAGTTAAACTCCGCTCGAAATATCAAATGTGTATAATGTAAAAGTATATATAGCTATACGACTTAGTCTCAATAGGACATAAAATAAAATAGACTTCTGAGTGATAGATAAGTTTTAGTCTCCACATACCTTTTGTTGGTGAAGTTCCTCCTAGCTCTCCTCAGTAGATCTTCGCCTTGAATCGATGAACGTCGTGAAGTCTAAAGCTCAACTACACATTCTTTATAATCCTATACATACCTATAAGTAAACTAGAAATCAAGACTTATAGTTTTTAGCACCTAAACTTGACAACTAAACTTGAGATAGCAACGCTTGCGAGTTTGACCGAGCAGTGCTCTAACAATCTCCCCCTTTGTCAATTTTGGTGACAGAACTATCAATACATATGGATTACAAAATAAATAAACTTTGTAGCTTCTCATCCAACATGCATGATTTCCTTAGTTCTTCAACATTCCTTGAATTCTTCATCACTCCAAGTACTCCAGTGATTATGAACGTATTCAACTCAGCATCATAGTTGTTGAAGATCCGTAGCCATAACAATAAGAAAACAGATGTTTTCAATTATTGTTATACAGTGCCACAGTATTATTACACAACATCAAAGTTCAATTGTATCACAACTTTGACAATAATACTATGGTGATATGTATCACTCCCCCTTAGTCAATACTTCATCTCACAATGAAAATCACTCCCCCTTACATAATGATCCGTAAACCATATGTATGTAGTGTGAACTACCAAATAATTCTCCCCTTTTTTGTCAATATTAATTGGAAAAGGTACGAAAACTAGCGGGATCATAATGAAATTCTCAGAGAGATTATTCATTACTAAAAGAGAACATATCAACTTTGTTTCGATGATTTCACATAGTCGACACTTAGTGTATTCATCAATGAGTTTATAAAGATACAAGATAACTCCTACAATATTCCACAGCCGCACTCCCCACAAAGATTTGGCAATTAAGCACAAGTTCAATTAAGGACTCTCCCCCATAAAATGTCATTCCCGAAAGAACAACAAGAGCGACCTTACTTTTACAAAAAAAGAAGTATTTCTCTGGACATTAAAAAATCACATGAAACATGAATTTGTATCCAAAAAACTCAATTAAATTAACCATAAAGGAACCTTAATGACTAATGTAACCGGAAATGCTCAACATAAGAAAACTTACGGAGCCATACAATACTTTCACATAGAAGTGGATCAGGGAAAGATCAATACTGCAAAATATACAAAAGTTCATTCTATCTTTATCTGCATAATAGCATAATAGACTTAACTTTTGACATATATGGGACAATCATAGTTCACGGATGTAAACACACATATCCTATAACATTATTTGCAATATATGAAACCAATAAAGATTAATACTGCAAAAATCTTCTTCCAAATAACTTAGAATTTAAATAAATAAATCTAAAACATTGCAAGATGAAAATCGCTGGCAATAGCTATGTGTAATCACAATATTTGTTATTCCAAACCCTAGTTATCCTTCTTAAAAGATAACAATAAATTCTCATAAGAAGTTTCCTAGACATTAAGATTCTTGAAAAATTATTTATCGTCCCCGACTCCTTGTCGTCAACTGATGAGGTGTCAAACCCATAAAAGATATATTCCTTACTCTTCTTACACTAATGAATATCACAATGATAAGCAGGTTCGTTCCTAAGGGAGAGTTGATCCAAAATTGTCGATTTAATTTCTGAAATATGAATAATGCAAAAACTACAAAACAAATATGGATGTGAACAATGAGGATGAGAATGATTAAGGGGTAAGCTTCTTTCCTTTCAAGCAAGGCTTGTTTTTATTAGATCAATTATTTCTAGCTATGTGCTTCATTCCATGGTCGTTTATAAGTGGCCGTGTACGGTTATTAAGCAAGTTGAGCGGGCCATTAGGAATTTTTTATGGTCAGGTGATGCTGAGAAACGTAAGTACTTCATGGTCCTTTATGAGGATTTGTGTTGTTCGCGGCGAGAAGGTGGCCTTGGCCTCAAGAAATTGGTGGATGTAAATAGAGTTATGCTTATGAAGCTGTGGATCTCTATTCGGGATTCAAACAAGATTTGGGCTAGATTCTTGCGGGCGAAATACTTCAAGTTGAATGGCAATTTGATTGATTATAAATTGGGTTCTTCGGTTTTTCCAGGAATCATATTGGTTTACAATTTTGTGCAAAAGCACACACGCTCAATTATAGGTAATGGTGCTAATACTTCGTTATTTTTTTATAATTGGTGCGGGGACTTTTCTATTGCAAGGCGGCTTAGAATTTTTTCCAAAGGTCTGAATGATTACAAGGCTAAGGTGAGTGACATAATTGTTGATGGTGCTTGGGCCATACCTTTGAGTTTGAAAGATATGATGATTCGTTGTAACATTGATGTTGATAATCTGCCGCTTATTGCTAGTGGGGATGATTACAAAATATGGGACTTGGATAGCAAGGGTGTTTTTTCAGTCAAGTCTGCAAAGGCTGCTATTAAAATGCCAGCTGAATTTTTGCCAATTGCAGCACTATTTAATAGACAAGTTGTGCACCCTACTTTGAGTGTGCAATATTGGAAAATCTGGCAGAAGCAATGTTGTGCCATTGAAGATAATGTTATCAAGAAGACTGGTAGAAGCATGGCTACTTTTTGTCGGCTGTGTAGGAAGAGCGAAGAAACTATGAGCCATGTCACTTGGCACTGTCGAATGGCTAAGAGAATTTGGGATTGGGCTGCAAAAAATTTTAATCTTGGGCCAAAGGAGGATTTGGTAGCCTCTTACAAGGTTGCTAAAGGGCGAAGTAGGATGATTAAGGATCTGTGGCTGGTTGCAAACCTTGCAATTACCACAGAGCTCTGGAAGATGCGCAACAAGGTTTTCTTTGAGGAATTTCGACTGCGCTTGCTTGGTTTTAAGGGCAGAGTGTATCAGGTTATTCGTGATAACTCGATTCGAATGAGGGGCCATATGTACAACACGCAAGAAGATTTGCGCATCTTGAATTATTTCAGGGTGCAGCATAGATCTAGCAATTTTTCTACTCCAAAAGCGGTTAGTTGGTTACCTCCTAATCCTGGAGAAATTATGATCTGTTGTGATGGTGCTTCTCGTGGCAATACTGGCCTAGCTGGAGCTGGTGTTACCTTCAGGGATGCTAATTCCGCGGTTCTTGGAGTGCTTTCAGTTGGCCTGGGTTTTCAAACCAACTATTATGCGGAAGTTTGTGCTGTGATTTATGGCGCATTGCTTGCTAAGAGATGGAATGTTAAAAACCTTTGCATTCGTTCAGATTCGATGATTTGCATTCAAGCTTTTCAGTCGGGTGAGCTTCCTTGGCAACTTGTTACGAAGTGGAAGATTGCGAGGAACTTTTATGATAACATTCGCTATGTGCATAACTAGGGAAGTTAATTTCTCGGCTGATGCTTTGGCCAAACAAGCTTGTTTGTTGGCTGAAGATGTTTTTGAGTTTTATGAGGGTAGGCCAGGCTTTTTTCTTTCTGTGGAGTGGCCTGGAGAGGTTTATTTTCGTTTTAATTAGGTTAGTCTAGTGTTTGCAAAACGGCTAAAACTAGTTTAATCTCGTCCCTGTACAGTTTTCGATTTTTTAATTTTTATTGACCGAGTAAAAAAAAAAGAACATGAATCTTCTTCAAAATGCGTTTACTAATAATCCTAGACAAGTTATAAGTTCAACAATTCCATTAACTCCAAAGTCACTTCGTAGATACTCGTGTCTAGTCAATCAAGCCACTTTGAATAAGCTCTCTAGTGTAACTTCACTAACCGGTATGTTTTATCAGTCGGATTGATCCTAACCACATGCTCGTAAGTTCGACATGTTAACTTAGGGTTGTCAAATACACATCAAAATCCACAAAATCCCATTGCAACTTTGAAGTTTTGCTACTTATGATTATATCATCTTAACAATTACGGATTAAGACTCTAAAATCTAGCATTAGCATTGCAAACAAGTAATTTAATTGTCCTTTTAAATACCTGCAGACAATTCATGGTCATAAGAACAGTAAAAGACAATCAATAAAACGGTATTGAGAGAAATATTAACTTGATAAATATCAAAGACAAGCCACATAGCTTCTGAAATATCCCTAATCAAACAATAATTAGCTAAACATCGCAGTGGAGTTCATGGAAAATACAAACAGAGACAAAACTAAAATTCGATGCAAACCAATGACACAACAATTTCCAGCTGGTAACGACGTGATGTGGGAGTGGTGATGGTGTATACTGTGTTGCAGATGATATGGGACTAGTGGTGGTGAACTGTAACCGTGAGTTTAACTGTTGGTATGCTGGCTGCTGCGAATAATAGTGGGAGGAAGAACTTGCACCGCAGTGTAGCTAATGGTATGGACAGTGAGCAGCGCACAAACTCCTTAAGCTACTGGTGATAGTCGCAAGCCTTTGGTGATGCGGATTGGTGACTGAATGATGTTGGTGGTGATGTGCCCTTGCGACTGGTAGTATGCAGATGGATGTGGATTGAATGGAATGAAATGTTGGTGGTGGCTTTTTGGAGATAATATGCAACTGCAGGTGATAGTGGATGTATGTTGTGAAGGGTGTATGCAGGTGTGGTGGGTGATGAAGATGTTTTTTTTTTCAAAAATCCTAACGAAAGTGCCACCCTCCACACTTAAACATTACATTGTCCTCAATGTAATTGAGTCATCCAACGTAGAACTAAAGGTGGGAAATTATAAAATGCAAAAAAATAAACAAATAAAAAATAAAAGATAGAGAAAAGGGAACAAATCTGATGGGTTGACTCCCATGAAGCGAATGGTATTTGTTTCCCTGTTTTCCAGTAGCACGTAATCTCAAACAAGGTGAGGTTGGTACCTCAAAGTAAACTGCCAATCATATATATAAAGTCTGAAAAATTGGGGATCAACCCAACATATCAGTCTAGGTGTGAATATGAACCTGCAGCAAAAACGATTAGCACCCAGAGAACTAACCAAATTCAATATAACCCTGCAGTAATAAGGAACACAATTCCATCCTGCGCACTCATGTAAGCTCACACGAAGTAAATCAGATTCATGGATAACATGTAAAGTTTGTGTAGAAATTTTAACACCAATTGTATACCTTAAATATGGTTCTAATTCTGAGGAAATCACTTATGTGGTTGAGGCTCTTTTATTAATTAATGGAGACCGCAATGCATTGACAATGTAAAAAAGCATGGGGTCTTTGGAGTCTACAAAATGGGCTAAACAAACTGAGATTGGTCCGAAATCAGCAATGCAAGTTACCTGACCAATATCAATCGGCTCCACATTCACATCAACAATCAGGAGATCACAAGATGAGTCAGCAAAACATGAGCTCAATGGAGCAACAATATCATCAATAATCGACTCATTATCATCTGCAGCCAAGTGACTTATAGGAATCTCGCTATTCAAATGACTAGAAGGTACCTCATTATGAACGTCTACTGTCTCTAAATCATTAGACTCAACAATAATATTTTTTTTATAAACAGATTCTTCTAAATCATCATTATCTGAATAAATAATGCCTCTAATACAACTCTCATTCTTTTGAATAGGCAAATAATCAGTAATATGATCATGAATTAGATAAGATACAATTGATTCAGAGTTCCTAAAATCACTACCAGTGTCAAGTCCATCATCATCCTCAAAACATACTGATTCATCATCTACAACAGTTTCATTATTAGTGTCGTCAATATGAGAAAAATCAGAACTTGAATCATCGTATTGACGATGATCCTCTACTGGTTTCATAAGTTCAGCAATTATTTTATCGGTTTTGACAGACCTTTTAGCAGATTCAATGGCAAATAACTCCCTTTGTTTGACCAACTATTCCAAGCTAGATACGAGAGACGAAGATAGTTCACTGAAAAATTGGTTATCTCTTTCATACGATGACTCATATGTGTGTGAATAATAATTGGAATGAATATAATTTGTCTCATAACCTGGGTAAGGTTGGTAATGATCATAAAATTCACAAGGTCCGGAATGATCATACCTATGAGAATAATTCCAATCATTATTTACATACTCTGCTCTAACAGGTTCCTGACAATAAGAAGGTGCATATGCATACTCCTTATGTGAACTATTAGATGGCTCCTCTTTCTCGGCTCTGTTGGTAAGATTCCAAAAGGCTATAAAAGAAGCCAACTCACTGGAAACCATAATATAAAGTAAAATTTACTCAATAACTCACCTTGCAAAATCTTTGCGAGAATATCATGTACTTACTTTTTATCACGTCATCAATTCCAATCGCCGCGCTTCATACTAAGGTACCTAAAAAGAGTCAAACATACTGCATAAAAAGGAACTAAAGAAAAACAAAAAAAAATATATATACAAAAAAATAAAATAAAAATAACTATGTACAAAAAAATTGATATCAACAAGAGAGTATTTTTCAACCACTCACCGGCAGCGGCGCCAAAAACTTGGTAGGATCATAAACCTATAATAATGTACTACAAGTGCACAGTGTCTAACTATTAGACAATGGCTCAGAAACCTACAATAATATACTACATGTGCACAATATCTAACTAGTAAACAATGGCAAGTACAGGTCGTTCCCAAGAGGAGTGTGAAAATACAACTACTAACTAATGTCAAACACTAACCAATTAGACTCAATATTTTAGAAATTTATGAAACACGGACAGAAAAATAATAGAAACGTAACCAAGGATGTGAAAGTGTTAAGGTTCCGGGAATCCGTTGAAGGTAAGTTATTTGTATTCAATCACAAAGATCTCTAATTTACTCATGTAAAATAGCAAACCTATCTACTAGTACACACAAAATATTTCGTTTAGAAGCGTAGACAAGAATTATCATTATCAAAACGGTAGTTTGTTCTCACCTTAAAGTAGAATTCTTAAGCACTAGATATACATGGCATAAATAGTCAAATGAAATTCATAACTCAATTATTGCAAAGGTTCAATGAGTTCTTTTACTAATCTAATTATGGACTATACATGGCATAAAACATGAAAAATATAGCTAGAAGGTAAAATATTGAAAGAGAATCACAAACATTATCATTAAGTTCAAAAATAATTAAAATAAAAACCATGGATTAAAATAAGGTAATAAAAACCTTATTCAAGAACACCAGATAAATCAACCTATAAGTTCATCGTTTTACTCTAACATGGATTAGCTATACATGGCTTTCTCAAAAGACATAAATCAATCTAGATAAAATCCTAACTAATCAAAAATGGAATTGGAGAAAACTCCAAACCCTGGTCTTCGTTTCCTTTTGTAGACGGCTCTGTCTGCAGCCGGCTCTCCTGCCGCCCGTCGCCTCCTCCTTTCTTTCGTCGGCTCTCTAGACTCCCAACTCTCCTGCCGCCCGTCGCCTCCTCCTTTCTTTCTGTCGATTTTCCAAAGTATGTAGTTGCTCTCTAGACTCCCAATACGACCTAGCTCAATCATGTGCCAAGAGCCCATATTGGACCATACAAGTACTGCCCATAGAAATGCCCAAAGGCCCATCTTCAAATCTCACTCTTTCATAACCGCAGCACAAACTTGCCAATTCTGCCCGTCCAAAACTTGCACCCTCCGGATGAACCTCCTTCCACGATCACAATCAGCTCAACCAAATGCGAGCATCTGGACACAACCCATACATGCACAGTCCATCTCTATTCACGCCCGTAAACAGCATCAATTTCTCAATCTTCTCATCGTTCAATATAAGCACCAGCATCTGCCAATTCATTCTCCCTAGCCAACAGCAAACTCCCAAAATCCATCGTGTCAGGAACACCCAATTTCAGTCCATAAGATTCATCTTGTTCACTGTAATCTTCTCAACCACCGGATGCTCAAACCATGGCATCAGTTCTTCTTCATTATCACTCACAGATTCACCCAACAGTACCTTCGGCTTCTTATTTTGGACGAGTAGCTTGAGCTCCATCTCTCTGTGGCTATGAACGTCTCCTCATGTTCTTCCAGCCAACAACACCTCTACTCTATTTATCTTGCCTTGTCAAATCTCTTCTTGCACCGACTCGGTTCCTTCGTCTCAGCGTTACTGCAATCACCCAACTCCGGGTACAGCTCCTCTTATTTCAGTTCACCAGCAACACCAATCTTCTTCTCTATAGCCTTTTAATCTGCAGTTCCATGCAGCTGACTCATCTTCATTACCAATCAATGTCATCGGCTTCTCTGTTTAACAACGCAACTAACAGCAGCAACTGTATCTATTTCAGTCGGTTTCCGGCTTGAATACATGTCGAGTACCCCAAAGACTCCGTCGGCATCGATGCTGAGATAAACACCATCTCCTTCCTTTCAAACAATCGAGTGCCGCAGTTCATAATACAACCAGCCATCACAACCATCGTTTTAGATACCACCACTACAACCAGTTCACCCTTCCTGCACATATCCGAGCCTTCAAATATATCTCGACGAATCCCCTTTCATGCATCTCTTTTCTGAACTTCTAAAGCACCCTTCTTCTTCTTTCCATCACCAACACCTGCAGCTTGAAGCCCTGATGTCGTTTGACTCTCCATTCCCATTTGCATTATCGAACCAGGTGATTAAAGAGAAAGAAAAATGCATTCTCTGTGCACCTAGGTGGTACGTAAGTCAATAGTCCATGTGTCATTCAAGTGGCGCAAAGAATGATAGTCCCATTTGGTGCACAGTTTTGTGTTGGGAAACTTAGTCGCACGCCCAACATCATTGTCAGGCCCATAATTAAGTTTAGGTACCATGACACCCATAATTATTTCCGTGACACCGGTAATTATATGAAATTATTAAAAATGTATGCATGAGGAATTATGCATCCGCATGACGGGTTATGTATCAGGGGTATAATTGGCAACGCAACTTAGATATAACATATCTAAAAATCCGCGCCTTGGAATTTTACAAATTTTATATCGTTGGAAATCTTTTCAAGAGAGCTACGCAACGAGTACAAACAACAATATCAAATTTTTGTTTTTCACGAAAAATCGGAAGTGATCATCATTTTAGGCAAATTTTTCAAAAACTTGATATATAATTATTATGCAGTCACCAAAAAAGATGCATAAGACATTATGCAGACACAACAAAAAGATGCATAAAACATTATTCAACCATATTTTGGTTCATGCATTTACTAATTTAGTTAACCACTAAAACAATATATACGCCTAAAAAAATAACATCACAAAAAACAAAAGACGCATAATGAATTATGCAATAATTTTCTCGACTACATAACAAGTTATGCATCCATTGTTTTGGTTAATTTCAGTGCATACAAAAAAATTTTTGATGCAACGGCCATATTTTTGGATGCATATCAAGTTATGCATCAATTTTTTTATTTCAGTACTTACAAAAAAGTTGTTGCATAATGCTTTATGCATCTATTTTCACGACTGAATAACCCGTCATGCATACAAAAACCTGTTATGACAAGTTATGCAGTCTTTTTTTGTTGATCTCAATAGTAACAAAAAAGTTGCGTAACGTGTTATGCAACTGCTTTCTGGACTGCATAACAGGATATGCATCCATTTTTGTAGCTGCATAACAGGTTATGCAATCTTTTTTATAGCCTGCATAACAGATTACGCAACCACTTTATGGTTGATTAAGTGCTAACAAAAAAATTTGGTTGCACAGTGTATTATGCATCAGTATTTTCGAACGCATAACAGGTTATGCAACCATTTTTAAAAATGCATAACAGATTAGGAAACTATTTTTTGATTGATTTCAGTGCTAACACCTTTAAATGAATTAATGAAAATTAAAAAGCCAAAGTTTAAAACATAAAAAATGAATGAAACTATATGTTGCTTTCTCAAATGCATAACAATTACATAAAGCATCCAACATGAGATAGTTTATACATGAGCAGCAACACGACACCCTAGCGTAACCATTAAGGTGTGACAACCAGCCACCATCATAGTCTGCAAGAAAAAAAAAATCAAAAAATCAATTCCAAGTCTGCATCAGGCTTTGCCAGTACATAGTTTGTTGCGATCCCACTCCCAAGCATAAAAATAGCTTTATTATGCAATCAATATTTATCATAAAAAATCATGTGGTATAAGAAGGCTTGATGACTATTAGTGATTACTATTCTAAAGAAAAAGATAAGAAATTAGTAGATAAATACCATGAACGGAAAGAAAAGAAGTAATGTAATCCGTACATGCTACAGGGAGCAGGGAGGGAGGTGGGTGAATTGTAGTCAATACTGTAAAGGGAACATCAAGAGTAGCCATAAGCTTTCGCCCATCCATGATGATGGCACAAAGGTATAGTTACTGAAATCATTGATTATGATAAGGATTTGGTATTGTATATTGCAAATGTCTATCAATTCGGTTTACCTATGGTTCTATTTCCTTAACAGTAGGTCATACATACTAATGCGTAAGTAATTTAACTAGGTAGAGACAAAAAGTTCCTGTGAAGAACACTTACCGATCATACCCTAATCTTATTAAAACCAAGTTAGATCTTTACTTTCATGATCTTATTATGAAGAGAGCAATAGCAAAACTTAGACTTCGCTGCCAGGGCATAAAAATGTACCCCCTTCAGATTAATCAAGAGACCAAGACCATCAGATTTTCATCAAACTAGCACACCAGCAAGAAAGGAATAAATTTTCAGACAATTACACAACCATTATCATATTTCTTAGAAATCAAATCGCAGGAACCCTTCAAACACAACCACTTTTCCATGAAAATCATCAATAGCACTGTAATCTCTTTCTGATTCAAACAGCAGACCCATCTTCTTCTCCCTGTTTCGATCCACCAGAACTCCCAGCTCTCCGTTCTTTGATTTGCCTTACAATTTCTCGGACAACAGCAGCACCAGATCTACTTATATCTCAAATCTGAGAAAACCCAGCATTTCCAATCATACAGAACTCAAATTCTTGCCCTTTCTCTCTCGATTTCACCCTTTAATCACCTTCAATTTCACCTCTATTCATCAGTTCATCTCTCAATCTTTTCTCGTCCGTGTTCTTCTCACAAATCCTAACAATCAACACATATCTCATCTCCACAACAACTTCATCTCCTTCTCTGCTCGAATTCTAGTTTGATTCCAATCTAAATTTCATCGATTTCATCTCCCCATCTCAGCAGCCATCTGTTCTTCTCAATCTTAAATTTGAAATAAATTCCCACAACCCCATGAATCTCTCCCTTTTTCTGAGTTTTAGGTGTCGCCATTCTTCTCTTGATTGATTTGATTTCTAGGGTTTTTCCGATGGATAATTTTACTCAAGGTAGCGTGGAGAGGAAGAAGAAAAGGAATTGAAGAGAAGAAGAAGAAGAAAAAAGAACGAAACAGAATTTTATAAACTATGGGTTTGAGAATAAATTTTCCCTAAAAAATAGGTGCGCGCCTTCAGATTTCTGGGCGTAGGTTTCACAATGGAGAAAATATGGAAAATGGGTCTCCCTGTAGTTTTCACTTTTGTGTTCCAATGGGTTTCACGTGCTGGGCTTTTACTACCATAAAATTGCAGTCCAACCCTGTCTCGTGAGTGTAGAAAGTTGCAAACGTCAATGTAGCTTCCAATTAAGTCGTTTGTTCTTTGGCGAACGAATTTCCTTGTTTTTCTTATAAAAGGCCCCAAACAATATTATTAGTCAAAATATCGCGTCCTAGCTAATATAAATATGGGTAGAAAATGTAGCACTTACGTGCTTATCAAACACCCCCATACTTACATTTTTCTAGTCCTCGAGCAAAACAAAATATATCAACTCCACATCTAGATATGAAGAGTGATATCCGTTCAACAGCGGATAGATAAGGGATATCTGCTCTACAGCTGGATAAAGAAATGTCTACTAAACAGCGAGACGGATCCAACTAAACAGTGGAAGAGATGTCTGCTAAACAGCTAGACGAAACCACTAAACCGTGGCATAAAGATGTATGATTAAAGATGTATGCTAAACAGCTACAAAACTAAACATCTAATTTTTTGTCAATATAAATTGGCAAAGGTACGAAAACTAGTGGGATACGCATGAAATTTTCATAGAGATACTTCATGACCAAAAGAGAATAACATACTAACTTATTTAGATGCAATCATAAAGCCGAAGCTAAATGCATTCATCAAGGAGTTTATAAAGATACAAGATAACCCCTATAATATTCCACATCCGCACAAAGATTTGGAAATTAAGCACAAGTTCAATTAAGAACTCCCCCCCATAAAATGTCATTCCCGAAAGAACAACAAAGGCGACCTTGCTTTTACAAGAAAAGAAGGATTTCTTTGGATATAACCAAATCACATGAAAACATGAATTTGAATCCAAAACTCTCAATTGAATCAACCACAAAAATGATCAATTCAATTGTTCATGCTCGACATAAGAGAACTCACGGAGCAACACAGTATATGCACAAAAATGTGGATCGGAGATCAACCAATACTGCGGAATACACAAGGATTCATTCTATTTTCCATCACTATTTGCACAATGACATATAATAGACATAATCCTTGTAAACAAAAGTTTTATCCTTTCTTCCATCAAATAATGACATAAAAGGCTTTAACTTTTGTAAGTCAAAAGTTCATTCTATCTTTTATCAATACTTTCATACCGATATAATAGAGATAACTTTTGAACAAGTATGTGACAGTCACAGGTTCACGGACGTAAACAACATATCCCATAACACTTTGCAATATATAAAATCATAAAGATTAAATTGCAAAAATCATCTTCCAAAAAACTTAGAATTTAAATAAATAAATATAAAAACATGAAGATGAAAACGTTGGACATAGCTATGTGTACTCACAATAATACCTATTCAAAACCCTAGTTATTCTTCTAAAAACACAAGAAAGAAATTCTCATAAGAAGATTTACTATACATTGAGACCTCTGAAGAATTCTTTATCGTCCCCGAACTCCTTGTCGTCAACAGCCATAGGAACATAAGGTTCGTGGAGAAAGGAGTCAATTCCAAAAAAAATTCTAGACTGATGATGTCGAACCAGGGCCTTCTGAATTTCGAGAGTTCTCATAAAAAAAGCCTTTATTTACTGAATCTCCTTCCTTGTTTCCTTCAACTCTTCAAGAACACCAGAAAACTTCTGAGAATTTGAAGGAACAACTCTTGGCTTCCTCACATTCCTTCTTTTTCTTTTCAAAGTTGGAGGTAATGGAGATTTCTCTTTTTCCTTCATGATTGATGGCATAAAAATCATATTAACATCTTTTCCATCGGAACACATGATGCTTGGAGTATCCATAGTGTATGGGTTTGTGAGAGGAAGTCACAATTTAAACTCAACAGGCACTCTTAAGATGAAAAGAGTTTCAGAGAAGGAAAAAGAATGTAGGTTACGGAACCTTTAACTACACAGGTTCATGCAAGCAAAATCACAACCCTAAAGAGAGTAGAATTGTCGAGAATAACACTACACCAAATTCCCGGATTCGTAACAGGAATTCGTAACGGCCTGTTTTAACCACAAGTATCATTTTCTTTTTCCTTACCCATCTACTCGAAAAAGTCTTCTTCTCTTCCCTCTTTTCTCTTCCTTATCCTTTTAGGGTTTTCGATTTCACAGATCATCTATTAATCGAGTTCAGGTTTCTAACTTCACAGATCTATGTTAGAAGATCTATTAATCAGCAGTTTCCAAACTCTTTTCTTCCCTTCCGGTTCCTGCGACTGCTGTAAGAAGAAATCGATGGTGATATTCTCAGCTGATAGAAGATGAATCTGCTGTTGCCATTTGATTCAAGTCAAGAATGGGTATGAACAAGTGTTAGCCTTGGTGGCGAGAAAGATGCAAAGAAAGAGATGGATCTGTGGTATTGGTTCGATTTGGTAAGGGTTTCAAAGAATCATAGCATGGGTTGTTAGAATGCCAGAGAAGATGGCAGGAATTCAAATGACTTCGGTGTTGTTGTATCTGAGATTGGCATTCGGAATCGAATAAATTGCAGAATCAATTAATCCGGTGATGAATAATGAAGAACAAAAAGGGGATCTGAGATGGAGAAGATGATTCTGGTGTTGTTTATGCTACCAGCGAGATTTGTGGCAATCTGGGTTTGTGGTGGTTGTTGTCATGGAGGCAGTGGTGATGTAGAGTGGTGATGTTGTTGGTGTTCGCCGAGAAGATTATGTTGTTAATGTTGAACTCGTGATATGCTTAAAGGGTTTTGACAGGATTATTTAGCTGTGAGATAAAGAGAAGACTCATGGAGAATGAGTCTGATGGTGGTATTTATATGATGTTGAAGGTGCAGCTGTTATAGTTAGAAGTGAAGGAGAGTAAATGTTGGTTTAATTATATGTATGCTTAAGATTGATTGAATTTGATTGCACATTATAACCAGGGAAGAGCTACAGAATGGAAGTCAGACTGGTGCAGCTGAACTGAATGGCTTGAGTCAGTGTGCAGGTTAACTGAAGATGCCAATGAGCTATTACTGGTTTGCTTTGGTGGTATGAATTGCAGGCATAAATGCAGATGGAAACGAGTGTTGCAACTATAAATGGGTGCAAATGAACTGAAGTTGGTGGTTCTTATGGTGAAGTTGTTGTTGCAGTTGCAAGTGGTGGCCGAGTCAGGTGGTGTTGAGTTTGGTTGTGAGCTGTGGGTGTTAGCCATGGTCACACTGGCTGTACGAAAGCTGCTCAAACATGCCGAGCACCACATGCTGATCACCGTAGGTAATAAAGTGATCTTGTCACAATAGAACTTGTTTTAATTTATGTTTAGTTTGCCTTGGTTTGCAATGCAAGTCATTGAAAAACAACCAGTTAACTGGTCTTATTCCTTAATTGCTGTCACAACTCCCTATTCGGAAAACTTTGTAAGTGCATGATGTTTGATGGCTTTTAATTATACCTTGTTTGAGGTGTTCTTCTTGCTGATCATTTTTTAAGCTATCTAATGATTCCCTTTTTTTTATGTGGAAGGCGGAGATCTGTAAAGCTACCCTATCCAGTTTGGCCAAATCAAAAATTTTGAAATCTGAAGCTGCTGATTCTCAGGTTTGGCGCTTTATCTCTATTGTGCAAGAAGTTTTAAAATCCTGATTATTTCTGCTATACCTGACCAATATGGAGATCTGGGCATGCTTACTTTTGCTGTTGTGTTGCATTAGTATGCTTGGCTTTTAACATACTGTAATTATACCCTTATCTTAGGATTTTTTTTCCTGAATTATTTCTGCCGGGAGGTCAAATTGTTATGCGCCATCCAATATAGTTATCTGATTTCGTTCCCACTTATGTTTTGTGTTTCAGAAGCTCGCTTCTATCCAACAAGCAATATTGAGGCGGCTTCAAGATGACGATCTTAGTGTTGTTCAAGCAGCTTTATCTCTGGATGGGTTGACAAGGGTCATTAGCATGCCTGATCTTCTTGAGGCATTACGTGATATTCTTCGTAGATGTGCTGAAATCACAAGTGAGTATTATCCTTTGATCTTAGTGTTGTGATAGAATAAAATGAGGTTGCATCCTCTTATTCTTCTACCTGAAGTTGCAATTTTGTTTCTCCATGAAGTCGCCACGATGTATCTTTTTTCTTACTAAGGTTTTATTTTTGTAGGTGTGACACTTGTCCCATCCGAAGCTTCTCTCGTCGCTCGTTCATGCCTTGAGTGTGCAGTTTTGAACTTCAAAGATATATCTCTTTCATGTGATCTAATATCCTCAGCCCAAGAAAAGGTAATTCCTATGAGTTTTGTTAAATATTAGGAGACTAATTTGAATAATCAATGTGATGTTGCTAACTTGCCGTCAGTTAAATAAGTTCGATTCTAATCTTGAAACGATGCAGAAACCGGAACCTAGCTCAACTGAAATTAATATGAAGACTATTGGTGCTTTTGGTGAAACATTTGCTGCACAACCTATAGAATACTTAGCTTGGTTGCGGTACATTTCAATATGTTTCTCTTGAGAGTAAGTTCAACATACTTAATTGAGATTACTAGAATGATTTACTTGAGTCTGAACTGTTGAAGGCATGATGTTGCAGTTTGTGTTGAGCACTGGAACTCTGGTGTCAATGATTTCACACTTTCACTCTTGGTCCATCGCTTGGGGAGTTCATTATGACTCATCCTGACATTAAGGTTTGTATGCAGTTGACATGTTGCATACTTATTTGTTATTTCTTACATTGAAAGATTTATGCTTGCCACGTCCAGTTTACTTGTCATAATATGCAGCCTGTTGTATTTTGCAGGATTGCCTACATCGAGTTTTCTGATGCCCAAGCTTTCAACAAAGCAAGCCTGCAAAGGATATAAAGCTTAGAGCAACTGCAATGGGAGACTAAACCCAAATATATGGTCCAGATACGTGACACAGTCGAACAGACTAAAGATCATATACCAGACTAAACCCAAATTTGAGACTATATTTGGTCTGGAGCAACGACCAAAACCAAATTTGGTCGAGCGAAGTTATAATCTTCGTCAGTTAACAGGCGTTTATATAATACACGCTTCATCTGAAGCGGTGGTATAATTCTCGTCCCAAGATCAGGCGGTTGTATAATATATGCCGTAGCTAGACGAACCTATAATGTACGCCCGATCGGGCGTTAGTATAATGTCCGCCTGATAACAGGCGTGAGTATAATGTTCGTCCCATTAAGGCATGCATTATACCTTAAGTACATTTTTGTTAATGCTTTATACATGTGCTCAAGCTAAAGAATATAGCTAGTTAGTAGTTAATTGACTTTAGTATATACCACGTCTAGTTTAGAAGTACTAAAACCCGTACAATTGTATCACTGTATACAATTGTATCACTGTATACAATAGCTCCACTAGTAGTTAAAGTACAGACTAGCCAATTACTAACTTGCTGGTCTTGATTCGATTTAGCTTTTAACGATTTTGACTAACTGCAAAACGATAGATGGGAGTGCGGAGATTATATCAACGCCCCTGTCCCGGTGTGGATTATATCAACGCCCCATCCGGCGTGGATTATATAAACACCCCACATAAAACGTTTGCTATATCAACACCCCATATCCGGCGTTTACTATATCAACGCCCCAAACCGGCGTTTACTATATCAACGCTCCACTATCAGACGTTGATTATATCTTCGCTCGACTAAATATACTCGTTTATCGTTGCGTCACACTACTGACTAAACTCAAATTTGATCGTGGTTTTTGATCTTTGATCTTTGGTTTTGATCGCACCATTGTGGACGCTCTTAGTTGCGGTTATTTGAATGATGTTCTATTTGATCAGTAACTTCAAGATTTGTACGTTCCATGTATTCAAGTTTTGTTAGTTTTGTAGGCAGTTAGTAAGTTTCTATGTTTTCCCTTACAAATTTGGAACCTTCCATGTATTCCCTTAAAAAAAAATTGGTACTTAGAGAAATTTCAGTTCTTTTGTTATATGAATGTGATATGAATTGAGTGAATGTGATATGAATAGATTGAAGAAATTATTGTTAGTGTGGATGATGAATGTATGCAGGTATTGAACTTAGAATTCAGGCTTATTTCCGGCAGTAATTTTTTCTGTTACGAAAAAAATTCGTAACGGCTTGGAGCTGCCACGTAGCAACGGCTTGCGCACGTTACTAATGTGTTACGTAGTAACGGCTCCAGCCTGTTACGACCTCGCTGTTACAAAACATTCGTAACGTCCAACAACTGTTACTGACGCCGTTACAACCAAGAATTCGTAACGGTTGCATTGTCGTTACAAAAGAATGTATACTCCATTAGATGTCTTATCCAGATGTTTTGCCATAGATGTGCACGACTTCTCTAGAGATATTGAAGGATTTGGTTGGGAATTACTGGTAGAGTTCTGCATAAGATTAGGAGACTGCTTCTTAGATCCATCAGAAGGGTTGCTACGTGAAGGATACTTCCGCAGAGAAGTAGTTGGTTGTGAATTACTGGTAGGGTTCTGCATAAGATTAAAAGAGTTATTAGTTACTTTTGAAAGTTACACATGTTTCTATTTTTAGGTTCTCTAGTTTACACTTGGATCGGTGATTCATATAATTGATAGACTGGTTTATGTATATTCGACTTACAAATCAAACAAGCCAAGCAACTAATCTTCTTAGCAGGCTCGGTAAACTGAACACCATACTTCGGCCAAGGAATCGCTTTTCTAGTGTGTGATACAATCATTTGGTGTTGCCTTGGAATGTTTCGCAATGATTATTTCAATAACTTGAAAATTGCTTTGATGCTAATAGTGTGTGAAAAACGGCTATTTTCATCCTCTAAGAAAGTTTCAATTATTGAAATAAGAGTTTAGAACACTTAACCATTATTGGATATGTCATGTAGTGCACTCTTGCACATATGTAATCCATGTCCGGGAACCATAGTATGCGCACATGTTTGCGTACCTATTGGTTCGAGAAATCCGGAACCTAAGTATGCGTACCCGTTTGCGTACTGGCGTACAGGTTCATGTCCGAGAATTTCTGCTGGGATTTGAAGTTCGCATACCCGTTTGCGTATTGGCGTAATTCAATCTTAGTCCGGGTATTTCAAGTATGCGTACCCGTTTGCATACTTGAAGGTTAAAGTTCTAAAATCGGTTTTAAGTGAACATAAACATTTATATAATAAGGAATGCAATCTTTGCAAACCGTGGCTATAATGTTCATGATTGATTCGAGTGAATCAAACTGATTTTGCTTCAATTGTGTTCTTGTATAATTCTATGAGAATATAGCAATTGAACAACTCTTTAACTAGTTTCATTTGAGTCATTTGAACTAGTTATGGTTAAGATGAATAAGGTTGATATCAGAGTAATCATATGGCTAACCTCGGTTAACTATTTGTGAACCAATATGGTGTACACGTTTAGGTACGGTTACATAAACCTAAATGAGGGTACATTTCATTTTTGTGTAACAATCAAAGTTCGATCTAACGGTTGAAAGATATTAGCTTGGTTGAATCAGGTTTTTCATCTAACGGTGAATATTAAATGCTTTGTTACCAAGGTAACTTGGATCACAAACCCTTATTTGAAAACTATATAAAGGAGAACTCTAGCAACTGGGAAACATAATCCCCACACCTCCTGTGTGTTACTAGTTGCATAACTAGAGTCGATTCTCCTTTAACCTTAGGTTTCTATCGAGACCTTGTAGGTTAACGACTTCAAAGACTTCATTGGGATTGTGAAGCCAGACCCAACCATATTCTTCGTAGCGTGTTCTGATCTTGCCCGATTTTACCGTATTGAGTACAATTGAAATAATTGACTCGAGATTAATTTCTATGATAGGCAAGATAAAACTAATCACAAATATCTTCGTCTCATTGTTTGTGATTCTACAATATCTTGTTTCGCTAGTCGATTAAGATTATTGGGAGGTGATTGATAATACTAGACTGTTCTGCAGGAATATAAGTTTGGTCTATCAATTAGTTGTTGTTCACCTTGATTTATCAAAAGACCGAACAAACACTCTTGGGTATTTCTGTGGGAGACAGATTTATTCAATCTATAGGCTTTTTAGTGTGAGACAAATTTTTTTATCAAGTCTTCAGCTTTGGGTCGTAGCAACTCTTGGTAGTGGGTGAGATCAACTAAGGGAATCAAGTGCGCAGTATCCTGCTGGGATCAGAGACGTAAGGAACACAACTGTACCTTGAATCAGTATGAGATTGATTAGGGTTCAACTACAGTCCACTCTGAAGTTAATTGGTAGTAGGATAGAGTATGTAGCGGCTTAATACAGTGTGGTGTTCAATCTGGACTAGGTCCCGGGGTTTTTCTGCATTTGTGGTTTCCTCGTTAAAAAAATTCTGGTGTCTATGTTATTTCTTTTCCGCGCTATATTTTGTTATATAATTGGAATATCACAGTTTGTGCGTTAAGATCAATCAATTAGAATATCCAACCTTTGGTTGCTGATTTACATTGATTGACACTTGAACATTGGTCTTTGGTACCGTTCAAGTAACTCCTCTTATATTCAATCGGGCTCGCAGATTTCTATTTGCTGATTGCGGATTGAATTAAGAGTTAGAGATATTAAGCTCTTTGATATACTTTACTCTAGATTGAGTCGGACTGTCTAGTTGATTCTCTAGAACGTGTATTGGAGTAAGTCCTCTCAGATTGCCAAACGAATTGTTGGGTGTGGTTGTTAGACCCCCGCATTTTCAATTGGTATCATAGCACGCAAACACATTAAAGACCTTATAAGTCTGTGTTTGTAGCGATCTGATATGGACAGAAGTGCTATCTCTATAAATGCACCACCACATCTAGGGATTTCTGAATTCTCTTCCATGACTGATTTGATTAAATTTGTAGAAGAAATTCTATCTAAACCTCCTTCAGGTTTGAAATCCCTTGAAGTGTTTTCAGGGATTGAAAAGAAACTGGAAAGCTTATCTCTTGATGTTGAGTTATACCTCTAGAAAGAACAAGACTCTCTTGATAAGCTAAATCTATTCATGATGACTAATACTCATGTTGAGGTTGACATTGATTTACTAATCAGTGAGAGAAATGCTCCTCCTCTGTGTAATCCAACTAGTTGTAGCAAACTAAACGGTTTACAAGAAGAGTTTTAAGTCTAAGTCTTCCGACTATACCACCTATAAGCATGAATCAATTCATTGGTCAATTACTGATACACTGTGTCATGATAATTATTTTGTTTACTGTTGTAAACATGTCAGGATATCTCCTTACACCAGATGAGTTTCCCTGCGCAATACTAAACATTATCTGCAGACACGGTTTTTATTAAGTTTTAAAATGAGACATCAGGGACTCAAATTTTTGTGTATCTCTCTAAAGTCTTTTGCAAAAATTGTAAAAACAGATTCTTGGATGTTTCTCAACTTTGTTGAATGCAAAAGTTGTTGGAAAGAAACTCTTTCTTGGTGCCATGGTGAGCAAGACATTGTTCGATTGTGTTGTAAGTGCATCCTCACCAAGGAATGCCCTGCTATGTATACGGTGAGGGAAGCACGAGAATTGGGGCACACAGATTATGTTCGGTAAGGCTGTAGAATTCGATTGGATTCTTCTAAAAAGGTATGTCTATAAACTTGAGAAATATTTGTGTTTTTATTTTCTTAGAGTACTTACAATGATCCATGTACCTTGCTTATCGTTCATTTCTACCTAACTTGATATGTGTTTAAGGTTCTTATATGTTTAGGTTTGAAAATAGTAGTTCGGGATGTTTGGACTTCATGGTACACATACCAAGTATGCATACCATCATTTAAAATCAAAATCCAGGGATTTTAATACGCATACCCGTTTGCATACTGCCCCAGGTCATGAAAATTCGTTTGCAAACCCATATGCATACTTGCCTGTAGACGTCGATATTCGACAAAACCTGTTTTGACCGTATCTTCTTCGTCCGAGCTCGGAATGACCTCATTTTTTTTTTGCATTCTCTTCCTATTTGGATTCTATTCAAAATGGAGATGAGAATACTTGAATTTGGATGAGTTAATATTGGTATTTTTCCTGTCTCTTGTTTTTTGAGTGTTCTGCTCCGTTTCGTCGCACTTGTTCCACTTCTCTTGGACTTGGGCACTTGGATTTTTGGAGTACTACTCTTCTAAGCTAATTTTTAGGTTTTACAAGAATGTTGTTGGTGAATCACTAGAAGGAAGTTCAAGAATGGGCAGTAGTACGCATTGCTATGGGATTCTTGAATGTTCACAATCATCTTATGTGAACTATGGTGCATGGTCGCTAATGACTTTGTATGTTCTTATTTGTTAAGAAAATATTATTATACGCCTTTGGTAGCTATTCTTGGTGTAAATACGGGTGAAAAAGATTGATTCTATCCTCTAAGGACAAATCATCTTATATGTGCATTACGAGTTTGTCTTGATGCCTAGGAAACTTATGAGAATTTATTTCTTGTGTTTTTAGAAGGATTACTAGGGTTTGGAATAGTTATTATTTTGAGTACACATAGATATCTCCAACGTTTTCATCTTCAATGTTTTTAGATTTATTTATTTAAATTCTAAGTTTTTTGGAAGATGATTTTTGCAATTTAATCTTTATGATTTTATATATTGCAAAATTGTTATGGAATATGTTGTTTACGTCCGTGAACCTGTGACTGTCCCATACTTGTTCAAAAGTTATCTCTATTATGTCGGTATGAAAGTATTGATAAAAGATAGAATGAACTTTTGACTTACAAAAGTTAAAGCCTTTTATGTCATTATTTGATGGAAGAAAGGATAAAACTTTTGTTTACAAGGATTATGTATATTATATGTCATTATGCAGATAGTGATAGAAAATAGAATGAATCCTTGTATATTCCGCAGTATTGGTCGATCCCCGATCCACATTTTTGTGCACATACTGTGTTGCTCCGTAAGTTCTCTTATGTCGAGCATGACCAATTGAGTTGATCATTTTTGTGGTTGATTCAATTGATATTTTTGGATACAAATTCATGTTTTCATGTGATTTGGTTATGTCCAAAGAAATCCTTCCTTTCTTGTAAAAGCAAGGTCGCCTTGTTGTTCTTTCGGGAATGACATTTTATGGGGGAGAGTTATTTTTGAACTTGTGCTTAATTGCCAAATCTTTGTGGGGAGTGCGGTTGTGGAATATTATAGGAGTTATCTTGTATCTTTATAAACTCCTTGATGAATGCATTTAGTTTCGGCTTTCTGATTTCATC
Organism: Papaver somniferum; assembly: GCF_003573695.1. Taxonomy (NCBI): domain Eukaryota; kingdom Viridiplantae; phylum Streptophyta; class Magnoliopsida; order Ranunculales; family Papaveraceae; genus Papaver; species Papaver somniferum. The sequence continues at coordinate 90,605,570 of NC_039364.1, forward strand.
TAAATAAGTTGGTATGCTATTCTCTTTTGGTCATAAAGTATCTCTATGAAAATTTCATGAGGATCCCACTAGTTTTCGTAGCTTTGCCAATTTATATTGACAAAAAGGGGGAGAATTAATGTGTAGTTTCATACTACAAATACATATGGTTTACGGATCATTATGTAAGGGGGAGTGGTTTTCATGTTGAGATGAAGTTTTGACTAAGGGGGAGTGATACATATCACCATAGTATAGTACTGTTGTCAAAGTTGTGATACAATTGAAATTTGATGTTGTATAATAATACTATGACATTGAATAACAATGATTGAGAGCATTTGTTTTCTCATTTTTATCGCTACGGATCTTCAACAACTATGATGCTGAGCTGAACACGTTTAGAATCATGGAGTACTTGGAAGTGACGAAGTTTTCGAGTCGTGTTGAAGATTCCAAGGAGATCAAGCATTTGGATGAGAAGCTACAAATTTTTATTTATTTTGTAATCCATATGTATTGATAGTTTTGTCACTAAAATTGACAAAGGGGGAGATTGTTAGAGCACTGCTTGGTCGAACTCGCATGCGTTGCTATCTCAAGCATGTTTGTCAATGTTAGTAATCAAAACTATAAGTCTTGATTTCTAGCCTATTTATAGATGTCTCGGACTAGGACATAGATTGTGTAGTTGAGCTTAGTTTTCACGACGTTCATCATTTGAAGACGAAGAACTACTAAAGGGAGCTTGTGGAACTTCATCGACAAAAGGTATGTGGAGACTTAAACTCATCTATCACTTGGAAAGTCTATTTCTACTTTATCTCCTATATTGAGACATAAGTCGTATTATGATATGGTTTTCTATATACGCATTTGAGATTTCGAGCTGAGTTTATCTCGCTTACATATTTCTTGAAATATATGTTGGAAAGCTTTCGCTTCGACCAATTTCATCTTATATCATGAGAAAATTGCCGAGTAACATCTTACATGGTTTATTTGATACAATCATTTGGTGTTGCCTTGGAATGTTTCGTAATGATTATTTCAATAACCTGAAAATTGCTTTGATGCTAATAGTGTGTGAAAAACGGCTATTGTCATCCTCTAAGAAAGTTTCAATGATTGAAATAAGAGTTTAGAACATTTAACCATTATTGGATATGTCATGTAGTGCACTCTTGCACATATGTAATCCATGTCCGGGAACCATAGTATGCGCACCCGTTTGCGTACTGATAGACACATTTTTGTGTCTGATATGATCTCAATTTTATATATTTATAATGCTCGATTTTATACTTATTTGGTTATTTTATTGGTTTGTAGGTGTTTTTGGAGAAATAAGTTTTTGTGGAAAAATTGACTCGAAAAGTGGCATTTAGACCTCCGGAGAAAATTGCTAAAGACACCCCTCAAATGAATAAGGGGCATCCAGTTGATAAGGGGTGATCCACCGTTATTTGCACCCCGCATATACTATTTGCACCAAGTGCTAAAGGGACCCCGAGTCTGGTTAAGGGGACTCCACCTTCTTCCGCACATTCAAATGGATATTGGCGGGAAAAATGAGCTTTCATCTACGTAAATTGCAGGATCAAAGTTAGACGAGTTTTATGAAGATTCAATTGCAAAACTCGACTGGGCTGGACTTGAATGGACCAAACAGGGGATGTATATGCGTCGGATCCGAATAACATGGACTGGATCAACATGTTTCGAGAGAGCATGGGAGATTTTTTCTACCTGCGTTAACTTCTGGAGATAATTTGGGAAAGTTTTCCGTGGAGATTCTCATGGACTTGGATTAGTTTGGGCCTGTTAGGTCGAATCCGGTTTGGTAGTTGGTTTGAGATCGAAGAAAAGGGAAGTTCATCGGACTTTCTTTACAAACAGGGAGAAGAATTATTTACGAGAATTTTGAGTGAATATTTGGGAGGATATCTTCTCTAATTTGATTTGAATCTATCTAAAGGAAGTTGCATTGTATGAAGGAAAGACAACAGACGCGTAGACAAGCTAGTAGGGAGTTATTTTCGTGACTTGTCGGAGGGAGAAAGAAAAATTTATTCCGAGAAATTTCTTGCACCAAAAGGTCTGTTATGTATAATACGAGTGTTGCGAGTCGTAGAAGAGGAATCGATAGTTTTGGGTAGTTTTGGAGCATTAAAAATCGTTGCAGAGCGATTCTGCAGCAGCAGCAGAGAAGAATGAGGAGGAGTTGCAGACGACACCATAGAAGTATCGTTCTCAAGAACACAAAGAACAAACACACCGAAACTGTCGTTTACAAAGAGTGTATGCGATAGTAGCTTGTAATAGTTTGGATTAAATCTGCAACACCCGGATTGTAACGGTGATGTCTGTAACACTATTACAGCGTTGCGAAACTCTGTTTTCATATATTTCTTCTACAAAAATACCTTTTGAGCCATGTTTCTATCTTTTGAGAGTGTTTTCACCATGAAGAACTAAACCCCAACACTGGTACGAAGGAGGAAGCCTAATATCATACGTGGGTAATTATATTTAATTCTTATATGACTTTTGCACTAATTAAAATTGAATTATGGTTTTGATTAATTAGTTTTCATCTCATTTGATGGGTCATGCTTGCTTAGATGTTTTGATGTCCCATGCTTAGGACTTACAAATAATATTTTGAGAATCTTCCTTGGCAAAAATAAGAGTACATGTCTTCATTGAGCTATAATTGTTAAAAGAATTAATATTTGAATCTTATGTTATGTGTTTGGTGGAATCCTGAGTCCCAGTATCTCCCGTTATCGTGACATCTTTTGTATATATTTTCTTTATTTTATTTTTAATTCTTAAATCAAACCTCAACGTTCCGAGTGAACGACAACTTTATTTACCACTTCTACAATCACATTAATTTTTGGTGCCACCGACGCGAACTTGTGTTTTTAGGTTTATGTTTTAGATTTTTATTTTTATTTTTATTTTCTTTGATTTTACTTTGGGTATTTTTGCTTTTGTTGTGCAGGTTTTGCTTGAAACGAAGGTGAAAAGTTGGACTTGCCATAAAAGGAGAAAGCCGAAGATTTTATTTTTAAGGACTTTTATTTTTGTTAGTTTTTATTTTCTTTATTTTTGGACTTGTATATATTGTTTGTTTATTTTTTTTAGTATTTTGTTTATAAAAAAAAACGTGCACACACCAATTGCATCGTCAGACTACCGATTTTAGGAAAAATCGTGGATTAGTAAGCTGAACCCGTGCCTTGGGCCTTATGGGAGCTATCAGCTGAAAGTCCACAAACCTCAGCCTCGTACCTTTGGGTATATTTTGCTGTGGTAACCTGAGCCTACCCATTTTAGTCAACCTTGCATTTGCACGTGCACAATAGAATGTCGAACTGGTATTATAATAGCCAATACAATGATTAGTCGACTGAGCAACATGGACGTTATCCTTATTATGACCATAGTGTGAATAGTGGTTGGGAACGCCATCCTTTTGAAGGATATGAGTCATACCATGGTGAGCCCAATTACTATCCACATGAATACCGGTCATACGAGCAAGATTCTTATACTTCTCTTCTAGAAGAGGCACGTAAGATACTTGAGTCAACACATAAGTTACTTGAGTCGACACATAAGTTAGCGGACACAAATGACTTAGTTATGGACGAAAGAACTGTAACAATTAGTGAACCTTATTTAGAAGATAACCTCAAGAAGTTAGCTGAGTCAACATGTAAGTTAACTGAGTCAACACGTGAGTTTGCTGAGTCAACACATAGGCTTGAGTTAGAGACGGAAGAAAGAATTGCTCGAATTACACTGAACTGCCAATACATTGCTTCAAAAATCACCCTTGAAAATGAGGAAAATATTTATTTACATAATCAAGATGACGAGGTTAGAATTGGAAGAAATACATTAGATAAGGTTCGACCATCTTCATATTACTATGATGATGAGGATAGTATTAATGATGACGAGGATAGTGTTAATGAAGAATTCGAAATACGTAGGCACAGTGATAAGGAATTTGCTACTCCAATTGAGCTTGACAATGATAATGTTACTTCTAGTTCAAATCCAAATAATTTTAATGATTATTCACATATTCAAAAGGACGAGGATTTGACTAAAGATAACATTTCCTTAGATGATGTAGCATTTCCTTTTGATTACGAAGTCAAAGATGGTTTATAGGAACGAGTATATTTTGAGTCTAGTGATTTAGAAACAATAGAATTAGAAAAAGAATATGAACCCATCGATATGAGTGAGGATGCACCTGACTTAGAAGAATCAATTGACCATTTTCAGGAATCCAATGACCTAGAAATTAGGAAAGTTGTGACTAGTCTTTCTAGAGACACTGAAAACTCTAAGTTTGGGGGTGATTATCACTCTCCATGTGATTTAACTATTAGAAAGGTCCCTCACTTGGGACTTGACATTTGTGCCTCAACCATTTTAAAATATTATCTTCATACACGTTTTCCTGAGCCTAGTGATGTCCATAAGGAAGTTCAGTTGTTAGAAACCCATCCTCTGGTTGATGTGGTTGACCCAGGCTATGATACCGAGATTGATTTTGTTTTCCCACCAAATATTTTTCTTCCAAATGTTGGAACGTATGAATTTCGAATGTGTAAATTATTAAGTTCTGAGACTAAATCTAAGTACTTTAGGAAAATAGAATTGACACATTTGCTTAAAAATGACCACCACTCTCATTATGGTCAACTGTGTGAGTCAAATCTGATTGACTTAGAGGATCCTCAATTATTCAGGTTATTATTGTGTGCTTCTAAATTTTTCCAGACCTTAGAACCTGATCTTTCAGATCTTACTTATGAGGAGGTGCAACCCATGAAAATATTTTATTTAGACCCCTTTATTGAACCTGAACATGAACCACAACTAGATGTAGTTATCTTAAACAGGAAACTAGGCAAGGGTGTGCTATGTTTATTCACTTTCTTGGTTTGTTGCAATTTGTTTTTGTTTATGGTAACAATTTTTGATGCAGATGATCCACAGTTGTTTCGGTTATTGCTATATGATTCGAGGTGATTAATTTTTACTTATGTCTGGCTGAAGACGTTAAACTTAGCACTTCTTGGGAGGTAACCCATGATCGTGCAACACGGTAATATCTTTCCTTAACTCTTTTACTTCAAATAGTAACAGTTTCTCCTTGTTCATGCTTTTAATTTTATCTTTAGAACATTGAGGATAATGTTAGATTTAAGTTTGGGGGTATGGGAGAAACTTTTTAGTTGCATTATTAAACTCCAGAGCCTAGAAATTTATGCCTATTAAGGATGTCATCTCATTTGATGGGTCATTCTTGCTTAGATGTTTTGATGTCCCATGCTTAGGACTTACAACTAATATTTTGAGAATCTTCCTTGGCAAAAATAAGAGTACATGTCTTCATTGAGCTATAATTGTTAAAAGAATTAATATTTGAATCTTATGTTATGTGTTTGGTGGAATCCTGAGTCCTAGTATCTCTCGTTATCGTGACATCTTTTGTATATATTTTATTTATTTTATTTTTAATTCTTAAATCAAACCTCAACGAGTCCGAGTGAACGACAACTCTATTTACCACTTCTACAATCACATCACGTACCTGTTGGTATGAGAAATCCGGGAACCTAAGTATGCGTACCCGTTTGCGTACTGCGTACAGGTTCATGTCCGTGAATTTCTGATGGGATTTGAAGTTCGCGTACCCGTTTGCGTACTGGCGTAACTCAACCTTAGTCCGGGTATTTCAAGTATGCGTACCTATTTTCATACTTGAAGGTTAAAGTTCTAAAATCGGTTTTAAACATGAACATAAACATTTATATAATAAGTACTGCAATCTTTGCAAACCGTGGCTATAATGTTCATGATTTATTCGAGTGAATCAAACCGATTTTGTTTCAATTGTGTTCGTGTACAATTCTATGATAATATAGCTATTGAACAACTCTTTAACTAGTTTCATTTGAGTCATTTGAACTAGTTATGGTTAAGATGAATAAGGTTGATATGAGAGTAATCATTTGGCTAACCTCGGTTGACTATTTGTGAACCAACATGGTGTACACGTTTAGGTACGGTTACGTAAACCTAAATGAGGGTACATTTCATTTGTATGTAACAAGCTAAGTTGGATCTAACGGTTGAAAGATATTAGCTTGGTTGAATCAGGTTTTTCATCTAACAGAGAATATTGAATGCTTTGTTACCAAGGCAACTTGGATCGCAAACCCTGATTTGAAAACTATATAAAGAAGAACTCTAGAAACTGGGAAACCTAATCCCCACACTTCATGTGTGTTACTAGTTTCATAACTAGATTCGATTCTCCTTTAACATTATGTTTCTATCGATACCCTGTAGGTTAACGACTTCAAAGACTTCATTGGGATTGTGAAGCCAGACCCAATTATATTCTTTGTAGTTGCGTGTTATGATCTTGCCCGATTCTATCATATTGAGTACAATTGAAATAATTGACTCGAGATTAATTTCTCCGATAGGCAAGATAAAAGTAATCACAAACATCTTCGTCTCATCATTTGTGATTCCACAATATCTTATTTCGCTAGTCGATTAAGATTATTTTGAGGTGATTGATTATATCCTCCTAACATACATCAAACTATGATTCCAATGCTATTAACCCCAATCAATCTCACACTGATCCAAGGTACAGTTATGCTCCTACGTCTCTGATCCCAGCAGGATGCTACGTACTTGATTCCCTTAGATGATCTCACCCACAACTAAGAGTTGCTACGACCCAAAGTCGAAGACTTTAATAAACAAATCTGTATCACACAGAAAAGTCTACGGTAATAGATAAATCCGTCTCCCACGAATATACCTACGAGTTTTGTTCCGTCTTTTGATAAATCAAAGTGAACACGAACCAATTGATAAACCAGACTTATATTCCCTAAGAACAGACTAGTATTATCAATCACCTCACAATAATCCTAATCGACGCAGCGAAAAAAGATGTGGAATCACAAACGATGAGACGAAGTGTTTGTGATTACTTTTATATCTTGCCTATCAGAGATATAAATCTCGAGCCAATTATTACAATTGTACTCGTAATGATAGAAGATGCGAGGTCAGATCACACAACCACAAGAAAAGTAGTATCGGTCTGGCTTCACAATCCCAATGAAGTCCTTAAGTCGTTAACCTGGTTTTTAGAAGAAGAAACCAAAGGTTAAAGGAGAATCGACTTTAGTTATGCAACTAGTATCACACATAAGGTGTGGGTATTAGGTTTCCCAGTTGCTAGAGTTCTCCTTTATATAGTCTTTCAAATCAGGGTTTGCAATCAATGTTAGCTTGGTAACAAAGCATTAGATGAATACCTGATTAGATTCAAGATAATATTTTATCCAAACCTGATTAAATTCAAGCTAATATTTCTCAACCGTTGGATCGAAAACTTAGCTTGTTACATACAAATGAAATGTCCAATTTTGGGTTTATGTAGCCGTTCCCAAACATTAACATTTGTTAGTTCAACAATAGTTAACCAAATGGTTAGCCATATGATCACTTTCATATCCACCATATTCTTCTTCACCATAACTAGTTCAAATGACTCAAATGAACTAGTTAGAGAGTTGTTCAATTGATTAGATCTTATGTAACTACACAAGACATAATCAAAGCAAAAACAGTTTGATTCACTCGAATCGGTTCATGAACTTTATAGCCACGGTTTGCAAAAAGCATTCCTTAGTTTATATAAACATGAGTTCAAGAACAACCGATTTTAGATATAACCTGCTCAAGTTCGCGGACTGGGTTCGCGGACTTAAGCTCACGGAAGGAGTTCACAAACTGCAGCAGAAATTCTCGGGTCGAGAACTTCCGCCAGTTCGCGGACTGAGTTCGTGGACTTGGCTCACGCCACATTCCGTTTCTCTTGATCAACAAAGTTCGCAAACTTTGGTTCAAGGAATAAGTAATTATACATATATGTGTTTCCACAAGAATGCTTATATCCTACCAATGGTTATATAATCTAAACTCTCATTTCAATCATTGAAACATTCTCAAAGGACGTTATATAGCCGTTATTCACAGACCATTTTTCGTCAGAGCAATTTCCAAAGTGATTGAAACATAACATGACATTCGTCACTAGGTAAAGATGAATTTGGCAAAAGCGAAAGCTTACCAACACATATTTCGATAAATAGATAGGCGAGTTACACTCGGCTCGAAATAGAAAATGTGTATAATGAAAGTCTATATATCAAAACGACTTTTGTCTCAAGAGTAGGAGATAGAGTAGATAGACTTTTGAGTGACAGATAAGTTCAAGTCTCCACATACCTTTTAGTCAATGAAGATCCACCAGTTCCTTGAGTAGTTGATGATTGCCATGGAGTCTTGAGCTCAACTACACTTTCTATCCTAGTCCGATACCTTTAGCTATATAGGCTAGAAATCAAGACTTATAGTTTTGATCACTAACATTGACAAATATGCTTGAGATAGCAACTCATGCGAGTTCGACCGAGCAATTCTCTAACAATCTCCCCCTTTGTCAATTTTAGTGACAAAACAATTAATACATATGGAATACAAAAAATAAATAAATTAACTTTTTTAGCTCCTATTCCACATGCCTAATCTTCAACATTACTCGAAATCTTCGTCACTTCCCAGTACTCCAATGATCCCAAAGGTTGTAAGTTTAGTATCATCGTTGTTGAATATCCGTAGCTATAACAACAAGAAAACAATATTCCTCAATCATTGTTATACCGTGTCATGGCGTAGATGGTGGATTTTTGACAAGGGTAAAATTGTAAGACCACACTCCAGATCCGGCAATCGGATGAGTATTGAGACTCATGTCTCTTATTTAAAGCATGAAAGCTCATGCCATAAATCTCTGACTGAGAAGGCTGTCTCTCAGAGTATATGTAGATGTGTAGTCTCCCAGCTGAGACCACGGCACATCTCATGAATACTGAGCAATTTCAGTAATTATACATGCTCCTGATCTGGCAATCAGACGAGTATGGAGATTCATGTCTCGCATGAAATCTCATGCCATAAAATCTCTGACTGAGAAGGCTGCCTCTCAGAGTGTATGTAGATGTGTAGTCTCTCAGCTGAGACCACGTAACATCTCATAAGTACTGAGAAATTTCAGTAATTGTTTTATATAGAATCGACAGATTGGACGGCTCCTAGACAAATTGTCTGCTAGTATAGAGCGATAACGTCTTCAGGATGCAACCTGTTTTCCCTGACTATATAAGAGAAATATGACGCTCCAACAAGCTCATATTACTCCACCCTCAGATAATTAACGCTCCTAGACAGCATGCCTGCTAGTATAGATCCATCAAGTTAATTATCTCTAACCGTCTGAATATCCAGCAATATTCTACGATTCTTCGTAATATTTTGTCACTTCAATTCGTGGTTCTTCCAAGCAGAATTCCACGGGTTAGTGATAAATATTCAACGAACATGCATCTGAGCATCGAATAAGCCCTGACTAAAATGGTGTCACAGGACCGAGAACCAGCCGGCCGGCCATGCCCTAGCCGTGACCAGTCCCATACCTCACGACCTCATTATTTTATTATTTCTCTCAATCCATGAAAAGTCTATGATTTCATGAATTTTCCCTAAAACCATGAAAATTCCATGATTTCATGAATTTTCCCTAAACCCATGAAAAATATTATAAAATTAAGAAAACTCGTGGGACCGGGCCCTAGCCGGCCGGTCATGCCCTCGTCGGTCCCACAGGCCTCTTATTTTATTATTGTTATTTGCTTTGTTTTCCCCATTCCATGAAAACTCCCTGATTTCAACAAAATACTTTGGTTTCAACAAATCTCTCTGATTTTATGAAAATTACATAAAATTGGGAAGAGTGCCCTGGGACCGTGCCTGTCGGCCGGCCGGCCATGCCTTGGCCATTGCCGGTCCCACACTCCATCATTACCTATTTTATTATTATTTTATTTCTCTCATCTCATGGAAGTTCCCTAATTTCATAAAACTCTCCGGTTTCATGGGATTTCCCTTAATTCAGAGAAAATATGCAAAATTACATAAAACTGGGAAAAGTGTGGGACCGTGCTTGTCAGCCGGTCGGCCATGCCCTAGCCATGGACGGTCCCACACCTTGCAATTCCTTGTTTTATTTATTATTTTTCATCATCCTATGTATTTTTCCTAGTTTCAGCAAAACCCTGGATTCTGCATATTTTCTCAAAATGTTGCTCAAACGCGCATCGGAAAATATTGAAACTCTCAGGAATGAGACACAGATACTATGGTGACACGGTTACATCCCCTTTACTGACCAAGGGTGACCCTAAGGCTTGCAAACAGCCGGTCCCACACGTTTTAATGATTTTAACCTAATTTGCTCAATTGCTCATATTAGGTTCAAACTCTTTCCAAACAATTGGGGGTTTGCTCAAAAGACCATCAATTGGTCCCACAGTCACCAAGAGCCGGTCCCATGACCTCTTGGTCGATCGGTCCCTAATCTTTTCATGGCTAGGTTTTGTTATTTGTCGCTCACACGAGCATTATTTTATTAAATGATTAAACCAGCATTTAATCATTCTTTCACCAACTGGTCCTCAAGAGACTTTGGTATTTTGCTCATTCGAGCATCTGGGCGTTACATGGTGGAGTCATCATCCCATGTAGCCGGTCCCTGCTTCACTCGGCGGTTGATTTTGAATAAATCATCATTTCATTAAAATTAGGGTTTTTGAATCCAAGGCTCTGCAAAAACATGATTCTGAGCAGATTAAAAAACTGATAATTTTATGTTGATTCCATGATCAACATTTTTATTTATTATACTCGACCCAGCAGTCAGTATCTTAAATTAATATTTTATTTGGTCCTGCCACCAACAATTCATCAAATGAGCAATATTCGCTCAAACCGGCAATATTTGCTCAGATTCAAGAATATTGGTTCAACTATCAATATTCAACAATTCAGCAACACAGTTTGCTTGTCTTAGGTAATCAACATAATAATACCTCGCCTCAGCAGACATATTTAATTTATGAGTTTCAGAACATTTGCAAATAATGTTCAACTCAGCAATACATGGACTCATCGTCCCACAAAGTCAGCAACTGACTCCACAATCACGAGATATCAATCGTGTCACATGGGGGATATTAACTAGGGTTTTGGTCTGGCGGTCTACGGCACGTGTGTTCACCCACGACGAGAATGTGAGCAAGTCGTGCAATCAGTTGGAAGAGTCAGCAAAGTAGTGGGTGGAAAATTAACCAAGTCTCCGCACGATGAGCAACTGGTTTTTAACACGATTTCCCACTTCCCCACTCTCTGATTCCAGCAACTGTCACACTTCATGGGATCATGGTGTTTTTAATTTAGTAATATAAAAAGACCTCTGAATCATGATTGAAAGGACAAGATTCGAATACTGAACATTCGTCTAAAAAAGGAATTTCTCGGCAAGTTCATACAAACAATCTTTCGTCTACACGAACTTATCAACTGAGCAATCACTTTAATCGTTCAGAACTTTCATATGCTGAATTTGCAACAAACATATAATCTCAGATCACCATTGATCCCGCACATTTCTCAGCTTCCTTCCTACAGATCAACCCATCTTCTCTTGTGACCGAATGGACTCTGGAACGACCATTGTTCTTGGTTTAGGCCGGAGTCTTACATATTGATCTCTCGAACTTAAAAGCACTCCCTTCTTGCAGTGCATCTGTGTGAGGTTCAACATTTTGCTCGGTTCAAGGAGTCTCCACACGGACGTCTCCTCAATTCCGTAAAAACTAGCAAATCGTTTTCCCCCATCTACAGATTGGCGACCACAGTGGTCGATTAATCTCTCGGTTGCAATCTCAAGATTTGACAAGATGGTTGATCTTAGGTTACGTACGATTGCAGACCCTAACACAAATGATGCTAGCACTAGCAACAACACTAACGATCATATTCCAGAAACCATTCCTGCTTCCAACGATGGCGGTGGTCGTCAAACCAATTCTGGAGCACATCCCCTCTTCGGCCGGCATCCCGAGGAAGTCAGATAAAATCCGCCTACCATAGGCGATCTCATAAAAGTGCAAGAAACTCTTGCTAAGAATCAGACTGACATGGCTGCTACACAGAAGGAGCTGTGCAATTATCTCAAAACTCTTACTGACAAGATGTCATAGAAGATTCAAGGAAAAGGAAAAGAAACATCCTCATATGCTGATCCTGAAGTAGTTCCAATTCATATAGCGGATGACAGCAAAGTCTGCAAAGCTGCAGACGATCCATCAGCAAAGGAATCATCAAATTTCATTACTCGGGAAGATTTGGAACTCCTCTTGGAGAACCGTGGAAAAGACAAGAAATCACATGTCCATCATCACCAGCCTTTGTACCCTGCTGCTACGCAAAGGATTCCTCTTTCAAAAGGTTATACCTCTCCAACCTTCACTTTGTATGACGGAACAGGAAATGCTTGGGAACATGTTTCTCGTCTCCTGGAAGCCTTGGGTGAACATGAACATAACCATGTTGTTCTCCTCAAAGAATTTTCAAAATCCTTGAAAGGCATGGAATACACCTGGTACAAAAACATCGCACCAGGAACTATCAAAAATTGGGGAGAAATGATTAACGCCTTCTACAGAAAGCACTTCTTTGTGTCAGAGAAAATTACTCTCTGATCTTGGAAGAATGTTTCAGAGGAGCAATGGACATCCCAATGACTACGTGAAAAGATTCAGAGTCCAGGCCCTGGACTGTCATGATCCAAACGTCACGGAGCAACAACTGGTAGACTTGTGCATCAACGGCATGATCCCGGTCTACAAAGCTTTATTGGAAAATCTTCGTTTCCAGACCTTCTCAGAGCTTCATGAAGCGGCGAAGAGATCGGCAACTACTACACCCGCTTTACTGGAAAGAACAAAAGCTACAAAGGCTAAAGAACCGCGAGACACTCGAGGTAGAAGACGTATGATTAACAAGCAATACAACCTCCATCCTTCCACAAACGCTGTTGCAGAAGGGAGCAAACGAAAATCCGAACCTCCGCACAAGCGTACCTCAGCCCCTTCAAAAGCATAAAATAAGGATAAGAAAGATGCACAAGCCTCTGACCAACGCACAGGAGTTCCTGATCAAGAAGCACCTGAATTTCCCTTTCCTTTGAAGAGGTGATCGAACTCCTGGATGTATGGATCCAAGATGGTGCAATAAAGTTTCCATATGTCAAGAAAGAACCAACTGAAGAAGACATAGAAAGTCCTCATTACTGCCACTTTCACAGGTCCGTCAATCATCCCACAAGAAACTGCAGAGTTTTGAAGCGCATATTCAGGGAGAGGGTTAAATCTGGAGAGCTTCAACTGGGGACTGAAAGAGTACACAAGAATCCTCTCCCAATCAGAATCTTTACACTCTCTGAACAACCTATCAAAGAGGCAGTTCAATCCTTGGTCGAACATGAATTGCTCTATCTGTCGAAGGCACAAAGGAGAGACATGTTCACAACACTGAACCACATTGTATCAAGAAGTCCATTCCGGAAATACTTCTTGAGCCTCCAGCCACAGACCAAGAGATGTACGATTGGGGGGTGCTTACCACAGTCAATCTCAGAAGAAACTAATTTGGAAGAACGTTGATCGATGCTAGCACCACCAATAACAATATTCCACTGAAAACCATCGGATCCACAGGCATCACTCGACAAGGAGATACTCATGCTCCCATCTCAATCAGAGACCTTGAAGGAACGCTCGGAAATACTTATGGCTACATTACTCTCAAAGTGAACATAAGTTCGACCTGGACGGAAGCCAAGTTTTACATAATCAGGAAAATCCAGGATATGACATGTCCTTCAGACGAGCGTGGATCCACGCTGAAAAGATGGGTACTTACAAAGCACCTTTGGTTACACATCTCTCCAAAGAAGAAAATTCTGATCCAGAATATTTGGCGGACGTTCCATCATCAGAGCACTTGGAGGAATTTCGATCTTTGACGAGGTTGAAACAAGAACTTGCAAAAGATGCATAGACATTCATCCAAAGGTCCTGCACTCAGGCAAGTCTCATTCCTCCATGTCTATGTCAGTTATTTCCTCGCATGCTCTTCTAGCATGGGGACTCAATTCTACTAGCATCTCTGCTATTGCAAGACGCTATAAGTGGGTAATCTCACTTCAACAATATTTTACCAAGTGGTTGAATCTGACATTTCTCCGAATCGAGCATCTCACTGAGACATACATTACTGAGATGGTATTCAAGCACGGAAAAGAACAATTTGGGCATTTCTCCATAGCCTTATACAAGTGTCCTTGTGTACCACAAAATAAGAAAGCTCTGATGTCCGCACAAGTGTTGAATCCCACTACCGTAACGAAAGGAACGCTGAATCAACAGAGGATACTCGAGGCCGAGACGATCAAGCCTACGACATCGGACGCTTAAAGGGTGTGAATCCTCAACACTCGAGCATCTAAGAAAATCCTTACAACAGCTGTCAATCACCTACTTCTCCAAGGCCAACTGAAAGTCAAAAAACCTCTCATCTCTGAATGCTACCTTCTTCAGAAGACTTCAAACTATACTCCCAATCAAAGAATACACCTTCGATATTAGCTCCTCTATCTTCAACACAATATCTCTACGGTGACACACTGATTCAACACCGACACGATTAAAGTTCAATCGATAGGTCTTCATTATCCCGTGATAATACTTCTGGAGCAGATGCAACGTTGGCACAAACTCCTTCAACACACTGGGGACTTGATCTTATTGAATAAAGTACGCTGCTGCTATTTGCAAGAACATCATCAATTCCCAGACAAAGCCACTTCGCGGCTCACTGGATGGAGGAGCAACACTATGTTGATAATCATGGTTCTAGCCTTCTCGGTCTCTGGAGCAACTCCAACCATGGTATCGGCATCAACAAGGATATTTGGAGGAACTATGTCCATGGTCTCAACATCAACAAGAATTTCCGGAGAAAATTCAATCAAGATCTCAGCATTAACAACGGTCTCAAGAGCAACATCCTCATGACAAAGCTCCATCAACTGTCCATTCTTTACAACCTAAGTCTGGAAGTGTTACTCGATGGATCATACTTCTCCAAGTACTAATGACTCATATCAAGACGTGTGGACATGAAAACATGTTAGCATCAAAGTCTTCCCAAAGCTTGCACGACGGACAGGCACAAGCCAAAGTCTTCTACAAGATGTTCTCATCACCTCTACAAATGAGATACAACATGCTTCAAGTCATGGGTTTACAAAAACGTACCAATGGGTGAGTAATGGGACAATGCTTCCTCAACAAAAGATGTTCTTTTATGTCTCTTCTACAACATACCAAAATGGAGCATCAATCGGACATACGAGCTGAAATATATAACCTTTACAGTCAGGTCTACGAAATCTGAAAAACTTGTACGGGATTACAAATTACAAATGTGCATGCTTCGTTGGATGACCTCTACAACTCCAAATTGAGTGATTCTTTTCTCACGTGATAAATCAGCCTCTTAGCTTCAAAAGTTGGGGTCAAGTGTCGAATTCCAACGTCGTATGAGGTTCCTACATCTTCCAAAGCGTACAACATGCAAGCAGCAATTCTTAGACGAGACTCATAACTTCCACAGTCGATCGGTGTTCACCAGGTCTTTCCACCAAGTACTTCATCAAGGTACCTCCAACTTCGACCACCTAGGTATTTACATCAATTTTTCTACCTGGGTCCTCTATCCAAGTCTGGCCAGAAGAAGAAGAGAGATTCAACAAGATACTGGGGACTGAAGGTCTACTGATCATGACGATCAGTTTCACAGTCCAAGA
Source organism: Papaver somniferum (assembly GCF_003573695.1). Lineage (NCBI taxonomy): Eukaryota > Viridiplantae > Streptophyta > Magnoliopsida > Ranunculales > Papaveraceae > Papaver > Papaver somniferum. The sequence goes on from NC_039364.1 coordinate 90,621,447, forward strand.
CCCGTGGCACCAGACTCTCATGTGCTAATCATTCATCATAAAAGTAATGCTACCACCGGGACATGAGACCATGGTCATTACATCATCCCCTCTCGAGAGCAACCTCAGCTAGGGTCCCGTGACCGGGGTTTCAGAAGTGGTGTTTCTACGACTGACAAAAACAAGATGGCGCTACAAGCACCATGATCGTATATCAATCAAGGGGGTTCAGATTTCAAATTAATAAATGGATTTAAAATCCTTCATCAAGTATTCAAGACACAAGCGAATGGTCTAAAGACACAACAGGGGCGTTTTACAACAAGCTCGTCTGAAACGATTTTACACTATCTTGCACAAAGAGGTGAGCTGGGAGCAATTGGTGAAGAATCTAGGGACGGATCATATACCATTCTCTTCGCATGGATGTCCTATAAAACATATCCAAATTTCATAGTGATTGGATGAACTATCAAAGAGATGTGGTCGAAACATTGGAGTACATGCCAGCTGAAAATTTTCTGGAAATCTCCTGGAAGTTTACTGTTTCGCCTATTCATCCCCTAAACATGCTCAAAACTCGAAACACTTCTTTGATAAAGCTTGGAAATCTTCTGAGGATGAAAAACATGGGTAGACCGCGGAAATCTGACGTCGGACGAAGATTCTATAGCGTTTTTATTGAAAGACCAACTTCTGAATTTTCTGAAAACGAATTATGACGAAGTTCATCGTTCATCCACATTTGAATCAGGATCTACACCATCAACACAAATCCTGACTTCATCTTCAGCCGATAGTATCATTTGCTGAAGTCGGCGGTGCTTCTAGGGACGACTCCCAGATGATCGAGAGACATACAAAGTACCAACTTTCCAGCGTCTGATTCACCTCAGTATGAACATCTGCAGAAGTCTTCATCTTTGACTTCATATTTCTGGAGCATTCGTCGGAAGACCCAGAAGGGTGGTTGTAACCAGAAGTCACCACTATCTGAGGCGAAAGACATGGAGTCATGGATATACCAATACCAAACGCGTAACAAAATGGTAACAATCCAACTTTTACATATTAACAATTTCACTAACTGTAGTGATTATAACGTCAGAATTTCGAAAACTTGCTCGTTCCCTCAAACCTGCAAAGACGAGCAAAATTCATTATTCAAAATGATGACTTGATAAAACCGTGAACAACCCACGTGAATTTTAACATCCACTGGTTTTTCAGAAACTAGACAGAGTCCATTCTATAATTGTGAAAACTCACATACAGACATTATCTCACCATGTATAATGGTCTACTTTCAATAGTTGTTCGAAATCAAAACATGATTTTACAAAATATGTAAATATTTAACGTGAAACTCACGTAAATTTGAAAAATATATCTATATATTTTTGCTCCCTCGCACGAGCATCTGTCTTTGAGACGAGAGTATATTTTCAAGGATTTCTGAAAGCTCGAAGATATAAATTTTCATGAAAGCTCATAAATAAATTTTTTTTACTAACAGACGCACGTTTGTTCAAAAAATTTCTCTCGTACGAGCATCCACCTTTGAAATAAGAGTTTATTCCACTTTGTGAAATCTCACATATTTAAAAATATAAAATTTTGTTTTTCGTGAAAGCTCATAGACAAAATTTTTATCATTAGACTCAGGTCTATTTTATTTGTTTCTTAAACTAATGAACGGACGAACGAACGTCCGCGCTAAAACGGATTCCTTTCTTGGGCCTAGATCCGTGAATCCTAAACCGACCAAGGTTCCACCATCAAATCAGCGGTTATACTCCAATTTATGCTCGTTGGATGATGCTCTATTATGCCACTGGGGTTTGCGCTCAAACCATGGTTTGCTCATTCAGTCTAAATCCGGTAACATTTTATCTTATAAGTTCAATTACTTATTTTTGTCTGTACCTGGAAAATCACCATTCAATGCTGACTGAGGAACATAATTGTACCTCACTAAGCAGGGGACTTAATGTAGATGGTAGATTTTCTACAAGGGTAAAATTCTAAGACCACACTCCAAATCCGGCAATCGGATGAGTATTGAGACTCATGTCTCTTATTTAAATCATGAAAGCTCATGCCATAAATCTCTGACTGAGAAGGCTGTCTCTCAGAGTATATGTAGATGTGTAGTCTCCCAGCTGAGACCACGGCACATCTCATGAATACTGAGTAATTTCAGTAATTATACATGCTCCTGATCCGGCAATCGGACGAGTATGGATATTCATGTCTCGCAGGAAAGCTCATGCCATAAAATCTCTGACTGAGAAGGCTGTCTCTCAGAGTGTATGTATATGTGTAGTCTCTCAGCTGAGACCATGGCACATCTCATAAATACTGAGCAATTTCAGTAATTGTTTTATATAGAATCGACAGATTGGACGGCTCCTATACAGATTGCCTGCTAGTATAGAGCGATAACGTCTTCAAGATGCAACCTGGTTTTCCCTGAATATATAAGAGAAATATGACGCTGCAGCAAGCTCATATTACTCCACCCTTAGATAATTAATGCTCCTAGACAGCATGCCTGCTAGTATAAATCCATCAAGTTAATTATCTCTAATCGTCTGAATATCCAGCAATATTCTACGATTCTTCGTAATATTTTGTCACTTCAATTCGTGGTTCTTCCAAGCAGAATTCCACGGGTTAGTGATAAATATTCAACGCACAGGCATCTGAGCATCGAATAATCCCTGACTAAAATGGTGCAAGTGTACTTAGCAATAATGCACAGACCAGCATTTGAATGCGCAAACAAGCATTTCAAAAATACGAATGAGCGATGAACCTATGCAAAATAGGAAGGACAAATAATAATAATGAAATATTAGCAAAGGCGTCAGTGACTGGGCTCACCAGCCGGCCGGTCATGCCGTGACCAGTCCTACGCCCAATTTTATATTTTATCATATTTTATTATTTTTCCCGATGTCATGAAAATTCTCTCGTTCGAGCAAATTTCCTTCGATTCAAGGAAATTCTTTAATCTCATGATATTTCTTTATGTCAAGAAAATAATAAAATTAGGGAAAGGTGTCACGGGAACGAGAACCAGTCGGCAGGCCATGCCCTAGCCGTGGTCGGTCCCACACCTCACGAACCCATTATTTTATTATTTCTCAATCCATGAAAATTCCCTGATTTCATGAATTTTCCCTAAACCCATGAAAATTCCCTGATTTCATGAATTTTCCCTAAACCCATGAAAAATATTATAAAATTAAGAAAACTCGTGGGACTGGGCCCTAGCCGGCCGGTCATGCCCTAGCCGGTCCCACACGCCTCTTATTTTATTATTGTTATTTGTTTTGTTTTCCTCATTCCATGAAAACTCCCTGATTTCAACAAAACACCTTGGTTTCAACAAATCTCTCTGATTTTATGAAAATTCTCTAAAATCTTGAAAATTACATAAAATTGGGAAGAGTGCCCTGGGAACGTGCCCGTTGGCCGGCCGGCCATGCCTTGGCCATTGCCGGTCCCGCACTCCATCATTTCCTATTTTATTATTATTTTATTTCTTTCATCTCATGGAAGTTCCCTAATTTCATAAAACTCTCCGGTTTCATGGGATTTCCCTCAATTCAGAGAAAATATGAAAAATTACATAAAACTGGGAAAAGTATGGGACCGTGCTTGTCAGTCGGCCGACCATGCCCTAGCCGTGGCCAGTCCCACACCTTGCAATTCCCTGTTTTATTTATTATTTTTCATCATCCTATGTATTTTTCCTAGTTTCAGCAAAACCCTGGATTCTGCATATTTTCTCAAAATGTTGCTCAAACGCACATCGGAAAATATTGAAACTCTCAGGACTGTGACACGGACACTATGGTGACACAGGGACATCCCCTTGACCGACCAAGGGTGACCCTAAGGCTTGCAAACAGCCGGTTCCACACGTTTTAATGATTTTAACCTAATTTTCTCAATTGCTCATATTAGGTTCAAACTCTTTCCAAACAATTGGGGGTTTGCTCAAACGACCATCAATTGGTCCCACAGTCACCAAGAGCCGGTCCCATGACCTCTTGGTCGATCGGTCCCTAATCTTTTCATGGATAGGTTTTGTTATATGTCGCTCACACGAGCATTATTTTAATAAATGATTAAACCAGCATTTAATCATTCTTTCACCAATTGGTCCTCAAGAGACTTTGGTATTTTTCTCATTCGAGCATCTGGGCGTTACATGGTGGAGTCATCATCCCATGTAGCCGGTCCCTGCTTCACATAGCGGTTGATTTTGAATAAATCATCATTTCATTAAAATTAGGGTTTTTGAATCCAGGGCTCTGCAAAAACATGATTCTGAGCAGATTAAAAAACTGATAATTTTATGTTGATTCCATGATCAACATTTTTATTTATTATACTCGACCCAGCAGTCAGTATCTTAAATTAATATTTTATTTGGTCCTGCCACCAACAATTCATCAAATGAGCAATATTCGCTCAAACCGGCAATATTTGCTCAGATTAAAGAATATTGGTTCAACTATCAATATTCAACAATTCAGCAACACAGTTTGCTCGTCTTAGGTAATCAACATAATAATACCTCGCCTCAGCAGACATATTTAATTCATGAGTTTCAGAACATTTGCAAATAATGTTCAACTCAGCAATACATGGACTCATCGTCCCACAAAGTCAGCAACTGACTCCACAATCACGAGATATCAATCGTGTCACATGGGGGATATTAACTAGGGTTTTGGTCTGGCGGTCTACGGAACGTGTGTTCACCCACGAAGAGAATGTGAGCAAGTCGTGCAATCAGTTGGAAGAGTCAGCAAAGTAGTGGGTGGAAAATTAACCAAGTCTCCGCACGATGAGCAACTGGTTTTTAACACGATTTCCCACTTCCCCACTTTCTGATTCCAGCAACTGTCACACTTCATGGGATCATGGTGTTTTTAATTTAGTAATATAAAAAGACCTCTGAATCATGATTGAAAGGACAAGATTCGAATACTCGAACATTCTTCTAAAAAAGGAATTTTTCGGCAAGTTCATACAGACAATCTTTCGTCTCACGAACTTATCATCTGAGCAATCACTCTCAATTGAGTAAACTTCAATCGTTCAGAACTTTCCTACGCTGAATTCGCAACACACCTACAATCTCAGATCACCATTGATCCCGCAAATTTCTCATCTTCCCTCCTACAGATCAACCCATCCTCTCTTGTGACTGAATTGACTCTGGAACGGCCATTGTTCTTGGTTTAGGCCGGAGTCCTACATATTGATCTCTGAAACTTAAAGCACTCCCTTCTTGCATTGCATCTGTGTGAGGTTCAACATTTTGCTCGGTTCAAGGAGTCTCCACACGGACGTCTCCTCAATTCCGTAAAAACCAGCAAATCGTTTTTCCCCATCTACACATAGTATCATTACACAACGTCAAAGTCCAATTATATCACAACTTCAACAACAATACTATGGTGATATGTATCACTCCCCCTTAGTCAATACTCCATCTCACATGAAAACCACTCCTCCTTACATAGTGATCCGAAAACCATATGTATTTGTAGTGTGAACTACATATTAATTCTCCCCCTTTTTGTCAATAAAATTGGCAAAGGTACAAGAACGAGATCCTAATGAAATTTCCGAAAGAGATATTTCTTGACCAAAATAAAGCAAAAGTATATCATCTAATTTAGATGCAATCATAAAGCCGAAGCTAAATGCATTCATCAAGGAGTTTGTAAAGATACAAGATAAACCCTATAATATTCCTCAGCCGCACTCCCCACAAAGATTTGGCAATTAAGCACAAGTTCAAAAGAACTCTCCCCCATAAAATGTCATTCCTGAAAGAACAACAAGAGCGACCTTAGTTTCGAAGGAAAAAAAGGATTTCGTTGGACATAACAAATCACATACAAGTATGAATTTGAATCCAAAATATTCAATTAAACTAACCACAAGAGAACCCATGAATAATTTAATGGACGAATGCTCAACATAAGTGAACTTATGGAGACTCAAAATATACAATTAGATTAATCACAAGAGAATTCATAATTAATATAATTGAAATACACAACCAAATAATCACAAAAGTAATCAATTTAATTGGTCGTGCTCGACATAAGAAAACTTACGGAGCAACAACTAAATAACCAAACAAGTGATTAATTTAGTTGAACATGCTCGACATAAAGTACCTTACGAAACAACAACATAACTAATCATGAAAATAATCAACTTGGTCGTTCAATGCTCAACATAAGACACTTTACGGAGCGTCACAGTAATACATAAAATATGGATCAGGGAAGATCAATTACTGCGAAATACACAAGAATTCATTCTATTTTCCATCACTATTTGCATAACGATATTTAATAGACATAATCCTTGCAAACAAAAGATTTTTTTAACCTATCTTCCATCAACAATTGAAATAATAGGCTTAACTTTTGTATTTGTCAAAAGTCTATTCACTCTTTTATCAATACATGCATATCGACATACGAAAGACTTTACTTTTGACAAGGTATGGAATAGTCATAGTTCACGGATGCAAACACACGTATCCCATAACAAATTTGCAATATATAAAACCATAAAGATTAATACTGCAAAAATCATCTTCCAAACAAATTTAGAGTTTAAACCAATAAATCTAAAAATATGAAGATGAAAACGTTAGTGTTGATGGTGGATTTCGTTTGAGGATAAAATTGTAAAAGCCAAAATTACGCGCTGACATCCTGCAAAGGATAAAACCACTAAGAAAATGATGAATACTTCTTCACTTCGCTAATTCATCCAGGTTGGAGCATGTAGCAACAATCTCTTATACCCGGTGAATTTATAGCGTTATCAATTAATACATGACTAGCCTTGTATTTCCTGTTCCGCTGAACTCTCATTATTAGTGCGGCATGACGACTGAGTGTTGCTCTCAGAAGCATAACATGAATCTCCAAACGTTGATAATGAGGTATGCACGAAATACTCGTACATGATATATCTCTCGGTGTGTTATACTAGCCGTATTAAACATATTTGAATCTGGACTGTCCATATCAGTCTCAAAAACAATCACGGCCACACAAGTCGGCTGCATGATTTAACCAGCCTAGACGATCCTCAGCAGGAGCAGGCTACTACATTAATGACCACCAGTAGCCCACTTATGTCCTGGTCGGTCGAATACCTACAATGCCTCCCAAACTACCACTGAACACCAGCCCGAAGTTGGATGTCCAGACTGGTATGGAGCATCTTGGAGGAATCGTACAAACAAAGGCCGCCTATGGCAGTATCAAGTTCATCACGTCCGTCCAACTTCACCGGCATGGTTGGACGGCGTGATAAGCCCAAAGCCGGTCGAACAAGCGTCGTGGTGTACACCGACAGACCTTCTTCCTACCTGCATGACCGACTCTTCCTTAACCTGACCAGATTGCAATATACGTTTTTCCAAAGTTGTGTCAGCGTGAAGAATTGAGGGTCGCAGGAAATTCCACTAAAGGTCCCAAATTGATCACGATCATCCAATTTCACCGGCATGATTGGATGGCTTAGATCGGACCCATAGCCACCAGGCAGGTATTGGTGCCTTCACCACCGGCCCAACATGGGCCCCACATGGTCGGCCTCCCCAAAAGAGAAGCGTGGATTGCCAATTCGTCTATCCAAAGCAGCGTGGACGTGAAACCCTAATAAGGGTTTGCGGAACATCACATGTGTTGCAAGTCAGTCTCAACCATCCATCTTCGCACGTATAGACGGAGGGTGTAGATGTAGATTCAAAGAGCATATAACATGTCAACACAATCACCATGGGCCCGCCTACATACATGACTAATCGGTCAAGACCAACTATGGTTGGTCGTCTCGATTCGTGCGCCCAAACTAGGAATGGCCACGCGTTTTCAACTGCAAATCGATCTCGACCTGCCGGAAAAATTGAGTGGCTTAGATCACATCTTCACGGGACAGTAAGGTATGGACGTGTACACTGTCCTGCCTACTGCACGCCTGACTGATCGGCCAAGACCGACCATGGTTGGTCGTCTCGAAACGCGCGCCTGAAGTAGGCACAACGTGCGGTCTTCAATTCCTTTGCGGCATGGAATTTCTGTCGCAAATCAATCTCAGCCGCTCCTCTTTGCCATACAAATTGGGTGCCTTAGATCGCATCTCCATGGGACAGTGAGGTACAAACACCTACACCAGCATGGCGTCTATACGCATGCCTAATTGGCCCTGTCAAAAACATGTCCCATGCTTGGATTAGACCAAGCTAAAGGTTGGTGTTCGAGCACCTCCTAAACCCTAATCCGACGATCACAGATGTGGGTCGCAAGCCATCTCGTCCGTCCAACTTCACCAGCTTGGACGGACAGCCTAAAACAGGAGTTAGGCGACCAGTGAGGCATCACCATGATCACCGTCCATCACTCTTCCACACAAAGCAATCGGCCAAGTCAGGACTTACCTGTATAACCTCCAAACGATCACTCGAAGATGGCTAGACGTGATGCTATTTTAAGATGCTTAATCCGCGACTTACTCCGTTAGGCCTTAAAACAACGATGCTTCACACGTGCTGAATATATTCGATGCATTACCCGCATAAAATACACACGATACTTCACAAGTATCGACTTCCTAAATAACTTAGTTATTTAATCTAGCATCACATGCTACTTTTTGTGGGTCCCACACGATACACACATTCGATACATCAAACATGTCACAAACTGGGGGATACTTACTGGGGTATTAGTCTGGAGGTTTACAGTGTGCAGCGCATAATGCGCCATCACAAGAACGTGTCAGGAAGACATGGACGATTAGTGATGATGGGATAAGTGGGAAAGACTGATCGTGTGAAACTAACACACGCAACTCCACTACTCCATCACTCCACTTTCCCCACTTTCCGTGAGAGACGTGGGTTAGGATCAATGACTTGTATAAATAGGTTCTCCTCCTTATTTCCAAGACATGACAAGACAACAAAAACCAAGTGTTGATACAACTGTATCCAAACACCAAAACTAATAGCTTACATTCTGCAAGCCAGTTCAGCTTTCTGATACAAGTCATACACAGCCAACACCTCCACAATCTCAACACCTTCTTCTCTTCCCTCCCTAAGATCAACCCCATCTCCTTCACTTTGTGACCGAAGCAAGTCTGGAACGACCATTTCTTGGTTTAGGCCGGAGTTGTACAGATTGATTTCTCGAATCACAAGCACTCCCGTGCAGTGCATTTGTTTAGGGTTTAGATTCATTTCTCATCCACACACCCAAATTACCAAAACCAGCAGAAATAGTTTTCACCCATAAGCAATTGGCGACCACAGTAGGAGATTAATCTCTCGGTTGCAAAATTGAATTTTCAATATTCATTCCAACCTTCTCAATTTTGGGGATAGATCTTGGTTTCAATTCAATCATTAACCTGTTCATCTTCGGTTTTCATCTCACGATGTATCTTCACCCGCTAGATTCTTCGGAAACCATAAATGATTCAGATATCATGGGAAGTGTGGCTAGAATGATGGAGGATGTCCTGGAAAATCAAGCTGGTATCGCTAGAAGGAAGAGCGAAACCTTCCGCCTTTTGAATGATATAGCAGCTCAATTACAAGAAAGATCGACAAGCATTAACCCAGACAATGCAAGAAATGTTGAATCCTTATCCAAAAGTCATTCCTTTACCAGTGGATATACAGAGAGAGCGCGCAGCCACAGGGGACTCAAGAAAGACGAACAACATGGTCCAGCTGACGACAGAGACTCGAGACAACTCCATAGAAGAAAAGACTTGTCCAGGATGCCACAACGTCTGCCAGATAAAGAAAAGGAGCCTGTAGCTTACGGAGCCTTGCTGGAAGATTTGTATGTCAAGACTCTTGCCGAAGCTCAGAAGACTTCCCAATCCACATCGACCTTTCAACCAAGTGAATAAATTCTCGAGGAAGGAGAGATCAATCAAGGAACACGTGAGTATAGAGGATGGGAGCGTTCAATTCATTCACTCAGCAGTGATATTACGACACCTTCCGCATTCCGTCACCTGGTCAAGCGATCTGTGGATATGATGACACATACTAGTCTTCCAACTCCGTCTCCGAAGTGTGCTTCACATCAAAGCCACATAGATATGTCACGATGTCCACTAGCACAAGAACAGCTAAACTCAAGGTACCTGCATTTCCCGTTCCCGATGAAAAATATTTTGGAGATGTTGGAGGCGTGGGTACGAAACAGAGAGGTGGAGCTGCCTCCTGTATGGCGTCCACCGACCGATCAAGAAATAATGGATCCGAGATATTGTCATTATCACCGGTTCCTTCACCACCCTACCAGTAAATGCAACGCCTTGAAACGCATTGTTCAGAAGAAGCTTAATTCAGGAGAGTAGCTTTCCCTCTCTGAAAATTAGTGTGGACGATTTCCTTGGAGAGGTTGCTCGGGAAGATTCAGTTTCGTGAAAATGAGGCTCCAAAGAGCAAGTAAGTTATATCAAACAATTTTACGACAAAGATAGTTTTGGAATTTACTGGGGACTTGACATCCCACACACAGAGAAAGAGATTCGATGATCAAACATCATGTTTGTTTCTTTTTCACACGATGTTTACGATTTCATGTGACATGTATAATCATTCGTAACCAAGATGCAAATTATATTTAGAATAATCTCTTTCAGAAAATCAATTGTTCACAAAACTATCTCAAAAACCAATTCAAAATTCAACCACCTATTAGTTCAAAACCTGAAATCAAATTGTGAAAGGAAATCCTCACAATCACTCAAAAGCATCTAAAGAAAGAACACAAGTAGGCGACACGAATCCTTCAAGGAAAGTCCTTCAGCAGAAACTCATCCTTATGAGCAAGAGAAGCTTTCATCCTTTGGAGTGCGGCCTGTTTTAGCTTCAACTCCTTAGACAACTTTTCAACCTCTTCTTCCTGGCGAGCAATACAGTCTGCAGAAGGAGCTCCGTCTTGCAATTTCTGAAGCTCCTGGATTTCAGATAACCCTTTGAAGAACCAAGGAGCGTTGAAGTCTTACTTCAGAAACACATCCCGATGGCACTTCCAGTCTTCAATCACCTCCTCAGAAACACTGCGACCGATCGTGACGCTCATCCCGTGAATGGAGAATAAAGCTTCTTGGACGCGATTGACCAATGCAAGGCGACTTTTGAGCTTCGTAGTGGTTGCAATGTGGTCGTGCTTCTTCCATATCACCGTGTATAACTCCTCAAACTGATCCGGCACACTGAATCCCCCAACCAACACATGACCTGCATTAGGGGTATCAAAGGGAGGATCGAAGATAGCCCCTGGAACAACACGTTGCCTTGCCAATACTTCATCAGGAACCTTGTCAGCTGCAAGAGGCCTTTCAGAAGAAGTCACCATGACTGCCTTATCAATGGGAACCTGCTCAGGAAGATCTTTAAGGGGAGCCGCCTCAGCATTAACATATGTTGCCTCTCCTGCATTCCTCTGGATGTCCACTTCACTCTGAATGCTGATTTCTGTCACGACCTCGTCTACAAGCTCACTAAGGTTACCACTTGGGGAGGCATTCCGTTCAGTCGAGCTTGCACCATCTTTGTCATTATCTTGAAGAGGATCAGTATCACCAGACCTTTCCTTAAAAGCATCGCCAGACTTCTCATGAAGACCAGCATCGCCAGACTTCTCATGAAGACCAGCATCGCCATACTTCTCGTGAAGACCAGTATCGCCAGACCTCTCGTTATGACTACGAGCCAGTCTTACGAAAGCATTTTCTTTCGAGATTCCCTGATCGCCAACAAAGGATTACCTTTAGTGAAAGTTGCTCAGGAAGAACGAAACCAATGGATCAAACAGAAAGAAATTTAAAATACCTGCATATTGGAGGAATTGAGGATCACCGAACCACATACCTGCTTCTTAGACCTCACTCCTGCTTGGGGACTGCAGTCATCAGCTCTGGTTCGTTTACCTGGGAGTGGTTTTAACCGAAAATGCTCCTTCAAAACGTCAGAAGATGGTTCTCCGCGGGAATCTGTCACAACCTCCTCCGAGAATTTCTGAAAGGTTAACAATTGCTCCCTCCAAAATTCCTTATATATGTCGATTACCGCTGGTTTTCTTCTGATAGGCCAGAAAGGAAGACTCTGCACTGACGAAAATGTGTCAGTATTAAGAATGTCCGGGAAAAGTTATTTTGGAGCCTTCAACGGACGAAGAAATGGAACACCCTGGTAAAATCCCATTTGCCGAGCAGCCCTGTCAATATTGTACGGAGTCACAGTAAATTCTTCGTCAAATAAAGACGGGACATATCCCGGAGTGCAGCTTCGTAAGTAAATGAGTTCTCCTAGACTTGTGGTTTCAGCATCAGTTCGCAACACGGCATCAGGAACAGTAGCAAAAGTCTTTGGCTGAACAATGGAAGGGTGGATCGGCCCCCATGGACGAAAATCTATGGAGGACACATTGTCTAAGACATCCACGAGCTTCATACCGGTTTTAGGGCATCTCTTCTGCCAACGGAGTATTCTCGAACCACCATACAAACTGCTGAGTGGAATCGCGGGAACAGGAGCATAGCTTTTGAAATGTTCCCATAAAAACGCCTGCATAAAAGCAATGTGGATATGCGACTCCACCTTCTTATACCCATTGGAAGCATGCATGTCCATCGCTAAGGCATCCAGATGAGAATACAGTGATCCAAGAAACAAGGAACCTAGGGGAAGGACCTCACCTTTTGCCAGCCTTATAGCAAACATAACAAGGTCGCCTCTTATGGTCTTTCTTCCAGAACCGTCGTCGAATATGTCTCTGGATAACCATAAAAACATGAATGCAATCACGCTGAGCTCGTCTTCCAACTCCTGACCGGGTTTCGGGTCTGCAGGAGACCACTCTGACACCCACCAAGTGTAAAAGCATTTCGTGTCTTTCTTCTCCTTCTCCAGATCATCGAATTCTCCCGCCTTTCTAAGTATAGCATTATAATCACGACGTTCTGCATCAGAAAGTTTATAGAAGAAGCTTCCAGCGACAGGCAGGTTCATCAATGCATCTACGCTTTCCAGAGTAATGGTCATCTCTCCCCATCTACATATGTCTGTATGAGTAGAGGGACGCCACCGAAAAATGAAAGTTATCAAGCCTGCATCATCTTTCTTAACTTGAAGAGTGGCGGATGCCATGACCGCATCAAGGATTTGTGCTTTGATCAAATTAGCCTTAATACTCTTATTATTTAGCATGCGTCTCATCCATCCTTCATAAGGACCCAGTGGGGTATGAAAAATCTTGAAGTCAATAGGCGAAGGTGGATACTCATTTCTCCGAAGACAGAATCTCATCACAAGTGCTGAAGAAGAGGATGGATCAGCTTCCATATTTTCTGAACCAGAGAGCAGGACTATCTTGTGAGAAGGATGCTTTCTAATGTTCGGAAAAGACACGGTGAACAACTCATCATCTATGTTTGGAATATCTTTGAAGCTATCAACACTCCCTGACTTGGCATCAGCATTATACCCAGAAGACATCTTAACAGGAGCCCTTTTGTTCATTCTACAATAAAAGGCAGGGGAGTCAGTACTTGCATGAAAACGCATGAGATGTGTAGTCGCACACGACAGAACATACATTCACGTTGGAATACACAAGGCTGGGACAATCATACAAGCAAGGATGGTATTGGGCCACGCAACCAAGACTGATATCATGACAGTAGGCTGGTGTTGGGTCACGTCAAGCCGGTATTGGTCATCAAAGTCACAAGTCTGGTGTTGGGTCACGTCAAGCCGGTACAGGACCGATCAAGGTCACAAGTCTGGTATTGGGCCACGTCAGCAAGCAAGACCGGTCGAGTCACGAGCATATATGGTGAGGCCCGCATTCATTCACACGTATTATAACACAGTTTTCTTTATTCATGGGAGTCGTGTCTACGAAATTCAAGCCAAGGGTTTTTCAAGCTATAACCTAACAACTAGGTTTTTCATGCAACAATGAAAAGGAAGCAAAAACAACATGTTCATGGATTCGTGGCTTGTTTTACTAAGCAATCCTGGCAATATCTACGGTTTTTCTAACTAATCATGATATATCTTGCAAAAAGAGTTTGCTTAAAAAATTAGGGTTTGCAAAAAAAAAAAAACAAAAAACGTGAGAACAAGGGAGAACGGACGAAGTACCTACCTTGTACGTGTGCGGTGGCAGCGGCAAAGTCCGACGACGCAGCAACTCTGGCAGCAGCAATGTCGGCAGCGTCAGCGGGAGCGACGGTAGGAGTCACGGTCGGGAGCTGGCAAACAAAAAGAAAATGCGTGAGAAAATAAAAGGGGTCGGTCCCTTTTATAAGCAAAAAATTGGAAGAATCCCAATAAAACAAGGATTCCTCTTTTGATTGGATTCCTCTTGTGATTGGGTTCCTCTTTTGATTCAGACTCCCAAGGAAGGAAACCGGTCCCAACCAAAAAATACATACTTGCACCACACGATCACATGGAAAATTGCTAACGGTCAGTCAAAGTCCTTCCGGGTAATCTTCCTTTATCTTGTCTTTCTCACATAGGCATGTCACCATCTCATGCCTACCCCACAATAGTGTAACCATTATATGCTAGGCAGGGGACTTAATGTTGATGGTGGATTTTCGTTTGAGGCAAAAATTGTAAAAGCCAAAATTACGCGCTGGCATCCTGCAAAGGATAAAGCCACTAATAAAATGATGAATACTTCTTCACTTTGCTAATTCATCCAGGTTGGAGCATGTAGCAACAATCTCTTATACCATGTGAATTTATAGCGTTATCAAATAATACATGAATAGCCTTGTATTTCATGTTCCGCTGAACTCTCATTATTAGTGCGGCATGACGACTGAGTGTTGCTCTCAGCAAAGTAACATGAATCTCCAAACGTTGATAATGAGGTATGCACGAAATACTCGTACATGCTACATCTCTCGGTGTGTTATACTATCCCGATTAAACATATTTGAATCTGGACTGTCCATATCAGTCTCAGAAACAATCACGGCCACACAAGTCGGCCGCACGATTTAACCATCCTAGACGATCCTCAACAGGAGCAGGCTACAACATTAATGACCACCAGCAGGCCCACTTATGTCCTGGTCGGTCGAATACCTACCATGCCTCTCAAACTACCACCGAACACCAGCATGAAGTTGGATGTACAGACTGGTATGGAGCATCTTCGAGGAATCTTACAAACAAAGGCCGCCTATGGCAGTCTCAAGTTCATCACGTCCGTCCAACTTCACCGGCGTGGTTGGACAGCGTGGATCAGCCCAAAACCGGTCGATCAAGCATCGTGGTGTACACCGGCAGACCTTCTTCCTACCTGCATGACCGACTCTTCCTTAACCTGACCAGATTGCAATATACGTTTGTCCGAAGTTGTGTCAGCGTGAAGAATTGAGGGTCGCAGGAAATTCCACTAAAGGTCCCAAATTGATCACGACCATCCAATTTCACCGGCATGATTGGATGGCTTAGATCGGACCCATAGCCACCAGGCAGGTATTGGCGCGTTCACCACCGGCCCAACATGGGCCCCACATGGTCGGCCTCCCAAAAAGAGAAGCGTGGCTTGACAATTCGTCCAGCCAAAGCAGCGTGGACGTGAAACTCTAATTAGGGTTTGCGGCATATCACATGTGTCGCAAATCAGTCTCAACCATCCATCTTCGCAGGTATAGACGGAGGGTGTAGATGTAGATTCAAAGGGCCCAGAGCATGTCAACACAATCACCGTGGGCCCGCCTACATACATGACTAATCGATTAAGACCAACTATGGTTGGTCGTCTCGATTCGTGCGCCCAAACTAGGCATGTCCACGCGTTTTCAACTGCAAATCGATCTCGACCACTCAACTTTGCCGGACAAATTGAGTGGCTTATATCACATCTTCACGGGACAGTAAGGTACGGACGTGTACACTGGCCTGCCGACTGCATGCCTAATTGATCATCCAAGACCGACCATGGTTGGTCATATCGAAACGCGCACCCGAAGTAGGCACGACGTGCGGTCTTCAATTCCTTTGCGGCATGTGATTTCTGTCGCAAATCAATCTCAGCCACTCCTCTTTGCCAGAAAAATTGAGTGCCTTATATCGCATCTCCATGGGACAGTGAGGTACAGACACCTACACCAGCATGCCGTTTACACGCATGCCTAAACCCTAATCTGACTGTCGCAGATGCGGGTCGCAAGCCATCTCGTCCGTCCAACTTCACCAGCTTGGACGGACAGCCTAAGACAGGAGTTAGGAGACCAGTGAGGCATCACCATGATCACCGTCTACCACTCTTCCACACAAACCGATCGTCCAAGTCAGGACTTACCTGTACAACCTCCAAATGATCACTCGAAAATGGCTGGACGTGATGCTATTTTAAGATGCTTAATCCGCGACTTACTCCGTTAAGCCTTAAAACAACGATGCTTCACACATGCTGAATATATTCAATGCATTACCTGCATAAAATACACACGATACTTCACAAGTATCGACTTCCTAAATAACTTAGTTATTTAATCTAGCATCACATGCTACATTTTGTGGGTCCCACAATCCACACATTCGAGACATGAAACATGTCACAAACTGGGGGATACTTACTAGGGTATTGGTCTGGCGGTTTACAACGTGCAGCGCACAACGTGCCATCATAAGAACGTGTCAGGAAGACATGGACGGTTAGTGATGATGGGAGAAGTGGAAAAGACTGATCGTGTGACACTAACACACGCAACTCCACTACTCCATCACTCCACTTTCTCCACTTCCCGTGAGAGACGTGGGTTAGGCTCAATGAATTGTATAAATAAGTTCTCCTCCCTATTTCTAAGACAGGACAAGACAACATAAACCAAGTGTTGATACAACCGTATCCAAACACCAGAACTGATAGCTTACATTCTTCAAGCCAGTTCAGCTTTCTGATACAAGTCATACACAGCCAACACCTCCACAATCTCAACACCTTCTTCGCTTCCCTCCCTAAGATCAACCCCGTCTCTTTCACTTTGTGACCGAAGCAAGTCTGGAACGGCCATTTCTTGGTTTAGGCCGGAGTTGTACATATTGATTTCTCGAATCACAAGCAATCCCGTGCAGTGCATTTGTTTAGGGTTTAGATTCACCCCAAATTACCAAAACCAGCAAAAATAGTTTTCACCCATAAACAATTGGACATAACTATGTGTAATCACAATAATGGCTATTCCAAACTCTAGTTATTCTTTTAACAAAAAACAAGAAGATAAAAGATTTACTATGCAATAATACCTTTGAAGAATTTTTTATCGTCCCCGAACTCCTTGTCGTCAATAGCCATTGGGACATAAGGTTCATTAAGGTAGGAGTTTATATCAATAAACCTTCTCGGCTAATGTTGTCGAACCAGGGCCTTCTGAATCTCATGAGTCTTATACACAAAAGCCTTTATTTGTTGAATCTCCTTTCGCATCTCCTTCAACTCTTCAAGAACACCAGAAAACTTCTGAGAGTTTGAAGGAACGGTTCTTGGCTTCCTCACATTCCTTCTTTTTCTTTTCAAGGTAGGAGGTAACGGAGATTTCTCTTTTTCCTTCATGATTGATGTCTTAACAATCATATTAACATCTTTTCCATCAGAAGACATCATGTTTGGAGTATCTATACGAATGAGTTTGTGAGAGGAAATCACAAATTGAACTCAACAAGTAGTCTTGAGATAAAAAGAGGTTTTGAGGAAGGAGAAAGAATATAGGGTTTTGAAACCTTTAAACAGGTTCGTACACGTCCAACTCACAACCCTATAAAGAGTAGAATTGTCGATAATAACCCTCCTTAGTTGATAGACAGGGAAGAACAGAAACTAAAAAAAGAAGCAAGAAACTTTTTCTAAAGCCTGAGCGGTACAACATCATTGTCTCTTTTGATCAGGCACATGAGACAAGATTCTCAAAACAACACAATCAAGTTGCGTTGCGGTGAACAACAATTTGTCCACCATTTTCCTCTTGAGAGGAATCCACAGACCTCTGTCTATCAAAACGATTCGACTATACTCACTTCTCTAATGGTCTTGGTTTATCCTTGAAAACTAACTTCTTAGATGAAAATAAGATCCTACATACCTCAGCGGTCTTCTGAGCAAGTTTAAGCTTATTTGCTCTTCGTTGAAGTTTGTTGACGTGCCTCAATTGGTTTTTGTACTTGTAACACCTTGAAAGTTCATGACCCTTTAGAGAATAATATGAGCACGTCAAACTAGGATAAAAGTCAGGCTTCTGAGATGTGCACGCAGCTAGACACATGGTGGAACTTGAAACATTACAAACGGAGTTTCCAAGAAATGGGTCAATTTTTTCTTCCAGATTAGTTGGGTTTTCTTCTGAAAGAATATTGAGATTGATGTATGTGTTGCTACAGTTATCAAAATCAATATTTTCACCAAGAAGTGCAACACTTGATTTCTCGTCTTCATTGGAATCATAATTGTCAGACATTTCATCAAGAGTTGCAGCAAGACCTTTGTTCCCGGTGTATTTTCTACGATTTGGGCACTCGTTTCCAAAATGACCAAATACCTTACTCTTAAAGCACTGAGGCATATCCTCATCATCAGTTTCATTTGTTTCCCTGTTTTTAGGAGGAATACAATTATGAGGTTTAACTGATGCTTTAGTCTTATCTCTGGAGAACCGTTTACTTATCTTCAACAGAAGATCCCTAAAATATCTTGTGATCATCGAGACTGACTTGTCAAGATCTTCATCAGATGAATCTATCTCAGAGTGATCATCTTCAGAGATATACACTTTTTTACTCTTATCAAGTAATTTAGTGTCCTTTTGTGCTTTGAACGCAACATCCTTAGTTTTGGATGAATGTTCGTGATCAAAGATCTTAAGCTTCCCAACCAGCGTATTTCTTGAGAGATTATCAAGGTTATTTCCCTCAACGATGGCATGCTTCTTAGAGTCGTATCTAGATGGCAGTGATCTGAGAATTTTCATCACAATGTCCTTTTCAGGAATAGTCTTACCCAATGCAAAAGATGCATTAACAATTTCAGACACTTTGTGATTAAACTCATCAAATGTTTCTTCATCTGCCATACGAAGGTTTTCCCAATCGGAATTAAGGTTTTGAAGCCTAGCTTCCTTTTCACTGGAGTTACCTTCTAATACGGTTTCTAAGATATCCCACGCATCTTTAGACCTCGTGCAATTTGACATATGGTGCTGAAGATTTGGGGTAATGGCATGTATAATGGCATTCAAACCGTCGGAATTTTGCTTTGCAACATTTAGCTCGGCAGGGGTGTATTCACCAATAGGCTTGGGAACGTTTACATCTCCAACTTCCACGATGGGAGCATTATAGAACATATACCCATGATTGAAAATCACGTGCTTGAAGAAAATCTCATATAGCAATTTTCCACCATAAGTAATTAGAGCCATCGAAGACTGGTGGTACGTTAATTGAGATAGCACCTCTGTCCATAGAGTCAGATTGCTACAAACACAGACTTGTGAGGTCTCGAAAGTGTTTGCATGCTCTGATACCAATTGAAAAAGTGGGGCTACAACAGCCACACCCAATATTTCGCTTAGCAATCTGTATGGACAAACTCCAATATACTTTCTAGAGAATCAACTAGATAGTCAGAATCAATCTAGATAAAAAGTATATCAAAGAGTTTATATCTCAATCTCTCGATTTGATATATACTCAAGCAAATAGAAATCTGCGAGTCTTTATCAAATACTAGAGAGATAACGTGGATGGTACCAAAGACCAATATCCAAGTGTCAAACAATTTAAATCAACAACCAAAAGGTCGGATATTCTAATTGATTGAACAACACACAACCTGTGATATTTCAATTATACAACAAAATATAATGCGGAAAAGAAATAACACAGACACCAGAATTTTGTTAACGAGGAAATCGCAAATGCAGAAAACCCCGGGACCTAGTCCAGATTGAACACACACTGTATTAAGCCGCTACAGACACTAGACTACTCCAAATTAACTTCGGTCTGGACTTTAGTTGAACCCCAATCAATCTCACACTGATCCAAGGTACAGTTATGCTCCTACGTCTCTGATCCCAGCAGGATGCTACGTACTTGATTCCCTTAGCTGATCTCACCCACAACTAAGAGTTTCTACGACCCAAAGTCGAAGACTTTAATAAACAAATTTGTACACAGAAAAGTCTACGGTAATAGATAAATCTATCTCCAACGAATATACCTACGAGTTTTGTTCCGTCTTTTGATAAATCAAGGTGAACAGGAACCAATTCATAAACCAGACTTATATTCCCGAAAAATAGCCTAGTATTATCAATCACCTCACAATAATCCTAATCGACGCAGCGAAAAAAGATATTGTGGAATCACAAACGATGAGATGAAGTGTTTGTGATTACTTTTCTATCTTGCCTATCGGAGATATAAATCTCGAGACAATTATTATAATTGTACTAGTAACGATAGAAGATGCAAGATCAGATCACACAACTACAAGAAAAGTAGTATCGTTCTGGCTTCACAATCCCAATGAAGTCTTTAAATCGTTAACCTGGCTTTTAGAAGAAGAAACCAAAGGTTAAAGGAGAATCCACTCTATCTATGCAACTAGTATCACACATAAGGTGTGGGGATTAGGTTTCCCAGTTGCTAGAGTTCTCTTTTATATAGTCTTTCAAATCAGGGTTTGTAATCAATGTTAGCTTGGTAACAAAGCATTAGATGAAAACTTGATTAAATTCAAGCTAATATTTCATCCAAACCTGATTAGATTCAAGATAATATTTCTCAACCGTTGGATCGAAAACTTAGCTTGTTACACACAAATGAAATGTCCAATTTTGGGTTTATGTAGCCGTTCCCAAACATTAACATTTGTTGGTTCAATAATAGTTAACCAAATGGTTAGCCATATGATCACTTTCATATCCACCATATTCTTCTTCACCATAACTAGTTCAAATGACTCAAATGAACTAGTTAGAGAGTTTTTCAATTGCTTAGATCTTATGTAACTACACAAGACACAATCGAAGCAAAAACAGTTTGATTCACTCGAATCGGTTCATGAACTTTATATCCACGATTTGCAAAAATAATTCCTTAGTTTATATAAACATGAGTTCAAGAACAACCGATTTTAGATATAACCTGCTCAAGTTCGCGGACTGGGTTCGCGGAGTTAAGCTCACGGAAGGAGTTCACAAACTCCAGCAGAAATTCTCGGGTCGAAAACTTCCGCCAGTTCGCGGACTTGGCTCACGCCACATTCCGTTTCTCTTGATCAACAAAGTTCGCAAACTTTGGTTCAAGGAATAAGGACTTATACATATATGTGTTTCCATAACAATGCTTATATCCTACCAATGGTTATGTAATCTAAACTCTCATTTCAATCATTGAAACATTCTCGGAGAACGTTATATAGCCGTTATTCACAGACCATTTTTCGTCAGAGAAATTTCCAAAGTGATTGAAACATAACATGACATTCGTCACTAGGTAAAGATAAATTTGGCAAAAGCAAAAGCTTACCGACACATATTTCGAGAAATAGATAGGCGAGTTACACTCGGCTCGAAATAGCAAATGTGTATAATGAAAGTCTATATATCAAAACAACTTTTGTCTCAAGAGTAGGAGATAGAGTAGATAGACTTTTGAGTGACAGATAAGTTCAAGTCTCCACATACCTTTTAGTAGATGAAGATCCACCAGTTCCTTAAGTAGTCCTTCGTCTTGTATGATGATTTCCATGGAGTCTTGAGATCAATTACACTTTCTATCCTAGTTCGAGACCTTTAGCTATATAGGCTAGAAATAAAGACTTATAGTTTTGATCGCTAACATTGACAAACATGCTAGAGATAGCAACGCATGCTAGTTCGACCGAGCAATGCTCTAACAACTCTTGGTTGTAGGTGAGATCAACTAAGGGAATCAAGTGCGTAGTATCCTACTGGGATCAGAGACGTAAGGAACACAACTGTACCTTGAATCAGTGGGAGATTGATTAGGGTTCAACTACAGTCCAGACCTAAGTTAATTGGTAGTAGGCTAGAGTCTGTCACGGATTAATACAGTGTGGTGTTCAATCTGGACTAGGTCCAGGGGTTTTTATGCATTTGCGATTTCCTCGTTAACAAAATTATGGTGTCTGTGTTATTTCTTTTCCGCATTATATTTTGTTATATAATTGAAATATCACAGGTTGTGCGTTAAGATCAATCAATTAGAATATCCAACCTTTGGGTGTTGATTTACATTGATTGACACTTGAAGATTGGTCTTTGGTACCGTTTAAGTAACTCCTCTTATTCAATCGGGCTCGCATATTTCTATTTGCTGATTGCGGATTGAATTAAGAGAGAGAGATATTAAGCTCTTTGATATACTTTACTCTAGATTGAGTCTGTCTGTCTAGTTGATTCTCTAGAAAGTGTATTGGAGTAAGTCCTCTCAGATTTCCAAACGAATTGTTGGGTGTGGTTGTTAGACCCTCGTATTTTCAGAAACCACTAAACAGCGGTGTATAGAAGTCTGCTAAACAGCGAGACAGAAAATCAGAAAGACCCGCTCAACATCTGGTCAAAATATGCCAATTTTTTTAATGAAGACCCGCTCAACATCTGGTCATAATTATATGCAAAATTTTCATAACATGCAAAAAAAAAATTAATGAAAACCCGCTCTACACTTGATCATACATAATTCTCAAAAAAAAATTTCAAAAATCCTGACGAAAGTGCCACTCCCCTACACTTAAACATTACATTGTCTTCAATGTAATTGAGTCATCCAACGTAGAAATAAAGGTGGGAAATTATAAAATGCAAAAAAATAAACAAATAAAACTAAAAGATAGAGAAAAGGGAACAAATCTGATGGGTTGACTCCCATGAAGCGAATGGTATTTGTTTCCCTATTTTCCAGTAGCACGTAATCTCAAACAAGGTGAGGTTGGTACCTCAAAGTAAACTTCCAATCATGTATATAAAATCTGAGAAATTTGGGATCAACCCAACATACTAGTCTAGGTGCGAATATGAACCTGCATCAAAAACGATTAGTACCCAGAGAACTAACCAAATTCAATATAACCCTGCAGTAATAAGGAACACAATTCCGTCCTGCGCACTCATGTAAGCTCACACAAAGTAAATCAGATTCATGGATAACATGTAAAGTGATCGCTGTCGTAGGCGTCAAAAATAAATTACACTTTCTCACTACTCAAAATATATAATATAGCAAGGGTAAGAAATGATCGTTCCCACAGAGAGGTCTAGGTTGTCGTTTGTTTCGATTTCTTATATAAACAAAGGTAACAAGGGGGTTTTCTGATTTTTATAAACTAAGTTATACTAAAAACAAATAAAGTAAAGCAAACACGCAAATCAAGATATAAAGATATTGGTCAAGGATTCGTTTTCATTCACAAAAATGAATTTGTAACAATAACTAGAATTTATATTTAATCTCAACTTTATTAAAAGTCCTAAGATATCTTGATCGCAACTATATCCCGCTAATTCCCTGATTTCATCACAACCACATTAAAAGATGCATATGTGAATTCTTCCTAGAAAGCAACCTAAAATGTAAAAGCACAATTAAGTCAACTCCCTAAAATCACTAAGTTCTATGGAATAAGACTAATCAAAGAAAACGAACGTGTAAAAGTACTAACCCGTTTTAACAAAGGTTATGATCCACTTGTGACTACTAGGATGTATCATTACAAGCAATACTCACAATTATGCTACTTGCAATCAGGAATTATCACATTTGCGTATAATAACCCTAACCTAGCAATAGATATGAAAACAAACTCAATCGATTCGCGACTCGACTAAACAAGCATTCAAATCTTATAATAATATCTATAGTGAATCATAAGCAATAAAGTATGGGGACAAAACTAATTCATTGCATAAAAACCATGGTTGGAATTCCAACTAATTCCTTAACCAAAATAAAATTATCTAAACATGTTAATGGAGTTCATAACAAGGAGGAAGAGAAAACCTATCATGTTTCTAAAACCCTCGAACAAATAGTAAAAGTAAAGATTTGATAGAAGAGATAATAGGTCCCCCCCAAGAATAGAACCTAAAAGAACTTATATAGCTCTCACTTCCACTTGTCGGCCAAATCCTGTATCCGCCTCACAACTCAGTTTCTGGTCAAGCCAAGTCCAGTTCAGTTTCAGGCCCATCAGTAGCCACAGCCCGGTTAATACAGGCCCATCTCTAAAATACTGAGCCTGTCAGTCTCATGAAACTGACAAGGCATTCAGCTCTAGTACCACCAGTACCCTTTACTCCAGTACTTGATTTGTTTACTCATGATTTCAGCTGCACCTCATAAAAGCTGCATTTTCCCCAGCGCCGTCTGACTTAGCCACCACTTGCAACAGCAACAGCAACCAGTTCAATACCATTCCTGCAACTTCCAGTGACTCGGCATCGCTTGCTTACAGCTTTAAATCCACCGCTAACTCAAATAACTTCAAAACCACCATTTCAGTTCAGCTCAGTTGCTGCACTTCATACATTTCACAACCACACAAGTCATCATCTGTAATCAATTCTAGTTTCTTAATCTTTCTTGTTCACCTGCAATTTGAGCAGCAACACAGTTCCTTGCAGCTCAACCATTGCTTCTGCAAGGCTCATGTACTGCTGTGGTGCATAACTTGCACAACTCACTATCTGCAACTCATCTCAAACCATCAACCTTACTACCACTTTATACAGATCCTTGTAACTTCATTGCTTGCCTCTGAAACACCAACACTTCCATAGCATATCCCAGCTCACATGCCTAACTGCAACTTCTTCTTATAATCCCGTTCTTTCTGTAGCTTCTGCAACAGATGCAAGTCTGTAGCTTCCACTTTTTCAAATCCACAACACGAACATACACAACTTCTCATTCATTTCCTCGAACTGAGCCTGCAATCTCCTGCCCTAACATGCATCTAATCCCAGAACCATCTCCTGCATTGCTTCGATTCAGCTGAGCCATTACCTAGTCATCTGCACTTCCATTTGTTGTAGCTTCTGCACCTGCAATGCCATTCACGTACCATATGTAGCTTCCCTGTAACAATTTCAACTGCAATACTGCCACCATAAACTGCAGATGCGATTACTGCTGCAATTTCAGTTCTTTCCTAACTTGTATCAGACCATATCCGCAGCACCTGCATTTTCGCACAACACACACACACAGTCCATTGCACATGAACTCAATTCAAACACCACTTGTAGCTTCATCCATGTAGTCTCAGCAGCTGTAACTTCATTCACCTGCCATAACTTCTTATCTGCAGCCGTACACAATTCCACCATCATAATCTCTGCATATCACACAGTCATTGACCATGCGAACAATGGCAGCAACATCTCACCTGACCCACAACTCCATCCTGCTCAGATAAACAACAACAAATTCTTCTCTTTCACCATCTCAATCAAGCCACCAGGTCCTATGAGCATCAGCATCATCTCTTCTTCATTCTTACTGCAGAGACAACTCACAACTCCATTAGCAACAGAATCAACATACTCGTGCTACAATTCAGCTGCACAGATTAATTCAAGCTCAATATGTCATAACCATTCATCAATTGCACCTTGATTAAATTTTTTTCGTGGGGTTGTAGTAATGAGGTTCAAACTCTCGGACTTGTGAAGGATAATTTTTTTAGAAAATAAATATATATACAAATATATTGACAAATTGGTAGAGAGTTACTGGGACTAAGGACTTGGCCAATTATCATGCATATGGTAGATTTTATTTATCCTTAACAATTATCGCTCAAAACATAAAATGTACGGACTCTTATTTTACCAATATAGATTCTCAGAATATTAGTTATAAATCGTAAGCATGTGACATCAAACATTTAAGCAAGCATGCCGCATCAAATAAAATGATAACTAATTAATCAAAATCATTTTTTCAATTAAATGAATGCAAAAGTCATAAAAAGAATAAATTAAATTTACCAGACTGACGAAAATCGCCTCCTCCGTTGTCCCAATGTTGGGTTTAGCTCATCATGGTGAACTACCTCTCAAAATATTTTATTAAGCTCAATTCGTATTTACAAGAAGAGAAAACAATGAAACAGGAAATCTGCAACAGCGCATATGCGTTACAGACCGACTGTTTCAAGTCTCAACTGTTATGCTGAAGATAATCGTTACAAATCTGAAGATAAATGTTGCAAACGAGGATGAAGAAACTGTTACAATGAAGATAAACGTTGCAATCCAGTTTAAGAAACTGTTACGACGGATGAATAAACCGTCGTCGTTTCCCTGTTCTTCACGAGCAGCAGGAGCAGCAACAACAGAGTTCTGAAAACTCTTGATTCACGCCTTCTGAGCTCTCCTCTCGACCCCAAACTCTCGACCCCTTCTATGCTAACCCAAGAGTTATATTTATACACCTTTGGACCAAAAATAACTTCTCATTAATCCAAAAAAAATCTTCCCATTACTCGGCAGTGAATGAAAATAATCTCGATATTTTTTATTTTGATTTTCTTCCCTTGCACGCGTCTGTAGATGTCGACACTATCCCAACATGGTCGTATAGTATCCTGAGAGAATATCTACCAAAACCTAGTGTTATCTTCTCCCATATCTTTCCTTTTATCATACGTAACTGCCAAAACAGAACCCATATTCCCGTCTCTCTGTTTAGCTCAGTCCGGCTATTCTAGCCCAAGTTCATCGATCAAAACATACGTACCAGGCCTGTTAACTCCATTCAAGACTAATCCAATCGTTTCCAGCTATTGAATCTCGTTAAAACAGCCCAAGAATTCAAGTCAAAAATCTGTTCGCTGTGTGCAATTTTTCCCGCCAATTTTGGTTTTTGAATTTTGGGAAGAAGATGTCCTCCCCCCTAACCAGAACTGGGGTGCGAATAGTAGCTGCCTTGGGGTGACCTGGGGGTGCCCCTTAGTAATTAGGTTACCCCTTATCCAAAAGCGAGAGTCCGAATAACACTTGTCCTCCGGGTGACAAAATCAACTTTTCGAGCCGAATTTTCCAATAATGTTTATTTCCTAAAAATACATAAAAACACAATATTAGTACAAAAATAGAGTTCCAACAATACAGACATTGAGGATAAATTAGACACAAAAATGTGTCTATCAAATACCCCCAAACTTATTATTTGCTAGTCCTCGAGCAAAACTAAAAAATAAAACCGAGTTAATCTCGGGTGGGTTTAACAGAGGTGTACCCACAAAAACCATGACTTCTAATTGGTCACAAGTATCCAAAGAGCTATGAGGACATACATATTCTCAACCTATATCCAAGTAACTAGAATGCTAGAGAAATTAAAGGTGTCAGCTCTAAAGCTGACTGAAGAAAAGGGGAGACACATCCGCACGACTGCTAGATAAAGAGATATCCGCTACACAGCTAGATAAACATTGTAAGATGCGTCCGCTGCTTTACAGCTGGATAATATTAGGAGAGAGATAAAGATGAGAGGTACATCTGCTACACAGCTGGACTAATTACGTGTGATGAGTTAAACCAGTGCTAGAAATATCTTGTGCCAGATTGAAAGCAGACTAACAAAGCAACCAAAATGCATCTTTCTTCGACTCTCTCACAGTGCTCAGTAGAACTAACGTCTTCTTCGGTCTTCAACTGTTGATGATAAACTCTCGAACCTCATAGAACCTTGACAATTAACTCTTCTCTTCGATTTCTTGCTTGACTTATAAATTTCTTCTTCCCTATGGCCTTATTGAACAAAAAGAACGTAATGATGTTTCTGTTTTTTTTTTTTTTCATTTTTCATTTTTTTTTTTTGATAAAAACAAAAATTTACATGGCCATGAGAGAAGGACTTTAGAACTTGGATCTTCATAACTTGTGATGTCTTGGTATCATGAACTTCAACAACTTATATCATTTGCTCTTGTACCTTCTTGTAACTAAGTCTTCAACTTTGATTTTTGAATTATTCTTTTCTATTGTTGCTTCTAAACCTTAAACGTCTTCAACTTTTTCATAAATTTTGATGTCACTCCGCTTGTTGATGATGATAAGTTTCTACTGAGAGAGAGTCGTAATCCAGTAACTAAGACTACATTGTGAGGTTGCTTTGTCTTTCTGGCATTTCCTTCTGACCTACTTGCCTTTCCATCATGGATGGTTAGGTCCATCACGGTTACCCTCTAAAAGGAACAAGTTCTCTCCTGAATTTCAAGGATCTCAATGTCTTTTTCTCTAATGTCTCAATAGGTTGTTATCTCTAGCATTCCAATTTCTATCTTTTCGGTGAGAAACAGTATGTAAACTTAGCTAACCGGGTACTATGTGACGCTAGAAGTTTCAAAGATGCGATTAAAATGTTTCTCCCATACCCCCAAACTTAAATCTAACATTGTCCTCAATATTCTAAAGATAAAATTAAAATCATGAACAAGGAGAAACTGTTACCACTTGAAGCAAAAGAGATAAGGAAAGATATTACCGTGTCGCAAGAATATTGGGTTACCTCCCAAGAAGTGCTAAGTTTAAAGTCTTCAGCCAGACGTAGGAAAGGTTTATTCAACTCGAACCGTATAACAGTAGCCGGAATAACTGTAGGTCTTTAAAACCAAAAAGAGCTGACAAAAGGAAACTGCAGTGAACCAACGAAATGAACAACACTAGCATGCCCTTACCTAGTTTCCTGATAACTATCGCTAATTGTGGTTCAGGTTCAGGTTCTATGAAAGGGTCTAAATAGAATATTTTCATTGGCTGCGTTTCTTCATAGGTTGGATCCAAATTATTAGGTCCTAGAGTCTGGAAAAACTCAAATAAGAACTTAGAATCATAAAATAATAATAACCTAAATAACTGAGGATCCTTTAAGTCAATCAGGTTTGACTTACATAATTGACCACAGTTAGAGTAGTGGTCATTCTTAAGCAAATGTGTTGATTCTAATTTCCTAAGGCATTTAGGTCTAGTCTCACAACTTAATATTCGACACATTTGGAATATAAACGTTCCCACAGTAGGAAGAAAACTATTTGGTGGGAAAACAAAGTCAATCTGGGGATCATAGCCTGGGCAAACCACATCAACCAGAGGATGGGTTTCTAACGACTGAACTCCTTCATGGACATCATTAGGCTCGGGAAAACGAGTATGAAGGTAATCTTGTAAAATGGTAGAGGCACAAATATCAAGTCCTAAGTGTAGGGACTTTCTGAGAGTTAAAGGTAAGGCACTAGGGAAGTGATAATCACCCCCAAACTTAGAGTTTTCAGTGTCTCTAGATAGACCTCTAATTATTTCTTGAATTTCCGTATCTTCTGAGTCCTTAAAATATTCAAGAGATTCTTCTAAGTTATTATCAGGTAGTGCATCTTTACTCATCTCTACGGGTCTATCTTCTTCTTCCAAGACTATTGTTTCTAAGTCGTTAGACTCTAAAACAGTATTTTCGAAATTAACCCGTTCCTCTAAACTACTATCGGCTTCGTAATCAAAAGGAAAATCTACATCGTCTAAAACGGTGGTATCCCTAATCAAATCCTCGTCCTTTTGAATAGGTGAATAATCATAAAAATTATTTGGATTTGAACTAGAAATAATATAATCACTATACAGCTCAATTGGATTACTAGACTCCTGATCACTATGCCTACATATTTCAGATTCTTCATTACTGCTATCCTCATCATCATAGTACGAAGATGATTGAACCTTATCTAAATAAGTAGTGTCTTTTATTCTAACCTCGTCCTCTAAATTAGGAAAATATTCACTATTTACATCAATGGTAAAATTGGAAACACTATTTTGGAAATTTAGATCTTTTAGAGATTTTCTATTCTGGGTCTCTAACAAAAGATTTTGGGCCGACTCACATGAATTCTTTATGGTATCGTGTATAGAAGGTTCACTCATGGGTGCATTTTGTTTATTCATTTCTAACACAAACCTATTTGTATTCTCAGTTAATTGTTTGAGAGACTCTTCTAGAGGAAGAACAGGTTCAGAAGGATCATAATAGGGACTAGTTTTCAAAAGTTTGATTGTACCCTCTAGAGACGAAGAACTAGTACTATAATCTTCTTGCTCGTAAGACTGATGCATGTGTGGATAGTAATTGAGCTCACCAGGGTATGACCCATATCCTTCCAAAGGATGGCGTTCCCAACCACTATTCCCAACATGGTCATAAAAAGGATGATGTCCATATTCAAATTCAGGTCGATACTCCTTGTATTGGCTTCTATCATACCAGTTCGACATTCTTAATTGCAAGGGAATTCTACACAACCACAAACAAGGCCGACTCGACTCCACCAAAACAAACCTAAAGATTTCTAGAAAACAAAAAGCATCATGGCTCCACTTAGATTGTTTCTAGACCAGCTTCTATCTTTCGAAATGGAATTCGTTGCAATTTGAGAAAACCCCTCTGGAATCAATCCGAGTTAAAGTAAGTTGAACTGAGGCGAGGGAAGCTCAGTGGAGCTTTGATACCCAAGGCCTCACCGCTATCACAAGGCGGCGCAGTCACGCATTCAACTCACAGAAACCATCATGAACTTTGGAGTTTGCTTAAAGAGCAACCAATATTTTTCGAACGAGTTTCCTATTAAGCTCGTTACCCTATCGGTCTCGTTCTATTCCAAATTTTAAGCTTGGGTTCGCGTTAGGTGTCATTTTCCTAAGGCGGGCAAGAAGGGAGCGGTGATGAAATCCGAACCCTTATCTTGTTTAGGCCAGGCCTTGCCCTTTACTAGGAAAATAAAGACAGTCCAAATTCGTCCTCAATCAATGATCACCTTAAAGAATACAGTAACTCGCTTATAGGAGATTCGCGAGTGTTTCGATTGGACTTACCTCCCGTACCAGACGGGGGATGAACCGTTGTCGTCGACTCGGGCCACGACTCCTATACCGTGTGCGAACCCGAGGGGCCGAGACGATATAGTAATCGTCGTCCTTCCCTGCACACAGTTTATATAATTTTTTTTTTTTTTTAATAATACCCTTCCGTAGGGTTAAAAAATATAAAGTCCAATTGTTTAAAGTCCAAAGTCCAAAATAAATAAATAAAAATAAAATTACAGTTTTCCTCACACACTCTAAAAAAATTAAAAATTAAATCCTAAAATTGTCCTTTTTTCTTCTCTTTTCGCTTTTCGCTTTAAGCTTTTTCCTCTCCAAGTCCTTAGTGCTCCACTTCGAACCTGTAAATCAAAGAAAAAAAGACAAAGTAAAAAGGAACAAATAATAAAAAATAAAAAATAAACCTAAAAAAAAATAAAAATAAATCTATATACAAGTCCGCGTCGGCGGCGCCATTTTGTTATAGTTTTGAAAGTGGTAGTAAAGGTTCGTTGCTCGGACTTGTGAAGGATAATTTTTTTAGAAAATAAATATATATACAAATATATTGAAAAATTGGTAGAGAGTTACTGGGACTAAGGACTTGGCCAATTCTCATGCATATGGTAGATTTTATTTATCCTTAACAATTATCGCTCAAAACATAAAATGTACGGACTCTTATTTTACCAATATAGATTCTCAGAGTATTAGTTATAAATCGTAAGCATGTGACATCAAAAATTTAATCAAGCATGTCGCATCAAATAAACTGATAACTAATTAATCAAAATCATTTTTTCAATTTTAAATCAATGCAAAAGTCATAAAAAGAATAAATTAAATTTACCAGACTGACGAAAATCGCCTCCTCCGTTGTCCCCATGTTGGGTTTAGCTCATCATGGTGAAATACCTCTCAAAATATTTTATTAAGCTCAATTCGTATTTACAAGAAAAGAAAACAATGAAACAGGAAATCTGTAACAGCGCATATGCGTTACAGACCGACTGTTTCAAGTCTCAATTGTTATGCTGTAGATAATCGTTACAAATCTGAAGATAAATGTTGCAAACGAGGATGAAGAAACTGTTACAATGAAGATAAACGTTGCAATCCAATTGAAGAAACTGTTACGACGGATGAATAAACCGTCGCCGTTTCCCTGTTCTTCACGAGCAGCAGGAGCAACAGCAACAGAGTTCTGAAAACTCTTGATTCACGCCTCCTGAGCTCTCCTCTCGACCCCTTCTATGCTAACCCAAGAGTTATATTTATACACCTTTGGACCAAAAATAACTTCTCATTAATCCAAAAAAAATCTTCCCATTACTCGGCAGTGAATGAAAATATTCTCGATATTTTTTATTTCGATTTTCTTCCCTTGCACGCGTCTGTAGATGTCGACACTATCCCAACATGGTCGTATAGTATCCTGAGAGAATATCTACCAAAACCTAGTGTTATCTTCTCCCATATCTTTCCTTTTATCATACGTAACTGCCAAAACAGAACCCATATTCCCGTCTCTCTGTTTAGCTCCGTCCGGCTATTCTAGCCCAAGTTCATCGATCAAAACATACGTACCAGGCCCGTTAACTCCATTCAAGACTAACCCCAATCGTTTCCAGCTATTGAATCTCGTTAAAACAGCCCAAGAATTCAAGTCAAAAATCTGTTCGCTGTGTGCAATTTTTCCCGCCAATTTTGGTTTTTGAATTTTGGGAAGAAGATGTCCTCCCCCCTAACCAGAACTGGGGTGCGAATAGTAACTGCCTTGGGGTGACCTGGGGGTGTCCCTTAGTAATTAGGTTACCCCTTATCCAAAAGCGAGAGTCCGAATAACACTTGTCCTCCGGGTGACAAAATCAACTTTTCGAGCCGAATTTTCCAAAAATGTTTATTTCCTAAAAATACATAAAAACACAATATTAGTACAAAAATAGAGTTCCAACAATACAGACATTGAGGATAAATTAGACACAAAAATGTGTTTATCACACCTCAAAACCAAGCCAAACTCTCCAGATTTGAGTACACATTCTTCATGTCCTTCTCAAGCTTCTGTGTCGACAAACCCTGACTAGTGACTGCAACACACTACTTCTCCTCAAAACCCTTTATCTCTGTCATTTCTGATTTTTCTTAGCTTCTCAAGCCATCTTCAAGTGCTAACCCTATAAACACAACCCACAGAAACAGCTCCAATTTCGAGTCATCACTCTGCCAAATACAAATTCAGCTCAAACCCAACTTTCCTTATCTTCGAATTTTTCTTCTAAACCCTTCAGTCTTCATTATTTCTGATGGCTGTAATATCACCAGTTCCTCCAAATTCCTAATTCAACACAGACTCTCAATACCCATGACTTTCTTCATCACCTCCTCCATTTCCTTAATCTAAATCGACGACACTAGCTTCACCAGGTCTCCTTCAATATCCCGTAAACAACAAGTCCAGAAACCCCTCTCAGTTCCCTCTCTAATTCTCTCCATCTCCGTTAACAACAGCAGCCACTGTCTCGCCCTCTTTCTTACATTAAGTTCCATTGTAATGATTTGGGAAGAGAAGAAATCTTCTCGTTTTAGGGTTAAATGATTGGAATAGTTATCACCAGCCCATGGGTTAGGATAAGGGCTGCCTAGTACTATTTGGCCTGTCAGTTCCACTGAACTGACTGCCTATTATCTTCCTTTGATTAATTCTTCAAGGACTCCAGTTAGGTTGTCCCTTAACTTCGGCTTGGCTCCTAATGTCACTTGCTTACAAAATGACGAATCTGCTCTTTATGCTCAGAACGGATGATTTCTCCTTCTTTCGCTTCAAATGGCTCCATTGCACCTAATAAAATCAAAAGAAAACATAAGATACATAATTCACACGAAAAATAGCAAAGAAAGCATAAACAATAGATAATAAATAAGGTGTTTACGACACCTATCAAATTCCCTCACACTTAGACTTTGCTAGTCCTCGAGCAAATCAAACAAAATAATTCTAAAAAATTACATACAACTCCGTGTCGTCGAGGCTACGGTCATACTTAGCACGTATGACAAGTCTTTAAACCCCTAGGTGTCCCTAGTGGACGAGTTATAGTCTCGTGAGGGTTTACAAGAGGTATACCCACAAAACCTACTTTTCCAACTTACTAATTCTCCGAAATGATAGCATCAAACGCGCTAAGAAGACATAAAGATTCTGCACACTAGTAATAAGAAGTTAGACACATATATAAACACAATCTCATCCTTAAAAGTTGAGAGAGAAATAACCATCCCTTATCGAAAGAAATTCGGGTTCGGAGTGATCAAAAGTCTCGACTCTGCCTCACAAGAAAGGGTTTTATGAAGTTGCTCTCAATAATAAATAGCTTTTTATGGGTCGCACATGTGTCCAGGTAGGAATGAAAAGAGAATCCTGCGACATCTTGAATGGTAGGAAGGCAAAAACCCTCCGAATTGTTTTGAAAACCAACATCTTTTATTGTTTTGAAAAACCCATTTTTCTGACGATCTCTAATAAAGGAAATCAACCACTTAACGAAGGTGGGAATATGCTTACTTACCTCGTTATCTGTTAGACGTGCAGTTAGCACCACTCTCACAGCATCCATAGAAACGTCTTTGGTCTTCAATCCTTGTCTTCATCTTTGTCTTCAACTCTTTATGATGAAATCTTGAACTTAGTATCTTGACAATGTGATTCTTTTCTCTAATTCCTTGTTGCTTGAAACTTCGTTGTGGATATTCCTTCTTTCCATTGGCTTTATTGAAAGAATACAAAACCAAAAACGAACTAAACAAACCAAATATGATGCAATGAATATTTATTTTTTTCTCTTTTTTTCTCTTTAATAATATGCAAGATAAATAAAGTGAATACAAAATGAAAACAAACAAAATATCTAAACTAATGATGAACCTAATGAAATTGTCTGTTGTCTCCTTTTATTTTTATTTTTATTTTTTTTGACAAGGGATCTAGCATAATGATGACCATATCCCAAGTTTCTTTTTTTTTCTTTTTTTTTGAGATAAGAGAAAATAAAATACAAATTAACAAATAAAATTAAAGATAAAATAAAAATGCAAGTACAAAGGCCATGGTGTAAGTACTTTACCGCTCGATTCTTCACAACTTGTATGTCTCGATATCATAAACTTCTTGAATTCTCATCTTGATAATATTCGCTCTTGTACAATAGTCTTCAACTTGTAAAAATTCTGCTCCTTGTCTTGTTGTTATACTTGAATCTGAAATCTTCTCATTTCTGTACTGTTGCTTGTAAACCTTGAACTCTTCAACTTTCCTTCGAATTTGTGATGCTCCTTTTGTTGATGATGATGGTGTTTTTATGGATATGTTGGTGTAGAGAGAGAGATAAAGTGGATGGTGCTAACTGCGAACAAGATTACAAGTGGTATGTAAGTTAGCAATTCGACGTCACCATCATGATTGATAAAATAACACTTAAGTGATAAAAATAGTGCTTCTATTGGTGGGAGGTTGGGTAGCTCACCATTCTACCCGGAGTTTACGTAGGGTGACACACACTATAAAAGCACATATTTAGACAGGTACAAAGAAGTGAAGGTCGGTGCCTCTCATGATGTAACATGGGTAGTCTCCACTATAGGGGACCACTACTCTAATACCGAATTCAGTCTGCACCTCATTTTCCACTGGGATGGTTAAATCCAACTTTAACTCTCATACAAGTAAGAAACCCGATCATGCTCTCTGTCATCTCTAAGTTCAATCACTCTTATGGGAATTTCGATGTAATCTTAGCGACATGTATACTATGTGACTCTAAACTAACTACAAGTTGGAGCTTTTTTACAATGCAAATGCTTAACCACTCCCCCACACTTAAACTTTACATTGTCCTCAATGTAAATTGAATCGTCAAAAGAAAGTCAAGGTGGGAAATCATATAATGATATGCGACAAGAAATCAGAAAAAGTAAATACAAGACAAGAAAAAGCTAAAAACGAAACAAGAATATAAAAATAAGACAAGAAACAGTCATCGTATGGGTTGCCTCCCATTTAGCGCTTGGTTTAAAGTCGTCATCCCGACTTGCACGACGAATTCCCCATACACCAATAATCTGAAAAGTTGGGGATCCTTTCATATAACCTATTTTGCAAATAGTAACTTCACACAAACATTAGTACAATAAATCAAAAGTGAAGTTATAGCCCAATAGAAGTTTCCCCCATACTTAGTCTTTTCTACACTTGGAAGTGTATAAAGAACATAAAAATCATGAACTTCTATGGTTTCTTCCTTGCAAACATTCATAGTATGAGAATCAAATGTTGCTAATGGTGGATATTGAGAAACAAAATCATTTAACAATATTCTCGAAGCACATACATTCAAACCAATAAGAGGTAAAGGAGAAGGATTAATAGGTAAAGGACTAGACAAACCTTGTATTATGGAATCATCTTCATCCTTAGAAAGTTCAAGTGTATTACTTACCTCTTGTATATCGTGGTCCTCTATCAAACTTTGCAAGCATTCTTCATTCGTCTTTGCCTCAACTAAAGTCTCGACATCAACATCATCATTACAATCCTTTACAATCTCAATTGGGTCTTCCACAATATTGGTCAAATCGGTCACATTCTCAACACACTCGTCGTCATTAGGATCAAACCTTGTTGCAAGGAAGTTCTGTAAAATACTAGTTTCATCATACTCATGTACCTTTTGAATAGGTGTTTGATCGTTATAAAGATCAAGAGTTGAGTCAAGTACACTAATGTCATCAAATATCTCCAAAAGTTGATCATTTTCAACACAATCATCTTCATTTTCAGACTCACCATAATAAGAATCGTCGTCAGTTTCCCAACCTTTATCATGACGTCGTTTAAGTTCCATATGAATGGTCCTACTAATTTCTGCGACAAGCTCTTCCGAGGTTCCCTCATCTTCCAACTTATATAGTTTCTGTGCAAGTTTCCTGACGTTCACACGCTTACCACCATTGACTACAATAGGTTCTCTTTCCCATGACTCTTCCCTTTGAATGGGTGAATGATCATAACTACGATCCGGAGTCGGGTAAGAAAAAATGTTCCAGAAATCGGTTTGTGCGACGTTCAGTCCATTTATAGCATTCATACATCTCGGATAAAGCAAATTGGAAGTAGAATTGTCCCACCTAGGTGCTTGACTTACATACCCACTGCAAGGTTGTTGTTGGTATATATGAAAATCGCCATAAGCTCTTGGATATTGATCATAGCCAATAAATTGGTTCCGATCGTATTCCGAAAATGGTGGGCAATCGTCATAGTGTTGAGGAGGTTGAAAACCATATCCATTGCTCCAGTATGCTCCTTCCATGTGACAACAAGTACCTGATACAAGAGTTCTCAAAACTACGTCAAAAACAGAAAATAATAAAAACTAAAAACAAAACTAAAAATAAGAAACCAAAACCAAGTGACAACCGCTGCCTCCCCAACAACGGCGCCAAAATTTGATCGCTGTCGTAGGCGTCAAAAATAAATTACACTTTCTCACTACTCAAAATATATAATATAACAAGGGTAAGAAAGGATCGTTCCCACATAGAGCTCTAGGTTGTCGTTTGTTTCGATTTCTTATATAAACAAAGGTAACAAGGGGGGTTTTCTGATTTTTATAAACTAAGTTATACTAAAAATAAATAAAGTAAAGCAAACACGCAAATCAAGATATAAAGATATCGGTAAAGGATTCGTTTTCATTCACAAACATGAATTTGTAACAATAACTAGAATTGATATTTAATCTCAACTTTATTAAAAGTCCTAAGATATCTTGATCGTAAATATATCCCGCTAATTCCCTGATTTCATCACAACCACATTAAAAGATGCATATGTGAATTCTTCCTAGAAAGCAACCTAAAGTGTAAAAGCACAATTAAGTTTAACTCCCTAACAACACTAAGTTCTATGGAATAAGACTAATCAAAGCAAACGAACGTGTAAAAGCACTAACCCGTTTTAACAAAGGTTATGATACACTTGTGACTACTAGGATGTATCATTACAAGCAATACTCACAATTATGCTACTTGCAATCAGGAATTATCACTTTTGCGTATAATAACCCTAATCTAGCAATAGATATGAAAACAAACTCAATCGATTCGCGACTCGACTAAACAAGCATTCAAATATTATTACAATATCTATAGTGAATCATAAGCAATAAAGTATGGAGACAAAACTAATTCATTGCATAAAAACCATGGTTGGAATTCCAACTAATTCCTTAACCAAAATAAAATTATCTAAACATAATAACGGAGTTCATAACAAGAAGGAAGACAAAACCTATCATGTTTCTAAAACCCTCGAACAAATAGTAAAAGTAAAGATCTGGTAGAAGAGATAATAGACCCCCCCCCCCCCCCCCCAAGATTAGAACCTAAAAGAGCTTATATAGCTCCCACTTTGTCGGCCAAATCCTGTATCCGCCTCACAACTCAGTTTTTGGTCAAGCCAAGTCCAGTTCAGTTTCAGGCCCATCAGTAGCCACTGCCCGGTTAATACAGGCACATCTCTAAAATACCGAGCCTGTCAGTCTCATGAAACTGACAAGGCATTCAGCTCTAGTACCACCAGTACCCTTTACTCCAGTACTTGATTTATTTACTCATGATTTCAGCTACACCTCATAACAGCTGCATTTTCCCCAACGCCATCTGACTTAGCCACCACTTGCAAATGCAACAGCAACCAGTTCAATACCATTCCTGCAACTTCCAGTGACTCGGCATCGCTTGCTTACAGCTTTAACTCCACCGCTAACTCAAATAACTTCAAAACCACCATTTCAGTTCAGCTCAGTTGATGCACTTCATACATTTCACAACCACACAAGTCATCCGTAATCAATTCTAGTTTCTCAATATTTCTTGTTCACCTGCAATTTGAGCAGCAACACAGTTCCTTGCAGCTCAACCGTTGCTTCTGCAAGACTCATGTACCGCTGTGGTGCATAACTTGCACAACTCACTGTCTGCAACTCAGCTCAAACCATCAACCTTTCTGCCACTTTCTACAGATCCTTGTAACTTCATTGCTTGCCTCTGCAACACCAACACTCCCATAGCATATCCCAGCTCACATGCCTAACTGCAACTTCTTCTTATAATCCAGTTCTTTCTTTAGCTTCGGCAACGGCTGCAAGTCTGTAGCTTCCATATTTTCAAGTCCACAGCACGAACATACACAACTTCTCATTCATTGCCTCGAACTGACCCTGCAATCTCCTCCCCTAACATGCATCTAATCCCAGCACCATCTCTTGCATTGCTTCGATTCAGCTGAGTCATTACCTAGTCATCTGCACTTCCATTTGTTGTAGCTTCTGCACCTGCAATGCCATTCAAGTACCATCTTTAGCTTCCCTGTAACAATTTCAACTGCAATACTGCCACCATAAACTGCAGATGCGACTACTGCTGCAATTTCAGTTCTTTCCTAACTTGTATCAGACCATATCCGCAGCACCTGCATTTTCGCACAACACAAACACACACACAGTCCATTGCATATGAACTCAATTCAAACACCACATGTAGCTTCATCCATGTAGTCTCAGCAGCTATAACTTCATTCACCTGCCATAGCTTCTTATCTGCAGCCGTACACAATTCCACCATCATAATCTATGCATCTCACACAACCATTGCCCCTGCGAACAATGGAAGCAACATCTCACCTGACCCACAACTCCATCCTGCTCAGATAAACAACAACAAATTCTTTTCTTTCACCATCTCAATCAAGCCACCAGGTCCTATGAGCATCAGCATCATCTCTTCTTCATTCTTACTTCGGAGACAACTCACAACTCCATTAGCAACAGAATCAGCATAATCATGCTACAATTCAGCTGCATAGATTAATTCAAGCTCAATATGTCATAACCATTCATCAGTTGCACCTCAAAACCAAGACAAACTCTCCAGATTTGAGTACACATTCTTCATGTCCTTCTCAAGCTTCTGTGTCGACAAACCCTGACTAGTGACTGCAACACACTGCTTCTCCTCAAAACCCTTTATCTCTGCGATTTCTGATTCTTCTTAGCTTCTCAAGCCATCTTCAAGTACTAACCCTATAAACACAACCCACAGAAACAGCTCCAATTTCGAGTCATCACTCTGCCAAATACAAATTCAGCTCAAACCCAACTTTCCTTATCTTCGAATTCTTCTTCTAAACCCTTCAATCTTCATTATTTCTGATGGCTGTAATATCAGCATTTCCTCCAAATTCCTAATTCAACACAGACTCTCAATACCCATGACTTTCTTCATCACCTCCTCCATTTCCTTAACCTAAATCGACGACAGTAGCTTCACCAGGTCTCATTCAATATCCCGCAAACAACAAGTCCAGAAACCTCTCTCAATCCACTCTCTAATTCTCTCCATCTCTGTTAACAACAGCAGCCACTGTCTCGCCCTCTTTCTTACATTAAGTTACATTGTAATGATTTGGGAAGAGAAGAAATCTTCTCGATTTAGGGTTAAATGATTGGAATAGTTATCACCACCCCATGGGTTAGGATAAGGGCTGCCCAGTACTATTTGGCCTGTCAGTTCCACAGAACTGACTGCATATTCTCTTCCTTTGATTAATTCTTCAAGGACTCCAGTTAGGTTGTCCATTAACTCCGGCTTGGCTCCTAGTGTCACTTGCTTACAAAATGATGAATCTGCACTTTATGCTCAGAATGGATGATTTCTCCTTCTTTCGCTTCAAATGGCTCCATTGCACCTAATAAACTCAAAAGCAAACATAAGATACATAATTCACACGAAAAATAGCAAAGAAAGCATAAACAATAGATAATAAATAAGGTGTTTACGACACCTATCATAAAGTTTGTGTAAAAATTTTAACACCAATTGTATACCTTAAATCTGGTTCTAATTATGAGGAAATCACTTCTGTGGTTGAGTCTCTTTTATTAATTAATGGAGACCGCAATGCATTGACAATGTCAAAAAGCATGGGGTCTTCGGAGTCTGCAAAATGGGCTAAACAAACTGAGATTGGTTCGAAATCAGCAATGCAAGTTACCTGACCAATATTAATCGGCTCCACATTCACATCAACAATCAGGAAACCAAAAGATGAGTCAGCAAAACATGAGCTCAATGGAGCAACAATATCATTAATAATCGACTCATTATCATCTGCTGCCAAGTGACTTATAGGAATGTCGCTATTCAAATGACTAGAAGGTACCTCATTATGAACGTCTACTGTCTCTAAGTCATTAGACTCAACAATAATATCTTTTTTATAAACAGATTCTTTTAAATCATCATTATCTAAATAAATAATGCCTCTAATACAATTCTCATCCTTTTGAATAGGCAAATAATCAGTAATATGATCATGAGTTGGATAAGATACAATTGATTCAGAATTCCTAAAATCACTACCAGTTTCAAGTCCATCATCATCATCCTCAAAACATACTGATTCATCATCTACAACGGTTTCATTATTAGTGTCATTAATATGAGAAAAATCAGAACTTGAATCATCGTATAAACGACGATCCTCTACTGGTTTCATAAGATCAACAATTATTTTATCGGTTTCGGCAGACCTTTTAGCATATTTAATGGCAAATAATTCCCTTTGTTTGACCAACTGTTCCAAGCTAGATACGAGAGACGAAGATAGTTCACTGAAAAATTGGTTGTCTCTTTCATACGATGACTCATATGTGTGTGAATAATAATTGGAATCAATATAATTTGTCTCATAACCTGAGTAAGGTTGGTAATAATAATAAAATTCACAAGGTCCGGAATGATCATACCTATGAGAATAATTCCAATCGTTATTTACATACTCGTCTCTAACAGGTTCCTGACAATAAGAAGGTGCATATGCATACTCCTCATCTGAACTATTAGATGGCTCCTCTTTGTCGGCTCTGTTGG
Organism: Papaver somniferum; assembly: GCF_003573695.1. Taxonomy (NCBI): domain Eukaryota; kingdom Viridiplantae; phylum Streptophyta; class Magnoliopsida; order Ranunculales; family Papaveraceae; genus Papaver; species Papaver somniferum. The sequence continues at coordinate 90,663,411 of NC_039364.1, forward strand.
TAAGATTCCAAAAGGATATAAAAGAAGCTAACTCACTGGAAACCATAATATAAAGTAAAATTTACTCAATAACTCACCTTGCAAAAGCTTTGCGAGAATATCAAGTACTTACTAACAACCCGTTATCAATTCCAATCGCCGCACTTCATACTAAGGTACCTAAAAAGAGTCAAACAAACTGCATAAAAAGGAACTAAAGAAAAACAAAAGTAAACTATATACAAAAAAACAAAACAAAAAACTATGTACAAAAAATTGATATCTACAAGAGAGTATTTTGCAACCACTCCCCGGCAGCGGCGCCAAAAACTTGGTAGTCTCAGAAACCTACATCAATATACTGCAAGTGCACAGTGTCTAACTAGTAGACAATGGCTCAGAAACCTACAATAATATACTGCAAGTGCACAATGTCTAACTAGTAGACAATGGCAAGTACAGGTCGTTCCCACGAGGAGTGTGAAAATACAGCTACTAACTAATGTCAAAAACTAACCAATTAGACTCAATATTTTAGAAATTTATGAAACACTGACAGAAAAATAATAGAAAAGTAACCAAGGATTTGAAAGTGTTAAGGTTCCTGGAATCCGTTGTAGGTAAGTTTTTTGTATTCAATCACAAAGATCTCTAATTTACTCATGCAAAATAGCAAGCCTAGCTACTAGTCACGGAAGATATTTCGTTAAGAATCGTAGACAAGAATTATCATTATCAAAACGGTAGTTTGTTCTCACCTTAAAATAGAATTCTTAAGCACTAGATATACATGACATAAATAGTCAAATGAAATTCATAACTCAATTATTGCAAAGGTTCAATGAGTTCTTCTACTAATCTATCTATGGACTATACATGGCATAGAACATGAAAAATATAGCTAGAAGGTAATAAAACATTGAAAGAGTATCAAAAACATTATCATTAAGTTCAATTGGTAGAGACCTTATTAAAGAACACCAAATAAATCAACCTACAAGTTCATCCTCTTACCCTAACATGGATTAGCTATGCTGGTTTTCTCAAAAGCCATAAATCAATCTAGATAAAATCCTAGCTAATCAAAGATGGAATTGGAGAAAACTCCAAACCCTAGTCTTCGTTTCCTCTTGTAAACGGCTCTGTCTGCAGCCGGATCACCTGCCGCCCGTCGCCTCCTCCTTTCTTTCTGTCGATTTTCCAAAGTATATAGTTGCTCTCTAGACTCCCAATACGACCTAGAGAATCATGTGCCAAGATCCCATATTGGAACATACAAGTATTGCCCATAGAAATTCCCATAGGCCCATCTTCAAAGCTCACTCTTTCCTAACCGCAACACAAACTTGCCAATTCTGCCCGTCCAAAACTTACACCCTCCGGCTGAACCTCCTTTCACGATCACAATCAACTCAACCAAATGTGAGAATCTGGACACAACCCATACATGCAGAATCCATCTCTATTCACGCCCGGAAACAACATCAATTTCTCAATCTTCTCATCGTTCAATATAAGCACCATCATCTGCCAATTCATTCTCCCTAGCCAACAGCAAACTCCCAAAATCCATCGTGTCAGGAACACCCAATTTCAGTCCATAAGATTCATCTTGTTCACTGTAATCTTCTCAACCATCGGATGCTCAAACCATGGCATCGTCTCTTCTTCATTATCACTCACAGATTCACCCAACAGTACCTCCGGATTCTTATTTTGGATGAGTAGCTTGAGCTCCATCTCTATGTGGCTATGAACGTCTCCTCATGTTATTAGTTAATTGAAGACTAATTATTTCCTAAGTTAGCCGTGACTGTTTTGGGAAAGGGGTTTCCTAAAATGGAGAGAATTCTTGGTGGCCAAGTTCGTAACCTATATAAATAGGTAATTAGGCCTTGTATAATTTCGTGAATAAAATTGTTTAGAGAGAAAAAGAGAGTTCTTTCTTGTATAGCTTTTAGGGTAAAAAGCTAGGGTTTCGTTGTGAGAGCATATTGGTGAGGAACAAGAGACAAGGTTATCGTCTCGGGTAATTGTTGCGGTGTAACCAAGGGTTTGCTGGGATTCACACGACGTTGTAATCGTTTTTCTTCATAGTGGATTTGAGTTGGTGCGGCTCAAAGTGGACGTAGACAATATATACAAGTTGTATGTATTGGTCGAACCACTATAAATCTTGTGTCTTGTGAGTTGATTTATCTTTCTCGTATTATTATAGTTGTTTGTGCTTGGTTTACTTATTATTCATCATAATATCTCAAGATCCGTTATTCCGCGGTTGTCGGTGATTCCATAAGGAAATCCAGACAACTGGTATCAGATCTCGGGTTAGAGCTTTAGGGTTTATCGTAGTACGATTGGAGTGGGAGTTATGGGTGATAATAACGAAAGTACGGCCGCTAGGGTTAAAGTTTTTAATGGGAAGAACTTTGTGTTTTGGAAGTCTCAGATGGAAGACTACCTATATGAGAAAGACCTTGTTGATCCATTGGGTGGATTTGCGAAAAAGGGAGCACGCAAAGATGATGAATGGACAACTCTTGATCGCAAGTGTGTAGCCGTGATCCGTAGATGTCTAACGGAGGAAGTCTACAATAACGTACAAGAGGAAACTAGTACGAAGGATCTTATGGATAAACTTGAAAAATTGTATCAAAAGTCATCAGCCTCGGGGAAGATTATGTTATGTGAACAATTATTTAATCTGAAGATGCAAGAAGGCGAAGCGATTTCAGCGCATCTTGGGAATTTTAAATCAATTATTTCTCAGCTTTCAAAAGTTAGTATTACTTTTGATGATGAAGTTCAAGCTTTAAGGTTGTTTTCGTCATTACCAAAGAGTTGAGAAACCGCAAGAACAACTATTAGTAATTCTGCAGGGAGCGAGAAGTTGAAGCTTGATGATGTGCAACAAAGGTTAATTGCTGAAGAGGAAAGAAGAATAGAACAAGGTTATGGTTCTAGTACTTCAAGCTCGGCTTTAAGTTTGCAGGAATAAGATAGAGGCAAGAGTTCAAATAGGAACAACAACAACAAATCCAGATGGAAGTCTAGAGGGAAATCTAGGGGAGATCTCAATCCCGTCCTAGAGGTGTTGTTGAGTGTTGGGCGTGTAAGAAAGTAGGACACTACAAACGCGATTGTCCGGAAAAGAAAGGTGTTAATAATGGTGGAAACAAAGGTAATCAAGAAGAGGTCAACGTAGTTGCAGCTGCGGAACCGGTGAAGGTCCTTGTTGATAACAAGAAGGTGATTACAGAAGGTTTTCTACTACTCTCTGAGGACAAACAAGATGAGTCTTGGATTATAGACTCGGGAGCTTCTTTCCATGCAACGGGTGATAAGAGAATTATGATCTCTTATAAAGAAGGATATTATGGCCAAGTATACTTAGGTGACGGTGAAGCATGCGACATCATTGGTTTGGGTGATGTGATCTTGAAATTCAACGGTTCGACATGGAAATTGAAGGATGTACCACACGTTCCAAATTTGAAAAAGAACTTGGTGTTTGTGGGCCAAGTTTGTGATGATGACTGTGAAGTTGTGCTTACGAAACACAATTGGAAAGTGAAGAAAGGAACTATGGTATTAGCTCTTGGAGTTAGAGTCGATACTCTATACGGACTTCAGATGGAACTACTTTAGCAGTGGCTAGTAGTGGTGAAGATACTAACTTATGGCATAGAAGATTAGGTCACATGAGTGAGAAGAACATGAAGATTCTATGTTCGGAAGGATATCTACCTAAGGTAAAGTCTGTTGATATGAGTTTTTGTGAAGACTGTGTTCTTGGAAAGCAAAAATGGGTTAGTTTCAGCAGAGGCGGCAGAGCCTTGAAAAGTGAGAAACTTGATTTGGTTCATACTGATGTATGGGGACCAATTGATGTTGCATCTCACAGCGGGTTCCAATATTATGTCACCTTTATTGATGATCACTCAAGGAAGGTGTGGCTTTACTTCATGAAGAATAAGTTCGAGGTGTATGAAGTGTTCAAGAAGTGGAAAGCTTTGGTTGAAACAGAAACTGGTCTGAAGTTGAAGTGTCTAAGGTCAGACAACAGTGGTGAGTATGACAAAACAGAATTCTTACAATTATGTGCTACAAATGGAATTCTTTTGGAGAGGACAGTTCCAAGGACGCCACAGGAGAATGGAGTAGCAGAATGTATGAATTGGACGTTGAATGCACGTGCTAGGTGCATGAGGTTGCAGTCTGGTTTGCCCGAGACCTTCTGGGCACATGCAACAGAGACGGTTGCTTATCTGATCAATAGGACACCTAGTAGTCCATTAGATATGAAGATACCAGAGGAGGTTTGGACCGACAAAAAGGTAAATCTTTCATATTTGAAAGTTTTTGGTTGTGTTGGTTGTGTTCATCTTAGTCCCGTCGAGGTCTAAGATAGGCGCTCAAGCAAAGAAGAGTATATTTCTTGGTTACGGAAATGACGCTTTTGGGTATAAACTTGGGGACTTTGAGGGTCACAAAGTTATTAGAAGTAGAGACGTCACTTTTAATGAGAATGAGTTGTACAAGGACAGGAATAAAACACAAGTTGAAGATTTCAGGTCAAGCAACGTCGATAAGGAGTTGTATATCGATATTGATGATGTTTCTGGAAAAAGTGTGGTACAAGAAGGGCACAGTGTTACTGATGGCAGAGAAGTACAAGGTGAAGAGACTTCTGCTGCAGTGAGAGTTACTCCTATATTTCCACAAGAAGTACGAAGATCATAAAGAACTCCAAAACCAAACTCAAGGTATGCTCTGAATTATCTATTACTTACGGATGGAGATGAACCTCAAGATATTAAAGAAGCACTAGCGGCTGATGATTCAGGCAAGTGGCAACTTTCTACGGAAGATGAGATGAATTCACTTGAGGAGAATGACACTTGGGTGTTAGTAAAATTACCAAGAGATAAGAAGGCGTTGCATAACAAGTGGGTTTATCGGATGAAGTCTGAAGAAAATGGAGATATTCGCTACAAGGCGAGGTTGATTGTGAAAGGTTTCTAGCAAAAACCTGGTGTTGATTACAACGAGATATTTTCTCCAGTTGTGAAGATGACTACTATTTGAGTAGTGTTAAGTCTAGTGGCTTCTGAAGATCTCTACCTTGAACAGTTGGATGTAAACACAGCTTTTCTTCATGGTGACCTTGATGAAGAAATTTACATGAAGCAGCCGGAATGATTCATAGTAAAAGGCAAGGAAAAGATGGTGTGCAAGCTAAAGAAGAGTTTGTATGGTTTAAAACAAGCCCGGAGACAGTGGTACAAGAAGTTTGATAACTTCATGCATAGAGGTGGTTACTCACGGTGTAATGCAGATCATTGTTGTTACTTCAAAAGGTGCGGTTCTGACTACATCATATTATTACTGTATGTGGATGATATGTTGGTTTCCGAAACATCTCTACAAGAAGTTGAGAATTTGAAGAAACAATTAGCAAGTGAGTTTGCTATGAAAGTGTTAGAGCACTGCTCGGTCAAACTCGCATGCGTTGCTATCTCAAGTATGTTTGTCAATGTTAGTGATCAAAACTATAAGTCTTGATTTCTAGTCTCTTATAGCTAAGTCTCGGACTAGGATAGTAAGTGTAGTTGAGCTCAAGGACTTCATGGCGATTCATCATACAAGTAGAAGGACTACTCAAGGAACCGGAGGAACTTCTCGAAAAAAGGTATGTGGAGACTTGAACTTATCTGTCACTGAAAAGTCTATCTATTCTATCTCCTACTCTTTGAGACAAAAGTCGTATGCTATATCTATAGACTAGATTATACACATTTGGTATTTCGAGCCGAGTATACCTCGCCTATCTATATCTCGAAATATGTGTTGGTAAGCTTTTCGCTTCGACCAAGTTTATCTTTACCTAGTGACGAAAGTCATGAATGTTTCAATCACTTTGAAAATTACTTTGACGAGAAATGGTGTAACAACTGTATAACGTACTCTAAGAATGTTTCAATGATTGGAATGCGAGTTTAGATTACATAACCAATATATTCCTTGAACCGAAGTTCTCGAACTTTATTGATCAAGAGAACCGGAAGTATGGCAAGTGCCAAGTCCGAGAACTCAGTCCGCGAACTGCCGAAGTTCTCAAACCCGCGAATTTCTGTTGGAGTTGACAAACTACTTACGTGAGCCAAGTCCGCGAACCGGCGAAGTTCTCAAACCCGATAATTTCTGCTGGAGTTTGTAAACTCTGTCCGGTGTCTTAAGTCCACGAACCTAGTCTGCGTACTTGAGAAGGTTATATATCTAAAGATGGTCTCTGGACTTAATCTTAAAAGACTAAGGAATGCTTTTGCAATCCGTGGCTATTAAAGTTCATGAACAAATTCTTGTGAATCAAATCATCTTTACTTCAATTGTGTCTTGTGTAGTTACATAAGATTTCCTTGCAACTGAACAACTCTGTTAACTAGTTCATTTGAGTCATTTGAACTAGTTATGGTGAAGAAGAACATGGTTGGGATGAAATGCTCTTATGGTTAACCTTTTTGGTAAACTATTGTTGAACCAACAATGTACACGTTTGGGTGCGGTTAACAAACCTAGAAGCATACAGTCATTTGTGTATGACAAGATAAGTTTTCGATCTAACGGTTGAGAAATATTAGCTTGAATCTGAATCAGGTTTTCATCTAACGGTGGATATTGATTGCTTTGTAACTAAGGCAGAACCCTGATTTGAAAGACTATATAAGGGGACATCTAGCAACTCTGCAAAACTAATCCCCACACCTTACGTGTGTTACTAGTTTGCGTGCTAGAGTCGGTTCTCCTTTAACCTTTGGTTTTCTTCTACAGGTTAACGACTTGAAGACTTCATTGGGATTGTGAAGCCAGACCGATACTACTTTTATCGTAGTTGTGTGATCTGATCTTGCATGTTCTATCGTAATAGTACAATCATATTGATTGGCTAGAGATTGTTTGATTTCTCCGATAGGCAAGATATAAAAAGTAATCACAAACACTTTCGTCTCATTGTTTGTGATTCCACGACATCTTTTTTCGCTACCATACGATTAAGATTGTTGTGAGGTGATTGATTAATCTAGGCTGTTCTTCAGGAATATAAGATTGGATTATCAATTGTTTCATGTTCACCTTGGTTATTATCAAAAGACGGAACAAAAACTTTAGGGTTTTTCTGTGGGAGACAGATTGATCCTTTGATAGACTTGTCTGTGTGAGACAGATTTGTTTATTATTAAAGCCTGCGATTTTGGGTCGTAGTGATAGGATCCGGAGATACCTATATGTAGTAAACCGCAATCGCACGGTGTCTAACTAGTAAACAGAGGCAAATACGGGTCGAACCCACAGGGAGCGGTGGAAATACCGTAATCAATATCTCTAATGGACTAACAAATAAAGATTTTTTGAGATTTTTTGAATTAAAGAAATAAAAGAATGAAAATAAAAAGAATTAATTAAATGCAATGAGAAGGAGTCGGTAACCAGGGTCTATGTATTCCACTACTATTTATAATTATGCACCGAAAAGAACTCTAATTCCAAATATGTGTTTATAGCTTTGTTCTATTGCAACACCTATTATTGATATGATTTCTGATCATAAACTCGCATCTCCTAAGTATAGCCCATCAAATTTTCTAAGCATGACCTATCAAATTATAAGGACGAGAGAATTATGGAAAACATAATTTAAAGGTTCGCAATCACTATTTGCGTCGTCTAAGCATAACCCATCAAAAGAATTAACCTAAGCATGGATTATCAAATACTAACAAATACAATTGCAAAACCAAACACATTTATGCATTTAGGATTTTGTATCGTACAAAGCCGGTGAGGCAACAACATATATTCTTTATAAAATCAATAAATCATAATTATTGGATTTCGAAATTCAATTCACATAGCCTAATACCAAATTATTCAAAATCGATTCAAATGGTCTGAATGCTAGAAGTAGTTTTCTCCAAGAAACCCTAGCTACAAAAGGATTATAACATATCAAAGGGTTTCTTAAAATCCATCAAAAATAATAACAAAAGAGAAACGATTAAACCAATATCGTCTTCGTCGCCTCTTTTTCTTCAGCTCCAAAACACTTCCGCGGCCTACTTTTCCTTTTCAAGTTTCTGTTCGTTGGCTCTGTAGCCTCCAAAAACCCCCCTTTTCAGATTTGACTTCTCTTTTTTTATTTCTTTTGTTCCTTGCATCACAAATATAATGGCAACCAATGAAAGCGTGCCACATCATCCCTTCCAACGCCACCGTATTCCAAATTCAGTCCACATAACCACCTTGCTTTGCTGCAACAACCGTCCGTCTACTGCCTGTTTGTCCGTCCAACTTCAGCTCCTTCTCAGACTCAACACCGGCTGCATCAACAGTACACCAACTTCACTTTGTATTCTCTGCCGTACGTCTTCAAATATATCAACCATCACCAACTTCATCCATCTCAGCCAGCAAAACCATTTACTGCCATTAATCACGACACCAACTCCCTGTCTACCTGAGCATCTTGCTTCGACTCGATTTCCTGAAACAATGCCTCTTGCAATTGAACTCGAGCACCATGCACCCATTACCATTTGCAGTCCGCGTAGCAGCTTCGTTCTTTCGATCGAACAACCCATGAAAATCACGCCATAGACTCGAGTACACCATCCTGCCATTCATTACTCCGAGCACACCTTCATCAACTGTAAAGAGATGCTGCCGTTAAAATGAATTCATATACAATCAAATCACTGAACCAGGACCCAGATTGCCGTTTGCAAAAGCCAATGCTGAGTTACTCCAATCGATGGTGCTACCAATTGCTTTCAATCTAAGTTCACGAGAATCCCTGAACTAGCGCCACTCTCCATCTTCGTTGCTGCATTTGAACCCAACAACACCTCACCATACGAACAAACCACAAATCCAGTTTGTCGACCCATGAGATATTCCCCATTTGCATCTCGATGACTGCCCAGCTAACTGAAGTTTCCGTGCCACCTGATTTCTCTCAACTCCTGCAGTTCATTTTCATCTCCATTCACCATTAAATTCACTGCCAGATTCATGCCAAGAAACCTCATACGAAACCCATCTTCAGTTCAATGTAGAAACCCCCAAAATCTGTTTCATCCATCAACAACCACAAACACCAATTGTCGCTGCCACAAACAACACCAGTAAGCTTCCATCTTTGCACCTGCAACCAACTCCATTCGATAACCAATGGCATCACTGCCTCTTTGCTCCATCGACTTCAGTTCGAGTACAAGATCGATGCCATCCCCATTCTGCATTACTTCATTGCTTCATCGACTTTACGACAACTCCACTGTATCAAGCCTTGATATTCCAATTTCATATATGTGCTTTCTTTAGCCTTGAGATGCCATGTCCTGGTGGGCTCACGTGTTTGCCATATAACAAAGAAACCTTCGTCTCCTTGTTCCCCAGGGCCTGGCCATGCCATGGACATATGCAAATAAGCAGGTAGCTTTGTGAGTGACTTTGCTCAATTTGGTGGAAAACGCCATTTAGCTCCAACTTTAGTCGTTTATCTCCGAATGATCGGATTTACTTGCAATTTCTATAAAAACACTAAAATATTATTGTTAGACAAAATATCGAGTCCTAACTAATATAAATATGGGTATAAAATGCAGCACATACGTGCTTATCAGTAGCAACTCTTAGTTGTGGGTGAGATCAGCTAAAGAAATCAAGTGCGCAGTATCCTGCTGGGATCAGAGGCGTAGGGAGTACAACTGTACCTTGGATCAGTGGGAGACTGATTGGGGGTCAACTATAGTCCAGTCTGAAGTTAGCTTGGAGTAGGCTAGTGTCTGTAGCGGCTTAATACAGTGTGTATCCAATCTGGACTAGGTCCCGGGGTTTTTCTGCATTTGCCGTTTCCTCATTAAAAAATTTTCTGGTGTGTCTTATTTCAGTTTACGCATTATATTGTTTATCTTTATAATTGAAATAATACAGGTTGTGCGTGTAGATCATCAATTGGTATAATCCAACCTTTGATTGTTTGATTGTCATTGATTGATCCTTGGACATTGGTCTTTGGTACCGTCCTAGTTATTCCTTGTGCTTGATTATGACTCGCTGATTTCTATTAGCTTGAGTAAATCAAAACAAGAGAGAGATATTAGCTCCTTGAGATACTTTTACCTAGATTGAGTCTGACTGTCAAGTTGATTCTCTAGAAAGTATTTCGGAGTTAGTCCATACAGATTGCTAAGCGAAATATTGATGGTGTTGTTAGACCCCCGCTTTTTCAATTGGTATCAGAGCAGGCAAACATGTTCAAGACCTTACAAGTCTGTGTTTGTAGCGATCTGACTCTATGGACAGTAGTGCTATCTCAATAAATGCACCACCAGATCCAGGGATTTCAGAATTCTCTTCCATGACTGATTTAATAAAATCTGTAGAATAAATTCTATCTAAACCTCCACCAGGTTTAAAATCCCTTGAAGTATTTTCAGGGCTTGAAAAGAAGCTTGAGAGCTTATCTCTTGATGTTGAGTTATACCTCCAGAAAGAGCAAGAATGTCTTGACAGGCTACATCAAGTTATGATGAATAATAGTCATGTTGAAGTTGATATTGATTTACTAATCAGTGAGAGCAATGCTCCTCCTCTACGTAATCCAATTAGTTGTGATAAACTAAATGAATTAGAAGAGGAGTTTAAATCTCAGTTATCTGATTGTATCACCTCAAAGCATGAATTGATTCGTTGCTCAATTCCTGATACTTCCTATCAAGATGGTAATATTGTCTTCGTTTGTGAAGAATCTAGGACGTATCTTTTTATCAAAAGAGTTTCCCTTCGCAGTACTAAAAACTATCCGCATAAACTGTTTTTTATAAGTTGGAAAACAAGAAATCAGAAACACAAATCTTTTTGGGTTCTCATGAAGTTCTTTGATAGACTTATAAAAACAGTTCCTTGGGTGTTTCTCAACACTACAAGATCTAAGAGTTGTTGGAAAGAAACTCTTTTTTGGTTCCTTGGTGAGCAAGACATTGTTCACCTCAACACAACTTGTTTGTGTTGAAAGTGCATCCTCACCAAGAAATGCCCTGCTATGTATACGGTGAGGGAAGCACAACAACTGGGGCGCACAGATTATATTCGGTAAGGCTGTAGAATTCAATTGGACTTTTCTAAAAAGGTATGTCCATAAACTTGAGCAAGTTTTATGTTTTTATTACTTGTTTGAGTACTTATAATGATCCATGTACCTTGCTTATCGTTCATTTCTACCTAACTTGATCTGTGTTTAAGGTTCTTAAATGTTTAGGTTTGAAAACATTAGTTAGGGATGTTTGGACTTCATAGTACATATACCAAGTATGCATAACATCATTTAAAACCAAAATCCAGGGGTTTAAGTTCGCAAACCCCGTCTGCATACTGCTCTAGGATACGAAAATTCGTTTGCAAACCCGTATGCATACTTGACGTCGATATTCGGTAAACTTGTTTTGGCCGTAACTTCTTCGTCCAAACTCGGATTGACCTAATTATTTTTGCACTATCTTCCTCTTTGGATTTTATTCAAAATGGAGATGAGGAACCTTGAATTTGGATGAGTTGATATTGGTATTTGTCCTGTCTCTTGTTTTTGAGTATTTTGCTCCGTTTCGTTGCACTTGTTCCACTTCTCTTGAACTTGGGAACTTGGATTATTGGAGTACCACTCTTCTAAGATAATTTGTAGCTTTTACAAGAATGTTGTTGGTGAATCACAAAGAAGAAAGTTCAAGAATGGAAAGTAGTACGCAATGCTATGGAATTCTTGAATGTTCACAATCATCCTTTGTGAACTATGGTGCATAGTCGTTATTGACTTTGTATGTTCTTTGTTAAGAAAATCTTTTTATACACCTTTGGTAGCAATTATTGGTGTAAATCCATGCGAAATAGATTGATTCTACCCTATAAGGACAAATCATCTTGTATGTGCATTACGAGTTTGTCTTGTTGCCTAGGAAACTTCTTATGAGAATTTATTCTTACTTTTGAGAAGGATTAATAGAGTTTGGAATAGCCATTATTGTTATTACACATAGCTATGTCCAATATTTTCATCTTCATGTTTTAGATTTATTGATTTAAATTCTAAATTTGTTTGGAAGATGATTTTTGCAGTATTAATCTTTATGATTTGTTATATTGCAACTTGTTATGGGATATTAGTGTTTACGTCCGTGAACTATGTTTTTCCCATACCTTGTCAAAAGTAAAGTCGTTTATGATCGATATTCATGTATTGGTTAAAAAATGAATGGACTTTTGACAATTACAAAAGTTAAGCCTATATTGTCAATCTTTGACGGAAGATAGGTTAAAATCTTTTGTTTGCAAGGATTATGTCTATTGAATGTCGTTATGCGAATAGTGATGGAAGATAGAATGAATCCTTGTGTATTCCACAGTATTGATCTTTACTGATCCATATTTTATGTAATACTTTGAGGCTCCGTAATGTGTCTTATGTTGAGCACTAAACAACCAAGTTGATTATTTTTGATTGACTTTGTTGTTGCTCTGTAAGGTACTATATATCGAGCATTATGAACTAAATTAATCATCTTGTTTGGTTATTTAGGTCTTGCTCCGTAAGTTTTCTTATGTCGAGCAAAACAATTGACAATTAAATTGATTATTTTCGTAATTAGTTTGGTTGTGTATTCCAATTAGATTAATTATGGGTTCTCTTGTAATTAATCTAGTTGAGTATTTTTATGTCTCCATGAGTTTACTTATGTTGAGCACAATGAATTAAATTGATCACTTTTGTGTTTAATTTGATTATGTATTCCGATTAAGTTAATCATGGTTTTACTTATGATTAATTTGATTGAGTTTTGGATATAAAAATCATTCTCATGGTTTTGGTGTCCAATAAAAATCCTTCTTTTCTCTTGAAATTAAGGTCGCTCGTTGTTGTTCTTTCGGGAATGATATCAAATGGGGGAGAGTTCTTTTGAACTTGTGCTTAATGGTCATATCTTGAGGGGTGTGCGGCTGTGGAATTTTAGAGGGGTTATCTTGTATCTTTAAACTCCTTGATGAATGTTGTTAGCTTCGGCTATATGATTGCATCTAAATAAGATGATGTGTGTTTCTTTCTCTTAGTCATGAAATGTCTCTTACGGAAATTTCATTATGAACCCGTTCTTGTACCTTTGCCAATTTTATTGATAAAAATGTGGAGAATTAATATGTAGTTCACACTACAAATACATATGGTTTTCGGATCATTGTGTAAGGGGGAGTGGTTTTCATGTGAGATGGAGTATTGACTAAGGGGGAGTGATACATATCACCATAGTATTATTGTTGAAGTTGTGATACAATTGAAATTTGACATTGTGTAATAATACTATGACACTATATAACAATGATCGAGACCGATGCTTTCTCATTGTTATAGCTACGGATCTTCAACAATGATGGTGCTAAACTTACAACCTTTGGGATCATTGGAGTACTTGGAAGTGACGAAGATTTCGAGGAATGTTGAAGATTAGAATGTGGAATAGGAGCTACTAAAGTTTCATTGTCTTTTTTTTATTCCATATGTATTGATAGTTTTGTCACTAAAATTGATAAAGGGGGAGATTGTTAGAGCACTGCTCGGTAAACTCGCATGCGTTGCTATCTCAAGCATGTTTGTCAATGTTAGTGATCAAAACTATAAGTCTTGATTTCTAGTCTCTTATAGATAAGTCTCGGACTAGGATAGTAAGTTTTGTTGAGCTCAAGGATTTCATGGAGATTCATCATACAAGTAGAAGGACTACTCAAGGAACCGGTGGAACTTCTCGACAAAAATTTATGTGGAGACTTGAACTTATCTGTCACTCAAAAGTCTATCTATTCTATCTCCTACTCTTTGAGACAAAAGTCGTATGTTATATATATATATAGACTAGATTATACACATTTGGTATTTCGAGCCGAGTATACCTCGCCTATCTATATCTCGAAATATGTGTTGGTAAGCTTTTAGCTTCGACCAAGTTTATCTTTACCTAGTGACGAAAGTCATGAATGTTTCAATCACTTTGAAAATTGCTTTGACGAGAAATGGTGTAACAACTGTATAACGTCCTCTAAGAATGTTTCAATGATTGGAATGAGAGTTTAGATTACATAACCAATGTATTCCTTGAACCGAAGTTCTCGAATTTATTGATCAAGAGAACCAGAAGTATGGCAAGTGCCAAGTCCGCGAACTGCCGAAGTTCTCAAACCCGAGAATTTCTGCTGGAGTTGACAAAATACTTACGTGAGCCAAGTTCGCGAACCGGCAAAGTTCTCAAACCCGAGAATTTCTGCTGGAGTTTGTAAACTCTGTCCGATGTCTTAAGTCCGCAAACCTAGTCTGCGAACTTAAGAAGGTTATATATCTAAAGATGATCTCTGAACTTAATCTTAAAAGACTAAGGAATGCTTTTGAAAATTGTGGCTATTAAAGTTCATGAACCGATTCTTGTGAATCAAATCATCTTTGCTTCAATTGTGTCTTGTGTAGTTACATAATATTTCCTTGTAATTGAACAACTCTTTTAACTAGTTCATTTGAGTCATTTGAACTAGTTATGGTGAAGAAGAACATGGTTGGTATGAAATGCTCTTATGGTTAACTTTTTTGGTAAACTATTGTTGAACCAACAATTTACACGTTTGGGTGCGGTTAACAAACCTAGAAGCGTACAGTCATTTGTGTATGACAAGCTAAGTTTTCGATCTAACGGTTGAGAAATATTAGCTTGAATCTAAATCAGGTTTTCATCTAACGGTGGATATTGATTGCTTTCTAACTAAGGCAGAACCCTGATTTGAAATACTATATAAGGGGACATCTAGCAACTCTGCAAACCTAATCCCCACACCTTACGTGTGCTACTAGTTTGCGTGCTAGAGTCGGTTCTCCTTTAACCTTTGGTTTTCTTCTTCTAAAACCAGGTTAACGACTTGAAGACTTCATTGGGATTGTGAAGCCAGACCGATACTCCTTTTATCGTAGTTGTGTGATCTGATCTTTCATCTTCTATCGTAATAGTACAATCATATTGATTGGCTAGAAATTGTTTGATTTCTCCGATAGGAAAGATATAAAAAGTAATCACAAACACCTTCGTCTCATTTTTTGTGATTCCACGACATCTTGTTTCGTTACCATACGATTAAGATTGTTGTGAGGTGATTGATTAATCTAGGTTGTTCTTCGGGAATATAAGACCGGATTATCAATTGGTTCCTGTTCACCTTGGTTATTATCAAAAGACGAAACAAAAACTTTAGGGTTTTTCTGTGGGAGACAGATTGATCCTTTGATAGACTTGTCTGTGTGAGACAGATTTGTTTATTGTTAAAGCCTGCGATTTTGGGTCGTAGAAACTCTTAGTTGTGGGTGAGATCAGCTAAGGGAATTAAGTGCGCAGTATCCTGTTGGGATCAGAGGTGTAGGGAGTACAACTATACCTTGGATCAGTGGGATACTGATTGGGGTTGAACTATAGTCCAGTCCGAAGTTAGCTTGGAGTAGGCTAGTGTCTGTAGCGTCTTAATACAGTGTGTATTCAATCTGGACTAGGTCCCGTGGTTTTTCTGCATTTGCGGTTTCCTCGTTAACAAAATTTCTGGTGTGTGTTATTTCAGTTTCCGCATTATATTGTGTATCTTTATAATTGAAATAATACAGGTTGTGCGTGTAGATCATCAATTGGTATAATCCAACCTTTGGTTGTTTGATTGTCATTGATTGATCCTTGGACATTGGTCTTTGGTACCGTCCAAGTTATTCCTTGTGTTTGATTAGGACTCGTTGATTTCTATTAGCTTGAGTAAATCAAAACAAGAGAGAGATATTAACTCCTTGAGATACTTTTACCTAGATTGAGTCTGAATGTCTAGTTGATTCTCTAGAAAGTATTTCGGAGTTAGTCCATACAGATTGCTAAGCGAAACATTGGGTGGTGTTGTTAGACCCCCGCATTTTCAGAAAGATCTTGGTAAAGCAAAACAGATTCTTGGTATGAGAATCATAAGGGACAAAGCTAAGGGAACTCTTATGCTTAGTCAGGTTGAATATATTGAGCGGGTGTTGAAAAGGTTCAATATGGAGAATGCTAAACCAGTTAGTTCTCTACTTGGAAGTCAAATTCGTCTTTCAAGTATGCAGTGTGCGAAGACAGATGAAGAAAAGGAGTACATGGCTAATGTACCATATTATTCGGCTATTGGGAGTCTAATGTATGCTATGGTGTGCACGAGACCGGATATTGCACATGCAGTGGGAGTAGTGAGTAGATATGCAAGCAACCCAGGAAAACAACATTGGGAAGCTGTGAAGTGGATTCTCAGGTATTTGAGAGGTAACACAAACGTACCATTGTGTTATGAAAAAGGTGGTTCTATCTTGAGGGGTTATGTGGATGCAGACTACGCATGTGATGTAGATAAAATTCGAAGTACGACCGATTATGTTTATACTATGGGTTCAGCTGCAGTGAGTTGGAACTCACGTTTACAGAAGTTGGTGACATTGTCTACTACGTAAGCGGAGTACGTAGCAGTAATAGAAGCGATCAAGGAGATGATTTGGTTACGAGGTTTGTTAGATGAGTTGGGAAAGGAACAACGAGATAGTGTTCTGTTTAGAGACAGTCAAAGCGTTATACATTTAGCCTAGAACTCAGCCTATCATGCTAGGACGAAGCATATAGATATTCATTATCATTTCATTCGTCATCTCTTAGAAGAAGGAGATTTGAAGCTCGAGAAGATTCTTGGTTCGAAGAATCCAGCGAATATGTTTACCAAAGGAGTTACATTAGACAAGCTAAATCTCTGCAAGGCTTTAGTTAGTCTCTCGGAATGAGGATCTGGGAGGGGAGCCACACTGAAATGAAGATGTTTTAGCACCGTCATGTCCAAAGTTGAAGAAAAGGAGAATTGAAGACAATAAATGAGTCTTCAAAGTGGGAGATTGTTAGTTAATTGAAGACTAATTATTTCCTAAGTTAGTCGTGACTGTTTTGGGAAAGGGGTTTCCTAAAACGGCTAGAATTCTTGGTGGCCAAGTTTGTAACCTATGTAAATAGGTAATTAGGCCTTGTATAATTGTGTGAAGAAAATTGTTTTAGAGAGAAAAATAGAGTTCTTTCTTGTATAGCTTTTAGGGTAAAAAGCTAGGGTTTCGTTGTGAGAGCATATTGGTGAGGAACAAGAGACAAGGTTATCGTCTCGGGTAATTGTTGCGGTGTAACCAAGGGTTTGCTGGGATTCAAAAGACGTTCTAATAGTTTTTCTTCATAGTGGATTTGAGTTGGAGCGGCTCAAAGTGGACGTAGACAATTGTAGATGGTGGATTTTCGACAAAGGATAAATTCGTAAACTCATAATTATACGAAGCCCTGATACAGCAATCAGATGTGAGTATCGAGACACGGGTCTCTCATCGAATTCTCAACGGAGAGTACTTTCTCTCAGAGTACATGTAGATATGTAGTCTCACGACTGGACAACGACATATCTCATGAATACTTAATACTTTCAGTGATTATTTCTATATAGCATCACGAGATGGACGGCTCCTAGACATCTTGCTCTGCTAGTATAGAGCGATAACGTCTTCAGGAACAAACAACAAGTTTACCCTGACTATATAAAGGATATGACTTACCGGCAAGCTCGTATCAGGATAATTAATTGATAGACACATTTTTGTGTTTAATTTGATCTCAATACTATATATTGTTGGCACTCGGGTTTACTGTCTGCCTTAAGGTGATTATATGTTGAGGACTGAACCGGATGCTTTAATTTCCTAGTAAAGGGCAAGAACTGGCCATATAAGATAAGGGTTCGGATTTCATCACCGTTCCCTTCTTGCCCGCCTTAGGTAAACGAAACCTAACGCGAACCCAAGCTTAAAATTTGATTAGAACGAGACCGATAGGGTAACGAGCTTGGTAGGAAAATATTTCGAAAAATATTGGTTACTATTTTAAGCATACTTCAAAGTTCTTGATGGTTTCTGTAAGTTTAATGCGTGACTGCGCCGCCTTGTAATACCGATGAGGCTTTGGGTATCAAAGCTCCACTGAGCTTCCCTCGCCTCGATTCAACTTACACTAGATCGGATTGGTTCCAGAGGGGTGTGATCAAATTGTAACGAATTCCTTTTCGAAGGAATAGAAGCTGGTCTAGAAAACAATCTAAGTGGAGCCATCATGCTTTTTGTTTGCTAGATTCTATAGGTTTTATTTGGTTGAGTCAGCCTTGTTTGTGATTGTGTAGAATTCCCTTGCAATTAAGAATGTCGAACTGGTATGATACAAGCCAATACAATGAGTATCGACCTGAATTTGAATATGGACATCATCCTTTTTATGACCATGTTGGGAATAGTGGTTGGGAACGCCATCCTTTGGAAGGATATGGGTCATACCCTGGTGAGCCCAATTACTATCCACACATGCATCAGTCTTACGAGCAAGAAGATTATAGTAATAGTTCTTCGTCTCTAGAGGATACAATCAAACTATTGAAAAGTAGTCCTTTTTATGATCCCTCTGTTCCTATTCCTCCTTTAGAAGAGTCCCTCAGGGAGTTAGCTGAGATGAATAGTGTAATTATATACGAAAGAACTACAATAATGAGTGAACTTTCTATAGAGGAATCCCTCGAGCGGATAGCTGAGACGAACGAAAGAATTGCTCGAAATTACTTGAATTGCCAATATAGTGTATCCAATAATACCCTTGAGAATGAAGATAGTTATTTACATAATCAAGATAACAAGGTTAGAATTGGTAGCATTACTTGTTTTGATGAGGTTCAATCATCTTCGTACTATTATGATGAGGATAGTAGTAATGAAGAATCTGAAATGTGTAGGCATAGTGATCAGGAGTCTATTAATCCAATTGAGCTTTATAATGATTCTATTATTTCTAGTTCAAATCCAAATAATTTTTATGATTATTCACCTATTCAAAAGGACGAGGATTTGATTAGGGATACCACCGTTTTAGACGATGTAGTTTTTTCTTTTGATTACGAAGCCGATAATGCTTTAGAGGAACGGGTTTATTCCGAAAATGCTGTTTTAGAGTCTAGCGACTTAGAAACAATAGTCTTAGACGAAGAAAATGAACTTGTAGAGCTATTAAATATGAGTGAGGATGCGTCACTTGAGTATAACCTCGAAGAAGCAATTGACTATTTTCAGGATTCCAATGATCTAGAAATTAAGGAAATTGTAGCTACTCTATCTAGAGATACCCAAAAATCTAAGTTTGGGGGTGATTATCATTCTCCTTGTGCCATACCTTTAGCTCTTACAGAGATCCCTCATTTTGGACTTGATATCTCTGCCTTGACCATTTTACAAGATTACCTTCATACTCGTTTTCCCGAACTTAATGATGTCAGGAAGAAGTTCAGTCGTTAGAAACCCATCCGCTGGTTGATGTGGTTTTCCCAGGATATGATACCCAGATTGACTTTGTTTTCCCACCAAATATTTTTCTTCCAAATGTGGGAACGTTTATATTTCAAATGTGTCGAATATTAAGTTGTGAGACTAAACCTAAATGCTTTAGGAAATTAGAATCGACTCATTTGCTTAAGAGTGACCACTACTCTCATTGTGGTCAATTTTGTAAGTCAAATCTTATTGACTTAGAGGATCCTCAGTTATGTAGGTTATTATTGTGCAGTTCTAAGATCATATTTGAGTTTTTCCAGACTCTAGGACCTAATGATTCGGATCCCACCTATGAAGAAACGCAACCAATGAAAATATTTTATTTAGACCCTTTCTTAGAACCTGAACCTGAACCACAATTAGATATAAATATCTTAATCAGGAAACTAGATAAGGGCATGCTATCCTTGTTCACTTTCTTGGGTTATTGTAGTTTCCTTTGGTCAGCTCTTTTTGGTTTTGAAAACCCATATTTATTTCGGCTGTTACTTTTTGATTCTATGAGGTGACTAATTCCTTCCGATGTCTGGCTGAAGACTTTAAACTTAGCACTTCTTGGGAGGTAACCCAATCTCATGCGACACGGTAATATCTTTCCTTAACTCTTTTGCTTAAAATGGTAACAGTTTCTCCTTGTTCATATGCTTTTAATTTTATCTTTAGAACATTGAGGACAATGTTAGATTTAAGTTTGGGGGTATGGGAGAAACTTTTTAGTTGCACTTTTGAAACTTCTAGCGTCACATGGTATCCGGTTAGCTAAGTTTACATACTGTTTCTCACCGAAAAGATAGAAATTGGAATGCTAGAGATAACAACTTATTGAGACATTAGAGAAAAAGACATTGAGATCCTTGAAATTCAAGAGAGAACTTGTTCCTTTTAGAGGGTAACCGTGATGGACCTAACCATACATGATGGAAAGGCAAGTAGGTCAGGGAAATGCCAGAAAGACAAAGTAACCTCACAATGTAGTCTTAGTTACTGGATTGCGACTCTCTCTCAGTAGAAAATTATCATCATCAACAAGCGGAGCGACATCAAAATCTATGAAGAAAGTTGAAGACGTTTTAGGTTTAGAAGCAACAATAAAAGAGAATAATTCAAAAATCAAAGTTGAAGTTATAAGAACAAATGATATAAGTTGTTAGAATCCATGATACCAAGACATCACAAGTTGCGAAGATCCAAGTTTTGAAAGTCCTTCTCTCATGGCCATGTAAATTTTTGTCTTGTAATTTTTTGTTTTCAAAAAAAAAAAAAAATGAAAAATGAAAAAAAAATGAAACATCATTACATTATTTTTGTTCAATAAGGCCATAGGGAAGAAGAAATTTATAAATCAAGCAAGAAATCGAAGAGAATAGTTAATTGTCAAGGTTATATGAGGTTCGAGAGTTTATCATCAACAGTTGAAGACCGAAGAAGGCGTTATTTCTACTGAGCACTGTGAGAGAGTCGAAGAAAGATGCATTTTGGTTGCTTTGTTAGTCTGCTTTCAATCTGGCACAAAATCTTTCTATCACTGGTTTAACTCATCACACGTAATTAGTCCAGCTGTGTAGCAGATGTCCCTCTCATTTTTATCTCTCTCCTAATCTTATCCAACTGTAAAGCAGCGGACGCATCTTACAATTTTATCTAGCTGTGTAGCGGATATCTCTTTATCTAGCAGTGGTGTGGATGTGTCTCCCCTTTTCTTCAATCAGCTTTAGAGCTGACACCTTTAATTTCTCTGGAATTCTACTTACTTGGAGATAGGTTGAGAATATGTATGTCCTCATAGCTCTTTTGATACTTGTGACCAATTAGGAGTAAAGGTTTTGTGGGTACACCTCTGGTAAACCCTCCGGAGACAACACTCCGCCGCTAGGGCCACCTAGCGGTTTAACGGCCTGCTGCACGTGCTAAGTATAGTCTTTTTATGTTTTCAAAAATAAATTTTGCTCGAGGACTAGCAAATAATAAGTTTGGGGGTATTTGATAGACACATTTTTGTGTTTAATTTGATCTCAATACTATATATTGTTGGCACTCGAGTTTGTACTAATTTTGGTGTTTTATGTGTTTGTAGGCACCTTTGGAAAATAAACATTTTTTGGAAAATTCGGCTCGAAAAGTTGGTAAAAGCCCCGGAGGACACGTGTTATTCGGACTCTCACCGTTGGATAAGGGGCACCTCAATTAATAAGGGGTACCCCATGTCACCCCAAAAGGCATCTGCTATTCGCACCCCAGTACAGGATTATGGGGAGGTCATCTTCTCCATTTGAATTTTGTTTTTGGCGGGAAAATGGAGAACACTTCTGCAGATTTTTGATCGAATTGTTGAACGTGTTCTAGGGAGATTCAATGTCTGATTTTTGGTAGATAGTTGTGATATGGCCTATTAAACACACTGTGGGCGTTTGGTTCGACCAGAATTGGCTAGAATCAGCTAAACAATTCACGGGTTGAAAACAGGGCATTTCGTGTATATCACGGGTTTCACGTGATTTGGAGAAGATTCAACGTGTTTGCTGCGTGCATGGAAGACCCTCACAGCCTGTTGGAGCGTGAAGTAGTTAAATATGGTAATTTGGAGGCTTAAGAACGCGTGAGAAGATGAAACAGGAAAGAAAATATTCCCAGAAATATTTTCTTTACCGCCGAGTTAAAGAGAATTATATGGAGTGAATGAGCAAGATTCGATAGGTATGTTGGCTATAAATAGGTTGCTGGGGTTGAGTAGAACGGGTGTCGAGAGTTTGGGGTCGATAGGAGAGCTCAGGAGCGAGAAATCAAGAGTTGATGAAACTCTGTTTCTGCTGCTGCTGATGATGAAGAACACGAAGAACAGGCTCGCAGGGACAGTCGTTTATCAACAGTGAAACAGACTCACAGGCGTGGGTCGTAGGTGTGGGTCTTAGAGCTACAGTAACAATAGAACTTCTTCTGTGTCGTTAATTTTGGACGCTTTCTGTGGGTCGCACATTCACTGTTTTATTATTTCATCTCCATTCTCATCCTTGTAAACACCCTTTGAGCAATAAAAATGAATTTTGAGCGTGTTTTCAATATGCGGAGCTAGAACCCATCACTGGGACGACGGAGGAAGCTGTTTTTCACCCATGTGGTAATTCTATTTAATTTCTTTATGACTATTTGCACTATTATAATTGATTTATGACTTTTCTTCATTATTTATGATTTCGTTTGATGTCGCATGCTTAGTCTTAGGTACTTTTAATGCGTCATGCTTGTGATTTACATATAATTCTTTATAAAATCTACCTTGTCAAAGATTTAGAGTCGATGTTTGTTATTTTATGAGCTTTAATTATCCGGAATTAAATATTGAACTGCTTGAATGTGAGAATTGGTGGAATCCCGAGTGCCAGTAACTCTCTTCATCTTGTTAATATTTTTGTATATATAATTTTATTAAATATAAAATTCCATTTCATTCACAAGTCTGAAACGAATCTTTTTACCACTATCATTACAACAATTTTGAAAATTCCATCATTAATGCTCCTAGACAGATTGCTATGCTAGTATAGATCCATAAAGTTAATTATTCCTAATTACAATCGCTCCTATTCCATGGTCGAATCCACGACTGGTCCCATGGAATGACAATAACAATTGTTCTGATTTTATGATCGAATCCACAGCTTGATCTCATAGAATAACAATAACTATATTATCTCATTACTCCGATTTCATGATTGAATCCACAACTGGTCTTATAAATGGTAATAATAAACCTTAATTACTCTGATTCTATGGTCGAATCTACGATCCCATGCAATGTTAATGCTCACTTTATTATTCTGAATTCGTAGTCGAATCCTCAGCTGATCCTATGAATTAATAATAAACATCTTATTACTCAGTCTTGTGAATTATTCTCCACTGAATTCCACAATTAGTAATAAATAATCAACAACCGGGCATCTGAGATACCTCTAAGTAAGCCCCGATTCGAATGGTGAAGGTGTATTCAACAATGATACACTAACAGTCACCGCACGAACGAGTATTTCAAAAATACAACAAAACGATGAACCTATGCAAAATAAAGAAGAAAATAATAAATAATTAAAAATATTGACCAGGGTGTTGGGAGCATGGACACACGACCGACCGACCGTGTCGTGGTCAATCCCACGCTAGTTTTATATTTTTAATGCATTTTATCATTTTCCATGATTTGATGAAAATCCTCTCATTTTATCAAATCTCCTTCGTCTCGAGGAAACTCCTCGGTTTCATGGTACTTCCATAAATCCATAAAAATAATATAAAATTAAGGAAAGGAGTGTGGGGCGTGACAATTGGCCAACCGGCCATGCCTTGGTCCCAATCGGCCCCACACCCACGGTTCCTTATTATTTTATTATTATTATTATTATTATTATTATAATTATTATTATTATTTCTCTAATTTTATGAAAAAAACTCTTTGATTTCATGGTATTTTTGCATAAATCATCAAATAATAATAAAATAAAATAAATTATGAAAAATTGTGGGATCGGGCCTTGGCCGGCCTGCCATCCCCTAGCCGGTCCCCGCCATGAATAACCGCCTCAGTCTCTGAGAAATCTACACCGATTCGAGGTCGTATATTACGACCATCCTGTGGTGGAATCCAGTAATGTAATCAGAATACAGTTCTTATAATTTCGTGAAGATTATATGAAGAAACATACCTGAGAGCATCCTGGAGACGACTTTCGTTTATCACCAGAAAGATACTTCAATCTGGGTCGACTGGAAATAATCTCATCCGAAGGAAGATCCTTGAATGGAGGTCTGGGAAATCTTACAAAGCCACGCAAACGCCCAAGTTGTTGTTCCCAGAATTCTACATAACCTGGGGTTACATAGGCGAATCTATCAGACCAGGAAACCAGTAGCTACTCCCTTCCACGTGAGTATGATCCAAATGAGTCCTGAGTTGCTCAACTGATTGCTTCCATCTTCGTATGGTTGGAACACACTGATCCATACCCATTTGTCGATCTGCTCTATCAATATTATACTCCTCCACTGAAAGCTCTCCAAACGTGACTGATAGCAAATGACCAGGAGTGCAACTCAACATGAAAGATCTTTCGCCATCACTCAGATGCGCACCAGATGTCAAATTCGTGTCTTCTACAGTATTGAAAGTTATCGGCTGAGAAACATAATCAGGGACTGACACCCACGGGAGAAAATTGAACTCAGATTCTTCATCTAACACATCAATAAAACGTATTTTAGAACGAGGCTTCTTGGTGGACCAACGCATGATCCTAGCATTATCTTTCTCAGGGAAAGTATGGCGCGCATCAGTATTCGGTCCTTGCAGAACATTACGTGGAGTAGGTGCATAATTCTTAAAATGCTCCCACATCAAAGCTTGAAGAAACATCGTGTTTGCATAACACTCAATCTTCATAGAGCCGTTCGGCACACTGGAGTATATAATCAAGGAGTCCAGGTTGTAATACAAAGAGCCTAAGAATAAACTACCTATCGGAAGTTGCTCACCTTGATCCATCTTAATAGCAAAGGGAATCACAAAAGGCTTCAACAAGTTTCCACTTTCTTCAAAAACGTCTGGACAACCATAAACATAAGAAAGCAACAATGGGTAACATACCGTCGATGGGTTTATCAGAAACCTCGTCTTTGGGCCACCAGTGTGTCAACCAGGAAGCATAGCATCCTTTACTACCAGCCTTATTCGCTTTCTCCATTTCAGCTGTCAAGACATGAAAAACGGCAGTCTCTTCATCTGAAAGATCCCCAGGAAGATTGCCCGTGATCGGGAGATGCATCAGAGCCGCCAATTCTTCCAAGGTAATGGTAAATTCTCCTCATCTACATATGAAAGTGTGAGTGGGAATGCACCAGCGAGAAAACAGAGCCACAATACCACTTGCGTCATGATAAATGAACAACTCTCCAGAAGCTTGAATAACTTTCGTCACCTGTGCCTGGTCGAGCATAGTCCTCACATGAGGAAAACCCAACATATGCCTCGCCCAGCTGGAAAATTTCTCCAAAGGTCGTCGAGAAAGCTTAAACTCTATGATTGATGAGGAGAAGACCCTTCGTTCAAGGCAAAATCGAATCACTGTCTTAGGAGTCACCAATTTCTTCTGAGTAACAGTTCTGGGATTTATCAAAAGACGATACACTGGGGATTTCAAATGTTGCTCATCTCCTGGGATATCTTTTTCAAAGAATACATCATCTATGTTCGGGACATTCTTAATCCCAGGGATTTCGTATTCGTCTCCCCCAACGGAATTTTCATCCATGCATGTCTCATCTCTGGAGAGACCATCATCAACGCACATCTCTTCCATCGAGGCGTCGTCAGCTTGGGAATTGGACATCTTTGCTAAGTAGCTGAAAAGGTTCACACTACATTCTACTTCAGTATGACGTACAGATATAAATCAAGGAAATACAAGAAAAAACTGGTAACTCTTAACTCTTACCTTTTATACTTCCACTAACAATGGTGATAGTAATACTAGAGTTAACACCTCAAAATCGTTCGTCTCTTCGAAAACTGCAAAAAACGAACGAAACTTTGTTAATTTCAAAACTGATTTTTCATAAAATCACGGACACAATTTTCATAATGTGAACATTCACACAACTGACCTACGAAGTTTACAACAATAAAATATTTCATCATAAATATATTGTCTATCTTCGAAGGTTCCTCAAAACCCACGTTTCTGATTTTTCGAAAAACAGCAATTAATGCAACTTGCATACATAAACTCTCAAGGATTTTATTTAATGAAAACAAACTCATGAAAATAAAATATATCATCATATTTTGCACAATATATTTCACTGCTGCATATATATATATATAAAAAAATATTTTTCCTTCCTATCGTCGTTATTTGTCTTTAAAACGAAGGTTTATTTCAAAAAATATTGTGAAAGCTCACATCTCATACATATGATAAAGTTTTGTATTTACATGAAAGCTCATAAGCAAAATTTTATCACTGGACACAAGTTCATCATACCTATTTTCCTTCGTGTCATCATTATTTGTCTCTAAAACGAAGGATTTTCCAATTTCATGAAAATTCACTTCTTTTATCATGAAACCTTGGTATACATGAAAGCTCATACACTAAGTTTTATCACTGAACCTAGGTTCATATTAAAAAAAAATCTCTCCTAAATCAGGGATTATAATTAGTTTTCAAAACTAACGATCAAACGAACATACGTTTTCAAAAACGAGGGTTTTTCATAAAACTCACACTAATATACACACATGTATATAACTTCATCATGATCAAAGCATGAACAACTCATGAGGATCATAAACATCAGCAAAAAAAAAATTACCTAACGTGCGGCAGGAAAACTCTCCTTCCCTGGCGTGAAGGTGATGAAGGTGCTGGTCGTGTTGTAAGGAAAATAATAAAAAAAAGAGGATTAATACCTTTTATATCAATTTTATTTTCAAAACCTAGTTTTCTAAGGATTTCCTTATTGGGCCCGACCCGCGAATCCTAACCGACCACGGACTCGTCGTCCAAACCAGCGGTTCAACACCAATTTGTGCTCATCAGAAGACGCTCCAATCATGACATTGAAGCCTTCATCAAGTTGTGGTTTTCTCATGCTCTTTAAATCCGGTAACGTCTCAACTTACGACTAAGTTCAATTACTGGTATTATTATTTATGGCCGGAAAAGCACCATTTAATGCAGAATGAGGAACACAGCTTTCCTCAGTAAGCAGGGGAATTAATGTAGATGGTGGATTTTCGATAAAGGCTAAATTCGTAAACTCATAATTATACGAAGCCCTGATTCAGCAATCAGACGTGAGTATCGAGACACGGGTCTCTCATCGAATTCTCAATGGAGAGTACTTTCTCTCAGAGTACATGTAGATATGTAGTCTCACGACTGGATAACGACATATCTCATGAATACTGAATACTTTCGATAATTATTTCTATATAGCATCACGAGATGGACGGCTCCTAGACAGCTTGCTCTGCTAGTATAGAGCTATAACGTCTTCAGGAACAAACAACAAGTTTACCCTGACTATATAAAGGATATGACTTACCGGCAAGCTTGTATCAGGATAACTAATGCTCCTAGACAGCTTGCTATGCTAGTATAGAGCCACAAAGTTAATTATTCCTAATTACAATCGCTCTTATTCCATAGTCGAATCCACGAATGGTCCCATGGAATGACAATAACAATTGTTCTGATTCTATGATCGAATCCACAGCTTGATCTCATAGAATAACAATAACTATATTATCTCATTAGTCCGATTTCATGATCGAATCCACAACTGGTCTCATAAATGGTAATAGATAAACCTTAATTACTCCGATTCTATGGTCGAATCTACGATCCCATGGAATGGTAATGCTCACTTTATTATTCTGAATTCGTAGTTGAATCCTCAGCTGATCCTATGAATTAATAATAAACATCTTATTACTCAGTTTTGTGAATTATTCTCCACTGAATTCCACAATTAGTAATAAATAATCAACAACCGGGCGTCTGAGCTACCTCTAAGTAAGCCCCGATTCAAATGGTGAAGGTGTATTCAACGATGATACACTAACAGTCACCGCACGAACGAGTATTTCAAAAATACAACGAAACGATGAACCTATGCAAAATAGAGAAGAAAATAATAAATAATTAAAAATATTGACCAGGGTGCTGGGAGCACGGACACACGACCGACCGTGTCGTGGTCAATCCCACGCCAGTTTTATATTTTTAATGCATTTTTATTATTTTCCATGATTTGATGAAAATCTCTCATTTTCAAATCTCCTTCGTCTCGAGGAAACTCCTCGGTTTCATGGTACTTCCATAAATCCATAAAAAATAATATAAAATTAAGGAAAGGAGTGTGGGGCGTGACCATTGGCCAACCGGCCATGCCTTGGTCCCAACCGGCCCCACACCCACGGTTCCTTATTATTATTATTATCTCTAATTTCATGAAAAAACTCCTTGATTTCATGGTATTTTGCACAAATCATCAAATATAATAAAATAAAATAAATTATGAAAACTTGTGGGACCGGGCCTTGGCCGGCCGGCCATGCCCTAGCCTCCCACACGCCCCTTTGTTTTATTATTTTATTATTAGTTTTCCTTGAATTCATCAAATTCCTTGATTTCATGGTATTTCTCTCAAATTAGGAAAAATTCCCTCAAATCATCAAAAACCTAAAATATTAAAAAATTAGGAAACTCGTGGGACCGGGCCCAGCCGGCCGTGCATGCCTTCCACGGTCCCACACGCCCTTGTTTTTATTATTTTAATATTTTTTGCTTCCTTGAACTCATGAAAACTCCTTCAATTCATGGAAACTCCCTAAATTCATCAAATTTCTCAAAATTCATGAATTTTTCATAAAATCATCAAAATATTAAAATTAAGGAAAAGGCACCACGGGACCGTGGTCACGACCGGCCGACCATGCCTTGACCACGGCGGTCCCACGCCTCCTCATTCCTTATTTTATAATTATTTTTCATCATCTCATGGTGTTTTCCTCAGTTTCGTCGAAACCCTAATTTTGGCATATTTTCTCGAATGGATGCTCAATTGCACGCCAGAAAATATCAAAATTCTCAGGACTGAGACGGGACCCTTGGGGACACGAGCACGCTATCTTGACCGACCAAGATTGGCTCTTTGGCTCACGGAAGCCGGTCCCATCAATTTTCACAGTTTTGACCTAATTTGCACAATTGCTCGTATTAGGTCCAAAACTCTCCCAAACACTTTGGATTTTCATGAAGTGATCGTCAGGCGGTCGGGACAACCCAGGGCCGGTTTCATGACTCCATGGTCGGTCCCTCGCCTCGTCATAATTAATTAGGTTTTCTCACCTAAGGCTCAGACGAGCATTTTCGAATAAATGATTAAGCCAGCATTTAATCATTCTTCACCAACAAATCGTCAACTCTTCAGGAGTTCTTTCGTATTTGCTCACGTGAGCATATGGACACTACATGGTTGATCCACGGTCCCATGTAGTCGCTCCCTCCTTCGTCCCATGGTTAAATTCTGACGAACCATGAATTGATCATCAATTGATCAAATTAGGGTTTCTGAATCCAAGGATCATCATTCCAGATTCCAACCTTAATAATTTTACGACGACCTCATGGTCATTAATTTTATTAATTATGCTCGGTTCAACGACCAGTATTCTAATTAATATTTTGGTACGCTGCCAATAATCCATCAGACGAGCAACACATGCTCAGACGATCAAATATTCAACAATTCATCACATGAGCAACACTTGCTCAGATGATAATATTTGTTCAAACCAAGGAATATTGGTTCAACAATCAATATTCAACGATCCATCGAATGAGCAATACTTGCTCACTTCATCGTAAGAACTATACCTCTGTCTCATGACATGTTCAATTCATGAGTTTCAGAACATCATGTTCAACTCAGCACTACATGGACTCATCGTCCCATCAAACCACGAAGTCATCAATTGACTAACAAACCACGAGACGTCAATCGTGTCACTTGGGGGATATCACTTAGGGTTTTGGTCTGGCGGTCTACGGCACGTGTGTTCAAACACACGATGGAATGTGAGCAAGTCGTGCAATCAGTTGAAGGAATTCACGAGGTAGTGGGTGGAAAATCGACCAAGTCTCCACACGTTGAGCAACTGGTTTCAAACACGATCTCCACTTCCCCACTCCTTGATTCCATCAACTGTCACACTTCATGGAATCATGGTGTCTACAAGCAATATAAATAAGTCTCTGAATCATGATTGAATCATCAACATATCAATATCACGTCTCATCGACAACACGAGATCATCAACTCATCAATTGAGCAACTACTCTCAATTGAGCAATTTCAATCACTCAGAGCTTATCGTATTCGAATTCACACACCCACAATCTTTGATTACCATTGATTCCACACATTTCTCAGCTTCCCTCCTACAGATCAACCCATCCTCTCTTGTGACCGAATTTACTCTGGAACGGTCATTGTCTTGATTTAGGCCGGAGTACTACAGATTGATCTCTCGAATCTAAAGCACCCCCTTTGCAGCGGTGCATCTGTGTGAGGTTTAACATTTCGCTCGGTTCGAGGAGTCTCCTCCGTACGGTCGTCTCCTCAATTCCTTAAAAACCAGCAAATCGTTTTTCCCCATCTACAGATTGGCGACCACAGTGGGAGATCATTCTCTCGGTTGCAATCTCACAATTTCACAAGATGGTTGATCTCAGGTCAGGTTCAGTTACGAATCCTAACACAAACCGTGCTAGCACTAGCAA
The DNA here is from genome assembly GCF_003573695.1 of Papaver somniferum. Classification (NCBI taxonomy): domain Eukaryota; kingdom Viridiplantae; phylum Streptophyta; class Magnoliopsida; order Ranunculales; family Papaveraceae; genus Papaver; species Papaver somniferum. The sequence continues at coordinate 90,694,257 of NC_039364.1, forward strand.
CAACAACAATCAGAATATCCCGGAGACAATTCCGACCTCCAACACTGATGGTGGTGACACTACTCTCCTCCTCACGCCGAAGGTCATCCACTGTCCGGACGACACCCTGAAGAAGTCAGAGGAGATCCACCACCTACCATTGCTGATCTTATCAAAGCGCAGAGACTCTTGCAAAGAACCAGACTGACATGGCTGCTACACAGAAGGAGCTGTGTAATTATCTCAAAACTCTTACTGACAAGATGTCAGAGAAGACTCAAGAGAAGGGAAAGGAGAAGGAGAAATCCTCGGAACGGTCCTGAAGTAATTCCAATCCATACAGTAGAAGACGACGAAGTCCACAAAACTGCTGCAGACAACTCATCAGCGAAGGGATCACGAATTTCATCACTCGCGAGGATCTGGAGCACCTCTTAAGAACCATGGAAAAGGAAGACATCGCATGACCATCGTCATCAACCTCCTTATCCTGCCGCTACGCAGAGGATTCCACTCCCCAAAGGTTACGTTTCTCCAACTTTCACCTTGTATGATGGAACTGGCAATGCTCGGGAACATGTCTCTCGTTTTCTCGAAGCCTTGGGAGAACATGAACATAATCATGTCGTCCGTCTCAAGGAATTCTCAAAATCTCTGAAAGGCAGGGCATACACCTGGTATAACAGCATCACACCATACACATTTGGGGAGAAATGGTTAACGCATTTTACAGGAAATACTTCTTCGTGTCAGAACAAGTCACCCTCTCCGACCTTGGAAGAATGTTTCAGAGGGTCAGTGAAAATCCCAATGATTATGTGAAAAGGTTCAGAGTCCAAGCCCTGGATTGTCATGACCCAAACGTCACGGAGCAACAACTGGTGGACTTGTGCATCAATGGCATGCTCCCGGTCTACAGGGCCTTGCTAGAAAACCTTCGATTCCAGACTTTCTCAGAGCTTCACGAAGCTGCGAAGAGGTCGGCAACCACTGCACCCGCTCTTTTGGAAAGAGCAAAGTCTACAAAGACTGAAGATTCAAAAGACACTCGAGGAAGCAGGCGTTGATCAACAAGCAGTATAACCTGCAACCTTCAACAAATGTTGTCGCGGAAGGGAGTAAGCGAAAAGCAGAACCACAACACAAGCAGACTTCCTCCACCCCTTCAAAGACACACAAGAAGGAGAATTCGAAAATCCCTCCTCAGCATACGGAAGATCCAGAAGCACCTGATTTTCCCTGTTCAATGGAAGAAGTTAATGAACTACTCGATGCCTGGATTCAAGACGGCGCAATCAAATTGCCTTATGTCAAGAAGGAACCAACTGAAGAGGCCATGGAAAATCCTCGGTATTGTCGCTTCCATAGATACGTCAGCCATCCCACGAGTGATTGCAAAATTTTGAAGCGCATATTCAAAGAAAAGGTCGAATCAGGAGAGCTCAACCTGGGGACTGAGGGGTGCACAAAAACCCCCTCCCAGTCAGAACTTTTACCATCTCCAACCTCCTGTCAAGGAAACGGTCCAATCTCTGATCGAACATGTCTGCGAGCTGTTGTATCTTTCGAAAGCTCAAAGGAAAGACATGTTTGCTGCACTGAACCACATCGTGTCCGGAAGACGTCCGCTGATCCAAGAGACTACCACCGGACCTTCAGCCACCGACACAGAAATGTATGACTGGGGACTGCTCACCACAGTGCACATTAAAGGAAATGAGTTCAAGAGGGCGTTCATCGATGTTGGTACCGCCGTCAACATCATCCCTTTGAAAACTCTCAGAGCTGCTGGTATTACTCGACGGGAAGCCACCCACGCTCCCATAGCAATCAGGGACCACGAAGGAATCTCCAGAAACGCATACGGCTTCATCACTCTCAAAGTTACGGAAAGATCGATCTGCACTGAGGCCAAGTTTTTCATAATCCGGGAAGACCCTGGATACGACATGGTCCTTGGGAGAACTTGGATTCATGCTGAAAGGACAACGATGCCTTCAACACATCCTGTCATCGACAAGGATTCCGAGTCGGAAGACGAAGCAGAGGACGCACCACCGTTTGAGCATCTGGAAGAAGTAAAAACACTGATGGGACTTACGCAGGAACTTGGAGATAATCCACACCTTTGTCAGAAGGTTTCGAGCTCAGGCAAGTCTTATTCCTCCTCTTGCTCCAATATTACCAATGTTCAAATACGCTACTATGGTCCAGGACTTCTCCCCATGAATTTAGCAGTCATCAAAAGCTACGAGTGGGTAACTTCACCTCAGCAATATTACACTCAATGGTTGGGTTCAGAACTTCTTCAAATCGGTCACTCCATCGAGAGGTTTATTGCTGAAGACTTGGCTAAGCATGATCAACACTATGCTGGATACTCTCTTCCCGCGAGTGTCCATACGGGCCACAATCGAGGAATTCCATCAAACAGGGAATTCCGAATCAGCGGAAGATATTCAAGGCACGATCGACCAAGCCTAACAAGTTTCATGAAGGGGACCTGGTTCTCAAAGCAGTTCAGCGCGGTCTTCATTCTACAAGGAACTCCAATTGGGAAGGACTATTCATGGTCGCTGAATCCGTGGCCGGAGGATACTAGAAATTGACCAACACAGATGGCAGAACCCTACCAGTAATTCACGAAAATTGGCTCAAGGCGTTTATCTGAAATTATTGGACATTTAAGGTATTGGGCGTTTGAAGCACTCATGGTGTTGGGATTTAACATTTAGGATTTTCTTTCATTTGTATTTCAATTCCTCCAAAACATTTGCAATACTTGCAATCAGTATTTGAATTCAGCAATTTATCAAAATTCATTTCATATTTCGTCAAAGAAAATCTCTATCAAATCTACAAGAAAATCCTCAACCATCAGTCAATCCAAAACCATCTAAATATCAAAAACCCAAGTATAAACCTCACATCTCTCAGAAGTTCAGAAGTTCAAGAGATCAGCAAGAAAAGGCTTTCGCTCATCAGCATCCTTCAAGATTTGCAAAGCCGCCCTCTCCTTGTTCAACTCCTCGGTCATCTTGGAAATCTTGTCCTCCTTCTCCTTCACAGCATCGTTTGGAAAGGGTATGTTCTTCTCACATGAATTCTTGATAACGTTTATTTACTTACGAAGCCATTTCACGTTGAGGCCAAGTCTTTCTGAATTCTCCAAGTTAAACTCCCAATCAAAGAGTATATCTGGAGTCACGGAATTCCTGGGTCTCGTATGCATATCACTCACGACACGCAAGATAACGCCTACTTGCATGATTAAAGCATAAGCAGGCCCAGGGTTCCTGTCAACGATCATATGGCCGAACTTCTTCCATATCGTCTCATACAAGCGTGCATATCCAATGGGAACGCTGAATCCACCGACCAGTTCATGATACGGGAGTGAAGTGTTAAAGGGAGGATAGAAAGAGACCCTGCAGTTGGATATTCATACACTATTATACGGTTCTCGGTCACTGGAGTGGCTCCCACGACTAAAGCAACAATTCCTTCGGTATTCTCCGCTGCTGTCTCGGTTTCTTCTATCACTGAGGCAACAACCATATGGGTTTCCATAACAGCAGTAGCGACCTTATCATGGCCTTGGAATACAGGTGTAGTTGTCTCTTCATCAATAACTCCGGAATGGTTAGAGTTATCATCGTTGGCTCCAATATCCTCAACTTCGGTATTTAGCACCTAATACGAAGATTACATGAGGTTAGAGTCACGAATCCAAAGGAGATTATGAAATACAGTATACCATAAAGGCAACATCATCAAGGTTCATCATACTAAATTCAAGGCACGAGCAAATAACATGAAAGTCATGAAAACACATTTTACGATGAGTCCGTCTGAAGAAACTGAACTCTGCCATGTACTAGGAGACGAACTGGGAGCAATCTACAAGGAATCCGAGGATGGGTCATATTACATTCTCTTCGTATGGATGTCCTATATGACATGTCAAAATTTCATGGCAATCCGATGAACGAGCAAGTAGATGTGGCCAAAATATTAAGTGATGCGCAATCTGAAAAAGTTCTGGAAGTCTCCTAGAAGTTTACTATTTCGCCTTTTTCAGGCTCTGAACGTGCTAAAAACTTAAAAAGCTTCCTTTCTAAAGATTGGAAATTTTCCGGGCTTGAATTTGCACATGCATATCATCAAAATCCGACTCCGGACGAAGATTCTACAACGTTTCTATTAAAAAGCTGGGTTCTTAATTTTCTGACGACGAAATTCGACTAAGTTTTCATATATTCACATGGGTTCTCATTCATTCATTCACAAGTCATCACTTTTATACTTCTATGAAGAATATACAGGATATATACTTACTTGAGGAGTCTCCAAAGTGTCCAAGGGGTTGGAGTTGTCCACATCAACGACAAGAGGGACATCACTTCCATCCGGCTCCGGATCTTGGGAATTACCTCCATTCCCATTCCCAGAGGATGATTGAATTCCAGAATTCTCCATCTCCATGGCGACATCCTCCTGTACACGTCCTCTACAATCAATATTTTCATCTATGAAGCACCACATTTGAACATGTGAAGAAATACTTACAGTTTCTTCGTCACTCAAATCAGCGATTGCTTGTTCAGTAGCAGAAAATTGAAGACCTTCAAGACTCGATGGAGTAAAATGCTGCAACAAAATTAACAACATTGGCTTCATGATTCTAATGTTAATAGCAATGAAAGTCACGGTGAGAAATATTGGGAACTCACCAAAGCACCAACTGGGGACTTTACAATATTGGGTAACAGCTTATAACCTTTATGCCTGCCTTCCCCGCCATGAATAACCGCCTCAGTCTCTGAGAAATCTACACCGACTCGAGGTCGTATATTACGACCGTCCTGTGGTGGAATCCAGTAATGTAATCAGAATACAGTTCTTATAATTTCGTGAAGATTATATGAAGAAACATACCCGAGAGCATCCTGGAGACGACTTTCGTTTATCACCAGAAAGATACTTCAATCTGGGTCGACTGGAAATCATCTCAGCCGAAGGAAGATCCTTGAATGGAGGTCTGGGAAATCTTACAAAGCCACGCAAACGCCCAAGTTGCTGGTCCTAGAATTCTACATAACCTGGGGTTACATAGGCAAATCTATCAGAACCAGGAAACCAATAGCTACTCCCTTCCACGTGAGTATGATCCAAATGAGTCCTGAGTTGCTCAACTGATGGCTTCCTTCTCCGTATGGTTGGAATACACTGATCCATACCCATTTGTCGAGCTTCTCTATCAATATTATACTCCTCCACTGAAATCTCTCCAAACGTGACTGATAGCAAATGACCAGGAGTGCAACTCAACATGAAAGATCTTTCGCCATCACTCATATGTGCACCAGACGTCAAACTCGTGCCTTCTCCAGTATTGAAAGTCATCGGCTGAGAAACATAATCAGGGACTGACACCCACGGGCGAAAATTGAACTCAGATTCTTCATCTAACACATCAATAAAACGTATTTTAGAACGAAGATGCTTGGTGGACCAACGCATGATCCTAGCATTATCTTTCTCAGGGAAAGTACGGCGCGCATCAGTATTCGGTCCTTGCAGAACATTACGTGGAGTAGGTGCATAATTCTTAAAATGCTCCCACATCAAAGCTTGAAGAAACATCGTGTTGGCATAACACTCAACCTTCATAGAGCCGTTCGACACACTGGATTCTATAATCAAGGAGTCCAGGTTGTAATACAAGGAGCCTAAGAATAAACTACCTATCGGAAGTTGCTCACCTTGAGCCATCTTAATAGCAAAGGGAATCACAAAAGGCTTCAACAAGTTTCCACTGTCTTCAAAAACGTCTCTGGACAACCATAAACATAAGAAATCAGCAATGGGTAACATACCGTCGATGGGTTTATCAGAAACCTCGTCTTTGGGCCACCAGTCTGTCTACCAGGAAGCATAGCATCCTTTATAACCATCCTTATTCGCTTTCTCCATTGCAGCTGTCAAGACATGAGAAACGGCAGTCTCCTCATCTGAAAGATCCCCAGGAAGATTGGCCGTGATTGGGAGATGCATCAGAGCCGCCACGTCTTCCAAGGTAATGGTAAATTCTCCCCATCTACATATGAAAGTGTGAGTGGGAATGCTTCAGCGAGCAAAAATAGCCACAATACCACTTGCATCATGATAAATGAACAACTCTCCAGAAGCTTGAATAGCTCTCGTCACCTGCGCCTGGTCGAGCATAGTCCTCACATGAGGAAAACCCAACATATGCCTCGCCCAGCTGGCAAATTTCTCCAAAGGTCGTCGAGAAAGCTTAAACTTTATGATTGATGAGGCGAAGATCCTTCGTTCAAGACAAAATCGAATCACTGTCTTAGGAGTCACCAATTTCTTCTGAGTAACAGTTCTGGGATTTATCAAAAGACGATACAGTGGGGATTTCAAATGTTGCTCATCTCCTGGGATATCTTTTTTAAAGAATGCATCATCTATGTTCGGGGCATTCTTAATCCCGGGGATTTCGTATTCGTCTCCCCCAACGGAAGTTTCATCCATGCATGTCTCATCTCTGGAGAGACCATCATCAACGCACATCTCTTCCCTCGAGGCGTCGTCAGCTTGGGAATTGGACATCTTTGCTAAGTAGCTGAAAAGGTTCACACTACATTCTACTTCAGTATGCCGTCCAGATATAAATCAAGGAAATACAAGTAAAAACTGGTAACTCTTAACTCTTACCTTTTATACTTCCACTAACAATGGTGATAGTAATACTAGAGTTAACACCTCAAAATCGTTCGTCTCTTCGAAAACTGCAAAAAACGAATGAAACTTTGTTAATTTCAAAACTGATTTTTCATAAAATCACGGACACAATTTTCATAATGTGAACATTCACACAACTGACCTACGAAGTTTACAACAATAAAATATTTCATCATAAATATATTGTCTATCTTCGAAGGTTCCTCAAAACCCACGTTTCTGATTTTTCGAAAAAAACTGCAATTAATGCAACTTGCATACATAAACTCTCAAGGATTTTATTTAATGAAAACAAACTCATGAAAATAAAACACATCATCATATTTTGCACAATATATTTCACTGCTGCATATATATATATATAAAAAATTCCTTCGTATTGTCGTTATTTGTCTTTAAAACGAAGGTTTATTTCAAAAAATATTGTGAAAGCTCACATCTCATACATATGATAAAGTTTTGTATTTACATGAAAGCTCATAAGCAAAATTTTATCACTGGACACAAGTTCATCATACCTATTTTCCTTCGTGTCATCATTATTTGTCTCTAAAACGAAGGATTTTCCAATTTCATGAAAATTCACTTCTTTTATCATGAAACCTTGGTATACATGAAAGCTCATACACTAAGTTTATCACTGAACCTAGGTTCATATTAAAAAAAAAAATCTCTCCTAAAATCAGGGATTATAATTAGTTTTCAAAACTAACGATCAAACGAACATACGTTTTCAAAAACGAGGGTTTTTCATAAAACTCACACTAATATACACACATGTATATAACTTCATCATGATCAAAGCATGAACAACTCATGAGGATCATAAACATCAGCAAAAAAAAAAAAAAAACCTAACGTGCGGCGGGAAAACTCTCTTTTCCTGGCGTGAAGGTGATGAAGGTGCTGGTCGTGTTGTAAGGAAAATAAAAAAAAAAAAGAGGATTAATACCTTTTATATCAATTTTATTTCCAAAACCTAGTTTTCTAAGGATTTCCTTATTGGGCCCGACCCGTGAATCCTAACCGACCACGGACTCGTCGTCCAAACCAGCGGTTCAACACCAATTTGTGCTCATCAGAAGACGCTCCAATCATGACATTGAAGCCTTCATCAAGTTGTGGTTTTCTCATGCTCTTTAAATCCGGTAACGTCTCAACTAACGACTAAGTTCAATTACTGGCATTATTATTTATGGCCGGAAAATCACCATTTAATACTGACTGAGGAACACAGCTTTCCTCAGTAAGCAGGGGACTTAATGTAGATGGTGGATTTTCGACAAAGGCTAAATTCGTAAACTCATAATTATACGAAGCCCTGATTCAGAAATCAGACGTGAGTATCGAGACATGGGTCTCTCATCGAATTCTCAACGGAGAGTACTTTCTCTCAGAGTACATGTAGATATGTAGTCTCACGACTGGATAACGACATATCTCATGAATACTGAATACTTTCGGTGATTATTTCTATATAACATCACGAGATGTACGGCTCTTAGACAGCTTGCTCTGCTAGTATAGAGCGATAACGTCTTCAGGAACAAACAACAAGTTTACCCTGACTATATAAAGGATATGACTTACCGGAAAGCTCGTATCAGGATAACTAATGCTCCTAGACAGCTTGCTATGCTAGTATAGAGCCACAAAGTTAATTATTCCTAATTACAATCGCTCTTATTCCATGGTCGAATCCACGACTGGTCCCATGGAATGACAATAACAATTGTTCTGATTCTATGATCGAATCCACAGCTTGATCTCATAGAATAACAATAACTATATTATCTCATTAGTCCGATTTCATGATCGAATCCACAACTGGTCTCATAAATGGTAATACATAAACCTTAATTACTCCGATTCTATGGTCGAATCTACGATCCCATGGAATGGTAATGCTCACTTTATTATTCTGAATTCGTAGTTGAATCCTCAGCTGATCCTATGAATTAATAATAAACATCTTATTACTCAGTCTTGTGAATTATTCTCCACTGAATTCCACAATTAGTAATAAATAATCAACAACTGGGCGTCTGAGCTACCTCTAAGTAAGCCCCGATTCGAATGGTGAAGGTGTATTCAACGATGATACACTAACAGTCACCGCACGAATGAGTATTTCAAAAATACAACAAAACGATGAACCTATGCAAAATAGAGAAGAAAATAATAAATAATTAAAAATATTGACCAGGGTGCTGGGAGCACGGACACACGACCGACCGACCGTGTCGTGGTCAATCCCATGCCAGTTTTATATTTTTAATGCATTTTATTATTTTCCATGATTTGATGAAAATCCTCTCATTTTATCAAATCTCCTTCGTCTCGAGGAAACTCCTCGGTTTCATGGTACTTCCATAAATCCATAAAAAATAATATAAAATTAAGGAAAGGAGTGTGGGGCGTGACCATTGGCCAACCGGCCATGCCTTGGTCCCAACCGGACCCACACCCACGGTTCCTTATTATTTTATTATTATTATTATTTCTCTAATTTCATGAAAAAACTCCTTGGTTTCATGATATTTTTGCATAAATCATCAAATAATAATAAAATAAAATAAATTATGAAAAATTGTGGGATCGGGCCTTGGCCGGCCGGCCATGCCCTAGCCGGTCCCACACGCCCCTTTGTTTTATTATTTTATTATTAGTTTTCCTTGAATTCATCAAATTCCTTGATTTCATGGTATTTCTCTCAAATTAGGAAAATTCCCTCAAATCATCAAAAATACCTAAAAAATTATTAAAAAATTATGAAAACTCGTGGGACCGGGCCCAAGCCGGCCGGCCATGCCTTCCACGGTCCCACACGCCCTTATTTTATTATTTTAATATTTTTTACTTCCTTGAACTCATGAAAACTCCTTCAATTCTTGGAAACTCCCAAAATTCATGAATTTTTCATAAAATCATCAAAATATTATAAAATTAAGGAAAATGCACCACGGGACCGTGGTCACGACCGGCCGACCATGCCTTGACCACGGCTGTCCCATGCCTCCTTATTCCTTATTTTATAATTATTTTTCATCATCTCATGGTGTTTTCCTCAGTTTCGTCGAAACCCTAATTTTGGCATATTTTCTCGAATGGATGCTCAATTGCACGCCAGAAAATATCAAAATTCTCAGGACTGAGATGCGGATGCCTTGGGGACACGAGAACGCTATCTTGAACGACCAAGATTGACTCTTTGGCTCACGGAAGCCAGTCCCATCAATTTTCACAGTTTTGACCTAATTTGCACAATTGCCCGTATTAGGTCCAAAACTCTCCCAAACACTATGGATTTTCATGAAGTGATCGTCAGGCGGTCACGGGACAACCCAGGTCCGGTTTCATGACTCCATGGTCCGTCCCTCGCCTCATCATAGTTAATTAGATTTTCTCACCTAAGGCTCAGACGAGTATTTTCGAATAAATGATTAAGCCAGCATTTAATCATTCTTTCACCAACAAATCGTCAACTCTTCAGAATTTCTTCGTATTTGCTAACGTGAGCATATGGACACTACATGGTTGATCCACGGTCTCATGTAGTCTCTCCCTTCTTCGTCCTATGGTTTAAATTCTGACGAACCATGAATTAATCATCAATTGATCAAATTAGGGTTTCTGAATCCAAGGATCATCATTCCAGATTCTAACATTAATAGTTTTATGACGACCTCATGGTCATTAATATTATTAATTATGCTCGGTTCAACGACCAGTATTCTAATTAATATTTTTGGTATGCTGCCAATAATCCATCAGACGAGCAACACATGCTCAGACGATCAAATATTCAACAATTCATCACATGAGCAACACTTGCTCAGATGATAAATATTTGTTCAAACCAAGGAATATTGGTTCAACAATCAATATTCAACGATCCACCGGATGAGCAATACTTGCTCACGTCATCGTAAGAACTATACCTCTGTCTCATGACATGTTCAATTCACGAGTTTCAGAACATCATGTTCAACTCAGCAACTACATGGACCCATCGTCCCATCAAATCACGAAGTCATCAATTGACTAACAAACCACGAGACGTCAATCGTGTCACTTGGGGGATATAACTTAGGGTTTTGGTCTGGTGGTCTACGGCATGTGTGTTCAAACACACGATGGAATGTGAGTAAGTCGTGCAATCAGTTAAAGGAATTCACGAGGTAGTGGGTGTAAAATCGACCAAGTCTCCGCACGTTGAGCAACTGGTTTCAAACACGATCTCCACTTCCCCACTCCTTGATTCCATCAACTGCCACACTTCATGGAATCATGGTATCTATAATTCTAGCAATATAAATAAGTCTCTGAATCATGATTGAATCATGAACAATATCATCAATCTCACGTCTCATCGACAACACGAGATCATAAACTCATCAATTGAGCAACTACTCTCAATTGAGCAATTTCAATCACTCAGAGCTTATCGTATTCGGAATTCACACACCCACAATCTTTGATTACCATCGATCCCATAAATTTCTCAGCTTCCCTCCTAAAGATCAACCCATCCTCTCTTGTGACCGAATTTACTCTGGAACGGTCATTGTCTTGATTTAGGCCGGAGTACTAAAGATTGATCTCTCGAATTTAAAGCACCCCCTTTGCAGCGGTGCATCTGTGTGAGGTTTAACATTTCGCTCGGTTCGAGGAGTCTCCTCTGTACGGTCGTCTCCTCAATTCCTTAAAAACCAGCAAATCGTTTTTCCCCATCTACAACAATATATACAAGTTGTATGTATTGGTCGAACCACTATAAATCTTGTGTCTTGTGAGTTGATTTATCTTTCTCGTATTATTATAGTTGCTTGTGCTTGGTTTACTTATTATTCATTATAATATCTCAAGATCCGTTATTTCGCGGTTGTCAGTGATTCCATAAGGAAATCCAGACACATGTCCATCCAGCCAACAACACCTCTATTCTATTTATCCTTCCTTGTGAAATCTCTTCTTGCACCGATTCGGTTCCTTCGTCTCAGCGTTACTGCAATCACCCAACTCCGGGTACAACTCCTCTTATTTCAGTTCACCAGCAACACCAATATTCTTCTCTGTAGCCTTTTAATTTGTAGTTTCATGCAGCTGATTCGTCTTCATTACCAATCAATCTCAACGTCTTCTCCGTTTAACAACGCAAATGACAGCAGCAATTGTATCTATTTCATCCGGTTTCCGGCTTGAATACATGCTGAGTACCCCAAAGACTCCGTCGGCATCGATGCTGAGATAAACACCATCTCCTTCCTTTCAACCAATCGAGTGCCACAGTTCATAATACAATTAGCCATCACAACCATCGTTGTAGATACCACCACTGCAACCAGTTCACCTTTCCTGCACATATCCGAGCCTTCAAACACATCTCAAGGAATCCCCTTTCATGCATCTCTTTTCTGAACTTCTAAAGCACCCTTCTTCTTTTTTCCATCACCAACACCTGCAGCTTCAAGCCCTAATGTCGTTTGACTCTCCATTCCCATTTGCATTATCGAACTTCAGGTGATAAAAGAGAAAGAAAAATGCATTCTCTGTACACCTAGGTGGTACGTAAGTCAATAGTCCAAGTGTCATTCAAGTGGCGCAAAGAATGATAGTCCCATTTGGTGCACATTTTTGTGTTCGAATGGGTTTCACGTGCTGGGCTTTTACTGCCATAAAATTGCAGTGACATATGACCTATAGGAATCAGCCATCCAACCCTGTCTTGTGAGTGCAGAAGTTGCAAACGTCAATGTAGCTTCCAATTAGGGGTTTGCAGAAAAACCGAAACCGCGGATTTCACCCGTAACCGTCCGTAAAATTGCGGGTGAAAACCAATCCGCAAGAGTCTATCGGCCGGACACGGTTGAGTTTTCAATTCCGCAAGGTTTAGCGCTTTGGTTACGGTTGGTTTTGTAAATCCGCGGATTCACCCGCACCGTAGGGTAGTAAGGGAATTTAATAAAATTACTAAGGATAATATTAGAAGTTTGATTTTTATATATAAACTTCTTTATCCCGTGAGAAACTCAGAAACCTAAGTCGATGATTCAAATTTATTCTTTTACTTGCACTTTGTGATTGAAATTGGTACAGGTAAATATTTTCAAAAGTTGTATTCAACCTTCAAATTTCCGAAAATAAATTGAAGTTTTTTGTTTTCTTACAGAGGATACACCTATTTTGGGGAGAGGAAGATCAAATATTCAACCTAGACCTTTCTTTGAACATGAAATGGCGAGTGAATCTTTGCAGTTATAGGACAGTTATAGCCTAAACATACCATAATTGAGGCTAATTAAGATTTTAGCAAAGCTGGTGGTGCTTATGGTCACTTACTAAGACTAATAATTCTACTTATGTTACTGGCAACTGAGAGATAAAACAACTTTACAAGGTATACAGAAAGCAGGTCACCTGGTTCATCTAGAACGACCCTGCGTCTTCAAAAAATGTCTCAAAGAATTTCTTGCATCTCTGCATAAAGTTGCAGAAGACCGAAAGCAGCAATGAGTTACAGATCTATATTCTCTGGCTACCTCATCAACTACACTCTATTCTGCAGCAACAACAATTCGCCGTATCAAAAAATTCAGTTTTATATGTTGTATTCAGTGCTTGTTACTTTTATGCAAATTGATCGTTGTGTTTCCTTATTATGAATAAGAACCCTACCGTTCAAGTACTAGTTTGTGATCCCTTTTTTTCTTCTCTTTTTCTGACTAAATCGGCGGTTAATCCGCATCCGGCCCGTACCATCCGCTGATCTGCGGATGTGAAATCCGCGGGTGATTGGGCCGGACACGGTTGAATTTTACAAATCCGCAACTTTGACGGATTGGTTGCGGGTGATCCCTAATCCGCAACCGTCCGTCCGTTGCACACCCCTACTTCCAATTAAGTCGTTTGTTCTTTGGCGAACGAATTTCCTTGTTTTTCTTATAAAAGGCCCAAAACAATATTATTAGTCAAAATATCGCGTCCTAGCTAATATAAATATGGGTAGAAAATGTAGCACTTACGTGCTTATCACGACGCCATCATTACACTACCACCAGGCCGCAGTTTACATCATCGACGCTGCTATTCCATCGACTACAGTTCACTACTCCATGCACCATACTCTCCACCTGCCGCTGTTTGGTTTGCCTATTTGGTTTCGAAGTTGTATTTTTTGTTTGATGTTATTATTTTTCCATGAACTCCAGTATCTAATTGCATCTTGATTAGGGATGATTTTGATGTCTGGACATGAATTCAAGTTGATATTTAAAGAGCATGTTCTCTCACAATTTATTTCGTTGTTGTTCATTCTATACCATGCTAATAGTGATTATATGAATTATTTCTCTATTTTTTAAGTTGCAAATTGAATGGTTGTTTGGTGATTCTATTGCTAGTTGAGAGCTCTTCGACCCGTAATTGTCTAGAGATTCTTAATACAAGTAGCGATATATGGATATTGACGATGGGATTTTGTTAAATATTCATATGTATTGAATGACACTAGTAGATGAGTCGAGCCTTTGTATTTGTCACTAGGAATAGCCTATCTCATGGAACTTAATACACTTTTTTAATTCACACCTAGAGAGCGTACTTCTAGGAAACTTGATAAGTAGAATCTGGTAGTCGAGCGCTTCCGTGTCCGGTGAAATTAGGAGATAATAGCAGAATAGTTGAGCGTACTGACTATTCTAGGGTTGTTAGTAAAAAGTTACTTTGCAGAAACATGGCTATATCGATAAGATTCATGTTTCGTGACCGAGAAAGAGTCCTTGATCATTCTCATCCTCATTTTTTATATTCATTTGTTCTTGCATTATTCTTATTCAGAAATTGAATCGACAACTTTGACTCAACTCTCCCTTAGGAACGAACCTGCTTATCCGTATACTACTAGTTAGTTTAAAGAGAAGTAAGGAATTTATTTTTGCGTGTTCGACATCTCGTCACCAAGTTATCTAATTCCATCCAAACTCTAAATCCTTTCTCAATCTCAGCTGTTAACCCCAAAATCAACGGCAGAAACAACAGTACTTAGAACTGAATTCTCGGACAACTCAGCTTCCCACTGAACTCTTACTAGTTGTGCCATGTCTCTCCTAACATCGCACCAGAACCGTATAACCATGGAGATGAGTCGCGACAGAACTTTACAGCTTGGTTGGATTCTCGGTACAAAACAGACCTCTTCAGCTCATGACCCTAGTCTCGTGTACTTTTTAACTTCGGAATTCATGTTCTAACCCTTGGACGGAGTCAGCGAACTCATGGTTCGAACTTACTCTCCAGCTAAATTTTCGGCCAAGTAAACTCGTACAAAACTGTGACTAACTCGAACCCCTGAATCATTTCCTTCTTGCCTTTGATATTCTCTCTTGAGACTTCGCAACTACCCATCAGTACCAGCAGCAAAGATAGGTACGTGACTGATTGCTATGAGAGCTGACCTGTGGTTCGGGCCTTTTGTCGAACACCTTGTGTGTGTCCTGCAAACTGCTAATGGATGTATGATTGTTGCACCTTGGAGATAACATAAATTGATTCCTTCCCTGTAATACACGAGTTTGATACAAACCCATAACTCAAAATCATTTTAGAACACTAAATCTTTATCAATCAACATCATTCATAGCTTGAAAACTCCATAATAGAGGAGAAGTAGGCAGAAGACAATTGGATGAAGCTATAGAAGAAGCTGCGAAAACTCCATTTACAAGGGAAGTAAAATTAGGAGGAATACCACCGAAATGCAATTTACCCGCACTAAACAGCATTTTTGATGGAACAACTTGTGCAATTCAACATATTAAATCCGACGTGAGGTGCATGTTGCAATGGGAAAATCATGATGTTGTATTATGCAAGTATTTCGCATACATCTTAACAGGGGAGGCGTTAAAATGGTTCGAAGGTCTACCAAAGAATACAATAACATCCTTCAATCATTTGCAGACTACATTCCTAGGGGCATATATAAGTAATAATTCTTCGCAACATGGTATAGAAGACGTGTTTGGATTAAAACAGAGGATTGGCGAAAGTTTGAAGCACCTGACTAAAAGATGGAGAACTATGTGTAGCGAAATTGCTGGCCGTGTAGATGAAAGATATCTTATATTATCATTTATCAATGCTATGTTTGCAACAAACCTATTGTATGTCCAAATTTGCAAAGTCAAGAATACGATCACAATGACCGAATTGCGAGAACTTCAAGAAGACTACATTTCTCTAGAGGAAAGGAAAAATGAAATGGAATCATATACAATTGCGAAAACCAGCTCACAAACAGCGAATGCAAGCTTATTACCCAAGCTAATAAACACAGTAGCGAATACTTCGCAAGTACAACAGGAGAAGGTGACGGGTAACAATCAACAGAAACTGGTGGCTATGGGAAGCCGAGATCAAGAGGAGTATGAAAGAGAAATAAATTTCTACAATCGTGGTGGAAATAACAAGATTCAAAGACTCGATCAACCACAAGAAACTTATGGAAGTCAAAGACAAAACTGTAATAGAGGACAAGGAGGTCACAAGGTAGTATGGGAAGAAATCAAGATGCCACCTCTAAATGCAAGTGTGGAGAAAATATGGGAAGCTATAATTTTGATGGAGAATATACCAACACCATGGAATATGGGAACGGAACCACCTCCAAACCACAGAAGCCATGAGTTTTGTTCTTATCATCATTTTCATGGACATACAACAAATGATTGCATAAATGTAAAAAGAATTATTCTGAGAATGATAGATCAAGGAAAACTAAACCACTTTTTGGTAGGGAACCCACAATCTCAACCATTGCCACCACCACCAGAGCATCACAAAGTAAACACGATAAAAAAGAAGGAAACATTCTTCATAGAAGTTGGTGCAAAAGCAAAGAATCTATTTTGTCACTCTATCGTACATTCATATAAGATTGTAGATGGTGGATTTTCGACAAGGGCTAAAATCGTAAACTCATAATCATACCAAGCTCTGATCCAGCAATCAGACATGAGTATTGAGACACGGGTCTCTCATCGAATTCTCAACGGAGAGTAATTTCTCTCAGAGTACATGTAGATATGTAGTCTCACGACTGGACAACGGCATATTTCATGAATACTGTACACTTTCAGTGATTATTTCTATATAGCATCACGAGATGGACGGCCCTTAGACAGCTTGCTCTACTAGTATGGAGCGATAACGTCTTCAGGAACAAACAACAAGTTTACCCTGACTATATAAAGGATATGACTTACCGGCAAGCTCGTATCAGGATAATTAATTCTCCTAGACAGCTTGCTATGCTAGTATAGAGCCACAAAGTTAATTATTCCTAATTACAATCGCTCCTATTCCATGGTCGAATCCACGACTGGTCGATTACTGGTATTATTATTTATGGCCGGAAAATCACCATTTAATGCTGACTGAGGAACACAGCTTTCCTCAGTAAGCAGGGGACTTAATGTAGATGGTGGATTTTCGACAAAGTCTAAATTCGTAAACTCATAATTATACGAAGCCCTGATTCAGCAATCAGACGTGAGTATCGAGACATGGGTCTCTCATCGAATTCTCAACGGAGAGTACTTTCTCTCAGAGTACATGTAGATATGTAGTCTCACGACTGGACAACGACATATCTCATGAATACTGAATACTTTCAGTGATTATTTCTATATAGCATCACGAGATGGACGGCTCCTAGACAGCTTGCTCTGCTAGTATAGAGCGATAACATCTTCAGGAACAAACAAAGAGTTTATCCTGACTATATAAAGGATATGACTTACTGACAAGCTCATATCGGGATAATTAATGCTCCTAGACAGCTTGCTCTGCTAGTATAGAGCCACAAAGTTAATTATTCCTAATTAAGATTAATTCTGCCGTGACATTCACTACTGAATTCCCAGAATAATCTATTATTGCTCCTATTCCATGGTCGAACCCACGACTGGTCCCATGGAATGGCAATAAACAATTGATCTGATTCTATGATCGAATCCACGACTTGATCTCATAGAATAGAAATAAATATATTATCTCATTACTCCGATTTCATGATCGAATCCACAACTGGTCTCATAAATGGTAATAGATAAATCTTAATCACTCTGATTCTATGGTCGAATCTACGATCCCATGGAATGGTAATGCTCACTTTATTATTCTGAATTCGTAGTCGAATCCTCATCTGATCTTATGAATTAATAATAAACATCTTATTACTCAGTTTTGTGAATTATTCTCCACCGAATTCCACAATTAGTGATAAATAATCAACAACTGGGCGTCTGAGCTACCTCTAAATAAGCCCTGATTCAAATGTTGAAGGTATATTCAACGACGATACACTAACAGTCCCGCACGAACGAGTATTTCAAAAATACAACGAAACGATGAACCTATGCAAAATAGAGAAGAAAATAATAAATACTTAAAAATATTGACCAGGGTGCTGGGAGCACGGACACACGACCGACCGACCGTGTCGTGGTCAATCCCACGCCAGTTTTATATTTTTAATGCATTTTTATTATTTCCATGATTTGATGAAAATTCTCTCATTTTATCAAATCTCCTTCGTCTCGAGGAAACTCCTCGGTTTCATGGTACTTCCATAAATCCGTAAAAAATAATATAAAATTAAGGAAAGGAGTGTGGGGCGTGACCATTGGCCAACCGTCCATGCCTTGGTCCCAACCGGCCATGCCTTGGTCCCAACCGGCCCCACACCCCACGGTTCCTTATTATTTTATTATTATTATTTCTCTAATTTCATGAAAAAACTCCTTGATTTCATGGTGTTTTTGCACAAATCATCAAATAATAATAAAATAAAATAAATTATGAAAACTTGTGGGACCGAGCCTTGGCCGGTCGGCCATGCCCTAGCCGGTCCCACACGCCCCTTTGTTTTATTATTTTATTATTAGTTTTCCTTGAATGAGGGATTTACTGTTTAGTCCAGAAAACCCGACCCGGGTTACTGGCTAGTCCAGCGCCAAAAAATATTGAGGGATTTACTGTTTAGTCCAGAAAACCCGACCCGGGTTACTGATAGACGCATTTATGTGTCTATTTTTTTCTCAATGTTTTGTATTGTTAGACTCGATTAAGTACTTATTGTGTTATTTTGTGTTCTTGTAGGAAATTTTAGAGAAATAAGCCCTTGCGGCGAAATGGGCTCAAAAAGCAGTGTTTTACACCCCGGAGAAATGCACCGGAAGCGTCCCAGAAATGTCCCGGAGGAACCCAGAAAAATTACTATTTCCACCCCAATTGATATTCGCACCCCAGCACTCTGGATAAGGGGCACCTTCTTCAACAATTTGAATTTGTGTTTTGGCGGGAAATGAAGTTTTCAACTGGCAGAATTTTGATTGTCAAAATGAATGGGTTAGAGTGCGATTCAATCGCTGAAAATTGGCAGAAAGATGTGATTTGGCATAAGGAACAAAGTTTGGGTGGTGGTTTCTATCAAATTTGGCTGGAATACGTGTTTTGATTCTCGAGTTCAAAACATGGCAAGCATGCACTGGAGGATGATAATCACGCGTCATGGAGAGTTATGGACGTGTTCTGATGATGTGGAATGGCTCGAGCATCACTTTGTGTCGTGAAGAATCGATTTGGAGCGTGGAGGGAGGAAGTTTACGCAAGAAATTCCAAGTTTGGTAAGAAAATATTCGGAAAATATTGTTATTCACTGCCCGCATAACGAAGAATTATATTGGAGTTATTGGCGAGATTTGGAGCTGTTGTTGGGTATAAATAGGCTCTTTGGGTCTACTAGAGAGGGGGTCGAGAGTTTTGGGAGCTAGGGAGAGCTAGAGAAGACGAAATCAGAGTTTAACAAAACTCTGTTTCTGCTGCTGCATGAAGATGAACACGAAGAACGGACCCGCTAGAGCAGTCGTTCTTCAACTATAACAGCGACAGCGGAACGTGGGTCGTAGTTTTCCAACGACTACAGCACTTAAGAAATATCGTTCTTTGTAACGGGTTATGCAACGATTATAAACGTTGCAAACACCTGATTTTCACCATTTTCTCTCCATTTCATCATTGTGAACCATTTTGGAGCCATAATAAATTATTTTGAGAGCATTTATACTATGATGAGCTAGCTCCCTCATAACCAAGGCAATGTAGGAAGCTATTCACGCAACATAAATGGGTAACTATTTCATTTAATTATATAATTCACCTAATCTCTGCTTTTGCAGAGTTTTAAATTGTTTGAATGATTGTCTTAATTATTTTTTATTCAGTTTGATAGGTTATGCTTGGTTTAATCTCTTGATAATCTATGCTTAAGGTTTACAAATAATGTTTGAGAATCTGTATGATTGATAGTGAATTAAAGATAAAAGAGGACTTAGGAATTGAATAGAGTTTTGAAATATTTATCATTCAATTTTGCGTAATAGTGGAATCTAGTGTCTTGGTTACCTCTCGCACCCATTGTTATTAATTTTTCGTGGGTTATAGTAATGAGGTTCAAACTCTCGGACTTGTGAAGATTAAATTTAAAGATTTAATAAAATTATATACAAAATTATTAACAATGGGTGCGAGAGGTAACCAAGACACTAGATTCCACTATTACGCAAAATTGAATGATAAATATTTCAAAACTCTATTCAATTCTTAAGTCCTCTTTTATCTTTAATTCACTATCAATCATACAGATTCTCAAACATTATTTGTAAACCTTAATCATAGATTATCAAGAGATTAAACCAAGCATAACCTATCAAACTGAATAACAAATAACTAAGACAATCATTCAAACAATTTAAAACTCTGCAAAAGCAGCGATTAGGTGAATTATATAATTAAATGAAATAGTTACCCGTTTATGTTGCGTGAATAGCTTCCTCCATTGCCTTGTTTATGAGGGAGTTAGCTCATCATAGTATAAATGCTCTCAAAATAATTTAAATTTCCAAAATAGTGTTTCCAATTCTACCCTTGATATCAATAGTGTATATTTGCCCAATCTAGAGGACGAGGTTAGAATAAAAGAAACTACTTTAGATGAGGTTCATGATGATTATGATGAAGATAATATTGATGAAGAATCATACATTTGTAGGCATAGTGATCCGGAACTAGTTACTCCATTTGAGCTTCATAATGATAATATTACTTGTGGTTCAGATCCCAATAATTTTAATGATTATTCACCTATTCAAAAAGATGTGGATCTGACTAGAGATACCACCGTTTTAGACGATGTAGTTCATGATCCTTTAGCCTACAGAGTATTGGACAATCCATTATTTGATGAACATATTAATGGATCGGAGGAAGTAACTTTTATTAACACCTTAGTTAATGAGCCTTTATATGAAACTTTCTCTGATAATCCTTTATATGATTGTGATGATGGTTTAGAAGAAAGAGTCTACCCTGAGAATACTGTTTTAGAATCTAGCGATTTAGAAACACTAGTCTTAGAAGATGATAAACTCGTAGAAATGAGTGAGGATGAACCCAACTTAGAAGAATCTATTGACCATTTCCAGGAATCTGATGACCTAGAAATTAGGGAAGTTGTGACTAGTCTTTCTAGAGACATAGAAAACTCTAAGTTTGGGGGTGATTATCATTCTCCGTGTGCTTTAACTCTTAAATACCCTCCTGTAGGACTTGATATTTGTTCCTCAACCATCTTACAAGATTATCTTCATACACGTTTTCCCGAACCTAATGATGTCCAGAAAGAAGCTCAGTTGTTAGAAACCCATCCTCTGGTTGATGTGGTTAACCCAGGCTATGATACCAAGATTGACTTTGTTTTCCCACCAAAAACTTTTCAACCAATTGTGGGAACTTTTGATTTTAAGATGTGTCGGTTATTAAGTTTTGAGACTAAACCTAATCACTTTAGGATATTAGGGTCGACACATTTTCTTAAGGAAGACCACCTCTTTCATTGTGGTCAGCTGTGTGAGTCAAATATGACTGACTTAGAGGATCCCCAGTTATTCAGGTTGTTGTTATGTGCTTATAAGTTCTTAGTTGAGTTTTTCCAGACTCTAATACCTGAACCGGATCTTAGCTTTGAGGAAATCCAACCGATGAAAACCTGTTATCTAGACCCAGTTATAGAACCTGAACCTGAGCCACAACTAGATGTAGTTGTCTTAAACAAGGGTATGTCATAATCAGGACTAGTTTTTAAGTAATTTTCCAAAAACGCATGACTAGTACTATAATATTCCTGATTTTCTTGCTCGTGAGACCAATTCGTGTGTGGATAGTAATTGGGCTCACTATGGTATGAACCATAACCTTGAAAAGGTTGGCGTTCCCAACAACTATTCCCACCATGGTCATAAAACTGATGATGTCCATATTCAAATTCAGGTCGATACTCATTGTATTGGCTACTATCATACCAGTTCGATATTCTTAATTGCAAGGGAATTCTACAGAACCACAAACAAGGCCGACTCGACTCTACCAAAACAAACCTAAATATTTCTAGCAAACAAAAAGCATGATGCCTTCACTTAGATTGTTTTCTAGACCAGCTTATATTCCTTCGAAAAGGAATTCGTTACAATTTGAGCACACCCCTCTGGAATCAATCCGAGCTAATGTAAGTTGAATCTAGGCGAGGGAAGCTTAGTAGAGCTTTGATACCCAAGGCCTCACCGCATTAGAAGGCGGCGCAGTCACGCATTCAACTCACAAAAACCATCATGATCTTTGAAGTGTGCTTAAAGAGAAACCAATATTTTTTCGAACGAGTTTGCTATTAAGCTCGTTACCCTATCGATTTCGTTCTATTCCAAATTTTAAATCTTGGGTTCGCGTTAGGTTTCGTTTTCCTAAGGCGGGCAAGAAGGGAGCGGTGATGAAATCCGAACCCTTATCTTGTATTGTCCAGGCCTTTCCCTTTACTAGGAATTTAAAAACAGTCCAAATTCGTCCTCAATCAATGAATCACCTTAAGGAATACAGTAAACCCGCTGACAGGAGATTCGCGAGTGTTTCGATGGACTTACCTCCCGTACCAGACGGGGGATGAACCGTTGAAGTCGACTCGGGCCACGACTCCTATCTCATGTACGAACCCGAGGGGCCGAGACGATATAGTAATCGTCGTCCTTCCCTGCACACAGTTTATATAATTTTTTTTTTTTAATAATACCCTTCCGTAGGGTTAAAAAAAGGAAGAAAGTCCAATTGTCCAGAATAAAGTCCAAATAAAAAGTCCAAAAATTACAAAAATTATGAAAAATAAAGCCTATTTACAAATCCTAAAAAAAAAATTATGTCTTTTTTTTCTTCTCTTTTAGCTTTTAGCTTTTAGCTTTAAGCTTTTTGTTCCCAAGTCCTTAGTATTCCACTTCGAACCTGTAAATCAAAGACACAAAAAGAAACGTAAAAAGGAACAAATAATAGTAAAAAAATAATAAAAACTTAAAAATTCTACCTAAGCACAAATTCGCGTCGGCGGCGCCAAAATGATTTTAAGATGTGTCGGTTATTAAGTTTTGAGACTAAACCTAATCACTTTAGGATATTAGGGTCGACACATTTTCTTAAGGAAGACCACCTCTTTCATTGTGGTCAGCTGTGTGAGTCAAATCTGACTGACTTAGAGGATCCCCAGTTATTCAGGTTGTTGTTATGTGCTTATAAGTTCTTAGTTGAGTTTTTCCAGACTCTAATACCTGAACCGGATCTTAGATTTGAGGAAATCCAACCGATGAAAACCTGTTATCTAGACCCAGTTATAGAACCTGAACCTGAGCCACAACTAGATGTAGTTGTCTCAAACAAGGGTATGTTCGGCATCTTTTTGGTCTTTTGCAGTTTCCTCTTCTTGTGGGTAACACTTTTTGATCCAGATGACCCATAGTTATTCCGGCTACTACTATATGATTCTACGTGGTGACTAATCCTTGCTTAGTCTGGCTGAAGACTTTAAACTTAGCACTTCTTGGGAGGTAACCCAATATTCATGCGACACGGTAATATCCTTCCTTAACTCTTTTGCTTCAAATAGTAACCGTTTCTCCTTGTTCATGCTTTTAATTTCATCTTTAGAACATTGAGGAAAATGTTAGATTTAAGTTTGGGGGTATGGGAGAAACTTTTTAGTTGCAATTAGTAAACTTCGGAGCCTAGAAATTTATGCCTATTAAGGTTTGCACTAACCAATCTAAGTGGATGGGAACATCTTGGTTATAGGAGTTGAGGAACCAATCTGATTAGATGGAAACATCGAAAGAGTCTATTCATAAAAGCACAGAGCTCAGGTGTTAGAAATAACATGATAGTTGCGCCATATCTCGTTGAGTCCTTTTCATTTCTTTTTTATTTATTTTTTTCATTTTAAACTATGTTTCTCTAAGTGATTAGGTGGGGCACACGATTCAAGTTGTTACCACTGCTAGGGTGAATTAGAGTGACTGAGTTACTAAAAAAAAAAAAGACCGGACCAGTTAGACCAATCGGAATAAGTATTAACACTTGGATAGCAATATGCGTGTGTTCTCCCTGTTTCCGTCGCCTAAGAAAGCGTGGAATGCAAGACCCGTGGGAACTATCGTGTAATCTGCTGACAAGAAGCATGCGCTTGGATCAAAAAGATCTATTCATGTCGTTAAGTTAAAAAAAAATGGTTATTGTTCTGTGTAGTCAACTGCTGGTTCCCTTGTATTTGCCAGTTTGTTGATCTAGATTTAAGTTGTCGACCACTGGTTCCCTTGTATATGCCAGTTGTGTTGATATTAGTCAGACCGGTATCGCAGTCCATTAGGATAGGTTCATTCTGGCAGTGGCCTTCAGATAGATATGTGAAACATCGATCATTTGGTTAACATCAAAACCATCTACATTTTTCTATTTCCATATCCTTTTTCTATCCATATGATTAGTTTGACTCCGAATATGATGTCCATAGTGCAACTATCTGAGTAGAGCTCTATCACTTTATATGAATTTTAGTATGCTTGAGTGCAAACTCGTGTACAACAATTGGAATTTCGCATCAGGGTTCTTCCTCCCATAAGCAATAAGTATGCCAACCAATGAGGTTCTTTAGTGCCTTCCAAGGTTCTGCGTAGATAGCTAGGGTTTGGAGTAAAGGTTTTGTGGGTACACCTCTGGTAAACCCTCCGGAGACAACACTCCGCCACTAGGGCCACCTAGGGGTTCAAATGATTTTCCTTTCTAGAATAAATTTGCTCGAGGACTAGCAAATAATAAGTTTGGGGGTATTTGATAGACGCATGTATGTGTCTATTTTGTTCTGTATTGTTAGACTCGATTAAGTACTTATTGTGTTATTTTGTGCTCTTGTAAGAAATTTTAGAGAAATAAGCCCTTGCGACGAAATGGGCTCAAAAAGCAGTGTTTTACACCCCGGAGAAATGCACCGGAAGCGTCCCAGAGATGTCCCGGAGGAACCCAGAAAAATTACTATTTCCACCCCAATTGATATTCGCACCCCAACACTCTGGATAAGGGGCACCTTCTTCAACAATTTGAATTTTTGTTTTTGGCGGGAAATGAAGTTTTCAACTGGCAGAATTTTGATTGTCAAAATGAATGGGTTAGAGTGCGATTCAATCGCTGAAAATTGGCAGAAAGATGTGATTTGGCATAAGGAACAAAGTTTGGGTGGTGGTTTCGATCAAATTTGGCTGGAATACGTGTTTTGATTCTCGAGTTCAAAACAGGGCAAGCATGCACTGGAGGATGATAATCACGCGTCATGGAGAGTTATGGACGTGTTCTGATGATGTGGAATGGCTCGAGCATCACTTTGTGTCGTGAAGAATCGATTTGGAGCATGGAGGGAGGAAGTTTAAGCAAGAAATTCCAAGTTTGGTAAGAAAATATTCGGAAAATATTGTTATTCACTGCCCGCATAATGAAGAATTATATTGGAGTTATTGGCGAGATTCGGAGCTGTTGTTGGGTATAAATAGGCTCTTTGGGTCTACTAGAGAGGGGGTCGAGAGTTTTGGGAGCTAGGGAGAGCTAGAGAAGACGAAATCAGAGTTTAACAAAACTCTGTTTCTGCTGCTGCATGAAGATGAACACGAAAAACAGACCCGCCAGAGCATTCGTTCTTCAACCATAACAGCGACAGCAGAACGTGGGTCGTAGTTTTCCAACGACTACAGCACTTAAGAAATATCGTTCTTTGTAACGGGTTATGCAACGATTATAAACGTTGCAAACACCTGATTTTCACCATTTTCTCTCCATTTCATCATTGTGAACCATTTTTGAGCCATAATAAATTATTTTGAGAGCATTTACACTATGATGAGCTAACTCCCTCGTAACCAAGGAAATGGATGAAGCTATTCACGCAACATAAATGGGTAACTATTTCATTTAATTATATAATTCACCTAATCACTTCTTTTGCAGAGTTTTAAATTGTTTGAATGATTGTCTTAATTATTTGTTATTCAGTTTGATCGGTTATGCTTGGTTTAATCTCTTGATAATCTATGATTAAGGTTTACAAATAATGTTTGAGAATTTGTATGATTGATAGTGAATTAAAGATAAAAGAGGACTTAAGAATTGAATAGAGTTTTGAAATATTTATCATTCAATTTTGCATAATAGGGGAATCTAGTGTCTTGGTTACCTCTCGCACCCATTGTTAATAATTTTGTATATAATTTTATTAAATCTTTAAATTTAATCTTCACAAGTCCGAGAGTTTGAACCTCATTACTACAACCCACGAAAAATTATTAATCAGTTACTGGCTAGTCCAGCGCCAAAAAATATTTACTCCCTAGTCCAATTTTTTTTGAAAAGAGTAAAATTACTCTACTAACCCTAGTATATAACATTACGTATAATAATACATATGTTACTACATATGTAATATGTAGTATACTAGTAGTAATTAGTAGTAACTAGTATGTAGTATGTAGTAATAACATATGTAGCATGTAATATACTAGTAGTAACTAGTATGTAGTATGTAGTAATAACATATGTAGTATGTAGTATACTAGTAGTAACTAGTATACTAGTAGTAATATGTTATGTATTGAAACTACATATTGATATGTAGTATGTTATGTATTGATACTACATATTGACATGTAGTATGTTATATATTGATATGTAGTATGTTGGATATGTAGTATGTTATGTATTGATACTACATATTGATATGTATTATGTTATGTACTGATACTACATATCAAAAAAGAAATTTATGTATTGATACTACATATTTTACTACTAGTACTAGTTACTACTAGTATACTAGTTTACTAGTATACTATACTATAGTAGTATACTAGCTTAGTATAGTAAAGTAGTTACATAATTTACTAGTAACAATAAGATATTTTTGTTACTACTAGTACAGTACATATTAATATGTAGTATCACCGTATTGATACTACTAGTATGTAGTAATATACTACTAGTAACATTTACATGTGTTGATACTAATTAGACCTGGAAGGGTGTTTTAGGAATTTATAAAATACACTTTATAGTCTCCACGAAGTTTTTGGACTAGAGAATAAATAATCTAGTCCAAAAACATGTTTTTGGACTAGAGAGTAAATCTTTTCCACGGGTGGACTAGCCATTAACTGGGTCTGCTAGAACTGGACTAGCCAGTAATTCATACTCCTTGAATCCATCAAATTCCTTGATTTCATGGTATTTCTCTCAAATTAGGAAAAATTCCCTCAATTCATCAAAAATACATGAAAAATACACAAAAATTAGGGAAACTCGTGGGACCGGCCCAAGCCAGCCGACCATGCCTTCCATGGTCCCACACGCCCTTGTTTTTATTATTTTAATATTTTTT
Source organism: Papaver somniferum (assembly GCF_003573695.1). Classification (NCBI taxonomy): domain Eukaryota; kingdom Viridiplantae; phylum Streptophyta; class Magnoliopsida; order Ranunculales; family Papaveraceae; genus Papaver; species Papaver somniferum. The sequence continues at coordinate 90,721,834 of NC_039364.1, forward strand.
GCTTCCTTGAACTCATGAAAACTCCTTCAATTCATGGAAACTCCCTAAATTCTTCAAATTTCTCAAAATTCATGATTTTTTCATAAAATCATCAAAATATTATAAAATTAAGGAAAAGGCACCACGGGACCGTGGTCACGAACGGACGACCATGCATTGACCACGGCGGTCCTACACCTCCTCATTCCTTATTTTATAATTATTTTTCATCATCTCATGGTGTTTTCCACAGTTTCGTCGAAACCCTAATTTTGGCATATTTTCTCGAATGGATGCTCAATTGCACGCCAGAAAATATCAAAATTCTCAGGAATGAGACGCGGACGCCTTGGGGACACGAGCACGCTATCTTGACCGACCAAGATTGGCTCTTTGGCTCACGGAAGCCGGTCCCATCAATTTTCACAGTTTTGACCTAATTTGCACAATTGCTCGTATTAGGTCCAAAACTCTTCCAAACACTTTGGATTTTCATGAAGTGATCGTCAGGCGGTCACGTGACAAACCAGGGATGGTTTCATGACTCCATGGTCGGTCCCTCGCCTCGTCATAATTAATTAGGTTTTCTCACTTAAGGCTCAGACGGGCATTTTCGAATAAATGATTAAACCAGCATTTGATCATTCTTTCACCAACAAATCGTCAACTCTTCAAGAGTTCTTTGTATTTGCTCACATGAGCATATGGACACTACATGGTTGATCCACGGTCCCATGTAGTCGCTCCCTCATTCGTCCCATGGTTAAAATTCTGACGAACCATGAATTGATCATCAATTGATCAAATTAGGGTTTCTGAATCCAAGGATCATCATTTCAGATTCCAATCTTAATAATTTTATGAAGACCTCATGGTCATTAATCTTATTAATTATTCTCGGTTCAACAACCAGTACTTTAATTAATATTTTGGTCATGCTGCCAATAATCCATCAGATAAACAACACATGTTCAGACGATCAAATATTCAACAATTCATCACATGAGCAACACTTGCTCAGATAATAAATATTTTCTCAAACTAAGGAATATTGGTTCAACAATCAATATTAAACGATCCATCGAATGAGCAATACTTGCTCACTTCATCGTAAGAACTATAACTCTGTCTCATGACATGTTCATTTCATGAGTTTCAGAACATCATGTTCAACTCAGCAACTACATGGAATCATCGTCCCATCAAACCACGAAGTCATCAATTGACTAACAAACCACGAGACGTCAACCGTGTCACTTGGGGGGATATCACTTAGGGTTTTTGGTCTGGCGGTCTACAGCACGTGTGTTCAAACACACGATGGAATGTGAGCAAGTCGTGCAATCAGTTGAAGGAATTCACGAGGTAGTGGGTGGAAAATCGACCAAGTCTCCACACGTTGAGCAACTGGTTTCAAACACGATCTCCACTTCTCCACTCCTTGATTCCATCAACTGTCACACTTCATGGAATCATTGTGTCTAAAATTCCAACAATATAAATAAGTCTCTGAATCATGATTGAATCATCGGCATCAACAGTATCATCAATATCACGTCAAACTGACAACACGAGATCATCAACTCATCAATTGAGCAACTACTCTCAATTGAGAAATTTCAATCACTCAGAGCTTATCGTATTCAGATTTCACACACCCACAATCTTTGATTACCATTGATTCCACACATTTCTCATCTTCCCTCCTATAGATCAACCCATCCTCTCTTGTGACCGAATTTACTCATGAACGGTCATTGTCTTGATTTAGGCCGGAGTACTACAGATTGATCTCTCGAATCTAAAGCACCCCCTTTGCAGCGGTGCATCTGTGTGAGTTTTAACATTTCACTCGGTTCGAGGAGTCTCTTCCGTACGATCGTCTCCTCAATTCCTTAAAAACCAGCAAATCGTTTCCCCCCATCTACAAAGACTATCGAAGATTTTCGTGACAATGTTTTGAGTAGAGTGTTCGCAAGAGATAACGATGGAAGAGAAATTATGAATATTGCGAAAATATCTCCACTAGAGGAATGGAAGAAACAAATCATTTCTTTTACCGCAGAAGAAATTCCCGAAGGTGAAGAAGTGCATGATAATCCATTGGTAGTAAAATTAGAAATTAATCCAAAACTGAAAGAAGATGAGGATGATGAAGCTGAAGATTCATGGGAAATTAACAGAATTCTAGTCGATACTGGAAGATCTGTGAATATCTTATTTTTCATACTTATAAAACTATGGGAGGAAGAAATGATGATCTTATACCATCAACATATAAGATATATGGTTTTAATGGTACTGCTAACAAGCCTAAAGGGGAGGTTACTATGCGAATTCCATTGAAGGGGATATCTTCTGAAATCTTATTTTGTGCCGTTGATGTAGAATCACCCTACAATGCATTAATTGGTCGACCTTGGCTACATGGGATTCTAGGTGTAGCTTCAACTTTCCACCAATGCATCAAATTCCCTCACCCCAGCGGTGTAGGAATTATAAAGGGAGATTGCGTTGAAGGAAAGAGGTGTTACGAAACTGAGATAGAATCTTGCGAAGGAAGAGCAGACAAGAAAGAAAAGTGGCAACACAAAATCAAAGAGACACAAAGAAGTGAGAGATTGATGGTAGATGCAATCGAAAGAAAAGAAGAAGAAATGTTGCGAAACTAATGCTAGCTCAGAGTAAAAATGATGAACATACCACTACCAAGGAAGCAGTAGCAGAAAATAATAAAGAAGAAGAGGATGGCAAAGGTAATAAAAACAAGAAACGTATGAATGATTAAGTTGTTGCGACACTCTCGCAATAAGTAAATTTCTCAAGAATGCATTTTATTGAATGACAAAATTGAGATTGCGAAATGCAAATACAATATGATGATATGCGAAACTCTCGCAGAGATAATGAATTTTACAGAAGACAATCAGAGAAAAATGACAAAAGAGAAAGGGGCGAACCTTTATGGCGTACACCTTAGTTCGCGAATACAATTTCGCAAGAGGTAAATGTAAGACCCAAAGTACGTCATATAAGGGGGTACCTGTTGCATGGCTCATGGAAAGGCTACACCGCCACCGTAACCTGAGTCATGGATATTTGGGGTCAATAAAGCCCATCCGGGAGAGGCACCTTGGATTCTCAGCTTAAGCATATGACTTGGGTTGGGCGACTAAGGTAATAAGGACTCTCCCAAGGAGTGCAGATCTGATCAAGGCGTCGAGGTACACGGTTGAGTCAAGAGTGCCAGGGGGTTTGAAGTGTACCTTGCCATTCTTGACAAGTCTTGGCTTATACTGCACTCGGCCTGAAGAAAACCCCACTTAGGGTGCAGTCTCGTAACCATAAGCCCTATAGGTAAAAGGGATAAGAGGCTGCGAAAACAACTGGTTGTTGTTAAGACTGGATGGGAGGAGCTAACCTTGTATGGTAGAAGTACGCCTCCTTGAAGGGGCAACCAGGGGGAGATAAGGGCGGCACCCTCCATTAGGGAGCTGATAAGTGTCTTAAGACGCAAATTTCATGAGGATTTTTATTCGCAAGGGTATTAAGTCTTGTCATATTTTTCCAACAATCCTGAAGAGGCAATAATACAAAAGAAAAAGATAAGACGAGATCAATGGGTTTTCGCATGAACGTGCGAAGACGTCCTGCGATTGCGTCGCAAGACGGCAATGTCATGGGGCTTTATTTTCGCAAGAATATTTAGGCCTGTCATATTGTCGCAACATTCCTGAAGAGGCCACAATACAAAAGAAAAAGTTAAGGCAAGATCAATGGGTTTTTGCATGAAAGTGCAAGGACGTCCTGCGATTTTGTCGTAATGACAAGAGGTGGCATAATAAGACCTTTAATTAGGAAGGAAAAATAAGACCACACAGGAACGAGATTTTGAAAAGAATCAAAATCCACTTCGCATAAGATTGCGAAATTATATATAATTAACTGCGAAATGGAGGCATAAAATAAGAAAAATTTATAAAATCTCTCATTTGGATACAAATAACAGAGGCAAGTATGGGAATGAATGAAATTAGAAAATGTTATTTGTCTCCATATGATAGATTTGCACAAAAATTCAAAAATTTGTGATTATATATATTAATGGTATTGCAAGATAGATTTGTTTTAATGAATGCAGGTCAAAATGAAAGAAACACAAATATACAGAAAGAAGGAATAAATGTACAAGTATTACATAGAATCAAAGAAAGAAACAAAGACTACTTCTTAGGTGATCCTTCATTATCTTCATCAGACTTGTTTTCTTCTTCGTCTGCGTCAGAATCTTCATCACCATCAGATTCTTCATCATCAGCTTCACTATCAGAAATAACCAGACTGGGAGTATTCTGTGGGATCTCTTCCAAGAGACAAGGATAATCAGAATGAGGGATACTATGGTCGTCACAAACCAATTGGATAGTTTGATTGCGAAAATGCATAGCATCATTTTTAAAATTCGCAACAGTGATCTTGATTTGATTCTTTAATCTATAATACTTGTCATTGCGAGAAGAGAGATTCTTTGCGAGTTCCTCCTTTTCAGCTTCGAGTTCCTCAATCTTTTCACGATATCTACTTTCAGAATCTGCGAGCAAAAGACAATCAATTATTAACTTGATGAAAATACATAAGGAGCAAAAGATTAATAAAGAAGAGCAGTTAATAACCTTCTCTATCAGAAATCATATCTCTAATCAAGGCTGTATGCTCAACTTGGAGACTAACATTTACACTTAAATCTTTTCTGGCATCATCTAAGATTTTCGCAGCCCAAACAAATTCATCCTCATTACTTATAAGAAGAAGAGAACGAATTTGGTTTTCCCTTTCGCAGAGCTCGATGTTCTTGCGGTTAGCCACATCTCGTTCAAGTTGAACTTCAAGAAGAGTCTCTTGGAATTTCGCCAAAGCCTTAGCACCTTGATCAAAGATACGATCTTTATCATCTATAAGACCGCTAATTTTGGTTCTCAACTCATTGACTTTCTCTTTAGAATTAACGAGGAGACGCTTAAATCGGTTGGCCAAGCCTAAACTAGATCTATGGTCAATTTCTAAGAGGCGAAATTTGGATCTAAGTTCATCTAGAGAAAGAGATGAAATTCTATCATTTGAGAAACTATTTAAAGAATTATTAAGATGCTCAAGAAGGGTATCATTATCCAAGGCATTAGGAAATGAACAAAGAAGGGTAGCTTCATCAGAAAGACCATAAATGTCTGCAAAAAGGATCATTTAAATAAGATAAAACAATAGGATGAATGAATGAAGGGAAGGAGAAAAGTAACATACCATAAAGTTGATTATTAGCTTGTTGAAGACTAGAGATTTTGTTCTTATATGAAGAAGAATCAATTTCTAGTTGTCTGTTTTTCTCGCGAAGACATTTGACTTCAGCTTCCAATTCTTCATTCTTTGTGCGAAATTGAAGATTCTTCTTTTCAAGATTTTCGCGTCTCCTCTCTAGATCTGAGGCAACAGCAAAATAAGCTTTTCCAGCCTACGAGAAAATATAAAAATTATTAATATAGAAAGAAATTTTGAGCTATGACAATGAAGAAGTAAAAGGATGAAAGTATACCAGACTATTAAGAGAATGCAAGAAGTCGGGAGTCACTGATCTAGAAACTCCACGAAGAGAACTATCACCATCCAACAAAGGGACATCGCAAATTGTAGCGAGAGCTTTGCAGGTATTAGCGAATTGGCTATCTCCCATTCCTTGCAGAGAATCAGAAAAGAGGCCAGAGAGCTTAGCCATAGAAGATTCAGGTGGAAAATCTTCACTTGCGGCAAGATCATCATTGTCCTCATCATCCTTGTCACTTTCGGAATTTTCATGAGAAGGAATACTTGAAGGAGAAGAAGAACGGACTTTCCTTTTCTTTGAAGGAGGAGCAGTTGATTTTTCTCTGCGAAGAGCACCTTTGCCTTTATCACCAGTCTTCGCAACATCGGCAGGTTCTTCTATTTCAGCAATAATCTTCACACACAGATAGAAATAATAAAGGGAAGCAACAGTATACTGTTCAAAATCATAAGAGAAAAATTTCTTACCTCATCTGTATATGAGCGAAGAGCTAACAAGGTACTAGCCCTCCCAGTCCTGTTATAACTATCTTTCAGTTTTTAAATATGTAGAATATCGCAAGGGTCAGCGAACAAAAGAATAAAGACAAATAAAGAAATATAAAGTGAGCAAAACTGTAAGAAACATACCTATTTCTCCTTCTCGGGCCAAGAGAATACCCAAGGTTGATAGGTAGCGATATTCTCAGAAAGAATATTTGATCCAGCAATATAAGGCCCTCTTAGCATCAAGGGAAAAACACACCATTTATCATCTTTGGATTGGCGAGGAGTTGTGTTCTTACCAGAATGCCAATCAATATCTTGCATAAGTATTTTCGCTTCATCAATATTATCTTTCCTTTTCAAATGAATACCCCAACGAGTATTCTCTTTCTTCATGGAAATCAGTTCATAATTTTCAAAGAAGCTCGCTACTGTATATTTATCAGCAATTATTTCTAAGTCTGCGAATTTAGGATCCCTAAGTTCTTTGGAGTATAGAGATCCTTTACCAGCACCACGTTTAGCGAACTCTAGCATCAGACGGATGCAATCCCCACTCAAATGGAAAATAGCTCGCGAAAATCCCGAATGAGCGAGAATTTCATAAAACATAGGGATATCTGGGTCGTAAAGAGGAATGGGGAGACCTGCGAGAATTTGACCTAGCGAAAGTATAATTGATTGATCATCACAATATTGATCAGAAAAAAGTTTGGTAGAAAGAATTGATTTGGCACTTTCACCAGGAATGGTAGAAAGTGTGAAACCTTTCTCTGCAAGATCTTTTTGGACGTCTTTTAAGTTTTTCTCATGTTTATGGCCACTTGGAGGCATATTTGAATATAAAGTATGGGAATGAATAAAAAGTAAGAAGATTGAAGAAGGAAGAACTACAGTAGCGGAATTTACGGGAGAACGATAGGGTTGCAGAGATGAGAGAATTAAAAGAGAAGAGAAAGTAAAAAGAAAGTAAAAAGAAGAGTAAGAAGAATATATAAGGAAGATTTTTTACTCGAAGAAATAAACACCATTAATACGAAAATACATGAGCGGTTGAAAAGCAGCGGTTACAGAAGACGAGTCAAGAAACGGATGGAAGAAAGAATACGTGTGATAAATGCAGAATATGAAGAGAGGAACAACTGCGGCATTTCTCACATCATTCTCTACTTTGCAGAGAAGATATGAGAATTGGAAAGATGTAGGATTGGAATCTCGCAGCAATAATATTTCAGCGAAATTATCAACAACACAACAGCGTCGCAGAACAATTTCAGAAATGATGTAATAAACGACATCAGCTAAAATCATGAGAAAGATATGATGATCCTGCGAAAATTAGAGAATTTGCGAGATTAACATTTGTAAGGTTGCGAGAATGTCGCAAGCCATATCCGAAAATAAAGGACAGATTAGCTGTCATCCACTATGTATTTCCCTATAAATAGTCGTTCAACTGGGAAGAAAGAGAGAGATCTTTTTCGAGAAAGAAACAAGTAAATAGGAGAGAAAAAGTCTAGAGCAGAAGTCATTCTTGATTCCTTTATCTTTTCTTGTAAGAATATTCAAAGATTCATCAATAAAATTAAGATTGTAAATCTAAAAATGAGTTGAGTATTAATGAAATCATATGAGGGGTGTAGTGTGGGATTTCCTGCAACTACAAGAACAATGGCAGCAATCTTCAGTTTCACGGACAGGTAATAGAGTATCTCATTTGGCCTTTTCTTTTCCTGAGATTCGAACTGGAACAAAACCCAACTCCAATTCCTTCTCTGATCTTCTAAAACTTCATTAAATTAACGGCAGTTGCAGCAGGTTCTCCGCTCTTCAATTTATGTCAAGAACCCAGCCATATCTCGGAAAAAAACCCACTTGGTCTTGATAGTGAACTTGTTTGCCTGAATTTCTACAACCACTCGAACCCACGGCTAACACCCTTAGAGCTATAGCACGTACGAATTGGATGGTGGAAGACTTGGAACTGAGCTGGTATGAGTTGTGAATGAGAGTGGCTAGGTCGAGCGTGCATAAGCTGGGTGAACTGAATTAAGAAAAACAACTTCTCTGTAGCTTCTCTGTAATATTTATATGTATGTGAATCTTGAAATAGGTGGCCCCAAGTAAAGTGACAGGTCTTTTTAGTAAATTCCAGTAGTAGTTTAGTGGCTGCTCTGAGTACTAATTCCCTGGTGCTCCAGTAACTGTTGTTTATGATGAAAAAGAACCTTCTATCTTTCTATATTTCAAGTCCGTCAATTCCAATGTCGCCGAGCAATGAATTAAGCTCATATTTTCTTTGTTTCACGTCGCATGACTCCAAAATACCTACAAAATGCAAATGAAGCATAATATCCGAAAATACAAGAGAAAATAGTAAACAAAAGTATATGAAATTGATATTCAAATGATGTATTTTAATATCCTATCAAATTCCCCCACACTTAATCTTTGTTAGTCCTCGGGCAAACAAAACAAAACTAAAATACAACAACTCCGTTTCGTTGAGGTTACTGTTACACTTAGCATGTATAACAAGCCTTTAAACCCCTAGGTGTCCCTAGTGGACGAGTTATATTTTCGTGAGGGTTTACATGAGATATAACCACAAAACCTATACTCTAACTCATAGCTACTTTTAAACCATAAAGAATAAACACTAAACAAGCTATTTAGTTGACATCTAATACCGACTCAGCTGAAATATACCACATCGTCAAAAAAACCCACCTACTTAGAATGGCCAGTATTTATTCTAAATAGTTCAAAAATCCCTAAAAGTTAGAGTTTTGTATACGTCAATTTTTTTGTTATGGAACCCTACCCCACACTTAAATCAAACATTGTCCTCAATGTTTCAAACCATTGAAAAAATAATAAGAGGAATACTTGAAAAAGACAAGGAAGTAAGAATTGGAATTGTTCACCTAATTGACACATACGAGTAACGTTCAAAACAGATTCCCCATATATCAATAATCTGAAAATTTGGGGGTCTACCAACAAAACAATTTGCATATATAGCAAAAGCTTCACAAGAATATTAGCATATTGTGGGAAAAGTAAAATTATCATCCCACGAGATTCACCCCCACACTTAGTCCTTTCTACACTCGGAAGTGCATATAAAATATAAGTGGAAGGCACTTCGATTCGTTCCTCTGGGCAAACCTGCATGTGTTAGACTCAAACACATATGGTGGATACTTAGAAGCAAGAGTTTCGGATAATATTTTTGAAGCACACAATTCCAGCCCCAAATGAGGTACCTTCTTAAAAGATGGATTAATAACTCTATGAGAAACTACTTCAAATTTGGGAGGATCATCATTAGATAGAGATTCATGTAAAGGGTTAGACAAACCTTGCAAAACCTCATGTATAACCGGACCCTCGGTACTGCTGGAAAATCTCGTTCCCACATCACAAGTATCATTATTCTCATTCAACCATTCTTCATCAGTTTCTTCTGTATCTATAACTTGCAAATCTTCATCATCAGAATCGAAATCTGCTCCAAGTAAGTCATCGTAATTCTTACGGTCTTCATCACAAGTTGACTTCTCATCCAAAGTATTCACAGTCTCTGAACTAGGGGTGTTATTCACAAAGAAGTCATAATCATCATCGCTCTCATATACAACATAAGTCTTACCATTAATAAATTTAGTGTTTCTAGACTCAACTTCTTCCTTTTGAATAGGTGAATAATCATTATCACAATCAAGAGTTGAGGTAGTTACACCGTCATTATCAACATTTAAGGATTCGTATTCTTCGGAATCATCATACTCTATATTGGCTTCCATGGGAATGTTAGAATCAGTTTGAACCTCTTCCTTGTTCCGCTCTTCATGAATTTGATTCATGCCATTTCTGATGTTGTTTATATTCCGTTGTAGTTCTTGGAGTGATTCATTGTAACTCAGCTGAAATTTCACAAAATTGTTTTGTTGTTTGAAGCATCTGTTGCATAATGGGAATAGAAGATTCAACAAAACTATCAAATTTCTAATTTGAAGAATGCTCCGCCAAACTTGGATATACACCACTTTCATAGTTTCCAGCCCAAGTCTCATCCCTTTGGATGGGTGAATGATCATTAATATGATCCGGAGTTGGGTTAGATTCATTGAAACAAGGTCCGGTTGGTTGTCTACCAAGTTTTTCTACTTCCTTCAGCTTACAAAGAATGTTATCGAGCATCTGCACATGTCTAGAATTAAACTGATTAAAAGTACAACTATCCTCCCATCCTTGTGATTGTTCATCATATCCAAAAGATTGGTTTTGATTATATCCCAAGTATGGTTGGAAGTCATAAGAATGAGAATTAAATTGAACATCATAGAATGCATGATTTTGTGAACCATATGAATTATTCTCAAAAGGATTCATCACAATTTTCTTTATGCCCACAACTAGTTTAGAGAACTTACCTCTTGTAACCAATTATGCACACGCAAAAAGAATGATTAATGGTACCTGAAATATGATTCTAAGAAGACAAATTAGTAAAATCCAAAATAAAAAATAAATGCAAAAATCAGAAAATTAAATAACAACTCAAACTACCGACTGCTCCCTGGCAGCGGCGCCAATTTTGATGAGGTGTCAAACTCACAAAAGATATATTCTTTACTCTTCTTACACTAATGAATAACACAATGATAAGCAGGTTCGTTCCTAAGGAAGAGTTGATCTAAAGTTTTCGATTTAATTTCTGAAAATATGAATGATGCAAAAACTACAAAATAACTATGGATGTGAACAATGAGGATAAGAATGATTAGGGGGTATATACCCACTAGTGAACATGAATCTTCTTCAAAATACGTTTACTAACAATCATAGACAAGTTATAAGATCAACAATTCCATTAACTCCAAAGTCACTTCGTAGAATAAGTCCTCTACTCGTGTCTAGTCAATCAAGCCACTTTGAATAAGCTCTCTAGTGTAACTTAACTAACCGGTATGTTCTATGAGTCGGATTGATCCTAACCACATGCTCGTAAGTTCGACATGTTAACTTAGGGTTGTCAAATACACATCAAAATCCACAAAATCCCGTTGCAATGTTGATATTTTGCTACTTATGATTATATCATCTTAATAATTACGGATTAAGACTCTAAAATCTAGTATTAGCATTGAAAACAAGTAATTTAATTGGCCTTTTAAATACCTGCAGACAATTCATGGTCGTAAGGACGGTAAAAGACAATCAATAAAACGATATTGAGAGAAAGATTAACTTGATAAATATGAAAGACAAGCCACATAGCTTCTGAAATATCCTAATCAAACAAGAATTAGCTACACATCGCAGTGGAGTTCATGGAAAATATAAACAGAGACAAAACTAAAATTCAATGCAAACCAATGACACAACAATGTCCAGCTGGTAACAACGTGATGTGGGAGTGGTGATGGTGTATATTTTGCTGCAGATGATATGGGACTGGTTGTGGTGAACTGTAACTGTGAGCTGAACTGTTGGTATGTTAGCTGCTGCGAATAATAGTGGGAGGCAGAACTTGCGCCGCAGTGTATCTGGTGGTATGAAAAGTGAGCAGCGACAAACTCCTTAAGCTGCTGGTGATAGTCGCAAGGCGTTGGTGATGCGGATTGGTGACTGAATGATGTTGGTGGTGATGTGCCCTTGCGACTGGTAGCATGCAAATGGATGTGGATTGAATGGAATGAAGTGCTGGTGGTGGCTTTTTAGAGATAATATGCAACTGTAGGTGATGGTGGATGTATGATGTGAAGGGTGTATGCAGGTGTGGTGGTGATGAAGATGATATGAGATGTAATGCATATGGGGGAGATGTTGGTTCTGGTGTAAGGGTTTGGAGAGGAGTATATCTCCTCTTTGTTGGTGATGGTGATGGCAGTTTTCGAGGGGGTATTTGGATGGATTCGGTGTATCTTTCTCCTCTTTTTATAGCTTATAGAACCCATGCAAATAAGAATTGGTCAAGTACCCTAGTTACCTAATTCCATCCAAACTCTAAATCCTTTCTCAATATCAGTTGTTAACCCCAAAATCAACGACAGAAACAACAATACTTGGAACTGAATTCTCAGAACAACTCAGCTTCCCACTGAACTCTTCCAAATTGTGTTGTGTCTCTCGTAACCTCGCACGAGAACCGTATGACCATAGAGATGAGCCGCGGAAGAACTTCACATCTTGGCTGGATTTTTGGTACAAAATAGACCTCTTCAGCTCATGAACCTTGTGAATACCAATATTTCATGGAGCACGTGTCGCGGTTTCAGTGGCCGCACACAAGATAAATGTATATCCCTCGTTGTACAGAGAAACCTGAGTAGCAGAATATACCTTCGCAAATCTATTTTATCTTATCCCAAGAAGGGATACCTCGACGGTCAAGATAGAAAAGTAAAAGCCTAGTCTAGAGAGAGGCGGTTGGCGAAGGGACAGAGGTAGATGCCATATCTAATCAGCATTAAATGCACAAATCTCTTATCTACACGCATAATCAAAGAACGTGAAGAGAGATGATGTGGCAGGTTCTGACTGGCAAAGGTTAGCGGTGAATGAAGGTACAATCTGTACTGAGGTTGGGAAGTTCCCGAAGGAACGTGGGTTAGCTGAGGTGGCAGAGTCCGACTGGAGAAAGCACGCGGTGAACGAAGGTACCATTTGTACGAAAGGTATATCAGGGAACAATGGACCCAAAGTCAGCAAAGATATACCTAGAGCAGAAGGGGCTATAAATACCAAGCTTCACCAACAAACCAAGGGCATTCAATTTCTAGAGAGAAGATCTAGTCTTAAGTTTATACCTCTTTAATGTTTAGAACTTAAGTATTTACTTCAACTTGAGTTCCATCTATTACTTTGGGAAGCATTTAAGATCTTCGTAACCACGACAACTTAATAAAAACAATCACTCATTATCCAGTGGATGTAGACAAAAGTCGAACCACGTAATCTCTTGTGTCTCATGATAACTTAGCACCATTTACATTACATTTGTGTTCTTCGTTGTTATTGTGATCTTGAATATCTTTTATAACTAAGCGTTATCAGTTCAACAGACGCATCAATACTACTTAGTATTCAATTCTTCGAATTGTATACATTACGTAGACTATGGGAAAATTAGTAGTCGCAGTTTGGCGCTAGAAGGTTTTGCTCACCAACTTGAGTTTTTATATTCCTTTACTTTTTAAGTTACACATCTTCTTTAACAACGAGATCTGAGTTCTGCAACGATGAATCTCACTCTCTAGTGATTTGTTCATCCGTTCTTTATGCAAGTTCTTTGAGTTCATAGCCTCTAAAGACTTGCAATCTTTTAGATCTACAAAGTTTTTGGCAAAAAAAACATTCACAAAACGTTAAAAACTTTTTTTTGTACTAAAACAAACTTTTCCGACAAGGTATCCCCTAGATCTGAGTACCTCTGATCGCAAAGGAATCTCCGTGAGAATTTAAGGGAAAAAGATCTTCCAAAGCATTTAATAAACCTCTTTTCGTGGAAGATCTGACATGCTTTCTAAATTTTTTTCAACATTTAAGGTTGTTTTCTCCAAGGGTGTCAAAAGAAATTAAATACCCATATTTTCAGACGTCATTCTCGTACTATTTCTGAAAAAGCTGTGTAGCCGTCTTTTGTGTCAGATCATTAATTGATGCTTTTAGCGAAGGCACCCTAGCAGCAAATTTTGTCGCTTTCTCTGTGACCACAGGATAAAAAAAAGCCGAAGGTATGCAGAAACCAAGTGATGTACCAACAAGTTCACGAGCTGCTGTTACAAGAGGCGAATCTTAAAACCCGTCTCGAACAAACCAAAGGAACGAAGCGGAGGACGGACAAAGCGAGATAACAAGAAGAACTTATTCTAACAAACCACCTACTTCTACTGAGGGGATGGGGAAAACATCGGGAGCACAACCACAGTATGGCATGCCGTTACCGGAGCGTCTCAATGTTACGAAGCCACCTGCGGCTAACACAGGGTTACCCAGGTACTTAGCTCCTACGGGACGAGGGTTGGGAAACCTGACTCCAATCCATCTAGATCCTAACGCTCTGGTTATAGAAGAAGGAGTGGATGACTCTGAGGATCCGGCCGACAGCACTCCTCAGGGTGGTGGAATCCACAATGAAGAACAAATGGCAGCACAAGTAGAGGCTTTTCTACTATGTAACAAGGAGCATGAGGATGCAATGCACGTGATGGCACAGGAGAACCAGAACCTAAAAGACATGCTGGATGTAAAGATCGAAGGTTCCCAAACTCACCCTCCGTTAAAGACGCGTGAGAACGGATCTATCTCAGGAAGACGAAGGGTGGATCCTAACCCACCAAAGGCTAACCCACCAGGGGGAGCGAGAAAGAGACGCCACGATCCAGATGAAACGGATTCAACCTACAAGCCCTCTCAGTACTACTATGATGATGCATTTTCCAGAGATGCTCACAATGTGAACATGGTCATGGAGCAAATGGAGAAAATGCAGAAATAAATACAAAGACTGAAAACCGGACACGCAGGCGTAAGGCTGGAAGAAGTACTCCAAGAAGCGACAAAATCTCCGTTGTCTTTTCGCATTTTGAGGGAGCCCATCTCACCGAAATGCTCAGTACATACGTTTCAGACACACAATGGTACCTCAGATCCCGCAGCCCACCTACGATACTACACTCGTGTCCTTGCCCATTGGGAAAGAGATGAGGTAGTATTTTGTAGGTACTTTCCTGCAAGCTTGACGGGATCAACATTGGCGTGGTATTACAATTTACCAGCAACTCAATTAACTCTTTTGAGCAATTGTCTACGGTGTTCTTGGAGACATACATGTACAAAAAGTCAACAAAGGCAGGGTTAGATAGGCTATTTGCTTTAGCTATCAGACCCCTGGAAACATTGATGCAATACACAGACAGGTGGCAGATGACATGCCAAGCAATCGGGAAAGTCAATACAGAATTAGCATTAATTGCTATAAGTACGGACTTGATAGAACCTCGGCTATCTTCGTGGATCTTCAAAACCGAGCCCTTGATTCCGAAGGAGAGCTTAGGGTTGTCCAAGATCGTTACATCAGACTTGAAGAAATCCAGAAGGACAACCCCAGGGCCCAAACAAAGACAACAACATCTCCGCAGCAAACCAACTCTCTGAAACCAATTCCGGAGATACCTAAGAGGAAAAATGAAGCCAAGGGAAGAACCAGCTCTCGATAAAAAAGATCGAAATACAGAGATGGCATAGGCAGAGGAAAAAGAAGAGAAGAATTTGTAGATAAAGTCTACATACAGCTAAACACGACGTTCTCCCACATTCTAAGCAAAGAAGGAGCAAAGTCGGGCTTTCCTTACCCTAACACCAGGGGAAAGCAACCAGATAAAACAAAGGAATCTAAGGAGTACTGTGAGTACCACTAGTACTACGGGCATACAACTGACACATGCTATCACCAACGGAACACGATTCAGAGATTCATAGATGAAGGCAAGTTCATGGAATATGTGCAAATACAACCAGCGGATGCTGAGGTAGCCTCCAAGAAAAGGGTAAAACTACCTCAGGACAGCAAATACATCAACATGATCACCTTCTCCAGCGGAGGCAAGGAGGATCTACTCGAAGACATCCTCGAGTTGGCTCGGAACAGAAGAAAGTTAGAAGCCCACGAGGTGTTCAAGCTAAGTGGACCACCCACTAGCACTTGGGAAGAATGGATGGCTGCGCCATTAACATTCTCAACAAGAGACGTCAACCAGGAAGTCAAGATGCACAACGACCCACTTGTGATCACCCTACCAATACATGGGTGGAATGTTACGAAGGTCCTTATTGATGGGGGCAGCTCGTTAAATGTATTGTTATACGAGCCTTACCTACGTATGGGTTTAACAGCTGAGCAAATGGATTCATCCACTTGCACAATATATGGTTTCAGTGGAGCAGTCTCTAGACCAAAGGGAGAAATTGTCTTGCAGGTATGTGCAGGACCCTTAGTAACCAATACAAGGTTCTGCGTCGTGGAAGCACCTTAGCCGTATAACGTCATTATAAGGCGACTGCGGGTCCATCGATTAAGAGGAACATCTTCGACCTATCATCAATATCTTCGATTCCCTATACCCATGGGTGAGATGGAAATCAAAGGTGATCTGCAAGACGCAAGTCTATGCAATCTAGCAGAGGTTAGACTCAACGAAGAAATGGTTGCTGCACAGCAACACGAAGGAAAAAGACGAATGGCAAATACTAATGAAGTAAAAGATGGAGGTTTCAAAGTCCCCGAAGCCCCCTTAGCTCATGAAGCAATCACCTCCGACACTCCGGTAGTTGATGTCTTTGCCAAATGACAATTACATAAAATGAGTCCTCCACGACCTCATAAACAAACCTTCTCACCGGTGGAACCAACAAAGAAAATCAACATCGGAACGGAAGCGGAACCAAAGATGATAAACATCGGAACTTTACTAGAAGAGGATGAGGAGATGCAATTACAAAGGCTACTACGGGATTAAGCAGATGTCTTTGCCTGGTCAATGGAAGACATGCCAGGAATTGACCCGAATTTTGTCTCCCACCACCTTCGGCTCAAACCAGCAGCAGGATTCATAAGATAAGTCAAGTATCCCATGTGGATATCCAACATGGTCATTGTACCTAAGAAGAACGGAGGTGTACGCATCTGCATTGACTTTAACAATCTCAACTAGGCGTGCCCCAAGGATAGCTACCCGCTGCTGATCGCTGTCGTATACGTCAAAAATAAGGTACTTTCTCACAACTCAAAATATAAAATATAGCAAGGGTAAGAAAGGATTGTTCCCACAGAGAGGATCTAGGTTGTCAAGTTGTTTCGGTTTCCTATATAAACAAGGAGGGATTTCTGATTTTTATGTAAAGGAAAATAAACTAAAAGCAAATAATGAAATAAACAAGCAAATCAATAAGATGAAGATACTGGTCAAGGATTAGTTTTCATTCACAAACATGAATTTGTAACAATAACTAGAATTTATATTTAATCTCAACTTATTAAAAGTCCTAGGATACCTTGATCACAAGAATATCCCGCTAATTTCCTCTTGTCATCAACAAACACATTAAAAGATGCGAATGTGAATTCTACCTAGAAAGCAACCTAAAGTGTAAAAGCACAATTAAGTTTAACTCCCTAAGAGCACTAAGTTCTATGAAATAAGACTAATCAATGCAAACGAACGTGTAAAAGCACTAATCCGTTTTAACAAAGGTTATGATCCACTTGTGACTACTAGGATGTATCATTACAAGCAATACTCACAAGTATGCTACTTGCAATCAGGAATTATCACTTTTGCGTATAATAACCCTAATCTAGCAATAGAGATGAAAACTAATTCAACCGATTCGCGACTCGACTAAACATGCATTCAAATCATATAACAATATTAAAAGTGAATCATAAGCAATAAAATATGGAGACAAAACTAATTCATTGCATAAATATCATGATTGGAACTCCAACTTATTCCTTAACCAAAAGAGAATTATCTAAACATGTGAGTGGAGTTCATAACAAGAAGGAAAAGAAAACCTATCATGTTTCTAAACCCTAGGCAAAAATAGAAGAAGAGAGATAATATATGATCTTAATGGAGATATCCCCAAGTTGGAGAAAACTCTCTCCTTTTTATATGTTTTCTCTGCCTTTACGTCCAAAAGTATGTTGCTCCCTTCTGCCAAAATCAGTCCCTGCAACAGCCCATAAGTCAAGCCCAACAGGTCCAAGTCCATCTGAGTTGGATCGGTAATCACTGAGTCTACTCAGTGGCAAGAAAATCCACTAGAGTCCCAGCTATTTTTGATTGCTTTCCTAGCCAAATTTCGGCTCTTCCCTGCACAACTAAATCCTAGCATTCATCTATTCTCATTCACATCACCACTTCCATGTATAACAACACCAGACTTCTATGGCCTAGCCATCTGAAACAACCATTCAAACGCCTGCAGCTTCAGCTCCTCAACTGCACTACTGCCTCCAGAAATTGCAGTTGCGACTACTTTTCCATATGCATCAGCAGCATACACTTCTTAGATTTCCATCGAACTCAGCTGCACTTGGACTCCTAACAGCTGCATCTTCGGTTCTTCCTGCAGCACAATTAAGCAGTCGAGCCATCTTTTCCTTGGCAGCAAGCACCAATACCAACCATCTCAGCTGTATCGAACCAACAGCTCACAACTTTGAAGCACACTTCAATGCCTTTTCCATCATTGCCAACATTCTCGTGAACTCCTCCTCAGTTCCTTGCTTTCTTCTCGTTCTTTAACTTATTGGCAACAAACAATCAAACCACAAACTCAGCCAGGTAATTCACTCCTTCATCGTTGCCATCAGCTTCTCGTCATCATATCTTATTTACTGCCAAAGACTATCGAGCTTCCATCACTGAACTCCCTTCATCCCGAGCACCTCCTTATCGATCATGGAAGCAGCACAATTATCAACAAACTCCTTCCAGCAATCACTGCTCCAAGCTATCTTGTTCGTTACTCTCATTTGCATCTCAGTCATACCACCAATGTACATCCAACTCCATATGCTGCGATATCAATTCCTATACATGCATCTACATTTCATTCTCCATAGTTCAGCTTCATTTCTGTCAGTCCATCGACACTATTTTCTGCAGCAGCAGGGTAACAAGCAACCCATTCATTGAGCCACAGACTAGCCAATCCACCTGCAATTCAGCTCCAGTTGCAGCGCCATTCTGTACCTGCTACTACCATCTATTGCAGCGACTACACTTCAGCGCAGTCCATTCTCATTTTCTGCAATGTTTCGATCCTAACATTCATCTAATTATGCATCATAAACATCAACAGCAACAGCAGCAACGCTTCCGCTGAATCATTCATCCATACACCTGCAATTCTATTAACACAGGCAATTATACCCAGCTTATGGCAGTTGCTCTTTCTTCATATCACTTCAATTGATATTCAACCATCACCACCAAATGCAAATCCAACACAAACCCATTGTTTACAGACCTTTGAATCCACAGAAACTCGCAACTGCTTGATGATTTTACTCCCTTCATCTCCATTTTCTCCGACACCAGCTTATTGTTCTTGATAGAGTTTTCATCTGAGAATTCAAACACAAACTAAACTCTTACAAATTCGACTTTTCTTACCGTTTTACAACTCTCTGGTCCGACGACGTACTCCACCAGACCAGACCTGAGCTTTCCGGCGTGAACCATTCCTGGCAAGGAACTGAGAGCGGCAACGAGATTTGGCTGAGAGAAGAACTGGTCGTGTAATGACCAACTCGACCTAGTTTCTAGTTTATAAGGAAAACGGATCTAAGATACTCACTCATTAGGATAAGGGTCACCCAAATGGAGGTGTGACAATTCAGTTCCCAGCATAGTTCTTCTTGTTGTTTCTAGTTCATTCGTTATCTCCTTCTTGTGAAACCTAGCCTGCTCCAAATATAAATATCGCCTGTGAATTGACCTTTTTTCCTTTTACGCTCCAAACATACGATTTCTCCTTCTTTTGCTCCAAATGACTCCAAAGTACCTATATATTCAAAAGTAAACATAAAATACATAGTTCACACGAAAAATAGCAAACAAAGCATAATCAATAGATAATAAATTTAGGTGGTTTAGACACCTATCAGATTCCCCCACACTTAGACTTTGCTAGTCCTCGAGCAAATCAAAAAAAAATAAATTCTAAAACATACATAAAACTTCGTGTCGTTGAGGCTACGGTTACACTTAGCACGTATAACAAGCCTTTAAACCCCTAGGTGTCCCTAGTGGACGAGTTATAGTCTCGTGAGGGTTTACTAGAGATATACCCACAAAACATACTTTTCCAACTTACTAGTTCTCCGAAATGATAGCATCCAACGCGCTAAGAAGACATAGAGATTCTGCACACTAGTCATAAGAAGTTAGACACATAAATGAACACAATCTCATCCTTAAAAGTTGAGAGAGAAATAACCATCCCTTATCGAAAGAAATTCGGGTTCGGAGTGATCAAAAGTCTCGACTGTGCCTCACAAGAAAGGGTTTTATGAAGTTGCTCTCATTAATAAATAGCTTTTTATGGGTCACACATGTGTCCAGGTAGAAATGAAGAGAGAACCCTGAGACACATTTGAATGGTGGGAAGGTAAAAACCCTCCGAATTGTTTTGAAAACCCACATCTTTTATTCATTTTGAAAACCCATTTTTCTGACGATCTCTACGAAAGGAATCACTTAATGAAGGTGGGAATATGCTTACTTACCTCGTTATCCGTTCGGCGTGCAGTTAGCACCACTCTAACAGCATCCATAGAAACGTCTTCGATCTTCAATCGGTGTCTTCATCTTCGTCTTCGTTCTTCAACTGTCGATGATAACTCTTGAACTTCGTAAAATCTTGACAATGTAATTCTTTCCTCTAATTCCTTGTTTCTTGAAACTTCATTGTGGATATTCCTTCTTTCCATTGGCTTTATTGAAAGAATACAAAACTAAAAACGAACTATACAAACCCAAAATATGATACAAAAGATTTTTCTTGTCTTGTCTTGTCTTGTCTTTTTTTTTTTTTTTTTTTTTTTTTTTTTTATTGAGACAAGAAAAATAAAACAAATACAAAATAAAAACAAAACAAAATAATAAAACTAATAATAAACCTAACAAAATTTTCTCTTGTATCTTTTTTCTCTTTTTTTTTCATTTTTTTTTGACAAGGGACTTAGCTTAAAATGACCATGTCCCAAGTTTTTTTTTCTTTTTTTCGGAACAAGAGAAAATAATATACAAATATGATAAAATAAAAAAAAATGCAAGTACAAAGGCCATGGTGTAAGTACTTTACCGTTTGATTCTTCACAACTTGTATGTCTCGATATCATAAACTTCTTGATAATCTTCGCTCTTGTACATAAAGTCTTCAACTTGTAAAAATTCTGCTTCTTGTCTCGTTGCTTTACTTGAATCTGAATCTGCTTATTTCTGTACTGTTGCTTGTAAACCTTGAACGTCTTCAACTTTCCTTCGAATTTGTGATGCTCCTCTTGTTGATGATGATGGTGTTTCTATGGACCTGTTGGTGTAGAGAGAGATAAAGTGGATGGTGCTAACTGCGAACAAGATTACAAGTAGTATGTAAGTTAGCAAGTCGATGTCACCATCATGATTGATAAAATAGCACTCAAGAGATCAAAATAGTGCTTCTATTGGTGGGAGGTTGGGTAGCTCACCATTCTACCCAGAGTTTACGTACGGTGACACACACTCTAAAAGCACATATTTAGACAGGTACAAAGAAGTGAAGGTCGGTGCCTCTCATGATGTAACATGGGTAGTCTCCACTATAGGGGATCACAAATCTAATACTGAATTCAGTCTGCACCTCATTTTCCACTGGCATGGTTAACTCCAACTTTAACTCTCATACAAGTAAGAAACCCGATCACGTTCTCTGTCATCTCTAAGTTTAATCACTCTTATGAGAATTTCGATGTAATCTTAGCGACATGTATACTATGTGAATCTAAACTAATTACAAGTTGGAGTTTGTTTATTCACTATTTCACACAAAAATTGAAAATTTCATGAAAAATTTACAATGCAAATGCTTAACCACTCCCCCACACTTAAACTTTACATTGTCCTCAATGTAAATTGAATCGTCCAAAGAAAGTCAAGGTGTGAAATCATATAATGATATGCGACAAGAAATCAGAAAAAGTAAATACGAGACAAGAAAAATTTAAAAACAAGACAAGAAATAAATACAAGACAAGAAATACTCATCATATGGGTTGTCTCCCATTTAGCGCTTGGTTTAAAGTCATCAGCCCGACTTGCAAGACGAATTCCCCATACACTAACAATCTGAAAAGTTGGGGATCCTTCCACGTAACCTGTTTTGAAAACACTAGCTTCACACAAATATCAGTTTCATAAAACATAAACGAAGCTATTAACCGATAAAAGTTTCCCCCACACTTATTCTTTTCTACACTTGGAAATGTATAAAGAACATAAAAATCAGGAACTTCTATGGTTTCTTCTTTGCAAACATCCATAGTATGAGAATCAAATGTTTCTAATGGCGGAAATCGAGAAATAAAGTCATTCAACAATATTCTCGAAGCACATACATTCAAACCAATAAGAGGTAAAGGAGAAGAAACAATATGCAAAGGGTTAGACAAACCTTGCACAATCTCTTGTATCACATAATCCTCTTCATCCTTGAAAAACTCAAGTGAATTACTCACCTCTTTTATATCATGGTCCTCTATCAAACCTTGCAACCATTCGTCATCCGTTTCTACCTTAACTAAAGTCTCGGCATCAACATCTTCATTACAATTCTTTGCAAGCTCAATTGGGTCTTCCACAATATTGGTCATATCGGTTTCATTCTCAACACACTCCTCTTTGTTGTAAGGCACATACTCTTTTGCGGATCCAAATTTTATTATAAGAAACTTTTTTAAAACACTCAAAAATGCAGCATCCTCAAGCTCCACCCTTTGAATATGCTCTTGATCATTATTAAGATCAACGCTTGAGTAATCTACACAAGTGTCATCATAGTCCTTTTCATATTCATCTTGATCCCAGAATTCTATTGTACACCTTTGGGTAATGTCACCATGAGTTGCTTCAAACGACGTATCTTCATAATCATCGTCAATTTCATAGCTAACATAAGATTGGTTGTCGCTGAATTTAGTGTTGCTAACCTCAAACTCATCCTTTTGAATAGGCGAATGATCATTATTAAGATCAAGAGTTGAGTTAGCTACACAATTATCAACGAAAGTCCCAAAAGGTTGGCCTTTTTAAACATTAGCATCAATCAAATATTCATCACACACCACAGGCACATTAGAATAATTATTGCTTTGAAAACAAAATTCTTCTTCATACCTTTCTTCCTTGTATTCATCAGTGCTTCTTCGTAAGATAGACATACCTTCACGAAGTTCTTGGAGTTGCTCGTTTGTAGCCTCTTATCTTTTTGAAACTCTTGTCGTAAAAAGTTGGAAAAGTTGTCTAACAAGTTAGAGACTTATTGTTCACGAGCATAAGAATCCTCCAAACCTTGTGGTTGTTCGCACACATACCCGTCATAAGGTTGTTGATATGTAAAAGGACCACAGTATTCTGTAGGATATTGATCATAACCAATAAATTGGTGTTGACTATAACCCTGGGATGGTTGGTAGTTTCCATATTGTTGAGGTTGTTGAAAACCGTATCCGTTGTTCCAATATGCTCCGTCCATAGAAATTGGTACCTGAAACACGATTCTCAAAACAAGGTTAACAACCAGAAGATAAAACTAAAAACAAAACCAAAAATAAGAAACCAAAAACAAGTGACAACCGCTGCTTCCACGGCAGCGGCGCCAAATTTGATCGTTGTCGTATGCGTCAAAAATAAATTACTTTCTCACAACTCAAAATATAAAATATAGCAAGGGTAAGAAAGGATCGTTCCCACATAGAGGATCTAGGTTGTCAAGTTGTTTTGTTTTCCTATATAAACAAGGGGGATTTCTGATTTTTATGTAAAGGAAAATAAACTAAAAGCAAATAATGAAATAAACAAGCAAATCAATAAGATGAAGATATTGGTCAAGGATTAGTTTTCATTCACAAACATGAATTTGTAACAATAACTAGAATTTATATTTAATCTCAATTTATTAAAAGTCATAGGATACCTTGATCACAAGAATATCCCGCTAATTTCCTCTTGTCATCAACAAACACATTAAAAGATGTGAATGTGAATTCTACCTAGAAAGCTACCTAAAGTGTAAAAGCACAATTAAGTTTAACTCCCTAAGAGCACTAAGTTCTATGAAATAAGACTAATCAATGCAAACAAACATGTAAAAGCACTACTCCGTTTTAACAAAGGTTATGATCCACTTGTGACTACTAGGATGTATCACTACAAGCAATACTCATAATTATACTACTTGCAATCAGGAATTATCACTTTTGCGTATAATAACCCTAATCTAGCAATAGAGATGAAAACTAATTCAATCGATTCGCGACTCGACTAAACATGCATTCAAATCATATAACAATATTAAAAGTGAATCATAAGCAATAAAATATGGAGACAAAACTAATTCATTGCATAAATATCATGGTTGGAACTCCAACTTATTCCTTAACTAAAAGAGAATTATCTAAACATGTGAGTGGAGTTCATAACAAGAAGGAAAAGAAAACCTATCATGTTTCTAAACCCCTGGCAAAAATAGAAGAAGAGAGATAATATATGATCTTAATGGAGATATCCCAAAGTCGGAGAAAACTCTCTCCTTTTTATATGTCGTCTCTGCCTTTACGTCCAAAAGTATGTTGCTCCCTTCTGCCAAAATCAGTCCCTGCAACAGCCCATAAGTCAAGCCCAACAGGTCCAAGTCCATCTGAGTTGGATCGGTAATCACTGAGTCGACTCAGTGGCAAGAAAATCCACTAGAGTCCCAGCTGTTTTTGATTGCTTTCCTAGCCAAATTTCGGCTCTTCCCTGCACAACTCAATCCTAGCATTCATCTATTCTCATTCACATCACCACTTCTCTGTATAACAACACCAGACTTCTATGGCCTAGCCATCTGAAACAACCATTCAAACGCCTGCAGCTTCAGCTCCTCAACTGCACTACTGCCTCCAGAAATTGCAGTTGCGACTACTTTTCCATATACATCAGCAGCATACACTTCTTAGATTGCCATCGAACTCAGCTACACTTGGACTCCTAACAGCTGCATCTTCGGTTCTTCCTGCAACCCAACTAAGCAGTCGAGCCATCTCTTCCCTGGCAGCAAGCACCAATACCAACCATCTCAGCGGTATCGAACCAACAGCTCACAACTTTGCAGCACACTTCAATGCCTTTTCCATCATTGCCAACATTCTCGTGAACTCCTCCTCAGTTCCTTGCTTTCTTCTCGTTCTTTAACTTATTGGCAACAAACAATCAAACCACAAACTCAGCCAGGTAATTCACTCCTTCATCGCTGCCATCAGCTTCTCGTCATCATATCTTATTTACTGCCATTTACTGCCAAAGACTATCGAGCTTCCATCACTGAACTCCCTTCATCCCGAGCACCTCCTTATCGATCATGGAAGCAGCACAATTATCAACAAACTTCTTCCAGCAATCACTGCTCCAAGCTATCTTGTTAATTACTCCCATTTGCATCTCAGTCATACCACCAATGTACATCCAACTCCATCTGTTGCGACATCAATTCCTATACATGCATCTACATTTCATTCTCCATAGTTCAGCTTCATTTCTTTCACTCCATCGACACTATTTTCTGTAGCAGCAGGGTAACAAGCAACCCATTCATTGAGCCACAGACTAGCCAATCCACCTGCAATTCAGCTCCAGTTGCAGCGCCATTCTGTACCTGCTACTACCATCTGTTGCAGCGACTGCACTTCAGCGCACTCCAGTCTCATTGCCTGCAATGTTTCGATCCTAACATTCATCTAATTATGCATCATAAACATCAACAGAAACGGAAGCAACGCTTCCGCTGAATCATTCATCCATACACCTGCAATTCAATTAACACAAGCAATTATACCCAGCTTCTGGCAGTTGCTCTCTCTTCATATCACTTCAATTGATATTCAACCATCACCACCAAATGCAAATCCAACACAAACCCATTGTTTACAGACCTTTGAATCCACAGAAACTCGCAACTGCTTGATGATTTTACTCCCTTCATCTCCATTTTCTCCGACACCAGCTTATTGTTCTTGATAGAGTTTTCATCTGAGAATTCAAACACAAACTAAACTCTTACAAATTCGACTTTTCTTACCGTTTTACAACTCTCTGGTCCGACGACGTACTCCACCAGACCAGACCTGAGCTTTCCGGCGTGAACCATTCCTGGCAAGGAACTGAGAGCGGCAACGAGATTTGGCTTAGAGAAGAACTGGTCGTGTAATGACCAACTCGACCTAGTTTCTAGGTTATAAGGAAAACGGATCTACGATACTCACTCATTAGGATAAGGGTCACCCAAATGGAGGTGTGACAATTCAGTTCCCAGCATAGTTCTTCTTGTTGTTTTTAGTTCATTCGTTATCTCCTTCTTGTGAAACCTAGCCTATTCCAAATATAAATATCGCCTGTGAATTGACCTTTTTGCTTTTTACGCTCCAAACATACGATTTCTCCTTCTTTTGCTCCAAATGACTCCAAAGTACCTATATATTCAAAAGTAAACATAAAATACATAATTCACACGAAAAATAGCAAAGAAAACATAATCAATAGATAATAAATTTAGGTGGTTTAGATACCTATCAGCTGCCAAATATTGACCAACTGGTCAATGCAACCGAAGGTCACCAGAGATTATCCTTCATGGATGGCTACTCTGGTTACAACCAAATCGCCCTTGTAGAAGAATATCAGGAGTATACTGCGTTCTTTACCCCACGAGGCTTGTATTGCTATACAAGGATGCCTTTTGGACTAAAGAACGCGGGGGCAACATACCAGCGATTGTTAGACAAAATCTTTAAGCCATGGATAGGCAAGATACTAGAGGTCTACGTGGACGACATGCTAGTCAAGAACAAAGAAGAGAAAAACCACCTGTCAGACCTAAGGGAGATATTTGAAGCCATGAGAAACTCATGAAATTAAACCCGGAGAAATGCACGTTTGGAGTAACCTCGGGAAAATTCCTAGGGTACTTGGCAACTAAGCGAGGAATAGAAGTGGACCCCGAAAGGGTCAGAGAAATAATGGAGATGCCATCTCCAAAAACACTAAATGAAGTACAAAACTAAATGGAATTCTAGCCTCCATGGGAAGATTCATAGCAAGGTCATCGGATAAATGCAAGGCATTTTTCGACACACTAAGGAAAGGAACCGGGTTCATGTGGACCACGGAATGCGAACAAGCTTTCCAAAAAGTCAAAGAGTACTTGACATCAGTACCCATCTTACAGAAGCCGGAGCCAGGTGAGATACTCACTCTATACTTAGCAGCAACAAGCTACGTTGTAAGCGCAGTATTGGTACGAGAACAAGGACAAGGAGAAAAACCAGTTTACTACATCAGCAAAACACTCAGCCCAGCGGAGCGTAACTACACCAAGGTGGAGCAACTTATATATGCCTTAGTAGTGGTAACACAAAAACTAAGGATATATTTTGATGCACATACCATCTGAGTATTCACGAAGGCTCAGATAGGTCAAATCCTCGATAGCACGGAGAAAATTGGAAGGGTGGAAAAATGGAATGCCATGATCAAACAGTTTCACATAATCTTTGAAACTAGAAAGGCTGAGAAGTCACAAATATTAGCAGACTTTCTGGCAGACCTACCTCTCAGCGACGAAGCGGAGATAGACGACATCCCAGGAATGGAGGAAGACAAGCAACAACCATAAGATCTGCTGGAACCCCAGAATTCATGAAGATGGGAGATATTCGTAGATGGATCCTCCAACGGAGAGGGAGAAGGCATAGGGATTGTAATAACAACCCCCATCGTAGACCGACTCATCTATGCATTCAGGTTAGAATTCGAACAATACACCGATAACATCACAGAATATGAGGCATTGATACATGGTTTACGCTTGGCACGGGAGCTAGGCTTATCAGATGTTCGATTGACTAGTGACTCACAGTTGGTCATTAGACAAATCGAACTCAAATACCAAACTTTGGATCCAGTGCTATCTTCGTACTTAAATCTAGCTCAGGAGCATGCGTCCTATATCAACGACGTAGCATTCAGGCATGTATATCGAAAAGACAACAGACACGCAGACGCCTTAGCATTCATATCCTCTATTGTAAAAGACAGAAATACCACCTCCGTGCAAATTGGAAGGATCTACGAACCTTCGATAGAAGGACCCATCTCAGACGCTGGGGAGATCTTTGTTGTCCAAACTCGGTCCATGAGAGAAGCGGATAAAGAAGCAAACGAAGAAATGAAAGAATCAGATGACGAAGCCGAGGAGTCTGACAAGGACCAATCCATGTCTGACGGAGGCAACGGAGATGAAGCAGAAGATTATTGAAGGATTTTGATCCACCAGTATCTGAACAAAGGTACCTTACCAGCCGACGTTAAGGAAGCTCGAAAGCTCGAATCAAAAGCAACAATGTACAACCTTCGTGATGGAATACTGTATAGGAGGTCATTTATCGTACCACTAATGTGGTGCCTCTCATGAACCGAAGGGAGGAAAATACTCCACGATATACACAGCGGGGATGCAGGCAACCACAACGGAAGAAGATCATTGGAGGTCAAATCCAAGATGCAAGGATACTATTGGTTAAGCATGGACGAAAATTCAAAGAACGTGGCTAAGCGGTGTGAAAGATGCCAACGCTTTGACAGGAAGATCAAAGCACCAGCAACGGAGCTCGACTCAGTCATCAGCCCTTGGCCATTTGTCAAATGGGGAGTTGATATCGTCGGACCCTTGATAGAGGGAACCTCAAAGATAAAATACCTTATTATGGCTACGGATTATTTCACCAAGTGGGTGGAAGCAAAGCCTTTGGCAAGAATTAGGGACACAGACGTCTTTAAATTCTTGTTTGAGTAAATCATATGCAGGTTCGGAATACCAGCCGCCATAGTCTCTGACAATGGCAAACAATTGCAAGGAAAAAACATCGACATGTTGTTTGATACTTTCAATATTCAGAAGAACAAGTCCACTCCTAGATACCCTAAGAGCAACGGACAAGCGGAGGCAACCAAGAAAACCATAACGATGAACTTAAAGAAGAAGCTAGGCGCATACAAGAAGAGATAGTGTGAACAACTACACAACGTCCTCTGGGCCTATCAGACTATAAGAAGTTAGATACGGGGGAAACTCCATTCCTTTTGACCTACGGAGCCGAAGAAGTCATCCCAACAGAGATAATACTCCCAACGACGAAAACGGAGGCATGGGAAAATAACCTAACAACAAACCGGATGTTAGAAAAGTTGGATGACCTTGAAGAAAGAAGAGAAGTATCTTTGCAAAAGATTGTAAACTACCAACGAAGGCTGGCTCGGGAATACAACAAACGGGTCATCCCTAGAAACTTTGTGGTCGAGGAATACGTACTACGTCAGATATCACCTTACCAAAGAAAGAAGGAGCGGGGCAAGCTATCTCCAGCATGGGACGGGCTCTACATCATACACGACATTGCCGGAAAAGGGTATTATTACCTAAGGACCCCCAAAGGTGAAGTATTACAACATCCCTGGAATGTAATGTAACTAAAAAATAACTACCCGTAATAGAATAGTGATTACTCAGGAGAAGAGCAGAACGGGCAGTAGCCTACCATGTTCAATCCATGATCAGTGGTATTATAAACCTTACTAATCAATGAAAGAAACTTTTTTCTAAAGGAAAATTAGTTTTGATTAATAAAATTGGGTAAGAATAGACACCCTCCGTCAGGATTGACAATGAGGCAAGGCAAGGCATAACTGCGCATATGTCAATCTCGGATCCTCGGGGCGAAGGCTCCTTTCATGAGGCATAAGAAAAAATAAGATATCCCCTATAGAGATACCTTGTCGAAGTAAAGCAGTCTTCGCGCTGAACGCGTAGGGGTACAGGAAAACTATTGCCCACATAGGAACCCTCGCCACCATGGTACCTTCTGGCCAAAGGATACTTAGGTAGGATGTTGAATGTTCCACCAAAGGTTAAACATACCTTAGCACCTAGTGATAGCTTGAATGTGCGAACAACCAGACACAATGCATCTAAAAACAAAATATTCATGCAATAACCTCCCAGAGGAATAAGAATCTTATAAAAATTTGTCTGATATGTCTTAAAAGTTGCAGATAACAAAGGTTCACACCAACATAAAGTATTGTTTCAAGGAAGGGGGACATCACAAAGGAACCTCAGTTGAGGGCACAAAATAGCAAAGAGTCTAGCTGAACAAAGACCAAGACAACATGATCAAGGATAAGGAAGACGAGGAAAGACAACCCCGTCAGCTTGGAGTTCAGCTTCAGCAAAGGCATTGTTGATGTAATCAATAGACGAATTCTCGGACTTCACCTTCATTTGAGAATCCTGAGTCTCTAGATCTGAGGCTGATTTCCGACGAAGCTCCATCAAATGAGAACTAAGCTGGTCATTAGCTCCCTGAAGCGACACAACCTTAAACTTTGCAGCAACATCAAATTGACGAGTTGTCTCCAGCGAAGATACTTGGCCCTCGAGACGGTTAATCTTAGCATTTTCACCTACAAGCTGCTCCTGAGACCTGCGGAAGCAAAAGGGATAAGTAAAAAGCAAAGACGGTATAGGGCACGAAGAGCGCTGAAACAAGAAAATCCTAAGCTACCTCCATCATGGCTAAGGGATTCTTCTAAACTATGCTGGGCTTCAGCAAGATCCACCTCAGCAGAGTCAAGATCCTCCACGAGGGTATTGCATTCGGTCCGAAGATCCTCAACATCAATTCGGAGCGAAGCATTCACAGAGGATAAAACCTGGTAAACATTCTATAACTCTTCCAATCTCTTAACCAAGGATGTACGGGACATGGAACAAGGCACGAAACCATCCTCGATAAGTTTGCTCTTAAGAGAGCAGACCTCAGAAGATAAGACCTTACGTTCTGCAGTAACCTTACCTAAGGAAGTGCAGGCATCTTCGAAATCCTTATGATACATTTTACGGATAACTTCTTGAGCTGAGAAGCGTTTCTCAACTAAGGCAATATCCTCCTTTTGCTTTGAAATGAGACCCTCTTTCCACTTGAGGGGTTCGTTACATTCTTTACGGAGCAAAGCCATCTGCTTCACAAGATCTGCGTTATGAGCAGATTCAAGAGAAATTTGGGCCTCGTTATGAATAGTCACGTTCATCAACATGTCAGACTTATTCTGATGATACCAAACATCGGAGGTCAACTTGGCTACCTGCTCCCGGAGATATCTAAGATCACTAGAGCTACCGGATGGCAGGCGTTGGTTGTCTCAGGACTATACTACCAAACAAAAATAAAGACAGAGCTAAGGAAAAGGAGAAAAAAACTTATGGCTTTAGAGGATTCAGTGGCCAGAGCAGAATAGCGGCCTTACGACCATCCTCAGCAGCTTTTGCAGCATTATTAGCTCTCTAAAGAGCCAACAAGCAGGCCTCTAGGGACCTCTGAGCCTTTCTCAGATCGTTCTCTAACAAAGATACCTTGGCAGCGGAACCAACATCACTACAAGGAGGTTGTTGTGCATCAGCAAGGGCATGATCTTGGCGGGTACGCTCTAACAGAGCACTCAAGTGAGTACACTTAGCCCTATAAAACTTGAACAAGGTGCAACCAACATCGATTTGTTTGCAAATATGCAAACAACGGAGCATAAGAACAGACAGAGGTTCAAAACAAAGCATGAAACAGTAAGGTAAGAATCACTTACTGAGAACAGCAAAAGACGAGGAAGGAAATCAACGTAGGTGTCCATGAAGGCCTCCATATATTTGATGCTACCCCTGCGGATTTCACCAAAGCTCTGGCTAGAGCGAAGGAAGTCCGGGTCAAAGAATAGATCCTTAGCCACGCGATACTGAGCAGACAGAACATCTAACTGTGAAGCTACCTCCAAAGAACCAGCCAGTTGGTGACAATGAACCTCACCAGAGAATGGACCCTTTGAATCCCGCAGAATGTCTTCAAGGATAGCATCGTCAGAACTTCCAAGGCTCAAGTTCTCAGGAAGCTTACCCTTCTCAGGATCAGTAAAAACCCCCACCAATCGCTTGAGAGCGAGCATGGGGCACAAGTACTGAACCCTCACCACGATGAAGAGACGACATGGTGGACGAGCTGGGAACCGAAGAAAAAGATTAGGAGCACCATCTAAGTCCATATCACCAGCAGAAGGAAGATTTCCCAATATGGTCCAATCTGGTGACGAAGGCGGAGGCCCAATAACCTTGCTAACAGGGGCAGTAGAAACAGACTGAGAGCTCCCTAATGAGGTGGGAGTAGCATTGAAGGAGAAGCTGGCCAGTGAAATCACAACCTTCTTCTTCGGCTGAGAGTATGAACTACTAACCCTCACCACCGGAGTAACACCCTCCGCAAACAAACCACTCGAGTAGAGCAAAGTAGCAGGAGATGATGGAAGACTCTTGGAAGATATCACTACAACACTGGTAGTAGCTGAGACAACAGGTTGCAGATCACCAGGAGTAGAAAACGAAAAAACCTTTGGTAACGTAGTAGGAGTCGCAGCTTGAACACTAATGGGGATCACCAATGAAGCATCACCACCAACTGGGAGGTTTTCACCCTCCACAGAGCCAGCACGAATAGGACTGGGGCTTTTCTTGGAAAAATCTTCCTTAATATCATCCAGGTGAGGATTAAGCGCAGTGTCCTCGACATCCTTCATATCTTCTTCGACTGGTTCCTCCTCACCAACCTTGGGGTCCTCATCAGACTCTTCAACATTGATTGTAGCCTTTAACTTTCCTTTCTTGGAAGATTGTGTAAAAGCACATGCGCAAGCTAAGGATTAGGGGCAAAATACTAAGGAATACACAAACACTAAGGAAGAGGTATAATCCTTACCTCCGCAGGTGCAGATTTAGTTGCTTGAATCGAAGCTTTCCTTTTCCTTCTCCGAGCAGCCACAGAGTTACCAGCAGAGCCCGGAGCAGTCCCAGCAGAAGAAGTAGGGGCAAGATACAAAGGAGGTATCGAAAACACTTAGCAAGGGCCGAAAACAAAAGATGTCCGAAAACAAAAATATGAAGCCTACAACAAAGCTCACCTCATGAGAAACAACAGGGTTGAAAACCCAATGTTGATATCCATCATACTTAGCAGGTAGAGACGAAGCTGGACGAGGAACATCGGGATCTGCGAAAGTAAACCCGCGGTCCCAAGGACCCATAACACGAAGAGGTTTACGCGCCCAACGATCATCATGATCCAATCGAATACGATCAGGCTTCGGCAAAAAGAGGTTGGCAGAGTAGGGGATGACTGTTAACCCAGTCTTGTCAATCTCCTCCAACAAACGAAGGCTATTGCCTTCCCTGATATTCCTACCAGTAACATGGATACGACGTGGACTAACACTCTAAGGAAGAAGATTACTTTTATGCATGGCATCATCATAGGTAGCATTGAAGTTGGAAGGGGTATAATCCCCTTGCTTAGACCTCCCAACAACAAAGGGGTCATAAGAACTTAGGGTAGTCTTACCCTTGCTACGGTACTGGCACTCACGAAGGGCATGCCAAAAGTTACCAGTGTATTGAACGATCCCTCGAACTTGAGTCTTGTTCACCGGATCATCCCTAGTAGACAAAACATCATAGTAGAAAGGATCATTTCTACTAAACAAAGGCAGAAGCATACCTGCGACCAACTTACCAACACCAATCAATAGGTTGTTCTCATCGTAAGGAAAATCCCGGATTAGGGATTCGGTGAGAACATCGGGGCCATTGACGAAAGAGATGTCAAATTTATGCAAACGGAAGGATTTGGAAATCTCAGCCAAAGACAAGTTAGTATAACTATCCTTGTCACGCAGCTGCAACCTTTGAAGCTCATAATGAGGTGGAGGAGGAGGAAGATCCTCGACAACAACCTCTTCTACCTCAGGATCCACAACCATCTCAGGTCTCACAGCCATCTCAGGGTCCAGAGGTACCACAGTATCTTCAGGAGGTGGAGAAGGTGTAGCATCGGGATGATCCATCCGAGGAGGTGGCTCAGTAGATGACCTAGGCTTCGGATCTCTACGCACAGGCTTCTTCGGGAGTCTCATGATTCCTAACATCAACATGAAGAACAGTCCGTCAACAATGGCGGAGCAAAATTACAGTCGACTCAAAAACAAGTTTGGGGCAAGAACAAACATACTTTGGGCATGGGTTTACTGAAACCAACCAAAGAAAACAACATAATTCTTCCATGGATTGAAACGAAGGATCATTGATCGTAATGATCAAAATGGCAGACAAATGAAGAATCATAACATATATAGGGTGAAATCATGAAATGCAGAGTAACCCATGATTTCAAATAACATAAGTAAGCATAAAGAAGCAGAAATCGATACATGCAGAGACGAGAACAACATCAACAACCAAAAAAGCTAAGCATGGAGAATACAAAAGGCAACAGTAAAATTGAAGAAGCAAAGTTTACTGACCTGAATATGGTGATCGAGCGCTGAGGAGTAAGAGCTTTTGGAAGTCGATAGAAGAAAGTCGGCAGTTAAATAAGAAGAAGACAAAGGAAATCTCTGAGAAAGGGAGAGAGAGCGACAGTTCGAGCGAAGAAGGAAAAGTTAATGAAATTCTTTCTTTATTCTCTTCTTATAGGCGGATGGAGAATCCAAAATTTGGGTGTCCCTAAATTCAAGGGGAAGTTATTGCATGAAAGGACACATGGGGACCACCCAACTGGTACGTGCAAAAATGGCGGCGTTACGGAAGTTTTTTCTTCCAATCCTACCAAATGGTAGAATATGAAAGAAAGGGGGCAAACTGTGAATACCAATATTCCATGGAGCACGTGTCGCGGTTTCAGTTGCCACATACAAGATAACTGTATAACCCTTGCAGTACAGAGAAACCTGAGTAGCAGAAGGTACCTTCGCAGATCTACTTTATCTTATCCCAAGAAGGGATACCTCGACGGTCAAGATAGAAAAGTAAAAGGCTAGTCTAGAGAGAGGCAGCTGGCGAAGGGACAGAGGTGACATATTTAATTAGCATTAAATGCACAAATCTCTTATCTACACGCATAATCAAAGCACGTGGAGAGAGATGATGTGGCAGGTTCTGACTGGCAAAGGTTAGCGGTGAACGAAGGTACAATCTGTACTGAGGCTGGGAAGTTCCCGAAGGAATGTGGGTCAGCTGAGGTGGCAGAGTCCAACTGGAGAAAGCACGCGGTGAACGAAGGTACCATTTGTACGAAAGGTATATCAGGGAACGATGGACCCAAAGACAACAAAGATATACCTGGAGAAGAAGGGGCTATAAATACCAAGCTTCGCCAACAAACCAAGGGCATTCAATTTCTAGGAGAGAAGATTTATTCTTAAGCTTATACCTCTTTAATGTTTAGAACTTAAGTATTTACTTCAACTTGAGTTCCATCTATTACTTTGGGAAGCATTTAAGATCTTTGTAACCACCACAACTTAATAAAAACAATTACTCATTATCCCGTGGATGTAGACAAAAGTCGAACCATGTAATCTCTTGTGTCTCGTGATAACTTAGCACCATTTACATTACATTTGTGTTCTTCGTTGTTATTGTGATCTTGAATATCTTTTATAACTAAGCATTATCAGTTCAACAGAGGCAAATACTACTTGGTATTCGATTCTTCGAACTGTATACATTACGTAGACTATGGGAAATTTAGTAGTCACAACCCTAGTTCCGTGTACTTCTTAACTTCGGAATTCATGTTTTAACCCTTGGAACAGAGTCAGCGAACTCATAGTTAGAACTTACTCTTTATCTGAATTTTCGGCCAAGTAAACTCGTACAAAACTGTGACTAACTCGAACCTCTGACTCATTTCCTTCCTTCCTTCGATATTCTCTCTTGACCCTTCGCAACTACCCATCAGTACCAACAGCAAAGAGAGGGACGTGACTGACTGCTATGCGACCTGACCTGTGGATCAGGTTTTTTTTCGAACACCTTGTATGTGTGCTACAAACTGCTAATGAATTGATAAGCACAAAAATGCTACATTTTATACCCATATCTATATTAGTTAGGACTCGATATTTTGACTAATGACTTTATTTTAGTGCTATTGTAGGAAACACAAACGAATTCGATGGTTAAAGATTAAGCGGCTAAAATGGGAGTTAGTTGATAAAAATGACAATTTGAGGCTGGCCTGGTATTCTTTATATATCAGCAGCACTCATATTACTCACGGCACCAAAAGGATGTCCACTGGAAGTTAACAAGTGAATGGGACGTGGAGGCTTAAGACAACAACTATGGCCAGAGATATCAAATCACTGAAGCAGAGAAATATTCTCTTTGTTCACACGTGAAAGTCGCATAGGAGTTAACGATGTAATGGACTCTACGTGTCCAGCTAGCTCCCCTACCACATCTGCCTCATTTCCTTGGATTTGTTTCGTCTCTCTCGGCTAGAAACTGGTGAACGGCTGCATTGACAGTGTGTGAAGACGTGAATGAAAATGAGTTCTGAATCCAGCTGGTGCATGTTAGCTGGCTTATATGGCCTCGGTGGTGTTTGATAATGAAGTAAAGGCATACTGTTGAGCTGTGTACGAAGAAGTATTATGGGTCAGATCGATCGGTTGCAGGTGGTGGCTGGATTTACGGACAGAGATGCATGTTTGCTGAGACGATAGTGATGTTCGAGTTATGATAGCAACAGATGGATCAGTTCAACTTTTTCTCGAAGTCAGAAGCATCAGCAGCAACAATGAGATTTAGGAGTGTTTATATGGCCTGAAAATGGGCTGTTTTGCAGTCGGAGTTGAACTGAAATGCAGGAAATATCTGGAGTTGTTTGGCTAATCGAATCATGGTTGACTGGACTTCTTCCACTTGGTGTTCTGTTCAGCCGATGGACGTGAATGAAGTGAGATAGAAACAATGAATTCAAGTACTAATGGCGGAAATTGAAGAAGGCTTGATACAGCGACGAAACAAGGATTTTTGGTGCTGGTTTGTGCATAAGCAGTGTATGGGTCAGGCTTGTTTGCTGGTAGAGATGACAACCTCATGTCGGCAGTGAAGAGTTACTGCAGTGGTGATCGTAAAGGAAGGCTGTTGTTGTTGAACGAAGAGGATTATGAGCTTAGAAGATCCTGAGAAGACGAGTCGAAGTTATTGTCGTGGCCAAGTTCGAAATGGTTAGTAATGGACCGAAGCTGACTGATGTTGTTGTTTTATAGCTGCGAACAAGGGACTAAGAGAAATGCTTGAAAACAACGAGAGGAAGGAAACTAGCTCGACGCTGTTGGGGTTCTTGCATGGACTGAACTTTAGTTCATCTTGAGTAAAATCAGGTCGAAGAAAAGAAGTTGCAGTTGATGCGTATGAAGGCCTGAGATGTGCAGTCGGAGATGGAGAGCTGGTAGTGGTGGTGACGAAACTCAAATGGCCAGAGAATTATGTGTGCTGTGACCGCAAGAGAAGTGCAGCATGCGGTCAGGTATTGGTCGGGTTTTGGGAAGGAGTTCGGAGTTGAAATTTGGAGCCAGTATTGGACCGGTGGACTGGGCTTGGCAGATACAATATTTGCTAGGTTTTGGTCGCAGCAACACTGAGAGGGAGAGAGATATAAGACCAGGGACTGAAAACAGAAGAGGGAGGCCGGTGACAGAGGCTAGAGGAGCCGCAACTTGGAGAAAGAGAGAAGGTGGGCGGCTGCGGAGGAGTTCTTAGAACACAAGAACAAGAGACGACGAAGGCGATATGGGTTTTATCCTTCCTCTTTTGTTATCATTTTTGATGGGTTTTATGGAGAAAACTACTTCTAGCATTAAGACCATTTGAATCGATTTTGAATAATTTGGTATTAGGCTATATGAATTGAATTTCGAAATCCAATAATTATGGTTTATTGATTTTACAAAGAATACATGTTGTTGTCTCACCGGCTTTGTACGACACAATAGCCTAAGTTCATTAATTCATGTAGGTTACAATTTTATGTGTTAGTATTTGATAATCCATGCTTAGGTTGATTCTTTTGATGGGTTATGCTTAGACGAAGCAAATAATAATTGTGAATCTATAAATTATGTTTTCGATAATTCTCTCGTCATTATAATTTGATAGGTCATGCTTAGAAATTTGATGGGCTATACTTAGGAGATCCGAGTTTGTGATCGGAAATTATATCAATAATAGGTGTTGCAATAGAACAAAGATATAAACACATATTTGGAATTAGAGTTCTTTTCGGTGCATAATTATAAACAGTAGTGGAATTCACAGATCCTAGTTACAGACT
Organism: Papaver somniferum; assembly: GCF_003573695.1. Lineage (NCBI taxonomy): Eukaryota > Viridiplantae > Streptophyta > Magnoliopsida > Ranunculales > Papaveraceae > Papaver > Papaver somniferum. The sequence goes on from NC_039364.1 coordinate 90,759,983, forward strand.
CCTTCTCATTGTGTTTTAATCTTAATTTCTTTTGTTTCGTTCTTTTTAAATCCTTAATTCTAAAAATCCAAAAACATCATTGTCGGTTAATTTATTAGAGATATTGGTTATAGTATTTCCACCGCTCCTCGTGAGAACGACCCGTACTTGCCTCTGTCTACTAGTTAGACACCGTGCGATTGCGGTTTATATAAATAGGTATCTCCGGATCCTATCATGGATATATAATTGTTGCACATTGGAGATAACACAAATCGATTCCTTCCTTGTAATACACGAGTTTGATACAAACTCATAACTCCAAATCATTTCATAACACAAAATCATTATCAATCAACGTCATGCATAGCTTAGAACAATGGAAGCAATCTTCAGCGGCTTGGACAGGTAATAGAAGAACTCATTGGGCCTTCTCAAGGGCGGAGCCAAAAATCATGGGAATGGGGTGCAAAAATTTTCTATAGGTGCAAACAAAATTTTTAGGGGTGCAAAAATGCTAAAACAGGTTAAAGGGCCTAAAATGGTCTTTGGAGCCAGCTGGGCAGGGGGTGCAAGTGCACACCCTTGCAATGGGCTGGCTCCGCCCCCGGGCCTTCTCTCTTGCTGAGATTCGAACTGGAACAAAACCCAACTCCAACTCCTTCTCTGATCTTCTAAAACTTCATTAAATCAATGACAGTAGCAGCAGGTTTTCGCTCTTCAATTTCTGTCAAGAACCCAGCCATATCTCGACAAAAACCCACTTGGTCTTGGTAGTGAACTTGTTTGCCTGAATTTCTGCAACCACTCGAACCCACGTCTAGCACCCTCAGAGCTATAACACGGAAGAATTGGACGATGTCAGACTTGGAACCGAGCTGCTCTTAGTTGTGAACGAGAGTGGTTAGGTCGAGCGTGCATAAGCTGGGTGAACTGAATTAAAAAAAAAACAACTTCTCTGTAGCTTCTATGTAGTATTTATATGTATGTGAATCTAGAAATAGGTGGCCCCAAGTAAAGTGACAGGTCTTTTTAGTAAATTCCAGTAGTAGTTTACTGACTGCCCTGAGTACTAATTCCCTGGTGCTCCAGTAACTGTTGTTTATGATGAAAAAGAACCTTCTATCTTTCTATATTTCAAGTCCGTCAGTTCCAATGTCGTCGAGCAATGAATTAAGCTCATATTTTCTTTGTTTCACGTCGCATGACTCCAAAATACCTACAAAATGCAAATGAAGCATAATACCCGAAAATACAAGAGAAAATAGTAAACAAAAGTATATGAAATTGATATTCAAATGATGTATTTTAAGCTCCTATCATCAACAGACATTGGAACATAAGGTTCATGCCAACGAACCTTCTAGACTGATGCCGAACCAGGGCCTTTTGAATTTCAAGAGTTCTTAAAACAATAGCCTTTATTTGCTGAATCTCTTTCCTTATTTCCTTCGACTCTTCAAGAACACCAGAAAACTTCTGAAGATTAGAGGGGATAGCCCTTGGTTTCTTCATATTCTTCCTTTTTCTCTTCAAAGTTATAGAGGAAAGAGACTTATCTTTTTCCTTCATGAATGATGGCTTAACAATCATATTAACATCTTTTCCATCTGAAGACATGATGCTTGGATTCTTCATTCAAATATGGGATTGTGAGAGAAATACACAAATCAAACTCTACAAGTAGTCTTGTGATAAAATGAGTTTTCAGGGAAGGAAAAAGGAATGTAGGGTTACAGAACCTTTATACAAGTAAAAAGGATTCACGTACGACCAGTTCACATCCCTAAAAAAAGCCAGAATTGTCGATTTTAACCCTCTTTCAATGATCAAAAGGGAAATCCTTTTCAATACCAATTTATGATATGAAAAGATCAACAGAATTCCAAAAAAACACAAAGAAGACAAAAAAAAGAATTTTCTTTTCTTAAAGCCTAATATGTGCTCATCTCTTGTCTCTTTGAAACCAGGCACATGAGACAAGATGCACCTTCAACACAATTAAGTTGTGTTGGGGTGAACAATAATCTATCCACCATACACTTCTTGTACGAAATTCTTAATACGGTTTTTTACATAATGTTTAGACCTTTTTCTTTTCTGTAGAGGTATACTTTTTTCTTTAGAAATTAACTTCTTTGGAGACGAGTTGAGTTTACATACCTCAGATGAACAAGTTTGAGCTTGTTTGTTAATCGATTAGCTCTCCGTTGAAGTTTGTTGACATATCTTATTTTATGTTTTTACTTGAAACATTTAGAGAGTTCATGACCCTTAAGAGTACAATAAGAACATGTGAATGTGGAGGATGGTTCAGACACCATACCTGAACATGCTGTTAAACAAATTGAGGTACCTGAAACATGTGAGATAGAATTTTCAGTAGACAGGGAAAAATCCATTTTATCCTCCAAAGTGGTTGAAGAAGTCTCTCCAAGAAGAATATCAAGATTGATGTACGTATTGCTACAATTATCAAAATCAATATTTTCACCAAGGAGTGCAACACTTGATTTTTCATCTTCATTTGAATCATAGTGATCATACATTTCATCAAGAGTTGCTGCAAGACCTTTATTTCCAGTGTATTTTCTCTGATTTGGACACTTATTAGCAAAATGACCAAAAACTTTACACTTGAAGCATTGTGGCATATCCTCGTCATCAGTATCGGCAGTGTCCATTCTTTTAGGAGGGGCACGGTCATGAGGTTTGACTGATAACCTGGGTTTATCTCTGATGAACCGTTTACTTCTCTTCAAAAGAAGATCTCTAAACTGTCTTGTGATCAGTGTGACTGAGTTGTCAACATCTTCATCTGATGAATCTCAATGGGATCAACTACAGAGTTTCCAACACTTTTACTTTTGTCAAGTAATTTAGTGTTATTTTGTGCTTTGAAAGCAATATCCTTTCCAGATTTGGATGCATGCTCATGATCAAAGATATTTAACTTCCCAACAAGAGTATTTCTGGAAAGTGTATCAAGGTTATTTCCTTCAACGATCGCATGTTTCTTAGAATCGTATTTAGCTGGCAACGATCTGAGAATTTTCATCACAATGTCCTTTTCAGGAATAGTCTTACCCAATGTAAAATATGCATTAATAATTTCAGATACTTTGTGATTAAATTCATGAAATGAATCTTCATCAGCCATACAAAGGTTTTCCCAATCAGAATTTAGGTTTTGAAGTCTAACTTCTTTTTCAGAGGTATTTCTTTCGAATACAGTTTCTAAGACATCCCAAGAATCTTTAGACCGAGTGCACGCAGTCACATGGTGTTGAGATATGGGGTAATGGCATGTATGATAGCATTTAAGCCGTCAGAATTTTACTTTGCAAGAAGGATTTCGTCTGGCTCATACCTACCAATATCCTTTGCAACAGTTACATCGTCTACTGTAACCATGGGAGGATCATAGCCATTAACAACATAAACCCATGATTGAAAATCACGTGCTTGGATAAAAGCATGCATAACAACTTTCCACTATAAGTAATTCGAGTCATCGAAGACTGACAATACGTTTATAGAGATAGTGTTTCTGTCCATAGAGTCAGATTGCTACAAACACAGACTTATGAGGTCTTAAACGTGTTTGTCTGCTCTGATACCAATTGAAAAAATGGGGGTATAAAAACCACACCCAACATTTAGTTTGGCAATCTGTATGGACTAACTCCAATATAATTCCAAGAGAATCAACTAGACAGTCAGACTCAATCAAGGAAAATATATCCAAGAGTTATATATCTGTTTCACAATGTAATCATCAAATCAAACAGATATAATCCGTGAGCCTGATTATTATGAGAAACAACTTGAACGGTACCAAAGACCAATGTTCAAGTGTCAACCAATTTCAATCAACAACCAAAGGTTAGATTTACCAATTAATTGAACTACGCACAACCTGTGATATTTCAATTATATAAAAAAATATAATGCGGAAAAAAATAACACAGACACCAGAAGTTTTGTTAACGAGGAAACCGCAAATGCAGAAAAACCCTAGGACCTAGTCCAGATTTGAACACCACACTGTATTAAGCAGCTACAGACTCTAGCCTGCTACAAGTTAACTTCATACTGGAATGTAGTTGATCCCTAACCAATGTCACATTGATTAAGGTACAGTCGTGTTCCTTACGTCTTTGAATCCCAGCAGGACTCTGCTCACTTGATTCCCTTAGCTGATCTCACCCACAACTAAGAGTTGTTACGACCCAAAGTCGAAGACTTGATAAACAAATCTGTCTCCCATAGAAAAGTCTATTCTGATAGATAAATCTGTCTCCCACAGAAATACCTATGAAGTTTTTGTTCCGTCTTTTGATAAATCAAGGTAAACATGAACCAATTGATAATCCGGTCTTATATTCCCGAAGAACAGCATAGAAATATCAATAACCTCACAATAACTTAACTATATGGTAGTAGAACAAGTTATTGTGGAATCACAAAGAATGAGATGAAGAGCTTTGTGATTACTTTTTATATCTTACTGATAAGCACGTAAGTGCTACATTTTATACCCATATTTATATTAGTTAGGACTCGATATTTTGGCTAATAACACTATTTTAGTGCTTTTATAGAAAGTACAAGTGAATTCAATCATTTGGGATATAAACGCGTAAACTGCAGCTTAAATGGCGTTTGGCGAAAGAGATAAATTGAACGTGGCTGCCCATGTATGCTCGTTGGCAACGCTTAGCCACATCAAGGCCAGTAAAAATCAAAGTGATACATGTAGCCCACTAGAAGTGTTGTGCACCTAAGGACTGCAACTCCTGAACCTATTTGAGTGACATGTGTACTAGTGGAGTATGTGTACAGGGAGTACTTGTGGCCTTTTCTTCTTATCGTTTTGATGTTCGTATCAGAGAAGAGTCCGGGCATCGATTTGACTCTTCTGTCGAAGCAGCTGTCGGCTAAACGAGATGAGAAGTGACGGGAGTTGGTGGCTGTCTACAGATCATAGACGGAGGAGATTGAGTGAGCTTTCTAGACGGAGAGAAGATGAAGAGTTGTTGTTGTCGTCGAACTTCGGGTGAACTGAATTGAGAACTCAGGCTACAGAGAGTCAAGATGCGTACGGTTGAAGAGAGTTGGAGCTAGAAATTGGCAGCAACAAATTGAGGCGCGAAAAAGGATGTTGGCTGAAGTTGGAAAGAAGTGGAGTTGGTGATGCAAGTTGAACCGGTGCAGTGGCCTGAGGGCCTGAGCTTGAGAACAATAAGAAGAGAGTTGGTTTTTCCGGCGAAGGGAAATGACTGCGGTGGTGATGAACTGGGGTATGTTATACATGAACAAGCTAGGTTTGCTGCAATAGTCATGGCTATGAACCAGAGAATAGAGACGGGATTGAGATGGGGAGAAAAGAGTGGGTGATTGCGAGATATTAAGAATGAGAAGTTCTCAAGGAGAGTACAGGAAAGAATGGTAATTCAGCTGGTGATGGGTTGATTTTGTGTTGTGTATGCGAGGCAGTAAAAAGAGCAAGAAGATGAAGGAGTTGTGCAAAGAAGAACGAGTGGTGTTGGCTAATGATTGTGTACTCATTCTTATAGAGATCTCGGACACGAAAGAAGATAGAAAATGGAGTGAGTCTGACGACGCCGAGGAGATGGAAATAATGGCAGAGATGACTAGTCTCGGTGATTGAATGGTTAATGTGGTTGGATGTAAATTGGTGGCCAAGAGTAGGGAGATAACTTTTGTGCAGTCGAAGGAAGGAGTTTAATCTTCCTTGCTAAATGATTTGCTCTTCGTTGAAGTTTGCTGACGTGCCTCAATTGGTGTTTGTACTTGTAACACCTTGAAAGTTCATGACCCTTTAAAGAACAATACGAGCACGTCAAACTAGGATAAAAGTCAGGCTTCTGAGATGTGCACGCAGCTAGACACATGGTGGAACCTGAAACATTACCAATAAAGTTTCCAAGAATTTGGTCAATTTTTTCTTCCAGATTAGTTGGGTTCTCTTCTGAAAGAATATCAAGATTGATGTATGTATTGCTACAATTATCAAAATCAATATTTTCACCAAGAAGTGCAACACTTGATTTCTCGTCTTCATTAGAGTCATAGTTGTCAGACATTTCATCAAGAGTTGCCGCAAGACCTTTGTTCCAGTATTTTCTACGATTTGGACACTCGTTTGCAAAATGACCAAATCCTTTACACATAAAGCACTGAGGCATATCCTCATCATTAGTCTCATCTGTTTCCCTATTTTTAGGAGGAATACGATTATGAGGTTTAACTGATGCCTTAGGTTTATCTCTAGGGAACCGTTTATTTCTCTTCAACAAAAGATCCCTAAACTGTCTTGTAATCATCGAGACTGACTTGTCAAGATTTTCATCTGATGAATCTGTCTTAGAGTGATCATCTTCAGAGATATACACTTTTTTACTCTTATACTCTTATCAAGTAATTTAGTGTCCCTGTGTGCTTTGAAAGCAACATCCTTGGTTTTGGATGAATGTTCGTGATCAAAGATCTTAAGCTTCCCAACCAGCGTATTTCTGGAAAGATTATCAAGGTTATTTCCCTCAACGATGGAATGCTTCTCAGAATCGTATCTGGATGGCAGCGATCTGAGAATTTTTATCACAATATCCTTTTCAGGAATAGTCTTACCCAATGCAAAAGATGCATTAACAATTTCAGACACTTTGTGATTAAACTCATCAAATGTTTCTTCATCTGCCATACGAAGGTTTTCCCAATCGGAATTAAGGTTTTGAATCCTAGCTTCCTTTTCACTGGTATTACCTTCAAAAACGGTTTCTAAGATATCCCAAGCTTCTTGCAACTTAGTGCAATTCGACACATGGTGTTGAAGGTTTGGGGTAATGGCATTCAAACCGTCGGAGTTTTCTTTGCAGCATTTATCTAGGCAGGGGTGTATTCACCAATAGGTTTGGGAATGTTTAAATCTCCAGCATTTATCTCGGCAGGGGTGGAAGTAATTTCTTCTTCTACAATCGGTAATGCATATGCAACTATATCCGCAAACCGTTCTGGTTGGCGAGTATTTCTTTTTTCTTTCCTATGAGAAATACTATCATAATATGTAGCTTCTTCCGGTACTTCAGGTCGTGTTTATTCTACTTGTACCTCTTGTCCTGGTTCTTGGGTTGAACCATCAGTTGTTCACAATTCTAAGTCTTCATCCGAACCTACATCTTCAGAATTCTCGTCTATATGGACAGACTTCGCTGGTTTCTCATTCAGTTCAAACTCCGCCATTTGCCGACTTTCTACTTCTATTTCAGATGATTCATTTTTCCACATTGTAGTCTCATTAAAGGTAACATCCCTACTTATCACGACCTTCTTTGACTTGGGACACCACAACGTGTATCTTTTTACCCCTGATTGGAAACCCACAAAAATAGCTTTCTTGGCTCTAGGATCAAGCTTTCCTTCCCTCATATGGTAATAAGCGGGACAACCAAATACATGTAACATATTGTAATCTGAAACTGGTTTACCATACTATACTTCCATCGGAGTTTTACCTTCTAGTGCAATTGTTGGAAATCGATTCACTAGGTGACACACATATTCCACAACTGCAATCCAAAATTGTTTGCCTAATCCAGCATTAGACAACATACATCGTACTTTTTCCGGTAATGTACGATTCATGCGCTCCGCCACCCCGTTCTGTTGTGGAGTCTCCCTTACTGTGAAATAACGCTCAATGCCTTCATCTTCACAGATTCGCAGGAATGGATCGGACTTGTATTCACCACCATTGTCCGATCTTAAGGCCTTCACTTTCCTGCCGGTCTTCATCTCGACCTTCTTCTTCCACTTCAAAAATATTCCTGAAATTTCATCCTTTCTATTCATGGTGTACACCCATACTCTTCTGGTGAAGTCATCTATAAAAGAGACAAAATATCTTCTACCTCTCAAGGATGCAGTCCTTGAAGGTCCCCATACATCTGTGTGAACATAGTCTAGAATTTCCTTTGTGGTGCTTTTACCGGTCATAAACTTCGTTCTAGTTCTCTTCCCCTTCACACAATGTTCACAAATCCCAACTTGCTGCATGATTTTGTGCCTTTCAACAAGCCTTGCGAAGTCAGCTTTTGCAAAGACTTTTCTCCGGTATGCCCTAAACGCATATGCCATAGTTTGGTAGTGTCTGACTCAACACTATCCGAAACTGCTGCAGTTCCTTCACTCACACTTGTGTTTCCTTGCAGAAAATACAAGTTTCCATGTTTTGAACCTTTCATAACAACTATCCCATTGAATATACCTTCAAAAATCCACCTTTCAATGTCATCTCGAAGCCTCGGGAGTCAAGTTCACCTACTGAGATCATATTTATCTTCAATTTTGGTACATAACGAATATCTTCAAGCTCTTGAACAACACCATCATTCATCTTCAAACGAATCTTCCCAATCCCTTCAACTTTACAGGTATTATTGTTACCCATAAACACCCTTGGTCCATCAAACTTTTCAAACTTAACGAACCAGTCCTTCCTAAGGCACATATGGTAGGAAGCTGCGCAATCCATAACGCACTCAGTTGTATCTGCAACTAATGCGGAATCATGAACAGTCATCGGGAACTTGTCATATTCATCATCTTCAATAGCACCAGACTTGATTTTAGCAACGTTTGCGTATAAATTCTTCTTCTTGTCCTTATTCTTTGCTTCAGGACAATCCTTCTTCCAATGTCCAGTCTGATGACAAAATGAGCATTCATCATATGCTGGGATCTTTGATTTGGACTTCGGTTTGAAACTTGATTTACCTGAATTCTTATTGTCAGACTTCCCTCTGACTGTCAAGCCTCACTAGTCGATTCCCTGTTCAAATCTTTATCCCTTTGCCTAATATCATAACTTATAAGTGCAGCAGCCACATCATCAAACTTGAGTGTTTTATCATCTATCTTATTCGATAAACTATCAATGAAAATCTCATACGAATCAGGTAGAGATGCCAAAAAACAGCAAGTTTTGGTTTCATCTTCGAGTTTCACTCCAATATTAAGTGCATAAGCAATTAATCTATTGTACTCAGCGAGGTGTTCAACCATAGAGGTATCTAGTTTTTTGTTGAATCTGAAAAGTCTTATCTGCATCATGATTCGGTTTGAAATACTTTTCACTACATACTTATCTTCCAGATTCTTCCATAGCTTGAAAGCTACATTCTCACTCATCACATCGTACTTTATCTCCCTTGTAAGGCACAAACGGATTGTGCTACAAGCCTGACGATTTATCTTTGTCTTGTTGACTCAAAGCTACAAACGGATGGTACAGCAGGTTTTACTTCTAATAGAGCATCCTCTATGTCTTGTTGACTCAAAGCATCACGAACTTCACGTTGCCACATGGTAAAGTTGTTTTTACCATCAAATTTCTCTACTTCAAACTTTGCATTCGACATCGACTTCGACATATTCACCTTCAAATTCTGTTTCTGACTTCAAACAAACTTTGGATTCTCTGATACCAGTTTGTTGTGCTTAATATTAGATACTTCCTAAGCACCCCAAGATCTTCATACAGAAAACTAGTGTGGAATTTAAACAAGAACACAAAGAATTATAGTGGTTCGGCAATGTGCCTACTCTACTGCAGCAATAAACTTCTTATTGAAACTTAGAGAATAGACTTCTTCACACACCTCTACAATTCAGACTGAGATTTTATAACCAAAGGGTTATCACTCTTATTTATAGGCCTACGGATAATCTAGAATTTCCTAGAAATAGAAGTCCTAAATAAAGAACTAATTCCTAATGTAATTTAGAAATCAGATTCCTAAAATACTTGAGGAGGTGCAAACTGATTTAGGGAAATCAGTTTGATCTTTCCTAAAACATGTGTTTCCTAAATCGAGCCAATAATAATCATATGATAAATATTTTAATCAAAACTAATTTTGTTGAACAAGAACGGTTATTTATAGGGTTTTATGGAAGTCCATACAAACCTGGTAAAATATATTCTTGGAAATTTCTAGAGGAAATCTGAATTAGAGTTAACTATAAGAAAATGGCATGGATTGTTTTGGGTGATTTTAATTAAATTTTTAATCAATGTGAGAAAAAGGGAGGTATCCTTTTTATTGAAAGTGAAGTTGATCCCTTTAAAAGACTCTTAGAACGGTCTGCCTTAGATGACATAGGTTTTGCAGGAAGTAATTTCACTTGGAATAATCACAGAGATTTCCTGAATAACATTCAGGAAAGGCTAGATAAAGGAATGGAAAATGTGGAATGGACTTCTAGATTCCCAAATTCCATCCTCAAGATCTTAGCTCATGTGGGATCTGATCATTGTCCCCTGATGTTATTGTTAGATGGCGGCTCTAGTCAAAATCATTTCTTTACATTTAAATTTTTTGATACTTGGCTCAAAGAGCAGAGTTGCATTGATCTTATTCATTTTAGCTGGAATTCTTCGGATAGTAATCATTCTATAGCCTTAGTTAATAATTTAGACTCACTGGGTGTGCAATTATTATTGTGGAAAAAATCAGTTTTTGGGCTACCAACTAAGAAGATTAGGAATTTATTGTCTGATATTGAAAAACTTAACAAACAGAGTTTCTCTCTTATAGTTCAATCAAAAATAAATGAAAAACTTCATCATTTAGAAAGGATTTATGACACAGAAGAAGAGATAGCTAAACAAATATCTAGAGATAACATTGTGAACCTAGGAGAGAGAAATACAAAGTATTTTCATATAAAGACCTTGAAAAGAAGGGAAATGAATAATATAGGTTGCATGCTAGCTCCTGATGGTGAGCTAAAAGTGGATAAAAATGAGATTAAGGTAGTCCTAAAAGACTTTTGTGAATCTCTTTTCAGCCACTCCTGTAAGAGATGATAATGAGATTTTTTAAACATTTAACGATAGGAATAAATGAGCAGGATAACACTTGTCTAATGGAAATTCCTTCCAAAGAGTAAATTTGGGAAGTAGTTAAGTCTATGAAACCAAATAAGTCACCATGACCGGACGGGTTTCCAGTAAGTTTTTTTAAACACAACTGGAAACTGGTAGGTTCTCAGATAGTCAGCTGCATTCAAGAATTTTTTGTGTCAAAAACTTTAAATCCTGACTAAAATTAAGAATCCAACTGATCCTAGTGATTTCAGACCTATAGGATTATGTAATACACCTTATAAAATCCTTTCTAAGTTGTTAGCTAATAGAATGAAAAAACTTTTGGATAAAATTATTTATCCATTTCAGTCGGCCTTCTTGTCTGGAAGACAAGTATATGACAACATCATTGTTGCACATGAAGTAATTTATTCACTTCAGAAGAAAAAAAATCAAAGATAGGAGGGCTTGGGATTAAGATAGATATGTCAAAAGCATTTGATAGGGTAAATTGGGATTTCTTAAATAGGGAAATGTTAGCATTAGGTTTTAGTAGTGAATGGTGTCAACTTATTAATCAATGTATATCCACCTCTTCTATTGATGTTTTGTTAAATGGTAGTCCAGGAGAATTTTTCAAACCAACTAGGGGTTTAAGGCAAGGAGATCCACTGTCTCCTTACCTGTTTTTGATTTGTATGGAAGTTTTCTCTAGGCTTTTGCTAGCTAAATAAAAGGAAAAATTAGTCCATGGCACTAAGATTTCTAGATATAGTCCTCCTGTGTCGCATCTTTTTTTTGCTGATGACTGTCTCTTATTTACTAAAGCAGATTTACAAAACTGTAAAAGTATTCTAAATATCATAGAAACCTTTAGTTTAGCTTCAGGACAGATGATAAATTTCAATAAATCTGGCATTTTCTTTAGTAAAAAGACTCATCCTAAATTACAGAGAATGATTTTAAAACTTCTTAAGATTAAGAAAAGTTCTATTAAAGATTCTTATTTAGGCGCTCCTTTATTCATTGATAGGTCTAAACTCAAAACTTTCGACTCTATTGTCAAGAAAATGGAAGAGAGAATAAAAGGTTGGATGAGCAAAATTCTCTCACAGGCGAGTAAAGTAATCCTCAATAAATCTATTCTATCTATTTTCCCTATTTTTCAAATGGGTTGTTTCATTCTTCCTAAAAAGATAATAAAAAGGATAAATGATATTCAAAGGGATTTTTGGTGGGGGAAACATTCTAACGCTAGGGGTCATTATCCTATGGCTTGGGATTTCCTCTGTAATTCAACCCCTGTAAGAGGTATGGGTTTCAAAGAGGCGGGAAAAATGAACAAGGCTATGGTAACAAAGATAGCATGGAGATTGGTCTCACAACCAGACTCTTGGTTGGCTAAGTTGTTAAAGTCTAAATATTATAGGAATAAATCCATTTTTGTCCTAAAAAGAAAAAAAATACAAATGCATCTTGGATTTGGAAATGCATTTTGCAAGGTGTGTCTTTCATAGAAAATCACATATGTTGGGAGGTAGGGGATGGCCAGTCTATTAGTCTTTGGAATGATAGATGAATTCCTGATTTAGATTTCCCTTTAAGTTACTATGGTCTCAACACAAACCCTTTGTTAACACTTGTATCAGACTTGATTGACCCTGATACTTACAAGTGGAACCAACTCACAATCTCCGCTACTTTTCCTCATGTTATTTCCCAGAAAATCCTACACATTAACTTGTTTATCTCTCTGGAAAATGGTTTAGAAAAAAATAAAATTAGATGGTTATTAACCAACAATGGAGTCTTTACAGTAAAGTCTTTCTATGATAATCTTAATATGATTGTAGCTCAATCTGAGGCAACACACACTTTTTGGAAGGCCTTTTGGAAAATTAACATCTCTCAAAGAATTAAAATATTTTTGTGGAAATGCTTAAATGATTCCCTACCTGTCAGACACAAGATTGGTTCTTCAGATCAAACTTGTATTTTCTGTAATTCCGAAATTGAACCTTTGTCTCATTTGTTCTTTGAGTGTTCATTTGCCAAGTCTTTGTGGATGCTACCTCCTATGGTTGGTATGTGTCCTGACTTGGGAATTGGAACTCCTTTTATAGATTATTTTAATGTTTGGATGAGTGTTAGATGTAACTCAATTGACATACAGCTATAAAATGTTGGTTTATATGGAAGGAGAGGTGTTGCAGAATATTCGAAGATAAATCTAGTTCTTCCTTGAGCATTAGCCTTGCAGTTTTGAGACACTTACAATTTTGGAAACCTGCAGAGGACGCAAATATGAATTAATCTAATGTTTCGCATCAGATTGAGAAAACCATTTGTTATTGGAATCCTCCATTAACAAACCAATTAAAGATCAATTTTGATGTTGCTTGAGTCTCAGAATCCTTGATTTATGGTTTTGGTCTAATCTTAAGGAACTGTGCAGGGAACAGTCAAGGAGCAAAATCAGGATTCTTCAGAGCAACATGTCCAGAAAAGGCGGAGGCACTAGATCTTTTGCAGGGAGCTAAATGGGCTAAAGAGATGAACTTACAATATTTCTGGATGGAACGGGATTGCGAGAGAATTCTGGCTTTTACACAAGGGAATAACAACTTAGTTAAATGGCATAATGAATCGATTCTCAAAGAAGCTATGCTTCTTTTATCTGGTTGTGATAATTTTTTAGGATTTATCTACACACCAAGAGACGGTAACCAGGCTGCATATCGATCGGCAAAAGAGGCTTTCAAATCTTCTCTTTATCAGAGTTGGAGTTTAATCATGCCAAATTTTCTTTCTACAATTTTAATTTGAGATAAACTAAAGCGTAGGTCTAATACTTTGTCAACCTCAGTTTTGGAAAACTCTGTTTTTTCCGAAGAAGATCATCGGTTGGTAGGTTGCAACATTAGGGCGTCAGCCGCCTTGATGGGAACAATCACCAACACATAATTTTTTTTAGGGGTCAGTCTGTTGATTCCTAGTTTTATTTTTTCTCTCTCTTAATATATAACCAATTCACAAAAAAAAAGTTTTTCAATTAACTGTGTAGAGCATTATGTGTTCGTAGAAATGCTAACAAAAGTTAATAGTTAAGTTTACTACTATAGAGTTGTCTTTTACTTTTACGTGTGAATCGTGTGATTTGGGGATTCAATATGATGATTTTGGTTGTCCGGAGTTTAAACTGTAAACTTGATTTCAACGGGAAGGATGATAAGAAACCTAAAATATTAGTTGTTGTAAAAAGGATTTCAGTTTGATTAGATTAGAATAGGGGGTTCTATTTTTTTCAGTTATTTGAAATCCTTTTTCTGCTTATTTTATTTTTGATTTTTGTTACTGGGAAAGCTAAAACATTTAGGGGGGAAGCTGACTTTTAGTCAATGAGAGATGACTTAATGTCAATTAGGGGGCAAATAGAAAAACAATCTGTGAAGAGTTCATTCTTCTCCTCATCCTCTTCAAAGTGGAACGAGATAATCATCAATGACATCTTTTCTCTAAAGATTTAAGATTAGTTGTGTCCATTCGACGAGTAAAAAGATATGCTTAGCCTTTGAATGTTTATTCATATTAAAACTAATTGATCGAGCAACTTTTATTAAAAACTTTCATTTTCAACTGTACATTGATTTGATCAACTTCATATATGATTTAAACAATCCAACTATTTATCTTTTTCACAAAGCGTTTTTGCGAGCATATCCAGACACTTCCTTGGGGAGGCTAAAACCAAGCAATATTTGTGTGAAGTCCAAGTTTAACCTTCAAAGATCATCGTTTCTGATTATATTTTTAGCCTATGTTACACGTGATTCTAATTTTGTATCGCGAATATATACACAGAGCTGTGACATATCAGTAAGTGCTACTTAGTATATAAGAACAAATATTGGCGATTAAACTCACTTCTTTATATTCTAATGTATTTATCATATAAAGAATCCTTAAGTCTTTTTAATCAAAAATCATAAGTATTATCGATCACTAAAATATGAATAATAACGTAGTAAATAAAGGTATTGCATTCTTAAACTGATCTAAAATCGAGCATAGATAATTTGTTCTTATAGATTTGGTGTTCATCTAATATATTATTCCCGATCAAACCATTACATAATTTTCAAACCATGTATTAATTATATTTTCTAATCATGATGATATCATGAGAATTTAAATCTTGAATTAAACGAATCTTCGTTTACAACTTTACCTGCGATTTTTAGGAAAGTTGATGATGATAATGTTACTAGGTCATGAGATTCATGTTTCCACCCATATTGACCATAAAATCAAAACTACTTGACCATAGTCAGCTTTCCCCCTAAATGTTTTGGCTTTCCCAATAAAAATCTTATTTTTGTGTAGAAAAAATCAGTTCAGTCAAAATTAATAATGGCAAGAACTCTTGAACTGATTCAAGGTTTGAATTTCATACTCACTTTCGAGGTATGCAACCCTTTCCTATAAGTTTTCCATTAAAGTTATGGATCTACATTGTTTAAATTTTTCGAAATTGATCTCATTGGGTGTTCTTTGTTGTTTCCAGAGGACATAGCGGTTGTGCCAAAATAAAAAAAGAAAAGGATCCAATGTAAAATAGTGTTCTGACAATCTAAAGTGTGATATTGATAAACTTTTGTTGTTGCTAAGTTTAAGAAATGTGAATGCATATTTATTTCCTAAAGGATACTTGCTTGCTGATACATTTTTGTTTCGTGGTACCGTTTCAATCAAGACATGCTACAGGCTACATCGAGTATAAAAGGCAATGTATGAGGCCTTAGAGTGTACCGCTGAGTAAAAAAAGGTATGTAGGTGTAGATAATCCACAGAGCTAGGTGGCAAGATCCTAAGCTGTGATACACCAAAGAACAAAGAGCGGAGAAGCACAAGATAGAACCAAACGGCGCGAAGAGCGAGGTATCACGTGGGTCGGACGTGATGGACCAATAGTTGTCAGATGTGACGTGAACCTTATCCTCTGACAGATCGGGCGAACAATCAGAAAGCACTCGGTCAGACGAAGGAAGATGGTCAAACAAAGAAACGAGAAGAAAGAAGGGCGACATCGTGTTAACCAGACGATTAAGACTCGGCCTCGGGTGAAGAACTATCGGTCAAACCAGAAAGTTGGGCGAGCAGTGAAGGTCCGATAGGGAACATCTAAATTGATGTAATGTGACCAACATTGTAATTCTGTTGTATGTCGACCTTGGCCTATAAATATAAGGGAAGGTCGAGAGAGAGAGAGGCAGGTTGAAAGAGAGAGAAACAAGACACTACATTTGAGAGTTTGAGAGTTACACCATTTGAGAAGGAGAGAACACCTTGTAATCAAAGAAAAAAAATAATAACATCCATCCTTTCACCCCGTGGACGTAGGTAATCATACCGAACCACGTATGTTCTTGTGTCTACATTTGTTGTGTATCTTCACTTTGTGTTAAATCATCTTCTACTTCGTTGGATTTGGTGTGTGGTTTTATGCCACTACATTATGGCGCCGACTAATGGGGAACGTCTAAGTTCTCCGGATACCTTGACTGCATGTGCCGGCAGAGACGATCCAAAAGCTCCTAAAAACACTTTGCGTGTTAGTTGATGATATGGGATGAATTCTGCTTGGTGAAAGTATGTATATGATCGTTTGGTTTGAAGTCTGTTGATATAGTTAAGTTTTCATTGTTAAGATCAAGTCGTTAGCAAACATTTTCAGTTGGGTCGATCCCGAACAGTCGACTAGTCTTGCTTGTAGGCGAGTCTGTTTTCTTGTCTTAATATTCGTTTTCCTAGTATTTTTCGCACTTGTCTTCGTATTTTGATCTTAGTTTTTGTCTTGCGATTTCAACAACGGAATACCCATAAACTCCCAAATAACATCTTTGATGTGTGGTTGAAGTTGCTTGAGGTTTCATGTTGGCTGGGGAAAATGCCAAAACAACAACACGGCGAGATTATTGGTCGCCGGTGAAGGAATCCAAGGAATCAAGGGAAGACATCCCTTTGTAGTTCCAAGGGAGTGCATAAGTCTTAGTACAGTTTTTGCCGTGGGGTGCTGACCTCATAAAAGTATGAATTTGGACCTTTTACCCACAGAGAACTAGGTGTTAATGATTTGGAGTCTAGGGAATGTAGGACAAGCTGAACAGAGTCGTGGTACTGAAAGCGACGTCGTGAAACTTTGAAAGCGACGTATCATGATACCCGTCTAAAAGGAGACACTTAGAGTCTGAACAGGGCAAATTGGCGAGGTCAGCATGGCAGAGTAGAGGGAATCATACTTTTGAAACTCATTTTCAGTGTAGGAATGACTCTCGGACTAACAACACACTGTGTCCGATGGCTAGCATGTCAGAGATGGGAAGAACTCTGAGGAACCGCACGATCTCCAGTAACAACATGCAAGGAGGAGTAACTGGGACGAGGCGAGGGAGTGACGGGCATCCACCACCAGAGGAATCACAAGCTGCTGCAAGGGGTATGCCAACTGTGGACGAGGAGATCGATCTGGGATGAGACGATGACACATCGCCTCTGAAGCGAATCGCCTCGCCCCCAAGGAGGGATGATCAAATAGATGGACTTACCGCGTCAGACACGGAAGATGATGAGGAAGCATTAATCCTGCATGCTCAGAGACGAAACATCAGACGACAAGCTGAGTATCAAGAAGCCCTCGGGAGAGAGCAAGAACGACTAAGGCGAGTACAACTAGGACGAGAAACAACTATCAGAATCGATCCGGCGACATCGACTCAGATACCCCCCACAGTACCACCTCCACCACCTGTGATGACGGCACCACCCCCTGCCCATTTAGGCCATCCAAATGGTCACTCTATCCATGAAAGTACAGATCCAACACTACTCGCAATTCTAGAAAGCCAAAGAAGGCAAGAGGCGGCTTTAAGGGATCTTCAGCAGAGGAACCTAGCTCTAGAGTTCGAGAACTATCAGCTACGGAACTTAAGGTCGAGGTCGAGAGGATCTTCTAGCCGAGGGACATCAGGACACCAAGGCCGAATCGGGCAGGTACCACCTGCAGTAGGACCAAGCAATTCCGGTCGATCAGGACCACCCCCAATAACACCTATCAGAAGATACGGTCCACCCGAGGATTCATCGACAGACGACGAAAGGCACGAGAGGAACAATCAACAGAGAAACACAAGGTCCGACAATGCGACTGAAGCCAAGCTAAGAGAGTTAGAGGAAAAGATAAGGAAGTTGTCAGGAACCGACGAAGAAGATAAGCTCGCCGAGGTCATAAGCGAGGCCGAGAGGACCCCGTTCACCCAAGAGCTATAACTAAGGGCCTTCCCACATAAGTGCACGCTCCCCACCTTCCCATCAAGGTTCGACGGCACGGGAGACGCAGTTGAGCATTTGAAGATGTACACAATGTCCCTAATATAATGGAAAAACCATGAGGCGGTAATGTGCAAGTTCTTCCCTGTAAGATTGGAATGCGAGGCAAGAAAATGGTTCTACAACCTCTCACCAGGAACAGTCAACAGTTATGAGACTCTAGTTGAAGCCTTCCTCGAAACATACATGCACAACAGCAGACCTCGGCCCAGGGTCAACAGGTTATTCACCTTGGCCCGACGGTTCAGAGAACCTCTCAGATCATTGACCGATAGATGGAGAAATTTGTGTACATAAATTGGGAAAGTACCATTCGACCAGCAGATATTCGGGTTCGAAAACGCACTTGGGAGGTCAGATCCCATCTGGATAGCCATGTTCACTGAAAAACCACAAACATTGAAAGAAATGAGGTAAATACAAGAACATTTCATCGCCGTAGAAGAAATTCAGGAAGAGTCAAGGGATAGGGGAGTGCAAGAGGCTAGTGCGGCACCCGAGTCGGCATCGGACGATGTTCAAAGGCGGCCCGAGAAGAGACCGAGCCCACCTGCACGAGGAAATTAGAAGAAGGAATGGGTGGCTAAAGGAAAGAGGCCGAGGCACGAGGCGAGAACATACACCCCTTTGAATGCTCCACTAGAAGAAATCTTCAAAGAGGTCGAAAAAAGAAGTGACATCATATACCCAGCTTCAAGAGGGATACAGTTCGAGGAGACCAAAGATCACCCAGAATATTTCCATTATCATCAATATCGAGGCCACTCTACAAATAACTATCGAGAAGTGAAAGATATCGTGCAACACCTTATTAGAGATGGTTATCTGAGACAGTTCGTCCGACACCCATCCCAAACGACCGCAGCGCCCGATGCACCCGTTCATCAGGTCCGGATCGACAGATCCGCGCAGTTTGTCAACACGATTTCCCATTCCGCCACTCAAGTGTACAATCTGAATCATAGAATCATGTCAAGGATCCACAAGAGAGATCATAATGGGAAGGAAATTTTCAGTGTAGCAAAAGCTTTGCCGATGGAACCCTGGATGATGCGACCCATCTTTTTCTCGGCTCAGGATGTCCCGATGAACGGCCAAGCTCACAGTGATTCCTTGGTTATCACCCTTCTGATTGAAGAATGGGGGGTAAGAAGGATACTAGTAGATAGTGGGAGCTCAGTCGAAGTACTCTTCTACGATATGTTCAAAAGGATGAAGTTGTCAGATGATATACTCGTCCCATCGACATATCGTATCTACGGTTTTAATGGGACCGTAACGATCCCGAAGAGCGAAGTAACTCCAAGGGTATCGGATGGAGGTGGTTACCTAGATACTTTAACCACATTCTGCGTGGCTGATGTCGCCTTGCCCTATGAAGCTATAATCGGAAGACCATGGATCGCAGGAATCAAAGGAGTGGCATCGTCCTATCATCAAAGGCTACGATTCTCAACGTACAAGGGGATAGCTGAGGTCGTAGGAGATCCAAAGGCAGCCCGACAGTGCATGCAGGTCGATCCCCAGATAAATGAGGAGCGGCGAGAACGACAAAGGGGAGAGAAGAAAAAGGCTAAAGAATCCAAAGTCGCAGAAGAACTGGAAAGAGTTATTTCGCAGGCGGTCATGACTTACGAAGCACGAGGAAACGAGCCTTCATAACAATTAAAGGAGACGGCACCGGTGAAGGAATCAAAACCAAACTTCTCGGTCGTGGAACCTACCCAGGAGATTAATTTGGGAACTGTAGAAGAACCAAGGGTGGTAAGGATCGGGTCCTTACTATCCGACGAACAAGTAAACCAGCTCGTGGCGGTGCTAAATGAAAACATGGACGCATTCGCATGGAACATGCACGATATGGAGGGTATAGATCCGGAGGTATGTTGTCACCATCTAAGGATCGACCCAAGCTTCAAGCCAGTCCGACAAAAGATGAGGCGAATCGCACCAGAATTACACACGACCGTCGAGAAGGAATTAAAATAGTTACAAGATTTGGGGATAATCAGGAAATCGCACTACCCACAGTGGATATCCAACATGGTCGTGGTACCAAAGAAAAACGGAGGAGTCAGAATCTGCATTGACTTCAGCGACCTGAACAAAGCCTGTCCGAAGGACAGCTTCCCTCTCCCAAGCATCGATCAAGTGGTGGAATCTATAGTGGGGTACGAGGCACTAACGTTGATGGACGGATACTCGGGTATAACCAGATCCCGCTGGCTCCCGAGGATCAAGAACACACCTCCTTCTTCACACCAAAGGGCCTATACTGCTACACCAAGATGCCGTTTGGGCTGAAGAATGCAGGCGCCACATATCATAGGCTGGTGGGCGACATGTTTGAAGACCAGATCCACAACACCATTGAGGTCTATGTCGACGATATGCTAGTAAAAAGTCGCCTAGCCAAGAATCACATCCGAGACCTGCGGGAAATTTTTCGAACGATGAGAGAATATAAAATGAAAGTTAACCCGACCAAATGTGATTTTTGGGTCACATCGGGCAAATTTTTGGGATATATCATCACTCCAAAGGGGATAGAAGCATATTCCGAGAAAGTCAGAGCCATCCTCGAGATGGCGTCACCAGCCATAATAAAAGACGTACAAAAGCTGAACGGAAGTATAGCAGCATTGGGGCGATTCATATCTCGGTCGTCCGACAAATGCAAGGATTTCTTTAGCACTCTTAAAAAAGGAGAGAAATTCAATGGACGGACGCCTGTGAGGAGGCGTTTCAGAATATTAAGCTACATCTTGCAAGTCTTCCAGTATTACAAAGACCCGAGCCATCGGAGATTCTCACATTATACCTCGGAGCAACTTCATATGCTATCAGTGCAGTCTTAGTTCGAAATGAAGGGAGCGAGGAAAAGCATGTTTACTTCATCAGCAAAACATTAAGTCCGGCCGAGAAAAATTATACAAGGATGGAACAGATGATTCTAGCGCTAGCTTTCGCCACCCTGAAGCTAAGGACGTATTTCCAAGCCCATCGGATCCGCGTGCTTACAAAATCACCTATTGAGGCGGTACTGGACAATGCAGGCCGACCTGGAAGGATCTCCAAATGGGGGGGTGCAAATTAAACAGTTCAATGTTTTCTACGAAATGAGGACAGCAGTGAAGGAACAAGTAGTGGAAGATTTTCCACTAAGCGACGAAGATGAGGTCGAGGACATACCCGGAATGGAAGAAGATCGAGAAGACCCGACCGACTTACTCAAAGCAAGTAGCCCATCACGTTGGGAAGTATTCGTCGATGGAGCGTCCAACAAAGATGGATCGGGAGTTGGGATAGTCTTTACCACACCAAAGGGACGAAAAATGGTCCATTCGTTTAGATTGGAATTTAAGGCGACAAACAACGTCATCGAGTACGAAGTTGCGATTCACGCCCTGAGATTAATCGTCGAGATGGTCCTACAAGATGTAAGACTAACTAGCGACTCGCAGTTGGTGATCCGACAAATCACAGGAAAATACGCCATCCACGACCCGATTTTGCAGAAGTACTGGGAGCTCGCCCAATTCTATATCGACCAGATCCCCAGCATCAAATTTCGCCACATATGCAGAAAAGATAATCGACACTCGGAAGCATTGGAATATATTGCATCCCAGCTCACAGACCCAAGTATGGAGGGTATTCGTGTCATGAGACTCCTCGCCCCATCTATACCAGAGACACCCGAGGTGCACATCGACGTGGCTATCAACACGGCCGATAGATATCCGGACGGAGATTGGAGAAAGCCGATTCATTCGTACTTGGAGACAGGCGAGTTACCCAAGGGGCGACCCGAGATCAACAAAGTGAAAAGCAAATCGGCCGCTTACGAGCTAATAGACGGAATCCTATACAGGAAATCATACCTGGTTCCACTCTTAAGATGCTTAATTAAGGAAGAAGGCCAGACAATCTTGAATGAACTACACTATGGAGTAGCCGGAAATCACAGCTCGGGACGAACTCTATCAGCGAGAGCGAAAACGATAGGATACTTCTGGCCGTATATGAACGATGATGCAAAAAAAATGGCGCAAGCTTGATAAGAATGCCAGCGGTTTGGTAATAAGATACATGCACCTTCAGTAACTCTAAACTCGGTAGTAAGCCCCTGGCCCTTCGCAAAGTGGGGGATCGATATCGTGGGACCATTACATGTGGGATCGGGGCAGAGAAAATACTTAATAGTAGCGACGGATTACTTCACTAAATGGGTGGAGGCGGCACCACTAAGACATATCCGTGACAAGGACGTCTTCAGGTTCATTTGGGAGCACATCATATGTCGTTTCAGAGTACCGGCAGCCATCGTCTCGGATAATGGAAAACAGCTCCAGGGAGAAAACATCGACCTATTATTTAACACCTACAACATCAGAAAAAGCAAGGCTACCCCCATATACCCTCAAAGTAATGGGCAGGACGAGATCACAAACAAAACTATCGCCGATAATATGAATAAAAAATTAGATGGAGAATACGGTAATTGGTGCGAAGAACTCTACAATATTTTATGGGCCTATCGAACCACTCGAAGGGAAGTAACAGGGCTATCACCTTTCATGCTGACCTATGGAACTGAAGCGATACTACCAACTGAAGCAATGATACCCACCACAAGAACTGAAGCCTAGAGGCGAAACATATCGGCAGATCTAATATTCGCCAAGCTCGATGACTTGGAGGAAACATTGGAGATGGCGTTACAAAAAATGGAGAATTACCAAAGGAGATTACAACGAGAGTACAACAAACGAGTTCGACCAAGAGAATTTCAACTGGGGAAGTTAGTGTTGAAATATGTAGCCGATTGGGAACGTGAAAAAAAGGGCGGTAAACTAGCGGCAAGGTGGGGAGGACCATACACAATCGTGTCTAAAGCTGGCGAGGGAGCTTATCGATTACTCAAACCAGACGGCAAACCCGAGTTAAAACCGTGGAACGCTCAACATATGAAACTCTATTACCCATGAGGGGTTCGAGGGAAACATGTAAACATACTTGTCATTCATTTCTTTTAAACCGCGAGGGGTAGGAAATATGACATGAACGACCAATGGTCATTCGTACTCGGGGCAAAGCCAGTGAGGAAGTGCCGAGGTGACTTACACTCGAATGGTCATTCGTACTCGGGGCAAAGCCAGTGAGGAAGTGCCGAGGTGACTTACACTCTAATGGTCATCCGTACTCGGGGCAAAGCCAGTGTGGAAGTGTCGAGGTGACTTACAGTCGACTGGCTATTCGATACTCGGGGCAGTGGCAGTGTGCAAGTGCCGAGGTAACCTAAGGGTACTGGTGGTTGGAAGCCAGATACCAAAGGTTGTTAAGACACGATTTGTTCTCAGCTAGGTAACCTACTTACATCTGAAAGGTTACCCCCATCGCAGGTGGTCGTGACCACTTGCCCGAGTTGGTTGGTCGATAACCACTAGGGATTATCGGGCCTAGAACTAGGACGACTATAACCCTTCCACTGAATCTAAAAGATAGTGATGAGATACCTCGGATGGGACATGGCATCGGGCTCGATGACCCTCCTTGTTGAGTGTGTTGGACAGAAAATGCACTAATAACCAATACATGTGACATCAAATGCAGGTGTGTAGCATAAACAACAAGATAAGGATGAGATTTTCAAGAGAGTTGTCAACACAATGGAAAAGGCGGAAATTGTCAAGGAAAATAGAAAAGGAAAAACAAGCTTGGCGACACAGCACCCCATTTAAAGAAATTGTTCAAAGAAGCATGGGACAAGTGTTCAAACGAATTACAACCCGCAACAAAGGGAAAATTAGTGGCGCAGCACTACAAAAGGCGTGATCAACTACTGGGTGGAACAACACCGGCCCCTCCCTTCCTCTGAGCAACCTCGCGGCGCTTTTGCGCGATGTACTCGTTTACACCGGCCTTGATCGCCTCAGCAAGCTCGCTCTGATGAGCGTTTCTCTCGTACACAATCTGTTGAGAAAGCTGCTCGGACCTCGACTCGGCGGCTTGGAGTTTAACCTTCGTCTCGCCTTCAGCCTTCTTCTACTGCTCCACCTCTTACCCGAGGTTGTGCACATCTATCTCCAGATCCTTGGCATGACCCTGCTCGGCTGCAGCAAAACATTATAAGCATGTTAAACACAGAATATAGCAGAACACGGAGTAAAAACAACAAATTAACTCGGTCTTAAGGCCACCCCAGCATGCACTCCAGAGACCTGATAGGGTTGACAACACAGATTCTAGCGACTCCACAGACTTGGACACCTCATCCTCGGCCTTAGAAAGCTTCAAAGTTAACTCATTATAGTATTGTTCATTGAATTCATTCGAAGGGAAATATTTCTTGTGATCGCTCCACTCGGCCCTCTGACGATTATAGGACAATTGTAGCATCGATAACTGGGCTTGGGTCCACTCTAGGTCACTGGACAGCTTATCGAAACCCTTGGTCCTTTCAAGAAGATCTCGGTTGGACTGTTCGGCCACAGTTTTTTCCCTCAAAATTCGTCGCCGATCTTCATGAAGATCTCGATTTTGAAGCCTAAGGGAACCATTTTGACTCTCCAGATTATCGGCTAGTAACGTTTTATCACCAGCAAGTCTTTGAAACATGCCCAAGCGAGCCCGTAAGTTATCTATCTCCTCGGGGACATACTCAAACAGGCGATATCTGTCCAATTCCTCTTGAAGTTGCTGGATCTCGGCCTCCTGTCGGTCTATCTTCCCATCCTTATTGGAAATTCGTTGTCGAAGATTCTCCACAAGATCTTTCTCGATATCCCATTTTCTCTTCATAAGCCTATACTCCGAAGAAGCGTCTAGATCTATACTAGATATTTCGGCTAGAAGAACAATAATTGACTCAGGACATTGGTACGAAGAACTCAATCAACACAACTATGTAAACAATATACCTTGCGCATCGGCGAGTTTGATCTCCAGATCACGAGATCGTTCCTTCTCCTGCTGAAGAGCAGCCTCCAACTTCCTAATCTCTTGTCGGCGGAGTGCAGCCTCCAACCTCGACCGATTCAACGCCTACAAATTCCATCCCAAGACGAGATTAGTAAGGCCCGATAACATCAAAAGGAAGAGTTCAAACAAACCACTTACCAGATTATCAAAGACCGGCGCAATGTCATGATACAGGGGCACGCAGCAATCATCTGCTCATCAGTATAGGAGCCGAACTCCTCCGAGTGTAATGCGCCAAGAGAATCACACATAGGGCCCGATATGGTAAAGATGTCTGAACACCCGAGGGAGACCCAACATCCTTCTGGGAAGCTTTTGGAGCGATGTTTGGGTCGGCCCCTGAGCTCCAGCTGCACGATAGGAGTCACAATAGCAGTTTCCACAGGAACCTCCCCTTCCTTCTGACCACCAGCATCCTCATCAAACAGCTGCTCGTCCCCGAATATATCGTCCTCATCATCTTGATCGGGGATGTCGATCACAACGTCCGAGCTTTTCAGCACCACTCCTTGCCGCCACCTTCCCCGAGAGGATTACGCCTTGGAACCAAACTTCAACCACAGTATCGGACCCTCCAACATCTTCATCCTCGCGTCGAGGGAATTTCTGCACAAGGTTCAGCGTCAGAACACGTGAAGGCAAAAAACAGGGGCAAGTACATGTACTTAGAATAAAAGCTATATTTTGTTACCTTCCCCTGTCTCCTCGACCCTTGTGCGCATCCTCTTCTTGGAAATAGAAGCCGATTTGGTAGACTCACCCTGAGGCTTAACCTACAACAAGAAAGTAATCAGTACCCCAAGCTGATACAGCAGGAATCAAAGAAAGTGGAAAGAAATCAACATACTTTATCATCGTTAATCACCCAGAATGGATAAGGCTCTGCAGGAAATTGAGGAGGAGGAAAGCTACCATGCAAAATTTGGTCGCGAATAAGAAGTGGAACTCGGTCCCAGTATGGGTCATTGGTGTGGCGAGCACGCTTGTTGGAACCTTTACCAAGGGGATCAGCATCTAGCATAAATCTGTCAACACCCTCGGGCATAGATTTCTGACGGTGAGGGCTAGCAGCAAAACCAGCAAGGTCGCCATTGGTAGCTGTCCCGCTCCGGTAGTTCACGATAAAATTGGCAGAAGTGTAATCGGGAGCGTCTCCAGGCTTATAGGTCGACCAATCGGCCGTAGATCCGCGACCCTCACCTCGGTCTCTCCACTCATTCATCAGACGGAAAGTGTTTCCATTCCACTGAGTCAAGGCCTGATACGGACGAAGCTGCGACAATACCTCATAGTAGAAAGGGCTGGCAGGGTTGTATAGAGGAAAGCGAAGACCGAGTTCCAACTGCCCACGAGTGACGATGACCTCCTCGGACGACTGCTCATGCTTATCGACATCGGTCTTCTTCAACACACCCGTTTGGCCCGAGACTAGGGTCACTTCATAGTTTTGAAGACCGAATTCTTCCTTCAACTGTTCAATAAACTCATCATCAGACAAGTCTTTGGAGACTCTCTTATCAGCCCTACATGAAAAAGAGGGAGAATCATCAGGAAAAAGGGAATTTATAGCACGATAATCGTAATGGGAAGGACTCTTAAGCCAAAATAAGGAATCAAGAGAAACAACATCGCCCTCGGAGAAGGTGTCACTCACACACCTTTTTTCAGTCATTGACGGAGAAGAAGTAGCCATGGCAGAAAGCGAACGGAGAGATACGAACGTTGGTGAAGAGAGAAGCAAAAGGAAGAACTAACCACGACTGTCGCAAACCTCACCAACAAAAACAGCAAAGCCGAAGACGAAAAAGATAAGGGAATCACCGGAATTAATGGCGTCGGTAAAGTGGGAGGAAAAGAAAAAAGAAGAACAACACTTGGTTTCTCTGAAAAATGGCAAGCAAAGGAAAGAGAACATGAAGGTAGGTATTTATAGGGTGCAGCGCCTCAACCGACAGCAACGGTTACAAGTCATAAAGGGAGAATTAGTGGGAGACTGCATGGCGGAATTCTCGGCATGCTCGAGGACGTGGGAAGGTGGAGCGATTTTCTTTCCCTCGTGCCAAGCACATGAGTGAAAGAAGGGGCATAAATGTAGGTGTAGATAATCCACAGGGCTAGGTGGAAAGATCCTAAGCTGTGATACACCAAAGAACAAAGAGCGGCGAAGCACAAGATAGAACCAAACGACGCAAAGAGAGAGGTATCACATGGGTCGGACGTCATGGCCCAATAGATGTCGGATGTGACGTGACCCTTATCCTCTGACAGGTCGAGCGAACAATCAAAAAGCACTCGGTCAGACGAAGGAAGATGGTCAAACAAAGGAACAAGAAGAAAGAAGGGCGACATCGTGTTAACCAGACGATTAAGACTCGGCCTGGGGTGAAGAACTCTCAGTCAAACCAGAAAGTCGGCGAGCAGTGAAGTTCTGATGGGGAACAACTAAATTGATGTAATGTGACCAACATTGTAATTCTATTGTATGTCGACCTTGGCCTATAAATATAAGGGCAGGTCGAGAGAGAGAGGCAGGTTGAAAGAGAGAGAAACAAGACACTACATTTGAGAGTTTGAGAGTTACACCATTTGAGAAGGAGAGAACACCTTGTAATCAAAGAAAAGAAATAATAACATTCATCCTTTCACCCCGTGGACGTAGGTAATCATACCGAACCACGTATATCCTTGTGTCTACATTTGTTGTGTATCTTCACTTTGTGTTAAATCATCTTCTACTTCGTTGGATGTGGTGTGTGGTTTTATGCCACTACAAGGTACAAGATTTTTGTTACTTAATAGCCCAACGTTATATGCTTTTCTGATCATAAGTGTAGGCGTTTCCACGCTTTGGTACGGTGCAAATCGAGAACTTCTACAAGTACATTCGTCTTTCTTCTTTTTTTTTGAATAAGAAAAGCCAATAGCTTTTGAAAATGGCTTCATATTTCTGCCAATTACTATTCATGGACACTAAAATAGCTAATTACACTCAAAATAATGGGATTGAGTTTGTTAGTCGATCGGAGAAGCAAAAGAACAAATCTGCTCAACTTTGTATTGACTCCTGAAGCAATGGTGCAAAAAGACCTTACACAACAACTTTATCATCAATTGCAGTTGATAGAACTTGGTGTGAGTTAAAAATTGTTTTCAGTAACTAATAAATACGAACTTAACGCGCGAGGATTCAAACAGACAAGATTCAGATAGTTATGAGGTCTTGAACACGAGGATGAATGTGGAAATAAATAAATGAAGGCTAATGTGGTTAATATACAGGTGAGAACACTATTATACACAAGGAATGTTCATTTTTTCACATTTTGGGATCAAAGTGATGGGCCAATAAATTCATGAAGCTCTTGCATTAGTCTCATAATCAATTTCAAAATGAAATGAAATGAAATATTGTTTCACAAATGCGCAAGATTACTATGTTTTCTCCATGTCCTTGAAGATTTCTAATTCTAAAAATGAATCAGTAGGTGCACTGTAAGATGATCCACAGTTAAGTGCGAGACTCCTAACCACGTTTCGTATGTGATACAATTTAGATCTATGAAGAACGACAAATAGAAGGATATTAAGTGCTAGACTCTTACCTATGTTTCTTATGTGATGCACTTTAGGTCTACGAGGAACGACAAACAGAAGGATACTCTATCAAATATGAATGAGTTCCGATTACAGATGAAGAAGTCACCAAAAGAGCAGGAATTTGACATTGTGGTTAGTTTTGCATCATTTGCAATTATCTGTATTTCTGCCTTAGACTTATATGAGATATAGAGTTGATGAAATATTTGAAATGGCGCAACTTTCAGGTACATCAAATATTACAATCAGATTCACAGACGGAAACGGATGGTAATTGCTACTTTGGTTTACTTTAAGCGGATTAGTCCTTTGGCGATTCTTGGTTTTCTGATAATTTGCTGTTATATATTTTTATCTTATATCGTCACATATGTACAGTTATATCTCATTAGAATTATGAGCTTATGTGTCCTTACTTTGGTAGAATACTTCCTACCATTGTCATTATCTATATTTGTCATCTATAATAATTAGCCACTTCTGTTTCTTGAATGATATATCAACTAGGTGCGGATCACTGTGTTGGCTTCTGCATTTTTATGTATAGAGAGGGTTTCGATGACGGGTCTAACCTCCCCAATAACTTGCCAAATTCTGATGCGATTCCTAGAGGTGAATATGCTGTCAAAAGAAGTCGGATCCGAGATTTGGAGGTAACGAATACATCCTGTCTTTACCATCATTTTTCTTTAGCAAGTTTCATTTGCATGATGTTCAGTTTCCTGTCCACTTGCCTACCTATGGTGGAGAAAAAAACTGTTGCCAGTTTAAGAAAACTGAAATAGTAAGAGAAAAGTAAAGATAACTTTCACTTATAATTCTGGAAGTAACCAAAAATGCTGGAAGTGCTATGCTATCTGATCCTCAACAACATGAATATGAGATCAAGCTTTGGTATTACTTTTATTGATGAGGCAGTCTGTGCTACAGCTGAAACAGGTTTTATCTACGATGCAAGGACTACTCAGGATGGAGTGATAATGTGAATGATAGAAACTTTATCTTTGGCAAGACAGAAAGGAGGAACGGAGTTGCAGAGTACAGCTTGAAGACAAGGTGGAAGTGCTATGTGCTAAGAATCCTTTCCAGGCCATGCTTCTTGAGATGGCAGATGCTTTAGTTTACAAGTACTATAAAATAGTTTACAAGTACTCTGACAACAATGTCCTTGACATATCATCAACAATGTTTTTTTGATATATCTAAACCTTATTTTCTTAATTATGTTATTTGAAGTGTAATCAATTAAGGAAACCTTTTGCCAAGCTCAATAGAATTTGCAAGGGCTAACCAATATCCCTCTTAGAGCAAGTCTTATGGTGGAATCCAACCTATTCCAAGTGTGGAAAATTCATGGAATGTCAAGTCTAGTGGCTTCCAAGTTGGGGTTTTTCAAAGAAAATCCAAGCAACGTTCCATGGTTTGGTGGAAGGGTTCGTGGAATTCATCTAAACGCCAATAAGAATAGCGCTGAACGCCAATAAGATTGGCGCAATAGAGGACAAGAAACGCCAATATGAATGGCGTTGAACGCTAATCAAAATAGCGTAAGTGAAGCGCTAAAAAGAATGGCGTTCAGCGCTGTTAACAACAGCGTTTTTCAGCGCCAATCTTAATTGTGCTAACCACAAAAAACATCCAGGAACCACTCCACTTCTCCAATCCTATACTTAGTTTTTTTTCTAGTCTCTCATTTTTTCCTCTTGAACAAACTAGTTTTTTGGTTTCATATATTGAATC
Organism: Papaver somniferum; assembly: GCF_003573695.1. Taxonomy (NCBI): domain Eukaryota; kingdom Viridiplantae; phylum Streptophyta; class Magnoliopsida; order Ranunculales; family Papaveraceae; genus Papaver; species Papaver somniferum. The sequence continues at coordinate 90,790,563 of NC_039364.1, forward strand.
GAATCAAATCAAATCAAAAAGAAGATAAAATTGATTGACACTAAAAATACTTCAACTACATTGATTCCACTATATCAAATTGCAAAAATAAAAAAAAAACATAATTGAAGCTACATAGTTCCGTAAGCTACATGGTTTCATATATTGAAATGACGAACATTGCTAGTGTTAGGATAACCAAGTGTTCTAGGAGGATAACCATGTTTTTCCAAAATCCTATTTTGTTTATCCAACATAAATTGCTGCTTCCATTCCGGCAAGGTCTCAACCACCACATCCAACACTTCGAGTTCATGTTTCTCCAAATCCACGGATTTCTTTTTTGTCTCTGCAATAGTTAATAAATATTCTTCTTGTCCATCCAATCTTGCCATCTTCTTTGCATTCTCTTCACTAAAATGTTTCAAAATACGCTCGGTTCCGTCGTTGATGGCCGATAGCTCCGAAGCTTCCCTTTGTTGAGCCCTTTTCCCTGTCGGTCGACGAGGGCCATCCTCTTCATGCCATCTTGGGTCGCTTCTTGCGGGAGCACTACTTGTTGAAGCATTAACACTAGGAGCATCCGATTCATCTTCCACATTTTGAGAGGATCAATTTCTTCGGGATTGAATCCGAGAACATGGGCTTTGAAAAGTCGGTACACCTCTTCATTTTGAAAAGGTTTTCCCTTGCTAACCTTACTATATTCCAATCTAGATTTTCTCTCCTACAAAAAACAAACAAAAACCCAAGTTAGAAATCCTTCAATAAAATAAAATGATATACATTAAGAAATCTTAATAAAACTTACAAGATCATCAATTCCGCATCCGCTTGCATTGTTTCTATGCAAATTTCTTAAGATACCAACCCATTTCTTGACATCTTTTTTCAAGGTACCAAATCTATTTTGCAACTTATGAACAGTTCTGTCATTTTTATTCCCAAAGCTGCTTACATAGGTATCGAATACCCGCTCCCAAAACTGGTTTGATTTTTGATCAACTCCGGAAACACCATCAAGTGTAATGCTTATCCAAGCTTTGGTGATTGCAACATCTTCGGGTGTAAGATATTTTTCCATGGTTAAAAAAAAAAAGTCTAAATTGCAATGAATTTTAAGAAGATGGAGAAAAATCTAGAGATTGAAAGGTTTTGGTCTGAGCTGAGAAGTGATCAATTTATAGGGGACATTTCGAATTCAAAAAAATAGTTGTTGAAACGCTATTGTTAATGGAGTTTTTTTGTGAGTTGTTGATTAGAAGGAGCCGTTACAGATCTAATGATTAGGAATGAAACGCTATTCTTATTTGCGCTTTTCTTGAAAAACATCCAGAACCTAAGCCAATTCCTCAAGTTCCATACTTAGTTTTTTTTTATTCTCTTTTGAAAATCCATAACTTCTTCTCTTTTGAAAACAATGAAAACCATAAATTGAAAAAAATGAAAACCATAAATAATACAATGAAAATCTTAATATTTCTAAATTTTAAAATCTAGAAATCATAGGATTGCAACCAAGTTCATTCGAAATCTTATGAAAAAAGACTAAAGATGTTCTTCGAAATCTTACGAAAAAAGGCTAAAGTTGTTATTCTGGTGGGTAAACATCGGTAGGATCGAATTCACCATCTGAACCGTCAAGATCATCTAGTGGCGGAGGGGGAGATTCTGGTGGCATTTCACCGTCTCTGAGACCTAGTCCATGTCGTATCCAAATATGTTGAACAAGATCATTGCGGAGTTGGAGATATGCCTCATCATTCCTTAACTCGTGGTATGACCTCGGTATTCCAGTAACCTGTCGTATTGGTTCGTTCACAACTTGACCCCAATCTAAGTTACGTTTTTCATTCTCAATGACCATGTTATGAAAAATCAAACAAGCCTTGATAATAAAGTTTATATCCTCCTTATCCCAATATATTGCTGGCTTTTTTGTTATCTGGAACTTGTTTTGGAGAGTTCCAAAAGCCCTTTCAACATCCTTTCTCTTCGCTTGTTGGTATCTATTGAACAACGTATTGGCTGGCTTGATTGGAAGAAGAATTTTGAATGACTGCACAATACAAGACAATCGTGGATATATACTATCCGCCAAGTAGTAACCCTTGTCGTAGCTGTGTCCATTGATGCGGTAATTACAAGGAGCTGCTAAACCATTAGCCATCTTATTAAAAAGTGGAGATTGAGCCAAGACGTTCAAGTCGTTGTTCGACCCTGACGTTCCAAAGAAACCATGCCAAAACCACCGATCATATGATGCCACAACTTCTAAGATGATGGTAGGTTTTTCTCATGTCCGCGGAACGTACCTTCCCATGTTGTTGGACAATTCTTCCATTGAAAATGCATACAATCAACACTTCCAAGCATTCCAGGAAACCCTTGGAAACATTTCATTACGGCATACATCTTCATGTGGGGAGAGTGGCCAAGTTTTCCGGTGCAATCAACTTGGAAATCAAAAGCAGGATCCGCAACAACTATTTCACTCAGAATACGTAAGAAAAGAGGTTGATACATACCCAAACGTTGGTGGAACTTCTTAGGGCCCCAAGTACAGTTAGGTCCAAAGTATTCATGCATCATCCTTGCATCTCCATCCTCTCGTTGCATGTCCACCATTTGTCGCGTCAATACTTCTTGAGGCACCGGTTGGAAGAGCCTATGCATTCTTTGTGTCATATACTGGTACACCACAATTGCTCTCTCCTCGCTATCATCACCAATGCTAAGATCGATACCATACGTTATTAGTACATACCTCCTTAGCGGATTTTCATCGTCCATATTGCGCCTGTAAACAAATCTCAAATACTGTAAGCATTCCAATATTTTCATACACACATATAAAGAAAAGACAAAAGAAAACACATTCATACAAAAGACAAGATATTCATACACACACATAAAGAAAAGACATTCATAAACATTCATTCCCACATTCTTGAATTCATACACCATCAAGACTACAACTATGTTACCACAGTAAACCCACTAATCACACGGTTCTATTCCCAACATCCTTTGCACTTCATCACAAGTAAAACCATCACTATTATTTAACATTTGGGTGAATTGTGTCTCTTGAATTCTTTCATCTGGTGCATCATCTAATGCGGCATCATGACTTTTGGCTGGTCTTTTACGGCAATATTGGGAGTTTTCTGCAAGATCATAACATGATTGGGTTGACGTCGATCCTTCCCCTCTGTAATTCCCAAGAGCTTGTGCACGATCTTGTTCAAACCAATAATTGTCCTTTGTAACATTTAACATAGCAAAATTGAGCGCTAGATCTTTCCATTGCTCCTGTAAAGAAACACCAACATAGCAAATATGTTAAAGAGCTTTTAATGTGTAAAGAAAATCATAAAATATGGCAAACAAAATAAATGAAAGAGTTAAAATCAAAAATTACTAACCCTTGTTCCCCAAATGCTATCATACGTAAATGGTGGAGGTTCGGGTGGTTGCAAAGGCACTTGAACACGGTTGCCTTCACTGTCTGAGCGTACGATATACCATGGAGTTTTTGGAAATTCAGGTAAAACTTGTGAGACGTTGTCATACATATACCATGTTGGATGTATTGGGGGGACCTGATTCACAAGAAATGTTGGATCTTGAGTACTTGCAGCTTCAACTTCATCTCTGTTATCTTGACGCGGCATTTCTAGAAGCAAAAATGCAATAGATTGTTGCTTCCACCACCACGCATATCGGCTCTCTTCAACATGTTTATAGTCTCATCCTTCAACCACATCAATAGGATCCGGTGGGTTAACAAGGTCTTCCAAACTTTCACGTGGACTTTTTGGAATTGTTATAAATCCCCTTGTTTTCCTTAAAAACCGTTCACCAAGATACATGATACTATTATCGCTTTCCGGATTACAGAAAGCCACTCTTCGCATGGAGAGTTCACGAGCATGCACTATATCAGGATGATCTCTATACACACTAGTTGACCATGGTTGCCATAACGTTCCAACAATTGTCCTCAACTAAATTTGTTGGCGATCTGTAGTAAGGGAGTGTTTATCACTATCCCTTTGAAACTTCACCAGACTATCTTTCTTAAATATCATAATCGCAGGCCATACATCAAGAGGTACATCTTCTTTCAGAAAATGCGTCAAAGTACGAAAGTATATGTAAAACCAATATTCTATAAGTGTCGCCATTCCACACATGTTTTTTCCACATCTAACAACCGCACTCATGCTACTATACAAGTGACTAAAACAATCCGAACCCCAATCATAATCACGAATTGCATTCAAATCACGCAAGGAAGCGATCCAACCTTTGCTTGCTCTTGTAGTGCTACATGCCATTAAATTTTTTGAAATCACCCATAGTAAGAAGTATCGAGTCATAATCTCCCAATTTGCATCATTAATTGGATTTTCCTTAATATATTTTGCGAGGCAACTAATAGGAAAATCACCAGACTTCTTGTTATAGTTTGCATACCCATGCATAGGTGCAAAGTAGGTATTCTCTAGTTCTTGATTTTCTCTACTTTTCGATCTATTTGTAGCGATGTATTCCAATCTTCTACGATTATTTCCAATAGGAATTCCGGATAAGTGAACAAAATCTAAAGGGGTGAAACCAATTTCAAAGTTTCGGAAACGAAACGAATTGGTGCTATACCACCACCTCTCTATGATACCATAAGATAGTTGTTGATCAGCTTTCTTAATTCTAATTTCAAAAAATCTAGCAAGTCCGGAATTTTGAATAACTTCACTAGCGCTTTCATGAACCACTACACGATTATATAAATCCTCAAGGTCCTCCAAATTACTTCTAAAAACAATATCATGTTGTTTATCATGTGGGTTTATACTTGTAGAAACATGTTTCTCATCCCACTCTTTTGCACTCAACAACATACACACATCCATGTCCATATCTATAAAAAATCATCAAATAAAAACTAGTCACACGATGCACTTAATTGTTTACATAATGTAACTAAAACATATTAATTCATTATCTCATGGCAATTTCACACAATACACAATGTTCATTCATCAAACAATCGGGTATCATGCATACAATCAACAATCATATCATGTAAAGCCCTAACATTTCATCAAACCATAAAATAAATCAAATTACAATTTCACTAACCTCTCTTTGGATTCTCAATCAAATTGAGAAATTGAAGTATGCTTAGATTCCTTATGACGCCAAGAACAAACCCTTTGAACCAATTTCACTAATTTGAACCATCATGCCAGAAATCAACAAGGGGTGTTTTAGGGTTTGGTTTTTCTTAATGTTTGAGAGAAGAGAAGAAGATGAACGAACTGACTTGGGGAAGGGGTCGATGGTGTTCTGAACAACAGCGCTAGGCGCTATTAACAATAGCGTTCTGACCGTTGACTCAAGTCAAGCGTCATTCTTAATAACGTTACGATGCGCTATTCTTATTAGCGTTTAACGCTATTCTTAATAGCCTTCCTCTGGATTCCACCATTACACTTGCGCTTCCATCCACAGTTCCAAGTGCTGAGGTGGCGTGGAAGATGGATGGATTCCACCATAAGACTTGCTATTAGTAGAACTATGTGCATGGAAACTCTTTGTAAACTTTAATCCAAGTGAGTCTCACGCTCCACTAGCTGATAGTTACAAAGCTTTTCGGTTCCAAAAATAACACAAATAAAATGGATATTGTCGGTTCCTATGGTTGAGGTAGCCTAAAGAGATCGGTGCGTTATGCGGTGCGGATATATTCGCTTTTCATTCTTTGAACTATCAAAATAACAAATAAAACATACTCTCTCCGTCCCACTAATAAGTGACCTAGTTATTTTTAGATTTTGTCCCACCATTAAGTGACCTCTATCACTAAACAATGAGATATTTCTAAAATTATCCTTTAATTGATTATAAGAAATATGCATAATTTGATAGTCATGTTTATATTCGTTACATATGTGCTTTAAAATGCTAGTCAATGGTACGAAGTTTGCGAACATCCGTGGTGTAGTTTGAGAGATAAACCATTTCAAAATTTCACTATTTATTATCCATAAGGGTATAACTGTAAAAAATGCTTAAAAATACTTTTCTCCTTACTTGCCTTAAAAATTGTGCAAACTTGAACTAGGTCACTTAATGGTGGACGGAGGGAGTATAAAACATGCACTGGCAAATGAAAAGGTATTACCTGGTGCGCAGCACGGGTTACTATCTAGTCGTCAATTAAGATAAGAACCAATTAGAACCGTAGATGAAGTGCAGTACATCCCTTTTCTTAAGGGGCAATTAGGGTTTTTCGGTTCTGACCTGTAGAACAAGAAATAAGTGTAGATCAAAAACCCCCAATTGCTTTTTCTTTTTTCATTTTCAGTCAGGGTTTTGCGATAGAGAAGAAAGAAAACTAAAAAATCAGAGAGAGTAATGGCGAATCCACAGGCAGTAAACTTTCTTACAGGCTTAGCTAAAGCTGCATTTTCTCTCGGTCTTGGTGCTACAGCAGTGAACTCATCTCTTTACACAGTTGATGGTGGTCAAAGAGCTGTTTTGTTTGATCGATTTAGGGGAGTTCTTGATGAAACAGTAGGAGAAGGAACTCATTTCTTGATTCCATGGTTACAAACACCTTACATATTTGATATTCGTACTAAACCCCATACTTTCTCATCAGTTTCTGGTACTAAAGATTTGCAGATGGTTAACCTCACCCTTCGTTTGTTATCTCGTCCTGAAGTACCATCTTTACCCTCAATTTTCAAAACCCTAGGTACTGAATATGATGAGAAAGTTTTACCCTCGATTGGTAATGAAGTATTGAAAGCTGTGGTTGCTCAATTTAATGCAGATCAGTTGCTTACTGAAAGACCTCATGTATCTGCTTTGGTTAGAGAGAGTTTGATCAAAAGAGCCAAGGATTTTAATATTGTTCTTGATGATGTTGCTATTACACATTTATCATATGGTGCTGAATTTTCTAAAGCTGTTGAACAAAAACAAGTTGCTCAACAAGAAGCTGAGAGATCTAAGTTTGTTGTTATGAAAGCTGAGCAAGAAAGGAGAGCTGCTATTATTAGGGCTGAAGGAGAAAGTGATTCCGCTAAGTTGATTTCTGATGCTACAGCTGCTGCTGGTATGGGATTGATTGAACTTAGGAGGATTGAAGCTTCAAGGGAGATTGCATCCACATTGGCTAGGAGTCCAAATGTTTCTTACCTTCCTGGTGGTAACAATATTCTTCTTGGGTTGAACCCAGGTCGTTGAATTGGTAATATCTCTTTCTTGTGTTTGGTAGTTCAGTTTTGACTGTTGCTTTTTTTTTTGGTTTGTGCTTAATTTTTTTTCAATTGATGGTTGCCATGTCTTGATTGGAGAATTATGATTGGTTTGATAGAGCTAATTGTTTTCAGTTGATTACCCTGTGTACTTTCAAAGCTATATTATGATTGTTAATGTTGTTTGGTGTATTACTGCTGGATTATTTAGAGAAGGACCAACATGCTTTAGTACTGTATTAGTGGAAGAATTTGAAGAGTTAGCATTAGTTAAGTTTCATACTAGTTCCACTTGTATTAGTGCTGTGTTGGTGTGATCGGGTGAATTAGTTTTGTGTTTTTGTCAAGTGTTAAATTATGGTATTGATACTTTTTAGATTGTAACACCCAGCACCAAACATTTTGTTTGGTAAATCTATTTTCTGTAGGTGTAGGTGTGTATCAAAGATGTAAGGCAACATAGTATGTCTTCTTTTGCCTAGTTAGGTTGCCCTTAGCATGAGTCTTAGTTTGGGGTTATAACATGCCAAGCAAAGGGTATAACCTAGTTTCATCAAACATCTCAGGCCGAGGAGAAATTGAGAACAGGAAACGTCCAGGTGAAAGAAAACTAGGGTTTGCGGCTAAATTGATTTTGATTGTCCTTCTCGATTGGTTTGATTCTGATTTCATTCTCTTTGTGAAGGCAAGTTAATTCTTGCTCTATCAGCTTAATTTTGGTTATTTGAGCTTGTCAATTATCATGATTGTTCATAGTTGTTCTTAGGGTATCATAGAACATCATATCTTGAAACCCTTTATTGCATAAAACGTAGCAGGAATCATTTAGACTGTTAATAGATTTCTAACCGTTGGTTAAGGCTGAATTTTGGACAAGAAGAATATTACCAATTTAACCGTTGGTTAGGGCTGATTGTTCATAGTTCAGTTCGTTTGTATTTACTAACTGCGTTTCTGCAGATTTCTGAAACGGGTAGTACTGCTTGAACTCATGCCCTGACTTATGTAACACTTGGATTTTGCTAATTCCTTATTCACATATCCTACTTATTGTTGTCATTGTTCTGTAGAAATTTCACAAAGTTTGGACACCATTAGGTACCCTATATCCCCTGCTTGCTAGAACTGTGTCTGCAGTGAACTACTTAAGAATCAGGTCCAGTGAATATCAGATTCCGGGAATTCTAGCCGTTAGAACCTGCTGAAATTTTAGTATGATGTGGATTAGGTTCCTATGACTTTCCAGTTTAAATTTCATGAAAATCGGATAAGTTTATCGTCACCTTTTACCCTGTAATGTTAGCTGTTGCAGTTATGGATGTTTGTGGGTTTCCCTGCTATATACCTTGTGCTGTGTAATCTGATCTTCTAGCTTTGTCGAAAATGGTTTTGTTGTATTGCTGAGATCAGGGATACTTCCTGAGTAGTTGCTGCATCCATTTGAGGAAGTAGGATTTCTTCCTCGCAGCAGTTTTATTAGCATTACTTTACCTTATTTCCTTGTAATAAGGCTTTCACAGAGAGACACCGGTACTTGGTACCAAATTGAGATTTTATTTTTAGTATTATTTGAAATATTCTTTCTTTTCTAAGAAATGAATTGATTTGTGGGATACATTTGAATTCAGTACCCGACTTAATAAAAGTGACAGTTTTGTTTTCAACAATTTGTTGGTCTATACTCGTTTTGATGTCTATGTGGATTGTATATCCATATAGTGAAACTATGGATTGGCTATAGTAGGACCGGACGGACTATTATTGTTAATCCAGGGTTATCACATAGATCTAGAATTTTGATTTGTTGCATCTGATTTTTTTCTTTATGTTCTTGGTTATCAACTTGCAAATGATATTTGAAAGGTTGGACAGAGAATTGTGATTGTCATTTTGGTGTTTTATTCAATTTTAAAATGGATCAAAATGCTTTGGAAGGTAGTGTAGGAGATGTGCACTGTTAGCTGGTATTGTGCATAGGTTAACCTGTGTGAGGATTTGAAGAATAGGTTGACAGGAAAATTTAATATTGTTGCATTATCTTGTACTAATGGTAGTATAATTGTCATCCTATGTTAGAATACTCGAACTCATTTCTGTTTTTATCTTTTACCTTGTTCTATAAGGGTAAAATGTGAATTTGAATAGAGTGATAATTGAAATGGAGGCCCCTTATAATGTTGTCTGTCATTCTATCTATGGAACAGTTTCTGATATCTGCATTTTGGATTGGATTGGAACAAATGTCAGACCCTTTTTGTTATATTTTCTATTAAAATTGTAGGAATTCAGAAAGCCTTTGCAGACTTGCAGTCAATCTGTCATGTGCTTGGGGACCTAAAATCCTAAGTTTTCAGGCTAGCTAAAGAGATTTTCTTCTCTTTTTTGTTATTCAACTAGTCTTACAGATTGACATTTGTAGACCATCTATGCTTACTCATTTAGACTAGTTTCCTGCTTTTATCTTTAAACTGGTGGATGGTAAGAGTAAGGAATGCGTATGGTGCATGTTCCTAAGTAGAAACTCAAACTAGTAAATGTCTAGGCTATTGCATCCTGTGGATTAGTACTTTAAAGATTTATCTTGTTTATGGCGTATACAAGATAATACTTTATTGAATTAAAGATTTTGGTTTCAACTGTTACTGGCTCACTAACAAGCTATATTTATTTTTAATCCAAATATTGTCTATTACCTTTGCCATCAAGAAGCTAAATGACTTCTTGATATGAAAATAAGTAATGTTTATTAACAATAAACATGATTGTCATACATGTTCTGCCCTATTCTTTCTATAGGCTTCCCTTTCCATTTATTAGTGTCTGCTGACCTAACACAAGTAGTATATTAGTAACTTGACTGTTGGTTTTCAAGCTTTCCCATTTTAAAGGTTCCAAATTTTCATTTGCAAGCATTGTGGATCCTGTAAATTAGGATCCCTGAACGTGTTGGCATCTTCTTTTATGTGTAGTAATTATGGTTGAGGATTTCTATATGCTAATAAGTCATTCTATCTGTCTTGGTTGCAGAAAACTTCAGATGGTGCTATTCTCAGAACTGCATAGATTGGCTGATACTCTACTTCCTTAGGGTGGGATTTCAAAGCTTGGAGATGTTCTTCTGTCTTTAGACTTTTTTTTTTTTTTTTTACATTTCTATCCTTTCCGGTTTTTCCTTTTGTGCCTACTTAAGAAGACTAAAGGGTGATGATAGAAGATTTAGTATGACTGGATTGTGGATGAAGAAAATAATACTTCCTTGGTCAAACTTCTTCTTTAGTAGGAAAAACAATTAAATGCGTTTTTATCTGAGTTTAAATTTGTGTTGTCATTGATGCTTTGGTTTTTTTGATAGGAAGGATAAACCTTGAATTTTGAGTTGATTGTCACTGTGACAACTTCTCAATCTGTTTAAAGGGTTTTGATGTTTAGCTGCCAATCAGTGTATCAGATTTGTGAATCGTTTAATGTTACAAGAACGAGTTATACCAACCTGTTCCTAAGAATAAGATTATGTTCATCAGTAAGGTTAGTCTGAACCCTGAGCTCATGTGTGAGAAAGCTGGCGGGGAACTGTTATCTTTTTACTCGTACAGTCTCAAACTTAACTTTTTCCTCTCATGAGAAGAAAGAAATATCTCCCGTCTCTATGAAACTCGGCTAGAATTTTTCTTTTCTTAATTGATGGAGTTCCTTACAAAAAATTTTAAGCTAAATTGGTTTGGTAGGTTCTGAAATGGGCGTTGGGTTTTATTCTCATTGTATATAGATTGGTAGGTTTGAGTTCCAAACGCTTCTGGTCTCTATTTAATATCTTTGCCAATCACAAAAAGGAAAAGGTTAGAGGGAAATGGAAAGAGTCTATCCATTCTGCGACATCCAATAATCAACTGATTGATGTCCGAGAAAATTAGCATTGCCACCGTCTGGCTTTTCTTCCTCGCAGTAAATTGATATTTGCTACATGGATCAAGCTTTCCGATCCCAACTTCTTTATCTTGTACTGCCTCCGCTAAAAAATGGTTCTGCCTATTTTTTGGGTATATAGTACCTGAATTCGAAAGACGATGTTGTTACTAGCAGGCATACAATAAGGCAGGCATACTGCTTCATCGAAATCATCAGTCATGTTTTGCGTCTACAAAATCCGATTTTACTATCCAATAGGATACTTCTGTGCAAGAAGACTAAGGAATGGTTAACGTGGGACCCCCTTGTTACCTGGTAGGATTAGGAACAACCAGATCTCATTCGAAGACTTTGGACATTTAGTTGGTCAACTCGTCGAGCCTACTCCCTTCTCTTCTACTCATCTCAGTTTCAAACTACCGTCGGTTACTGTGTGTACGAAGGAAGACACAAAATTTTTCAGTACCCACCGAAGAAAACCTGTTCTGATTCTTCTTTCTATACACAAAAACTCCAACTAAATTTGGCATTTATACACACCCGTTACTGTAAAACTGCTGATCTTTCGATTTCAGATTTCCTTTTGTAGATTATTGTTTTTTAATGGTGGAAGAAGAAGAAGCTCTTCCACTTGATGGAAATGCTCATAACAAGGAAATTAGAGAAACACAAAAAGAGAGAGGAATAAAAACAAGGTTATGGGTTTTTATGTTGGAACCTCTTTATTGGCTTAAAATGCTTGCTCATGAACTGCATTGGCGTTTTATTTTTGGTGTTGCTATTATCTATGGAACGAGTCAGGGTTTAGGTGGAAGTTTGTTTAATGTTAGTTCTGATTATTATTGGAAAGATGTCCAGAAAGTTCAGCCATCTGAAGCACAAGTTTATTCTGGAGTTATTGGTATTCCCTGGATTGTTAAACCACTTTGGGGTATTCTCACTGATGTCGTTCCAATTGCTGGATATCGAAGACGACCCTACTTCATTTTAGCTGGTAATATCACACATTACTGTTTACTTTCTGCTTTATGTTGGATTTCTTGATTATGTTATAATTTGAACGCATTTTCAAACTCTATCAGCATACTAAGCCCGCAGTTTGTGTTTCTGAGTTTTGAGATTTTTTTTTTTGTATTAGTTGAGAAAAGGAGATACAACATTAGATTCCTGAACTACATCCTGTGTGTTCACTGCTGTTTGGCTGTTTGTATTATGTTGATTTAGATTGTCAGTATTGTATTTATATAGACCAGGGTTCTTTCTATCTCTTGCACTCGAGAATCTTAATAATTTTTGTATGAATTTGAAGCTTGCTGAAGTCCTGAAATAGTCTGATAAATAAAAGAGACCACTTCATTGCTTTATGCCAAAACCTTTATCAGTTACCTCCCAAACTGAGCTGAAGTGGGTTGTGTAAGCCTTATGTTATGGCTTACACTTCTTTTATACCCAAATATGATACAACTTTGATATAAAGCAAGTTATACAGTGGGCATCTGCAAACCTCTTGAGTGCAGTACATCAATTTTCAGCCACAGGTCATTTAATTTTGTAGTTGCTACAACTGCTCGGTCTAAGACATCAATCTGTTAAGAGGGAGAAGACGTAGAATATACACCTTTCTCTGACAAAGACCAAACTCATATTCACCTACAGAAACCTGAGTCCATAAGGAGGCTTATTTGGTGAAAGTCATGACCTTTTCAATGGAATCACGAACCTTCCTGTTTCATGTTATGTATTGGCATTCACTGGAAACAAAAGAAACTAATGGTTAAAATTCCTCTCTAATTCAGGTCTTCTTGGTGCGGCCTCCACACTCCTATTGTCACTCAAGAAAAAGGTGGATGTGATGTTTGCATTGCTATCTATGACGGCAGTGAGTGCTGGCGCAGCCATAGCAGATGTAACAATAGATGCCTGTGCAGCAGAGAATAGTATGTCCCACCTTTCCCTCGCAGCGGACATACAAAGCTTATGTGCATTTTGCTCTTCCATTGGACAGCTTGTCGGATTCACGATTAGTGGATTTATTGTTCATCAAATTGGCCCTAAGGTACTTGAGTCATTTTCCTATGTAGCTGTTACTAGAAATGCCAGCTTCGGCCTCTGGCCAAGGTGACCACCATGAGCTACATATTTGCGGGTCCAAAATTACCCTTGGCAATACTTTTATTTTTGCTCAAAATGTCCATGACATCTTTCCGCAGTTACCATATTTCTTAATTTTTATCTGTAAGGCATCAAAGACTTCACTTGAGGCCCCAAATTTTCAGAATCTTCTGCTCTAGTAGTATCAGCATGAATACTTGCATAACAATTTGCTTCTACTCTTCTGATAGGGAGTGTTTGGAGTGCTGATCATTCCTTTTGTTCTGGTTTCTTCGGTTGGAATTCTGCTCAAAGAACAGTATGTTCCCAACTTCGCCTACAAACAGGTAATGGTGGTCCCTTCATTTTGTTCCTTAAGAACTAAAAGCAGATTTATAAACGTCTGCATTTCATTTACAACCCTGATATCAGGTATACCCGAAATTCATCGACGCCAGTAAAGCTACTTTTACAACATTAAAATGCGGGGATGTGTGGAGACCATGTCTTTATATGTACTTATCTTTTGCACTAAGCTTGAACATCCATGAAGGAATGTTCTATTGGATTACAGACCCAAAAGCTGGACCGGCGTTGTCGGAGGTACTTTTTAGTCTAATTCTAAGCTCACTGCCGATATGGCAGAAGAGCAATTATGATTTATTCTTGCTTTCATAACTATACTATTCGTGTTTACTGCAAGAAAGTGTTGGATTAATGTTTTCGTTTGGCTCAATAGGTTCCCTTCTTGGTTTGTTACTATACCAGAAAGTTCTCAAGGATTACCCATATCGTGGTGTACTTTTTTGGGCTCAATTGCTTCGTGGTATCATTGGAATGCTGGATTTGATATTGGTATTGCGGTTGAACTTGAAACTGGGTGTGCCAGATAAATACTTTGTTGTGTTGGACGAAATTGTATCTAAATGTACTGGCCGTATAAAACGAATGCCTCTTCTTGTGATAAGTTCCAAGCTATGCCCTCCCGGTACCGAAGGCACTTTCTTTGCTTTGCTGATGTCTATCGACAATTTTGGTTCCCTCACATCATCATGGGGAGGAGGGCTCCTACTTCATGTCTTAAACGTTACCCGGTCGAAGTTTACTAACTTGTGGCTTGCAATCTTAGTACGCAACATAGTAAGATTACTTCCACTGGCTCTGCTATTTTTGGTGCCCAGAAGTGATCCCTCCTCGTCAATTCTACCAGCCAAAATTACCAAAGCAAAAGAAGATGAAGACGTTGACAAAGCTAGCAATATTGAACTTGTTTCCTTGATAGGCAGCACGCGGTGAACCGAGAGTAGAAACCTGCAGTTGTCATGTATGGTTCAGCGAACATACCATTTGGTGATTCTTACAAAGAAAACAAAAAACCTTTTTTCTTTATCTTATTGCTATTCAACTTTATTTCTTCTTTTGTTTTAAAAAGTCCAATTTTCTCAAAGGTTGTAATTATAAATTGGTTTGGAAAAAGATTGAAACTCAATTTGGTCACAAATTCATTAAACAAATATTCCTGTATTCGTTTAATAAAATGCTTAGTCAGTTTAGTCTTTACTCCTTAGTAAGTATGCTTGTCATTATCTGTATCATGGCTAGCATGCTCTGTCCTTTTTTTACCCGTCAGATTTTGAAAGTTGTCGTTCTTGTTCTTGTTAAAGGGGAGGCGGAAACCACGTGGTTGTTTGTATTAAGAAATGCCAATCTCATTCTCAGTTGCTATAAAGAAGATCTTGTGTATTCAGGGTTCGCGCAGACGTATATTGGTGCCTTCTGAGCTGGGATTTGCATAGAGATGATCGTAATGGGTGTCAAAGAACTCAGGTACTGTAACTGGTTATGATTTTTAAGGTCATCAGCACAAATGATTTTTAGTAGTACTTAGTTCTTGGAAGATGATAGCAACAAGATCGAGTAAATGCACAATATAGACAACTATCCTAGCTTAACACTTCAACACCTCTCTCTCTCTCTCTTTGCTGCAGGGAAGTAGTTATTGAAAAACGTTTAAAAACAAAATAGATCACCAAATCCTAGCTATACATCTTCTTTCCCTTCCCAGATCAGGTGACGGAACTCCTTCACTAGAGAAACAGTGTACTTCGCTTACAAGTATGTTTATTTCCATACTATAATCTCATTATCATCTCTCTCTCTTTCTCTAGGTATAACTGCAAGCCTCTTCTGCAAACCCCACCTTGGATTTCTTAGTATCATAAACAATCCTTAGATTCCTCTGCTGAAAGTTTCCAATTATCCCAACTTCATCTTCTGATGATAGACTAGCAAGAGCTAAACAAACTTGAGAAGCATCATCTTTAGCAAAATAAAACATACCTAGCACATCCACGTTTACTTTGACAGTATCTTCAAAATGCATATTCAGTGTAGGAATGTTCACATTTTCATACGCTGACAAGTTAAAACAAGTATCTAATATTGAGTAACTTGGTGCCCTTGGATACCCCGAGAACTGTTTAAGGAACTCAGTTTTTAGAGCATTGTAAACTGATGGAACAAGTCTTGAAATCACAGTTCCTGAATCAATTAAGGTTCTACCTGTAGCAAACCCAGGAGCCTGTATAGCCACCCCTCCAATGCTAAAACTAGTAAGGTTTAGAAAATAAAAAGTGGAGGGTTCTGGGTTTGAGATCATTTTAGTGTAAGAAATAGGTGTGGAATTCTTGTACACAGAAGCATCCCGGCCAAAAGTTAAAGAACCCGAAGAATCAACCTCAGTTGAAGGCAAACAGTAAGAGAAAACACCATCGAACTTTTTGTAAGTTTGAGAAATTAGTGAGAGATTGCTTCTTCCTAGACCCAGTATACCAGAAGCTCCTCCGAATAGTCCTTTATTGTTTCTTCCACATCCGAAGACAAAATCTTTCACATAAGTTTTACCGACATAGAGTCGTTCTCGTCCTAGTTCTCCACGAGTATAGGATCCATCACCATAGTTTACTACATAATTGCAGCTATTTTTTTGATCGGCACCGCAGACTCCTGCAAACCCAGTTGCACCTTCAAGAGACTGGCAACTGGATGAATTGCATGCAACAGATTTGTATGAACGGGAGAGGCCTGGATTCAGGATAGGGTCTTGCTGGCTGTAACATAATTTGCAAGGTTCGCATTGAACCCATGTAAGATCGCTTCCTGTATCCACAAGTACCGTCATATTCCTTTTACCCAATTGAAGTGTAATAATGTAGTTCAGAGTTAAAAGTTTAACTCCAGAATACAATGGGATTTCGTCTTTTGTGCTGTAAACCATTTTGCCAGGAACTTGTTTCTTTATTTTTGCTTGCAGATAGTGCACCCTACTATTGTCGGATATCAAGCGGTTCCGAATCACCTTATCCCAAGTTTGGGTTTTCTCGGAGCAGTAATCGCAGTGCTTCATTTCGAGTGTAAGTGAACCCTTGTCTCTCCCTAGAAATTCAAAAGCATGAAAAAGAATTTGTTAAAGATGATGAATATGAACTTCATGATATATGTGAATTTGCTTTAATTTGTCCCCTCTATTCAATCAATGATCTTAATATCTTACACATCAATATCCAAAATAACAAGGATTTCATGGTTTCTATAAGTATCACATATTCACATTATTTCGATTTCGAAGTAAAACGTACTGTTATTTGCAACAAGAAAATATTTAAGAAAGAAGCCAAAAAAAAAAACAGAAAAGATAATGTTCAGAACCCAAATTGAAGAATCAAATCAATGGAGAAATAAGTTACGGGCACTCATAAAAAGATAAAAACAGAAAACATGAAGAAAAACATACAAAATGTGTTGTTGTTTTTTTTCTTTTTTCTTGTTGCTTATACAATTTTATTAAATGAAACTCACTTGATTTTTGTGGATGACACTTTAGTGTATGACTGAGCTTTCTCCATTGAAGTTTCTTAACAGAATAAACTGCCTTGTGTTGCAAACACTGAACCTCTTCAATACTAATTGTGAGTAATAATAATAAAAGAAGAGGAAGTAACATTGATATCAGTAGAGTTTTTGCTTCTGCCATTGCAATCAAGTATTTTTATTTTGATAAATGAAAAAGAGTGTACAGAAATGTTAAAAGAAGAAAGATGGGTATGCCAGTGATGAGAGGGGGAAAGAAGAGAAGAAGAACTGGTTTAAAGGACCAACTTGGAGGAGTGCATGAGAATTATTGGTGCTTCACGTGTGTAAACACTAAAAGAAAGTCAGCAGTATTTTTATGGGAAAATTAAATGATTTAATTTCTGAAATTTGAGCCAACAAGTCCAATCTTACTGTCACCATTTTTTGTGGATGCATCCTCTCTCACTCGCTCATATGTCTCTCTCTTTGTTTTGTTCACATGCTTTTCTTAAGACAGATATTATGTGAATGTGATAAACAAAACAGCCCACTTGCCAACTTGTTTATAATATTCGCTGGTTTTATTTTGTTTTTAGTTCTCATTTTCACCTATCTTTAAATGTTTTCACAAAAAAAAAAAAAAATAATTTGCGTTACCTCCCCTGAAAAGATTGATATTTTGAGTTACCTTCCCTACAGAAATAAAATTAGCAAAACCTCCTCTCGTTAAGAATTTCGTCCAAAGGTCAGTTAGCTGAGTCACCTGCTATGTACAGGTGGACAAAAACAAATATGTGGCCCTTGTCTACCTAAAATACCCTCGTCTTCTTTCTTTGTGATCATCTTAACCATCAGTAGCAGACATAGATGGGCGATTATGATTTTGGTACGGGTTTGACATCAAGAAGGAGGGTACACCAACTGCGGCTACTGTTTCCGCCAACGCAAACTGACGGTTCTTCCTCTTAAAAATACCCATCAACCCTAACATATTAACCCATATTTTTCTTCAACCCCATGATTGCACCTTCCACCAATACCACCAGATCCATCGATTAAATCCTGCCTTAATTATTCAAATCCATCGGTGATATGAAGCAAAACAATTATTTGATGACCCTAATTTTAGCTTAATTAATCGATCAAATTCGCAACCACAACAATATCGAAATTGGTTGATCGACTGTTAGGAGGAAGAAATCAAAATCCAAACACAAATTTCATTATAACACATACATTTTCTCTTTACCTAAAAATGATTTGTGTTACCTCAACAAATAAAGAAGGAGACCGATCTGGTTCTATCAGTTGAAGTTCGACTGTTGAAGTTCGATGATGAATCAACTACTGATGAGAAGAAATACAGTGGATTAGAAGGTTGGGTTTGATGTAGGTTTCAGTAAGAGTGCATATTGGCAGGAATTGAAGAATGGGTATTGTTGTTGGTGATAATCAAGGGTAATTGATAGATTTGTTAGGAATCCTCGGGCCTAACTAACCTCGAAAACCGGCTTTCAAGGTTAGGATTGTCCAAGGCTTATTAAGCGCGAGACCTTGGATGCCCTAGGCGATGTGGTACTATTTAACACACCCCCCAACGACTAGGGCTACACATACGGAGTGGCACGGAAGCCACGGACGCATACTGGCGGGGATACAGAGTGGTACGGAAACCACGGACACACGGATAGCGTCGAGAGGGGCCTAGCTCTGATACCATGTTAGGAATCCTCGGGCCTAACTAACCTCGAAAACCGGCTTTCAAGGTTAGGATTGTCCAAGGCTTATTAAGCGCGAGACCTTGGATGCCCTAGGCGATGTGGTACTATTTAACACCCCCCCCCCCCCAACGACTAGGGCTACACAGACGGAGTGGCACGGAAGCCACAGACGCATACTGGCGGGGATACAGAGAGGTACGGAAACCACGGACACACGGATAGCGTCGAGAGGGGCCTAGCTCTGATACCATGTTAGGAATCCTCGGGCCTAACTAACCTCGAAAACCGGCTTTCAAGGTTAGGATTGTCCAAGGATAATTAAGCGCGAGACCTAGGACGCCCTAGGCGATGTGGTACTATTTAACAAGATTCGGAGATGAAATTGAGATTGAGACGCTGCAGAGAGTGAATTAAGGCATGGGTTCACTTTCAATCAAGTTTTCTATGTTGTGATGGTAGTGATTGAATAGGTAAATGAAATTAGGGTTTTGATCTGTAACTGCAATGAAAGATATTGTTGCTGCTGATTTTTATGGGTATGAGGTGTATTTGAGTTCAACAAAGAAGAATTGATGGGTTCGATCTTGTAGGAGATTGAATCTGGGAATGATTTGCGTATGATTGAGTTATGTTGGTGATTGGATGGCTGAGTTGTTGTTCTCTGTTGTACAAGATGTTGTTGTTGTTCAATTTGAGCCAAGATACAGCATCAGGGAGTGATGGACTAAATAACCTTATATGTATGTTAGGATTGTTACAGGGAAGAAGAAAAATGACCTGAAAAATGGTGTTGCTGAAGATGAGGGTATTTTTGGTAGATAAGGGTCACGTGTTTGTTTTTGTCCACCTGTACACAGCCGGTGACTCAGCTAACTGACCTTTGGACGGAATTCTTAACGAGAGGAGGTTTTTATAATTTTATTTATACAGGGGAGGTAATGCAAATTATCAATCTTTTTAGGGGAGGTAACGCAAATTACCCCCACCCCCCCCAAAAAAAAAAAAAATTTAGTCTTCTTTGGTCTTCCTAGTTTGGGGCCTGCCATTTATCTGGGGTTGTTAGTTTGTTACTAAATGATAAAAAAGGGTCATTAGAAATAAATTTGTCACAACCCCTCATCCACCTATTCTCTTACTACCCATTTTATCCCTGATTAATTAGTGTTAATTTATCATTTTAGGTGTTAATTAATCGTGTTAGATGTGACATCAACTAATGTAAATCGATCTTCAAAACATCAAACAACCGGAAAATTTTGATTTTTTTCCGAAAATACTACCTAGAATCGGTTTACGTTAATGCATTCTTAGACCGATTCTGGGTAGTGTTCTTTGGTATTCAAGAAGGGCATCCAGAATTGGTTAAAGTATGCACAGATAAAATTTGATTCTCATAATTGGTCTTTGTGACGTCATATATAAACCGATTGTTTCATTTTCGTAAGAATTTTTTTTCATTCATTTCAAATCTACTCCTTTTCGTAGGAATCATGGATGCACTTTGCACGTGTATCAAGCCTTTGAACCCCTAAGTGACCTTAGTGGACGAGTTATAGGCTCGTGAGGGTTTACAAGAGGTGTACCCATGAAACCTACACAAAAACGACTAAAACTATCAATCTTTTTCCGAGGAATCCGAGTCCGATTCACCCACCATAAATCCCGGCCCGTACTCCAAAATTTTGGATACCATGAAGTGATAGCTTTCATCAAATGTGAATGCTTCCCCATTTTCATCCAAGTAGCACGCTTTCACGGCTTCATGCTACAAAAACACAATGCAAACTTACTTTGTTAGTTACAAATTTATAAAAGTAGATTATGAACAATAAACCATAAAAAAAAATACTCACAAATTGTTGAAGGGACATGCTAAAGTGGCTAGCGTTACGTTGTTGGATAGCTATAAAAGCAACTATCGCATCTAGGATGACTTGGTGCCTATCATGGATTTGTTCAAGAATTTTTCTATTCGCGTTCCCATAATCTTGCCTAAATTTGTTATATATCTTCGCCCAAAAGGTCTTGGACGAGGAGTGATCAACTCGACTTTCGGCGTACCATGCTTTGGTGATTGCCAATTCTTCAGCGAAGTCAAATGATGACATTTCTTATATGTGAAGGTATGAAATGAGTAGTTGTGGAGTATATGGAGTAGGAGCGAATAGAATGACCAAGTTTGGAGCAAATTGGGTCCAAGGATGAGGTCTCTTTAAATAGATAAAGACCCCAACGACTAGTTTTTCGAGAAAAAAAAGTGAAATAATCTGGCACAATCGGTCTTCTCGAATGTTCATATAAACCGATTATGTTTTCATGACCAAAAGAATCGGTCTTTGTATATGGCAACATTAAACGATTGTGCCTAAAAATCAACAAAGAAATAGAACTTTCCACCGACTATAATCGGTTTATATATTTGCACATGTAATCCGATTCAACCTAGAAAAAGATACAGAAAAACTGACATTTCTGAGACATTAAGAATCGGATTATATTGACACCCACATAAACTGATTTCACGTTAGAGCCTTGGTAATCGGTTTATAAATGCAATCATATAGTCCGATTGTGTGTCTGTATTTGCAAAACAAAGTATGAACTTGTATAAACTTGTTCAACCATTTTCATACATAATAATCCAAACTGTAAACATAATAATCCAAACTTAAAACATAAGTATCCAAAACAAGAAACATAATTTAATAATTCAAACTTAAATAGTTATGATAATATAATTCCATCAAGGATCAGCAACACCACCGCCATTTTCAGCTGCAGAAACACCGACATTGGCAGCTGTAACAGCATCGCCGGCATCGGAAGCAACAACTTCAACAACAACGAACATTTCTTCCCACAGGGTATTATCCTCAGCGTCCGCTGCCCTCCGTGATGCAATTTTATTCCTCCTCCTTCTGGCAAATCTGATGAGCTCAATCATCTCTTCCATTGAAAGCTGGTCCGCAAGTTTCAACGCCTGATCCAACTTGGTCTCCCTTCCAAAGGAGAACTTGTACATGTTCCTTTCCACGATCTCCGGTTTTCTGGCACCATCCTCTTTTCCATGGGGCGGTTAAAGAAGCTCAGATGACTAACAAAAAAAAATAAAACAACGGAATCGGTTTATAAAACAATACATGTATTCCGATTCTAACTACAAAAACACACTGAAAAATGAAACCCTGAGAATCAGTTTATGTAGTACATATATAAAAGCCGATTGTCAAATGGAAGCTGAAGAGACAACTTCGCAATCGGTACATTCCCCACATAAATAAAAACCGATTGTAAGAGCACATAGATCAAAAAAATAAAGAATCTACCCAGAATCGGTTTATGCTAATGCACTTATCAACTGATTCTGGTGATGTCTTTTCATATTCTGATTTCTACCCAGAATCGGTCGATGCTAGTCATCCTATAAACCGATTCCTCTGCATGCTCTTCATGGACAAAGAAATAAAAGTTTTAAACATGTAAATCAATGACGAAATGCTAACAAAAGAACGGGTTGATGGAGATTTACCTTTTCTTGATTGGATCGGAAATCGTTGGAGAAGAAGATCATTTTTTTAATTAGGGTTTATGGAATTTGGAACGATTAGATGAGAATATAATTTTTTTTTTGGTTTAAGTTTTTATGTTTTTGATTTTTACTGAAAATGATAAGTAATTGTATTTATGTGGGTTAGTTGAAGAACAATTTTTGGGGCTAAATTAGTTTTTTTGTCAAGTTTGGCACCTCATAGCCATTTGTGAAAGGTGGAGAGGAATTTGATAGGCCTCAAATAAATGTCCTAGGCCCCAAACTGGAAAGGTTCTTTTGATGTGGATCCTATATTCCCTTAAGTCAGTTTACAAACTTAACTCCAGAGAAATGTGTTCCACGAAAATGGCCTTCAGCTCCGATATAGTGTTTTTGAGAGTGTTTAAGTATGTATATGCCAACCGTTACTTATAATAGGATCACTAGACCACGATTTGTCTATTGAATGGGTGAATGATCATAAATATGATCAGGAAACAAGTAAGTTAGTAGAATTCGGCTGGTGCAACATTCTTCCTATCAAAATGGTCTAATCTATGTTGCATGTCTTTCAACTAATACAAAATTTGCATACAACTATAATGGAGCCAATTGGAAAATAACTATCCCACATTCAATTAGGATGATGGTATGTATGTGAATAATCAAAAGATTTCGTAGATATTGACCAAAACCAAATGACCGATTCTAATTATATCCCATGGTTGGTTGAAATTATCGAAAGATTAAGAATCTTAGCTTAACTAACTACCACCATAATATGCTTGATCATGTGTAGTATACATGTTATTTCCGTAAGGACATATTTCAGGATAGAAATAAAAATCTAGTTAAGATGTCTAAAAACAAAAGTGATGAATATAACATATTTCAGAATCTATGTTCCACTTTTGATGGATGACGATTTCCATCAACGAGTCGTTTCCACCACAAAAACCTAAAAACTAGAAAAACACTAAGAGAAAAACGTAAAATAAAACAAAAAAGAATCTCAAACGCCAACTGCTTCCCGACAGCTACACCATATTTTCCACGTCAAAATATATCCTACACTTTATACAATAACTAGTAAAGTGGCAAGTAGGGATTCGTCCCCACCAAAAGCAGGTGTAAGTTTCTATGCCATTAAAGAGGGTTGTATACAATTAGTAAACTAAAGTAACCTTAAACTAAAATAATATAGTAAAAACGATATAATTAAAGGTTGTGATCAAGGCAAGAAAGTGTTGGTTAACGATTTCATCTTCCGTCGACCGTCGCTAATCATGTTCCTAAATCGATTTGAATAGACATCCCACTCTCTCTTCATACCAATAACCCCAAAGCATTCTCACTCGGTGTAGTGCTTCGTTAAGCCTCCATATGTCAACATATACTGCAATCGCTAACGTATGAATTCTTTTCCACCAAATAACCTAGTATTTATCACTAAGAGATCCAACTAGAGGAATACATTGGTCTCTGTGAGAATGAGTTATGTTAGAGCATTGCTCGGTTGAACCCTCCAAGCATTGGTATGTCAAGGTTGGTTATTATATTTTAGTTTCAAAACTCAAAGTCGCTTGATTAGATTACTAGAATCAACTTCGTTAGGTTAGACTAGGAAGTCTATAAATGTAGAGACATACAAGTATTACTCTGAAGACCTGAGGAAATCTGAAGACGCATCGACATTGACGAACACATCATCCTTCTACTTGAGGTTAGTAATACAAGACTTGACTTATTTCCATTTATATTTACATTACTTTCAAGTTGTTTAGATTAAAAACATAACATGTGAAGTTATATATATGAAACTCTAGTATTAGAGACTTGCTCATCTTATTATGATCAAAGTGTCAAAGAAGAATATGCAAGTTGTTTCACAACTTATGTATATTGAATTACGAAGATAACACTTATCTTTTGAACTTCGTAATTGCGACATAGACACTTGGAAGGTTCGGAAACCTACAATAAAATACTGCAAGTGCACAGTGTCTCACTAGTAGAACAATGGCAAGTACAGGTCGTTCCCACGAGGAGTGTGAAAATACTACTTATAACTAATACCAAGACCAAATAATCAAATAGATAATGTTTAATGAGTTTTCAGAAATTTGAAACAAAATGAAACAATAAATAATTTTAACGAAAAACAGAATGATAGAAGGTTGTTAAGATTTTCGGTTTCCACCAATTAATTATGTAAACTCTACTAATCTTTAAAAATCTATTCCATGCATTTTCAAATATTGTTTCTCCGCTCTAATTTTCTTCGCTTCATGAGTATTGATTCTAAAGCATTACCTATCTATCCTTGCATACCACGTCTAGGGATTTAACCGAAGCACCAAATATCAATTCAAAAGCATAAATAATCAAGAAAATCACATGAACAATAAAATACCAAGCTATATGAAGAAAAACTACTAGTCATTTAAATCATTATTGAGCATATAAATGTAGAGTTTACACAATTAAATTGTTTTCTACCCAAACCCTAACATAACTCTAGCTAGACATGGCTTTCTCAAAAACCATAAACATATTAAAATCAAACTTTAGCTAAAGAAAAACGAAGAATCGAAAAAAAAACTCCAAAATCCTTCTCCTCTTTCTCTTCCAGCTCTGTGGTCGGGTGCCCCTCTAGTATATTTTGAAACAACACATAAATATATCTCACAAATGAATTCACGTTTTTCTTCTTCGTCGCCACATCACCTCCCAATAGAAGTCTGCCACATGTCATGAAAATATAAATTCACCCAATGATGTTGTGTCGCGTGTCATAATATGACGAGACATTGTAAAGTATCACCGAATCTCCACTTTCCATAGTACATGCATTTCATTTAGAAAGCATGATATTTTCTTGCATGTGCTGGGTCTCACCTTAACTGTATTTGCAAAATGACGTCAGTTGGCTTCAAATATTCCTTCAGATTCTTTATATAAATATAGCAAGAGAACTTATGTAAGGACAAAATATATTAATCTTTCCTTTTTCTTCATTTGCACGTGGTCATGGAGGTGATATTCTTCCATTCTTATGCTAACAATAATAAAGTCACTCTTGACCAATCTTAGGTGGCATTAGTGTGCTGACATCGACTCGCTTCACCATGCATTAATTGAGATTAAGAATTGTCTGCCCGTTGTGAACTCGTGAGTGCCAAGCCAGTGACACTAGCCAACTGAATTTTAATTCTTCCCACGTCTATAGGAATCGTGAACTTAATCATGTACTCATTTTTCCTTGCAAGTTCATAAGGCTCCGTTTATGTTTGGTGCCGCGCAGTGGTGCTGATACATAGGAATACCAGGCCAGCCACATTTACCCATTTTAGTCGCAAATGTCATTTGTTGTTTATTTAACCACTTATTTTTAAGGTGATTGGATTTGTTTGTAATTCCTGCAAAAGCCTTAAAACAATATTATTAGCCAAATAATGAGGCCTAGCTAATGTAAATATGGGTACAATTGTGTCGCCTTTGCGTGCTTATCAATACCCCCATACTTACATTTTTGCTAGTCCTCGAGCCAAACAAAACCCGCTACACAGCTTGTCATATCGAACATTTTTTTAGACACGCTATACAGCTGGTCATGACAAATAACGTACAAAAGACCCGCTACACATCTGGTCATAACATGTAAAACAATCATAAAAATACCCGCTACACAGCTGGTCATATCATGTAAGAAAAATGAAGAAGACCCGCTACACAACTGGTCATAACCCTAAAAATCATAATAATAAATTATTATTTTTTGAAGACCCGCTAAACAGCTGGTCATATGATGCAACTTTTTTTTTTAAGACTCGCTAAACAGATGGTCATCCTAATTTATTTATTTTTAAAGCCTAACGAAGGTGTCACTCCCCCACACTTAGACATTACATTCTCCTCAATGTAATTGAGTCATCCAACATAGAAATTAAAGTGGGAAATTATAAATGCAAAAAGTAAGCAAATAAAAAAAATAGAAGAAAAGGGAACAAATCTGATGGGTTGACTCCCATGAAGCGAAATGTATTTGTTTCCTTGCTTTCAATAGCACGTAATCTCAAAAAAAATGAGGTTGGTACCCCAAAGTAAGCTGCCAATAATATATATATAGTCTGAAAAGTTGGGGATCAACCCAACCAACCCGGTCATCTGAAAACAAGATCCTGCAGCAAGAATGATTAGTACCTAGAGAGATAAAACCGGATTCAATCTTATTCAAAACATAATTCGAACCTCGAATATGAAGTAAATCAGGTTCGCATATAATTAATAAAGATTGTTTAAAGAATTGAACAGTTGTTGTACTCCCTAAATCTGGTTCTAAGTCCGACGAAATAACTTGCAGGACAGATATTGGTTCAAATTCACTCGCTGAATAAGGGCTTAGTGGAGCAATAATATAATGACTTATAGACTCACTATCATTTTCAACGGTTTCATCATTAATATTATCAAGATGAGTCAAGGTCGCAGCTTTCTCGACTGATGGAACTAGTCGAGACTCGGGCAGAACTAGAGGTTCTAGTTTGGGTTTCCATTTATTAGTGTCTAACAGCGGTGCAGAGTCTAACAAGGCATTGACTTCACAAATAACATTATCATCACTTAAATCATACCCAAAATGAGCTAAGCAAAACTCTAATGGATCTTCCAAGTGGTTGTTGCAAAAGATTTGCGATTGCATAGTTTCTTTTTGCCTGGTACTCCTTTCAATCGTCGCACTTCAGACTAAGGTACCTAAAAAAAAAGTCAAACAAACTGCGTAAAAAGAACCAAAAGAAATCTAAAATAAGATAAAAAATAAAATTATGTACAAAAAGATATCAATCAGAGAGTATTTTTCTACCACTCCCCGGCAGCGGCGCCAAAATACTTGGTAGGTTCGGAAACCTACAATAAAATACTGCAAGTGCACAGTGTCTCACTAGTAGAACAATGGCAAGTACAGGTCGTTCCCACGAGGAGTGTGAAAATACTACTTCTAACTAATACCAATACCAAATAATCAAATAGATAATGTTTAATGAGTTTTCAGAAATTTGAAACAAAATGAAACAATAAATAATTTTAACGAAAAACAGAATGATAGAAGGTTGTTAGGATTTTCGGTTTCCACCAATTAATTATGCAAACTCTACTAATCTTTAAAAATCTATTCCATGCATTTTCAAATATTTTTTCTCCTCTCTAGTTTTCTTCGCTTCATGAGTAGTGATTCTAAAGAATTACCTATCTATCCTTGCATACCACGTCTAGGGATTTAACCGAAGCACGAAATATCAATTCAAAAGCATAAATAACCAAGAAAACACATGAACAATAAAATACCAAGCTATATGAAGAAAAACTACTAGTCATTTAAATCATTATTGAGCATATAAATGTAAAGTTTACACAATTAAATTGTTTTCTACCCAAACCCTAACATAACTCTAGCTAGACATGGCTTTCTCAAAAACCATAAACATATTAAAATCAAACTTTAGCTAAAGAAAAACGAAGAATCGAAAACAAAACTCCAAAATCCTTCTCCTCTTTCTCTTCCAGCTTTGTGGCCGGGTGCCCCTCTAGTATATTTTGAAACAACACATAAATATATCTCACAAATGAATTCACGTTTTTCTTCTTCGTCGCCACATCACCTCCCAATAGAAGTCTGCCACATGTCATGAAAATATAAATTCACCCAATGATGTTGTGCCGCGTGTCATAATATGACGAGACATTGCAAAGTATCACCGAATCTCCACTTTCCATAGTACATGAATTTCATTTAGAAAGCATGATATTTTCTTGCATGTGCTGGGTCTCACCTTAACTGTATTTGCAAAATGACGTCAGTTGGCTTCAAATATTCCTTCGGATTCTTTATATAAATATAGCAAGAGAACTTATGTAAGGACAAAATATATTAATCTTTCCTTTTTCTTCATTTGCACGTGGTCATGGAGGTGATATTCTTCCATTCTTATGCTAACAATAATAAAGTCACTCTTGACCAATCTTAGGTGGCATTAGTGTGCTGACATCGACTCGCTTCACCATGCATTAATTGAGATTAAGAATTGTCTTCCCGTTGTGAACTCGTGAGTGCCAAGCCAGTGACACTAGCCAACTGAATTTTAATTCTGCCCACGTCTATAGGAATCGTGAACTTAATCATGTACTCCTTTTTCCTTGCAAGTTCATAAGGCTCCGTTTATGTTTGGTGCCGCGCAGTGGTGCTGATACATAGGAATACCAGGCCAGTCACATTTACCCATTTTAGTCGCAAATGTCATTTGTTGTTTATTTAACCACTTATTTTTCAGGTGATTGGATTTGTTTGTAATTCCTGCAAAAGCCTTAAAACAATATTATTAGCCAAATAATGAGGCCTAGCTAATGTAAATATGGGTACAATTGTGTCGTATTTGCGTGCTTATCAACACCCCCACACTTACATTTTTGCTAGTCCTCGAACCAAACAAAACCCGCTACACAGCTGGTCATATCGAACATTTTTTTAGACACGCAAATAACATACAAAAGACCCGCTACACATCTGGTCATGACAAATAACATACAAAAGACCCGCTACACATCTGGTCATAACATGTAATACAAGCATAAAAAGACCCGCTACACAGCTGGTCATATCATGTAAGAAAAATGAAGAAGACCCGCTACACAACTGGTCATAACCCTAAAAATCATAATAATAAATTATTATTTTTGAAGGCCCGCTAAACAGCTGGTCATATGATGCAACTTTTTTTTTAAGACCCGCTAAACAGCTGATCATCCTAATTTATTTATTTTTAAAGCCTAACGAAGGTGTCACTCCCCCACACTTACACATTACATTCTCCTCAATGTAATTGAGTCATCCAACATAGAAATTAAAGTGGGAAATTATAAATGCAAAAACTAAGCAAATAAAAAAAATAGAAGAAAAGGGAACAAATCTGATGGGTTGACTCCCATGAAGCGAAATGTATTTGTTTCCTTGCTTTCAGTAGCACGTAATCTCAAAAAAAAAGAGGCTGGTACCCCAAAGTAAGCTGCCAATCATATATATAGAGTCTGAAAAGTTGGGGATCAACGCAACCAACCCGGTCATCTGAAAAGAAGATCCTGCTGCAAGAATGATTAGTACCTAGAGAGCTAAAACCGGATTCAATCTTATTCAAAACATAATTCGAACCTCGAATATGAAGTAAATCAGGTTCGCATATAATTAATAAAGATTGTTTACAGAATTGAACAGTTGTTATACTCCCTAAATCTGGTTCTAAGTCCGACGAAATAACTTGCAGGACAGATATTGGTTCAAATTCACTCGCTGAATAAGGGCTTAGTGGAGCAATAATATAATGACTTATAGACTCACTATCATTTTCAATGGTTTCATCATTAATATTATCAAAATGAGTCAAGGTCGCAGCTTTCTCGACTGATGGAACTAGTCGAGACTCGGGCAGAACTAGAGGTTCTAGTTTGGGTTTCCATTTATTAGTGTCTAACAGCGGTGCAGAGTCTAACAAGGCATTGACTTCACAAATAACATTATCATCATTTAAATCATACCCAAAATGAGCTAAGCAAAACTCTAATGGATCTTCCAAGTGGTTTTTGCAAAAGATTTGCGATTGCATAGTTTCTTTTTGCCTGGTACTCCTTTCAATCGTTGCACTTCAGACTAAGGTACCTAAAAAAAAAGTCAAACAAACTGCGTAAAAAGAACCAAAAGAAATCTAAAATAAGATAAAAAATAAAATTATGTACAAAAAGATATCAATCAGAGAGTATTTTGCTACCACTCCCCGGCAGCGGCGCCAAAAAACTTGGTAGGTTCGGAAACCTACAATAAAATACTGCAAGTGCACAGTGTCTCACTAGTAGAACAATGGCAAGTACAGGTCGTTCCCACGAGGATTGCGAAAGTACTACTTCTAACTAATACCAATACCAAATAATCAAATAGATAATGTTTAATGAGTTTTCAGAAATTTGAAACAAAATGAAACAATAAATAATTTTAACGAAAAACAGAATGATAGAAGGTTGTTAGGATTTTCGGTTTCCACCAATTAATTATGCAAACTCTACTAATCCTTAAAAATCTATTCCATGCATTTTCAAATATTGTTTCTCCGCTCTAGTTTTCTTCGTTTCATGAGTAGTGATTCTAAAGCATTACCTATTTATCCTTGCATACCACGTCTAGGGATTTAACCGAAGCACAAAATATCAATTCAAAAGCATAAATAATCAAGAAAACACATGAACAATAAAATACCAAGCTATATGAAGAAAAACTACTAGTCATTTAAATCATTATTGAGCATATAAATGTAGAGTTTACACAATTAAATTGTTTTCTACCCAAACCCTAACATAACTCTAGCTAGACATGGCTTTATCAAAAACCATAAACATATTAAAATCAAACTTTAGCTAAATAAAAATGAAGAATCGAAAACAAAAATCCAAAATCCTTCTCCTCTTTCTCTTCCAGCTCTGTGGCCGGGTGTCCCTCTAATATATTTTGAAACAACACATAAATATAGCTCACAAATGAATTCACGTTTTTCTTCTTCGTCGCCACATCACCTCCCAATAGAAGTATGCCACATGTCATGAAAATATAAATTCACCCAATGATGTTATGCCGCGTGTCATAATATAACGAGACATTGTAAAGTATCACCGAATCTCCACTTTCCATAGTACATGAATTTCATTTAGAAAGCATGATATTTTGTTGCATGTGCTGGGTCTCACCTTAACTGTATTTGCAAAATGACGTCAGTTGGATTCAAATATTCCTTCAGATTATTTATATAAATTTATCAAGAGAACTTATGTAAGGACAAAATATATTAATCTTTCCTTTTTCTTCATTTGCACGTGGTCATGGAGGTGATATTCTTCCATTCTTATGCTAACAATAATAAAGTCACTCTTGACCAATCTTAGGTGGCATTAGTGTGCTGACATCGACTCGCTTCACCATGCATTAATTGAGATTAAGAATTGTCTGCCCGTTGTGAACTCATGAGTGCCAAGCCAGTGACACTAGCCAACTGAATTTTAATTCTGCCCACGTCTATAGGAATCGTGAACTTAATCATGTACTCCTTTTTCCTTGCAAGTTCATAAGGCTCCGTTTATGTTTGGTGCCGCGCAGTGGTGCTGATACATAGGAATACCAGGCTAGCCACATTTACCCATTTTAGTCGCAAATGTCATTTGTTGTTTATTTAACCACTTATTTTTCAGGTGATTGGATTTGTTCGTAATTCCTGCAAAATCCTTAAAACAATATTATTAGCCAAATAATGAGGCCTAGCTAATGTAAATATGGGTACAATTGTGTCGCATTTGCGTGCTTATCAACACTATACTTGAAACTTGTTACTATATTGTGTGATGAACTCAGGATTGATTTCATGCCTAGAAACCATGTTTGAGTACATGATTTTAAGGAACTATACTTACGAAACTTGTTTGTAGTTGAAAGCAATCAATTGGATTGGTGGTCTGGTTCCTATTGGGGATCTATAGCAGGACCGGTCTCTGTTTGGGGATCTATAGCAGAACCGATCCCTACTTATTCGAAATCTATAGTAGGACCGATCCCCATGGCAAAACCGATTTTCGATATCACGTATATTTAAGGGTTTGTGTGATTTTTGAAGTTTGGTTTGCAAAAATGGGAAAGTTCAAGATGCCGACATTAATTAATTTGAACTTTGTACAAGTCTTATCTTTTATTGTTCAAAGATATTCCCTGATACTCAAGCTGAGATCCCAAACTGGAATGTTTGAGAGTCTTCTATTAAGATTTTCGAATGTATATGTTTTATTTTTCCAGCGAGTAAAACATATTTCTGGAAGATATATTAGGAAAGTATACTTGTATAAAACTAACATTGAGTTGTCATACATGAGGGATTTCGGTGTAACAGTTAGACATTGGTTGGAATTAGACAAAACCGAATATTTTCGGTTATGGAAATTCCTTGGTGTCCAATCTACCTTGGTCTATAAATAGTGAAGTTTGTTCTTCTTACAAACTTATCCTGAGGCAGACACTTCATTTTGTAGTATTGTTGTATCCGACTCTAAATAGTGAAGTTTGTAGTCACTGCTGTAGCCGACTATATTTGAAAAAAAAAGTAACCTAATTAGGTGAAATCTCTTATGTACGCTAGTTTAAAGACTTATGTGAGATCAAAAAGAGTCTAGATAATACCGTTGGTGGGAAACTAGAAGTTGCATTATTGATTTAATTGACTAACGGTTGTTAAACCTTGATTGCACCTAGTTTGTTTATTCTGAGAACCTTCTCTTCTGATATAAGGTCACTCAAACTAGATCAAGGATTAACGGTAGTTCAGATTTGTTTTTAGATATGATGATGGGCGTGTGATCATCCATTGTTAACAGACTTCGTCATGTGCATGAACGATTGTAAGGGAATCAAGTTTGTTTGTTCGGGTACATTAAAGACATTCAAGATTCGAAGACAATGAGATTTCTTATTGGTTTCTGATCTTTGTGATTTACTTCGTGCACACACTTGATCAGCTAAGATCCGACTAAACGTTGTTTATCTTTGATGGATAAATTTTTATGGGGGCATTTTCGGATGGGGGCATAGGGGACAAATCATATCTTGACACGTATCTTTCTTATTAATTGATTCCAACAAATTATGTTTCCAAAAATATAAAAGAAGTGTATTTTTGGTGAAAATACTGGTTATCTTAATTTGTGATATTTTATCCTTGATATTTTTGGTAACAGAATTTGTTAAAACAATTAATGGGAAAGACATATGTCAAGATATGATTTGTCCCCCATGCCCCCATCTAAAAACGCCATCATCAAAAATTTATCCATCTTTGATAGACAACGGATTGCTAGTCATATAGACTGGCAAACTATCATTTATTGGTATTCTTCAGTATCTGAATCTGATAGTTTGTAAACATAGATCTGGTTATCTTGATAATCTAGATCTTGGTTGATCTAACCGAACAAAGGAGTTTATCAGATTAAACGGAAGA
This sequence comes from Papaver somniferum, assembly GCF_003573695.1. Lineage (NCBI taxonomy): Eukaryota > Viridiplantae > Streptophyta > Magnoliopsida > Ranunculales > Papaveraceae > Papaver > Papaver somniferum. The sequence goes on from NC_039364.1 coordinate 90,823,990, forward strand.
ACCATTGTTTAACTTAACTCAATACAAATCTCGGATTTACTTCTTCAGATCGATAGGAAGGTTATTAGATTAGTCCTTTATTGTTTCGTAAGACGATCAATATGAATTAAGTGCTTGAAGTTTTCACGGGGAGGTGAAGCAGCTTAAGATAGTGGACTCTATCTTAGGATTCACATGCTTTATCCAGATTGGTTGTAGGCGCAGGTAGATTACTTGGTCTCAATTATACGAAGTTAGTAGTGGTCTTTGTATAGCGGCTTAATTCTGAGAGTATTCAAAACTGGACTAGGTACCGGGGTTTTTATGCATGTGCGGGTTTCTCGTTAACAAATTGTGTGCATTATAATTATTATATAGTTATAATAAAATTAGTTGCACGTATGCGTTAATCCAGACACTTGGGTTGATCCCTATAGTTAGATTTGGTTCCGGGATTTTACTATACACCAAGTTTATACCTTGTGGTTGTTATCTTCTTGACAGTCTACGTATGTATTAGATCACGCAAGGTATCTTTTATATAGGTTGATGTCGAAAATATTGTGGTGTGCTTGGTACCCTCGTAATTTCAAGTTATTCATATGCGATACATCGTACATATCATGGCATATTCAATCTAGGCCGAGACTTACTTGAGACTTTCTTCACGATTTCCACCGCTAGTGATCACAAATTGCTACTTGTTGCTACGATTCCTGATAAAATTACCTAGAATCCTAACTAGATATAGATGTGTTATCATGCCTATTCAGTATGCTGCTTAAACAAACAAGAATTCCATCATGTTGCAGAACACAACCGCATAATTGTTATAAGATTAAAATCTGAAAGATAAAAATAGATCTTGAACAATAACAATAATCAGCCAGATTGATTCACAAAGTACTAGGGATTGCATCCCCTACAAATAAAATAACTAGTTAATCATAGGTTTACCAAAACCCATGGAAAGTATAAAAAAGAAAAAGAAAAAAAAAGAACGGTTATCCCATAACGGGATAAACCCAAGGTTTTATATGTAGAAGATTAGATTATGACTTAGAAGATATTAAGAGATCCCAAAGTGTGGAAGGTTGTATCTTGGCTCCCCTTTAGGTAGGCTTTTGTAAACTCCTCTTTAATGTTTATCAAACTAGGAAACTTAACCTCGTCAAGTACATTCACCTCATCTTAATTTTTGTCAGATTAGGAGACTTATCCTCCTCAAAAACCAACAAAAAACCTTATTTTTCATGTCTAGGGAAACCCAAACCCAACTTCTTCTTTTTATCTCGTGCATGCCCAATAAGCCCACAGTCAACGAAAACCAAATCCAAGTTGATTTCAGTGTTTTGCTCAGACGTTAGCATTTGGGATCGAATCCGCAGATCTGATTCGGCCTATCATTTCTGCTTATTTTTGTGGGTACTTTGGATTGGATGTAGGTGATGTCTAAAAAAACACGTTGGACACCCACACCCTTTATATTTAGCGTACATATAAAATTTTAGCAAAATAATATAAAAATAAGAGACTATGTTCACAAAATTTGTGATAAATGTCGACTGATTCGCCAGCGAGGACGAATTATGGGCTAATATAGAAATTATAATTCACTATATACATAGAGCATGGATCCATTGACAAGATCTAACATGCTAATGCGGTCATAGGATATCGATAGATGAAAGGACAGAGCTTATTTCAATATATATAACATGGGTTAGCCTATGACCCATGATACGAACAAGCTAATTTTATAGTCATTGATGTCTCTATCTCTTTCTCATAGGCCATTTTCCCTTCTCTCTGCAGATCGCATGAGACTTTTTTATTGTGACATCTTATGTGTTTATTTTCGTTTTCGAATTTAATTTAATTCGACTTATATTTTTTTTTTCTTATATAGACTTGTTGAAATTTGCAAGGCTTTCTTTAATCAATTGATACATAATGGAACGAATCAACGACTCAATTTCATATGTTATTTCACCAAGGTTTTAAACAACTGCAAAAAAATCATCTAACGATTCATGCAATATAATTGTTACGGGAATCAAAATTTTCATTTATCAATCACATATGTATCTCATTTAGGTCTATCAAATACTATGGATGTTATAAGATTTCAAGTGAAACTTATTTTCCATATATGAGAAATCAAAGGTAATACCCATACTTTTGGAATAGCGCATGCTCAAAGATGCGTCATTTGCATGAGATGAAGCTTGAACTCAAAGCTTTGGTTGTGTGTTAAGGGCATATTGACCCGGATAAAATTTGCACCACAATAGTGCACCATGCCAGTTGGAGGCTGGCTAAGTGCAATATTGCACCATCATGGTGCATCAGCCAGTTGGAAGCTGGATACGTGCAATATTGCACCATCATGGTGCATCAACAAGTGGAAGGTTGGCCAAGTGTAGTATATTCCACTATTAGTCAAGTTGGCCATCAAGCCAGAGATTTGTATACCACCATCATGGTGCATTACTCAAGGGGGCGTGGAAAAAACCATGAATAATGAAGCAAGCATGTCAAAGTGCAACCCAACTTGTATTTGTAGAAATGTCAATAAGATATATATATAGGGAGGGGTAGTTGGTTGAATGTCCATATAGCGGAGATGCACTAATAAGCTTCATGGCTTAGCCATAAAAGCCTATATGATATGAAAACATCATAATTATGGCGCGTTATGTATTCCAGAGAGCTTCATGATACTTATGCATCATCGTTGCAGCATTGCAAAACTAAGGATGCACCATCATGGTGCAAAACGAAGGAAAGTCCGATGATGCACACTCTTCCGCATTATTTGCAAAGGACCCTTTGGCCGTACATACTAGGAAATGCTTGTCTTTGGCCTTGCAATACAAGTTGGCTTTAGTTGCTAGCTCAGACGTTGATGAACTAATATCAGTGCTTGATCCCTTCGAAACACGGAGAAGGGTATGTAAGCAGCCGCAATGAGCTACAACATTGGTGATCCGACACCTTGTCGCTCATATCATCTAATTATGAGGTGATTGTGACATAATGATAACTCGTATCATCTGGCTCGGCAATGCGGTGCAAAATATAATTGTTTCCATATTTGATGAGTTAAGTTGCGGTCCATTTTTTTGAATGTTCATACTTCCTATAAAATCGTTCGAGGTAAGCATGCACCAATTGTGAATTGGGCATTACCAAGGAAAGTAACCTAAATTGGTATGTAAGTTAGAGGATCTTGCATAATCCATTGGCATCACAAGGATGATGCAAGGAAAGTATGGTGTGAGCCTGGATGATGCACCCTTGGGATAAACAAGATAAATGCATGAATTCAACTCAATGCCCAAGCAAAGTAAGGAAGAAATAGGCTTTCAATGTCCTATGTGCAAGTATAGGGCATGCCTTATGCCTGAAAGAGGACTTTGAAGTCAATGATGCATGCAAGAATGCATCCGCATTATCCTTTATAACCTTTCACCCTTCGTGGAACAAGGGTAAGTTGGAACATTGTGGAAGCTACGTTTACGGCATCATGTTTTCTAAGCATGCTTAAAAAGGAAAATAGGTGTGCGTTTGTGATGCTAGATTTGAATCTTTAAAGCTCGGCCACCGCATTTACGAATAGCACATCGAGGAGTTTCAGACTGCGCAGTTGGGCACCGTATGCATCTTTTTCTGGTCCGTCATAGTTGGTATCATAGAAAGTTCCCATATAACATTGGGGACTGCGCGTCATGGATTAGTTAGCGTGCATTTTGCGACAAGACCACAAATTTTTCATTCAGAGGGAAATAATTATTTGGAAGAGTAGATCAACAATTGCACAAATCTTGTTAGAATTACTATAGTGTTGTGAGTTTTCTAGATATTAAATGGCGACCCACCCGATAGTTACTGACATGGAAGACTGTTCGGGATGGTAAGTATACAACGGGACTGATCATCCCCACCTTTTTGGAACGATATGTGCTGTCAGGCCGGCTAGCATCCTACTTACGAGTAGAAAGCCGGAAGACCATTGGCAACTGGCGAACATTGGCTTGCATCCGACTGCTCTATCATTAAAATTTGGTCCTCATGGTATTGCACTAAGTTTTTGTTTGTTATTTGAACAAACATTGACCGATGACCTGAGATGGTTTCCGATCACTTTTTCCTAATTCTTCGATGATTAATTTGGATATAGAACTTTCCATAGAAATTTAATAATAAAAGAGATAATGGAATGTTAGAAAGAACAATAAGATAAATTTGATGTAATTATATGAGATTACTTCAGATTATGATGATAATGACAAGGGATAGGAATTTGTATATTTGGGATCACTAAGCTGGTGTGGTTTGCCATCAAAACAGGTGGGAACTCTAGTAACCTTCTTGTAATCATTGAGTTTCATTTCTCTATAAGCATGATGTATTACTTCTGTATCCTTGTGTATGAATTGTATGTTGTATTTGCATATACGATTCTTGCTACGAAAGTATTTTTGTGTGATATGCAATGTGATATTTCCCTGAAAAAGGTGTTTGTGGTCTCCCCACAGCTTCTTGCTAAGTTGATTAGGGCAGTAACTCATTTGTTTGAATATTATTTAGTAGGGCGGTAATTCATATGTTTCGATATTATTAATTGGGCGGTAATTCATCCGTTTCAATATGATTATTATATAATATTAGTAGTATGGCGGTAATTCATCTGTTTGCAATATTATCTAGTAGGGTGGTAAGTCATTTTTCTCAATATAATATATATTAATAAGATAGTAAGGCGATAAGTCTTATGTTTGAAATATTATCTAGTAGGGCGGTAAGTAATGCGTTTGCGATATTATATATATTATTTTATTTTGGGGGAATTACTCGTGTGCATATTATACTTATTTGTCTAACTACCAGGTCTTGATGGTAATATTCGAAATCATGATATAAGTGGAGTACTTCATGTGGATGATGTTATTATTATTGATTGGGATTGTTCTTGAGTCGTCTTCTCCAATGAGTTTGACGAGGTTAAAGTAACACTTGCTTCTTGATGAATAAATCGTTGATGCTTTTATTCATTATTGTCCTTTAAATTATTATTATTATTTTAGAACTGTGAAGCATGTTAGTTATTACTTAAGAGTTATATGTTTACGTTGAATACTCTTTTGGTATGATGTGCTCGTTCGTCTCCACTTCAAGTTTTCAGTTATCATAAGAAATGTTACTCGTGAAGTTATCCATTTTGGTAGTTTAAAGCTTTATCAAACTATGTTATGTTTTATTTATCTTTTAAATATATGTATTATTTATTTATTGTAAACAAACACTAATATATTTATATCATTCGAGAGTTTTTAATTTATAAAAGTATCAGAGTGCTTGAATAGCACACTTGTGCTTATACGTTGGAGTTTCTCATTAAGTTATGGAAGTATTTTTGTTTCTAGTGCTAGCTTAAGAATTACTCCGCTATTATTACCTCACCCACGCTTACATCTATCAACCGAAAGGTGTAGAATTCACTGTTCTCCTCCATTGTCCAAGTATCATCTTTGCACTTCTCTTTACAACCTCTCAGTGTTGTTCGCCTTCGTCGTCGGACATTATTTTAGTTATGCAATTGATCTATAACAATGAATTAAAGGTAATATAAAAATTGTTGAAATGAAGAAGGTATGAATACACCACAATATTTTCGATATCAACATATGCAAACACATCTTGTATATAATCCTATCGAAACAATAAAGACCAAAAGCCTATTTCAACAAGTTCTTCATGGGAAAAGTCAATATTCAGATAGAACTAACTATGGGATTATTAACAAGTTGATTAGCGTATAAGTGTGTTTACTTTAATAATCAAGATAAAAAAATATAGCGCAGAAGTAAAGTAAATAACACAAACGCACAAGATGTTGTAAAAGATGAAAACCCACAAGACCTAGTCCAGTTTGGATATTCTTATAATTAACCCGATATACAAATTGACAACCGCAACTTCATATAGTTGAGACCAAGTAAACACTCATTCGTTACTCAGTTTCTTTAATATCCATGCGCCTGCAATCAATTTGGTTTGCGCAGGTGAATCCTAAGACAGAGTCCACTATCTTGAGTCGTTTCACCGTTGTGAAAACTTCTGATATTAACTCTTTTAGATGATCACATGAAACAACAAAGGACTAAATCTGTGCTAGTAACCAAATCACTTACTTATCACCACCAAATAAATAAACTCTTTTGGTTTAAGGATCAAACCAAGGTAATGATTATCGAAAAAATAAATATTGATGAACAAGATTTATCCAAGCAAATTAATGCAACTAGACAGTTTGTTCGATCTTCTATAAGTCTTATGTATATACTAAGATAAATTGCTTGTGGATCCCAAAGAATCAAGTTTGCAAGAAGTATCACAAATATCAGAACCAAAAAGAAAAGTATCCAAGTCTTGAATATTCGATTGTAATCTTCAAAGTAACTCTTGCAAACAACCTCGATTACACTATTGATCAAACACACAAAATGAAGCATCCAAGTCTTGAATATTCGATTGTAATCTCCACATATCTTGAAACACTTAAATTTACGATAGTCAAATCTTCAAACAAACATGACCGGCCTTAAATCTAGATTCCACTAATTGTGAATCTATAGGCTTATTGATCCCAAAGAAGATTTTAAACAAGAGTTAACACAAGATGTTTCACCTAATTAAAATCTTCATATCTCTTTCAAGTTGGCTTTTCCCACATGACAGAAGGGTGACTTTGTAAGGATACAAGACTCCCAATTTATAGAATTATGACCAAGGCTTGTTTGAAAATAATATGTACAAATTTTTAAAAATCCTTAAGATGTAGCAAACACAATTGTATTCCATCTCTTAAACGGTTTCACTTATAGTATGACAACTTAGATTATCTTGCACACATCTATGTACTTGAAAAACATAACGACTAGAAATATGCAAACCTCTGGAATTTTGGTAAGCCTATAACTTGATAAGAAATAATACTGAAAAATCGGTATTCATGATTTTTCCTTGGGTATCAAAAAAAAATACTTGAAAAATAAGATATTGGAGTTTAGCACATATTTCAATATTATGTCCAGACTTCTGAACATACCCAGGCTAACTCGTTTACTTTCTTAAAGAATTTTTTTGAAATTCAAACATAATTACCAGAGTATGGATTCATCCGAAAGTTCAATACACTAAAAAAATAATAAGTTACCAATTAGTGCAGTGTCGAGAACTCGAAATCCATATAGATAAACTATAGTCATTACTCCATATACTTAAGTAATAGAAATAACTATTGTATATCATTCTTTAAGATACTTTGATCATAGTATAATGACCAAGTCACTAATACGAAAGTCATTGTAACAAATTTAACTCCATATGTTATGTTTTTAAAGAACAAAAGTTAGAAATGGAACAAGTCAAGTCTATAGTTACTAAAATCGAACTAAAGGATGTTGTCTTGATTGTATTTTATATGTATTTAGGTCTTCATGAGTAACTGATAGGACTTATAAACCTATAATTATACTAACTGCACGTATACGGTACCTATAATGCAGAACACGGCAAGCACGGATCGTTCGCATAAGGACTTGGTTGATGTGTAATTGAAATCTTAAGTTTCTATTATACTAATTTAAAACAAATGGTTGTCGATGACGACTAGATGTTGCAAAGATCAAACTAGAAAATAAGAATATAAATATGGATGCAATGAGAGTTGAAGACGGTCAAGTAGAGAACACCAGGGCAATCAAATCCACCACTTAACATGTACTAGAATTTCAGCCTCAATATTATTTTTTCCGTTATAATGGACATCGGTAAGGATGCAAGTCTTCCGCATATCTAGGGCAATTTGAAGATGAATAATTCGATAACAACTAGGTTATTGATACCTAGAATTAGTTGTCTTGGATTAAATGAATCGATTTCATAAGAATTAATGCACAAATCATCTAACAACCTAGGATGCAAGACATACAAGGTGAAAGTTGTGTTTTGCAGCGCAAAGATCAGACTATCTTTATTCAATTAAGCATGAGAAGAACAATATCTTAACATGAAGAATCTAGCATAAAATTAAGGGTTTCATCTATGCCCTATTAGATAAGAAATTAGAATATACTGAAAACATGAGACAAATGGAATTCAAATACAAATAAAACCATTGATGAAATTGGACTCTATTATTTTATCAATTGATTTCCTTAAGAAAAAACTAATTAGAGTATTCAATACCCCCTTACTGCATGCCTCAATTACACAAGAATAACCCCTTTTTATACGCCAATTCCCTTAATTATTCATCCTCTAGTCAACAAGTAGAATATAAATTTATTCACCTTCTGGTCAACAAATAGAATATAAATTTATGGATTTCATGATCACTAAACTCACCATCGACGCGGACTTCACTATGCACGTCCATCTTACAACACCGCCTGAATTTGTCTCCACGTCTCAAAACATCTTATTCGACTTCATATCATGCTTTTAACAGTAACAAATAGGTGAAGTTATCAAGTGTGATAGAGAGATTGAGTTGTGATGTGAAATGGTATCAAGTGGAGAGAAACAAAGAGCGAAATAATACAGAGGGATGGGTTAACAAATATAGGGTTGTTTTTGCTTTCATTTGACAGAGAAAGTATTATCGGTGGTGTAAGAGAGAATCGAAATTGTTTCTGATTTCCAAACTTGAAAGTAAAATGAAAGAGGGGTTTAGGGTCAACATGGGTTATGCAACATTAATACATAACTAAGGTGTTTAAGAGTATCAATTTCTAACATACTGAACTTTGGCCCCTGCACATCATTCGAGGTTGCTGACATTTCTTTGCCACCAGTCAGTTCGTCAATACCTTTTTTTTTTCCTAAGTAAAAAATATATTAAAGCAAAAAATTAACTCGTTTCATCAATAGTAGAACTCACCCAAAAACACTATGTTTTGTTCTCTCACTAGAAATAACCCGTGATGTAACGACACTGGTTAAGACCATCTAATATGGTGCCACAAATTCATATTTAATAAAAACAGAGAAAGTGTAACATAAACATTTTTATATATTAGTTATTTTATAGTTTACTACTACTGTGAATATAGGTGGCAATGTATTTCCAAATCTGGTTATGCCGAAATTCCACATATTTTGCTTGAAAATTTGGTTATGTTACTTAAAATCCCAATTCTTTCTAAAAGTCTCATGTAAATAATATGTAAATTCAGTTCCATCTACAATAGGTTAAGAGTAATTAGTGAAATTAAATGGTGTCAGTTCTTTTATTTTGGTATAGTTTATTTATTTTTGCAGAACGTTCCCAAACATTGGTTGTTGGTGATACTCATAAATGTTGCATACAGATCATTAGTTCCAATCCGCGTAAAATGAGCGACAAATATAGTTATTTCATCCAAGGTGTTCTTCCTCGATTGCTGATACTACTATTATGTGTTCATAAGTCGCATGTTTAGGTGATTCAATTTGGCTAACATCCTAGGTTATGTGCACTCCCTAGTTATGGCGAACCCTCAAAACGCATTCTAAAAGTTGACCGGGACATTTCAAATTTTATATATTACGACGGTATTACAACCCATTATTATTATTTATTTATTTAAAAAGACAATGTAAAACTCTACAATTTTTTATTTTTTTTATTATGTAAAATTTATTTATAGTGAGAGAAAAAAAACCTCATTTTAGAACACAATAAGTCAATTTTACATTTCAATTTCTTTTTTTAGAATCAATTTTATTCGCTTTTTTAGTTTTTGGCTTATAAAGATCCCATTACAATCACAAATCTAAGTAGCTAAAACTCAGTTGGATTCTTTTTAAATACATTTTAACGGGAAAAGTATAATTGGGAAATCGTTCAAATTTTGCATTTAAAAGCTAAGGGCGTGCTATAATTAATTGGTTAGCATTATCTGTTGCAATAATGTCTTATATGGTGTCTTTTAGTAGCTTTGAATGAACATGTAAGCCTTAGTAAAGCTCAAAAGATCTCATGATATTTAACGTTTTCTATTGAGTAATAAACTGAGAGTATATGATAATTTATTTTATTTTATTTTATTCAGTAATTTTCAGTTATGTGGTTCGTTTACGTAAATTTTTTATTATACGAACAATTTACTTGTGAAAAAGCGGGGCTCTAACAACCACACCCAATATTTCGATTAGCAATCTGTATGGACTAACTCCAATACACTTTCTAGAGAATCAACTAGACATTCAGACTCAATCTAAAGAAAAGTATATTGAGGAGTTAATATCACTCTCACTTGATTTGATCTTTACTCAAGCAAATAATAATTTGCGAGTCTTTATCAAATACAAGGATAATAAACTTGGATGGTACCAAAGACCAATATCCAAGGATCAATCAATTTCCAATCAACAACCAAAGGTTGGATTTCACAATCGATCGATACAACGCACAACCTGTATTATTTCAATTATATAACAAAATATAATGCAGAATAGAAGTAACACAGACACCAGAAATTTTGTTAACGAGGAAACCGCAAATGCAGAAAAACCCCGGGACCTAGTCAAGATTGAACACCACATTGTATTAAGCCGCTACAGACACTATCCTACTACAAACTAACTTCGGTCTGGACTGTAGTTGAACCATAATCAATATCACCCTGATTCAAGGTACAGTCGCGCTCCTTACGTCTCATATCCTAGCAGGATACTACGCACTTGATTCCCTTAGCTGATCTCACCCACAACCAAGAGTTGCTACGACCCAAAGTCGAAGACTTTAATAAACAAATCTATATCACACACAAAAGTCAACGATAATAGATAAATCTGTCTCCCACAGATAAACCTATAAGTTTTGTTCCGTCTTTTGATAAAATCAAGGTGAGCAGGAACCAATTGATAAACCGAACTTATATTCCCGAAGAACAGCCTAGTATTATCAATCACCTCACAATAATCTAAATCATATGGTAGCGAAACTAGATATTGCGGAATCACAAACGATGAGACGAAGATGTTTGTGATTTCTTTTTATCGTGCCCTATCGGAGATATAATCTCAAGCCAATCTTACAATTGAACTCGTACGATAGAAAATGGCAAGATCAGATCGCTCAACTACAAGAGAAGTAGTTTCGCCTGGCTTCACAATGCCAATGAAGTCTTTAAGTCGTTAACCGATAGGGTCTCGAGAAGAAACCTACGGTTAAAGGAGAATCGACTCTAGAAAAACCAACAAGTATCACAAAGGAGGTGTGGGGATTATTTTTTCCAGTTACTAGACGTCTCCTTTATATAGTTTTCAAATTAGGTTTTACAATCCAAGTTACCTTGGTAACAAAGCATTCAATATTCATTGTTAGATGAAAAACCTGATTTATCCAAGCTAATATCTTTCAACCGTTAGATCGAAACTTAGATTGTCACACGCACAAATGAAATGTATTCATTTAGGTTTGAGTAACCGTACCTAAACGTGTACACTTATTTGGTTCACAAATAGTTAACCAATGGTTAGCCATATGAGCACTTTCATATTAACCGTATTTATCTTTCTCATAACTAGTTCAAATGACTCATAAGAACTAGTTCAAGAGTTGTTCAATTGCTTAGATCTTTATACATGGACACAATTGAAACAAAATCGTTTTGATTCACTTGAATCAATTCATGAACAATATAGCCACGGTTTGTAAAGATTGCATTCCTTATTGATTTATTTTTTAAGTTCATGAAACTACCGATTTGAGAAATATAACCAGTTTGGGTACGCGTGCCGGTATGCGTACCTTAGATACCGGATTTGAGTTGGTTTTGGTTTCCAAACTCAGTAGAACTTTTCGGGTAGAAAAGTTTCGCCAGTACGCGTATGGGTACGCGTACCTAAGGTGACTGGTTTATGAGTTCGTAAACTCCAAACTCAGCAAAATTTTCCGGAGGAAAAGTTCCGCCAGTACGCGTACGGGTACGCGTACCCAACCTGTCTCCTTCACCAATACCGCATGCACACATATACACACACTTGGTTTCCGGCACATGGATTTATACACTAATGTGCGAACACACTATATATGCTTATATCCATAGTTGGTTACGTAATCTCAACTCTACATTTCAATCATTGAAACATTCTTCTATAATGTTATAATAGTCGTTAGACATAAAGAATCGACTATCGTCATCAAAGCTATTTTCAAGATTGAAATGTCATCATGACTTTCGTCACGGGTAAAGATGAAAATGGTTAAAGCAAAATCTTACCAGCACATATTTCGAGAAAAAGATAGGCGAGTAAACTCGGATCGAAATAGCAAATGTGTATGTATGAAAACTATCATACTTATACGACTTTTGTCTCAAGAGTAGGAGATAGATGAGTTCAAGTCTCCATATACCTTTTGGTCGGATGAAGTTCCACTAGTTCCTTGAGTAGTTCTTCGTCTTCGTAAGATAATCACCATGGAGTCTGGAGCTCAACTATTCCTAACTATCCTAGACCGAGACTTAGTCATAAGTAAACTAGAAATCAAAAAATATAGTTTTGATCACCAACATTGACAAACATGCTTGAGATAGCAACGCATGCGAATTCGACCGATCAATGCTCTAACAATCTCCCCCTTTGTCAATTTTAGTGACAAAACTATCAATACATATGGATTACAAAATAGATAAAACTTTGTAGCTTCTCGTCCACATGCTTGATCTCCTTGGTGCTTCAACATTACTCGAAAACTTCGTCTTTTCCAATTACTCCCATGATTCCATAGATGTTCAATTCAGCATCATAGTTGTTGAAGTTCCGTAGCCATAACAATGAGAAAACAAAATCTCTCGGTCATTGTTATACAGTTTCATAGTATTATTACACATCATCAAAGTTCTTATATCACAACTTCGACAACAATACTATGGTGATATGTATCACTCCCCCTTAGTCAATACTTTCGTCTCAACATGAAAACCACTCCCCCTTACATAATGACCCGTAAAACATGTAAATCAAATGTATTTGTAGTGTGAACTACATATTAATTCTCCCCCTTTTTGTCAATAAAATTGGCAAATGTACGAAAACGGGATCCTAATGAAATTTCCACGAAGACGCTTCAAGACCAAAGAAAAGTACATATCAACTTATTTAGATGCAATCATAAAGCCGAAGCTAAATGCATTCATCAAGGAGTTTATAAAGATACAAGATAACCCCTAAATAATTCCACAGCCGCACTCCCCACAAAGATATGGAAATTAAGCGCAAGTTCAAAAGAACTCTCCCCCATTTTATGTCATTCCCGAGAGAATAACAAGAGCGACCTTACTTTTACAAGAAAAGAAGGATTTTATTGGACACCAAAAACCATAATGAAATGATTTTCTATATCCAAAATTCTCAATTAAACTAATCACAAGTAAATCCATGATCAATTTAGTCGGAATACACAATCAAATTAAACACAAAAGTGATCAATTTAATTGAACATGCTCGACATAAGAGAACTTACGGAGCTACGACTATGTTAACCATAAAAGAATGATTAACTCAATCGTTTTATGCTCAACACAAGAAAACCTTATGGAGCATTGCAGTATACAACAAGATATGGATCAGGGAAAGATCAATACTGCGGCATATACAAAGATTCATTTTATTTTCATCACTATTTGCATAACGACATATAATAGACATAATCTTTGTAAACAAAAGATTTTAACGTATCTTCCATCAATAAATTGACATAATAGGCTTAACTTTTGTTTGTCAAAAGTTCATCGATCTTGTATCAATACTTGCATATCGACATATAAAAGAGATAAATTTTGACATCGTATGGGACAATAATAGTTTACGGACGCAAACACACATATCTCATAACATATTGCAATATATAAAACCATAAAGATTAAAATTGCAATCATCATCTTCCAAATCAACTTTAGAATTTAAACAAATAAATCTAAAAACATGAAGATGAAAAACGTTTGACATAGCTATGTGTACTCACAAAAATGGTTATTCCAAACTCTAGTTATTCTTCTAAACAAACCACGAAAAAAGAAGATTTACTAGACAAATATAAAGCAAAACAATTGAACACCAAGAGGCACGAGAAACTACTCATCATCTTCATCTTCGGAGACCATGAAGGTGGAACGAACCTTGTCCATGTCTTCTTTAATATCGGGGTACTTGGTAGCAATCACAAGTAATTGCTCTTGAACACAACTTACTTTGGTATTTAATTCACAAACACCTTTGTAAATTTGGCGAAAAAGCTTCGTAGAAGGATCACTCGATCCATTAGTTGTGTCACACCTTTGTCTCTTGCAAGGATATTCCTTCTTTCGATTGAAAGTACACGGCCGAACAAGCTTGGGGGTTCCAATGGAGTTCCCAATGGGTTCAATGGAGAAGTTGCAACAATACGCTCAATCAAGCATGGATAGCCTAACTTCTTGTCAACGGAAGTCATGTCTAATATTTGAAAAATAATGAATCCACAAATGTCAATACCTTTGCTTTCCATCACAAGGTAATAGACCAATTCCGCAAACTCACGACTCCAACGAGAGTTCTCAACCTTGGAAGGACAAAGGTTAGAAATACCCAATTTTTCAAAAGACTTTAGAGGAAAATCTAATTGATTAGTAGGAAATTTTCCTTCATTCCACACAACACTCTTTCCACAAAGCACTTTTGAAATAGCTTCTTGTGAAGGTCGTTCATCACTTGGTCTAGGGAGACGAAAATCACCCAATGGAATATTCCGGTAATTTTCGAAATCAATTCTCTAGAATCCTCACTCTATTAACCATGGTCTTGAATTCCATGTCCTCAGGGACAACATCATAAATGTTGGCATAGAAGATTCTAGTAAGAGTATCAAAACCTTCACCAAGGCCATCAAAGATGTTTCCAAGCTTGAATTTTTCAAAACAAGATAAGTCCTCCTTATACCCACTTGTATTATCCAATTTCTTTTCTAAAATAAACCCAGTAGAAGAAATCTTTTCAAATACTTTGCTACAGGATTCATCCACAAATCTAATTCTAATAGAATTTTGTTCAATAGGAAGATCCATAGAAAACGATGAAGAACCTAGGTTATTTGAAAAACCTTTTGAACCCTTAACATTATTCATGATTCTAGAAGGAAATAAGGGAGTGGGCAAGAGATTACTTACTTGACTTTTATCTTGAGAGATCCTTTCATAAATTGTTCTCCAACAAGCTTTAATGGAAAAAAAAACTTGAACCCTAAAAGTTCACGAATGCGGACAGATGAGGGAGGAAGGTGAGTTTTCATACCCGTACTTTTTTTATACCCGCAGTTGGGTTTGGACCCGTTCACGAACCGCGACCCACATAAGGAATGTAGGATTATTTGAGGTACATGTAAAAAATACCAGTATAAACACAATACCTGCACAAACTTTTCGAAAAGCTTTTGTCACAAAGAAATTGGGAAAAAGAATTCATAAACAAAGTCAACCAGTTACTTGCCCCATTTCAAGTTATATACAAATAGGGTGACGTCATTCCTGAAATCAGGTGGTGTAGAATGCAGAGAATTTCTCATGCCAGTTTTTTGGTTGACATTTGTGGCCAGGATTAGGAGTAACATCATAATGATAAAACTCAGAATCCGTTGGGATCTTTTCCTTATGACATATAAATGATTTTTTCTGATAAATGGTTTATTTGCCAACCTTACATGGAATCTTTTTATCACCTTCACGTGAGTTGGTGATTGAAACAGTTTGTACATCATTAGAATATGATTTGACCGGTACAAAAATTTTATCAGAACGATTCAATTTTTCTATGGAATTAAGATTTTCTAAGAAATTTAAAACATTTTCAAATGCTCTAAATAGATACTTGTCAATTGATCCTTTATGATAGTATTCCTCAAAGAGATTAAGAGTAATTCTTGTGAGGGTCCATATCTTTGAGCGTTGATCATGTTTTCTTTGACTATTCTCTTTAGAGAACTTTTTAATTTTTCCTTTAGACTATTTCTTCACATCTAGATTTTCTGATATTCTAGATGTCATAAGATTATCAAGTGAGACCTTAGGTCTAAAGAATAATAATCTCTGAATACTCATTAAGGAACTCTGGTGTGCGTTACAGATGCCATGAGCAAGCCTCCCAACAAGATTTCCCATAGGGATAGACTTTTGAGAATCAGACAAACACAAACTTTTAAGGTTTAGGGTGTTTGCATGCTCTGGTACCAATTGAAAAAACGGGGGTCTGACATCCACACCCAATATTTCGATTAGCAATCTGTATGGACTAACTCCAATATACTTTCTAGAGAATCAACTAGACAGTCAGACTCAATCTAAAGAAAAGTATATTGAGGAGTTAATATCTCTCTCACTTGATTTGATTTTTACTCAAGCAAATAAGAATTTGCGAGTCTTTATCAAATACAAGGATAATAAACTTGGATGGTACCAAAGACCAATATCCAAGGATCAATAAATTTTCAATCAACAATCAAAGGTTGGATTTCACAATCGATCGATACAACGCACAACCTGTATTATTTCAATTATATAACAAAATATAATGCAGAATAGAAATAACACAGACACCAGAAATTTTGTTAACGAGGAAACCGCAAATGCAGAAAAACCCCGGGACCTAGTCAAGATTGAACACCACACTGTATTAAGCCGCTACATACACTAGCCTACTACAAACTAACTTCGGTCTGGACTGTAGTTGAACCATAATCAATATCACACTGATTCAAGGTACAGTTGTGCTCCTTACGTCTCTGATCCCAGCAGGATACTACACACTTGATTCCTTTAGCTGATCTCACCCACAACCAAGAGTTGCTACGACCCAAAGTCGAAGACTTTAATAAACAAATTTGTATCACACAGAAAAGTCTACGATAATAGATAAATCTGTCTCCCACAAATAAACCTACAAGTTTTGCTCCGTCTTTTGATAAAATCAAGGTGAACAGGAAATAATTGATAAACCGGACTTATATTCCTGAAGAACATCCTAGTATTATCAATCACCTCACAATAATCTAAATGGTACGGTAGCACAACTAGAAATTGCGGAATCACAAACGATGAAACGAAGATGTTTGTGATTTCTTTTTATCGTGCCCTATCGGAGATATAATCTCAAGACAATCTTACAATTGAACTCATACGATTGAAAATGGCAAGATCAGATCGCGCAACTACAAGAGAAGTAGTTTCGCCTGGCTTCAAAATCTCAATGAAGTCTTTAAGTCGTTAACCGACAGGGTCTCGAGAAGAAACCTACTTTTAAAGGAGAATCGACTCTAGCAAAACCAACTAGTATCACACAGGAGGTATGGAGATTAGTTTTTCCAGTTGCTAAACGTCTCCTTTATATAGTTTTCAAATCAGGGTTTGCAATCCAAGTTACCTTGGTAACAAAGCATTCAATATTCACCGTTAGATGAAAAAACTGATTTATCCAAGCTAATATCTTTCAACCGTTAGATCGAAACTTAGCTTGTCACACACACAAATGAAATGTATTCATTTAGGTTTGAGTAACCGTACCTAAACGTGTACACTTAGTTGGTTCACAAATAGTTAACCAATGGTTAGCCATATGAGCACTTTCATACTAACCGTATTCATCTTTCTCATAACTAGTTCAAATGACTCATAAGAACTAGTTCAAGAGTTGTTCAATTGCTTAGATCTTTATACATAAACACAATTGAAACAAAATCGGTTTGATTCAATTGAATCAATTCATGAAAAATATATCCACGATTTGCAAAGATTACATTCATTATTGATTTATTTTTTAAGTTCATGAAACTACCGATTTGAGAAATATAACCAGCTTGGGTACGCGTACGGGTATGCGTACCTTAGCTACCGGATTTGAGTTGGTTTTGGTTTCCAAACTCAGCAGAACTTTTCGGGTAGAAAATTTTCGCCAGTATGCGTATGGGTACGTGTACCTAAGGTGACTGGTTTATGAGTTCGTAAACTCCAAACTCATTAGAATTTTCCGGGAGGAAAAGTTCCGCCAGTACGCGTACGGGTATGCATACCCAACCTGTCTCCTTCACTAATACCGCATGCACACATATGCACGCACTTGGTTTATAGCACATGGATTTATACACTAATGTGCGAACACACTATATATGCTTATATACATAGTTGGTTACCTAATCTCAACTCTACATTTCAATCATTGAAACATTCTTCTATAATGTTATAGAAAATCGTTATTCACAACTATCATCATCAAAGCAATTTTCAAGAGATTGAAACGTCATCATGACTTTCGTCATGGGTAAAGATGAAAATGGTTAAAGCGAAAGCTTACCAACACATATTTCGAGAAAAAGATAGGCGAGTAAACTCAGCTCGAAATAGCAAATGTGTATGTATGAAAACTATCATACTTATACGACTTTTGTCTCAAGAGTAGGAGATAGAGTAGATAGACTTTTGAGTGACAGATGAGTTCAAGTCTCCACATACCTCTTGGTCGGATGAATTTCCACTGGTTCCTTGAGTAGTTCTTCGTCTTCGTAAGATAATCGTCATGGAGTCTGGAGCTCAACTATTCCTAACTATCCTAGACCGAGACTTAGTCATAAGTAAACTAGAAATCAAGACATATAGTTTTGATCACTAACATTCACAAACATGCTTGAGATAGCAACGCATGCGAGTTCAACCGAGCAATGCTCTAAAACTTGTATTAGATGTTAGATGATATGCACCAAAGAATTACTTAAGTCTAGATGATGTATACTAAACTTGTATTAGATGTTAGATGATATTTTCCATCTTAAAAGTCCCAATTTTTCTGTCTTAATCAGTTAATAATTCCTATGTAGCTTATCATCTTCTTATAATCCTCACTATTTGTCATCCCATGTACATCATAATTTTTCCTTTTATGATTTACACATGTTATTATCCATATGATTTAGAGTGGTTATATGGGTTTCTTTACGCAGTTCTTCAATTACCATGGATGATTATTTAGTTTTAATTTTATTTTGTGGATCTAACTAAAAAAATTGGGATTGTTGATTTTAAAGATTTTATTTTGTGCTTTTTTTCGTATATGAAGAATACAATGTGAAAATCGAATGCTCGTGTAGTTGTAGTAGGGGACTGTAGAATTGGTAAATCATGTTTGTAACTGCCGATGTTAAAAAAAATGTAACTATATATTCTATTATATATAAGGACTTTATTAACATTTGATTTTTTTTGACATTTACATTTTTAGCATAGAGAATGGTCCTATGTATTTTCTTAACATTTAATTTGTATTTATGATCTTAGTTATGATGAAATCCAATAAATGTAAATCCAATTTGTCCTCGAGTAAACTAACAAAAAGTCTTACCTACATGATTGTCGTTGGTTTCTCGATTGCATTTAGCAAATGAAATAAGCTTTTTAAACCACTAAGTGTCCCTAGTGGACGAGTTTAGTCTCGTGAGAGTTTAGTAAGAACTTACCCACAAAGTTCTAGCACAAAATATAAGCTTAAATTCCATGAAATTTGACACATGCATCTCAAGTTTTGTCCGCAATGGTTGTATATATCAATCTAGATTTCAAAGGTACAAGTTAAAAGAAGCGGACATTTATTTTAGCAGTTGATTTTTTTTATTTTTCTTTTGAAATCTAGGAGTACGAATCGTTAACATGTGATAAGAGTGTAAGGTGTACCTCTATCATGTACATGTATACAAACTGATTTATCAACAGAAGTTATGACCGCCAATTACTAAGAGATAGTTGTAAACTAAGAACGGAATCAACGCCAAGCTAGATATCCGGCTTTACGAGAAATGCAAATGTTCACCTAAAAAGGTCGGTGATATTTCATCTTACCCACATTGTACATCAATGGTATATACACCCTACATTGCTTTATTACAAGACGACATACATACAAAAAGCATAGAATGTCTATTTACTTCATGTTTCTGGTCTGATAATATAAATAAAGATAAATTAACTTAATGGTTTGATACAAAAGACAAATAAAACTTATTTTATTTTATTTTTTTGTTTTGTCTGAACTTTTGTTCTTTTTTCAGACTTTTTTTTTTTTTGAATAACAAGAGAGATACTAGCACAAGATGACGATTATATAGAAAAAAATACATTATATGACAATTTTAGAAATATGTATCCTTTTTCGAGACACCCGGTCTAATTCAATGGTCGTTTTCTATAATGTATACACCACATATTATCCCAGCCGACCAAAGAACAAGCTATTCAAATTTCATCAATATTCTAGATGATTGGCAGTCTACTAGACTATGCAAAAATATATGCTATACACCCTTGATAGATCGTGAAAGTGCATTTCATATCACATGTTCAAAAAGTTTCAAAAAAATAAATCAACTCACATGTTATAGTGCTGGAATGGATTACCTTGTCATCTTGATCAAGAATCTTAAAATATCAAATATGCAGAGGTATCACAGATCAGGTAAATGAGCTCAATTTTTCAAACATTTTTTTTTGGGTTATGATATTAATTTATTCACAAGTTCTAATCATACCTAATCACTACAAATTTCATGTGAAAACGCGGGGGTACAACAACCACACCCAACTATTTCGTTCGGCAATCTGTATGGACTAAACTCCAATATAATTTCGAGAGTAATAACTTAATGAAACTCAATAAAGAAAGATATCAAAGAGATTTATCTATTTCTCAACACAATCAGTAAATCAAACAGATAGAAATTCGTGAACCTGATTGTTATGAGAATAACTCGGATGGTACCAAAGACCAATATCCGAGTGTCAATCAAGTTTTATCCAAACAAACAAGGTTGGATTTATCAACTGTGATCGAACAACGCACAACCTTTGATATTTCAATTATATAAAGAAAATATAATGCAAAAAATAAAAAAAAAAGACACCAGAAATTTTGTTAATGACGAAACTGCAAATGCAGAAAAACCTCGGGACCTAGTCCAAACTTCAACACTACACTTTATTAAACCGCTACAGACTCTAGCCTACTAAAGGTTAACTTCGGACTGGAATATAGTTGATCCCTAACCAAGTCTCACACTGAATAAGGTACAATCACATTCCATACGCCTCTTAAATCTCGCAAGACTCTGCGCACTTGATTCCCCTAGATGACGTCCTTTACAGCCTAAAAGTTGCTACGACCCAAAGTCGAAGACCTATAAACAAATATGTCTCCCACATATAAGTCTATTTTATTTTTTATTTTCATCTTAAGATAAAAATCAAGGTGAACATGAAACTCAACTAATAATCCAGTTTTACACTCCCGAAGAGCAGCCTAGAATATTAGTCACCTCACAATAACCTAACTGATTAACAAAAGAAGTTGCTGCGGAATCACAAGAGTCTGAGACGAAGAAACTGTTGTGATTACTTTTTATATCTTACCTATCGAATATAAATCTCGAGAAAATCTTAGAAAATATTTAACTCAATATGATGGAAAAAGTAAGATCATGATACGCAACTAAAAAGAAAATAGTTGGACCTGGCTTCATGAATCCCAAGCGAAGTCTTTAAGTCTTTAAACCTAGTAATGGTTTTCAGAAGAACTGGAAACCTAGGTTAAGAGAGAATCGATTATAGTTTGCAACTAGGACACATAAAAGTGTCGGGATTAGGTTTCCAAGATACTAGAACTTCTCCGTATATACTCTTTTAAATTATGGTTGCTTACAATCAAAGCTAAGATAGCTTATTAACAAAGCAATTAATATTCACCGTTATATGAACACCTGGCTTAAGATTCAAGTTAATTTTGCTTAGAAAATAAGCAATCAATCTCCACTGTTAGATGGTTTAGCTTGATATGCACAAATAAAATATACTTATATTCAGATATGGATGAACGTACCTAAACGTATATAACAAGTTGGCTCAAAAACAATTAACCGAAGTTAGCCATATGAACACTTTTAGCTTAGCTATATATTCATCTAACACTTCTATACCAAATCTGATAATCAAATTATGATAGATAATCAAATATATCCAAATGTGTTTTAAGAGAGTTGTTCAAATGTTCACT
Organism: Papaver somniferum; assembly: GCF_003573695.1. Lineage (NCBI taxonomy): Eukaryota > Viridiplantae > Streptophyta > Magnoliopsida > Ranunculales > Papaveraceae > Papaver > Papaver somniferum. Next base: position 90,846,082 of record NC_039364.1, read on the forward strand.
ATCTGATAGAAATATTTATGAAGCATTTGAAACATATTTGTCTTGGTTTGTAAGTATAGTACTTATACAAGAACCAATTCGTGAACATAATGTCACGGTTTGCAAACCGAGTTCACATACCTTAAAGCATTAAGAATCCAGGGACTTCAGTTCGCAAACAGAGTTCGCAAACGAACCTGAATTCATGAGTGTAGGAAATAGTTAGCATACATGTTATGTGAACAAGTTTTTATACTTACCAATTTTAGAACCTAACCACTGAGTTCGCAAACTACCCTTCCGGACCTTGCCTAGTTTTGCCGTTCGCACACTGTCCGCAGACCACAGTTCCAGACCCATCACAGATAAACTCGTTCGCAAACAAGAGTTCGACCGAGCAGTGCTCTAACAATCTCCCCCTTTGTCAATTTTAATGACAAAACTATCAATACATATGAATTACAAAATAAATAAACTTTGTAGCTTCTGATCCATCATGCTTGAAATCCTTGGCTCTTCAACTTCCTTGAATTCTTCGTTACTTCAAGCTCTTCATCGATTCTGAATGTGTTCAACTCAGCATCATTATTGTTGAAGATCCGTAGCAATAACAACACGAAAACAGATGTTCTCAATCATTGTTATTCAGTGTCATGGTATTATTATCTTAATCAAATTCCAATTGTATCACAACTTTGAAATAATACTATAGTGATATGATTTGCTCCCCCTTAGTCAGTACTTTCCATCTTTTGCACAACAGGATAAACCTATATAGATCGGAATCCACTCCCCCTTACACAATAATCCGTAAACCATATGTATGCAGTGTGAACTACTAAATAATTCTCCCCCTTTTTGTCAATATAAATTGGCAAAGGTACGAAAACTATGGGATCGTTATGAATTCTCAAAAGATAATTCATGACTAAAGAAGCATATCAACTTTTCTTTAGATGATTTCACATAGTCAAAACTTAGTGTATTCATCAAGGAGTTTATTAAGATACAAGTTAACCCCTAAAAATTCCACAACCGCTCTCCCCACAAAGATATAGCAATTAAGCACAAGTTCATTTAAGAACTCTCCTCCATTTGATGTTATTCCCAAGAGAACAACATGAGCGACCTTACTTTTACAAGAAAAGAAGGATTTCCTAACATTTTGATATGTCACAGATCTGAAAGATAACTGGTAGACAAGTTAAAAAGCATAACCTAACTACTAGAAACAAATGCGGAATTTAAACAACAATTCACTGGAATTCAAGCTTTATTGCCCAAAAGATATAGATAATCCAGGGGGAAATGCTAGAGTTAATGAACCAAGATAACACCAATAGACTGCCGAAGGTGTTGAAACATTGCAGTGTCTAGAGGTTTGGTGAGAATATCAGCCAATTGTTGTTCAGAAGGCACAAATTCCACGTTAATAATACCATTTCTGTAGAGGTCTCTTATAAAATGGTACCTTATGTCTATGTGCTTAGTTCTTGAATGCTCAACAGGATTCTCAGTGATGAAAATCACACTTGAGTTATCACATAATATTTTTATTGTTCTAGTGTCAATTCCATAACCAGCAAGGATTTGTTTCATCAATAAAAGTTGAGTACAACACGAACCCGCAGCAATATATTTTTCTTCGCATGTTGAAAGGGATTGTTAGTTTTGTTTCTTATTATGCCATGCCATAAGATTCAATCCTACATAGTAAAATCCCCCTGATGTATTTTTCCTGTCTTCCACGTATCCTGCCCGATCAACATCTGAATAAGCAGTAAGATCAGAGTTAGTATCAAAAGTATATGATAGACCATAACCAGTAGTATGTTGAACATATCGCATGATCCGTTTTGCAGCAGCAAGATGAGATTCCTTGGGATTAGCCTGAAATCTAGCACAACAACCACACTAAAAGCAATATCAGGTCTAGTTGCAGTAAGATATAAAAGACTTCCATTGATTGATCGATAAAGTTTCAGATCCACACTGACTCCTTTCCCATCTTTGTATAGTTTACCAGTAGTAGGCATAGGATTAAGTTTAGGAGTAGACTTATCAAGACCGAACCTTTTTGAAAGATCTCCGGCATACTTTTCTTGAAATAAGTATATTCCATCCTTGTGTTGTCGAATTTGTAATCCTAAAAATAATTTTAATTCACCAACGTTGCTCATCTCAAATTTCCTTCCAAGAGAGACTTGAAAATCCTTTGCAAGTTTCTCGAAGGTCGATCCATAGATGATATCATCTACATAGACTTGAGTAATAACAACCTCCTTCCCACTTAATCTGGTAAAAAGAGTTTTAGCAGCTCCACTCCTCGAAAAACATTTTCTAAGAAAAGAAGAGGTTAGTTTTTCGAACCAGGAACGAGGTGATTGTTTTAATCCATACAATTCCTTTCTGAGTCTAAAGACATGATCATAAAATTCTGAACTTTCAAATCCTTTAGGTTGGGAAACATAAACCTCTTTCTTTAAATATCCATTTAAGAATGCGGATTTTACGTCCATTTGAAAAAGCTTAATCTTGAGAAAACAAGCATTAGATAATAATAATCTTATGGACTCAGGACATGCCACAGGAGCAAAAATTTCGTCAAAGTCGATGCCTTCTATCTGTGAGTCTCCTTGAGCGACAAGTCTAGCTTTGTTTCTGACAATTGTGTCAAATTCATCCGACTTGTTCTTGAATATCCATTCAGTACCAACAAATTTACATTAGAGGGACAAGATACGAGTTCCCGTACATCTTGTCTTTGGAATTGATTTAACTCTTCATGCACTGCATTCACCCAGAAGGGATCGCTAATGACTTCATCAATGTTTTTCGGTTCCACTTGCGATAGATTACATCCAAAGTTGCAAATATTTTGAAGTTTTCCTCTTCTCTTAGCAGTGGAATCTGTTCCTCCAATAATACTATTAGTACCATGATTCCTTGAATCCATAGATGTCATGGGGGGGAGGGACACGTTCAACAGGAATACCCTTATTAGGGATTTTCTCCTCGTCACTAGAAACATCGGGATCTGCAACTGTTGGTACAACTTCTACTAATTCTGAGATTTATTTGACATTCTCAATTGTCTCCATTGGAGGAAATTAGGCAGGAGGGTTATAATGATGAAAATCGCTCAGATCGTCAATAATAACATTTGTTGATTCCATCATAACATGGAATCTGAGGTTGGATACTCTAAAACCATGACCGTCAGATACATAGCCGAGAAAAATACCTTCATCGCTATTGGAATCAAATTTCCCTTTATGTTCTCGATGTTTCATAATGTAGCACTTACTACCAAACACTCTGAGATAATGTAAGTTAGGTTTCTTACCGTACCACAATTCATAAGGAGTATTTAGGGTCCTAGACCATAAATAAACACGGTTGAGTTTTTGTTATGGAGATTTCCATTTCCTGAATATTCTTATTCTTTCTTTCTGCAACTCCATTGAATTTTGGAGTAATGGGTGGTGAATATTGTTAAATAATCCCCAGCTTATCACAGAAATCAACCATTTTGGTATCCTTGGACTCAGTTCCATGACCGCTTCTAATTTTCTTTAGCTTGCGACCTTGTTCATTCTGGATTCTATTAGCAATAATCTTAAACTCGCTTAAGGTTTCATTTTCATGAGCCAAAAATGCCACCCAAGTGAATCTGATGTAATCATCTACCATAACCAAAGCATACTTCTTTCCAGCAACAGTGGGTTGTTGAATAGGACCGAAGAGATCCATATGAATTAAATCAAGTGGGGATTTAGTGATAATATCTCGAGATGATTTATGTGGAACTCTCGTTTGTTTACCCTTTTGACAAGCACCACAAACACCATCAATCTTAGCATTGATTTTGGGAACGCCTCTAACAAGTTCTTTGTTAATGATCTTAGTTAGAAGACGATAATTGATGTGACCAAAACGCTCATGCCAAAAATGTGTAATTCCACCTTAGTCAAATTGTAACAATTATTAAACTGAGTATCCGAAAGATAATAGTTATTTTTGCCACGAATTCCTTGTCTACAATATCACATCCTTCGGCACTCAAGATAACTTTATGGCCCTTATCACAAATTTGACTAATAAAAAGAATATTAGCAGTCATACCTTTTACATACACGACATTATAAATCTCAGGAACACCGAGTAGTTTGATCGTCCCCTTTTTGTTGATGTAGCAACAACTCCCGTCTCTGAATGTTACAGGTCCTCCTTCAAAATCGTTTGAATTCACAAACCATGAAGGTAACCTGTCATATGTCGATTACATATACTATCAAGAAACCATTGAAAGCGTGATGTTGATTTTAGGGCAAAGGCATCCATACTAACATTACTTCCCCGTTTGGGTTTTCCTGTTAGTACAATAAACTTTTTAAGGCTAGTAAAAAGTTGTTCAGCTCTTTTATGTAGAGTGCATACGAACTTTAAACTTTTCTTAAAGAGTATGCATGTATGTTGATAATGATCACATGAACCACAAAATCTACATGAACCAACATCTTTATATTCATCTTTACAAAGCCTAAACCTCGTTTATCTCCTGACCTACGACTATTCTTCAATGAAGAATTAAAGGAGGTTTTCAAATCCATTGAAGGTTCTTTTACAGACTTCAAATCCTTATATTGTGCAGAGGCAGAACTGAGTTTTGCAATATCTGCAACAAGATCAGTATTGATTTGGATTTGTTCATCTAACTTCTTATGGAGATCAACTGCTTTCTCATAGCATTCACGAAGATCAGAGTCTTTGATGTAAATTTCACGATGAAGTATATCAATTTTCCTTATCAATCACTGTTTCCTTCGACAATGATCTTTCTTAGATCAAAACACTCAACATCATCGATGGTTTCTAGAACACACTCGGAGTTGGGTAGATCTAAAATTGGTGAAGCGTTTCCAGATACATAACTGTTCGTATAGTCAGATTGCTACAAACACAGACTAATGAGGTCTTAGCTTGTTTTCCTGCTCTGATACCAATTGAAAATGCCGGGGTACAACTGTAGCGTCCCATAAGCTAACAGCTGACTGATCCAAGAGATCAACTATATAATGAGGCACTAAAGATCTAAATCATGTATTTAAGCAATAAGAAAGAAGTTCTAAACAAAGATTAACCCGAATCTTAACCCTTTCTGACATAAATACAAAAACTCCTCTCAAATGATACGTATTCAATAGTGAGTTGATTAACAAACAAAATATAAACACAAAATAAACAAAGCAGAAGCTAACTAACAAACGTAACCAACTCTTCGAAGCTTTCATCGTCACCTGCACATCTTGATCTGTCTCTGAAACTGAAAGTGGGAATTGAATGAGCACATCATCCGTAAAAAGGGTGCCCAGTAGAAATAACTTTTAACTTTCAAGTAATCATTGTAATGATTTGGAAAACAATACATGTTTTCCCAAACATTAAAAAAAAGACTAACACACTGAAATAAGCAATCATGTATATGAAACTAACTCCTTCTTTGAAATTTATAATATTGATGCCAAATTCGAGCACCTAATAGGATAATATTAATGCCAAATTCCAGCACCTTATAAGCATAAAAGCTTGAAAGAAAGTAGGTATAAATGAAGGAGCATATCCTATATACCACAGATGGAAATTATTATCTCCCACAACATTCACAAAGACGAACGAAACATTACAGATCCTTTCCAAGCAATGTAAAGGTTAAAAGAACCAACAGAAATATCGGAATTCAAATTAAACAATGCATGGAATGCACAATCAGACAATGCATGAGTTTGTTAAACATAAACTTTTGCAAAAGAAAACATCAATGATTACAAAAGAGTTAATGTAAATTCCCACCTCTTTTGATGACCAGCCACGCCTACCTCGAGATCCACGACCCACTGGTTCATCCTTTGAATCGATCGTTGTTAATAAAGACTAATTGTTAATCACACAAGAATAACTCTAAGAATCTATCCAAAATGACTCACACAAGAATCTTACAAATCTATCTAATGGTTCTAAGCCCATTTATGACTTTACACGTTTTCATTCTCTATCTTTAGCATAGCTAAGGTTTACTAGTTGAATTGGGTTAGTTTTATAGTCCATTAAACAAGTATTATGAAGAACCGTTTTTTGGGGACCACGTTTTTTTTTTTGTTTTGGGTAAGACATTAGAAGTAAATGTAGCTCATCCCTTATCTAGATATTTATATTAATACCTAAATTACCCTCCGGATTAATTTTGGGTAATGATTAGTTAGTGCAATGATTAGTGAGATGATTAAGTTAAAGATAATTAGTGAGATTAAAGAATCAGATGGTTTTTTTTTTAAAGTAGAATTATTGAGAGAGTAAAGTTAGAGAATATGAAGAAGGAAAACATGAAAAACGATGGATTTTACCAACCACAACCGAAGGAATGGTATTTGGGTACCCATGTTTGCTTCAAACTTAGATAATGTTGGTTGAATTGCTCCAGATTTTCAAAAAACTGTAAATTTTTAGAATAGATTTGGGTTTGTTCGGATACCTTATGTGAAGAACAGGTTACCGAACTCATCTGAAAGTGTAGTTCGGTTACTTTTTCCAAACACGCAGGTTACCGAACTCGCTCTTTAATGGAGGTTTTTAGTCGTTCGGTAAACAGACATGTTACCGAACTTTGCTTATAGGATTTACAGAGTAATGTTCGGTTGGTTCGCAAACTTTAACCCAACAACATATCTAACCGAACTCCACATGTATGCAATTAGTGAAGAGTTCGGTTTGAGATTTTTTACAAACAAACCGAACATAGTGGGACAAGTTCGTTTAAATTGAAACTCAACATAATAGGAAAAATAGCACAGTTCGGTTACATTGGAATTTTTTTTTTCTTTTTGTAATATGGGTAGAGTTCGGTTACTAGATAGTTTTAGAAATTTTTGCGAACCAACCGAACAGATTGGGAAAAGTTCGGTTAAATCATAACTCAACATAGTGGAAAAAATAACACAGTTCGGTTACATTAGTTTTTTTTTTTTTGTATTATGGGTAGAGTTCGGTTATTAACTAGTTTTAAAATTTTTTGGGGACCAACCGAACACAATATATTGGTTTTCGATGAGGAGTTTGGTTAAAACTATTTTTTGCAAACCAACCGAACTCGGAGTTCGGTTACGAAAAATTAAATTCGTGATAACCGAAGTGTTCTTCGTGTTATTGGTTTCAGAATGTTCGGTTACAAAACTAGTTTTTTTAAAACTATTCCTAACCGAACATGCCACTTTAACTTCCATTTAAACCATATTTTGATGAATTCTACTCAAATTTCCCAATCAAAAAACGAATTAAAAAGACTGATGGGTTTTTCAATCGAACGAGGAACGTCAAGGAAAAAGAGAAGAAGAAGAGAATATTTTTTTTTTTCAAAACTAAAAAATTTCGATTCCCCTCCTGTTTTTGTTTTTTATTTTGAGTTTGGTTAATAAATTCATTTAGATTAGATGTATATGATTAGATTTACATAGTTATTAAGTTAGTTTTAATTTAAATTAAAGTAAAGAGTAAATGTGTATTTACCTAACTTTAGGACACCCTTATATGTATAGGGAGGTTTGCCAAATAAGACCATGGTCCCCCAAAAAAACCATGGTCCCTAAAAAATGGTTCCTTATGAATATCTACAACTTTGTAGAAGGAACCAAAGGTCAATTTGGACCATAAATTGTGCAATTCATCAAATAGGAACACTAGCCCTAAGCCCAAGCCCATTAAACCGGCACGTTAACATAAGGCCCAGTCCACTCGGGTCAACTAGTCAACGTATGGTCAAAGGGAATCAACTAATGGTCAACATCGAAGTCCAGGTCAACGTCCATTCAAAGGTCAAGTCAATGATCAACTCAAAGGGTTAACTCAGTCAACGAGTCAACGGGGAATTGGTCTGGGTCAACTCAGTCAATAAAACTGATTCGGGTAAGTCAGGTTCACATTTGACTCAGTCAGATTAACTGAGTCAGTTAAGCAAACTAGTCAGACATCTGACTGGGATGACTAATAAGCCTAATTTTATTGCAGCTACAAGAACACAACCATCATGATTCTAATCATTTGATCCATACACAAATAATCCATTCAAATAGAATTCAATAATTCAATACAATTGTAATTTAAGCCTACCTGCAATTCAGCAGTTCCAAGCTTCTACAACAAACACTAACTGCAATTCTAAAGTCACCACCAATTCAGTTATTTGCAACTCAATACATTCAACTACAACTCTGAACATCTATCTATTGCATATACTCATTTATATAACTCCCACAACTGCAATACTAACTCAACCTTCAATTGCAACTAATCTAACACCAAGATAATACAACCATCTCTCTGCATTTTCTCAAACCAGACATACACATAACCATCACAACTCTCCCTTCAGTTCTGTAGTTTCAATTCCAACTAAGACCAACACCATCACCTAAGTCTTGAATCACTTCAGTTACCATCATCTGGAGTTGTATATTCTAAACACAAATATTAAACCTCCTATAATATGAGAAACTCCAACTTCATTCACTTTACCAGACCATCTTCACTATAATCTCATCTCTTCCCGTTACAATCAAACCCAACATTCCTCATTTCAGTTCATACCTGCACAACAAACTGAGCCTCTACTATCTATGTTAACTATAACTGCAACTTCAGTTGAGATTATACTCAACCCTAACAACAATCCATTCTTATGTCCTGTTACAATCACTCAACATGTATTTATAGTTCAATCTTTCTTTCAGCTCATCACATTACTACTAACACAGACACAACCAAAGCAACATCAGCAGTTCTCCCAAAATCTCAAGTCCAGTCCACACGCGCGCGCGCACACACACACACACACATCTATCTCAATTCTCACTTCAAATAACAAACTTATAAACTCGGTAATGAAAGTAGATAACATTACAAAGTTAACTAAGAAGAAAAATTACCTCTAAATGATTCTATTCAAGCAATATATCACAATCTCCTTCCTTATCTGTCAGTTCACCACCGCCAACTTCTAACAACCTTCATTAAAACAAAATCAAACCCTTATTCTCAAATTCGAGTTACTCTTCAAGCTCATACTCCAATTCAGGTTAAACCCACCTCCAATCAATCGTTTAAATCCTCAATTTCATCATCAACGACTTTTCCTACAAACCCTAATTCTTCGATTCTTCTCTGTGACTCTAAAATCAGATACTTAATCTTCTGTTTTGCTTTTGACACACGAAACCCATCTTCATATGTTAACATCCCGATTAACTTATCAAATTCCAAATAAACTCAACATCAAACTCAAACCCTAACTTTCACAGAAACACTTCTCTTCAACTCAATCGAGGATTCTAACCAAACCAAAACTATGAAATCATCAACACCACACTCGATTGATTGGTTTCACTTATTTTATGTAAGGTTTTCTCAACAGAGATTTCTTCTCTGAATCGCTAGAAAAGAAGAAGAAGAAACGAGAAGAAGAAACGAGAAGAAGAAAATGAATATCTTCTCGACTTTGTATCGATAAGACAAAGTCAAAATTACTGATACACCCAACGATTCAGATATGGGAAGCCCAGGTCGGTCTAAAACAAAAATATTGTTTTGCCCTTCATATAAAACTGATGATATCTTCTTCATCCGATATGTGATTGACACGTTCAAGTAGTCCATTCCGCGTAACTTTTCGAGATCTATATAACGATACTAGTTTCGTATCTAAATTAACTAATCGAGTCATTAGCGGCTAAATCGTCTCTTGATCAACTCTAGATCAACTCTTGGCCGGTCTAATAGCGTTGACGTGCTTGAGGGTCTTTACAACAACAACCACACCCAACTATTTCGTTCCGCAATTTGTATGGACTAAACTCCAATATAATTCCAAGAGGACCTTATCAAAGTTCCCCAACAACATAGAGTTTGGGAAGATCGGACCCGGTCACGACCCGATAACTTAATAAAACTCAATCAAGAAAGATATCAAAGAGATTTATCTATTTCTCAACACAATCAGTAAATCAAACAGATAGGAATCCGTGAACCTGATTGTTATGGGAATAACTCGGATGGTACCAAAGACCAATATCTGAGTGTCAATCAAATTTTATCCAACAAACAAGGTCGGATTTATCAACTGTGATTGAACAATGCATAACCTGTGATATTTCAATTATATAAAGAAAATATAATGCAGAAAAGAAATAATACAGAAACCAGAAAATTTGTTAACGAGGAAACCGCGAATGCATAAAAACCCCGAGACCTAGTCCAGACTTGAACACCATACTGTATTAATCCACTACAGACTCTAGTGTACTGCAAGTTAACTTCAGATTGGAATGTAGTTGATCCCTAACCAAGTCTCACACTGATTAAGGTACAGTCGCGTTCCTTACGCCTCTTCAATTTCGCAAGACTCTGCGCACTTGATTCCCCTAGCTGACGTCCTTTACAGCCTAGAAGTTTCCACGACTCAAAGTCGAAGACTTATAAAAAAATTTGTCTCACACAGATAAGTCTATTTTATTTGTTGTCTTAAGATAAAGATCAAGGTGAACAGGAAACTCAACTAATAATCCAGTCTTATACTTCCAAAGAGCAGCCTAGAATATTAGTCACCTCACAATAACCTAACTGATTAACAGAAGAAGTTATTGTAGAATCACAAGAGTCTGAGACGAAAAAATTATTGTGATTACTTTTTATATCTTACCTATCGAAGATAAATCTCGAGAAAATCTTAAAGAAAATTAAACCCAATACGATAGATAAATTAAGATCAGGATATGAAACTACAAAGATAATAGTTGGACCAGGCTTCACGAATCCCAAGCGAAGTCTTTAAGTCGTTAAACCTAGTAATGGTTTTCAGAAGAACTGGAAACCTAAGTTAAGAGAGAATCGACTCTAGTTTGCAATTAGGACACACTAAAATGTCAGGATTAGGTTTCCAAGATGCTAGAGCTTCTCCTTATATAGTCTTTTAAATCAGGGTTGCTTATAATCAAAGCTAAGATAGCTTATTAACAAAGCAATTAATATTCACCGTTAGATGAACAATTGATTTAAGATTCAAGTTAAGTTTACTTAGAAAATAAGAAATCAATCTCCACCGTTAGATGGTTTAGCTTGATACACACAAATAAAATATACTTATATTCAGATATGGATTAACCGTACCTAAACGTGTGTATAACAAGTTGTCTCAATAACAGTTAACCGAAGTTAGCCATATGAACAATTTTAGCTTAGATATATTCATCTAACACTTCCAGACCAAATCTGATAATCAACCAATTATGATAGATAATCAAATGCATCTAAATATGTTTTAAGAGAGTTATTTAAATGTTCACTATCTCATAGAAATATTCATGAAGCATTTGATACATATTCGGTTTGGTTTGTAAGTGTACAAAGTACTTATACAAGAACCAATTCATGATATTATGCTACGGTGTGCAAACCGAGTTCGCATACCTTAAAGCATTAAGAATCCAAGGACTTCAGTTCGCAAACAGAGTTCGCAAACGAACCTGAGTTCATGAGTATAGACAATAGTTAGCATACATAGTATGTGAAAAAGTTGTTCTACTTATCGAATTTAGAACCTAACTACTGAGTTCGCAAACTACCGTTTCGGACCTTGCCTAGTTTTGCCGTTCGCAAACACTGTTCACAAACCACAGTTTCGGGCCCATCACATATAAACTCGTTTGCAAACTCAGTTCGCAAACAAGAGTTCCGGACCTGAACTAGTAATTCACAGTTTGCATACTGGGTACGCACTATGTTGTATCCAGACATTGGTAGTAGTTCTAAAGCTCTCGTTAATAGATTTGAAACATCCTTAGAAGACGACAATGGTAATCTTACACATACCACTAGCTTCAAGTAATTTTCAAATTATTTTTTGATCAATACGAAACATCCCAAGTTAACATCAAATGATTGTCTCACACAGATCGTGTAAGATGTTCAAGGTAATTTTCACATGATCATCTTGACTTGATATTTAGTTTCCAGCAAATGAATTGTTTTCAACTAAAGTTGTCAAGTAGATGATGAGGCATTTTAGTCTTTAAATATTCCGAGAATTATATAAACGAGATAAACTCGACTCAAAGTTTCAATTGTGTATAACACAAAGTCTATATAGCAGCGGTACGACTTAGTCTCATTAGTGTATATAATTGAATAGACTTCTGAGTGATAGATAAGTTTTAGTCTCCACATACCATTTGTCATTGAAGTTCGTCCAAGCTTTTTAGTAGATCTTCTTCTTCAATTGGTGAATGCCGTGAAGTCTAATGCTCAACTACACACTTTTATCCTAATCTTAGACATAGCTATAAGTAGACTAGAAATCAAGATATAGTTTTGATCAACTAAACTTGATAAACAAGCTTGAGATAGCAATGCTTGCGAGTTCAACCGAGCAGTGCTCTAACATCATGTGATATCTACTAGCACCCTCATACCTATTTTAAACAGTATCCTCAATGTTTCTAACGATTAACAACATTGTAACATACCATGAAGACCATGTAGAGTAAAACAAGGGTAGATATTACCGGATGCAAAAAGTGGTGCTAGACCATAACTTGATGAATGTGTTTGCTAGTAACAACAAGGTAGATACGATAAGATAGATAGGTATGTTAGCACACAAATAAAAACTATAAAAAAACAAAAAAAATATAATAATCTAATGGCAGAAACCATAAGAGATCAAGAAGAAAAAAAAATAGAATGTGAAACCTCATATATATAACGGTGAACCCATTCAATCCGGATAGACATGGTCTTCCAGGGTGGAATTGGTTCAAGGAACGGATTTAGTCTCTGCTTATTAACCTTGAATACATTCTTATTTGATACGTCTTTGAATTTTACATCTCCATGAGGTATACTTTGTGCACCAAGAATGGGCATGTCCATATAGAATGCGTTTATCTGGAAAACATGCAAATGAGAGTTGTACAATAAAACTTTATGATTAGGTGTAAAAAGACTTGTGCAAAATGCGCTTGTCATTGAACACTTTCATCTATTTTTATACATATTAGCACTATCATAAGCATCATTTCTCAGATCTTCCAACTCATTGAGTTGAAGTTTCCGTTGAGTACCTGCCTTATCAAGAGAAAAGTTAAGTTTCTTAACAACCCAATATACCCAATGTTCTAACTCAACAGGAAAATGACAAGGTTTTCCATACACGAGTTTATAAGGAGACACTTCAATAGGAGTTTTATATGTTGTTTTTATAGGCCCATAAAGCATCATTTAATCGTAAAGACCAATCTTTCCTAGTCGGACTCTCCGTCTTTTTAAGAATATGCTTAATTTCCCTATTTGAACTTCTACTTGCCCATTGGCATGTGGATGGTATGGGGTTGCGAACTTATAAGTTATGCATACTTGCGTACTAATGACTAAAAAGATTTATAGCAGAAATGTGAACCACCATCATTGATAATATCTCTAGGTGTACCAAAATGAGAAAATATGTTTTCTTTTAAGAATGAAAGTACTACTTTGTGGTCATTGGTTTTGGATGTAATTGCTTCTACCCACTTAGATATATAACTAAAAGCAATAAAGATGCACAACTTACCTCCAGAATTGAGAAATTGACCCATGAAATCAATGGCCCACACATCAAACAATTCAAGTTCTAGTTTCTGGAAATGTTCATAAGAAATATAATAAGCATGACAATCTTTAAACAAGAATGGCCAATAGAACCTACTCTGCAAGAATTTTGCATCAGGTTTCTTGGCACTGAAATGGCGTCCACATGCATGGTCATGAAAAAAAGATATCACATCTTTATGTTCACTGTTAAGGGCACATATCTTAATGATCTGGGCTGGCAATACTTAAACAAGTACGGGTCATCCATTTTTTTTTATCTTGGCCAGAAACTTAGATCGGTTTTTCCTAGACCATTGTAGAGGAATTCTTCTCGTGGCTAGATAGTTAACAATGTCAGCAAACCAAGGAAACTCAGGCACAAGCATCAATTGTTCATCAGGAAATGACTCTCTAATAAGCAAGGACTCATTAATAGACTCAACATTTAATCTAGACAAATGATCAACAACATCATTTCCAGAACTTTTCTTATCTCGAATTTCGAGATTGAATTCCTGCAGCAGAAGTATCCATCAGACTAGACGAGCTTTAGCACCCTTCTTTGGAAGAAGTTACTTTCAAGAATCATGATTAGAGTATATGATGACTTTAGACCCTATCAAATATGATCTAAACTTATCCAATGCAAAAACAACAATATCATTAAGAGTTTTACTAGCATAGAATATCACATATAAAAGTCTATCAATTAGTTGTCCTAGAATAGCACCAACAACATCGGAAGCGTCACACATGATTTCAAATGACAATTTCCAGTCAGGTGGTCTGACTATAGGGGCTGAAGTACGGAAAGTTTTGAGTTCTTACCCTGCTTGCACACAAGCATCATCAAATACAAAAGCAACATCTTTACTAAGTAAATGATAGAGAGGTCTGGAGATTTTACTGAAGTTTTTAATGAATCGATAATGGAAACCGGCATGACCTAAAAGTGACCTAATCTCCCTCATAGAGCGATGTTGTTAAAGGTGTTGGACCAGGTCAGCTTTTGCTCTATTTACTTCTATGTCTTTTTCAGAGATGACATGCCGTAAAACTATGCCTTATTGAACCATGAAATGACATTTTTCCAAGATCAAAATTAAGTTATTTTCTTTACATCTGATGAAAACAAGTGCAAGATGATGCAAACATTCATCAAAAGAAGACCCAAATATTGAAAAGTCATCCATGAAAATCTCAAAAAACTTATCTACCATGTCAGAAAAAATACTCATCATACAACATCGAAATGTAGCGGGTGAATTACACAACCCAAAGAGGATACGACGTGAAAAGGAAACGGTACCAAGTAGGGTTGTCAATGGGTACCCATTTATCCAGAACCGGACCCGTCTCATTAGGGTCCGGGTCTAGGTCTAATTAGCAGTTTTAGTACCCCTCGGGTATACCCGTTAGGGACCCGATTTATATCAGATATACCCGGCGGGTACCCGTGATTTTCGGATACCCGAAGAAAATGTATATAAAACATCAAAAAGTAACCACGCGTCATAATAAATCCGTGTGTTGCCTCGTTAACTTTCTGCATATGATATAACTAGACAATCTAGTCTCCAAAACTTAACACTTTCTATCTGAGAAAGTCTCTCTCTATTATCTTTCCCACAAGCTCATGGCTTGAATAAAAATTTCATAGACCCATCTTTTATTAACCTAGTTTAATTGGGGGCCATCGGAATTAATTGGGGGCCATACATTAGAGGACAAAAAAGGTCACCAGAACCTAATTTGGGTCACCCCTTATAAAAATATTTTTTAAATGCCTAAAATGCCCCTAAATGATTAGTGTTAAAATTTAATTAATTAGTGATAATCTTAATTAATTAGTGATAATCTTAATTAATTAGTGATAATCTTACTTAATTAGAGTTTAATTTTTTTTTACAGATTTTTTGTCTGCAATTTTTAGTCTAACTTTTTTTTTTGCCCAAATAGTATGAAAAATCGACAAGGTATTAAATTTTTTCGTTGACGTCCCTCAACAGTCGTTAATGTTTTAGACTGTTTAGTGACGACCTTAAACTGTCGAAGATTCATTAATGGCGGAAATGTACGACAGTTTTGGGTCGTCATAAAAATGATCAATTCCCTGACGACCCTTTGGAAGGGTCGTTACTGTTTTGGTTAAGCATTTGACGACTTAAACAGTCGTTAATGTTTTAGAAATGTCGTTATAGACTTTCGTTAATCTTTAAAAAGAGTCGTTAGTGTATGACAGTTTAGAGTCGTTATTGTTTTGATCATGATATATATGACGACCCTCAACTGTCGTTAATGTCGATGAAGGGTCGTTAATGAGGATCGTTACTTGAAAAAAAAAAATTAATCAAGAGTAAAATAATATATTCATCTTCCCATTTTTACATCCCTGAAAAATTTGGGGGGCAAACAAAATTCCATGGCCCCCAATTGGAAGTTATGGCCCCCAATTAAATTAGGTTTGTTAAAACTTGAGTTTACTCATCTTAATTTCACTTGGGTTCTCGTATTTTCTCACGGATTTTCATTTTCTAATTTATTTTTTTCTTCTGGAGATGGGCTTAAGCTTGAAGTATCGAGTGCCCATCAAAAGAAACATAAAGAAATAAAAATGGGTAATGGCTGGAATAGTGGAATACTAGTTAGACTCCATTAAACTTATACGTGGAATACCAGTCGCACAATATCTAATTTTGCTGTTAACTTGTATGTGGATTTTTATATATAGCATTTCTTCGTGGATCTGAATAAATTAATTGGATTTTTGAGTTACTGCAAATCCAAGATCTTGATTATGGATGTTGTTTTTTTTCTAGTGTATGATTTCCTTATTAGATTTTTTAGTCTTTATAATATAAAGAGTTAATAGGTTAGATTGTTTAGCTATTTTATCGTTCCGACTACGATGTGGTTAGGCCACATCCATTTTGTATGTGGCCCCTCTTTATTTTCTGATACCTATTTAACTAAAAAACCTGCCCCTCCAAATCCTCATAACTTTTTCACTTTTGAGAAAAAATAGGAAGTTAAAAATATAAAAAACAAAAACCGTTAGGTAATAAAAAAAATCAATTTTTTTCTACTTTATACGAGGTGTCAACATTTAAAGAAGGGCCAGATACTCGACCACATCGTAGCCGCACCGCTATTTTATTTTCATGTGTGTAAGCTTGAAAATCGATGAATCCATGGAGGCGTTGCTACTTTTTGGTTGATGGCGGCGTCATTAGGATGGGGAGGATAAAGAGTTTGGAACTGTTGTTCACTAATGTCGCGATAGGCTTAATTATTATGGGCTCAGGCCTATCTCAAAAGTGTCGTACATAGTAGAAAATCATGTAAAGAATTTTTGATAGTTGATACCCGATAAATACCCGGACCCGATAATTATCCGCAGTTTTTATTAAGTCCGGTTCTAGGCCTATGGAGTTGAGAACCGGATCCGGAACCGGTAAGATCCGGAACCGGCTAAAATAATAGGGTCCGGTTCTGGGTCCTATGGTATACGGAAGGACCCAGACCCATTGACAGCCCTAGTACCAAGTACACCACCAACTTTTCTGTTTGACAACGTGTGTAGACAAAACCTAATGCAATTGCAAGTAAACGAACTTAATGATCCTTGACAATATGTATGTAGAGTTTATATCTCTATCTCTTCTCAATTCTAAAGCCTAGACTCAAAAGTCCGTGGACCTGATTGTTAAGAAGAGTACTTGGACGATCTCAAAAATCAATACCTAAGATCAATCTAGTCGTATCCAAATAATCAAACCGGAATTCTGCCAAGTATGAACTTGTTATGTATCTTTCAAGATACAAATCCTACAAGAACGAGTCTCGTAATCGATCACAATTAATATGGACTTATCTACTAGAATGGAATACGTACTACTTGTGTTATTCATATTATAAAGATACACAATATAACGCGAAAAAGGAAAACACACAAGACACGAGAAGATTCGTTAACAAGTAAACCGCAACTACATAAAAACCCAGGGACCTCGTCCAGATTTGAACACCAAACTGTATTAAGCCGCTACAAATACTAGCCTATTACCAGACTTCAGACTGGAACGTAGTTGAGTCCGAATTCACCCTCCAAGCAATTCAGTTTTAGTCGTGCTCCTTATGTCTCTTGAACCTCGCAAGACTCTACCCAATTGGTTCCCTTAGCTTACGTAATGTACAGTCTAAGAGTTGCTTCAGCCCAATTGATACCAATCTGCCTCTAACAGATAAAGCCTATTTGATTTCCCTTTCATTTATGGGGAAAAATTTGCTGGTTTTAGGGATGGAGAGACGACCGTGTGGATGGAGGCTCCTCAACCGAGCAAACTGCCTAACCTCAAACAGATGCACTACACGGGAGTGCTTTGAGTTCGAGAGATCAATTTGTAGGACTCCGGCTTAAACCAAGACAATGGCCATTACAGAGTCAATTTGTCACAAAGAGGGAAGAGGGTTGATCTGTAGGAAGGAAACTGAGAAGGGTGTGAGATCAATGATGATCAAGGATTGTGAATGCGTTTAAGGTTTCTGCAAGTTTTCAGTGAACCGTTGAGTTCGAATAAGTTCTGGTCAATTGATTGAATTCTTGAGAGTGATTGCTCGGATCAGAATTCTTATGTTAGACGAGCGTTGTCTATCCTGTTTAATCATGGATTCAGAGACTTATCTATATTGCCAGAATAGTAGACACATTGATCTCCAGTAAGTATGACGGTTGCTCGAGTGAAAGAGTGGAAAAGTGGGAAATCGTGGTTTAACCAGTTCCAGGTCGTGCGAAGACTTGGTTGATTGTCCACCCACTACTTTGCGAACTCCCTCAATTGCTCGCACGACTTACTCACATTTCTCATCGTGGATGAACATACGTGCCGTAAGCCGCCAGACCAAAACCCTAATTAATATCCCCCATGTGACGTGATTGATGTCTCACGAACGTGGAGTCTGCAAAGCAGACGTGTATTTGCTTAGTCAGTCGTTGACTTGATTAGACGATGAGTCTAAGTATTATTCAGTCGGGCATGATTTTTGAATGCTCTAGGATTCATGAATTGAACATGTCTGTTGGGACGTATAGTACTCGAATGAATGATGTTGATAGTTAAATCATCATAATGAATATTGATAGTCTGAGCAAATATTGCTCGTAAGATGAATTGCTGAATATTAATGGTTCAATCAATATTCGAGCATCTGAGCAATTATTTCTCATTCGATAAATTACTGAATATTGATAGTTGATCAATATTCGAGTATCTGAGCAAGTATTGCTCATTCGATAAATTACTGAATATTGATAGTTGGATCAATATTCGAGCATTTGAGAAAGTATTGCTCATTAGATAAATTACTGAATATTGATAGTTGATCAATATTCGAGTATCTGAGCAAGTATTGCTCATTCGATAAATTACTGAATATTGATAGTTGGATCAATATTCTAGCATTTGAGAAAGTATTGCTCATTCGATAAATTATTGGTAACGTGACCAAATAAAATATTAATTTAAATATGGTAGCTGGACTGAATATTATATAATTAATCCAGATGTTGATTGCTAGATTAACATAAAATTATTAGCGTTTGAACTTACTCAGAATTATGATTTGCAGAGCATTCGTTCGAAACCCTAATTTTGAGCAATTGCCGATCAATTGATGATTTACTGAAAATAGGTCACTAAGTGAAGGAGTGACCGGCTACATGGGATGATGGTCGACCATGTAGCGCCTAAGTGCTCGAGTGAGCATGCACAAAAGTCCTTTGTTGACCAGTTGGTGAGAGGACGTTCAAATGTTGGTTTAATAATTTATTAAAATAGTGCTCGTGTGAGCGTTAGGTAGTAAACCCTAATTATGGAGAGATGAGGACCGACCAAGGGGTCATGGGAACATCCCTTGGTGGTCGTGGGACCATTTGAAGGTCGATTGAGCGAGTCTCAAGTTGGTTGAAGAGAGTTTGGACCCAATACGAACAAATGATAGCAAATTAGGTCAGAATTATGAAGATGTGTGGGACCGGCTCATTGAAAGCCTTAGGGCCGTCCTTGGTCGGTCAAGGTAGCATGCCCGTGTCACCACAGTGTCCGTGTCTCAGTCCTGAGAGTTTTGGTATTTTTTGGTGTGCGAGCAATATTTTGGATTTTTAGAAGAGTTTGATCTTGACTGAAACTCTCAATTTTGCTCGAATGAGCAAGTAGAACTTTGCTCCTGCGTCCAATATTTTGAAAATATTAAAATAATAATATTATTAGAAAATATTAACTAGGGTTTTCTCTCAAACGATGAAGTTCCATGAGATGATGGAAACAATACTATGAGAAGATAAGGGATTGTAAGGTGTGGGACCGGTCACCACTAGGGCATGGTCGGCCGGCTGGGTGGCCCGGTCCCGTGACACCTTTCCCTATTTTTGTTCGATGAAAGTATGGAGAAACTAAGAGTTTCTCTTAAACGAAGAAATTTGCTCAAATGAAAGAGTTTCCATGAGATGAGGGAAACAAATTAAAATAAAACAAGTACCAGGTTGTCTAAATTGTAAGGCGGTTAAAATTACCGTAGATAGTGGACGTAGTATTATCACGGGGAGGCATGATAAAGATTTACCGATGGGAAAGTACACTCAACCCCAATTCATTCAATCACGAGATATAATTATGCCCTTCTCTCAGAGGTTTTTTTTTGTTCTATCGTAGGAAAACTCAACCAATGGTATTTGCCATCTATTTACACCTAACCCAACCAGGTACCGTCAATCCAATCATAGTGTAGCCTTAATTTAAGAAAAACGAAACCAATGATGGATCTCTTGTGTACTCCCAAAGTAGGTAAATAATGTTTAGTTTTCGTATTAATTCGTCCGCACCGGCACCACCATCCTTCATTATAAAATACGTCTACTCTGACTTACACATGAAAATAAAAAACTGTTTCGATCGGCTATGCCAGTCGGGTTTGGTTGATGTGAACCACCTCCATAAGTAGGCTATGTTGATCATCAGTTAACAAAATGGAGTATCGTATTGCAATGTTTTCTTCAACATTCCCATCATCTTAGCTTTGTAATGTGATCCGAAGAACCCTTCTTCATTAATTCTGACTTCCACCGAATCTCCAACGTTAAAGTACCGTAGATATCTTTTGTAACCAAGCCTCCAATTTTTGTATGAAACGGTATAAGACTCGATGATTTTTTGTTTGTCAATGCTACGTAAAGCATAGTGGTGTCTGTGAAGTATTGTTGAACCCCAGGGTGTACGAATATAGATGTGTTATTAGGAGATTAGTAATGTTTGGGCTCAAGACTGTGTCTTGAGACCTACGTAATCGGTCTGGATTCTGAGACCAAAGTGGTCAGTCCATGTAGATGGTCCGTCTAAGTAAGTAGCAAACTTGAGAGTCACGTAATCGGTGTCTAGGGTTTGTGTCTTGTAAAACAAGTCTGGTCTTATATAAGTTACGGCGTGATGAATGAAAAGAGAGAAAAGAAATCACCAAAAACTTAACATGGCATCAAGAGCCAGTTGAGAATCCTAAAAGAAAACGATGGGTGATGAAATAGAATCATCAACCAAAGGAAAAAACATAGAATGTGATATGCAGAAGAAGAATCCAGTTTACCATCTAGGGTCGAGTGATGGTCCAGGCATCATCATCACGCCGATTGTCTTGAAGGGAACTAACTGCGATGAATGGGCTAGAGCCATAAGAAGATCATTAATAGCCAAAAGGAAGTTTGGTTTTGTTGATGGAACAATCACAAAACCTGAAGATGGTGACCAGTTGGAAGAGTGGATTTCTGTCCAGTCAATGCTTGTTTCATGGATTAGCAACACGTTAGAATCATCAATTAGATCGAGTTTGGGAGACTATGATAATGCAAACTTGCCGTGGACACAGTTGAAGAGAAGATTCTGTGTTGTAAGCGGAACCAGAATCTGTCAGCTGAAGGCTTCGTTGAGTGAGTGCAAACAAAAGAAAGCAGAAGGTGTAGCTGAGTACTTTGGGAGATTGAACAAGATATGGGATGAGATGGTCACATACATGAAGGTACCTCAGTGCAAGTGCGGTAATTGCACTTGTAATATCACAACACAAGTCAGTATGTTGAGAGAAGAAGATTTTCTGCATTATTTTTTAATTGGATTAGACTCTGTGTATAGTTCCTTGCGTGAACAACTGTTGGCTAGAGACCCGTTTCCACCAACAGATGTAGCATACCAGACAATGGTGAATTCGGAGCGTCTGCGTATAGGAGAAGTAGCTATGTCAACAGATGTACATGACAATGTGATGGCATTCAGGGTACAATCTGATCAACGTCAGCTCAACAATACATATGATTCTAACAAGTATTGCAAGCACTGTGGCAGAGACGGACACTCAGAGGACGGGTGTTTTCAGCGTATTGGATACCCAGAATGGTGGGGAGACAGACCTAGAGGCGGAAGAGGATCTGGTCGAGGAGGTAGATCCAGTGGTAGGGGGCGTGGTGGTACTAACTTTACCAGTGGCAGAGGTGGTAGAGGACAGGGAACTGGCAATCAGGTTCGTGCGCACAACCTTAATATATCAGATGCAAGGCAGTCAGGTGGAGCGTACTCATCAGAAGGGTCAGGTTTGACCGGAGTAACAGCAACACAGCTTCAACAGGTGCTTGAGTTTTTAAACTCAAGAAAGTCCACGCCTCAGCTCCAAGGTAAGAAGAATAAAACTGTTTGGATTGTAGACACGAGAGCTACAAACCATGTCACATATAAAAGAGATGACATGATAGAGATGAAAGATATTAAGGCATGCACTATTGGACTTCCAGATGGGAAGTATGCACTTTCTGAGAAAATAGGAACCGTTATTCTTCCTGGGGGTTTGAGACTAGAGAATGTGCTTGATGTGCCTCAGATAACTTGTAACTTAATTTCAGTTACACAATTTATTGATGAGATGTATTATCCAATGTACTAACAGTTTATGTCTTATACAGGACCGGTTGACGAGGAGGATGATTGGAGTGGCTGAGAGACAAGGTGGAATATATATTTTCTGTGGTGTGCCTCAAGTTGAAGTTATGGCTGTGAGTGAAGATACATATAAGTTGTGGCATCGACGTATGGGACACCCTTCAGAGAAAGTTTGCAAAAGTTACAAGGAGTGAGTATGTTAATAAAGAAGAATAATGATGCTTGTGATGTTTGTCCACGAGCAAAACATCATAGGAGTAGTTTTGCTAGCAGTCTCAGTAAATCCAGTTGTATTTTTGAGTTGGTTCATATAGATTTATGGGGTCCATATAAGACTCAGTCATCGTGTGGAGCACAATATTTTTTGACAATAGTAGATGATTTTTCAAGAGGTGTGTGGATTTATTTACTTCGAAACAAAACTGACGTTGAACAGACATTTCTTAACTTCATTGCTCTTGTGAAACGTCAGTTTAGTAAAGAAATCAAAATTGTTAGAAGTGATAATGTAACTGAGTTTAATGCATTGCGTGGATACTTTAGAACTAATGGGATGGTGTTTGAGACATCCTGTGTCGGTACACCACAACAGAATGGAAGAGTTGAGAGAAAAATCAACATATAATGAATGTGGCAAGAGCTTTGAGATTTCAAGCCAATTTTCCAATAAGGTTTTGGGGTGAATGTGCGTTGACGGCTGCATATTTAATTAATCGTACGCCTACACCTATTCTAAATAATAAAACTCCATATGAAATTTTGTTTGGAAAACAGCCTCCATATCATCAGTTGAAGGTGTTTGGATGCTTGTGCTATGTACATGATCAAAGCATTAAAGGTGATAAGTTCGCGAGTAGAGGAAGAAGGTGTGTCTTTCTTGGATATCCGTTTGGTAAAAAGGCATGGCAAGTATATGATTTAGACACGAGACAATTTCGGGTGTCAAGAGATGTAAAGTTTTATGAACATCAGTTTCCGTATAATACTGATATGCATGGTGTATCAAATAAGACGGCTCAGTCGAATCCAGGTTCAACTGAGCAGATTCTGTCGAGGTCTGATACTTCATCTGAGACCGATCTGACTGGTACTTCTGATGAGACGGATCAGTCCAGTACTGCTGCGTGTTGGAGGGATGATGAAGACAAGGAAGAAGAAGTATTAGCACCTCACAGCGATGCGATGGATCTGCCTGTTGCTTCAACTGAGACCTACGGTGCTTGTGATTCATCTGAGACCGAAGGCGCTGGTGACTCAACTGAGACCGAAGGTGCAGGTGACTTAGTACACAACGATAGTCCGAAACAACATGAAGAAAACGTTGCTCCTATCAATGATGTAACAGTTGAAGGTGAGATGGGTAAAGGAAAGCGTCAGAAGATTCCTTCTAGTAGACTAAAAGGATTTGTGACGCACACCATACGAGAAAATAGTCCACCTCATCCTCATTCCACACAATCATCATCCTCAGGTACGCCTTATCCTTTGACATATTATGTTAGTTGTGATAAATTTTCTGCTTTCCGTAGGAAATATCTTGCAGCTATCACAGTTGGGTCTGAACCGCGCAACTTCAAAGAAGCTATGAAGCATCCAGGGTGGCGGAAAGCAATGGAAGCAGAAATCCGAGCATTGGAAGAACAAGGTACATGGGAATTGCAAGAATTGCCGTCGGGCAAGAAAGCTCTAGGGAGTAAATGGATCTACACAGAAAAGTATGATGAAAATGGGAAGTTGGTACGGCTAAAAGCAAGACTGGTTATCTTTGGAAATCATCAAGTTGAAGGATTGGATTACAAAGAGACATTTGCACCAGTAGCAAAAATGACATCGGTACGTACTTTTCTAGCCATTGCAGCAGTTAAACATTGGGAAGTACATCAGATGGATGTGCATAATGCATTTCTTCATGGAGACTTGGAAGAAGAGGTGTATATGAAGATACCACCTGGATTTGCCAAAGGTAATCCTAATATGGTGTGTAAAATGAAGAAATCATTATATGGTTTAAAGCAGGCTCCTCGTTGTTGGTTTTCCAAACTATCAACAGCCTTGAAGAAATACGGTTTTCGGCAGGCATACTCAGACTACTATCTTTTTACCATGACCAAGGGAGAAATGCAGCTTAATGTTTTGGTGTATGTAGATGATTTGATTGTTGCAGGGAATAATCTAGTGGAGATTAATAAATTTAAATCATACTTGGGACAATGTTTCAAGATGAAAGATTTTGGAAAATTGAAATATTTTCTGGGCTTGGAGATAGCTCGCAGTAAACAAGGTTTTTATATATGCCAGCGGAAATATGAATTGGATATTATCATGGAAACAAGTTTATTGGGAGCAAAACCTGCAGAGTTTCCAATGGAAACTAATCATCGACTTGCTTTGGCGAAGGGAGATTTGTTCAATGATGTGGAGAAGTATAGAAGACTGATTGGTAGACTGATTTATTTATCAGTGACCAGACCCGATCTTACTTACTCAGTGCATACGCTGTCACAGTTTATGCAAAAACCGAGAATAGAGCATTGGGACGCAGCACTTCGTGTGGTTAGATATTTGAAGAAGAATCCTGGGCAAGGTATTTTGTTGCGTTCTGATAGTACTCTAAGTTTACATGGGTGGTGTGACTCAGATTGGGAAAGTTTCCCTTTGACTAGACGTTCATTGACAGGATGGTTTGTTCTCCTTTGGAATTCACCGGTGTCTTGGAAGACAAAGAAGCAACAAATTGTTTCTCGGAGTTCCGCTGAAGCAGAATACAGGTCCTTGGCGGCAGCTACATGTGAGTTGAAGTGGTTGAAACAATTACTTGGTGATTTGGGGGTTCGTCATACGCATGGAATGAAGCTCCTTTGTGATAGTCAGTCAGCATTATACATTGCTCAGAATCCAGTTTTTCATGAACGAACCAAACATATAGAGGTGGACTGTCATGTTGTCAGGGATGTTATAATAAAGAAGATTATATCACCTTCTTACACTCCTACGGCGGTGCAATTGGCAGATTTCTTCACCAAATCCTTAGGGAAAGCAAAATTTCAAGGTCTTTTATCCAAGATGGGCATTTGTGACCTGCATGCTCCGTCTTGAGGGGGGTATTAGGAGATATGTAGTGTTTGGGCTCAAGACTGTGTCTTGAGACCTACGTAATCGGTCTGGATTCTGAGACCAAAGTAGTCAATCCATGTAGATGGTCCGTCTAAGTGAGTAGCAAACTTGAGACTCACGTAATCGGCGTCTAGGGTTTGTGTCTTGTAAAACAAGTATGGTCTTATATAAGTTACGCCGTGATGAATGAAAAGAGAGAGAATAAATTACCAAAAACTTAACATGTGTGAATCTATAAGATTACTTATAAATTTCTAACTGGATATTTTTCAGGAATACGATGGTGGGAGAATATTCTCATCTATCTTGAAAATTCGGAAATGAATCCACAGGTGCGATCTCCTGTCGATGCCTCAACAGTCATTTCCCTTGTCGACAAAGACACTTGTGAGGAAAAACAATACTTGGTCGTCGTCCATTCTTCTGGAATTTTTGAAATGTAATGGGTTTTGGTACTTGTGGTGGTTAGTGTGTATTTATAATGCAGGGAAATGACCTAAAAGTCAAGTTGTGACTGTATTCCGAAGGATTGTGACTGTTTGTTGATTTTGTAAAAGAGAATTTTGAGAGAAATACTTGTAGTTATCTCAGAGGACAGGTATAACTATTATGGGATGTTTCTTTTGGATTCTTCCAAAAAAATGTTGGTGCAAACGAATATGTATTTTTTTACGCGCGACCTAATGACGATGTGAATCGGATACTTCACAATATATGCTCTATAGGATTATTGTAGTGATTGTTAGGGATACACAATGCTCGTATATCAATGGGTGAACAGATGCAATTTTGATAGTTCCTTTTCAATTCTGATACTCCCTTCAAGTTACCAACTGGACTGCTGGATGAACAGATGCAACTTTGTGTACTCTTACAATTGTGAAAGGATGGTTTCTTTTCAATTCTGATAGTAACCCTTCAAGTTGCCAACGGGGCTGCCCAATTTGTAGTAACTGTTGGAATAGCCAATAAGATGCCGATGACATGGAAAGTTCATGCTGATGTGGTCTCACCGGAATTAAGAATAATTGTGGGGACGACATGTGGCGGTTTGGGAGTCTCTTATTATAAAGAAAAATAAAATAATGGAAGAGGGGAGCGGCCACGGCGGCATGACTGGCCGGCCGGTGGGCCCGGTTTCACGCCTCTTGTTTATTTTATTATTTTCCTTCATAAGTTCCTCGTTCGTCCATATTTTTGAATGATCGTTCGTGCGTTCGGGTGATCGTTCGTGCATTATTGTCAAGTACACTTGCACCATTTTCTCGGGGCTTACTCGGTGATGGCCCAGACACCCGATTGTTGAATATTTATTACTAATTCATGAAATTCAACTCAGAATAATTCATGAAACGGAGTAATAAAAATTACTTGAGTATTTATTACTAATTCATGAAATTCAGGTGAGAACGATTCATGAAACGGAGTAATAAAATGAGTTGAGTATCTATTACTAATCCATGGAATCCAGTTTGGGATTCATGGATCGGAGTAATGAGATAAAATGGTTATCTATTACTAATCCATGGAATCTAGTTGGGGATCAGCCATGGAACAGAGTAATGAGATATAATAGATTATTTTCTAGGAATTCAGTTGGCGAATGACATGCTAGAATTAATCCAGTTGCAGAATCGAGATATGAGATAGTTGAATCATCATACTCGTTCTGAGGGGGTGTATAGTCAGGGAACAACGAGCGGAGTGATGTCATGAAGGTGTTAAGCTCTCTAACAAACATTATGTCTAGGGAACTGCCCAATCATCAAGATTTTATACACGATCTCTCTACGTAGTCAGGGAACAACATGCAGCGTGACGTCCTGAAGGCGTTAAGCTTCCTAACAAACATTATGTCTAGGGAACCGCCCAATCATTAAGATTCTATGTAGAGGTGATGATGAAATGTGTGAAGCATCGAACACTCAGCAGGGAGGTCTTTCGATAAACATATTCATCATAGCTCTGAGAGGAATGTTCGCTCAGTCAGAGATCGTGAAATGGTTAACGGATCATAAAATATGAATGGTCACACACATTCCTGAAGTCGGGTAAGAAACATGCAGTATCATGATTTTACGATTTTGGCCCTTGTTGAAAATCCACCATCAACATTAATTCCCCTGCTTAGTGGGGGACAGTTATGTTCCGCAGTAAGCACTAGATGGTGATTTTCCAGTAGAAGAGATAAGTAGTCGAACTTAGTCGTACAAAGCCATTTTCAGAATCCCCGATTTGCTCCAATGATGTCATGTACGAGCAAATGCACAAATAAGGACTCTGGCAGTATGATAGAGTGTCATCCCGTCAGCAGGGAGAGATGAAGCACTGCTGATTTGAACGATCAGACGTTCAATTTTGGTCGGTTTAATGGGACCGGGCCCAAAAACGAAATCCTTGTTTTAGGAACGGATGTTCGTTCGTTCGTTAGTTTAAGAAACAAACAATAATCCCTAGCATAAGAGAGATTTTTCTAATAGAAATTTTTTGTCTATGAGTTTTCATGAAAACAAAATTTTATTTTGAATATAGGGATTTTCACAAAAATAGAAAAGACTCTCGTTACATAGACGGGATGCTCGTTCGAGCGAGAAAAGATTTTTATTTTCGTGAGTTATCCACGTCAATATTTTTTTTAAAAAATCATGAGCAATTGTTGAAGGAAAACAATTATTTGTGAAGAAGTAATATCTTTATGTGAATTTTCACAATTTGATGTCCACACAGTGAAAAATCAGTCGATGTTCACACGGTGAAAATTATGTGATCATGGTTTTATAATAATTAGTGGATGTTCACACAGTAAAAACTTACGTGAGTAGTTCACAGTTTTATAAAAATCAAGTTTTGATTTTTTAATAATGAACTTTGCTCATTTTTGCAGGTTTGAAGAAACGAGCAAGTTATTGAAACTTTTGCGGTATAATCACTACTGTTAGTGAAATTGTAAACAAATATTGGTATATCCATGACTCCATGTCTCCCGTCTCATCTAATGGTGACTTCCAGCTACAACCACTCTTCCGTCTCTTCCGGGGAACACTCCAGAAATACCAAGCCAAATATGAAGACTTATGCAGGTATTTATGCCAAAGTGAATCAACTTTTCAGATATGCTGGAAAGCTGATACAAGGTATATCTATCGATCATCTGGGAGTCGTCCGTGATGGAATCAACACTTTCTTAGCCTTAGTGGATGCAGAAGATAAGCAGAGACGAGATGAGTTATTACAGAAGAGAAAAGCTGAAGATGAAAAGCAAACAACTTATCAACAAAACGACGTCGGCTTCAGCAAGTGAGACTAGCAGCTGAAGATGAAGTTCGATCTTGTGTTGATGGTGTAGCTCTTGATTCAGATGTGGATGAATGAAGAATTTCGTCATAATTCGTCATCAGAAAATTCAGAAGTTAGCTCTTCATTGAAAATGTTGTAGAATCTTCGTCCGATGTCGGATTTTTGTGATCTGCCCATGTTTCTTTATCCTCAGAAAATTTCCAAGGTTTACCCAAAGATGCTTTTAGGATTTTGGGCGCGTTTAAGGGCCGAAATTGACAAAACAGTAAACTTCCAGGAGGTTTTCAGAAAAAATTTGGCTGTCATGTAGTCCAAAGTTGTGTCCCCATACTTTTGCTCGTTTATCCAATTGCTGTGGATTTTGGATAAGTTGTAGAGGACATCCATGCAAAGAGAATGACATATGACTCAACCTTAGATTCCTTACCAATTGCTCCCAGCTCGTCGCTTTATACAGGGCAGTGTAAAATCACCTCAAATAGGATTGTTGTAAAACGTCTCTTTTGTGTCTGTAGACCATTTGCTTGTGTCTTGAATGCTTGATGAAGGATTTCAATGCCATTGATTAATTTTCAACCTGAAACCCCATGGTTGATACATGATCCTGGTGCTGGCAGTACCATTTTTTGTTTTTGTCAATCGTAGAAACATCACTTCTGAAACCCTGGTCACGAAACCATAACTGAGGTTTCTCTCAAGAGGGGACAATGTAATGACAGTGGTTGTATGTCTCGGTTGTAGCATTCGTTTTATGATGAATGATTAGCACAGGCGAGCTTGGTTCCATTCACGACTCTTGGACTGTGAAACTGATCGTCATGATCAGTGGATCGTTAGTCCCCATTATTTAGTTATATCTCCTTTTCGATTTTCCTCCTTCTGGCAAGACCTAGATAGAGGACCTAGGTAGAAAAAACATGATGTAAAGACCTAGGTGGTAGAAGTTGGAGGTACATTGATGAAAGACTTAGTGGAAATACCTGGTGGACATCGATCGACTGTGAAGGTAATGAATCCCGTCTAAGAATTGTTGCTTGCGATTTGTATGCTCTGGAAGTTGTAGGAACCTCATATGATGTCGGAATTCGGTGCTTGACCCCAAATTTTAAATATAAAAGATTGAGTTATCATGTGAGAAAAGAATCACTCAATTTGGACTTGTGTAGGTCACCCAACTAAGCGTGTACATTTATAATCTGTAATCCCGTACAAAATTTTCAGATTTCCTGAACCTGAGTGTGGAGGCCATATCTTTCAGCTCGTATGTCCGATTGATGCGCCCTTTTGGTATGTTGTAGAAGAGACATATACGAATATCTTTTATCAAGGAAGCATTGTACCATTCATCACCCATTGGTACGTTTCTGTAAACCCATGGCCTGAAGTATGTTATATTTCATTTGTAGAGATGATGAGATCGTCTTGTAGAAAACTTTGGCTTGTGCCCGTCCGTCGTGCAAGCTTTGGGAATACTCTCATGTGAACATGTTTCCATGTCCACACATATTGATATGAATCATTAGTGCTTGGAGAAGTCCGCTTAATACTTCAGAGAATGGTTACTTGATGAAGCCTTGTCATGAGGATGTTGCTCCTGAGACCGTTGTTGATGCTGAGATCACGATTGAATTTTCTCCAGATATTCTTGTTGATGCTGATACCATGGACAAAGTTCCTCCATATATCTTTGTTGATGTCGTTACTATGGTCAGAGTTGCTCCAGAGACCGAAAAGGCTAGAACCATGATTATTGACATAGTCTTTGCTCCTCCATCCAGTGAGCCTTTACATTCACGAACTAGTTGGTGGGTTGAGCATTCCTAAGATTAAGGTGTACCGGGAGTTCAACCCGAATTCTCCTGAACAGTACGACTTTACTGTGAACTGGCTTCGTCAGTGAATCGATGTTGTTGTGGCAGATAGCAACATCGGTCTTCATTCTGGATGTGATTAGTGAAGAGAGGAAGTTCCTCAGTCGTGAAGGGGCTTGTGATGTAGGGAGTTCCAAATGATGAAGTTTCATGGAATCACATCAGGTTGCAATAACTTGTTATGTGAACAACATTTATTGAAATAGTTTTGAATCGATCTTTCCAATAAGATCAAGTCCCTAGTGTATGTTGAAGGAGTTTGTGCCATCTATGGACGAATGATGTTGCATCTGATTCAGAAGTTTTATCATGGGATAGTGAAGACTTATCGATTGTAATTCGGTTACGCTTTGATCGTGTTGGTGTTGAATCAGCGTGTCATCGTCAAGATATTTGTGCTGAAGCTAGATGCGGCATTATCGAAGGTGTACTCTTTGATTGGAAGTACAATCTGAAGTCTTCTGAAGAATATAGCACTCAGAGATGAGAGGTTTTTGAATTTCAGTTGGCCTTGGAGAAGTGGGTGATTGACAGTTGTAAGGATTTTCTTTTGATTTGATAGATTCAATTACTTAATGCAAGTATTGCATATATTTTGGAGGAATTGAAAATAACGGATAGGTTAAGAAAATCCTAAATGCTTCAAACCTTGGATGCTTGAGCGTTGAAGCGTCATATCCCTTAAGCGTATAATGTCTTAGGCTTGATCGTCCAGGCCCCGAGTATCTTTTGTTGATTCAGGATTTCTATCGTTGCGATAGTGGTATTCAACACTTGTGTAGACTTTCTGATTTTGTGGCACACATAGACACTCCTGCAAGGCTATGAAGAAACGTGCCCAAATTGTTCTTTGCCAGGCTTGGACATCATCTCAGTAATGAATTTCTCAGTGAGATGCTCGATTCAGAGAGGTGTCAGATTCAACCACTTGGTAAAATATTAATGTGGTGAAGCTACCCATTCATAACGTCTTGTAATAGCAGAGTTGCTAGAAGAATTGAGTCCTCATGCTAGGATAGCATGTGAGGAAATAAATGACATAGACATGGGAGGAATGAGACTTGACTGAGTGCGGAACCTCTTGATGAATGTCTATGCATATTTTGCAGGTTCTTGTTTCAACCTCATCAAAATTCGAAATTCTTCCAAGTGCTCTGATGATGGAACATCCGCCAAATCTTCTGTATCAAAACTTTCTTCATTGGAGAGATGTGCAACCAAAGACGCTTTGTCAGTAGCCATATTTTCAGCGTGGATCCACGCTCGTTCGAGGATCGTGTCATATCTTGGATCTTCCTGATTATGTGAAACTTGGTTTCTGTCCAGGTTGAACCTATTTTCACTTTGAGAGTGGTATAGCCATAAGCATCGATGAGCGTTCCTTCGTGGTCTCTGATTGAGATGGGAGCATGAGTAGCTTCTTGTCGAGTGATGTCTGTGGATCTGATGGTTTTCAGTGGAATGTTGTTGATGGCGGTGTCAGTATCGATCAACATTCTTCCAAATTCATTTCTTCTGAGATTGACTGCGGTAAGCAGTCCCCAGTCGTACATCTCCTTGTCTATGGATGGAGGATCGAGAAGTATTTCCAGAATAGACTTGCTGAAACGATGTGATTCAGTGCTGTGAACATGTCTCTCCTTTGTGCCTTCAACAGATAGAGTAATTCACATATATCTTCGACCAAGGATTGAATTGCCTTTTTGATAGGTTGTTCAGAGAGAGTGAAGGCCTTGATGGGGAAAGGGTTCTGTGTACTCCTTCAGTCCCCAGTTGAAGCTATTATGGCTCAACCTTCTCTTTGAAATGTGATTTAAAATATTGCAGTCACTTGTTGGATAATTGATGAACCTATGAAGGCGACAGTACCTGGGATTCTCCATTTCTTCTTCAGTTGACTCTCTCCTGATGAACGACAATTTGATTGCACTATCTTGAATCCATACTCCCAGTAACTCGATCAATCCTTCAATGAGAAGAGGGAAGTTTGAGCCTATCTGATCATTTCCCCGTTCATTGATGCCGGGTCGAGGTTTGTACATTTAAGGATTGATTATCTTTTCTTTGCGCCTTTAGAGGAGCCTGGGATGTTGGGGAAGCGCTCTGATGCTGTGTCTCGTCTTTCTTTTTATTCATTTCAGCAACAACGTTTGTTGAAGGTTGGATATTGTACTGATTGTTGACCAGGTGTCGGCTGCTACGAGGTTCCTCGACCTTTGCATACTTTTCTCTTTCCAGTAAAGCAGGTGCAGTAGTGGCTGATCGTTTGGCTGCTTCATGAAGTTCTAAGAAAGTATGGAATCAGAAATTTTCTAGTAAAGCTCTGTAGACCGGGGTCATTCCATTGATCCACAAGTATACAAGTTGTTGTTCCGGGACATTGGGATCATGACAAAGCTTGGACTCTGAACCTTTTCACGTAATCATTTGGATGTTCATTGTTCCTTTGAAACATTCTTCCTAGGTCTGAGAGGGTGACCTGTTCTTAAACGAATAAGTACTTTCTGGAGAAAGCATTAATCAATTCTCCCCAACTAGTGATGCTTCCTGGTGTGATGTTGTTGTACCATGTGTATGCTCTTCCGGTTAAGGATTTTGAAAACTCCTTCAAGCGGACAACATGGTTGTACTCATGCTCTCCCAATGATTCCAAAAACCAAGAGACATGTTCTCGAGTATTTTTTGTTCCATCATAAAGTGTGAACGTTGGAGAAGTATAAACTTTCAGAAGAGGAACTCTCTGTATAGTAGAAGGATATGGAGGTTGGTGACGATGGACAGATGATGTCTTGTGTTTTCCACGATCTTCTAGAAAGCGCTCAAAATCTTCTCAAGTGATGAAACTTGTTGATTCCCTTGTTGGTGGGTCATTGCAGACTTCATCATCTTCCACGAGGTGGATTAGGGAGATTTCAGGATCAGCAGTTAAGGATGTTTCCTTAGCTCTTCCTTTGTCTGATTGGCATTGGGGATGAGTTTGCTTAGACGACAACTTGTCTATCAGAGTCTTGAGATAGGTGCACAACTCTTCTGAGTGGTAGCCATGTCAATTGGCAAGAGTCTCTTGCACCTTCATGAGATCAGCTATGATAGGAGGATTTTCTATGATTTCTTCGGAGACCGGCCGAAGATAGTATTGCTTCTGATATTGGTTTGAGGAGGTGTGTTATCACCAACACCGTTGTTGGAAGCAGGAGTAGTTTTTGGAGTACCAACACTATTGCTAGTGCTAGTATTGTTTGGTTTAGGATTTGTAACTGAACCTGACCTAAGATCAACCATTTTGTGAACTGAGATTGCAACCGAGAGACTAATCTCCTACTGTGGTCGCCAATATGTTGATAGGGAAAAACGATTTGCTGGTTTTTTAGGGAAGGGAGAGACAACCGTGTGGATGGAGGCTCCTAAACCGAGCAAACTTCCCAACCTCAAACAAATGCACTGCACGGGAGTGCTTTGAGTTCGAGAGATCAATATGTAGGACTCCGGCCTAAACCAAGACAATGGTCGGTCCAGAGTCAATTCGGTCACAAAGAGGGAAGAGGGTTGATCTGAAGGAGGGAAGTTGAGAAGTGTGTGAGATCAATGATGATCAAGGATTGTGAATGTGTTTAAGGTTTCTGCAAGTTTTCTGTGAACCGTTGAGTTCGAATAAGGTCTGGTCGATTGATTGAATTCTTGAGAGTGATTGCTCGGATCAGAATTCTTCTGTTAGACGAACGTTGTCTATCCTGTTCAATCATGGATTCAGAGAGTTATTTATATTGCCGGAATAGTAGAAACATCGATCTCTAGTAAGTGTGACGGTTGCTCAAGTGAAAGAGTGGAAAAGTGGGAAATCGTGGTTTAACCAGTTTCAGGTCGTGCATAAACTTGGTTGATTGTCCACCCACTACTTTGCTAACTCCCTCAACTGCTCGCACGACTTACTCACATTTATCATCGTGGATGAACACATGTGTCGTAGGCCGCCAGACCAAAACCCTAATTAATATCCCCCATGTGACGTGATCAATGTCTCACGAACGTGGAGTCTACAAAGCAGGCGTGCATTTGATTAGTCAGTCGTTGACTTGATTAGACGATGAGTCTAAGTACTGTTCAGTCGAGCATGATTGTTGAATTCTCTAGGATTCATGAATTGAACATGTCTGCTAGAACGTATAGTTCTCGAATGAATGATGTTGATAGTTGAATCATCATAATGAATATTGATAGTCTGAGCAAATATTTCTCATATGATGAGTTGCTAAATATTGATGGTTCAATCAATATTCGAGCATCTGAGCAAGTATTGCTTAGATAAATTACTAAATATTGATAGTTAATCAATATTCGAGTATCTGAGCAAGTATTGCTCATTCGATAAATTACGGAATATTGATAGTTGGATCAATATTCGAGCATTTGGGAAAGTATTGCTCATTCGATAAATTACTGAATATTGATAGTTGATCAATATTCGAGTATCTGAGAAAGTTTGCTCATTCGATAAATTACTGAATATTGATAGTTGGATCAATATTCGGGCGTATGAGCAAGTATTGCTCATTCGATAAATTATTGATAACGTGACCAAATAAAATATTAATTAAAATTTTGGTAGCTGGACCGAATATTATATAATTAATCCATATGTTGATTTCTAGATCAATATAAAATTATTAGCGTTTGAACTTACTCAGAATTATGATTTGCAGAACATTCGTTCGAAACCCTAATTTTGATCAATTGTCGATTAATTGATGATTTACTGAAAATAAGTCACTGAGTGAAGGAGTAACCGACTACATGGGATGATGGTCGACCATGTAGCGCCTAAGGGATCGAGTGAGCATGCACCAAAGTCCTTTGTTGACCAGTTGGTGAAAGGATGATCAAATGCTGGTTTAATCATTTATTAAAATAGTGCTCGTGTGAACGTTAGGTAGTAAAACTTAATTATGGAGAGATGAGGACCGACCAAGGGGTCATGGGACCGGCCCTTGGTGGTCGTGGGACCAGTTGACAGTCGATTGAGCGAGTCTTAAGTTGGTTGAAGAGAGTTTGGACCCTATACGGACAATTGATAGCAAATTAGGTCAGAATTATGAAGATGTGTGGGACCGGCTCATTGAAAGCCTTAGGGCCGGCCTTGGTCGGTCAAGGTAGCATGCCCGTGTCACCACAATTTCCGTGTCTCAGTCCTGAGAGTTTTGGTATTTTCTGGTGCGCGTTTGAGCAATATTTTGGATTTTCAGAAGAGTTTGATCTTGACCGAAACTCTCAATTTTGATCGAATGAGCAAGTAGAACTTTGCTCGTGCGACCAATATTTTGAAAATATTAAAATAATAATATTTTAATACTTGACGTGAGTAGCCTAGTCAGTCATCTGGCCATTTGACTTTTTGGCTTTTTCATGGTTTGAGCAATATTTGAGAAAATATTGAAAAACTAGGGTTTTCGCTCAAACGATGGAGTTCCATGAGATGATGGAAATAATAGTATGAGAAGATAAGGGATTGTAAGGTGTGGGACCGCCCACTGCTAGGGCATGGCCGTACGGCTAGGTGGCTCGGTCCCGTGACACCTTTCCCTATTTTTGTTTGATGACAGTATGGAGAAACTAAGAGTTTCGCTCAAACGAGGGAATTTGCTCAAATGAAGGAGTTTTCATGAGATGAGGGAAACAAACTAAAATAAAATAAAATAATGGAAGAGGGGACCGTCCATGGAGGCATGACCGGCCGGCTGGTGGGCCCGGTCCCACACCTCTTGTTTATTTTATTATTTCCTTAATAAGTTCCTCGTTCGTCCATATTTTTGAATGATCGTTCGTGCGTTCGGGTGATCGTTCGTGCATTATTTTCAAGTAAACTTGCACCATTTTCTCGGGGCTTACTCGGTGATGGCCTAGACGCCCGGTTGTTGAATATTTATTACTAATTCATGAAATTCAGCTGAGAATAATTCATGAAACAGAGTAATAAAAATTACTTCAGTATTTGTTACTAATTCATGAAATTCAGCTGAGAATGATTCATAAAACGGAGTAATAAAATGAGTTGAGTATCTATTACTAATCCATGGAATCCAGCTGGGGTTTCAGGGAATGAAGTAATGAGATAAAATGGTTATCTATTACTAATCCATGGAATCTAGCAGGGGATCAGCCATGGAACAGAGTAATGAGATATAATAGATTATTTTCTGGGAATTCAGTTGGCGAATGACACGCTAGAATTAATTCATTTGTAGAATCGAGATATGAGATAGTTGAAGCATCAAACTCGTTCTGAGGGGGTGTATAGTCAGGGAACAACAAGCGGCGTGACGTATTGAAGGCGTTAAACTCTCTAACAAACGTTATGTCTAGGAAACCGCCCAATCATCAAGATTCTATACACGATCTCTCTACGTAGTCAGGGAACAACGAACATCGTGATGTCCTGAAGGGGTTAAGCTCCCTAACAAACATTATGTCAAGGAAACCGCCCAATCATTAAGATTCTATGTAGAGGTGATGATGAAATGTGTGAAGCTTCAACCGCTCAGCTGGGAGGCCTTTCGAGAAACATATTCATCATAGCTCATAGAGGAATTTTCGCTCAGTCAGAGTTCTTGAAACGGTTCACGGATCATAAAATATGGATCGTCACATACATTCCTGAAGCCGGGTCAGAAACATGCAGTATCATGATTTTACGATTTTGGCCCTTGATGAAAATCCACCATCAACACCTTTAGATTTAATAGATCAAGACTTGGAAATATGTTTGCAATAGACAAAGCTAGAAAACCTCACAAATACGGAATACCTTCACTCAGGTAATTGAGAAGCCTGGATTCTTAGGTATGCAGAAAACAACGAGAGAATCAGAGATAGAAATATTGAAGGTAATTAACATGTTTTAAATGGAGATTATCTGATAACTAATACTTATAGTTCATATGAATAAGTGCGATTGCATTTCTATTGTACTTTGAAGTATGAGATCACGGTGTTGTAATGGTTTATATTGTCACTTAAATGCTTGCTGATTTTGCAAGCTTTAGGAAAATATCCTTTTATCACCTGCAAACTATATGGACGGTCTAATCTTCCACAATAACAGCCGATAACCTTATATAAATCTTATAAAACATAAATCTTCAGTGGCGAGCAAATCAGTTAATGTAGAGGAATCAGTTGCACACTATTTCGCTTTGATAGATAATCTGGTGGAGGCATTGCACAACAAGATTCTTGTTGTTACAGATTCTGAGATTGTTATTATTTTTTATTTTTTATTTTACCATTTTATACATCTGTATTCATCCATCTTTTATGTGTGAATGGAAAGTCATTAACTCCACCAAGTTACTTGATCAACATTTGACACTATATATCACTACAAAAATGTTGACTTTTAGTCACGTGTTTTTAGTGACGAATTCATATTAGTCATGGATATTGATGATATATAGCCACGGCTTAGCCTAGGGCGTAGCATTAGGTCAGTCATTTTCCATGGCTTGTATAGTATTTGCTTCGGGCTGGCGATAAAACGATGTGTGTATGCTACAGACATATTTATAGCACTTTAGTTACGGCATAGTAAGTCGTGGGAATTGGTGGGCTTCTGCAACATCCAGGCGTGGTTATACTACAAAGGAACTGTCATATTAAAATTTTCTTTGGATAAAATCTGGCCCAAGTTCTAAGATAAAAAAAGTAAAGTATACCCACCCGCTTCACCTTATTCATCTCCTTCTTCTTAAATGTTGAAACCACCATAATGTTTTTTTTGAAATGATGTATTTCCTTTCCCGTGGAAGAAAGAGCCTAAATATGAATTGCGATGTTGCATCTTGTAATCCATTAATTGTTCCAACTGTATAAGAAAATATTTTCCAACTTCTATCAATTGTTCTTATAAACCCTAAACCGTATTAAAGCTTAAATACCATTAAAATCGAATCAAAATTGAACCATATGTTCCGAGTTTCCCCAACCTCGACAATGAAAAGATTATTTTTCGAACCCCAGCTACTTAAATTTGTTATGGGTAAAGAATATTCGTCTCCATTTCCTTCTTTTGAAAAATCTGGATCCATTTTTATATCTTGGAATTTATTTGCTTGATTATTATAATTTTGCTATTCATTTTTGAAATCTAATTCGTATTAGTTAAAATTTTGTCATTTAAAGATATCGGATTTCAAAATTGATAGAGTCGATTTAGAGGGTACAAGAAGAAAAGGATAATAACAACAAGTGGTGGAAGTGGTGGTTCTTATTGAACTTCATCAGATAAAGGATGAACATTCTAAAGATTTGAATGAGTTTATGATTTCCTAGAAGGATTACTGGTATGGGTTTTGATTTATGTTATTGTTCCCTCTACTATGTATTCATGGGTTGCTGTTATGATTTCTACAATTTGAATGAGTTCTTAATTGTGGTGTAATTTTGTTTGGTGTTTTATATTGTTAGTCATATACACAGGTGTACTTGTTTGGAATTGTGGCTTAATCTTACAGTATTGTATATCCACATCACAATCTACTGAAGTAAATTTGAAATAAGGAATCAAGTAATTTTTTCTTTCTATGTAGGTATACGCTGATTTTCGGTTTGATTGTACTTACCCCAAACTATCACTTGCGAGCATTGCATTCACTTGGCCAATTTTTTGTTATAGTGTATGCTTTATGCAATATTCATGCTTTGTACACTTTCCATAGTTATTTATTGTGTTGCATTTATCTACTTAATTATTAATCTAATATCTTTTATCCAATTTGGTGTTTTTAGTTGTTATATGGATCATGTTACATACATAATGCATTTGTTATTTAACCTTCCTTGTATGTCCTTATTGCATTTTAAGTTCAAGTTATATTATGTTGTCATTTTACTTTCAACTATGTTAGGTTTCCCATGTTCTTCAATTTATTCATTTTCCCACACACAACTTCATTACTAATTAAAATATTTTGTAGATTGTATGAGGTTCGATTTATGCATTTTTTTATTCATGTCACCATTTAAATTCACATTTATACGTGATGTATTTTGTGTGTTTTGACCCATCCATTCGTCTTTAATTTTTGCTTAGTAATTACATGCTCTGCTGCTGATCTTATTATGATTATTAGTTGTGTCATTTGTTTTTTCAAAGTTTTGAAGTACCAACTATTTATATTTTATATCCCTTCTCCAGTTATTGATTTTTTTTCATGTCGTAGAAAACACCAAATCAATTCGATGCTGAAAGGAAACTCGTTGGTAAAACGATTAAGACTTGGTTGCCTGATTATCAAGCATAGAAATAAATCCTGGTTCTGAGATTGTGTGAATTGTACGTAATATTCACACCCATGATGATTCTCGAGTGCACACATCTATAATGCATAGTTTTGATCGTTGTATATACTGGGTAAGATGGTGTCTGAGTTTCCAATTGCCACTGGCTCTGAACTGTGGCATTATTTGTTGTCTTTTTAGGTTATCTCAGGATACCAGGTACAATCCTTCATTGAAGGTTAAAGCGGAATACATGCGAAGATGTCTTACAAGAATCTGTTAGAGTTATGGGGAAATCAGTCATGCTAGTCATATTTTTTATTTTGTTATAATATCGTGATAACGATTATATTATTTGACAGAAGCTTAATTGTGTTTCAATCTTCTCGGTGTATTTAACTTTCTTTAATGAATAAATGAAAGCTTTTAATATTTTCTTTTTGATATTTTCTCCTGCCTGTACTTTTGGTAAATTATTTCAGTATAAAACGTTGGTACTTGCTAAAATCGAGCCATGGAAACTACAATGAACTTATATATATATAAACTTTACAAGTGACCTTTTGCCGTAGTAAAATATGTGGCAAGAATGAAAGATCATGGCACACATGTGTGCCGAATAGTGACGACTGCTTACCATAACACATATTTATATGGAATTTTCCACAGGAGAAAACCGTGGTTAGCATCGTGGCAGATAGTATTAGCCATGGTTTGTTACGGCAACTCAGGCATGGCAAGTTACCTTTTGCCACAGATTTTTAACAATTGCCACGATTCTTTGGCGTCACTAAAACTCAGTATTTTTGTGGTGGATGCAGCCAAAATTATTCTCAGATTTAGTAGCTTTCTAGTAATGTGTTTATTTTCTAACATTAAAGGTCATTTTGGCATATTGTTCGAGAAGAAAGGAGCGAATCCTCTTTTGATCACGCCCAGGGATAGGATTTTAGAGTTTTGCAAAAATTCATGATTTTTTCTTGGAAACTTACGCCTGTTGCGGAGCTCGAGAGGCCGCTACAGATAGTGCATAACAATTGGAATTATCTCTTTCTGTAACTCTTCATATATTTATTTTGAGCACCCTCGAATAGGTTTCTGTTTTGCTAGAATGAAAATGTCATTGAATCTCCATTAGCAAGTTCAAATTTGTGTATTATATGGTATTCCAATTCTCATCCTCGCCTTGGAAGTTAGGAACATAAAATATTTTAGAACCTAAATTAATTAACTTGTTTCCGATTAGGGTTTTAGTCCATGTGAATTGAGTTTATGTGCGGATGCTTTCGTTGTTTATGGTTCCTTTTTCAGACTACTCTTTAAAGGTATGCACAAGTTGTAACACACAGGTTGTTGTTGTTTCACATGGTCCAGAACGGGCCACTACAAATGTGTGGCTTGATGTTTGGTTGATCCATCTTTGCCATCAATTTTTTTGAATGACAATATATCGTAGTACATCAAGTTTTACGAAACTTAATCGAGATATTTTATGATTACAATATACAGTCGTATTTAGTCTTTAAGCAAAATACATAACTTGTTGGGCCGATCGACCGAGCGAAGCAAGGGAGGGAGGACCTTCTATATGGTCACTTTTTTTGTAAAATGTAAGTGATCAATTGACACAAAAAGATTGGAAATGGACCGGGTCGAAAAAACAAAAATGCCCCTCTGAATCAAAATTTTCTTTTTTTCTTTTAGACATTTTCGTAAATAGACCAAAGAGGAAGGGCAAATAGGTATTAGACATTTTCGTAAATAAACCGGAGAGAAAGGGAAAATAGGTATTAGACATTTTCGTAAATAATCCAAAGAGGAAGGGTAAATAAGTATAAAAGTCAAATTGTATTATAATTCCTTATTAATCATATTTTTTTCAGGGGTATGGTTGGCAAGCAAACTAGAATATAACATATTTAAAAATTGGTGCTTTAGAATTTCACAAATTTTATCTCGTTGGAAATATTTTAAAGAGATTTTCACAATGAGTACACACGACAATATCAAATTTAAAGTTTTTACGAAAAAATTGGAGGTGTTTATCATTTTAGGTACAATTTTCCAAAATTGGTTTCATAGCCATTATGCAAACCACCACAGAGGATGCATAACACATTATGTAGCCACATTTTGGGTTTATGTATCAACTAATTTTCCATTGCAACTAATAAAACGATGTATTCCCTCCAGGGCCGTAGCAAAGGTTTTAGGGGCCCTAGGCGAACTTACTGAAACGGGGGCCTATTAAAGCAAAATAATTTTTTTTTCTGCCTTTTCATGTTCCTCGATACCTTTTGTATTTGGTGGTGACAATTTTTGCCCCATTGGTTCTTCATTTTGCATATGTGCATTCTCATCATTCTCCAACAAATCACTATTTGTTTCCATCTCATTAACCAAATTTTCTCATTCTTCATCACTGTCATTCATTGTTTCTAAACCCATGCATCCAAAACAGGGACGGAGCCATCCCATATATGCTATGGGGTCAATTTTTTTTTCCAACATCCTCAATTTTCTTGTCGATTCATATTTAAGCTGCGGTTTAAAGTAATATGGAAACCGGTATGGTATAAAAGCTTGGAGGAGGAATTGTGCACATCGACGTCAAGAGGCGACAATATAAAAGACTTTCATGTGCATTACACAACATGAGAGCGAACGCAATTGGCAATTCTGGCTTGTTAAAAACGAAGAAAAAAAGTTACCAGCTGAAAAAAAGAACACAATAAAACTCAAGCTAAGACATGAAGATAAATTAAAACATATATGCATTATATTTGGAGATTTTCATGTGCAATACCTTATCGATTCCAACATTAGATAATTGATTCAGTCCCACCACATAAATGCTCATTAAGCTACAAGAGTGCATAAGCGCACAAAAAGTTTCTTATGAGTTCTACAACGTTAATAATGGAGAATTAGAAAACGGACAAACAATCTAATAAAAGGAGCTAATTCCCAGAATCCCAAATCAGAACGCACAATTTCATCAAGCAAACAACTTAGTAATTAGTCAAGTAAATATGCTTTATGTTTAAGTGATATATTTGATCATCAATACAGTTATTGTTTTCTTGAGTTCTTCCTCTGCCAAGAGTTTTTCCGGTAGAAAAGAACAAACAAGAAAAGAATTCTAAGTGATCAGTTTAGATTTTGACTCCACTAAAGACACAAATTTTGATTTTGCCATCATTACTTGCACATACAAGACATCCGACTTACAGAAATCCCAAACCTTTTCTTCCTAAAATTGCTCCCCCTCCGTCCCTGATTCAAAGCCTAAAGTTTATTATCAGACAGGAGATCTTATTCAACATTTGGTGATTTTGTAATTATCAACGACTCACAAAACAGTAAACCAATATCAACACAAAATTGGTTAAAAAGACCAAAATCAACAATTTCTGGGTGAAATGGACAGTTAGATTTTGATACTGTTTAAATGGACAAAAATGTAAAAATAGGCAGGATGTAACCAGTTTCATCGTGCCCATTTTCAAATATTTTTTCTTATTTTTAATTTACACAGGATGTATCCAGTTTCATCCTTGCTATTTCATCCTTACTATTTTTTTTTTGGCCATTTCACCCAAACTATTTTTTACTCGTCCATTTGAACCGTGATTTAAAAATATTTGGACAAATGACCCATTTTCCGCAATATCAGAGGGTCTAAAACATACCATATGCCAACTAATACATAATTTGGGGCCCCTAAGATTTGGGGGCCTTAGACCGTCGCCTAGCTGTCCTATAGGAAACGACGGCCCTGATTCTCTGTTTCAGGAAAAGTGATACTTTCACTTTAAACACAAATTTTCTTTTACAGTCCAACTGCAGCAGTGTTTCCTTTTTTCTTCGGTCGGCCCTCCCCACTGTGATAGCGGTGTTCTAGTAACCTTACAAGTTAAGTTACTTTCGGGGTTGCAGAAAGAAACCTATAGAGGTTTGGATGTCTAGTACAATGATACATACAATTGGTTGTTTTCCTAGGTAGGTTTTCTCCATAATAAGCATCTTAATTCGTACATGAATCAGATGCTTACAACAATCCAAAATTATTCGGTGAATTTATAGGTTTTGAAATGAAACTACAGGGGCATCGCTCGTGTGTTTGGCTAGTCGTAATAGTAATATATCATGCCTGTAATAAGTAGTTTATTTATTTTATTTTATTTTTTCTCCCATGAGCAAATTTTAATTATTTA
Source organism: Papaver somniferum (assembly GCF_003573695.1). Taxonomy (NCBI): domain Eukaryota; kingdom Viridiplantae; phylum Streptophyta; class Magnoliopsida; order Ranunculales; family Papaveraceae; genus Papaver; species Papaver somniferum. The sequence goes on from NC_039364.1 coordinate 90,890,479, forward strand.
TGTACTTTTTACCGTATAAATATGTGGTTCTCCTTAATATTTTTTTTCTTTTGATAACAAGACTTCATTAACAGAAAACTAGCTGGGCCTTACAAAACGGGGGAGAGCGCTCCCCGTAGTGTCACTGTACACACCGGAAAATTCAAAAAGGTTGGACACTCGACCCAAACTTCACAGCACTTCTTCTTAGCAGTCTTCTTAGAGAGATAATCTGCCACACTTTTAACTTCTCTATATTGATGGCAAAAAAAAGAACACAATGAAAAGTCCTAACTAACAAATAGATGTCCTGGACCACATTCTCAAAAAACCGAGGAACATTCATAAATCTGTTACATACATCTATAACATACAAAGATTAAGGATGTTAAGGCTACTTAGACCATCTCTGATAGCCAAGAGCTCGGCCATGTTGTTACCGTTTCTGATATTTGATTCTTCGTGTACCTTGGTTTGATGAAATCCGATACTCTTCCAAATAATAAATTATCAATAAAAGAACAAGAAAAAGGAAAAATGAAAAACCTTCAACAACAGGCATTCCGTGATGTTTGATGGCTGCATGCTGAAAAGAGCGTATGAAACTCAAAAGTAAACGACAACATATTATCTAGCTTTATCCACTTCATACATCACCTGGATAAAATGGATGATAGGAGTAAAATGAAAACAAGCGCACGTGTCAGTCGACAACCACCGCATTTGACAACTTAATTATTCACTATACAAGCCAGGTGTCACTTGAACGAACCAATTATATGTGTCGCACCCCTAATTAGCAATTCGGGATTCGGCAAACGTACGGAACGGCAAACGTACGGGTATTATACGGTTTTGTAAAATTCAAATTCGGTCCAAAATTCGGTCAACGGGACGTGATTCGTCATTAATTCGGAACGGCATACGTACGTGTATAATTCGATTTGTAAATGTGAGTTCGGCTCTGAAAATTCGGTATCTATATATAACAAATAATTTGTATTTATAAAGTCATAGACCAATTTTTATGCATGTGTGAGTTATTTAAGGAAAAAATAAACTCAATATGATGATATTAATAATATATACAACATTGGTTATCCAAGAGGACGTCGTATGGTGGTTTAGATGCTTGGTTAGTGAGTTTGAGATCTCTCTCACCTTCACCTTCAAATTTGTTCAGTCGTTTTTGTTTCATAAAAATTACAACACGTCTAATATTCGGTCGTGTATGCTCGGGAGGCAGTAAAGCCCAAAAAATGGAGTCTTTGAAAAGTAAAAACTAAAGAATTTACGGCGAATTAAGCGGACGTATCATTCGGGATACGTAAAATTCGTGAACGATTCGCGAATAATCCGGGAATGCCACATAATACGCGATTTGGGTTCGGAGTTGCAAACGTACGCAAATAAGACGGTAAAATTCGTGATACGAAAAAATTCGCGAATGATTCGCGAATCATTCGCGAACTTACTAACTAGGGTCGCACCCCATGTATTGAAAAAAGAGTGTAAGCTCTACGAACAAAAAACTCCAAATCTTCGAGACAGTAGGACCCACATATATCCATTTGCATACGTGTTAATCTTACGTGTACATACATGATTGTCATCTTCTTGTTTTAAATGACTTAACTATCCGCTGGGAGAACCGACACTTGGTAACAACATCAGGTTGTTTTGGTAAATCTCAGATTAGGCCAAAATAGTTGTCCAAATACTGTGTATTTAGACAATTTAACACGTGCAAAGCGTTAGGTAGGCACGTGTAAAGTTACTTACGTGCCGTCAAAGCTCTCGAGCAACTCATTTCCGAGTATTTTTCTGTGTTTTTTTCTTCTCTCTTAAAAGAATCTAGGGTTTTTTCCTCAGAGGTGTTTCCAAAACTACTAGGGTTTCAATTTTCATTTCTACACTTGATTTTTATTAGATCAATTTGTAAAAAGTCAAGGGTCTGATATTCAAGGGTTCTCTTTAATTTAAATTTGGGGATCTGTTGAAGATTATTTCGAAGTCTGATGGTTCAGTTGATGAATTCCGGAAAAGTTCGATCTGAATCTGACACTATGTGTCGGAATAATAAGTTGTCTGTTAAATTAGAGTATGAAGATACTTTAGAGGATGAACATGGTCCACTTAATAAGAGATCTAAATTTGGTCCTCGTTTTCAACAGGTTTGTGTATATTTCAATTTTATCTCATTTCATTTTTCTTTTTTTGTGTGCGCGGTAATTTAAGGGGTTAGTTTCTCTAGATCATAATTTGCTTATTCTGCGGAGCTTGATATTGACTATTAATAGGTTTTTTACTTTGCTTAATAAGATTTGACATCCGATTGACTATCTAATGCTTTAGAAATCTGCTTTATTCAGATTCTGATCTGGGATCTTTTTCCTGAGATTGTTGTCTTTCTAAGGCTTTTCTCTGACTTGGGTTTAGTTTTCAAAGTTACTTATAAGAATTAAAATAGTTTTTTTTTGGTGTTTAATTTGGGTTTATGAATGGATTATCTAAATTTGGGGATTTTGATTCGACAGCAATGGGAAGCTGAAGCTGGTACTGCTGTGGCTCAACCTTCACAATACAATCCACTGGACGAACCTAGTCCGTTGGGTTTACGGCTGCGAAAGAGTCCATCCCTGCTAGATTTGATTCAAATGAGGCTTGCCCAAGGGAACCCTTCTAAATTAGGACCTGGAGATGGGGAGAATCTTGATGGGAAGAAGGATAGTAAGGGTTCGCTTGCCTCTGGCAGTGTTGACAAACTTAAGGCATCAAACTTTCCTGCTACACTTTTAAGGATTGGAACTTGGGAGGTATGTAATGTGCATAAAATTGGTTAGTTAATACTTTCTCTTAGTTCTAAGACAATCTTCTTCCTGCGTGTGCTACTCTATTCAACAGTGTGTGTCAAGATATGAAGGTGATTTAGTGGCAAAATGTTACTTCGCAAAGCATAAACTTGTTTGGGAAGTCCTTGATGGTGGTCTTAAGAGTAAGATGGAAATTCAATGGTCCGATATACTGGATTTGAAAGCAGACTGTCCTGAGACTGGTCCTGGGACACTGGATATAGTGGTAAGCTATTGGTGTATGTAAATTGCATGTATCTTTTCTTGAACTTGGGTTATCTGATAAATTTTGTTTTACTTGTATAGCTGGCTAGGCAGCCACTTTTCTTCAAAGAGACCAATCCACAGCCTAGAAAACATACCTTATGGCAAGCAACATCAGATTTTACTGGTGGTCAAGCCAGTTTACAAAGGTAATGCAAGGGGAAGAACTTGTTTCTCTTTGAAAAGGTCTGTTGATGATTGCATGTATATGAAAATGGTTCAAAGTTTTGGAGGATATGGAAAGAGTGTTCTTCATTATTATAGTCTGTTTGTTGGTTGTGGTTAATGATATCTGTGGAGTTATTACCGTCACAGTATCGTGTGGGACTGATTGCTTGGTGATCACGTACCACTGGATTTTTAGGGTATCAAGCGCCTGTGCCAAATAACTTTTTTTGAAAGAATTTTCATTTAAAGCTGAGTGACCTGATAGTTTTTAACCTCTCAATTGACTGCAAGTGTTGCAGATTTGAAGGTTTAAAATACAAGGTAAATTGGTGCCCATGCAGCAGTATGAACAGAAATAAGTCTTGCAGTGGGTTCATGTTTCGACCATAGTGGTAGTGCGGCACATTGTTCTTAATCACTTAGTTATTGTAACTGACATTTTATTAAGTGGTTTCATCAAACAATCTAATTCAACAATTTTCACTGGATATCCTTAATTAATTAAGTGATAAGCACTGAAATCAAGTTCTATGGTGACCATAAGTGGAAAAAATTGCTTTTAGGTGAGGTTTGAATGGCGTCAGAGAATAGCTTGTGTTTCAAATTAGTCAATTTCTTCTTGAATCATCTTGCAGTCGTCAATATTTAGTGTCAGTTTAAGCTGAATTCTGACTTTCAGTACTAAGAAATCTTTGATCACTTGTCAGCATTAGTAGCAGTGAGATTTTACTAGACAAGGTTAGTTCTTCGTCATATAAGCATCTTAAATATTGGGATTTCCAGAAAAGACCAAACGACATAGATACTCGACAAAGATAATTGTTGCATCATTATACACTCATTGATTGTTGACATATCTACATCAAATATGGTGTTCCTCAGGTGACTTGTTTTTTTTCCTACCCAATTGTGTGTAAATTGTTGTGTATTATGGTGGGAATTGGGAAATAGACAACATGGCATACTTCATACAACTCAGGTGTTTGACATGGAGCTGCTTTGCCTGTGCATATAAATTTTTCTGAATATCAGTTCGGTCTCATCTTTTTTAACACATACATACACTTGTGTTTTCAGGCGGCATTTTCTGCAGTGCCCACCAGGCTTGCTAAGCAAGCATTTTGAAAAGCTTATTCAGTGTGATCCTCGTCTGAACTGGTTGAGTCAACAGCCAGAAGTGGTGTTGGAGTCTCCGTTTTTTGAACCAAAGGGTTCTGTCTTTGAGGATCTTAGCGAGTCCAAGTCCCATGTGTTTGATAAACCTAAAAACGAGTTCATATCTACTTACTCTGGTTTTGTGGATGAGTTGTCACCACCTGGCCCCCAGTCATCATCCCCAAAGAGCGAATTGCCAGATGCTGTTGGTATCTCAGAAGACCTTATATCTCGAGAAACTCCGTCCCCCAGTTCAGGTATATTCTTACTTGGCATGCAGTCGTTGAATTTAGCTGATAATCTTGATTATTTGATCAACCATGTCTTGCTTCTAAATATATCTCGAACCTTACCAGTGATGGACACCCATAGAATGGAAGACACTGGGAGCAGTGAACCAGAAGTGTCAAAAGGGTTACCGAGTCATTGGGATCAACTTAAAGTTCCTGGAATTCGTCCATCCATGTCGATGAGTGACTTAGTGAACCACATTGGAAATTGCATATCTGAGCAAATGACCTCCGGTAATCCCCTTTTCTCTGAAGGATCAGAGAACAAAGACATGCTTGAAGAGATCACACAGTATCTACTCAGTGATACTCAAAATGCATCAGCTTCTGACGAGAAGTCACTCATGTCAAGAGTCAATTCTTTTTGCTGTCTTTTACAGAAGGATGCTGTGCCAATCCAGAACTCCCAGGTTTATTGTGAAGACGGAAATGAAGGTGGAAAACATACTCAACCAAGGCTTGGTACTGAGTTAATTCGCAACAACAAGTGTATTGATCTTTTCCCAGGTTCTGACGGGGATTTTAGTGATTCTCCTGGAAACAAGCCGGGTATGTCGAGAAAAGACTCACTTGGGGATTTGTTGCTGCATCTTCCTCGCATTGCATCTTTACCGCAGTTCTTGTTTAACATCTCTGAAGACGGTGAAACCCAAGCTAGATAGGATATAGATTCTGAACCCCACATCTTACTCATTGACTTCTGTAAAAAATGTACTGGTGGATCTGTTTTTTACTTTTCGATTGTTATATCTCTCTTACTATATGAAACCACTGGAGTTGGTGTGCATAGCGTGTGGAAATGCTGGGATTCAGAAATTTGTTTTGATGAAGAATCCTTTCAAATCCTATCATGAAATTGGGAATCGGGCATCTATCTGAAATGCCCTTGTAATCAGTATTTCCCAAATTTAACTTCTGAAACATATGTTGTATGTGTGAAATTGTTTATTCTTGGATATGATTATGTGATGTTATCATGAATGAAGAAGATAACAAATTGGAGCACACGAGTATAACTTGGAGAATTAATATCCCGTCGAGGAACTAACATCACTCAACCTAATTTTGCCTATTTTATACTAGCATTTTTAGGGGCTACCCAAAAGGAATTAGGGGCCAACAATAAGACAAAATAGGGTCATTCAAATCGAAATGAAAGCTAGCCTTTGTATCGCGTATTTTGTAATGAAAGCTAGCCTTTGTATCGCGTATTTTGTAATGGTAAAATTGCCCTTCCACAATCGGTAGTTAATACTACAATAGGTAGTTTAATTACAATCGATAGTAAAGTGTGTTATTTTAACCTCCGAATATACTCAATTTTCGAATTTTAGTACTACTATAATCGGTAGTAAATTTAACTTTCGAAGGTATATTGCCCCAAAATGAGGTTTTGCCAAAATTCTAAGATTTTCAAACTTTGCTACTACCATAATCGGTACTAAAATGTATTACTTTGACCTCCGAATATAATCAATTTTCGAATTTTAGTACTACCATAATCGGTAGTAAATTTAACTTCCGAATGTATATTGGCCCCAAAATGAGATTTCGCCAAAATTCTAAATTTTTTAAACTTTGGTACTATCATAATCGATAGTAAAGTGTATTACTTTAACCTCCGAATATACTCAATTTTTCGAATTTTGGTACTACCATAATCGATAATAAATTTAACTTCCGAATGTATATTGGCCCCAAAATGAGATTTTGCCAAAATTCTAAAATTTTCAAACTTTGGTACTATCATAATCGGTAGTAAAGTGTATTACTTTAACCTCCGAATATACTCAATTTTCGAATTTTGGTACTACCATAATCGGTAGTAAATTTAACTTCCGAATATATATTGGCCATAAAATGTGATTTTGCCAAAATCCTAAAATTTTCGAACTTTCATACTAACATAATCGGTAATAAAGTGTGTTACTTTAACCTCCGAATATACTCAATTTTCGAATTTTGGTTTTACTATAATCGTTAGTAAATTGTGTTAATAAGTGATGCTTATTATCTACCGATTGTGTTCATGGCCCAAAATTCAAATTTTCAAAACTTAATAAAATTTCAAAATTATCTACTTTCACAATCGGTAGTTAGTGGTGTTCATTATCTACCGGTTGTACGTAACTTTTAGTACAGAGAAATTAAATTTTTTGAATAAAAAATAATCGATAGATAATGATAAATTGAAGAACATCAACCATAATCGGTAGGTAAAGTAGATTATTATCTACTGATTATGTTTCTGCTACTGCAAATCCAAGAACATCAACCATAATCGGTAGCTAAAGTAGATTATTATCTACCGATTATGTTTCTGTTAGTGTAAATGCAAGAAAATTTTCGGATCAAAATTTTGATTTCAAGTAATCAAATCCTGATTTTGAATCACAGCTACTATCATCTATTCGTTTTGTTTGTTTAACTTTTTTTTTTGATGTTCTAAGTTTCAACTTTAAGGTCAATGAATTTTGAGTTTTAATTTTAAACAATCAATCAAAACATTTGTTTGATCGACGATCTTTGCTTTCAATCAAAACTAAAATGATGAATTTTTTTTTCAATGGATAGAAAAGAGAAGAAGAAAGAAATGATATGAGGGACATATGTTTAGATTTAGTATAAAGATAAAGGATAATATAGACACTGTACTGTTTTTAAGACATTCCTTAACCACCTTCAGTGGATGGGAATAAAAAGGTGGCCTAATTCCTTTTGAGTGACCCCTAAAAATGCTAGGTATTTTATAATGCAAGTCTGGAATTAATCGTATTTTTCTTGTTAAAATCTGTTCATCTTTTTAATGCCCCGTTCGTCATGCGCATTCTTTCTGTTTTCTTGAAATTATGTCAGATTGTTCGAGGTGGAGATCATGTACACCCTACACACTAAAATAGTTGAATTTATGGTAGGGCTAGTGAGAAAGATCAGAAAGTTTCAGATATAATGAGGCCTCACATTGAACTCAAGTTTCCTTGATTACATTTTTTTCTCTGTTGGGTTTGTAGTTTGTTTTGTTTTTTGTTGGTCGTATGCAAAGCTATCACCAAAATCTATTACAATTGATTGTTCAGTGCTGAAATTTCATGGCTCTTGCCAGCACTTGGGCAATGTCGTATACTTTAAAGAAGAAGAATGTAAGTAACAAAAATCCACCTTTATTTTGGTATCCGAACCTATGTCTAATTACAACAATTCCAATAGATTTTCATGCACTTCGAAATGATCTTTTGAATATTTCCTACTTCGGCATGCATTTTTTTTTTTTGATCAATTACTTGGACTAGCATTGGCTTGTGGTTGGAGACTTCAATTGTTTTTCCATGTCATGAAATAAGAGGTTTGGTTTTTGATGTGTACAAAATTATTCATCCCCATCAAAGAAATCTTGTTTGCTTAATTCGCAAAAACGAATGTTATAAAGAATATGACCTTATCATTAATCGAACGTTCAAATTCAATTTTAAATTATGTAATCAGCATACAAGGGAAATTTATTATTACTAACTAATGAACAACATTTGGACTATCTTTGTTTCTTCCTGAAATGTATAACTAACTAGTATGTACTTGGACACAATAACAGATTCTTTAAAGAATAAGGGGCTTTAACTAGGGATCCTGTGTGTCTTCATCCTCATCAGCTCCTTCTGGTTCCTGTAACATATTCATCAACATAGAGATCTGGTCATGCAGCATCCTATTTTCTCTCTCTTTATCTGCACGTTTGCTGCGTTCTTCCAAGAGTTGAACTTGGAGATGTTCCAAGACTCTTGCATCCTCCTCTAGTTGCTCATTTAAGCCATCGATTTCCCGGTCCTGGAACAAATTCCAAATTTAAACAAGTTATTGTTAGTCGAGTAGTCTAAATGATGTATGGTTTTTCAAGGTCAGCTTGAGAAACCTTTCTGTTCATTTCCAGAACGGCAATTCGTCGCATGCTTTCAACGACATCAACATTCACGAGCTTCCGTTTCTTTCCGATCAGCCAGCCTTTAGGATAGCATGCAGCGTCAAAATCGGGTGGAGGAAGTAGCATATCAGCTGACGAACGACGAGCATTCATTGGGTCTGTTGTTGGCTCCAACGGTTCAAAAAGAGCCTTTCTACGTTCTGAAAGGACCGGAAGTGGCGGCGGTTCTTGTGGGTTTTCCACGTCCATTTGAGATTCCTCTTTCTTCTGTTTCTCCGGAGTTTCTAGTGTTTCTTCTGCTGGTTTAACGATTATTCGGCCATTTGCTGCAGTAGGAGAGTAGACAACCAAATCCACCCAACATATTGCGCATAACAAGAAGAGAAACAAACAGATAAATTATCAGAAAAAATAAGTCTACCTATCAATGTAAAGTAGTCTTTAAGTATAAGAAACCTGAATACGTTGTTAGTGACAGATAGAGGACTGGCTTGCCTTTGAAGGTACGTTTTTATAAGCATGCATTTGATTGTTTTGTTCATTAGTTTAATTCTAATATCAAAATTCAGGGTACGGCTGACGTTTCCTTGTTCTTTTCGCTCGTAGAGTTCTAACTAAAGCAACAATCACCATACAAGATTAGTTCAAAAAAAAGAGCAACACATTTCTAACTTGGACATAACAGCAAGAGAAATGACATTTCGCTGCAAATTCATGGTAAGAAAAAACGGAGACACCCTGGGCTTACACCTCCGATTGTGTACATAATGTCTCAGCCAGTACCCACTTAAAGCTTGTGCGGACTACCATATGGTACAGGTCTGCATTGTTCTGAAACAAATACTGTAGCTAATATTCTAGGTTACTGGAATCCCAAGAGCCACTCCCTATTTCTATCACGAGTTCTGACGGTGGCTGTGGTGAATGAGTTGGTGATGTTGTTTCTATTGGTATGTTACTGTGTTCATTTTGTTGGTTTCAAAATGAAAACCAGAGATCAGTTTAAATGTGATGACTCAAAATCAAATTGGCATGTGCGCATATATTGTAAACAAAACTATAATGAAGCCCAAACTCTTTGGTTCTTGGCAGACATTTTCAGTCAACGCTAAAGATATGTTTTTAAGATAAAATTTTGGTAAGATAATTAGCTGAGAATTATGCCTAAATGAAAGATCCTTCTTAAAAATAGAAAAATCAAACAACTAGTCAACTTCCCATCTTCCACAGTTGAGAAAGAGAGAGAATTCTAAGTTCAAAGCTGCATATGTAAAACTCTTCCTCCATTTTGAGGGACATGCATGAATGAGTCATTCTCAAAATTCTAAAATGATGCAATTTCATCAGAATTAATCAAATTCCATTCAAAAACAAACATGAAAAAGGACCAATTAAGTTGAATTTTACCAGATCTCTTGCGAGAATTCCAGAACACCCTAGTTGTGGGACTAACAGTCGAGAAGCCATCCAAATTTCCTTCTTTTCTCTTATCTGAGCTTGGTGACAAATCCATAACTATCATCAAACTTAAACTCAAAAAAATAACTCAACTTTTAAGAATTTAACATCTGGGTGGTTTTCTTTAATCTTCTTAGAAACCCCTTATATCAACTCAGAAGATTAAAATCTCTGTTTTCTTTCTGTGAAAAAAATGTCTATCTTGTTTCAGTTTTTTCTCTTTAGTTTGTTCAACTTTTCTTTCTTTCCCTTTGTTTTATCAGTATCTTACGGTGGTTGGTTATATGTCCGTTAGCTTATTATAATGACGTCCTTGTTTTTAACGGATAGATAGGATTTCACGACAAACATTTTTTATTTTTCTTTGGTTATTCTTTCGATGAGGATTTCAGTTTTTTTTTTTCCTTCTATTTTTTATTTTTCTTCTTGCCATCAGGTGTTTTTAAATTAAATTAAAAAAAAGGATATGCAATTAGAGACGGTTAGTTGTGACTGTTGGATGGGAGGATAGAAGTATCGGTGAGCTGTTTTGGATTTTAAATTTTGCAACAGGCGGTGAAGCATTATAAAACACATAAGAAAATCTTAAACTAACAGCAGCTGAAATTAAAAATAGTACTCACTCCGTTCTTTTTTAATAAGTCAGTTTCTATAAATAAAAGTTTCAAAAAAATAGGCCAGTTTCCTAATTGGGAAAGTCAAATGTTATTTTAATTTTTTGGGACCACTTTTCTCTTAACTTCTTTTGATGACAAGTGTCATGTGGACCACTTCACTTTACTTCTTTTGCTAACAAGTGTCATGGGGACCATTTCACTTCACTTCTTTTATTGACAAGTGTCATGAGGACCACTTTCAATGATTAGTTCTCTTAATTTCCTTAAATTTCGCTAAAAACAAAACTGACCTATTAAAAAAAAAACGGAGGGAATAACATTTTACCGAGACGAATATCGGTGAATATTGGTATATGATCCTCCTAGGAATATCTGAAAGGAATGAGTTGACGAAGCTCCAGCATTCGGACGAGCATAGTGATCCTTTGGGGGAATTAATTTTCGTAGACGACTTTGATTTTAGGTCATCTTTTATGGTGAGTTGGTGATTCTCCATAGTACATGGTCCCTTTGGAATCTTTCTGAAGATACTACACACACGTATGCCTGTTACATGTTTTTTAATCTCGCCGAGAGAATATTTTCCATCACATTTGGGAAATGTGGCCCTTTGATACTCTGTCTGGCCCTCATCTCGTGCGGTTCATAATAACATTTTTGTTTTCACTATGCTAACATCTGCAGTCCCATCTATATTTTAGCAACATACATCGTCCGACTCGGAAGTAGGAATGTGCAATTATGATTAAAAAGATGCAGGACAAATCTTTCAGGAGACCGGTGAATAAAACCATGTGGTCAAGTGTATAACAACACTTCTTGAACGCATATACTATACCCACTGCACATCTTATTAAATTAACCGAAACAATGATTTTTGTACCGACATTGGTAACTTTTAAGGGGACGACATTTCTCTTGAAGAGAAATTTGAAAACACCACAAATACTCCACAGTCTCTGCAAAACGTGGGTCGGTGCGTCTTCGACCCAGGAATCCATCCACTATAGGTACCACAACAAAAATAGTTGAACTTGAATGTACTCCAATCCACCCAAGCAAATTGGAAACCAGTAAACTCAATAAATGATGAAGTAATTGTACCACACGACTTTACAACTTCAAATCAACAGATTTTCGTAATGTCATTTAAGCTCAAGTAGCACGATTAAAACTTCTCCAATACAAATACTGACATGTAGTTAACAAGAGTGTGAATACCTGCATTATCAGGATTGAAGTTCTGATAACGTACTAATCCTGCTATTTGGTTGCAACTTCGAGTGCACCAACAACCTCGCTAAGTTAGTAAAGCTCCAACGTTAAACCACATTCCCAGGGGTAAAATGATCAACTTCTTCTAACTCCTTTAAATCCTAAACTCATAAGGCTCCACGTTGAACGGTGACCCTCACCCATTCATAGAATTAATCTGTTTCATTTTTTATTGAAGGAGAGAAAAAGAGGAATTCTCACGCAAATTTCGCCCACAAAACATAAAACAAAAAAAAACACATACCAACCCCTAAGAACCAGTTTTCTGTTTCGCTCACGGAACATAAAAAATAAAATAACACATAACAAATCCTAAGATATGCTCTTCGTTTTTCTCCATTCTCTTTGATTTTCAGAGTACTGATTGCTGGTTTTAGATTCATGGAACAGAAATTGGGGTTTGCTCCTTTCCTATTTTTTACTTGGCTATTTCGATTTGCAGACTAGGGTTTGTTGTTTTCTCATTAGTGGTAATAAAAAATAGTTTTTGTTACCAGGTAAAAGAAATCTGCCAAACAACTAAACCATAATCGTGAACAAGGTAATCCATATTTTGTATCTTACTATTAGGGTTTATTATGCTGTTACTGTTACTGTAGTTAGAAGTTAGAAGCATTCATGTTGTTACTGATTGGAACATACTGATGTGTGTTCATGTTGGTGTACTTTGATCAGCATATTGAATTTTTTCCTCTTTATAATTGTTGCAGAGTATAGAACTGATAATGGTGGTGCTGCTGATATACTACGAGGCAAAATGAATTGATAGGAACTAAAATGAATTGGGTCAGTACATTGAAAAGGTATTCATGTTTTGTGCAATCTCTTTGGCGTTTTAGATTCTTTGATCTTCTCTTTGAAAACAAGTTTATCAGGCTATAATTATCAGGCTATAAGAATGGTTTATTATGATTTTCAGTTGAGTATCTTAGGTGCGCTGCACAAACTGATAATGTGTTAAGTTGAATGGTCCATAATTATAAATGGATTATTCCGGATGATTCATCTGACATTCGTAAGCGGATTTCTGGGGCATAGATTTGTTATTCTGGTATTGGAATAACGCTTCAACTCCATCTTTCAGTTTGAATTTTCTTCCAAAGGTATGGCTGCACATGACGATAATGAATTTTCTTACAGTTTGCCTCCAGAATTGTCTTCATGGAAGGTTCAATATGAATTATGTTATATTTCAACTGGTTTTTTTTCTTCTTTTTCTCCTATTTATAGGAAATTATTTGAAAATGTTGTAGAAGTGGGAAGCACATACAAAGTTAAGGATCTCGCTTCTATTATGTGCCAATACTGCCCAGCTGCCTAGACATTTCTCAATACTATCCAAACATTTTCATATTTTCCTGGAGTTGCTCCATATAAATTGAATGTTTTTGTTTTTTTGCAGGTAAAGAAACAAGATGAGATACTTAGTGCTGCTAATTTTGCGGCAAAAATGTGTTACAAGGTGCCTGTCTGCTCTGATATACAACAACCAAGTTTATGCAAAGTAGGACCTTGCACTACTTTATTAAAGAAGCAGGTGAATACACTTTTTACATAATTTATACACTTTGAGTTATTAGAGAACTTTTTCGTCACTTACATTCTCGGATGTTTGTTATGCCATGTATTCCGACTATAATGTTTTATTTTGTATGCTTCCTCGAATTAGACGTTGCATGGAAGTTAGTATAAAAATCTTCACTTTTAGAGAACTATTTGCGAAATTCACCCTAGACTGAGACTCAGCGTTGGCTGTTTGGTGATCTAGAACCAAACCAAGATTGATTATACAATATCCTAGCTCAATCCAACGTGTCCTAAATCTCATGTGTAGAGGTTCTGGAACTAACAAGTATCTCAGTAAAAATATAATCATTTGTTGTCTAATTGGAATAGTTTTATGGCCTTTCTGTGGAACGTTTTTGTTTTTTTCGTGTTTGTAGGCTTAGACGCTTACCCAATTGCAGTGAACAACGCAGTCAACCTAAGGTGCACAATACTTATGGAGCTATAATGTTCCTCACTTTGATCCGGAATCATGGCAATACAATCACAATGCAAAAATGGAATAATATAGGTGAGTAATCGTAATGAAATAAGATTACCACTGCTTCCTCCCACCAACTTCAGAATTCTCATGTGAATAACTAGCATTCTCATGTGTTACCGTATACACAACTTCACAATTTACTTACGTTATCCATACTATATATAATATTTAGTCTACACAAATTGTGTTGTCTATTTAGGTATTTTGTGAATTTTGCTTGCTTTCTCTGATTGTATTATTTTTTAGCTCGGAGGTGGTATGCACTTCACTCCAGACCATAGTATCCAAGCCAATACGTTCAAGTATACATGCGTTTTGGATGCCACCAAGTTTACATGAGAATCCGGCCAATGGAGTGCACCTTCCAGACACACCAATGACTGGTGGTCAGATTGGAAATCAGGACCCTCGCTCGCCAAACTTAACCAACTTTCTTACCTACAATTTACTTTCTAATCACGGTGAGAACATGATTTTGTGAGTTGTCCACAGTGATTCTCTAATATTGGTTTATTTGTTCCCTCTCTCAATTAGTAGTCTACACTAGATATGGAGAAGGCACTCCTTCGCCAGGTTGTAAGCCTTTCATCAGAACAAACTAATATACTTCCACCAGAACAAAAGGAATCAAGTACTTCTATATAAGGTATACAGTCATCCACCTGTAGTAGCATTCTCATCCATGAATGTAGAGTGGCTCCCAAATTTAGTCATTAACGTTTCATGTTCTCACTTTATGTTCTCAGAAACAAAGTGTTTGGTGGTGAGTGCAGAGTTGGAGAAACGGATACAAAGATCAAGAAAGGTATATAGTCTTTACAGTATTTAGTTATAATGTTTTGTTTTCTCACTTTATATTTTCAGGCACGAAATTTTTGGTCTGAATGTCACAATCAGTTGGATTATGGTAGTCACTTTCAGATCATATGACCAAGGTAGAAGTACTCGTATGATATTTTAAATTTTAGTTCATTGAAACATTGGGTGCTGTTTTTTAGCCCTTAAGTTTGAGATATTAGTTCTACTTCAGCAGGAGGTTCAAATTACCAATTTTAAGGCTAGACTATCTGATTGACTGCACGAAAAGGAAGTAAGTGATCTCATTTTATCAATGTGTAATTGAGCCCTCTTCTAAGGATTCCAGATGTTCAGTGGATGAGAAGCTTTATGTTGTGGATGATGTTTAAGTCTGCAAGGTTATAGTCACGGAAAACTGTACCTATCTGCTGGCGTCAATAGTTACTTTCACCTGGAGTACTTCTAGATTTTTGTCAAATGGCATGGGTGATAATTTTCATTGATTTATCATATGCTGCATTTCTTCAAGTAGCTCTTCCAATAACTTTTATGCAATTTACAGTTATCATATACTGCATATCATCTAAAAAATTTCTTTATCAACTTTGGGGATTTCTCAAAAGTGGACGCCATTAAAGAAAATTTTAACAGTGTCATTTCTTAGTTTTTTGGCTTTTCTTAGTTCATTGGCTTTTCTATGTAATAATTACCCTACTTTGGATAAACTCATATGTTCTCATGCAACAAGCAAGATTATCTTATGATGCTTCGAGATCTGTTACATATGCTTGCGCCCTAGCAGGTGAGCCATTGATCACCACTAAAACACGGTTTTTGCCTATGAGGAAAGATTTGACAGTGGCAACTTATATTTTCTTTACCTTTGAGTCTTTTGCAAGTCAATTTTGGAAAAATGATTTGTGGTGATTGATTTTACAGGACCTTTAGAATTGTTTTTATGTTATTTCCCGGCACACCAAGTAGAAAATGCGTTGCCTTCGCCCCGCCTGCACCAAATCAAAAATTCATTATCATGGGGCGGGGCGAAGCCGCTCCCACACCAAGTTAAAAGATCATCGTTTTTTTTTTCTTTTTTGATATGGGTTAAAAGAATTTCATCTTATTACTTCATCCTTTAGGTGTTTTTGTTATGGCTGACGATGTTCAGTTGGAGCAACATTGCAAGGCTAAGGCCAAGGCCAGTACTTACGCAAGGCCAGTGCCACCGGTTCATCCACTGACATTTCCCTAAATACCACGGTTATGTGCGGAAAGCATGTATACCACGGTTCATCCACTTACATTCTTTCCATTTGAGGTATGTGCGGAAAGCATGTACCCATTGTTAATGTTGTTTCTTCCACCATTTTTCATACTCTCATTTGAGGTATGTGCGGAAAGCATGTATCCATTGTTAATGCTTATAGTAAATGGATACCGTTACATCTAGGTACAGCTTCATCTTTGCACCAACTACCACGGTTATTTTGATATCAATCATTGGATCAAGGGGAACTCCTACAGAGCAACTGTTAAGACGGTTTAGGAAAACTGAGGTAAATTAATGGTGATAACTTGACTATTTTTCCACTGATAGACATTACCGACACTTATAAGTGCTAAGAAAATTTCATTCTTTCTAGATTATATTTGTTAGATACACCATTTTTCATGATAACATGTTGATATCGGGACGAGGCGAAGCCGAGCTTTACCAAATCATATCGGGACTGGGCGAGGCGAAGCCGAGCCTTACCAAATCATATCGGGACTAGGCGAGGCGAAGCCGAGCTTTACCAAATCAAAAATATCGTTCAAAGAAAGAGGAAGTGATGCATTGTGTTTGTAGTTGGTGCATGACTACGTCGTTCTATTTGCACAAAATCTAGTTTTCTTTTAACAGTTAAAAGCTAATCAATTGCCTGTAAAAAAAGAAAAAGAAAAAGAAAAAGAGATGATGTGATAAACAAGAGAAAGATAACGCATATTGGCTGCTTGCTTCCTTTTGAAGTTAGAGACTGACAATCACCACCAACGCAAAACCTCAAGCTCTTACAGAAGAGTCTAGTTTTTGTAGCCATTCCATGTATTGAACGTATTCTCTTTTATGCAAGTGGTGCAGGAGGAAATCAGTGAAGTCTTCTACAATTCCTCTAGCCCTCAAATAACCCTTCAGTGCATCCTGTAACCCAGGATCCAGAGTGCTGCACATACATGCCATCGATGAAGAAAATTAAAAAGGTTTACTGAATTTGCAAAATACATAGTAAAAACAATGGAAAGCATCCAAATTTTTTCACCATTAATTATCACAGAAAAATGACATTTACGTGCAAAATTCAAACAAGATTGTGTTTGAAATATGATCAAGAAACTTCATCTATGAAGCACATAAAGGCTCATGTATGTCAATATGTTGAGGAACAATTTCAGAGTACAGATTACAGGCATTTTAGCCAAAACAGAACTGGAAATCTTGCAATTATCACAAGATATTCATAGTAAAAGGTGGCAAGAAAGTTTACTTTACATATGAAAGTTGATTAAGCCTTTCCAGAATACTATTGGGTTGAGTTCATATGCAAGAAGTTGCTCTGGCCTTTCCATAAAACTTACAAGTGGTCCATATAATACTATAATTTTCAACCATGAATCTGATGAAGTTTGATATAATATTGGTCTTAATTTCTGGAAAACCCATACTGAATCACCATCATCAATATGGCACACATAGTTTGGATGCCAACAACTAAAAGCTGACATAAGCTTCCCTTAGACTAATACCTGCTATCACAGATATGGTGATATCCCACACCAATTAACAAATAGAAGGAAAACAAGGTCCCATAATAAATTACAAGATCCATGTCTCGATTCTAAATTATACATTCTCAGATTCTCTGAGCTTTTAGTGTCTGAAATATTCAGAAGAAGTCGATAAACATAAAACCACTTCAAGTATACACATATTCTTATTTTATTTTAAATAGCAACCTCAATAATCGTTTTAGGATTCAGCCAGTACGAGTCATTATTGGTTTGAGATACCATCAACATATGTTTCAGTATGATAAAGATATATATGTGTCCACGCTTCAGAATTAGCAGGCGTCAATGTCCTTTATATCACATGCCAATATCTGGCCAGATTAACCAACGTTAACTTGCAACACATAAAACTAGCTAGAAGCCTCTGCATTCTCATCGGATATGAAGGAGACTTACCGTCGCATTTTAATACAGAAAAGTAGGGTCGATCAATCAATCAACGAATAGTGGAATACTGAGTGAATAAGTAGAATATACAAAGTTTACAGGACTATAAGCACACATGATATACATGAAAGAATTTTCCATTGATTCATTTCTAATTCTGTTCCAATAATTTTGTTCATTTTCCGTAGGCAAATGTTTATGGTTCAGTATCAGTAGTGGTGCATGGTACTGATGAACCTAACAAGGTTCTAACAAACCAAATTCATAAATCACTGCACTCAACTAATCAACTTAATGACTAGCACTAGTGAAAGCTAAGTTGCAAACTGAAAAGCAAAATTGAATTGGAAACTGAGAATAAAAACACAAAGTAGAGCGTCAAATCTAACCTGAACAAGGGGCCTCTATAAACTGAACCTCCCAAAGAGCTGGAAGATGGAAGATAGTAAGCATTCTGGATAGAAAATTCAGAACCACCTTCACATTTACCAATACAACCACAATCAAACTGCAAAATGGAACTCAACCCAGGCTTTTTTATGCAAACTTTCATTAGCCCTGTGTTAGGAAATAAACCCTTTTTGTGTATTTCTTCTTCTTCTTCAGCAATAGGAGGACCCAATAAAGCTCAAACTAGGGCTGCACAACGGGTAGGGTGGGTAGGATATGGCCTATACCCGTCACCCTACCCGTTTACTGGCGGTTAAGAAAATTTTTACCCGCCACCCTATCCGCCATTAAACGGATAAGATCTTACCCAACCCATTCTCTGGCGGGTCGGGTCGGGTAGGGTAGGGTGGCGGGTATAACCGTTTACTACCACCAACACAACCTCCAATTCCAGTTCATCAGCAACTGCACCACCTCTTCATACCCTGTAGTTTCTCAACTGACACAAATTCATAGATTCCTTCATTCCAGTTACAATTCAATTCCATTCATCTGCACCAAACAAACTTCCTCACTGCAGTCTGGCATTCAATTACCACAAACCCCAAAGCAACAAAATCTGTAGCAAACCTAGGTAATACTCAGCTCAACCACTACAGCTCAGCATAGCTCTGTGAGTTTCTCAGCATCAGAAAATCTCCATTCCATTTCAGCAGTCACACTCAACACCCGAGGCCCTTTGCATTCCAGTCAACAATGCCTTATCTACCACCTGATCTGACTGCATAAGACATCACCTCATGCAACAACATTTTCTCACCATATCAGCTACCTAATTTTTCAACCCAATTAGCTTCACCACAGAACAATTGGTAGCAGCACAATTCTTCTTCCATGTAGCTCCAAGCACCATCTATATCACCTGCAATACAAAATTTCAGCTCCTTTTGTAACCACCATCTTCTGCTGCTTCTTTACAGTGCCCATTTCAGATCCATCTAAGATGCTTCCATAATTCCTTACCTGTAACCAATGGCAGAAACCACTTCAAGCACCAACATTACCATTGCAGCAGCTCAAGCCTGCTCCTGCCATCTCAACAGAGCCTCAACCACAAGTATAAACATGTCTAACAATGGACATGCGAAACACAGCAATGATGGTCCATGGTACTGCTAAACCACAGAGAAGCACCAGAATAACTTGTATATCTAGTAATCACTTGATTAAGCGTAGAAATAGATGTTGTGCTAGTATACCAACGATGAATTTAGAAACAAAAGCATAACCATAAAAAATGTACAAATAAAAGTATTCTCAAGAAAAGAGTTGTATTCTTTTTGAAATAAACGATGAATCCCAGCCCAATTCCATGTTCTTCACGTGACCTTGTTCTTCATATAACAGTATCATCACCAAAAGCTCTTCATATTGACCTTCTTCTTCAATCATCATCTACGATGATGGAATAAGTACTAAGATCACCAAATAAATCTGCATACAAGTTATCTCTTGTTAGATTCAGTCATAATAGTGAATGATTTGATGCAAAGTTCAGACATAATACCAACATCAAGTAATATCACAACAAGTTCTGTATCTGTTAGAAGAGAGATATCACAACATCCTACTATGGAATACAATTTTTCAGACTTTTGGTTCAGTCACAATATCAAGTAATATCACAACATAATTCAGTCATAATACCAACATCAAGTAACACAACTTCCCTTAACCCAAATTTCAGGACACTTACTAAACACAGTCTATGCCAAGATGCTAAGATAGTTCAGAGTTATATGAACAAAATCTCACTGAAATTGTTTGAAACATTAAAACTTTTTACATTTAAAGACATGGGTTTTAGCTAGAAGTCATGAATTAATGAAATCTATACAACCATGAAGAGACAATTTATCAATCAGTTAACATATGACTCGAGTTTGATAAATCCCATTCAATTGCCTTTTTGCTCCCATCCCTAACAGAATCCTATTGAAACTCGTCCTCCATGTGGAACAAACTAAATTTCTATGAGAAATTCATCAGTCAGTTAACATGCATGTTAATTTCTCAACTAATTCCTAAATCATATTACTCAACTGATTACTCATATGAAGAAAGTAGAGGAAAGCTCTTGGGAATCGTTGTAAACTCTAGTTAAAAACACTACGAAGTCATCAAACACTAGTTTTAACACGCCAAGAATTACTTGGTTTCGGAGGTAAAAACAACAACATCAATAAATCGATTTTCGATCTGAAATTTCAGTTTTTGAGGAGTTTGAATAGTACCTGAAGATGGGGTTAGAGAAATGTGAAACCACTTAGAACCAAATTACTTATATGGAGATGAGACTTTTTTGATCTTCTTCTTCAATGGAGAATTTTGAATGGGGTTTTCACTTTTCATTTTCAGACGACAAAAGAGAGAGTAAATGGTTCGATGTGGGGTTGAGTTCTCTGAAGAAAAGATGAACAAAAGTGTGTTTATATTTTACCCCTGATATCTTTAAAAACAACGAAAAAATGTGCAGGAGAAAAAAACAATGGAAGGGTTACTTGGTATTTTCAATATATCATGCGGGTAGACGGGTAGGGTAGGATAATTTCGAGCTTTACCCGTCACCCTACCCATTTAACGGCGGATAAGAAATCTTTTAACCATCACCCTACCTGCCAAATAGTGGGTAGGGTAGGATACGGTTAAAACATTGGCGGATAGGGTAGGATTGGCGGGTATGGGTAGGGTATGTGCACCCCTAGATGAAACATCAATCTCTTCACCAAATTCATTTTTCCTCCTTAGAACCACATCTTTGGATTCCGATTTATCCCATTCTAATGTAAAATTCCCCACTGATCCAAGTTCATTTTTGATCTGTAAAATACAACATAAAAAAATGGGTTTTTGGAAATCTAGGGTTGATTTTTCGAGGGAATGGAAATCTACCAGTTTAATGAATTATTTCGAGGGAATGGAAATCTACCAGATAATACGGAAGTGTATTTTTTTCGTGTTTGAGTTCGGATTTTATAACTTTTGTTAGCTCCGCTGAATCTCGAACAACTGCACTGTAACTTCGACTGAAGATGTTAATCAAACTCCTCCTCGTCATCATCTCTCTATTCCTCTCTTGCTCGCTAGTTGGAGTCTTGGAGTGCGAACATAAGACTGGGTCGTATGGAGATGCCCAAGGTCTTCCCAAATGAAAAAGGGAAAAAAACCCGTTTAGTCCAAAACCTCTCCCTAAAAAACGGATTAGTCCACCCCGATCCGACTAGGAACAATTTAGTCCTATCCTTATTTGAAAATGTGTAAAGACGCTGTTATCCTTCGCACGCGTCTCATAAAGTACACGTGCAGCGAATAAAAAATGTTTTATAATTGACATAATTAATGTGGAAGAGAAACGTTTTCGAAAAATAAAACTGCAATTAAAAACTGGAAAAAAAACCCAGAAATGTTAGTATTTCATTTAGCAGAGAGAAGATAAAAAAACTTAGAGAAAAGAAAACCCAGAGAAAAACTTTAACCTAAAATCCAAAATCGAAAATCCAAACCCTAAAGCTTCATAATCAAACCTTAAATCTTCGTAGAATTGATGAATACAGTAGTATTAACACCATGGTGATGGTTAAAAAACCAGTTGCAAAGCGGAAATCACAAGAAATATCTTCGGATACAACATCAACAGTTGAAGAAGTAAGTTCAAAATCACCAGGACCGAAGACGAGATCAAAATCGACATCAGTTTCAACATCAATTGTAGCAGAAGATACTTCAAAATCTACCACCACCTAAGAAGAAATCAAAATCTGCAGCAGTTTCAACATCAACTGTAGCAGAAGATACTTCAAAATCCCCACCATCTAAAAAGACATCAAAAACTTCAAAGAAATTATCAAAAACTTCAAAGAAGTCAACATCTGGTCAAGCAAAAAAGGGCAATGCTACTTCATATACTGGCATTGTTTTTTGTGTTTTCAACTTGTTGTCCATCACCTGTGTTTACCGGTGTACAAATCTGTATACCACCATGCTATTTCACCTTTATTTAGCCTGTTGTGTGTGTTTTCAACATGTTATCCCATCACTTGTGGTGCCGGTGTACACATCTTTGCACCAGCATGCTATTTCACCTTTATTTGGCATGTTGTGTCTGTTTTCAACATGTTATCCCATCACTTGCGTTGCCGGTGTACACATCTTTGCACCAGCATGCTATTTCACCTTTATTTGGCATGTTGTGTGTGTTTTCAACATGTTATCCCATCACTTGTGGTTCCGGTGTACACATCTTTGCACCAACATGCTATTTCACCTTTATTTGGCATGTTGTGTGTGTTTTCAACATGTTATCACATCACTTGTGGTGCCGCTGTACACATCTTTGCACCATCATGCTATTTCATCTTCATAGGCCTGATGTGTGTGTTTTAAAGTTTTTTTTTATAGATTTCTGTATGAGTGTAAAGATTTGTATACCAACATTGATTTATGGCATGTTGTGTGGGAAAATATTGCTTTAGTTAGTTCTCTGTAGAAGTGTACACAGCTATACACCTGTATGATATGGTCCTATTTGTGTGTACAATGATATGTTTTTTTTTTTATAATTATGAGTATAATGAATTATTCTTCTTGGTTCATTTTCATAGATACCAACAAACCTTATAGATCAAGTTTCCATGCAATCAGTAACTTTGTGAATAAAAACTTCGAGGAAGATGAAAAAAGAGAGGAGGAAAAGTATGGTTCACCGATTATCAATTAGAGAAGCAAAAGGAAGGACCATTCTGGCATGTTGTAGATATATTTGACCACAAAAAAGCAGATCAGAAAGATGAAAAAGATCCAAGTAAAAAGAGAGATGATATATGGACTAAGAACCCAAACTCAATCATGAAAATTGTGAGAGAGTACCACCATGAAATTTGTGACACATGGGGACATTATTTCATGTTTGATACTCACAAGAAGAACAAGAAAGTGGCAGTAAAGAGTGAACCTGTGGATTTGTTTCTAATTTATGGGATTGAGATGGTGGCAACAGAACTTGAAAAAGGAGAAGATGTAAAAACTGCAGCTGAAAAAAAATACGGTTCGCTGATAGACAGATTGACTCTTAAGAAACGAAATGAGATGGGGAAAAAATGTGGAGGATGAAATCGTACGTATCATGAGTTAAAACCGAAGTCGCAATTGGAGATTGAAAGAAACGCTGAAGACTTAGTGGTGTTGTTTACTATGTACTTGTGTATCACGGTCTTTTTTACCCAGGAAAACGGAAGTATGATTAGCAAGAACCATTATGCACACTTTTCTGAGTCTTTGGATAAGATGAAGAAAACTTGCTGGCCAGTTCATATCATGAGTATCTCATGGAGAGCATTAAGAAACATATCCATTCACCACTTAAAGTTAATGGTTGTGTGATTTATCTGTTGGTGAGTTTACATGTGCACAAGGTTGTACACCTGATATATCCATTCAACATATTAAATAATTCGGTTCATTGTGTTTGTTCCTTTCTATTACATTTATAACTATTCACCTATTTGTTAATGCATCATTGGTTTTCTGAACACAACAAAGGCATGCGACCAAGCAATGAGGAAGGTGTGCCAAGGCTTCTCAGGTGGATCATCAGCGGCGTCAGTAATACAATCGAGAAAGACCTGAATGAGGCCATGAAAAAGGTATCTCACAAAACTTTCTTACGATAGTATATGTACATTGATATATACCTTTAATAAGGTGTACATGATTGTACATTGTTGATAGATTTTAAGAGATTTGTCTTGTGTACAACAATGTACGCTTTTAACACATGTGTAAAAAATTGTACACCTGAAATCAATGTTGATACTTTGGCATAGTAGCACACCAGTATGCTAAAACTCATACTTTTTCTCAAAACTTGATCTTATAGCACTCCCCTGTCAAAGACAAATGAAGAAAATGATGACAAGGATGGAACAATGCAAGGTGTTGAGTCTGGAACTGCTAACAAGCCGAGGTATGAAGTGAAAAGGCGGGGGTCTAACAACCACACCCAATATTTCATTCGGCAATCTGAATAGACAAACTTCAATATACTTTCAAGAGAATCAACTAGACAGTCAGACTCAATCTATAGAAAACTATATCAAAGAGTTTATATCTCAATTTCTCAATTCAATTTGCAATCATCAAATAGGAATTTGCGATCCCGATTGAATAAGAGAAATAACTTGGACGGGATCACAAACCAATATCCAAGTATCAATCAATTCGATCAACAACCCAAAGGTCGGATTCAAGAACTGATTGAACTTAACGCACAACCTGTGATATTTCTATTATATAATAAAATATAATGCGGAAAAGAAATAACTCTGACACCAGAATTTTGTTAACGAGGAAAACCGCAAATGCAGAAAAACCCCGGGACCTAGTCCAGCTTTGAACACCACACTGTATTAAGACGCTACAGACACTAGCCTACTACCAATGAACTTCGGACTGGAATGTAGTTGAGTCTTAATCAATCTCACACTGATCAAGGTACAGTTGCGCTCCTTACGTCTCTGAACCCCAGCAGGATTCTACGCACTTGATTCCCTTAGCTGATCTCACCCATAACCAAGAGTTGCTACGACTCAAAGTCGAAGACTTGATAAACAAATCTGTATCACACAGAAAAGTCTATTGGAATAGATAAATCTGTCTCCCACATAAATACCTACGAGTTTTGCTTCGTCTTTTGATAAATCAAGGTGCACATGAACCAATTGATAAACCAGACTTATATTCCCGATGAACAGCCTAGTATTATCAATCACTTCACAATAATCTTAATCGTATGGAAGTGAAACAAGATATTGTGGAATCACAAACGATGAGACGAAGATGTTTGTGACTACTTTTAATCTTACCTATCGGAGATAAATCTCAAGCAAATCTTAGCAAAGATAATACTCAATCACGATAGTAAAAGCAAGATCAGAACACCTAACTACAGAGAAAATAGTTGGGTATGGCTTCACAATCCCAATGAAGTCTTTAAGTCGTTAACCTACAGGGTTTCGTGAAAACCTAGGGTTAAAGGAGAATCGACTCTAGTCGCAATTACTATCACACAAGTGGTGTGGGGATTAGGTTTCCCAGTTGCTAGAGTTCTCCCTTATATAGTTTTCAAATTAGGGTTTGCAATTTAAGTTACCTTGGTAACAAAACATTCAATATTCACCGTTAGATGAAAACCTGATTAGATTCAAGCTAATATCTTTCAACTGTTAGATCGAACTTAGCTTGTTATACACAAATGAAATGTACCTTCATTTAGGTTTGAGTAACCGTACCTAAATGTGTACACTAGATTGGCTCAATAGCAGTTAACCGAAGTTAGCTATATGAACACTCTCATATCAACCTTATTCATCTTAACCACAACTAGTTCAAATGACTCAAATGAAACTAGTTATAGAGTTTTAAATTGCTATATTCTCATAGAAGTATACAAGAACACACTTGAAGCAAAATCGGTTTGATTCACTCGAATCTCATGAACATTATATCCACGGTTTGCAAAGAATGATTCATTATTATATAAATGTATTAGTTCATGAACAAACCGATTTTAGAACTTTAACCACTCAAGTATGCAAACGGGTACGCATACCTAAAGTAGCCGGTCTGAGTTTGGGTTCGCCAATATGCAAACGGGTACGCATACTTCCAAACACATCAGAAATTTCCGGACCCAAACCCTTCGCCAGTACGCGTACGAGTATGTGTACTAAGGTACTTGGAATTTCACAACTAACAGGTATGCATACGGGTATGAATACTATAGTTCCGGTCATGGATCACATACATGCAAGAATGCGTAGTATGTTTATAATCCAATGAAGGTTAAGTGTTCTAAACTCTATTTCAATCATGGAAACTTTCTTAGAGGATGACAGTAGCCGTTTTCACACATTTTTAGCATCAAAGCAATTTTCAAGTAATTGAAATAATCATGACGAAACATTCTACAACAAATGATTGTATCACACAAACCATGTAAGATGTTACTCGACGATTTTCACATGATCATCTTTTGACTTTCGTCAAGAATATAAGATGAACTTGGTTGAAGATAAAGCTTACCAACACATATTTCAAGAAATATGTAAGCGAGTTAAACTCAGATAGAAATCTCAAATGTGCATAATCGAATACTATATAGTGATACCACTTTTGTCTCAATATAGGAGATAAAGTAGAAATAGACTTTCCAAGTGATAGAGTTTTAGTCTCCACATACCTTTTGTTGATGAAGTTACACAAGCTCTCCTTAGTAGTTCTTCGTCTTCAATTGATGAACGCCGTGAAGTCTAATGCTCAACTACACAATCTATCCTAGTCTGAGACATCACTATAAGTAGACTAGAAATCAAGACTTATAGTTTTGGTCACCAACATTGACAAACAAGCTTGAGATAACAACTGCTTGCGAGTTCGACCGAGTAGTGCTCTAACATGAAGAAAATGATCTCAAATCGCATTTCTTTTAATTTTTTGTATATGTGTACCAAGATGTACACCTTAGTGATTTCTTCTGTGTGTGTACGAAGATGTACACTTTTGTAGAACCTAACAAAAAATGCATTGTTGTACACCTTAGTGATTTCTTCTATGTGAGTGTACGAAGATGTACACCTTAAAATAGTCAGTCATTGCTTTTCATCTTATCTATATGTGTGCATTGTTGTACACCAGTGAGGAAAACGAAGAAAATGATGGAAGTGAATCTGACAAAGGAGCTGAGCATCAAACTGCTAACAAGCCGAGGTACAATGATCCAAGCTTAGATTTCTTTTTATTTTATGTATGTGTACATTCTTCTAAACTAGTGCTAAAAATTGTATATAATTCATACACTTGTATACAATTTGTACACCCTTAACAATTTCGTACATAATGCAATCGTATATAATTGCATTTTTCAGAGAAGAATATGGGGAATATGGAATAAGCCGAGGAAATGAGGCTCGAACTCACAAAGTATCTAGGTGTGAAGCTGCTAACAAGCCAAGGTATGATCTCAGCTTACATTTATTTTTGTTTTCAGTGTGTGTGTACAAGGATGTACACCTTTATCATTTATTCTGTATTTGTGTACATACCTGCACATTAGTGTACAAATCTGTACACATTGATAATTCTCATAAAAAATTGCATTTTTCAGCGCTTCTCTGCCAAAGACAAATCAAATCGCTGAAGATCAAGAAGATCAGGTGAACCTTGAAGACCAAAATGTGATGGATACCACTCAAACTGCTGAAATTGATGAAGCTACGATAATCGCAGCTCAATCCATATCTCATCTGAACCTTAAAGGCATGTTGCTGGTTGTAGAAGATGTCCTTTTACTCACACAGGGAGAACAACCAGAGAAGGAGCCTTATACATCAATTGATGACCTTCTAGATAACTTGTCTGAAACTATGTTCGTAAATCTTGAAAAAGGTTGTTACAGAATGTCACCATCTGAAGTGAAGGAAAAGATGGCAACCCTGATCCATGATTGTCCAAGCTTTTCATTGTTGAGCCAAGAAGATCCAAAAGAAGAATCGTCGCAAAAATCATTATCCAGTGAAGATGTACGAGAAAGGATCGTTGCTGAAGCAGTGCAGTTCATCCAACAAAATCCTAGTGAATTTTTTAGCAGGCAAGAGGTAGAAGAAGAAAAGACGACACCAGTGAGGACAAGAGCAGGAAAGATGAAGGAAGCAGAGATGTTGAAGATAAAAACAACTGGCAAGTTGTCCAAGACACCACAAAAGAGAGTTGCAAAGAAAAAGCTTGATCCAGATTTCACTGCCGAAGGTAAAACCAGACCAGTAAAGATAAAAGAGAGACAAGAACCAGGCCAGGCTATCCTGTGCCACTAAAGAGAAGAAAGGCAGAGGAATATCGTCCCGCTCTTCCATTGCCCAGATATTCGTCAATCTCCACTATACCATGCAATGGAACCAGGAGACACCAAAAAAAAGGATGCAAAAGTTGTTTGACTATGCAAGCCTGACGTAATTTCACAAAACAATTACCTCGCATCCACATGATTGAATTTTATATAAAAAAGGTATGTACACCACTATGTACACCATTTTAACATTTCCTTTATGATTCCACAGCTCTGTAGCTTGGGAACTAACAAGACTCGAAGATCCAACAGTTAGGGAAGATATTCTGATTGTGGGAAAAGTACTTCGTGAACTAATGTTCAACAAATATCTGGACCAAGAGGTACTATAGTTCTACAACCATCGACGTAGAAGAGCGCTTGTCAGAGATAACTTTCGTCATCCGGATGATAAAAAGTACTTGAGCTGTGAAATAATGAGTCCTACTGCATGTGTAAGTTTCTCAAAACAAATAAAAATGTCATATATTAATATACTTTAATGTTGGGTACATAGTTGTACACCTAATTGACATGACATGTTCTATGTGTTTGTAGATTTATTTAGTTGTGTACATAGATGTACACCTATATCATATGTCATGGATATACATTCTGTTAAGTGTTGGCATGGATGGTTGATTGTTAGATTTATTTAGGTGTGTACATAGTTGTACACCTATATCATATGTCATGAATATACGGTCTTTTTTCAGGCCTAAAATGTTTGATTTGTTAGTTTTCTATAGTAGTCTACATGCTTGTTAGTTTTCTAGTCTGATTAAGGTGAACCTAATTCATTTTATTTTATTGATTGCAGTACTATGTCAAGTATAGTATCATGAGCGCGGTACAAAATCTTGTGGTTGATTTCGTACGGGACATGCCTGAGAATCTGGAAGTTCTTGTGATCCCCGTCAATCACTCTACAGAACAAAAGAGGGTAAGACAACACTAGTCGCTTTTGAAGTTTGATTTCGAAGCTCTGGAGTGGAAATGGTACAACTCGTTGCACACATAAAATGTTGAGGACTATAAAAAAGATGCACAACAAATGGCAGATGCGGTGCAATTGGAACTCAACAAGAAGAGAGCATTAATGGGTGATGCACCTATAGAAGCGCACGAAATAAACGTCATGCCATGCCCTGCATAAGGAATCATCCCAGACTGCCTCCTATACACTTGTTACTTTATGAAACGAAGTGAAGAAAACAAAGAGTATCGAAAGAGATCGGCGGACGGCCGAAGACATTTGTCAGCAAATGAGATCAAAACTGGTGGCCAAGATGCTGAAAAAAGTCGGAAGTTATGAAAAAGTGTGGGATATAGCAGAGGATGAAGAGCACAAGGCGTGGCGTGTGAGTAAAGGAATGCAACCATTAAAGAAGAAGAGGAGTTTTTAAGCTTCATATACAAGATCACTTTCTGAATTGCTTCTAAACATTTTTTATCTTTAGATAACTTTTTAAATTTCAGTTTTTAACTCTTTGTTTATGACTTATCACTACTATAAAGACCTTGAATTAATCTTTTTATTAGTTTCAATATTGACGTTTTGAAAGTAGACTCTTGTGTCAGTACTAAGGTGTATATTACAGGTTAGGAAATATTAAGGTGTACTTGATTGTGCACAGTTACCGACAGAGCAGAAAATTATCACAATAATGGTACATGAAGGTGTACATTGTGTGGGTGGTTAATATTTAAATTTAACAGACATTACTTAGTGAGACTGTTTAGTTAAGACTTCAAAATAGTATAAAGTAAATTTAAGTCATAGAGAGTAGTTATAGACTTTAAGTGTCATGCATGCCATCATCACCACCATTCATTACTAAAATTTACTAAAATTTATCAATTATTACAATGGTACACATGTACTGACAGATTCTTATACTTATCCAGGCCTGCAGAACTGAAAACATAAAAATTGAACATAGCAAAAGTAATTACACATATTTGAAAACATAGAATATTACTAAATAAAATAAACTAGTAGCATCCATTGTACATCAATGTGTACATAGTGGTACACATGTAAAAAGACAGGTAAGAAAACTGAAGTGCACAGGAAGGTGTACATAATGGTACACATGTACTGGCACTAATTATATCCACGCCAAAGAAAATTGAAAAGACATTACCAAAAGTAAAAACCAAACACATAGAATCTTTTGAACAAATCAAACATAGAAAAAAGCATCAAGGCATGGGGCAGGTAGCTCTGTTGTGGTGAACAAGGGTGAAGCACTTTGTACAGATCGTAGGACTCTTTTGCTTCTTCCAAGCATTCTTGATACGCTGTGTTCTTCGTCTACCCGGTGGAGGAACAGGAATAAGAATAGTAACCCTATCAATAGGTTCATAAACCTGCAGCTTGTCATAATTGGGGATTGGCAAGATGATCTCCTGGTATGTCCTGTTGTACCATTCAGTGGTGAAGTATGGCTCAAAAAATGAATATATGTCCTTCCTCGTAGCTTGAATGGCAACACAAGCATGTGCACAAGGAAAACCATTAACTCACCACCTGTGACATGTACACGATTTTTGCAATAGATCTACAGAATGAGACCGGGGAGACGCGACTTCATACAATCTTTCGATGGACTCACTAACAGTCCAAGTACGACGAATGTCGATGTTTTCCTTTAGTAAAGCCTCATATATGGGAGTGCGCCTAGTGTTGAAATTTTCTAGACCTTCTATCCTTCTCTCAGAATTCTTCTTCATAACCTTCAAACTAACATAATAAAAACACAAAACATAAAATCAAAACATGATCTAGAAGGAATACAAATAAAACATGTGTACAACAATGTACACATTAAGGAAATCCATGTGTACAACAATGTACACACAGTTGCAGAATCACAGATAAAACATGTGTACAAGTATGTACACATCAAACAAATCCATGTGTGCAACAATGTATACAGATAAACAAGTGTACAAGGGAAGATGTACACATCAAAAAAAATGAATGAAACATTAAACATAAAACTCACCATATCGCATCGACAAGAGCAAAAATAGGCAACTTTTTGAAATCAAGAATCCAGTTGTTAAAGGACTCGGAAAGAGTTGAAGAGTGAGCACTATATCTGCATACAGGAAAAAAATGCATTTGCCCATTTCTCCTTTGGAATAGTCCTGATATAATTAGCAACATGTCCACATCCAATTGCATGCATGCTCCGCAAAGCTTCTTCAAAGTTAGCTGCTGTGTAAGAGTAAGCAACTTTGTAAAACAAATTAATAACGACCTTCGAATTCGCATCACCTGATCCAATAAGGAGATTGCACTTGATGTGGTAAAAGCAATAGCTGTGATATGAATTAGGAAATACTTTTGGAATTCCCTGCAAAAGCCTTTCTCCATGATCACTAAGGAAAACAATCGAACGACCATCGACAACTTGTTTAAGATTGTCCAGAAACCAAAACCAATTTTCTTTGTTTTCAGCAGAAACAAGAGAAAAGGCAAATGGGTAATACCATTGTTTCCATTGATACATGTTGCAGCCATCAAAGCACCCCTGAATCTACCAGTAAGGAAAGTAGCGTCCAAGTAAATCATCGGTCTGAGATACCTATAGCTATGCTTGCAAGCACCAAAACAAATGAAAATCCTCTGAAATCTTCTGGTTGCATGATCAACTTCAAAATTCACAAAGCTATCAGGATTAGTTTTCTCAACGGCTTTGACATACCAAGTTAAATCGCTATACGACTTCTCGTCATCACCAAACTGTTCTTCAATTACGGCATCTTTCCCTCTACGGGCATGGTGATACTTAATATTTGACCCATAAGTATTCTTAAAAAGTGACATGATCTGTCTGGGTTTTAAACTATGATCACCTTGTATATTGTCAGCGATCAAATGCTTGACTAAATTGGTTGTCACTGCATGACTCTTCGACCTTAAACCAACACCACAACTACAAAAAAGAAAGAAAGATGGAATAAGTAATGTGCACCACAATGTACACCTAATAAGATTTCAAAACCAACACCACATATGCAAAAAAAAAACACAGACCAAGCAAGAATATGTAATTTACACCACAATGTGCCACCTAAAAAGCCCACAACAAGTAATGTGCACCACAATGTACACCTAAAACAAGTCTACATATAAAAGCCTAAAAACAAGAATTCGTAATGTGGACTAATATGAACACCACTAACCTGTGAATAACACTAAAATCTTTCAGCACGAACCGAGAAATGTCACCATTCACAGGCCCAAAGTGAATCCTCCAACCACAATCATTTTCTTCGCACTTTGCAGTAAAACGAGTCTTGTCATTTTTAAGAATAATAATCTTGTAACCAGTAGCCATCTTGTACTTATCAACAGCAAGTATAACAGCTTTAACACCACCCATAAATTCTCTACCAACTTTGTCAAAAACATAAATCCATTCATCAGTAATCAGAGGCTTGGCCTTGTCTGCGTTATGATCTAACACCCTTACGACTTTCAGTTACACAAGAATTTGCAGTACTAAAACCATAACTAGTGCTACAACCATATTTAGAACAAGAAGTATGATTCTGGATCACGTCAACATTCAAATAGAAATCTTCATTCTTAATAAGAATAACAAGAGCAATTAAACCTTGCAGTTGTATATCATCTTGTACAAAAACTTAATTGATCATTATCCATATAGCTGAAACGTATACTCCTAGGAGACAAAAACCTCCAATGCTTGCATGCAAAATGTTTCAATTTATCTATGGTTTTCGAAGTATTAACACGAAAATAAGCAAAATGCTCACTATGATTCAAAACAGCATGAATAAACTTCTCAGAAATTTTTGATACCCCTACATATAACAAAAGAAATGATAATAAACATTTGAAGCTTCAAATCACAATTTCATATTTGAATAACCTAAAACTTAAACAGTGTACAAGAAAGTACACATTTAATCGAAGCCAAACATCAAATAACAGTAAACCTAAATCAAATACTCCATCAATTAAGCTTCAGAATATTACTGGAACACATAATTGAATAAACCAGAAGCCTACGATATAATATCAGTTCGATTTCATATCATGCATCATAAAACTAAAATCATCATCAAACAACAGTAAACAAAAATTGTTTCACGAGAATCAAAAGCTAATATATAATAAATATCAAATCAAGATCATACAAACAATAAGATGTAACAAATCGAATTCATATCATCAACTCATAAACTCCGAAAAACTAAAAATCAGAAACAAACTTGAACATTAGATGTAACAGATCGTACAACCAAAAGAAAACTAACCTGAGGTTGAATTATGCTGCAGAAACAAATCAAATCCAACCTAACCTCTATGAATCTGTTAAATCACCTCCCAAATTTATATCTGGATAGATACATCTCTCAAGCTGTCGTGAATTAAAATCTGAGATCAAAAAAATCGATTTCAGAACACTTTCGAAAGTAACATGAAGTTGAATTATGATGAAGAAACGATTAAATCCTCTCCCAAAATTAATCTCTGACCTGCTCCCTGTTTTAAATTCATAATTGAGATCCAAAAAATTTGATTTCAAAACACTT
Organism: Papaver somniferum; assembly: GCF_003573695.1. Lineage (NCBI taxonomy): Eukaryota > Viridiplantae > Streptophyta > Magnoliopsida > Ranunculales > Papaveraceae > Papaver > Papaver somniferum. Next base: position 90,924,421 of record NC_039364.1, read on the forward strand.
GTTATATATATGGAATCGGTTCAAGGGTAATTAAGGTATACTGAAAACTCGCGAAATCGGGACTCGTCTTACTTTTGGACTAACTCGTCCATGTTTGGACTAAACTGTTGCAAGCGGGGTTTATTTGGACTAGAGGGTACTGCGCTTCAGATGAGTGGACTAAAGCGCCCAAAGCCCACAAACTTTGGGACTAAACGTCAATTTCTACAAAGAAAAAACCGTCGCCTAAAGCCCCTCTTCCCGCAAGCCTTCCGTAATGTGCGGGAATCCCAGCGGGAAGAATGCGGATACGGCTAACCATAGCCGTTTTAAAAAAGTGAAGAACGGTAATCCATTAACCGTTCTACACAAAAAAAACGATGAACGATTGTTCGTTCCTTAGTAACGGCTAGTAGTTAACCGTTTTAGGCTTTCTTAGAACGACTAGTAGTTACCCGTTCCTTGACCTTTTTTCGTTTACACTCCATCTACACTCATTTTCAGTTTTAGTGTTGTTTAACCAAATATTATTACACTCTCATTACACTATACTGGTATACTATTCCGACATTTGTTTGAGTATAATTTTTTTTGTTGGATCTACGTGTCTAAGATGCATTGTGCTCACAGACGACACATATCTTTCATAGATAGTGCATTTACCTTTTTTAAACCTACAACTTGTTTACACTCAGACGATTTAACTCACATTGTTTATAGAAAGTGCATGTTAAGCGTGGGATATCTGTAGCCTTCAGATTCTGATTACCCGTTCATCAACACACTATTATTGATATCTCATTCAGATAGATGTCTCTTTATCCTTATCAACACACTGTAATTGATAAGATGAAAAACGAGGAATTCTCTTATAAATAAAGATCATTTTTTCCTATAAATACAATCCATACCATTCAAAGAAACACACCGTGAAGCATAAAACCATTCTTATATGCGATCTATATTTCTTCAATATATTGTCAGCAATTGATATATGGAGGTAAATTCCTTCAGGGGGAACTGAAAAAAACATCAAGAATACAAAAAAAAGTTCGGCTAACTTGGCGTGTGTAAGTGGTGGTTCAGATTTGTCCTCACAAGAGATAAATCTACGGCTGTAATTTTTTGTCATAAGTGATGGTTGTGATTGGGATTAGAAGTGCATCTAACGGCTAAAAATTTACTTACCATATCACTAATGTTCCATTAATTTTTCATAAGAAATATTTTATTAATTTTCCATAATAAATGTCAATTATGAATGATATGTCAATTATAAATGATAGTAAATAAATTATTCTATCAACAATGATAATAACGCTTGTGAGTTGTATAACAACGTTTCTAATGTGTGTTGTTGTGCTGAGATATATACAAAAAACAATTGATGTTTGGCAAAACATAAACTAAAGTTAGAGCCGAAGGTGTTGGAGCTCAACTTGTTGGTACGCTACCAACCAAAGTTCTGTACGAACATTGATTCACATTTTGTTGTTGGAAACCACTAGTTAAAAAAACAATCAAATTTGTTTCGTAAATTATCATGTCCAACTATTGTCTTTGTAGCAAATGACTAGAACGGACATATCTGAAAATTGTATTATATTTATTATGCTTAAGAATAATGAGTTTTTTGGTATTCAATGAATAAATATATTTTTTGGTATTAAATAAATAAATATAGATAATATTAAATTTATAAATTACCATTATTATTAAAAAGTATATTTTAAAAAAAATCAGTGGTTGTTTAATATTGCCTTTATTTTAATTGTTGATAAATTAAATAATTTTCAATGATGGTATAGCGAATAAAGATCAGTTGTATATACAGATTTAGGGGTAATTTTTATCATTTATAAAATAAAATAGGGATAGAAAAAAAATGAAATTAAGGTTGATCATACCTTTTGATTTCGAAGCTTTTAAAAGCTCATTCTCCTATACTTCTCAAAGTTGATAGATTTTGGAAGTGTGTTGCATGAAAAACACTTTAGAAAATCTTTACCAAACAACTATGGTGGAAAAATATTACTATAATTATGTTTTCGAAGTACTTTTTGGAAAAAAATACCAAAATCAGTTAGATTCGTTAATAATTATATAAGTGAACCATAGTGGCGGTTGTAGCAGTGTTAAGGCAAAGACGCTATGGTTTGATTGGAAGTGGTGATGGAAGTTGTTTCAGGGAAAACAGTAGTGGTGCGTGGTGTAATTATGGTAGTGGCAAGTATCGGTGTACAGTGGTGCCCAATGAGTAATTTCGCGTCGTCTCACGTATTTCCTAATAAATAGATTAACTTTATTTTTACTCAAGGATGATGGATAACAAAGTCTATTAGTTGTTGTTATAGTCTATTGTTATTATATTAAGTGGTTAACCATTTGACCTACTAGCTAATCATAGTTTCATTATTTTTATGCAACAAATAACCTCACATTTGGAAGGTTTATGTCGTAAAATGTGTGGAAATTTTGAAAAACTAAAACTACATCTTATGTGAGTAAAATGGGTTGTCATATGAAATGATTTGATGTGCTATAATATAACAACTTGAGAATTAGTTTGCCTTTATGTTGTGAAATAGTAAGAACACATAATGCGATGTGTATTGTTGAGTCCATTCAGAATTTTAATCTTTTCAGACTATTCTTAAAAGAGATAAAATCAACAAGGATCTGAACATTGTTAATACCTACATAATTATTCTCGAGAAAAATGAGTTCGGGTGATGTAATTTGTTATAGACTACATAGTTTGATGTTTTGTTTAAGTACGATTACTAAATTAAGGGAGATGCATAAGGACAAATACCATTTCAAATTATCGAAAAGATATCTTTGTAAACTATAAAACATATCAAATACCGTTGTTGTTTTTTTTCTTTCTGAAAACAATATGCGAAAATTAATTTCAATATAATTTCATGGTTGGCTTGAGAATACAACTCGCACAGGAAAAGGAATTATTTGGGAGAATGCCAAAGTGTCAAAGTATAAAGGAATTATATATGATGACATGAAAAAAGTTTTTTGGACTGAAGAATATAAATATCTATCGGGTTTTCCTTTATTTTTGTAATGATAAGAAAGGTAAATTCGACAATTAATAAATATTATATAAAATATATAAATGTCGACAAATGTATAGCCAAATAAAAATCCGTACCCGTGTCGTTACGACACGAGTTAAGCCCTAATTAATATTAAATTATAGAGTTTATTACTATTTATAACTAGCCCAAGTTGGGATCATGATATTTTATTAATATGTAAAGATTATTCATATATGGAGGTTCTACCGTATATTAATCAAATTAAACTGTAACAAGAGATTTATCCCTCCCCGGACATTCAGTTATGATATCTGGTGGTATATGGTTCCACTCATCTGCACCACACTATTAAATCTATAGTGGTTTGCTAGAATATCTGAAATGTGCATTAGGATGTGCATCTAGGGTATTTGGACTTTGCCCCTAGTTAGAAAAGACAACTTCAAGTTGCTCTTACTCCGTCTAATAATATTGGCTTTATTCCCTACTTTTAGTCTTTTATCCATTTCTGTATATGTGCGAACCAAGTGCGCATAAGTTTTAATAAGACCCATGTTTTTATCCAAAAGTTTCAAAACCTTGGTGTACACGTCTATAATTCTTGGGCATTCACAAAACTAAACGGACGACGATAAACCAGTTTACACGTGTTGTAGTCATGACCATAAACTGCTTTGTATTTGTCCCTTAGAATCAGCGAGTCTTGTCTTTATCTCTCGTTTCATAAGGAAATGAAGAGCAGCTGTTAGAGTTTTGTGGTTAGAGAGATTGAGTGAAATCAAATGATTTTTCAGTGATTCGTTGCGATAAAGTTAAAGTTTTGCTATTTAAGTTATTTTTTAGTGGATTTGTATGGTTTTATTGCAAGTCTGAAGAGTTTGAAGTTCGTGTTAATGCAGAAGAAGAGTTTCTTATCGGTAAGTCTTCTTATGATCCCTAATTTTTGGTGGTTCGAGCAATTCTTACAATTTCAATAGCTTCAAGATGACTCACGTACTCCCAAACTTTATTTCCGAATTAGTCACTATTTACTTCCAGGAATCCAAGAAGCTTCTTAGAATCCTTGGAGAATACCTATAAGTGCGTTGCGCGTTTCAATATTACCCATTAACACAAAGATTCTAGGTACTATAATAATTGTATAACGTGAAATTAGACCTAGCATCAATTGTAATTTGGGATTTGGAAACATATTAGTAATACTAATATATAATGTAAATGTATAACACAATGTGCAGGATAGATACAGAGTTTTTGAATTGCAATAGATTGGGAATACATGTAAACCACTTTATGGGCAGTAACTCAGTATTGGAGCTAAGCGAGTCCAAAGTAGTTATGTTGCATTTTTTGCTACTTCTGAATAAGAAAAATAGAGCGGACCGAACGGGATATATACAAGAAATTTTAGGTATTGAAAATACAATGAAGAATATACACTAAGAACCGGTTCTGGAATCATGTAAAATGATTGTTCGGTTTGGAAAGTATGCCAAAGAACTAAAGCAATTTGATGTTCATTTAAACACCTAAGAATTTAATCACGATGTACACACATAAGTGTTTGAGTGATCAATGAATTCTTAGAAGTGTTTGAGAGAGTTCTAGCAATGGTAAACATATTTAAAAAATAAGTCTTTGAGCATCTGCTAAAATATTAAACTGGGACAGTTGATACAACTGTTCGTGAACCGTTAGGCTTGTTCACGAGTCAGGATGCATTGGTTCGTGAACCGAGTTCGTCAACCCTGCAAGACTATCGAACTCAGTTGGTTGCGGTTCATGAACCGGGTTCTCCAGCTACTAGCTTATAATACCAACTTTAATAAATTAGTTCACAGCGGTTCGTGAACTGTTCCCATCTAAACTTACGATTTGTGAACTTGTTCGCCAACCCTCTTGTATTTCTGAAACTCATATATCTATGGTTTGCGAACTGGTTCACCAATCTACCTTGAGCAGAAATATCAGATATTTCAATATTTCTCTCTTGTGATGTTTGAAACATTCCCATGTGATAAAATCATTTTCCTAGTAATGTTTTTATTGATCCGTAAATTAATTTACACAATAAATTGTTTAGAATTAATGTTGTTAAGGATCGTTGAACATCTTTGCTAGAATCATATTTCGATATTTTTAACAAGACAAGCTTGACTCGAAACTTCTTCTTTGTAAATCTACTAGAAGTTACACGACATCGTCTCAAAAAGATAGAATGGTCAGATAGTGAGTAAAATAGAATGGTTCAGCCTTCACATACCTGATACAGGAGTTCCCCAAATGCCTTTATCGATCTTCAGTCTTCGAGGATGATGTCTGATACTCAACTACCAAATTTTAACCTAGTCCGAGACTTGACTTAGTAGACTACAAATCAAGATATAGTATTAATCATCTAATATTGACAACATGCTTGAGATAGCAAAACTTGCGGGTTCCACTGAGCATTGCTCTAACAATCTCCTTATTAGTTAATTTTAGTGACAAAACTATTCAATACATATGGACTCAAAATAAATAAACTTTTCAACTCAATCCACTATGCTTGATTTCCTTGGTTCTTCAAAAAATGTCTTGAATTCTTCGTGCTTCAAGTTCTTCTATGGTTCTGCATGTGTTCGTTTAGCACCTTTTTTATTGAAGATCCGTAGCGATAATAACTTATGAGGATACTCAAAAAGAGCTTTGTTATAATGAGGTAATCACACTTTACTCATTGGTTGTTATAATAAACATAGTATTGTTACCTTCCTCAAAGTTCAATTGTACCACAACTTGATGGGATTATGGGAATACCTATTTGTATAATAACTGCAATCGCACGGCGTCTACAATGTAGACAACGGAAAATACGGGTCGAACCCACTGGGAGCGGTGGAAATATGTAATCAATATCTCTATAGCTAACATGTATTTTTTTTTTTTTTGGATTTTTGAAATTGAAAATGAAATAGTAAAATTAACGTAAATTAATAAAGTGAACTCGCAGTGAGAGGGCCGGTAACCAGGGTTTATAATATCCACCACTATTTCTATTCAATTATTGAAATGAAACATAACTCCTGAATATTTGTCTATTGTCTATTCTATCGACATCACCTATTATAAGTACTAGAGTCGCAAATATCACTGGGACACCCTAAGCATGACACATCAAAGATCAAACCCAAGCATGCACCATCAAATTGCGTTAGCGAGAAAATTATATGAAACTAAATTTAGGTTGACAAATAATACCAGGCTATTTTAAGCATATCCTATCAAAGGATTTAACCCAAACATGGAATATCAAACAACAAGACAAATATATTTGTGTTCCTAACAATTATGCGCAAAGGTTATTGTATAAAAAACCCGTGAAGCAACAACACATATCATCATTAAATTAATGAACAAAAATTGAGAACTAACCTATTCAATTCATAATAGTCTTTGCTTAATTTTATTCAATTCAAAATAGCCTAAAACTCCATCTGGTTTCAACATAAACCTTAGATATAAAGCTTAACAAAACATGAATTTCTCAAAAGCCATAAACATATTACCGAGAATCACTCTATCGGAATCGGAATGGAATTGAAAACGAAACTGCAAACCCTTGTTTCTGTAAACGGCCTATATAGCTGCGCCTTCTTTCTCCTTCTCCGGTTTCTGTTCAGTTCTCCCAGTTGCGGCTCCAGAGGCCGGCCCCTCCTTGAGTTTCTCTCGCTGAGAATATATAGTCTTGGGTATCTGAATAAGACCTAGCGAATAAAGCTCAAGGCTCAGTCCACTGATGACTTCAAAATTCAGGCCACTAACCCCGTCCATCTTGCCACGGACCACAACACCACTTCTCATTTCCAACCTCGACAAGCAATAAACCTTCATGCATTAACGTCATTGATCCAACCACTTTCTAATCCCGGTCTCTCTGAGCACCAGATCCACTTTACTCTCAGTTTTGTTTTCACGATCCAAAGCTCCCCCAAATCACCAGCATAGCATACTCACTTCACTGAACCAAATCTCGACTTCGACATCAATTTTCATTCCCGTCAACCCTTCCTTGTAATGTCTGCTACCATCTTCAATCACATTTAAGCTCGATACACAGCCACCATCATTCAACACTACAAACAAATCCAATTGTGGGTACGAGATCATACCCTCTGCTTCCTGCATAATCTCGGACTATATGAGGCCCCCAATTCAGTCCACAACAACCCCAGTTTCGGACTGCTTCTTTCATACACGTACAACACCACAAGTGCTGCTCTTGTTCTCTGACCTCTTAAATCTCAACACCAATCTCTGAACAACCAACATTTCACCCAGCAACAACAACTCTTAAAATTCACAAAAACATCCACAGCACCACCTCTTCCGGACCATCTGAGCACTCTCCATAACCGAGCCAACAACCAACATACATGCCATCTCAAAACCAACCATACCCAACGTTTCATCTGACTAAAATTCAGCCCATATGCTCATTTGATGCTGCTTCATTTCGCGAAAACAATCACGGCAACCATCCATGCAAAAATACTTTTGACCAACTCACTTGAGGCATCAACAAACACCACCTGCTGTAATTTCTTCTCGACTGGCAGAAACAGCTCCACCACTACCACCATCGAGATATCTGCATCACCTTCCTTTCTCTTGGACATTTCTCAAGTACTAGGCATGCTATATTTTCTGACTCTAAAGACATCTCTGTGTTTTTTCTCCAGCTGCCTATATCTCGTCACCAATTTCAAGTTGTGAAAAAGTGGGGTCTAACAACCTCACCCAATAGTTCGCTTAGCAATCTGTATGGACTAACTCCAATATACTTTCAAGGGAATCAACTAGACAGTCAGACTCAGTCTTAAGAAAAGTATATCAAGGAGTTATATCTCAATCTCTCAATTCAATCCACAATCAAACAAATAATAATTTGCGAGCCTGATTGAATATAAGAGAGATAACTTGAACGGTACCAAAGACCAATGTTCAAGGATCAATCAATTTCAATCAACAACCAAAGGTTGAATTTACCAATTGATCGATTCAACGCACAACATGTGATATTTCAATTATATAATAAAATATAATGCGGAAAAGAAATAACACAGACACCATAAGTTTTGTTAACGAGGAAACCGCAAATGCAGAAAAACCCCGGGACCTAGTCCAGATTGAACACTGTAGATGGGAAAAAACGATTTGCTGGATTTTAAGGAATTGCGGAGACGACCGTACGAAGGAGACTCCTCGAACCGAGCGAAATGTTAAACCTCACACAGATGCACCGCTGCAAAGGGGGTGCTTTAGATTCGAGAGATCAATCTGTAGTACTCCGGCCTAAATCAAGACAATGACCGTTCCAGAGTAAATTCGGTCACAAGAGAGGATGGGTTGATCTGTAGGAGGGAAGCTGAGAAATGTGTGGAATCAATGGTAATCAAAGATTGTGGGTGTGAGAATTCCGAATACGATAAGCTCTGAGTGATTGAAATTGCTCAATTGAGAGTAGTTTCTCAATTGATGAGTTGATGATATCGTGTTGTCGATGAGACGTGAGATTGATGATACTGTTGATGCTGATGATGATTCAATCATGGTTCAGAGACTTATTTATATTGCTGGAATTGTAGACACCATGATTCCATGAAGTGTGACAGTTGATGGAATCAAGGAGTGGGGAAGTGGAGATCGTGTTTGAAACCAGTTTCTCAACGTGTGGAGACTTGGTCGATTTTCCACTCACTACCTCATGAATTCCTTCAACTGATTGCACGACTTGCTCACATTCCATCGTGTGTTTGAACACACGTGCCGTAGACCGCCAGACCAAAACCCTAAGTGATATCCCCCCAAGTGAAACGATTGACGTCTCGTGGTTTGTTAACCAATTGATGACTTCGTGGTTTGGTGGGACGATGAGTCCATGTAGTCGTTGAGTTGAACATGATGTTCTGAAACTCATGAATTGAACATGTCATGAGACAAAGGTATAGTTCTTACGATGAAGTGAGCAAGTATTTCTCATTCGATGGATCGTTGAATATTGATTGTTGAACCAATATTGAGCAAATATTCCTCATCTGAGCAAGTGCTGCTCATGTGATGAATTGTTGAATATTTGATCGTCTGAGCATGTGTTGCTCGTCTGATGGATTATTGGCAGCGTACCAAAAATATTAATTAGAATACTGGTCGTTGAACCGAGCATAATTAATAAAATTAATGACCATGAGGTCGTCGTAAAATTATTAAGTCTGGAATCTGGAATGATGATCCTTGGATTCAGAAACCCTAATTTGATCAATTGATGATCAATTCATGATTCGTCAGAATTTTAACCATGGGACGAAGGAGGGAGCGACTACATGGGACCGTGGATCAACCATGTAGTGTCCATATGCTCACGTGAGCAAATACGAAAAACTCCTGGAGAGTTGACGATTTGTTGGTGGAAGAATGATTAAATGCTGGCTTAATCATTTATTCAAAAATGCTCGTCTGAGCCTTAGGTGAGAAAACCTAATTAATTATGACGAGGCGAGGGACCGACCATGGAGTCATGAAACCGGCCCTGGGTTGTCACGTGACCGCCTGACGATCACTTCATGAAAATCCAAAGTGTTTGGAAGAGTTTTGGACCTAATACGAGCAATTGTGCAAATTAGGTCAAAACTGTGAAAATTGATGGGACCGGCTTCCGTGAGCCAAAGAGCCAATCTTGGTCAGTCAAGATAGCGTTCTCGTGTCCCCAAGGTGTCCGCGTCTCAGTCCTGAGAATTTTGATATTTTCTGGCGTGCAATTGAGCATCCATTCGGGAAAATATGCCAAAATTAGGGTTTCGACGAAACTGAGGAAAACACCATGAGATGATGAAAAATAATTATAAAATAAGGAATGAGGAGGCGTGGGACCGCCGTGGTCAAGGGCCGGTAGTAACCACGGTCCGTGGTTCCTTTTCCTTAATTTTATAATATTTTGATGATTTTATGAAAAATTCATGAATTTTGAGAAATTTGATGAATTTTGAGAGTTTCCATGAATTGAAGGAGTTTTCATGAGTTCAAGGAAGCAAAAAATATTAAAATAATAAAACAAGGGCGTGTGGGACCGTGGAAGGCATGGCCGGCCGGCTAGGGCCCGGTCCCACGAGTTTTCCTAATTTTATAATGATTTTATGAAAAATTCATGAATTTTGAGAAATTTGATGAATTTAGGGAGTTTCCATGAACTGAAGGAGTTTTCATGAGTTCAGGGAAGCAAAAAATATTAAAATAATAAAAACAAGGGCGTGTGGGACTTGGAGGCATGTCCGTCCGGCTTGGGCCCGGTCCCACAAGTTTTCATAATTTTTTAGTATTTTTTAGGTATTTTGATGATTTGAGGGAATTTTTCCTAATTTGAGAGAAATACCATGAAATCAAGGAATTTGATGAATTCAAGGAAAACTAATAATAAAATAATAAAACAAAGGGGCGTGTGGGACCGACTAGGGCATGGACGGCCGGCCAAGGCCCGGTCCCACAAGTTTTTCATAATTTATATTATTTTATTATTATTTGATGATTTGTGCAAAAATACCATGAAATCAAGGAGTTTTTTCATGAAATTAGAGAAATAATAATAATAATAATAATAATAAAATAATAAGGAACCATGGGTGTGGGGCCGGTTGGGACCAAGCCATGGCCGGTTGACCAATGGTCACGCCCCACACTCCTTTCCTTAATTTTATATTACTTTTATGGATTTATGGAAGTACCATGAAACCGAGGAGTTTCCTCGAGACGAAGGAGGTTTGATAAAATGAGAGGATTTTCATCAAATCATGGAAAATAATAAAAATGCATTAAAAATATAAAACTGCTGTGGGATTGACCATGACACGGTCGGTCGGTCGTGTGTCCATGCTCCCAGCACCCTGGTCAATATTTTTAATTATTTATTATTTTCTTCTCTATTTTGCATAGGTTCATCGTTTTGTTGTATTTTTGAAATACTCGTTCGTGCGGTGACTGTTAGTGTATCATCGTTGAATACACCTTCATCATTCGAATCGGGGCTTACTTAGAGGTAGCTCAGACGCCCGGTTGTTGATTATTTATTACTAATTGTGGAATTCAGTGGAGAATAATTCACAAAACTGAGTAATAAGATGTTTATTATTAATTCATAGGATCAGCTGAGGATTCGACTACGAATTCAGAATAATAAAGTGAGCATTACCATTCCATGGGATCGTAGATTCGACCATAGAATCAGAGTAATTAAGGTTTATCTATTACCATTTATGAGACCAGTTGTGGATTCGATCATGAAATCGGAGTAATGAGATAATATAATTATTGCTATTCTATGAGATCAAGTTGTGGATTCGATCATAGAATCAGAACAATTGTTATTGCCATTCCATGGGACCAATTTTGGATTCGACCATGGAATAGGAGAAATAATAGATTAATCCGTTAACTCAGTAGTGAATGTCACGGCAGAATCAATCTTAATTAGGAATAATTAACTTTGTGGCTCTATAGTAGCAGAGAAAGCTATCTAGGAGCATTAATTATCCCGATATGAGCTTGTTGGTAAGTCATATCCTTTATATAGTCAGGGTAAACTCGTTGTTTGTTCCTGAAGATGTTATCGCTCTATACTAGCAGAGCAAGCTGTCTAAGAGCTGTCCATCTCGTGATGCTATATAGAAATAATCACTGAAAGTATTCAGTATTCATGAGATATGTCATTGTCCAGTCGTGAGACTACATATCTACATGTACTCTGAGAGAAAGTACTCTCCATTGAGAATTCGATGAGAGACTCGTGTCTCGATACTCACGTCTGATTGCTGAATCGGAGTTTCGTATAATTATGAGTTTACGAATTTAGCCTTTGTCGAAAATCCATCATCTACATTAAGTCCCCTTCTTACTGAGGAAAGCTGTGTTCCTTAGTCAGCATTAAACGGTGATTTTCCGGCCATAAATAATAATACCAGTAATTGAACTTAGTCGTAAGTTGAGACGTAACTGGATTTAGAGAGCATGAGCAAACCACGACTTGACGAAGGCTTCAATGTCATGATTGGAGCATCGTTTGATGAGCATAAATTGGTGTTGAACCGCTGGTTTGGATGACGAGTCCGTGGTCGGTTAGGATTCGCTGGTCGGGCCCAATAAGAAAATTCTTAGAAAATTAGGTTTTGAAAATAAAATTGATATAAAAGGGATTAATCCTTTTTTTTCCTTCACACAGGGCCAGCACCTTCATCACCTCTCTATCACCTTCACGTCAGCAGCGAGTGGAGAAAATTGTTTTGCCGGAGTATCGCCGCCGTTCGACCGCCGTCGCCGCCGGCCAACTTCCGGCCGATTCACCCAGGTGCATTTTTGTTTTTTTTGTTTGCTGATGTTTATGATCCTCATGAGTTGTTCATGCTTTGATCATGATGAAGTTATATACATGTGTGTATATTAGTGTGAGTTTTATGAAAAAACCCTCGTTTTTTGAAAACGTATGTTCGTTCGATCGTTAGTTTTGAAAACTAACTATAATCCCTGATTTAGGAGAGATTTTTTTTTTTAAAATATGAACCTAGGTCCAGTGATAAAACTTAGTGTATGAGATTTCATGTATACCAAGGTTTCATCATAAAAGAAGTGAATTTTCATGAAATTGGAATAATCCTTCGTTTTAAAGACAAATAATGACGACACGAAGGAAAATATGTATGATGAAATTGTGTCCAGTGATAAAATTTTGCTTATTAGATTTCATGTAAATACAAAAATTTATCATATGCATGAGATGTGAGCTTTCACAATATTTTTTGAAATAAACCTTCGTTTTAAAGACAAATAACGACGATACGAAGGAATTTTTTTTTTATATATATGTATATGCAGCCGTGACATATATTGTGCAAAATATGATGATATATTTTATTTTCATGAGTTTGTTTTCATTAAATAAAATCCTTGAGAGTTTATGTATGCAAGTTGCATTAATTGCTGCTTTTTCGAAAAAAAACAGAAACGTGGGTTTTTGAGGAACCTTCGAAGATAGACAATATATTTATGATGAAATATTTTATTGTTGTAAACTTCATAGGTCAGTTGTGTGAATGTTCACATTATGAAAATTGTGTCCGTGATTTCATGAAAAATCAGTTTCGGAAATTAAATAAAGTTTCGTTCGTTTTCGCAGTTTTCGAAGAGACGAACGATTTTGGGGTGTTAACTCTAGCATTACTATCACTATTTTTAGTGGAATTATAAAAGGTAAGAGTTAAGAGTTACCATTTTTTCTCGTATTTCCTTGATTTATATCTGGACGGCATACTGAAGTAGAATGTAGTGTGAACCTTTTCAGCTACTTAGCAAAGATGTCCAATTCCCAAGCTGACGACGCCTCGAGGGAAGAGATGTGCGTTGATGATGGCATCTCCAGAGATGAGACATGCATGGATGAAACTTCCGTTGGGGGAGACGAAGACGAAATCCCTGGGATTAAGAATGTCCCGAACATAGATGATGCATTCTTTGAAAAAACATATCCCAGGAGCTGAGCAACATTTGAAATCCCCAGTGTATCGTCTTTTGATAAATCCTAGAACTGTTACTCAAAAGAAATTGGTGACTCCTAAAACAGTGATTCGATTTTGTCTTGAACGAGGGGTGTTCGCCCCATCAATCATAGAGTTTAAGCTTTCTCGACGACCTTTGGAGAAATTTGCCGGTTGGGCGAGGCATATGTTGGGTTTTCCTCATGTGAGGACTATGCTCGACTAGGCGCAGGTGACGAGATCTACTCAAGCTTCTGGAGAGTTGTTCATTTATCATGACGCAAGTGGTATTGTGGCTCTGTTTGCTCGCTGGTGCATTCCCACTCACACTTTCATATGTAGATGGGGAGAATTTACCATTACCTTGGAAGACGTGGCGGCTCTGATGCATCTCCCGATCACGAGCAATCTTCCTGGGGATCTTTCAGATGAGGAGACCGCCGTTTCTCATGTCTTGACAGCTGCAATGGAGAAAGCGAATAAGGTTGGTAGTAAAGGATGCTATGCTTCCTGGTCGACACACTGGTGGCCCAAAGACGAGGTTTCTGATAAACCCATCGACGGTATGTTACCCATTGCTGCTTTCTTATGTTTATGGTTGTCCAGAGACGTTTTTGAAGACAGTGGAAACTTGTTGAAGCCTTTTGTGATTCCCTTTGCTATTAAGATGGATCAAGGTGAGCAACTTCCGATAGGTAGTTTATTCTTAGGCTCCTTGTATTACAACCTGGACTCCTTGATTATAGACTCCACTGTGCCGAACGACTCTATGAAGATTGAGTGTTATGCCAACACGATGTTTCTTCAAGCTTTGATGTGGGAGCATTTTTAGAATTATGCACCTACTCCACGTAATGTTCTGCAAGGACCGAATACTGATGCGCACCATACTTTCCCTGAGAAAGATAATGCTAGGATCATGCGTTGGTCCACCAAGCAGCCTCGTTCTAAAATACGTTTTATTGATGTGTTAGATGAAGAATCTGAGTTCAATTTTCGCCTGTGGGTGTCAGTCCCTGATTATGTTTCTCAGCCGATGACTTTCAATACTGGAGAAGGCACGAGTTTGACGTCTGGTGCGCATCTGAGTGATGGAGAAAGATCTTTCATGTTGAGTTGCACTCCTGGTCATTTTCTATCAGTCACGTTTGGAGAGCTTTCAGTGGAGGAGTATAATATTGATAGAGCAGCTCGACAAATGGGTATGGATCAGTATGTTCCAACCAAACGGAGAAGGAAGCCATCAGTTGAGCAACTCAGGACTCATTTGGATCATACTCACGTGGAGGGGAGTAGCTACTGGTTTCCTGGTTCTGATAGATTCGCCTATGTAACCCCAGGTTATGTAGAATTCTGGGACCAGCAACTTGGGCATTTGCGTGGCTTTGTAAGATTTCCCATACCTCCATTCAAGGATCTTCCTTCGGCTGAGATGATTTTCAGTCGACCCAGATTGAAGTATCTTTCTGGTGATAAACGAAAGTCGTCTCCAGGATGCTCTCAGGTATGTTTCTTCATATGATCTTCACGAAATTATAAGAACTGTATTCTGATTACATTACTGGATTCCACCAAAGGACGGTCGTAATATACGACCTCGAATCGGTGTAGATTTCTCAGAGACTGAGGCGGTTATTCATGGCGGGGAAGGTAGGCATAAAGGTTATAAGCTGTTACCCAATACCGTAAAGTCCCCAGTTGGTGCTTTGGTGAGTTCCCAATATTTCTCACCGTGACTTTCATTGCTATTAACATTAGAATCATGAAGCCAAAGTTGTTAATTTTGTTGCAGAATTTTACTCCATTGAGTATTGAAGGTCTTCAATTTTCTGCTACTGAACAAGCAATCGCTGATTTGAGTGACGAAGAAACTGTAAGTATTTCTTCACATGTTCAAATGTGGTGCTTCATAGATGAAATATTTATTGTAGAGGACGTTTACAGGAGGATGTCTCCATGGAGATGGAGAATTTTGGAATTCAATCATTCTCTGGGAATGGGAATGGAGGTAATTCCCAAGATTCGGAGCCGGATGGAAGTGATGTTCCTCTTGTCGTTGATGTGGACAACTCCAACCCCTTGGACACTTTGGAGACTCCTCAACTAAGTATATATCATGTATATTCATAGAAGTATAAAAGTGCTGACTTGTGAATGGATGAATGAGAACCCATGTGAATATATGAAAACTTAGTCGAATTTCGTCATCAGAAAATTCAGAACCCAGCTTTTTAATAGAAACGCTGTAGAATCTTCGTCCGGAGTCGGATTTTGATGATATGCATGTGAAAATTCAAGACCGGAAAATTTCAAAGATTTAGCAAAGAAGCTTTTTAAGTTTTGAGCACGTTCAGAGCCTGAAAAAGGCGAAATAGTAAACTTCCAGGAGACTTCCAGAACTTTTTCAGATTGCGCATCACTTAATATTTTGGCCACATCTACTTGCTCTTTCATCGGATTGCCATGAAATTTTTGACATGTCATAGAGGACATCCATACGAAGAGAATGGCATATGACCCATCCTCGGATTCCTTGTATATTGCTCCCAGTTCGTCTCCTAGTACATGGCAGAGTTCAGTTTCTTCAGACGGACTCATCGTAAAATGTGTTTTCATGACTTTCATGTTATTTGCTCGTGCCTTGAATGTAGTATGATGAAACTTGATGATGTTGCCTTGATGGTATACTGTGTTTCATAATCTCCTTTGGATTCGTGACTCTAACCTCATGTAATCTTCGTATTAGGTGCTAAATGCCGAAGTTGAGGATACTGGAGCCAACGATGATAACTCTAACCATTCCAGAGTTATTGATGAAGAGAAAACCATCCCTGTATTTCAAGGCCATGATAAGGTCGTCACTGCTGTTATGGAAACCCATATGGTTGTTGCCTCAGTGATAGAAGAAACCGAGACAACAGCGGAGAATACCGAAGGAACTGTTGCTTTAGTCGTGGGAGCCACTCCAGTGACCGAGAACCGTATAATAGTGTATGAATATCCAACTTCAGGGGTCGCTTTCAATCCTCCCTTTAACACTTCACTCCCGTATCATGAACTGGTCGGTGGATTCAGCGTTCCCATTGGAAATGCACGCTTGTATGAGACGACATGGAAGAAGTTCGGCCATATGATCGTTGACAGGGACCCTGGGCGTGCTTATGCTTTAACCATGCAAGTAGGCGTTATCTTGCGTGTCGTGAGTGATATGCATACGAGACCCAGGAATACCGTGACTCCAGATATACTCTTTGATTGGGAGTTTAACTTGGAGAATTCAGAAAGACTTGGCCTCAACGTGAAATGGCTTCGTAAGAAAATAAACGTTATCATGGATTCATGTGAGAAGAACATACCCTTTCTGAACGATGATGTGAAGGAGAAGGAGGACAAGATTGCCAAGCTGACCGAGGAGTTGAATTGGGAGAGAGCGGCTTTGCAAATCTTGAAGGATGCTGATGAGCGAAAGCCTTTTCTTGCTGATCTCTTGAACTTCTGAACTTCTGAGAGATGTGAGGTTTATACTTGGGTTTTTGATATTTAGATGGTTTTGGATTGATTGATGGTTGAGGATTTTCTTGTAGATTTGATAGATATTTTCTTTTACGAAATATAAACTGAATTTTGATAAATTGTTGAATTCAAATACTGATTGCAAGTATTGCAAATGTTTTGGAGGAATTGAAATAAAAATGAAAGAAAATCCTAAATGTTAAATCCCAACGCCATGAGTGCTTCAAACGCCCAATACCTTAAATGTCCAATAATTTCAGATAAACGCCTTGAGCCAATTTTCGTGAATTACTGGTAGGCTTCTGCCATCTGTGTTGGTCAATTTGTAGTATCCTCCGACCACGGATTCAGCGACCATGAATGGTCCTTCCCAATTGGAGTTCCTTGTAGAATGAAGACCGCGCTGAACTGCTTTGAGAACCAGGTCTCCTTCATGAAACTTGTTAGGCTTAGTCGATCGTGCCTTGAATATCTTCCGCTGATTTGGAATTCCCTGTTTGATGGAATTCCTTGATTGTGGCCCGTACGGACACTCGCGCGGAAGAGAGTATCCAGCATAGTGTTGATCATGCTTAGCCAAGTCTTCAGCAATGAATCTCTTGATGGAGTGGCTAATTTGAAGAAGTTCTGAACCCAACCATTGAGTGTAATATTGCTGAGGTGAAGTTACCCACTCGTAGCTTTTGATGACTACTAAATTATTCATGGGGAGAAGTCCTTGGACCATAGTAGCGTATTTGAACATTGGTAATATTGGAGCAAGAGGAGGAATAAGACTTGCCTGAGCTCGAAACCTTCTGACAAAGGTGTGCGAATTATCTTCAAGTTCCTGTGTAAGTCCCATCAGAGTTTTTACTTCTTCCATATGTTCCAACGGTGGTGCGTCCTCTGCTTCGTCTTCCGACTCGGAATCCTTGTCGATGCCAGGATGTGTTGAAGGCATCGTTGTCCTTTCAGCATGAATCCAAGTTCTCCCAAGGACATGTTGTATCCAGGGTCTTCCCGGATTATGAAAAACTTGGCCTCGGTGCAGATCGATCTCTCCGTAACTTTGAGAGTGATGAAGCCGTATGCGTTTCTGGAGATTCCTTCGTGATCCCTGATTGCTATGGGAGCGTGGGTGGCTTCCCGTCGAGTAATACCAGCATCTATGAGAGTTCTCAAAGGGATGATGTTGACGGCGGTACCAACATCGATGAACGCCCTCTTGAACTCATTTCCTTTAATGTGCACTGTGGTGAGCAGTCCCTAATCATACATTTCTGTGTCAGTGGCTGAAGGTCCGGTGATAGTCTCTTGGATCAGCGGACGTCTTTCGGACACGATGTGGTTCAGTGCAGCAAAGATGTCTTTCCTTTGAGCTTTCGAAAGATACAACAGCTCGCAGACATGTTCGATCAGAGATTTGACTGTTTCCTTGACAGGAGGTTCGGAGATGATAAAAGTTCGGACTGGGAGGGGTTTTTTATGAACCCCCTCAGTCCCCAGGTTGAGCTCTCCTGTTTCGACATTTTCTTTGAATATGCGCTTCAAAATTTTGCAATCACTCGTGGGATGGCTGACGTATCTATGGAAGCGACAATACCGAGGATTTTCCATGGCCTCTTCAGTTGGTTCCTTCTTGACATAAGGCAATTTGATTGCACCGTCTTGAATCCAGGCATCGAGTAGTTCATTAACTTCTTCCATTGAACAGGGAAAATCAGGTGCTTCTGGATCTTCCGTATGCTGAGGAGGGATTTTCGAATTCTCCTTCTTGTGTGTCTTTGAAGGGGTGGAGGAAGTTTGCTTGTGTTGTGGTTCTGCTTTTCGCTTACTCCCTTCCCCGACAGCATTTGTTGAAGGTTGCAGGTTATACTGCTTGTTGATCAGACGTCTGCTTCCTCGAGTGTCTTTTGAATCTTCAGTCTTTGTTGACTTTGCTCTTTTCAAAAGAGCGGGTGCAGTGGTTTCCGACCTCTTCGCAGCTTCATGAAGCTCTGAGAAAGTCTGGAATCGAAGGTTTTCCAGCAAGGCCCTGTAAACCGGGAGCATGCCATTGATGCACAAGTCCACCAGTTGTTGTTCCGTGACGTTTGGGTCATGACAATCTAGGGCTTGGACTCTGAACCTTTTCACATGATCATTGGGATTTTCTCTGACCCTCTGAAACATTCTTCCAAGGTCTAAGAGGGTGACTTGTTCTGACACGAAGAAGTATTTCCTGTAAAGTGCGTTAACCATTTCTCCCCAATTGTTAATGGTCCCTGGTGTGATGCTGTTATACCAGGTGTATGCCCTGCCTTTCAGAGATTTTGAGAATTCCTTGAGACGGATGGCGTGATTATGTTCATGTTCTCCCAAGGCTTCGAGAAAACGAGAAACATGTTCCCGAGCATTTCCAGTTCCATCATACAAGGTGAAAGTTGGATAAACGTAACCTTTGGGGAGTGGAATCCTCTGCGTAGCGGCAGGATAAAGAGGTTGATGACGATGGTCATGCGATGTCTTTCCCTTTACATGGTTCTATAAGAGGTGCTCCAGATCCTCGCGAGTGATGAAATTTGGTGATCCCTTCGCTGATGAGTTGTCTGCAGCAGTTTTGTGGACTTCGTCGTCTTCTACCGTACGGATTGGAATTACTTCAGGACCGTCGTCCAAAGATTTCTCCTTCTCCTTTCCCTTCTCTTGAGTCTTCTCTGACATCTTGTCAGTAAGAGTTTTGAGATAATTACACAGCTCCTTCTGCGTAGCCGCCATGTCAGTCTGATTCTTTGCAAGAGTCTCATGCGCTTTGATAAGATCAGCAATGGTAGGCGGTGGATCTCCTCTGACTTCTTCAGGATGTCGTCCGGACAGTGGATGGCCTTCGGCGTGAGGAGGAGTAGCATCACCACCATCAGTGTTGGAAGTCAGAATTGTCTCCGGGATATTCTGATTGTTGTTGTTGCTAGTGCTAGCACGGTTTGTGTTAGGATTTGTAACTGAACCTGACTTGAGATCAACCATCTTGTGAAATTGTGAGACTGCAACCGAGAGAAAGATCTCCCACTGTGGTCTCCAATCTGTAGATGGGGAAAAACGATTTGCTGGTTTTTAAGGAATTGAGGAGACGACCGTACGGAGGAGACTCCTCGAACCGAGCTAAATGTTAAACCTCACACAGATGCACCGCTGCAAAGGGGGTGCTTTAGATTCGAGAGATCAATCTGTAGTACTCCGTCTTAAATCAAGACAATGAGCGTTCCAGAGTAAATTCGGTCACAAGAGAGGATGGGTTGATCTGTAGGAGGGAAGCTGAGAAATGTGTGGAATCAATGGTAATCAAAGATTGTGGGTGTGTGAATTCCGAATACGATAAGCTCTGAGTGATTGAAATTTCTCAATTGATGAGTTGATGATCTCGTGTTGTCGATGAGACGTGAGATTGATGATACTGTTGATGCTGATGATGATTCAATCATGATTCAAAGACTTATTTATATTGCTGGAATTGTAGACACCATGATTCCATGAAGTGTGACAGTTGATGGAATCAAGGAGTGGGGAAGTGGAGATCGTGTTTGAAACCAGTTGCTCAACGTGTGGAGACTTGGTCGATTTTCCACCCACTACCTCATGAATTCCTTCAACTGATTGCACGACTTGCTCACATTCCATCGTGTGTTTGAACACACGTGCCGTAGACCGCCAGACCAAAACCCTAAGTGATATCCCCCTCCCCCCAAGTGACATGATTGACGTCTCGTGGTTTGTTAGCCAATTGATGACTTCGTGGTTTGGTGGGACGATGAGTCCATGTAGTCGTTGAGTTGAACATGATGTTCTGAAACTCATGAATTGAACATGTCATGAGACAAAGGTATAGTTCTTACGATGAAGTGAGCAAGTATTTCTCATTCGATGGATCGTTGAATATTGATTGTTGAACCAATATTGAGCAAATATTCCTCATATGAGCAAGTGCTGCTCATGTGATGAATTGTTGAATATTTGATCGTCTGAGCATGTGTTGCTCGTCTGATGGATTATTGGCAGCGTACCAAAAATATTAATTAGAATACTGGTCGTTGAACCGAGCATAATTAATAAAATTAATGACCATGAGGTCGTCATAAAATTATTAAGTCTGGAATCTGGAATGATGATCCTTGGATTCAGAAACCCTAATTTGATCAATTGATGATCAATTCATGATTCGTCAGAATTTTAACCATGGGACGAAGGAGGGAGCGACTACATGGGACCGTGGATCAACCATGTAGTGTCCATATGCTCACGTGAGCAAATACGAAAAACTCCTGGAGAGTTGACGATTTGTTGGTGGAAGAATGATTAAATGCTGGCTTAATCATTTATTCAAAAATGCTCGTCTGAGCCTTAGGTGAGAAAACCTAATTAATTATGACGAGGAGAGGGACCGACCATGGAGTCATGAAACCGGCCCTGGGTTGTCACGTGACCTCCTGACGATCACTTCATGAAAATCCAAAGTGTTTGGAAGAGTTTTGGACCTAATACGAGCAATTGTGCAAATTAGGTCAAAACTGTGAAAATTGATGGGACCGGCTTCCGTGAGCCAAAGAGCCAATCTTGGTCGGTCAAGATAGCTTTCTCGTGTCCCCAAGGCGTCCGCGTCTCAGTCCTGAGAATTTTGATATTTTCTGGCGTGCAATTGAGCATCCATTCGGGAAAATATGCCAAAATTAGGGTTTCGACGAAACTGAGGAAAACACCATGAGATGATGAAAAATAATTATAAAATAAGGAATGAGGAGGCGTGGGACCACCGTGGTCAAGGCATAGTCGGCCGGTCGTGACCATGGTCTGTGGTGCCTTTTTTTTAATTTTATAATATTTTGATGATTTTATGAAAAATTCATGAATTTTGAGAAATTTGATGAATTTTGGGAGTTTCCATGAATTAAAGAAGTTTTCATGAGTTCAAGGAAGCAAAAAATATTAAAATAATAAAACAAGGGCGTGTGGGACCTTGGAAGGCATGGCCGGCCGGCTAGGGCCCGGTCCCACGAGTTTCCCTAATTCTATAATAATTTTATGAAAAATTCATGAATTTTGAGAATTTTGATGAATTTAGGAAGTTTCCATGA
Organism: Papaver somniferum; assembly: GCF_003573695.1. Classification (NCBI taxonomy): domain Eukaryota; kingdom Viridiplantae; phylum Streptophyta; class Magnoliopsida; order Ranunculales; family Papaveraceae; genus Papaver; species Papaver somniferum. The sequence goes on from NC_039364.1 coordinate 90,946,615, forward strand.
ACTAAAGGAGTTTACATGAGTTCAGGGAAGCAAAAAATATTAAAATAATAAAAACAAGGGCGAGTGGGACCGTGGAGGCATGGCCGACCGGCTTGGGCCCGGTCCCACGAGTTTTCATAATTTTTTATTTTTTTTTAGGTATTTTGATGATTTGAGGGAATTTTTCCTAATTTGAGAGAAATACCATGAAATCAAGGAATTTGATGAATTCAAGGAAAACTAATAATAAAATAATAAAACAAAGGGGCATGTGGGACCGGCTAGGGCATGGACGGCCGGCCAAGGCCCGGTCCCACAAGTTTTTCATAATTTATATTATTTTATTATTATTTGATAATTTGTGCAAAAATACCATGAAATCAAAGAGTTTTTTCATGAAATTAGAGAATTAATAATAAAATAATAAGGAACCGTGGGTGTGGGGCCGGTTGGGACCAAGGCATGGCCAGTTGGCCAATGATCACGCCCCACACTCCTTTCCTTAATTTTATATTATTTTTATGGATTTATGGAAGTACCATGAAACCGAGGAGTTTCCTCGAGACGAAGTAGATTTGATAAAATGAGAGGATTTTCATCAAATCATGGAAAATAATAAAAATGCATTAAAAATATAAAACTGTCGTGGAATTGACCACGACACGGTCGGTCGGTCGTGTGTCCGTGCTCCCAGCACCCTGGTCAATATTTTTAATTATTTATTATTTTCTTCTCTATTTTGTATAGGTTCATCGTTTTGTTGTATTTTTGAAATACTCGTTCGTGCGGTGACTGTTAGTGTATCATCGTTGAATACACCTTCATCATTCGAATCGGGGCTTACTTAGAGGTAGCTCAGACGCCCGGTTATTGGTTATTTATTACTAATTGTGGAATTCAGTGGAGAATAATTCACAAAACTGAGTAATAAGATGTTTATCATTAATTCATAGGATCAGCTGAGGATTCGACTACGAATTCAGAATAATAAAGTGAGCATTATCATTCCATGGGATCGTTGATTCGACCATAGAATCGGAGTAATTAAGGTTTATCTATTACCATTTATGAGACCAGTTGTGGATTCGATCATGAAATCGGAGTAATGAGATAATATAATTATTGCTATTCTATGAGATCAAGCTGTGGATTCGGTCATAGAATCAGAACAATTGTTATTGCCATTCCATGGGACCAATTGTGGATTCGACCATGGAATATGAGCAATAATAGATTATTCCGGGAATTCAGTAGTGAATGTCACAGCAGAATCAATCTTAATTAGGAATAATTAAATTTGTGGCTCTATACTAGCAGAGCAAGCTGTCTAGGAGCATTAATTATCCCGATATGATCTTGTCGGTAAGTCATATCCTTTATATAGTCAGGGTAAACTCGTTGTTTGTTCCTGAAGATGTTATCGCTCTATACTAGAAGAGCAAGCTGTCTAGGAGCTGTCCATCTCGTGATGCTATATAGAAATAATCACTGAAAGTATTCAGTATTCATGAGATATGACGTTGTCCAGTCGTGAGACTACATATCTACATGTACTCTGAGAGAAAGTACTCTCCATTGAGAATTCGATGAGAGACTCATGTCTCGATACTCACGTCCGATTGCTGAATCGGAGTTTCGTATAATTATGAGTTTACGAATTTAGCCTTGGTCTAAATCTACCATCTACAAACACCACACTGTATTAAGCCGCTACAGACACTATCCTACTACAAACTAACTTCGGTCTGGACTGTAGTTGAACCCCAATTAATCTCACACTGATTCAAGGTACAGTTCTGTTCCTTACGTCTCTGATCCCAGAAGGATACTACGCACTTGATTCCCTTTGCTGATCTCACCCACAACTAAGAGTTGCTATGACCCGAAGACTTGATAAACAAATCTGTCTCACACTGAAAAGTATATAGGAATAGATAAATTTGTTACTTCTTTTGATAAATCAAGGTGAACATGAACCAATTTATATACCGGACTTATATTCCCGAAGAACAGCCTAGAAATATCAATCACCTCACAATAATCTTAATCGACTAGCCAAACAAGATATTGTGGAATCACAAACGATGAGACGAAGGTGTTTGTGACTACTTTTCTATCTTGCCTATCGGAGATATAAATCTCAAGCCAATCTTACGATTGCACTCAATCACGATAGAAACAACAAGATCAGATGACACAACTACAGAGAAAATAGTTGGGTCTGGCTTCACAATCCCAATGAAGTCTTCAAGTCGTTAACCTACAGGATTTCGTGAAAAACCTAAGGTTAAAGGAGAATCGACTCTAGTTTATGCAACTAGTATCACACAGGAGGTGTGGGGATTAGGTTTCCCATTTGCTAGAGTTCTCCTTTATATAGTCTCCAAATCAGGGTTTGCAATCTAAGTTACCTTGGTAACAAAGCATTCAATATTCACCGTTAGATGAAAACCTGATTAGATTCAATCTAATATCTTTCAACTTTTAGATCGAACTTAGCTTGTTATACACAAATGAAATGTAACTTCATTTAGGTTTGGGTGACCGTACCTAAACGTGTACACTTAGTTGGTTCAACAATAATTAACCAACGGTTAGCCATATGAGCACTTCCATATCAACCTTATTCATCTTCACCATAACTAGTTCAAATGTCAAATTAACTAGTTAGAGAGTTGTTCAATTGCTTAGATCTCATAGAAGTATACAAGACACAATTGAAGCAAAATCGGTTTGATTCACTCGAATCGATTCATGAACATTATAGCCACGGTTTGCAAAGATTGCATTCCTTTTTATCTAAATGTTTTAGTTCATGAACAAACCTATTTTAGAAAGTAACCTACTTAAGTATGCAAACGGGTACGTGTACTTAAGTAACCGTATTGAGTTTGCTTTCACTTTCAAACTCCAGTCGAAATTCACGGACGTGAACTTTCCTCCAGTATGCGTACGGGCACGCATACTTACCCGGATTTCCAACAACCGCCAGTACGCGTACGGGTACGCATACTTTGGGTTCCCGGTTTTGGAATTTTACATAAATGTGAGAACACACTATGTTTATATCCAAAGATGGTTACATGTTCTAAACTCTCATTTTAATCATTGAAACTTTCTTAAAGGATGTTATATAGTTGTTATTCACAAACTATTTTTCATCAAAGCGATTTTCAAGTTATTGAAATAATCAACATGACTTTCCTCACGAGTAAAGATGAACTTGACCAAAGGGAAAGCTTACCAACAAATACTTCGAGAAATAGATAAGCGAGACAAACTCGGCTCGAAATAGCAAATGTGTATAATCGGAGTCTATATAGCAATACGACTTTTGTCTCAAGATATGAGATATAATAGATAGACTTTTGAGTGATAAATAAGTTCAAGTCTCCATTTACCTTTTTGTCGATCAAGTTCCACAAGTTCCTTGAGTAGTTCTTCGTCTTTGCATGATGAACGCCGTGGAGTCTAGAGCTCAACTACACTTACTATCCTAGTCCGAGACTTAGATTTTAGTAAACTAGAAATCAAGACTTATAGTTTTGGCAACTAACTTGACAAACAAGCTTGAGATAGCAACTCTTGCGAGTTCGACCGAGCAGTGCTCTAACAAGTTGAATCACATCAAAACCCAATTTCATCACCAACAACGCTGGTTCCTGGAAGAATCTAGTTCACCCTTCTACATTAAAAACAATCCCACAACAACACTAGTCAATTACCTCCATAAAAGATTCATGCAGTACACAAAACCTCCAAATTCAATTGATTCTGATTTCTTCGGAGCTTCCCATTGAGATTCAATCTTGGTGTTGAAGTTAAGAACTTGAGAATCATCCTTGAAAAGATGAGGGTACCCAAATACACCACAATGTTTTATTTATGAACCTATAAGTCCTCTTCCGAATGTGATCATCTATGGACAGAGTCGAGACAATACGACAATTCGATTCACACTTCGTGTGATCGTCTATGGATACGCGATCGAGACAATACGACAATAAGATCACTTGTGTGATTGACTATGGATACAAGATCGAGACGATACGATAACAAAGTGTGTACTTGATAATATGATCGGTAATAACCGAAACTATATAGGATCACTATCAAGTATTACGAAGTTAACGTACTTGTGTATTTTACTTAATTATAATAACAATTATAATGCGGAAAACAAAGTAAAAGACACAACAAGATTTTTTTAACGAGGAAACCGCAAATGCAGAAAAACCCGGGGACCTAGTCCAGTTTTGAATACTCTCAAAATTAAGCCGCTATACAAAATCTAATACCAACTTCGTATAGTTGAGACCAAGCAGACTACTCCTAGCTACTTAGTTCCCTCAATATCCCTGCGCCTTCGACTTCTAGAGTCACACACGTGAATAACAAGTCATTTGGTTCGTATTCCAAACATCAAATGAAGAATCTGTTTGGTAACCATTCTAATCAATCTTGCTACAAGATTATGATGACTTGTTGAAAAAGGCTCTTATGTTTAATCTAATAAACTCCTTTGTCTGGTTAGATCAATCCAAACAATAATTACCAAAATAGTCAAGTCTAGATTCACACTCAATCAACATAGATCTCAAAGAGAAATATAGAGAATGCCGATCTCATGCAACTAGTCAATCAGATCCTTCAAAGATAAATCGGTTCTAGTTGGATCCCAACCGATCAAGGTTTGTGCACTAAATCCACAAGATACGAAAACTAATAAGCATTCTTTTTCGTCTTGAAATCTTCTATCGTCTTCAAATACCTGCACAAAACCACTTGAATCTATTGTGATAAATCACACACACAACAAAATCTGTTAACAATAGATTATCACAAGATGTCTTTAGATCTAACAACAGTTCTAAAGATCCCGTCGATACTTTGATCTAGTCTGAATGAATTTCATATCAGAAGAGAAGATTCTCAAGAATAAACAAACTAGGTGCAATCAAAGTTTCAACAATTGTTAGTCAATCAAATCAAATCGAAAACTAATAACACTACAATTATCTAGTTTCCCACCAATGTTACTCGTATAGCTTCTTGATCCCACAGAAGTTTTAAACGAGCGGTCGTAAGAGATTTCACCTAATTAAGATACTTTCCTCTCCGATTAGATGACTCCACCAAAAACAACAAGAAATGAAGTTTGCCTGGATCTTAGGATGGTTTTCTAGAAATACAAACTTAGTGAAAAGACGAGGGTACCCAAATATATCTCAATCTAAAACTTTTCCACCTATAAGTCCTTTCTCCGAAAGTGATTATGTATGAACTGAGTCGAGATAATACAACGAATCGGTTCACACTTCGTGTGATCGTCTATGGATACGAGATCGAGAAAATACGACAACAAGATAACTTGCGTGATTGACTATGGATACAAGATCGAGACAATACAACAACGAAGTATGATTACTTGATAATAGGTTCGGACTTAACCAAACACTATAGGATTGCTATCAAGTAATTAAGAACTAACGTTTGTGTATTTTACTTCTAATTATAATAAATAAATTATAATTATGGAAATAGAAAAGTAAAAGACACATCAAGATTTTGTTAACGAGGAAACCGCAAATGCAGAAAACCCCGGGACCTTGTCCAAAATTGAATACTCTCAGAATTAAGCCGCTATACAAAATCTAAACCAACTTTTTATAGTTGATACCAAGCAACTAAACCTATAGTTCACCTAGTTCCCTCAGTATCCATGCGCCTCCAACTTGCAATAAGTCACGCACTTGGAACAATTCCTTTGGTTCGTATTCCAAACAGTAAAGGAACAACAAATATGTTCGATAACAACTCTTTTCAAACAGCCTGATATGAGTTTGACAAAAGGCTCTTCCGTTTAACCAATAAACTCCTTTGTCGGGTTCTAGATCAATCTATTCAACAACTACCAAAGTAATTGTTTAGACTATGCAATCAATACTATGAATCACAAAGAAATATATTGATGCCGATCTATGCAACTAATCAATCCAATCTATCAAAATATAAACCGATTATAGTTGGATCCCCAACCGATCAAGTTTTGTGCACACCAAAGATTATGAACTCAAACAAGAAATCTTCTTTGTTTTCAAATCTTCTTAGATCTTCAATAAACACCTGCACACAAACAACTTGAATCTCTTGTGATCAATCACACACAGAACGGAGTCTGTTAACGATGGATTATCACAAGACGTCTTTAGATCTACAAACAGTTCTAAAGATCCCCGTCGAAACTTCGACCTAGTTTGAGTGAATCTTATATCAGAAGAGAAGATTCTCAAGCATAAACAAACTAGGTGCAATCAAAGTTCAACAACCGTTAGTCAATCAAATCAATCGAAAACTAATAATAAACTGCAATTATCTAGTTTCCCACCAACGATACTCGTAGAGCTTCCCAATCCCAAAAAATTCTTTAATACGAGCGGTCATAAGAGATTTCGCCTAATTAGGGTACTTTCCTCTCCGAATAGACGACTCCACTAGTAACAACACAACTAGGTAGTTTTGCTGGCTCTGAGGATTAGTTTGCTCGAAATGCAAAATTCAATATTTATAGACCAAGGAAGTTTGGACACCAAGGAATTTCCAAAAACGAATATTCTCAAAGATATGCAATAAAGCCAAAATCGGTTTTCATAATTCCTGGAAATGCTCTGTCCAAATATTGACCGAAATCTCAGTAGAAAATCTCCAATTAGTAAATGTACATTACCAATTTTTATTTTCTAAAGATATGCATTTAATTGCTGGAAATTAAAAGCATATAAAATTAAGAACCTTAATTAAAAGATTCTCAATTTATTTCGATCCGGGATTCTCCTTTAGTTATTAAGGAATATCTTTGAACAATAATAGATAAGAATTACTGCACATGTTCAAAGTATGTCGACATATTTACTTTGTAAATCCTTTTTCATATGTACAATCTTGGAACCGATTTGCCACACTTCCAAATGAGTTTAGAATTGGTTCATCTGATTTCCAAGAACTATGTGATTGATAAAAAAAACATTCAATCACCATTCATGGGTTTAACGGTTCTACCAAACACAAAGTTCGGTTCTACCTCCAAGTGGCTACTAGGATCGGTTACACTAGTTTCCATAAAATGGCTAACTATGTACCAGGATCGGTTACCACTATCTCATGGTATTACTTGTGATCGGTTGCACAAGTTATAAGATCAGTTATACCAATTACTAAAACTTGTTAACCTACCACAAGGATCGATTACACATCTTGTGATTAGTCCCACCAAGTACTAGGATCGGTTACCCAATGACTAGGAATGGTCACACCAATTGCAAATATCGATCATACCATCTCAGGTGATTACTTAAGATTGGTTTCACTAATAAAAGTCATACCGATACATAAGTCAGGCATTGTGAATAGTTTTACCAAGATACATAAACAAGTTATGAGCGGTTATACTAAACACATATATTGGTAATCCAAAGATTTGCAATGAATAACAATACCAATAAGCCTAGCGATTTCCCTTTCGATTCACAAAACAAGTTTATGAATTGTACTTCCTTTAAATGAATGTAAAACATTGTTTCCTTGGACGAAATCTTCACCCATACCCATACATAATCACAATAGCATTCATACGATTATGTCAATGTCTTATATACGGAGTTCAAAAGATATGCGTTATACTTCGTATTATAATTCCTTAATACTACGTCTAACTAGAGTATAATCATTCACAGCTTCACAGTTATGTTTTCAATATAGCACGACTTGAAAGATACGTTAGGAATGAAACAGTTCAAGTCAAAATATTACTAACCTCAAGAGGAAGGATGATGACGTCGATGTAGCTCTTTACTTCTTCGCATTCTTCAAGTCTTCTAGTAATACTTGTAAGTCTCATATTCTAATAACTTTCTAGATAACCTATACGAAGTTGATTCTAGTAAATAATCAAGCGACTCTTTAAATGAGTTTTGATTCACTAAAATATGACAACCAAACTTGACATACCAACGCTTGGTGGGTTCAACCGAGCAATGCTCTAACACTTAGGTATTTATAAACCAACGATGTTTGGACACTAAGGAATTTCCAAAATCGAAAATATTCTCAAGATATGCAATGAATGCCCAAATTTGGTTTTCCTAATTCCAATAATTGCTGGTGAAATATTTCCGAAATCTCTCATTGAAAATCTCCAATTAGTAAATGTACATTATTAATTTTTATTCTCTAGAGATATGCATTAATTGCTGGTAATTAAAGCATATAAAACCAAAAACCTTAATTAAAAGATTCTTAATTTATTTCGGCACATGATCACCTTGAGTACCGAGAAATATCTTTGAACAATAAATGATAAGAGTTACTACTCGTGTTCGAAGTATGTCGACATCTTTCCAATGCAAATCCTTATTTCATATTTACATGGATTTTGCTTCTTGGAATCAGTTCTACTACACTTCCAAATAATTTTAGAATTGGTTCTACTAGTATTCCAAGAATACTATATGATTGGTCATACGAAGTCACAATGGTTAGTTGTGATTGGTCCTACCAAGTCACATACATGGGTTCAGATGGATTATACCAATCACTAGGATCGGTTCTACCAAAACATGGTATCTACTTGTGATCGGTCACACCAGTCACTAGGATCGGTTACACCAATTATAAGGATCGGTCACACAACACTTACGATCGGTCACACCAATTAAAAGGATCGATCATACCATCTCATGGTGATTACTTAGGATCAGTAACACCAATTACCAGGATTGGTCATACCAAATCATAAGTCTAGGTAATGTTATCGGTTATACCAAGATACATAACCCGAGTTAATATCGGTTCTACCAACTCACACATATTGGTCATCCAAATAATATGCAATGAATAGCCTGACCAATAAACCCATTGATTTCCCTTTCGATTCATGAAACAAGTTCATGAATGTACTTTCTTTAAACAAATATAAAACATTATTTCCTAGGATGAAATCTTCACCATACACCCATTCATATAATCATAAAACTATATACAAGATTATGTCGATGTCATATCTACGAAGTTCAAAAGATAAGCGTTATACTTCATAGTCTAATTCCTTAATACTATGATCATACTATTATGATCATGTCTCATCACTAGAGTATTATATACAATATGTACATTATACACATCTTCGCAGTTATGTTTTCAATAAGCACGACTTAAAAGATACTTTAGGAATGAAACAAGTTCAAGTCAATATTACCAACCTCAAGTAGAAGGATGATGTCGCCGTTGTAGTTCGTTACTTCTTTTCATTCTTCAGGTCTTCACAGTAATACTTGTATGATCTCAACATTCCTAGATATTCTAGTCTAACCTGAACTAAGTGGACTCTAGTATTTAATCAAACGACTCTGGATGAGTTTTGATACTTAAATATGACAACCAAACTTGACATACCAACGCTTGGTGAGTTCAACCGAGCTATTCTCTAACAATCTCCCTCTTTGTCAATTTTAGTGACAAAACTCTTATTACATGTGGAGCTAAACAAATTACAAAATAACTCATTCTTCATACGCTTGAATCCAAGTTTCAACAACACAATAACCTGCATATGTTCAATCAATAAATGCCGTTGTTGACATTTAAATAACAAAAGCTTTTACTCCCCCTAAAGGCAAGCTAGGTAAATATTCAATCTGAACATCTTTGTTATTCCCTTTTTGTAGTATGAAATACTACACAACAATATGATATGTTTCTCGCCCTTAGTCAATGCTTTACTCTTTCGTTAGATATAACGTTTAAGCACAATTGTCATTTCCTAGTGATTAAAAATCACTTGTGTACTCCATATATTTCTCCCCATTTTTGTCAAAATGACAAAGGTTCGAGCAAATAAAGGACAAACCGAAAGGATTTTACAAATCTATAAGACTTGTAAACAACCTATAAGAGTTAAGCACGAAGGTTTCACATACCATTTTAGATAACCAATATTAAAACCGAAACTGCAAAAATAATTTAGTTTCAATATGTTATCAAGGAAACAATTGCCCGAAGCAATTTTCCCTAATTGTCCAACAATTCGACTAAGATACTTAATTCACGTGTTTAACCGATTTGACCAAAAAATTTGGTTTACGGTTCGAACACATACACAATCGGTTAATTCGACAATACAAAAATAAACATCAAAATTAACTTTATTTTTTCATCAGGCTCTAATTATTCAGACAATAACTTCAACCTTTTCCTTTAGACAAGACAAACACTAGGTTAGTTAACTAGCTTTTCTTGTCAAGGCATTCGACTAGACTTGTATAATCGAATCCTTCAATTGATAAGTCTAACTAAGATCAGAATTAACTTAGTTTCTCTTATCCGGAATCAATTGGACTAAACAAATGATCCCGTATTTTTGTTAAGCCAAAAACAATAGATACAAACCAAAATAAATTGACTTGCACAATTACTTTCTTAACCAGAAGTAATTGAATTGCACCGAATTTCGTTAAGCAATAACACTTGATACCCAACAATAAAGAAGATACCAAACCATAATCCAAATAAATTGACAAAGTTTTTCTTAACCGGAAACAATTGAATCATATAAACAATCCATACACAATAATGGAACATATCAATTGTACCGACATTTTGTTAAGCAAAAGAAAAATATATGCAATATAACCAGGCTTTTCTTAAATATGAAAACGACTAACTAACAAATAAAATCGTTACCTCAATTTTCGCAGCCACATCTCCCCATAAAGATATATCATTAAGCGCAAGTTCAAATAAGAACTCTCCCCCAGTGTGTTGTCATCCTCTCGCAAGAACAAAAGAACAACAACAAAAGCAAACTTTACCAGAGAAAGGTTGGATCCGTTTTAACTAATGCGTGCCAATAGAAAAAGTTGAAAACATGAAACACATATGTTATGCTAAACACAACTCATGTAAACATAAATTGATTCAACATATTGTGACTTTTCACATATGAGTTTCAATCGGAACACCTTATGATCATTTGATAAAGCCTACCAACATGAGCTAGAACCTAATCCCGCTAAATCAAAAAGCCACATAAATCATAAGGGTTAGATCGAATATTAAGGTTAATAAAAACTGAAACCAGACATCTCATAAACCGAAATCACATAGCAAAAATATAGACATTCATTCACATGCTATGTAATAGGAAACTATCACATGAAACAAAAATTATAATGTAATAATTTTATTCATAAATAAATAATGATAGTTTTATTCAAAATAGACCTTATACAAAAATATCCAAATAAATCAATACATTGATGTCTATTTTTGGATCAAGCGTTACATCATATAACTTAATACCTAAAGGTGCTCTGATTGTTCACTGAGGTTTCTTCAGAGTTCAAGTTCTTGAGTTTCCTCTTTTATTTCAGCTGATTGAGTCGCTTATTCAAAAGATTCACTTCTACAATCAACTTCAAAAGATTTGACTCGAGCCATTCCTCATTCTTTACAGAAGCTTCCAATTGTTCACGAGCAATTTCAAAATCTCTTATTAGCATAAACATGAGCTGAATAGATAATTGATTCCTCTTATGTTCCTTTGAGAAATAACACTTAATCTTAGAAGGGAGATAAGTCTCAAGTTTCTGTAATTGAAAATCAATATCAATAGTATTTTCACCCATCTTGAACCGCAGTCTGATTGTGGAGAAAAGAATCGGTTATTAAGATGTTTTATATATCAAATAAAACTTAGTTTCCCAGTTTTGAAACACCTAATAAGGTACTTTTATTTGATTAAAATAGGCGTGAATATACACAAGTTCGGGAATAAAATCAAGGAAGATTTTCCAAAATATTATTGTCAAGAGAGTTCGAATATATCTTTTATTATCATGAACTTTCTTTGATAATGGACCGAAAGTATTATTCCAAAAAGATGAAATTCCAATTTTAAATTATACTTAAGTTGTTCATGATGCAGATAGATCAAATATAGGTATTATACACTCATATGTTCCCTGGTGCTCTTTTAAGAACTTCCTCATTTATTTAAGTCGAGCACAAATTTGAGGAAGTTCCGATCAAAAATCTTAGTTATTGAAGTGAGATCTCAATGGCTCAATATTACACAAGGAACAAGATCTATCTTGATGTTTTCAGACATCTTCTTTTCTGAAACAATTCCAAGAATAATTTTCACACTTGTGTAAATCACATCTTGCAAAATCTGATTCAACATATAGATCCCTTCGAGTAGGAATGGGATTACAAGTGTGATTTAGAACCCCTTAAGTCATGAGTTGAGCAGAAATCTTAGATCGACCCAGAATTTACTTGGAATACAACAATATCTTTTGATGAGATTGTTTCTTTGATCCTGATTTGCACAATCGATCAATAACAAAACTACATGATCTTAAATCATTAGTTTGTGTGCATTTAAGTTGATCTTTGTCACTTTCAGAGAGAGAATCCTTGTTACTATAGGAGACAGTTTTTCTTGACCAGGTATTAGTCAAAGGGTTATGTTTTGAAACAAATATTTTTATTTCTTACAAGTGATTAGACTATTAGAATCAACAAGTTGTTTATTAGCTAAGAGATTCTGAGAGATAGAATCACATATCCTTGTCTTAACTAATAAATCTTTTCTGACTTTAAGATAATTTTCAGAACTTTCAGATTCAGTTTCAAGAGGAAACATGACCGTAGTTTCATCTTAACATAGACTAGATGTGATTATCATCATGTCAGGAGGTTCATGAATTTCAAGATTTTCTTGAGACAAAATTTCTTCATGAGACCTGGTTTTTATCAAAGAGTCTTTGATAATCCTTTTGACAGATGGATAATATACATTATATTTTAGATTATATTTTTCAGCAAGCTTTACGAAAACTTTAATCTCATCACGGTCGTCTGAATCCGACTCGTGCATCACAGGTGTTTGTTTTCTTATTAACTCATTATGGTTATTATACCCTGAATTGTGTTCAACCATTGAACTAATTGAGCTGTTTATCAGGATCTGAAAAGAAATTGACATTCTGAAGTATATTATCTTCTTGCTATAGGTTAACTGAATCATCCATTAGATTCAAACCTTATAGGTTGGATCGCACCAAATACAGATTGTTAGATCTTTTCGTGTTTTCCCGCTCTGATACCAATTGAAAAAGGCGAGGGTACCCAAATACACCACAATCTTTTATTTTTCAACCTATAAGTCCTCTTCTGAATATGATTGTCTATGGACAGAGTCGAGAAAATATGACAATTCGGTTCACACTTCGTGTGACCATCTATGGATACGAGATCGAGACAATACGAAAACAAGATCACTTGTGTGATTGACTATGGATACAAGATCGAGATGATACGACAACAAAGTGTGTACTTGATAATAGGATCAGTAATAACCGAAACTCTATAGGATCACTATGAAGTTTATGGAGTTAACGTACTTGTGTATTTTACTTAATTATAATAACAATTATAATGCGGAAAACAAAGTAAAAGACACAACAAGATTTTGTTAACGAGGAAACCGCAAATGCAGAAAAACCCCGGGACCTAGTCCATTTTTGAATATTCTCAAAATTAAGCAGCTATACAAAATCTAATACCAAATTCGTATAGTTGAGACCAAGCAAACTACCCCTAGATACTTAGTTCCCTCAGTATCCCTGCGCCTTCGACTTCTAGAGTCACACACGTGAATAAGAAGAATATATTTGGTAACCACTCTAATCAATCTTGCTACAAAATTATGATGAGTTGTTGACAAAGGCTCTTATGTTTAATCTAATAAACTCATTTGTGTGGTTAGATCAATCCAAAAAATAAGTACCGAAATTGTCAAGTTTAGATTTCACTCAATCAATATAGATCTCAAAGAGAAATATAGAGAATGCCGATCTCATGCGACTAATCAATCAGATCTATCGAAGATAAATTGATTCTAGTTGGATCCCAGCCGATCAAGGTTTGTGCACTAAATCCACAAGATACGAAAACTAATAAGAATTCTTATTCGTTTTCAAATCTTCTATTGTCTTCAAATACCTGCACAACACCACTTAAATCTCTTGTGATCAATTACACACAGAACAGAGTCTGTAAACAATGGATTATCACAAGATGTCTTTAGATCTAACAACAATTCTGAAAATCCTGTCGATACTTTGATCTAGTCTAAATGAATCTTATATCAAAAGAGAAGATTCTCAAGAATAAACAAACTAGGTGCAATCAAAGTTTCAACTAACGTTAGCCAATCAAATCAAATCGAAAACCTAATAGCACTTGAATTATCTAGTTTGCCACCAACAGTACTCGTAAAGCTTCTTGATCCCACATAAGTCTTCGTAAGAGATTTCACCTAATTAGGATACTTTGCTCTCCGATTAGACGGATCCACCAGAAACAACAAGAAATAAAGTTTGTCTGCCTCTTAGGATGGTTTGCTAGAAATGAAAACTTAGGTATTTATATACCAAGGATGTTTGGACACCAAGGAATTTCCAAAACCAAAAATATTCTTAAGATATGCAATGAATGCCCAAATTCGGTTTTCCTAATTCCAGTAAATGCGGGTCCAATATTTCTGAAATCTCTCATAGAAAATCTCCAATTAGTAAATGCACATTACGTTTTATTCTCTAGAGATATGCATTAATTACTGGTAATTAAAGCATATAAAATCAAAAACCTTAATTAATAGATTCTTAATTTATTTCAGCACATGATCACCTTGAGTACCGAGGAATATCTTTGAACAATAAATGATAAGAGTTACTGCTCATGTTCAAAGTATGTTGACATCTTTTCACTGCAAATCCTTATTTCATATTTACATGGATTTGCTTCTTGGAATCGGTCCTACCACACTTCCAAACAAGTTTAGAATTGGTTCTACCAGTATTCCAAGACTACTATGTGATCGGTCATACCAAGTCAAAATGGTTAATTGTGATCTGTCCTACCAAGTCACATACATGGGTTCAGATCGGTTATACCAATCACTAGGACTGGTTCTACCTAAACATGGTATCTACTTGTGATCGGTCACACCAGTCACTAGGATCGGTTACACCAATTACAAGGACCGGTAACACAACACTTATGATCGGTCATACCAATTATCAGGATCGGTCACACCAATTACAAGGATCGATCATACCAATTACCAGGACTGGTCATACCAAATTATAAGTCTAGATATTGTGATCGGTTATACCAAGATACATAACCTGAGATCGGCTCTACCAACTCACACATATTGTTCATCCAAAGAATATGCAATGAATAGCCGGACCAATAAACCCATTGATTTCCCTTTCGATTCATGGAACAAGTTCATGAATGTACTTTCTTTAAACAAATATAAAACATTTTTTCCTATGATGAAATCTTCACCATACACCCATTCACATAATCATAAAACTATGTACAAGATCATGTCGATGTCATATCTACGAAGTTCAAAAGATAAGCGTTATACTTCGTAGTCTAATTCCTTAATACTATGATCATACTATTATGATCATGTCTCGTTACTATCACTAGTACAAATATGAGTTTTAGTCTCGGTTGCCCTGGTCACGATAATATCCAAGTACGGGACTAAAAGTTAGTTGGTCACGGCCTAATATATTATCGAGACTACAACTCATCTCTTTGGACACGGGTTTGTTCGACACGTGTTTATATACATCAATCCACATTTTATTAACACGAATACACGATCGAAAATTTAGAACTGCTCTGATTTCTCAACCATACTTCTATTCTCCCACGATTTACGGCGACCCCACGTACATTTGACTCCTTGTCTTTTGGGCGATTATTCCAATCTACTTCTTCTCTCTATCAGTTCGAACTCAAATAAAAATCTTATTTTGTTTGTACAACCTGTTTGATCCTACGGAATTTGAATCGGAAGCTCCAATCAGGTAGTCAATGTTTCAAGGTAACACTGTGAGTATTTCGTTACTTATTATAATTGCTGCCATTTTATTCTTATTATCTGTTTTGAAATTGATTTTGTTTATAAGTGGTTTCTTTTCTCGATTTAGGGAAAACCAATTTGGCTGAGAACTGATGCTTGATTAGGTTCAAGCGGATTGGATTTTTTCTGGTAAAAGTCTGAAGTCGTCATCAAGTTTATGGACTTGTTCTGGGTTAATTGATGTACTAACTTGTTTAAGTGTAAAATCAGTTAATTCTTTGTAAGTTCTGTCAACGCGGTAAGCTCTCATATTGAATCCAACTCATTTTTTTCTTTAGATCTGACTTATACCTAACCCTTTATTAAATTTACTTCCTTAAATTTGATATTTGTGTTTCTGTTTATCTAAATTCGTGTATTTGTTTGCTTATTCTTAGGCTTGTCGTGCTGTGAGAGATTGGAAACCGTTGTTTACTTCCATTTCTATTATATTCCTCCTATAATCAAGTTCAATATTTTGTTAGCGTTATTCGGAAACCGCTTCCGATTAGACATTCCGAGATATTTTAGAGTCTTGTTTAGTTGGTGTTCTTTTCTTCTGTTCACACCTAAGTTGTTTAGCTTCTATGGGATGTTGAGAAGAACTGTTATCTATCTGCAATATGTTGTTAATTATTTCTATAATCAATTATACTGCATTGGAAAGAGTGTCTTATTAGGTCGATTCCCTATCGGAATTTTGATGGTAGATGAGGGTTTCCTCAGACTAACTAAAAGGTGTTAATCAGTTCTGCCATCTTTCCACTGGTGTTCCAGATTTTAGTGTTTTTTATATTGATTTTTTGATTCTACAGCCAAGGATATGATTGAAATTCAGTCGTTTCTTCTTTTTAATGGGGTATGGAAGTGACACTCTTTCTTTCTAAGTTCGTGGTTTTAGTTTACCATCTAAATTTATTAACTTGTGATTTATGGCTTCTTCACAAGGAACACACACGCGCAACAATTTTCATGGATGAAGTTGGCAGTACTGGATATGCTTGCATGGAATTTGGATCTCGTAATGGTGATGGTGAAGCTATCAAATGGCCATTAACTGCTGTCGCACTGCATAAATGGTTTGATTGACACAATGTTGCTAGGTAAGATCAGACATCTTGGTGCTGGTAATAGGTTCTAATATCTAGTTTGCTATTATAACATTTGATCTCTGATGTTGACCTTTACGCTGTACTTTACTTTCTGCAAGGTAAATATGCATTAATGATCAAGGGAAGTGAAGGGTAAGTGCTAGTATCCAGTTGGGTGTATCCACCCCTGGTAAGTTATTTTTTTCTTTTCTCTTTCCTTTCCATTTTCTATGTTGGATATATTCATGTATGTTTGAACCATTACATTTATAAAACAAGTGGAAATCAAAAGTTAACCTAAATTTTCTTTGTGCGAGGTAAAGAAAAGCAATTAAGATTTTTTCAATTAAGGGAAAGTACTATTTTAAGTGTCTCGTAACATATTGTGCTTAACATGTCGACGCTTCTTCGATTAATATTAACCACCGTCCAAGGTCAGTTTATTTTCTAATTCTGTAGAAGTACTCATGTCTCATGATTTAGTATTTTGTGCAACTAAACTAGATTGCAGGTGACTTAAATATGGATTTAAGTTCCACGAGTATAATCTTTTTACTAGAAATGAAATCGGTACATATCTGTTCCCTTGAGGTTGGGGATTTATTTGGAGGGATTAAATGAAGTAAGGAAATGCATCTTTGCAGGCTGGAAAAATTCCACTTGTTAGCGAAGGAATAGCGGAACTTGGGGATTTCAGTGTGTCAGCTCGTCATAAAATATTTCACAAGGTATGACTTATCATTCTTTGCAATGACCCCTCAAATGAGAAATATGTTAAATGCTCCTCCGAGTTTACTGTGGACTTGTTTCTTATTTACTCCTCCGAGTATTATTTTATTTTGTGGATTTGCTTGATAAATCCTTTAACAATATGTAATCTCATGAAAATTAGAAAAACTATTAGGGCATACGTATACTTTGGAGTAATACTATGGGAACTTGTCATACAAAATATTCCTTTTGAAACCTTTAACTCAATCCAGGTATCTTCATATTTGCTTAATGTGCATCAAAAGACTCTCCAAAGATGTTTATGTAGACCAACTTCCTCTTGACGGCTGCAGTTCTCCTTAGTTGAGTTGATTGTAGTCGTCCACCTGTGACAGAGGATGAAAACAGTCTTCTTGGGTACTTAGGTAGTATTGCATGTTGGAGAGAACTTAAAAGAATTAGTGCTGAACAATTTTGGTGCTTCTTCAGGTGATTGGAGAGGCGACACTTATGAACGGCTATCTCATTTTGACCTAGAACCGTTATCCGAAATGGAAAGATGCTGGCGCAGGTTATATTATGATCGTTAAGTTTATAAGCTGAACTAGACTTACCACAAACAAATTTTTTTCCTTCATTTTATGGTTGGTATATCGTACCACAAACTTTACCTTTTGTGTTTGAAAACAGTGAACTACAACAATTCAGGAACTTATGGAAAGGTATTCCTATGATCTCATTGCCCGTGAAGCTGTGATCATCCAGTGAAGTGCTAGGCTTTATGTTTGAAGTTAATTGTGTGAACAAATATCACCACTTTGGTGATTATAAATTGGGTAATAGTCACTACAAGTACTATCAGTATTGTAAATTGGGGTTCATCATTTCTTTTGTGTTCAGTCTTTGTTAAGTAATAGTAAGCTATACATATGTTTATGGAATTTCATGTCGAGGATGTATTGTTTGATTTATTGTTAATAAAAATTCAATCTATTGTTAATTTTTGTGCACAATATTAATCTTAAAAAACTGTGCCCAACGTCTTAGAAAGCTGTGCACTACATGAAGAATGCTTAACAGAATGGTCACGGAGTGAAACGTAGTCTGGAACCAATGAGCAAATTTGGACACGGTGAATCTTAATATTCCGTGTCTAAAACACAAACCTATCACGGTATAATACAAGACCCGTGACCAAAGAAATTATGGTCACGGTGAAACATATCTAATGGTCACGAAATCAACCGTGACCAAAAGGCATACTTTTCACCTCG
The DNA here is from genome assembly GCF_003573695.1 of Papaver somniferum. NCBI lineage: Eukaryota > Viridiplantae > Streptophyta > Magnoliopsida > Ranunculales > Papaveraceae > Papaver > Papaver somniferum. The sequence continues at coordinate 90,965,658 of NC_039364.1, forward strand.
CAGCCTTTGGACACGGTTTCTCAGAAATGGAAAAACCGTGACCAGAGACCTTTGGTCACGGTAAATTACCGTGATGAAAAGCCATTTTTGTACTAGTGTATTATATTATATACAATATGTACATAATATACAACTTCACAATTATATTTTCAATAAGCACGACTTGAAAGATACATTAGGAATGAAACAAGTTCAAGTCAATATTACTAACCTCGAGTTGAAGGATGATGTTGTCGTTGTAGTTCATTACTTTTTCTCATTCTTCAGGTCTTCAGAGTAGTACTTGTAAGTCTCAACATTCCTAGACTTTCTAGTCTAACCTAAATGAAGTTGACTCTAGTATTTAATCAAGTGACTCTAGATCTGTTTTGATACTAAAATATGACAACCAAACTTGACATACCAACGCTTGGTGAGTTCAACTGAGCTATGCTATAATAACCCCCAAAATCCATCGTCGTCGCTGCTATAGACAATCAACATAATTCTAGCCCTTGAACTCTTGAAGTCTCGTTCTCGTTGACAGCAGTACCTTGAAGAAGAAATGAATTTATTTTTCGTTTGAGAACAAACAGAAGGTGGTGTTTGATATTCACCATAGGCCACAAAAAAAATGTGGTGTAGAGTTAGCCACGTTTCACCACCTTTAATCCTCTTGTGTAGTGGATGTGTTTGGAAAATAAAATCATTCCTTTGCCCCATAAGTTTAGCTCGGTCCCCTTTGGTGTCGTGGGAACTGTGACATTGCTGCTTTGGGTCACAAATGATTATTCAACTTCCATTTAGCTATGTATTCTTCCCATGATCAAATTTACTTGTACTTTCTACAAGAGCACTAAAATAGTGTTATTAGCCAAAATATCGAGTCATAACTAATATCAATATGGGTATAAAATGTAGCACTTACGTGCTTATCACAACTTTGAAGCAATACTACGGTGATATGTTCTACCCCTTAGTTAAAACTTAATTCTTTTGCAAAATAGGTAAACCCTATAGATAATAATCCACTTCCCCTTACATGATGCTCCGAAAAGCCATATGTAATGTAGAAAGATACTACTTAATATTTCTCCTCCTTTTTGTCAGCAAAATCGGCAAAGGCAAAAAATCAGATCAATATGAATTAAACAAAAGAGTATTCTATACTAGAGAAGACATACCAACATTTAGTTTAGACCTCGGTTCGCATAAAGGAGATATAATGGTACAATAATCTCCTACAATTCCATATCCGCTCTCCCCGCCAAGATATTACCATTAAGCACAAGTTCAAGAGAACTCTTCCCCATTTGATGTCATTCCTGAAAGAACAACATGAGAGACCTTAACTCTAATCACAAGAGAAGAATTTACTTGTACCTACAAATTTACTCGCCAGTTATGAACAAAGTAAATAAGTATCACAATATTTTTCTCTCTTCTCGCCATTTACAAACAAAGAAGTTAAAAATAGCGATCTTAATGTTAGAGGCACTAAGATACAAGATTTTTTCATGAGAAAAATAATCATCAACAAAAACTATTCTATACGCCAGTTATGAACAAGAGAACAATTAGTGTGATATGACTCAACATAAGAATTATAACTTCTCTAACCATGTACGAACATATCGATTAAAGTTCACCACTTATTCCCAGACGATTATGCAATCAATGAAGTAAGTAGATTTCCAGAGAACATCTTACGAAGTCTTGTAGCAGTATATTCACAAAAGTGTAATCGTGGAGAGATCAATACTTCCATTATCAAAATAGTTTACTTCTATTTTGCGAGAGTTAAGAGCTTAACATATGAGAAAACATGAAATATATGTTCTAATCACCAAAATATGATAGCAAAGAACAAATATCACAATATAAGCAATATATATATATATAATCCATGAAGATTAGGTATTGCAAGTCATTTTCCAAGAAAAAATTTAATTAATAAACTTTAAACATGCAAGATGATAATATTTGGAATAGACGTAACATATAAGAACTACTCCAAAATCTAGTGTTCCACCTTAAACAATAATAATAAATTTCTACAAGGAGTTAACTAGTAAAAACATCTTTGAAGAAAGCTTTATCATCACTGAAATTGACAATGCAATATAAGGTTTATGAAAAAGAGCGTTAACTCCTTCAAACATGCTCGACTGTTGTTTAACATGTGCTTCTTGAATCTCGAGAGATTTCTGTAGAATTTCCTTGAGAACTTGCACTTCCATCTTGGTCTTCTTGAGCTATTCAAGAATATCAACAAACCTCTGTTGATTTTAGCAGTTTTCTCTAGGTTTCTTCACGTTCTTCCTTTTTCTCTTAAAAAGTTAATCATTCTCCTTAAGATAGGAGTTCTCGACACTTTTCATTGTTGAATCAACACATATAGGAATAGAGGCTTCACAATAAGAGATCATACTTGAAGATACCATAGCTCGATAATTTTGAGTATGTAATTCATGTAAGACACAAATAATTTTGAGTATGTAATTCATGTAAAACATAAATACTTGAAGATAACTTCAATACCACTTTGGTTTTTGGAAGAATTGTGAAAATAGTGAATTATTAAAAAGGAAGACTAAGAACCATTACATTCAGGAGATGACCGACTTCTTAAAAAGAAGTTTGTTCACGAACCAAATACCAAGCTAAAGGATGAAATATGGTTTTACCCTTTTTAAAGTTTGTACATGGGTAAGTATTTACAATTATTACTTGAAAAATAGGGTGAAGTGAGCGTAAGTAATAGTTTTAAGAGGTAAAATTCTTTGAACAATCAGCTAATCAGTTTCCTTGCAAATAAAGTGAGAATAAAGTTTGACCATATAGAATTGATTAAGTCAAAAACCAGAAAATCGGACAAGATTCAAAGGAGCAAGGATCAACATGAACTATCGTTATTCTCGTTTTGTAATGGCATGAATAAATCGAAGAAATATTATCCTTGAGTCTATGAAAGAGGATGGAAATGCAAGTAATAAGTTTATCACAAATCCCCTGGAGGTTCTTGTCTCTTTTCAGGGCACATGAGACGAGAAGACACATTTTCAACACAAGTTTGTGTTGGGGTGAGCAACAGTAGTCCCACCGCTTCATTCCTGCATGGGTTTGTCAATTTCCATTTTAACCGATTGTTTAGATCTTGATCTCTTCTTTCCTTTTGACTTATTATTTTCCTTGGAGACAATCACCTTTTGTGAGAAGAAGGAGAAACAGAGTTACATACCTTTGATTTTGGTTTCTGAAAGAATTTAAGCACATTTGTCAAACGACTAGCCCTCCGTTGCAGTTTGTTGACATACCTTACTTTCTGCTTGTACTTGAAACACAGTTTGATTTTGTGACCTTCAGTGGTACAATAAGGACATGTTCGGTTGAGAAGGGGTTCCAGAACACTTCTGATTTAAGCTGAGAGATATACTTGAGATGTTCCTGAAGTATCAATAATGGGTTTTTCATCAGTGAGAGAAAAATCCATTATATCCTCAAAATATATGGATGAGGGATCTTCAAACATCTTGTCAAGATCGATGAAAGTATCACTACTATCATTAAGATTAGTTGTTTCAGCTAGAAGTGCTATGCTTGAACATTCTTATTGTTTTGATTCATAATGATCAGTAAGTTGATTAAGAGTTGCAGCAAGACCCTTGTTGTCAGTGTATTTCCTTTAATTTGGACACTCATTAGCAAAGTGACCGAAACCGCTACAATTGAAGCATTGTGGCATATCCTTATCATCACTTTCATCATTCACCTTTTTAGAGGGAATATGATGATGATGATCTCTAAACCGTTTATTTCTCTTCTTGAGAAGATCTATAAACTCTCTTGTAATAAGAGAAACCAAATTTTCAAAATCTTCATCTGATAATTCGTCAACAAGATCTTTCTCAGAGCTTCCAATATGCACTGTCACTTTTCTCAAGTACATTAGTGTTTTTAAGTGCTTTGAATGCAGTATTTTTACCAGCTTTAGCTTGCTGTTCATGATCAAAGATCTTTAACTTTTCGGGAAGGGTGTTTCTGGAAAGTGTAGTAAGATCGTTTCCTTCAATGATGGCATGTTTCATAGACTCATATCAAGCTGGTAAAGATCTCAGAATTTTCATCACAATATCCCGTTAAGGAATAGTGTTTCCTAATGAATGACAAACGTTCACTGTTTTTGAAAATTTGTGATTAAATTTCTCAAACGAATCTTCATCAGCCATACGAAGTTTTTCCCAGTCAGAAGTTAGGTTTTGAAGTCGTGCTTCCTTTTCTGCGGAATTCCCTTCAAATACGGTTTCTAGGGTATCCCAAGCATCTTTTGATCTAGTGCACGTAGACATATGATGTTGAAGATGCTGGTTTATGGGATTCAATCCATTATAGTTGTGTTTAGCATCACTGATTTCAATCTCTCTATATGTTTCAATGCCTTTAGGAACATCATTAGCTCCTTCTCCGACCATTGGAGTATTGTATCCTCTTACCAAGTACGCCACCAATTTTTTCGTTCGGCAACCTGTAAGGACAAAACCTAATACAATTACAAGTAGACCAACTGAATGATACTTATATATATATATATATGTTTTATATCTCTAACCTCTTCTCAATCAGTATGTATATAAACAAGGAGTCCGTGAACCTGATTGTTAAGAAGAGTACTTGGACGATCTCAAAAATCAATATCCAAGATCAATCTAGTCGTATCCAAATAATCCAATCAGAATTCTGCCAAGTACTTAAACTTGTTATTTATCTTTCAATATACAAATTTTACAAGAACACGTCTCGTAATCGATCACAATTAGATGGGCGTATCTACTAAGATTGAATACGTGCAACCTGCGTAAATCCAATTATAAGATAAACAATATAATACGGAAAATGAAAAATACAAGACACCAGAAGTTTTGTAAATGAGGAATCCGCAATTGCAGAAAAACCTCGGGACCTCGTCCAAATTTGAATACCAAAATGTATTAAGCCGCTACAGGCACTAGCCTACTATCATACTTCGAACTGGAATATAGTTGAGACCGAATCCACCCTACGAGCGATTCATTTACACTTGCACTCCTTACGTCTCTTGAATCTCGCAAGACTCTACGCAATTGATTCCCTTAGATGACGTCTTTTACAGCCTAAGAGTTGCTTCAGCCTAAGTGATGACTTTTGATACCAATCTGACTCTAATAGATAAGCCTATTTGATTTCCGTTTAGATTAAAGATCAAGGTGAGGAAATATGTTGCAGTAGACAAAGCTAGAAAATCTCATAAATCCGGAACTTACGACTCCCAAAGTGCAACCTAGATTCTTAACCACCTCTGAAGAACAATCTTCAAAAGATCAACTAAGATCAATTTTCAGATTTCTATCTTGAGGAATCACAAACTCTGAGACGAAGAGAACTTTGCGATTACTATCTATCTTTCCTGAATGGGATTACGAAAACCTCGATAACAGGAAAGCAAGATCAGGATTCGCGAAATATCAAGGTAAAAATAGTCGGACCTAGCTTCACGGATACCCAAAGTGAAGATTTTTAGTTGTATACCTAATTAAGTTTCTCAGAGGAAACTTAGGTCTATAAAGGACGACTCTAGAATCATCTAGGACACAAAGTGTCGAGATTGATTTTCCCAGTTGAAAGAGCATCTCTATTTATAGTTTTCAAAGACCAGTGGTTACTTAGAATTCAAGCTAAGATAACTTGAGAATCAAGCATGCACTTTTAAGTCTTGTAATACAATAGAAGAATACACACTAGGAACTGGTTCTGGAACCATGTATAATGATTGTTCGGTTTGCCAAGTATGCCAAAGAACTAAAACAATTTGATGTTCATTTTAACATCCAAGAATTTTAATCGTGATGCACACACATAAGTGTTTCGATGATCAATGATGTCTTAGAAGTGTTTGAGAGAGCTATAGCAATGATAAATATATTTAAAAAAATAAGTCTTTGAGCATCTGCTAAAATCTTAAACTGGGACAGTTGGTACAACGAATCGTGAACCGTTAGGCTTGTTCACGAATCAGGGTGCATTGGTTCGTAAACCGGGTTCTCTAACTGCTAGATTATAGTTATAATACCAACTTTAATAAATTAGTTCACAACGGTTCGTGAACTGTTCCCGTCTAAATTTACGATTTGTGAACTTGTTCGGCAACCCTTTTGTATTTCTGAAACTCAGATATCTATGGTTTGCGAACTGGTTCGCCAACCTACCCTGAGCAAAAATATCAGATAGTTCAATATTTCTCTCTTGTGATGTTTGAAACATTCCCGCATGATAAAATCGTTTGCATGGGAAATTTTCAATTGATCCACAAATTAATTCACACAATAAATTGTTTAGAACTAATGTTAATTGTTAAGGATCGTTGAACATCTTTGCTAGAATCATATTTCGAGATTTTTAACAAAACAAGCTTGAATCGAAACTTCTTCTTTGTAAATCTACTAGAAGTCTCACGATATCGTCTCAAAAAGATAGAATGGTAAGATAATGAGTAAAATAGAATGGTTTAGTCTTCACATACCTGATACAGAAATTCTCCAAATGTCTTTGTCGATCTTCATTCTTCGAGGTTGATGTCTGATACTCAACTACCAAATTCTAACCTAGTCCGGGACTTGACTTAGTAGACTAGAAATTAGAATGTAGTTTTGATAATCTAACATTGACAACAAGCTTGAGATAGAAAAACTTGAGGTTTCAACTGAGCTTTTCTCTAAATTGAGACAAACTCGTGTTACACTAAAGAACCTGAAGGCATATCGGCATCCAAAAATACGTCATTATTCTGTTCGAGGTTAATAATATAAGACTTGACTTGTTTCCATTTATATCTACGTTGCTTTCAAGTCGTTTATATTAAAAACATAACATGCGAAGTTATACATATGAAACTCTAAAAATACGAGGGTACCCAAATACACCACAATCTTTTATTTATCAACCTATAAGTCCTCTTCCAAATGTGATCGTCTATGGACTGAGTCGAGACAATACAAAAATTCGGTTCACACTTCGTGACATCGTCTATGGATGTCTAAAGAAGTTATTAAACCTGTCTCTCATGTTGTTGGAGTAAAAGGCATTGTCAACAATCAAGAAAAATATTGTGATAAGTCTTTTCTTAATTGTACTTTTGAAACAAAAAATATCGACAATGGTAGAAGGAAGAATGGCAGAAGCGCAACTGACTTCTTAAATAACCCTGAAAGGAGAAAATCGCATAGGAGAAAGAAAGAAAGGTTGAGTTCATTTTCTCCCTCTGAAGAAGGCTGTGGATCCAAGACATCTGCTCCAGATTTAATTCATATCAATAATCGAGTCTCAAAGCTTAAGATTAGCATAAACAAACTCAAACGGAGCATCATAAAGACAAGGAAAGCATCTGACTCAGGTACTCCTTGTTCCCCTCTTGATAAAACTCCTTCAACTAAGTCAAGTGATTTTTCTGTAAATCCTCTTGAAGGAAAGATAAAAGAAGTCAATTTTAATGAGCAAAATGCTCATCCAAATACAACATGACTGCTCAATGTAGCATCCTTCTTGTAGTCAAAGAAGGATGTTCTTAGTTCTCAAGAAGTGTGTCTTGAGAATGTTGTCGAGGTTGTATATTATTTTCCTTTTTCTTTTATTGTATTTGATGATCTTAAAATCCGTTGAGACTCGCTCCATTTCTTCTCTTGAAGATATTTCTGATCATCCTCTTTTGAGAAAAATTCCCTGTTTATTTGTCATTCCTTCAAGTAGTTGCTTCTCAACTATTATTCTTGACATAAGAACTTCATCCTTTGTTTAGAATGTCTCTTGAGTTCTCAAGAACTAGTCTAAATTTGGCTCCTCTATTCCCTTGTCATGTATCAGGGTTGTGACCACAAGTGCACGTACACCTGACCTACACGGACGTATACAAGCTTTCCTAGGGTTTTCTATGGAACTCCTTTATATACACATATGTGTCTGTAGATGGGGCAAAACGAGTTGCTGGTTTTTAAGGAATTAAGGAGACGACCGTGCGGAGGAAACAACTTGGACCAAGCGAACTGTTTAACCTCAAAAATATGCACTGCAAAAAGGGAGTGCTTTGAATTCGAGAGATCAATATTTAGGACTCCGGCCTAAACCAAGAAAATGGTCGTTCCAGAGTCAATTCGGTCACAAAAGAGGATGGGTCAATCTGTAGGAGGAAAGCTGAGAAATGTGTGAGATCAATGGTGATCAAGGATTGTGAATGTGTTTAAGGTTTCTGCAAGTTTGACGAACTCTTGAGTTCGAATAATTTTTGATTGATTGATCGAATTCCTGAGAGTGAATGCTCGTGTGGAATTCTTCTGTTAGACGAAATGTTGTCTTGTTCTTCAATCATGGATTCAGAGACTTATTTATATTTCCAGAAGTAGTAGACACATTGATCCCATGAAGTGTGACAGTTGCTGGAGTCAAAGAGTGTGGAAGTGGGAAATCGTGTTAAAACCAGTTGCTCATCGTGCGGAGACTTGGTTGATTGTCCACCTACTACTTTGCTAACTCCTATAACTGTTTGCACGACTTGCTCACATTCTCATCGTGGATGAACACACGTGTCGTAGACCACCAAACTAAAACTCTAGTTGATATCCCCCATGTGGCACGATTGATGTCTCGTGATTTTAGTTAGTCAGTTGTTGACTTGATGAGACAAAGTGTCTTTGTATTGCTGAGTCGAACATGATTTACAAATATTCTAGGACTCATGAATTGAACGTGTCTGTTGAGATAGAGGTATAATTGTCGAATAAATGTTGATAGTTAAGGTGATAAAATATTGCTCATTTGATGAATTGTTGAATATTGATAGTTGAACCAATATTCCTTAATCTGAACAAATATTGCTCATCTGAGCAAATGTTGCTCGTTTGATGAATTATTGGTAGCATGACCAAATAAAATATTAATTTAAGATATTGACAACTGAATCCAAGTATAATAATTAAAGTGTTGATTACGGGATCAACATAAAATTATTAGTGTTTGAATCTGGAATTATGAACCTTGGATCCGAAACCCTAATTTTGGTCAATTGCTGATCATTTGATGATTTATTTAAAATCAACCATGAAGTGAAGGAGAGACGGGCTACATGGGATGATGGCCGACCATGTAGCGCTCAGATACTCAAGTGAGCAATTTTGAAGACAAGTTGGTGAAAGGATGATTAAAGGCTGGTTTAATCATTTATGAAAATAATGCTTGTCTTAGCGTTAGGCAATAAAACCTAATTATGAAGAGATGAGGGGCCGACCAAGGGGTCATGAAACCGGCCCTGGTTGGTCATGGGACCGACTGATGATCGTTTTATGAAATTACAAATTGTTTGGAAGAGTTTGAACGTAATGTGAACAAATTAGGTCAAATGATGAAAATGTGTGGGACTGGCCTCTTGCAAGCCAAAGAGGCAACCTTGGTCGGTCAAGGTAATATGCTCATGTCACCATAGTTCCCGTGCCTCACTTCTGAGAATTTTGATATTTTCTGATGCGCGTTTGAGCAACATTTGAGAAAATATGAAGAAATCAGGGTTTTGCTCAAACTGAGGAACTTCATAAGATGAAGGAAATAATAATAATAAAATAAGAAATTACAAGGTGTGGGACCGGACATGGCTAAGGCATGACCGAACGGCTAATGAGTCCGGTCCCATGACACCTTTCCTAATTTTATATTATTTTCATAATGTAAAGGAAATATCATGAAATTAAGGAGTTTTGTTGAAACGAAGGAGTTTCCTTAAAACGAAGGAGTTTTCATGAGATGAAGGAAACAATAAAGTAAGGGGCGCAAGGTGTGGGACCGGCCATGGCTAGGGCATGGTCGGCCGGCTAGTGGCCCGGTCCCGTGACACTTTTCCCTAATTTTATATTGTTTCCTTGATGTTAAGGAAATATCATGAAACTGAGGAGTTTCATAAAATGAAGGAAATAATAATAATAATAAAATAATAAGGAATTAAGGTATGGGACCGGTCACAACTAGGGCATGGCCGGACGTCTAGTAGACCCGGTCCCGTGACACTTTTCCTAATTTTATATTATTTCCTTGATATGAAGGAAACACCATGAAACCGAGGAGTTTCCTTAAAACGAAGGAGTTTCCATGAGATCAAGGAAACAATAAGATAATAATAATAAAATAAGGGGCACCAGGTGTGGGACCGGCCATCCCTAGCGCATGGTGGGCCGGCTAGTGGCCTGGTCCCGTGACACTTTTCCCTAAATTGTTTCCTTGATGTGAAGGAAATATCATGAAACTGAGGAAGTTCATAAAATGAAGGAAATAATAATAATAAAATAATAAGGAATTAAGGTGTGGGACCGGTCACAACTAGGGCATGGCCGGCCGGCTAGTAGACCCGGTCCCGTGACACTTTTCCTAATTTTATGTTATTTCCTTGATATGAAGGAAACACCATGAAACAGAGGAGTTTCCTTAAAACGAAGGAGTTTCCATGAGATGAAAGAAACAATTATAATAATAATAATAAAAAAATAAGGGGTCGCAAGGTGTGGGACCGGCCATGGCTAGGGCATGGTCGTACGGCTAGTGGCCTGGTCCCGTGACACTTTTTCCTAATTTTATATTGTTTCCTTGATGTGAAGGAAATATCATGAAATTGAGGAGTTTCATAAAATGAAGGAAACAATAATAATAAAACAATAAGGAATTAAGGTGTGGGACTGGTCACAACTAGGGCATGGCCGGCCGGCTTGTAGACCCGGTCCCGTGACACTTTTCTTAATTTTATATTATTTCCTTGATATGAAGGAAACACCATGACGCTGAGGAGTTTCTTTAAAACGAAGGAGTTTGTTCAAATGAAGAGGTTTTCATGAGATCAAGGAAAATAATAAAATAAGATAAAATATGGGAAGAGGGTGGGACTGGCCACGGTGGCATGTTCGACCGGCTGGTGGGCCTGGTCCCTTAGCGCCTCAATTAATATTTTATTATTATTATTATTTTCTTTCCTGTTTTGCATAGGTTCATCGTTCCTTCGTATTTTTTGAATGCTCTTTCATGCATTCAGGTACTCGTTAGTGCATTATTGCTGAGTACACTTGCACCATTTTATCGGGGCTTATTCGATAGTGGCTCAGATGCACGTACGTTGAATATTTATTACTAACCCATGGAATTCTGCTGGGAAGAGCCATGAATTGAAGTAATGAAATATTATGAATAACTTAGAATATTTTCTAGGGATTCATTTAATGAATCTAGTGACTAGAAATAATTAATTGATGGCTCTATACTAGCACGATGTCTAGGAGCATTAATTATTCAAGAATTTAGCGGAGCTAGTTGAAGCGTCATATTTATTACGTATAGTCAGGGAAAACGTTGTTGCATCCTGAAGACGTTATCGCTCTATACTAGCAGGCAAGCTGTTTAGGAGCCGTCCAGTCATTAAGATTCTATACACATGTCTTTTATATAGTCAGGGAAAACATTGTTACATCATGAAGACGTTATCGCTCTATACTAGCAGGAAAGCTGTCTAGGAGCCGTCCAATCGATCGATTCTATATAAAAATGATTACTCAAATTGTTCAGTATTCATGAAATGTGCCGTTGCCTCAGTTGAGAGACTGCATTATTCATGTATGCTCTGAGAGATAATATACTCAGTCATAGGTTCTTGTGGCATGAGTATTCATGCTTTAATGAGAGACATAAGTCTCAATATTCATCTGACTACTGGATCAGGAATATGTAAAGTTACGATTTTAGCCCTTGCCAAAAATCCACCATCAACACTAAGTCCCCTGCTTAGTGAGGGAGAGTCATGTTCCTCAGTCAGCACTGGATGGTGATTTTTCTTTTTTAGTTACAGATGAAATAAGTAACTGAACTTAGTCGTTAGATAGAATGTTACAGGATTTTCGATTATACGAGCGAACCATGGCTTGAACGAAGATCCCAGTAGCATGATAGAGCATCGTCTAACGAGCATAAATTGGTGTAGCACCGCTTTTTTATTATTATATGTGACATTTTACAAAATGGAATAAACTCTCCTTTCAAAGTTGAATGCTCGTACGAGAGATTTTTTTTTTTGAATAGACGTGCGTCTGTTAGTAATAAAAAATTTGTTTATGAGGTTTCATGAAATTTTTTTTATCTTCGAGCTTTCAGAAATCTTTGAAAATATACTCTCGTTTCAAAGACAGATAATGCTCGCGCGAGGGAGCAAATATATATATATATATATATATATTATTTTTTTCAAACTTACGTGAGTTTCACGTTAAATATATATATTTTTGTAAAACCAATGTTTTGATTTTGAACAACTGTTGAAAGTAGACAATTATACATGGTGAAATAATGTCTGTATGTAAGTTTTCACAAGAATGGATGTCTGTCCAATTTTTTAAAAACCAGTGGATGTTAAAGTTCACGTGGGTTGTTCACGGTTTTATGAAAATCAAGTCATGATTTTGAATAATTAATTTCGCTCGTCTTTGCAGGTTTGAAGGAACGAGCAAGTTTTCGAAATTCTGACGTTATAATCACTACAACTAGTGAAATTGTAAATAGGTAAGAGTTGGATTGTTACTGTTTTTGTTGCGTGTTTGTTATTGGTATATCCATGACTCCATGTCTTTCGCCTCATATAATGGTGACTTCCAGTTACAACCACCCTTCTGGCTCTTCCGGGGAACGATCCAGATATATCAATTCAAAGATGATGACTTCTTAGAGTGGTTCGTGCTAAGATATATGCTTTCTTGGTTTTAGCAGATGCGGAGGGAAAGCATGATGAAATATCATAGAAGAAAAGAGCTGAAGATGAAAAGCTCATATCTCATCAGCAGAAGCAACGCTGACTTGCAAGTGATATTATCGGATGAAGATGAAGTTCGGCCTTGCGTTGATTGTGTAGCTCCTAATACAGATGTGGATGAATGAAGAATTTCGTCATAATTCATCATCAGAAAATTCAGAAGTTAGGTCTTCATTGAAATTGTTGTAGAATCTTCGTACGGTGTCGGATTTTTGTGATCTACCCATGTTTCTTCATCCTCAGAAAATTTCCAAGCTTTATGAAAGAATCTTTTCGGATTTTGAGCACGTTTAAGGGACGAAATTGATGAAACAGTAAACTTCCAAGAGGTTTTCAGAAAATTTTCAGCTGCCATGTAGCCCAAGGTTTTGGCCACATCTTTTTGCTCGTTTATCCAAATGCTGTGAATCTTGGATATGTTGTAGAGGACATCCATACAAAGAGACTGACGTATCGCTCAAACTTAGATTCCTTACCAATTTATCCCAGCTCGTTGCTTTGTACAGGGAAGTGTAAAATCGCTTCAACCAGGCTTGCTGTAAAACGTCTCTTTTGTGTCTTTAGACCATTTTCTTGTGTCTTGAATGCTTGATGAAGAATATAACTGCCATTGATTAATTTGAAACCTGAACCCCTTGGTTGATACATGAGCTTGGTGCTTGCAATACCATTTTATGTTTCTGTCAGTCGTAGAAACATCTCTGAAACCCTGGTCACGGGACCATAACTGAGGTTGCTCTTAAGACGGGATGATGTAATGACCATTGTTGTATGTCTTGGTTGTAGCATTCGTTTTGTGATGAATGATTAGCATAGGTGAACTTGGTGCCAGTCACGAGTCTTGGACTGTGAATTGATCGTCATGATCAGTGGACCGTCAGTCCCCAGTATTTTGTTAAATCTCTCCCTTTCTTTTTCGCTTCTTCTGGCAAGACCTAGTTAGAGGACTCAGATACAAAAAACTTGATGTAAACTCCTAAGTGATCGAAGTTGGAGGTACCTTGATGAAGGACTTAGCGAAAAGACCTGGTGGACATCGATCGAGTGTAGAGGTTATGAATCCCGTCCACGAATTTCTGCTTGCATGTTGTATGCTCTGAAAGATGTAGGAACCTCATACGACGTCGGAATTCGGTGCTTGACCCTAACTTTTGAAGCTAAGAGACTGAGTTATCAAATGAAAAAAGAAGCACTCAATTTGGAGTTATCTAGATCATCCGACGAAACGTGCACATTTGTAATTTATAATCCCGTACAAGTTTTCAGATTTGAACTTGAGTGTGGAGGCCATATCTTTTAGCTCGTATGTCCGATTGATGCACCCTTTTGGTATGTTGTAGAAGATACATAGAAGAACATCTTTCATTAAGGAAGCATTGACCCATTCCTCACCCATTGGTACGTTTTTGTAATCCCATGGCCTGAAATGTGTTGTATCTCATTTGTAAAGATAATGAGAACATCTTGTAGAAGACTTTGGGTTGTGCCCGTCTGTCGTGCGAGCTTTGGGAAGACTTTGATGTTAACATGTTTTCATGTATACACGTCTTGATATGAGTCATTAGTCTTTGGAGAAGTATGATCTATCGAGTAACACTTCAGACTTAGGTTGTAGAGAACGGACAGTTGATGCAGCGGGATGTTGCTCGTAAGACCGTTGTAGGTGTTGAGATCAGAACGATTACGCTCCAGAGATCCTTATTGATGCTAAGATTATGTATGGAGTTCCTATAGTGATCATTGTTGATGTTGATACCATGGTTGAAGTTGCTTAAGAGGCCGAAAAGTTAAAACCATGATTATCGACATAGTCTTTGATCCTCCATCCGACGAGCCTTTAAATTCACGAACTAATTGGTGAGTTGAGCATTCCTAGTATGAAAATGTACTGAGAGTTCCACCCACATTCTCTTGAACAATATGACTTTACTGTGAAATGGATTTATCGGGGAATTGATGTTGTTGCGGCAGATAGCAGCGGCATTCTCCACCGTAGATGTGATCGGGAGAAGAAATTCCTTAGTCGTGCAAGGTTTGCGATGTAGAGATCTGTTGACGACGTTTCATGGCATCACATCAGGTTTCCATGACTTGTTATATGGAACACATATATTGAAATTGATCTGAATGATCTTTTCAACAAGATCAAGTCCCCAAGTGCATCCCAGAGGTGTTCACCTGCTTAACAAAAAAATATATGTTGAAGGAGTTTGTGCCATCCATGGATGAATGACGTTGCATCTTCTTCAGAAGTCTTTTCATGGTGATAGTGAAGACTTATCGATTGTAGTTCAGTTACGGTGATCGTCTTGGTGTTGAATCAGTGTGCCGTTAATAATACTCGTGCTGAAGTTAGAGGTGTCAGATGTACTCTTTGATTGGGAGTACAATTTTAAGGCTTCTAAGAATAAGGCACCGAAAGATGAGCGGTTTTTGATTTTCAGTTGGCCTTGGAAAAGTAAGCGATTGACAGTTGTAGGGATTTTCTTTTGGTAAAGATTTTCATTTAAATAAACTGATGTTGATTGTTGAAAGAGATTCAATTAGTGAATGCAAGTATTGCATATGTTTTGGAGGGATTGATCAAAACACGAATAAATTAAGAAAATCCTGCTTCAAACTTCAGATGCTTGAGGGTCAAAGCATCAGATCCCTTAAGAGAACGTCTTAGGCATGATCGTCTTGGCCCCGAATATCTTTTGTTCGGATTTTCCTTCATTAGTCTAACCGTGTGAGATTTCATGCTCGTACAGGCGTCAACATTTTTCCATAATTCGGCGGTGGACATTCCTGAATGCGGAACAGGAGTACATCCAAGACATTCCTTGTCATGATTGCGTATCGTCTCTAAAATGAACATTCCAGTGAGATGCTCGATTCGAAGAGGTGCGACCACTTGGTAAAATATTATTGTGGTGAAGATATCCATTCATGACGTCTTGGAATGGCTAAGTTGTTAGTATAATTGAGTCCCCATGCTAGGAGAGCATGTAGGGGAATATATTATATGGACATGGGAGGAATGAGACTTGCCTGAGTGCAGAATATTTTGAGAAATGTCAATGCACCTTCTTCAGGTTCTTGTTTCAACCTTATCAGAAATTCCTCCCAGTGCCATGACGACGGAGCGCTCACCAAATCCCCTGGATCGAACCTTCTTCCTGGGAGAGAGGTGAAACTAAAGGCGTTTTGTCAGTAGCCATATTTTCAGCATGGATCCATGTTCGTCTGAGGATCATATCATCTCCTGGATCTTCCTTGACTATGAAAAACTTGGCTTCTGTCTAGGTTGATACTATTTTCATCTTGAGAGTAATGTAGCCTAAGCATCTCTGAGCGTTCCTTCATGATTCTTGATTGAGATGGGAACATGAGTAGATTCTTTTCGAGTGATGTCTGCGGCTATGAGAGTGGTTTCCATTGGAATGATGTTGATGGAGGTGTCAGCATTGATCAACGTTCTTTCGAATTCATTTTCTCTCAGATAGACTGTGGTAGGCAGTCCCCAGTCGTGCATCACTGGCTGAAGGTTCATGGAATATTTCTGAGATGAACAGACGATGTGATTTAGTGTTGTGAACATGTCTTTCCTTTGTACCCGATGGATAGAACATTTCACATATATATTCAAACATGAACCGCTTCTTTGACAGGTTGTTCAGAGAGAGAAAGTCCTGACTGAGAGAGGATCCTTGTGCACCCCTTCAGTCCCCAGGTTAAGTTCTCCTGGTTCAACCATTTCCTTGAAGATGAGCTTAAAAACCTTGCAGTCACTTGTTGGATGATTGACGAGCCTATGAAAGCGACAATAACGAGGATTCTCTATTTCTTCTTCAGTCAGCTTTTTCCTGACGTATGGAAATTTGATTGCACCATCTTGGATCCAGACTTCTAGAAACTCGATCACTTTTTCAATGGGAAGAGGGAAGTCCGGGTCTTTCTAGTCATTTTGTTGACGCTGAGTCGACATTTGTGCATTTCGGGTTTGATTATCCTTCATTTGTGGAGGAGCCTGGGATATTGGAGAAGCATTCTTGTGTTGTTGTGCCTCGGTTTTCCTTTTACTCCTTTCAGCAACGACGTTCATGGAAGGATGGAGGTTGAGTTTCGGATTGGAAGAATACCCGTTTTTCCTTATACCCTTGTAAACTTCTTTATTCTGGAATGACTCGGATTGGCTGAGTAGAGCAACAGCCGATCGGTCAGTTGCTTCGGATACGATCCGAGAATGTAAATCCTCCAAAGGGATTTATAAAATGACATTATCCTTCATCGTAAGAGTCTTGATTGAAGCGTGCCAAAACGGACGGGTCTTCTATATGAATTCGTGAGATTTGTTCCGAGCTTTCACGAACATCCAAGCTAGATTGGTGGAGCCTTTTGCGCTTAGCATGGGTGTAGACTTTGTCTTCATCGTCGCTGGTGGAGGTATGAATCTTAGAAGAGAAATCAACACCAGTGGTAACATGGGAAGGATTGCCAGCAGCATTCTTTTTAGAGCGATCATATGTTGGTTCCCTTGATAACTGATCTGTAAGAACTTTCAAAAGGGAGAAAACCTCGTTCTGTATCTTGACAATTTCCACTTGATTTTTTACTACATAATTTAGGATTTTCATCAGATCAACAATGGTGGTTGAGCTTTGAGTGTTCATAACCTCTGTGGGAGCTTGACCAGGCCAGCCGAGATTAGTAGTAATTGGAAGAAATTCACCAGTACTGGGAGATAATAAATTGAGATTGGATGTTTCTGAGACCTCCCCATAATCGACCATCATTGATGAAGTTATGAGTTTCAACCGAGAGAATGATCTCCCACTATGGTCTCCAATCTGTAGATGGGGAAAAACGAGTTGCTGGTTTTTAAGGAATTGAGGACACGGCAGTGCGGAAGAAACTCCTTGAACCGAGCGAACTGTCTAACCTCACACAGATACACTGCAAAAAGGGAGTGCTTTGAATTAGAGAGATCAATCTGTAGGACTCCGTCCTAAACCAAGACAATGGTCGTTCCGGAGTCAATTCAGTCACAAAAGAGGATGAGTCGATCTGTAGGAGGAAAGCTGAGAAATGAGTGATATCAATGGTGATCAAGGATTGTGAATGTGTTTAAGGTTTATGCAAGTTTGACGAACTCTTGAGTTCGAATAAATTCTGATTGATTTATCGAATTCCTAAGAGTGAATGCTCGTGTGGAATTCTTCTGTTAGACGAAATGTTGTCTTGTTCTTCAATCATGAATTCAGAGACTTATTTATATTTCCAGAAGTAGTAGACACATTTATCCCATGAAGTGTGACAGTTGCTGGATTCAAAGAGTGGGAAAGTGGGAAATCGTGTTAAAACCAGTCGCTCATCGTGCGGAGACTTGGTTGATTGTCCACCCACTACTTTGCTAACTCCTCTAACTGTTTGCACGACTTGCTCACATTCTCATCGTGGATGAACACACGTGTTGTAGACCACCAAACCAAAACTCTAGTTGATATCCCCCATGTGACACGATTGATGTCTCGTGATTTTAGTTAGTCAGTTGTTGACTTGATGAGACAAAGTGTCTTTGTATTGCTGAGTCGAACATGATTTACAAATATTCTAGGACTCATGAATTGAACGTGTCTGTTGAGATAGAGGTATAATTGTCAAATAAATGTTGATAGTTAAGGTGATCAAATATTGCTCATTTGATGAATTGTTGAATATTGATAGTTGAACCAATATTCCTTAATCTGAACAAATATTGCTCATCTGAGCAAATGTTGCTCGTTTGATGAATTATTGGTAGCAGGACCAAATAAAATATTAATTTAAGATACTGACAACTGAATCCGAGTATAATAATTAAAGTGTTGATTACGGGATCAACATAAAATTATTAGTGTTTGAATCTGGAATTATGAACCTTGGATCTTAAACCCTAATTTTGATCAATTTCTGATCATTTGATGATTTATTGAAAATAAACCATGAAGTGAAGGAGGGACCGGCTATATGGGATGATGGCCGACCATGTAGCGCCCAGATACTCAAATGAGAAAATACCAAAATCTTTTGAAGACAAGTTGGTGAAAGGATGATTAAATGCCGGTTTAATCATTTATTAAAATAATGCTCGTCTGAGCGTTAAGCAATAAAACCTAATTATGAAGAGATGAGGGGACGACCAATGGGTCATGAAACCGGCCCTGGTTGGTCAAGGGACCGACTGATGATCATTTTATGAAATTTCAAATTGTTTGAAAGAGCTTGAACCTAATGTGAACAAATTAGGTCAAATGATGAAAATGTGTGGGACCGGCCTCTTGCAAGCCAAAGAGCCAACCTTGGTCGGTCAAGGTAATACGCTCATGTCACCATAGTTCCCGTGCCTCAGTTATGAGAATTTTGATATTTTCTGATGCGCGTTTGAGCAACATTTGAGAAAATATGAAGAAATCAGGGTTTTGCTCAAAGAGAGTAACTTCATAGGATGAAGGAAATAATAATAATAAAATAAGGAATTACAAGGTGTGGGACCGGCCATAGCTAAGGCATGACCGGCCGGCTAATGAGTCGGATCCCATGATATCTTTCCTAATTTTATATTATTTTCATGATGTAAAGGAAATATCATGAAATTAAGGAGTTTTGTTGAAACGAAGGAGTTTCCTTAAAACGAAGGAGTTTTCATGAGATGAAGGAAACAATAAAATAATAATAATAAAATAAGGGATGCACGGTGTGGGACCGGTCATGGTCGGCCGTCTAGTGGCCCGGTCCCGTGACACTTTTCCCTAATTTTATATTGTTTCCTTGATGTGAAGGAAATATCATGAAACTGAGGAGTTTCATAAAATGAAGGAAATAATAATAATAAAATAATAAGGAATTAAGGTGTGGGACATGTCACAACTAGGGCATGACCGTCCGGCTAGTAGACCCGGTCCCGTGACACTTTTCCTAATTTGATATTATTTCCTTGATATGAAGGAAAACACCATGAAAGAGGAGTTTCCTTAAAACGAAGGAGTTTCCATGAGATGAAGGAAACAATAAAATAATAATAATAAAATAGGGGGCGCAAGGTGTGGGACCGGCCATGGCTAGGGCATGGTCGTCCGGCTAGTGGCCCGGTCCTGTGACACTTTTCCCTAATTTTATATTGTTTCCTTGATGTGAAGGAAATATCATGAAACTGAGGAGTTTCATAAAATGAAGGA
Organism: Papaver somniferum; assembly: GCF_003573695.1. NCBI lineage: Eukaryota > Viridiplantae > Streptophyta > Magnoliopsida > Ranunculales > Papaveraceae > Papaver > Papaver somniferum. The sequence goes on from NC_039364.1 coordinate 90,985,689, forward strand.
AATAATAATAATAAAATATTAAGGAATTAAGGTGTGGGACCGGTCACAACTAGGGCGTGGCCGGCCGGCTAGTAGACCTGGTCACGTGACACTTTTTCTAATTTTATATTATTTCCTTGATATGAAGGAAACACCATGAAACCGAGGAGTTTCCTTAAAACGAAGGAGTTTCCATGAGATGAAGGAAACAATAATAATAATAATAATAATAAAAATAAAAAAAAAATAAGGGGTTGCAAGGTGTGTGACCGGCCATGGCTAGGGCATGGTCGGACGGCTAGTGTCCTGGTCCCGTGACATTTTCCCCTAATTTTATATTGTTTCCTTCATGTGAAGAAAATATCATGAAATTGAGGAGTTTCATAAAATGAAGGAGATAATAATAATAAAACAATAAGGAATTAAGGTGTGGGACTGGTCACAACTAGGGCATGGCCAGCCGGCTAGTAGACCCGGTCCCGTGACACTTTTCCTAATTTTATATTATTTCCTTGATATGAAGGAAACACCATGAAGCTGAGGAGTTTCCTTAAAACGAAGGAGTTTGTTCAAATGAAGAGGTTTTCATGAGATCAAGGAAAATAATAAAAGAAGATAAATATGGGAAGAGGGTGGGACCGGCCACGGTGGCATGTTCGACCGGCCGGTGGTCCTGGTCCCTTAGCGCCTCAATTAATATTTTTTTTTATTATTTTCTTTCCTATTTTTCATAGGTTCATCGTTCCTTCGGATTTTTTGAATGCTCGTTCGTGCATTCAGGTGCTCGTTAGTGCATTATTGCTGAGTACACTTGCACCATTTTATCGAGGCTTATTCGATAGTGGCTCAGATGCCCGTACGTTGAATATTTGTTACTAACCCATGGAATTCCGCTGGGAAGAGCCATGAATTGAAGTAATGAAATATTATGAATAACGAAGAATATTTTCTAGGGATTAAGTTAATGAATCTAGTGACTAGATATAATTAATTGATGGCTCTATACTAGCACGATGTCTAGGAGCATTAATTATTCAAGAATTTAGCGGAGCTAGTTCAAGTGTCATATTTATTACGTATAGTCAGGGAAAACGTTGTTGCATCCTGAAGACGTTATCGCTCTATACTAGCAGGCAAGCTGTCTAGGAGCCGTCCAATCATTAAGATTCTATACACATGTCTTTTATATAGTCAGGGAAAACATTGTTACATCATGAAGACGTTATCGCTCTATACTAGCAGGCAAGCTGTCTAGGAGCCGTCCAATCGTTCGATTCTATATAAAAGTGATTACTGAAATTTTTCAGTATTCATGAAATGTGTCGTTGCCTCAGTTGAGAGACTGCATATTCATGTATGCTCTGAGAGATAATATACTCAGTCAGAGGTTCTTGTGGCACGAGTATTCATGCTTTAATGAGAGACATAAGTCTCAATATTCATCTGACTACTGGATCAGAAATATGTAAAGTTACGATTTTAGCCCTTGCCAAAAATCCACAATCAACAATGTCATCTCTCGATACATTGTTCCGTAAGGTCAGAAGGTTCTACTGATTTGTGGTGTGCACAATGTATGGAAGCAAAAAGCATGATGAAGTCAAGAAGGGTAAGACTATCGAGTTTCACAAGAATCCTGTTTTCATAACTTGCTATCATGTTGTTGATCATGAAAACAAACAACCAGTTCAGATGTCATCACAACTGGTAAGAAATCTTCTTCAAGATTTTGAAGTCGTACATGAACAACTCAGAATTGCAACAAGGAATCTTGATTTTCTGAAAAATGAACTGAAAAAAGCAACTGATGAGCTCGTTCATGTTCAATCTCTTGTTGCTGACCGGGTTTAGCGTTTTTCAGAGCATGTTCTCTAAAGAATTTTTTTGTCTAGTAAATCTTCTATTTTCTTGTTTTGTTTAGAAGAATAACTAGAGTTTGGAATAGCCATTATTGTGATTACACATAGCTATGTCCAATGTTTTCATCTTCATGCTTTTAGGTTTATTGGTTTAAATTCTAAAATAGTTTGGAAGATGATTTTTGCAGTATTAATCTTTATGATTTTATATATTGCAATTTGTTATAGGATATGTGTGTTTGCGTCCGTGAACTATGATTGTCCCATACCTTGTCAAAAGTTAAGTCTTTCATATGTCGATATGCATGTATTGATAAAAGAATGAATGAAATTTTGACAATACAAAAGTTAATCCTATTATGTCATTTATTGATGGAAGATAGGTTAAAATCTTTTGTTTACAAGGATTATGTCTATTGTATGTCATTGTGCGGATAGTGATGGAAAATAGAATGAATCCTTGTGTATATTCCGCAGTATTGATCTTCCCTGATCCATATTTTTTTATGTTTATATTGTGAGGCCCCGTAAGTTCTCTTATGTCGAGCATGACCAATTAAATTCATCACTTTTTGTGGTTAATTTGATTGTATATTTCCGATTAGACTAATTATGGGTTCTCTTGTGATTAATCTAATTTAGTATTTTTGGATTCAAATTCATTCTCGTATGTGATTTGTTATGTCCTAAGAAATCCTTCTTTTCTTTTGAAATTAAGGTCGCTCTTTTTGTTCTTTCGGGAATGACATATTATGGGGGAAAGTTCTTAATTGAACTTATGCTTAATTGTCAAATCTTTGTGGGGAGTGCGGCTGTGGAATACTATAGGGGTTATCTTGTATCTCTATAAACTCCTTGATGAAAGCATTTAGCTTCGGCTATATGATTGCATCTAAATAAGTTGATATGTGCTTTCTTTTGGACATGAAATGTCTCTTTTGGAAATTTCATTAGGATCCCGTTTTCGTACCTTTGCCAATTTTATTGACAAAAAGGAGGAGAATTAATATGTAGTTCATACTACAAATACATATGGTTTTCGGATCACTATGTAAGGGGGAGTGGTTTCCATGTTAGATAGAGTATTGACTAAGGGGGAGTGATACATATCACCATAGTATTGTTGTCGAAGTTGTGATACAATTGAACTTTGATGTTGTATAATGATACTATGACACTGTACAACAGTGACTGAGGATTCTTGTTTTCTCATTGTTATAGCTACGGATTTTCAACAACGATGATGCTGAACTTATAACCTTTGGGATCATTGGAGTACTTGGAAGTGACGAAGATTTCGAGTAATGTTGAAGATTAGGCATGTGGAATAAGACCTACAAAAGTTTATTCATTTATTTTTGTATTCCATATGTATTGATAGTTTTGTCACTAAAATTGACAAAAGAGGAGATTATTAGAGCATTGCTCGGTCGAACTCGCATGCGTTGCTATCTCAAGCATGTTTGTCAATGTTAGTGATCAAAACTATAAGTCTTGATTTCTAGTCTACTATAGCTAAGTCTCGGACTAGGATAAAAAGTGTAGTTGAGCTCAAGAACTCCATGGCAATCATCATACAAGACGAAGAACTACTCAAGGAACTGGTGGAACTTCATCGACTAAAAGGTATGTGGAGACTTGAACTTATCTATCACTCAAAAGTATATCTACTCTATCTCCTATCTTGAGACAAAATTCGTTTTGCTATATAGACTTTGATTATACACATTTTCTATTTCGAGTCGAGTTTATCTCGCCTATCTATTTCTCGAAATACGTGTTGGTAAGCTTTTTCTTTGGCCAAGTTCATCTTTACCTAGCGACGAAAGTCATTTTATGTTTTAATCACTTTGAAAATTGCTTTGACGAAAAATGGTTGTGAATAACAACTATATAACGTCCTCTAAGAATGTTTCAGTGATTGAAATGAGAGTTTAGATTATATAACCATTGTTGGATATAAGCATTGTGTGGTAACACATATATGTATAAGTCCTTATTCCTTGAACCAAAGTACGCGTACTTTGTTGATCAGGAAAACCGGAACAAGAGCTGTGAACTCAGTCTGCGAACTCAGTCCGCGAACCCAGTCCGCGAACAAGCGAAGGTTCTCATCCCGAGAAAATCTTCTAGAGTTTGTGAACTCCTTTTGGGAACTTAAGTCCGCGTACTTGAGTTGGTTATATCTAAAGACGATTATTTGTGAACTTATATTTATATTAAACCAAGGAATGCAATTTGCAAACCGTGGCTATAAAGTTCATGAATTGATTCGCATGAATCAAATCGTTTTTGCTTCAATTGTGTCTTGTATACTTCTATGAGATTTATACAATTGAACAAATCTCTAACTAGTTCATTTGAGTCATTTGAACTAGTTATGGTGAAGAAGAATATGGTTGATATGAAAGTGCTCATATGGGTAACCATTTGGTTAACTATTGTTGAACCAAAAAATGTACATGTTTGGGTACGGTTACACAAACCTAAAATCATGCATTTCATTTGTGTAACAAGCTAAGTTTTCGATCCAACGGTTGAAAGATATTAGCTTGAATCTAATCAGGTTTTCATCTAACGGTGAATATTGAATGATTTGTTACTAAGATAACATTGATTGCAAACCCTGATTTGAAAGACTATATAAGGGAGAACTCTAGCAACTGGGAAACCTAATCCCCACACCTTTTGTGTGATACTAGTTGTATTATCTAGAGTCGATTCTCCTTTAACCTTAGGTTTCCTCTCGAGACCCTGTAGGTTAACGACTTGAAGACTTCATTGGGATTGTGAAGCCAGACTGATACTACTTTCTTGTAGTTGTGTGATCTGATCTTGCTGATTCTATCGTGTTGAGTACAATCGTAATGATTGGCTTGAGATTAATATCTCCGATAGGCAAGATATAAAAGTAGTGACGAACATCTTCGTCTCATCGTTTGTGATTCCACAATATCTTCTTTCGTCGCGTCGATTAAGATTATTGTGAGGTGATTGATAATACTAGGATGTTCTTTGGGAATATAAGTCCGGTTTATCAATTGGTTCATGTTCACCTTGATTTATCAAAAGACGTAACAAAACTTGTAGGTATTTCTGTGGGAGACAGATTTATCTATTATCGTAGACTTTTCTGTGTGATACATATTTATTTATTAAAGTCTTCGAATTTGGGTCGTAGCAACTCTTAGTTGTGGGTGAGATCATCTAAGGGAATCAAGTGCGTAGTATCCTGCTGGGATCAGAGACGTAAGGAGCACAACTATACCTTGGATCAGTGTGATATTGATTGGGGTTCAATTACAGTCCCGACCGAAGTTAGTTTGTAGTAGGCTAGTGTCTGTAGCGTCTTAATACAGTGTGTGTTCAATCTGGACTAGGTCCCGGGGTTTTTCTGCATTTGCAGTTTGCTCGTTAACAAAATTCTGGTGTCTGTGTTATTTCTTTTCCACATTATATTTTGTTATATAATCAATTAGAATATCCAACCGTTGGTTGTTGATTTACATTTATTGACACTTGAACATTGGTCTTTGGTACCGTTCAAGTTATTTCACATAATAATCAGGCTCATGTATTTCTATCTGTTTGATTTGCTGATTACATTGTGAAATAGAGATATTAGAACTCTTTGATATACTTTATTAAGATTGAGTCTAGTTGATTCTCTTGAAAGTATATTGGAGTTTGTCCATACAGATTTCTAATCGAAATATTGGGTGAGGTTGTTGTACCCCCGCCTTTTCACCTTCAATCTTTTTTAGCTCACCCTCTCCTTTCAATCACCATCTATAATACAAAACAGAATGGGTTTTTGATCTTAGACGATCGGATAACATTTTGAGAGGCAAACATTTCATCCGACCATCCCAGTCTCATCTTAGCGAAAGATATCTGACGGATGCAAGAGCTGTAACCTATAGTCATTATGACTATACATTAATTGGGTTCTGTCATAATTAGGATCATAAATTAAAATTAAATCCAATTAAACAAGGACATCGTTATCTATTGTATAGATTTAACATTAAACAAAAATGACTTGTACTTTTGGCTTTAATTATGTCATTATTCTATTTTTCATTGTATTCTTCATCCACAAATAAATAAATAACTAACCAATTAATTTCTCAAAATTAACAATAGAAAATTTCAATTAAATCCACAAAATCAAATGAAAACTAAGTTATTCTCCGGCCACCGAAGGATTGTGCATAAAAAACCAATTATAGAAAAAAATCCATGATAACGAGTTTTTTTTATTTTTGTTTTGTTAAATCATGCATCAAAAAGAAAAATAATTTACAAATCATTTATAAATAACAAAATCCTATAGCATACCTAGAAACAAAGAAAAAAATCAAAGCACAAAATATTTTGTAAATGACCTTGGTGATACGAATACGTTTGGTGCAAGAAATCACAACCAACATTTAATAAACATGTACAAAGAATCATAGTTACATAACGAGTTTTACATGTTTTCTCCTTGACCAAGTACACCCCACAAATCCGATATATGAAATCACTAAATCGCCCTTTCCAAAAAATTTAGTAGATATGAGATGGAAAATAAAATAACAGATTTAAAATCCATTCAGTTGATCTGCATCACCTGAGAATTTGAAGGGTTTCACTAACTTATCTGAAGTGAAAGCCAAAGTCGTAGCGAAGATCGATGAATATTTGAGGGAAGTTATTAGTTTTGAGAAAGTCAGTATTTTTAGGAGACATAAATTTTATACTCGCATATATTTTGGGCTGAAATATCGTATTTATTTTAATACCTTATGTGGAGACCTTTTTTTTTCTTCTAATTTTTCACATTTTTATTTTGGAATGATAGAGAAAGCGGAAGGATATGTAATTGTATATACATGTACAAACCATCCTGATTAATCCTAAAAAAATGTCATAAAATACTAATACTAAATGTGTGAGATTCAGCCTAACCAGATTTTGAGGATATATCAGAGGCCAACTATATTGTCACTAGAAGCAATAATTAAATTAAATTATCCCATTTTTTAAATCTTTTTATCTAACATTAACACCATATTATATGTAATTTAGTTAGGTTCAGGGTTCATCATGATAGAAGATAAATGCTCTGTTACGGCACGGTTATCTCTAGTCCTATAACAACTTATCATCTAGTTTATTGTCTAATTATTGTTTGATCTTTAACACAACATATCTAGTTTCCTCTTTATTTTGATTAATTTTTTTTTTTGTTTTCTTTTTCATATTTATCATTGAAATATAAACTCAATATGAGTCACACCTATATATCATTCAAGGAACAAACCAAGCTACTCATTGAAACAAAAGAAAAACTCAAAGAAGATAAACTTCTCTTACAGGTTTGGTTAATGGAATTTGATTTTCAGGTTTTACTTTTAAATACATAGTTACACCCAAGTTACACCAAATTTAATTAAATGAATCTCCGTTAATAATCAATGTCTTAATTAGACGTTTAGGTTAACTACAACTAACGAAGTAGGGTAAATAAAAGTCAAATCCCGAAGTCAAACTTAGTTGACTAAAGTCAAGCTTCCTCAAATATAACTTCTGATCCACATCTTCTTCGTCCGATATCCGGATGGCGTGTTCAAGTAGACCATTTCGTGTAAATTTTCGAGATATGTCTAATGGTACTGGTTTCATCTCCATATTATTGTTCAATTAATTTTATATTAATTAACCTTCGTGTTTAACTAATCGAATCAATAGCGGCTAAATCGTCTCTTGACCGATCAAATAGCGTTGACGATCTTAGAATCCTTACATTTTACCCACCTTATAAGAATTTTCGTACTCGAAAATTAGATTGATCTACCTCTCAGTATAAGTACTGCTTATACTTACAAACACGCGAAAATCAACTCATTTCAAATGAGTTCGAAGCAACATATATTGAAACACAAACTTATATGTCTTTCTACAACTAAGATTTAAAATTTGTAGGTTTAAGGTCAACTTTGCTGATTTAAATTCTAACAAATAGGGAAGTCTAAGTTCCTCACCCTAACTTTCTATTTCAATAGATTAATGGTTCTAATATATGGTACTCAATAAGTTTCAAAATAAATTTGGGATCTATTGGGATTACTAACCTCATTATTTCTTCAATGTTGGATTGACTACATGTTCATAAATTCAAACTAGTCATCCTCTGATCCTATCAGTTTCTAAGCCATAATAATGTAATTGGTTAAACCTATAATTTTTACTTCATATTATATACACACAACAGGGAAATGAATCAATCAGTCAAAAAAATATTTTAGTTTTGGATTATTTTTAGTGATTAAAATTTATCTCACATCCAACCCGGTTTTAAACTAATCTAATTCACTGGCTATGCCTATTGTTTCCCATGCAAGATCTAATAGTGAGCTCTGATACCAACTCGTGACGCCCCAAATACTAAACCTTCTTAGCTAAAAGGATGACAACCTAATTGAAAAATCAAATTTAGATTATCGATTTTAAGATTCATAATTACATAAAGTAAACTAAAATAAACCCAAACTCTCTAGTAATTTATAAATGAGAAACTCTCAGTGTGATATGAATATAATAATATGTTGTTTTACAGAAAAATAAGTAATACATATACAAAAATAAAAAGGCGTAACCTAATTCGGTAAGGCTTTAAACTACAATACGGATATCTTCGCGTGCACCATTCTTCTGATAACTGAAAACTGAAGTGGGAACGAATGAGCACGTCATCCTAAAAGGGCGCTCAGTGGAAATATATGACTCTCACGTAATCACTAGTATACATCACGTTTCTTAAATAATAATAAACTAAAATAAAATAACAATTTAAAGCACTCAGCAATTTATGCCATCATAAAGCACTAGTACACAGAGACCCTTTTGCCACGCCAAATTGGCGTGTCCATAGGGGTTTTGTCACGCCACTTCGGTTTGGACTAGGCGTGACTTCTGCTTGTGTGGTTTTAGGTAACATAGCGTGGTTTTAGGTAGCTTATAGACACACCTGCAATGCGTGTCTATTTCTGCATGAAATAGACATGCCAGAGCCATATAGGCGTTGCTATATAGGGTCCCAAAAACTTAGGAATCGTTGGATCTCATTTAAGATGATGCAATATTGACTGTTCAATTATATGCATCCTTCACCGTCCACATGTAACGTTGTGAGCCGTTCATTGATTTCCTATAGACACGCCCCAAAGAGCGTGGTTATTTGTGATATTTAGCCACGCCAATTTACAATTACCTTGATCCACGTGGCCGTATTAGGAATCGTTGGATCTCATTTTAGATGATGCAATGTTGACCGTTAAATTATATGCATCCTACGCTGTCCACATGTAACGTTGTGAGCCGTTCATTGAAGAACCTATAGATACGCCATATAGCGTGGCTATATGTGATATTTTGCCACGCCAATTTACAATTACCTTCATCCACGTGGTTGTATTAGGTTCCATTGGATCTCGTTTAAGATGATGCAATATTGACCGTTCAGATGTAACGTTGACCGTCCACACGTAACGTTGGGAGCCGTTCATCGGAGAACCTATAAACACGCCATATAACGTGGCTTTATATGATATTTAGCCACGCCAATTTATATCTGCTTAATGTGTCTTTATGTTATGTTTAGACACGCCAATTAATCTCGAAGCGTGTATATTACGCGTGTGACGCCTCTAAGCCGTTCAGATATGGCGCATCTAAACCATCCACCTGGCACTATCCAAATTCTCTTATATACTTTATAAATTGTGGTTAAATCTGAAATTCATATATTCCAAAAATTCATATTATTATTAATAACACAGTAAAAAATGTTGAGCTTTGGTCTAACAGTTTGCAAAAAAAAAATTAAAGAGCATTTATCCAAAAATCATCAGTTTTTCTTCAACTTTTTTGATGGTGGCGTCTCTGCATGCAATGGATCAGGTTGTGACATTCTCGACGCGCCAAAACTTGTCTTCCTCTGTTGCCCATCTGAAAGTTGGTATGCCTTCTGCACAGTTGGTGCATATAACCTTCTTTGCGCCTTTTTAGTCTTCTGAGAAAGCTTTTCAGAGGATGCATGCATGACTCCCCGAATGTGGATTGACTGCTAGGTGCTCCTCATTCAGTTTATCACTGTCCAATTTCTTCTCAAAATCTAAAACTGGTTCTGGTTGCTTATGGGGTTTTCCATGTTGTGGAGTTTCCTGCAGCAAGCGATTAAATGTATTATACATATATATCCTAAATCCAAGGCGAATTCGTCTGTCATATGAATTCTCAACAAGAGACAGACAAAAGTCATTTTCCAACAATGTGATAAATCCAACTTCACTGAAGGCCGCGCCATTTTCACAGCTGACGCCCATAATAAAATCCGTAACCAAATATTCATTTTCTAATTTACACTGGCATTCATGTTCCATTAGGTGTTAATATATTTCTATCTCGTACTTATTCTTTAATCAAATTGAATACACGATTGATTTACGTAAAACAATTTATATAATTGATTAACAAAGCAAAAGAGCTAAGAACTAACCTTGTCATCAGAGATGGAACAATTATCTTTCGGCCATGCCACAAAACCATCTTTAGCTTCCCCTAATAACTTAAACTCACCACTTGGTTCCGTTAACACGAATGATGGAAATATGACCTCCAGAATATTGGTAGCATAATAGTGTTCAGGAATCTCTTGTCGATGTATTTTCTGGTTAGGCACCTTAGGAAAAATACTGCCTCTAGCAACGACGTTTCCCCTAGATCCATTCCAAAAGTCGTATTTTGCTTTCTGCGGAGATACGGCATATGAACATCATATAAAAAAAAGATACTAGGATTAACAATATAGATTTACGAAGAAAAAAAGTAATAAAAAAAATACTCCATTAGATGTCTTAGCCATAGGTTCTGCCATAGATGTGCACGACTTCTCTAGAGATATTGAAGGATTTGGTTGGGAATTACTGGTAGAGTTCTGCATAAGATTAGGAGACTGCTTCTTAGACCATGAATGCGAATATACTGATGAATTGAATAGGCAACAGATATACAAGGTTCTCCAAAATATACCCTAGCATTCGTGATTCATATAGTTGATATCATATTTCAGACATATGGTTTAAGATCATGTAACTGGTTTAAGACAACAAACTTACAAATTTTAGTTTTAATCACGAGTATCCTCCTCGTCCTGTCCGATGTGGGAACTTGGATTGTGATATTGCCTTTGTTCCCTTCTCCGAATTTTTCTTGCATAGGAAATAAAAATAATTTCATTAGTACACAACATCGTCCATCAAAGTAGAGTTATATCTAAATCAAACCCAAACAATAACAAAAACCCAAGAAAACAATTAGCATCGTTAAGTTTTGTAAAACCTAACTAACTAGTAAAGCCTAACTAAGTAACATGAAAGAAAGATCCTTACCTAAATCTTATAATAGTTCATGCATGTAACTTAAGCCTAAAACAGTATTGTTGTAACAAAATAAAATCACCTCTCATCGCCATTAACTTGTTCTTTGATACATCCGAATAAAAACCCTAGTCATGCTTTAACTAGTAAACCTATAAGATCTAACATCTGATTCCATGAGATCGAACAAAAAAATCTAACATCAGTTTAATATTCATTCGATAATGGGTTGTATAAATAATACCAACAACAAAGATCGAGTCTGAAAAGGTAGGTTCCTTGTAAAGATTAGAGATAGTAAAAATAGAATAAAAACCCTAATCATGCTTTAACTAGTAAACATATAAGAAGTAATAGAATAAAAACCCTAATCATGCTTTAACTAGTAAACCTATAAGACCTAACATCTGATTCCATGAGATCGAATAAAAAATCTAACATCAATTTAATATTCGGTTATAGAAATAATATCAACAACAAAGATCGAGTCTGAAGAGGTAGGTTCCTTGTAAAGATTAGATATAGTAGCAGAATTATGATTTCAAAGAGAGAATGAATCGAGTAATAAAAGATGAAAAAGTAGATCGAACTCATCTTTCTTTTTCTTTTTGGAGTTTAACCAAACCATCAGGCGGGAATTGATTTTCCTTTTGAAATCATCCCGCCCAGTAAAATTCATTTTCATCACACGCCAAACAAAAGATTTTTGGTGTTTTTCTTTTTTTATTTCTAAATTTTTGATGTGTGACCAATATGGTTAGTTTCCTTTTTTTATGAGAGAATATATCGTAGACAGTTATGATAAAATTGTTTCCCAAAATTTTCGAAATTTAGTTTCCTATCTCTAACCAACTCGAGAAAAGGCCATAGAAAAAAATTACTTTCCTATTTCGAATAATATTTTCCTTAAATTTTTTAACCTGGGTTGTATCCTGTATTATTCTTGGTTTAGGGAGGAAACGTATGAATTATTAGTGGCACCTATGTAGGAAACGTATTCTTCTAATCATACAGTATTTTTTTAATAGGAAAGAATAAATATATTGATAAGCAAGCTTACATATTTTTTTTATCCTGTTGAATCAGAAGATTGATCCATACAGACAGATTATTAAACCAACAAAAGAAAATTGTTTGAGTTCTTGCATACTTTGCTATAGAGTCTGCAATATGATTTGTATCCCTATGGGAATAAGTGCAAACCCAAGAATCAAAATAACTTAATATAACTAATGCATCATGGATTAAATTATATGTTGTCCTTTTAACTGCTGTAGCCTTCCCATTCACAGCTGCTATAACATTCTGACAATCTCCTTCCAAGTGAATTTTTCTCCATCCCTTACTGTGAGCCCATTGTACTGCTTCTAGGAGAGAATGCGCTTCAGCTTGCTCTGGATCAATGGCTAGAGATGCACCTCCTCGCAGTCCATGGTTGTTTCCTGCAGAATCTCTACAAATCAGTCCCCATTCTGATAATACAGTTTTATCAATATAGGAAGCATCAAAATTCAATTTATATATATCATCTATAGGAGCCTTCCAGTTCTTATCAATTATCCTCAAAGCACTGTTGCTACTAGTTTGCATACTTTTAGCCCTTTTCCAGTCCTCAATATGCCTGACAATATTGTTTATAACAATGTTACTGTTAAATGGCTTATTTTCAAAACTGTATCACATCTAGCCTTCCAGGTTAGCCACAAAATGAAACTGGCACTCTCATACGGACTAAAATCCTTGGGCATACCATTGTTTTCCTTTAGAAAGAAACCACTTATCTAATTTTGTAAGTCTAGACCCTGGAGGATAGTAGATAATATAGAGTCTACTGAATCCCATATGTGTCTGACATGATGACAATCAAAGAAAAGATGTTGAATAGTTTCAGGGTTACCACTACAAATAGCACATCTACTATCTTTATGTTTAGTGAACCTAGCAAGTCTATGTTTAGTAGTAATGCAACCATGTAGGAATTTCCATATAAAATACTGAATTCTGGGAGGTAGCTTATATCTCCAAAAGGATTTCCAGCAGATGTCTAAGTTGTTCTTAGTTGGCTTAGTAGCTAAGTTTTCATTCAAGATGGCATTGTAAGCAGATTTTATAGTAAACATTCCATTGCTGGAAGGCTCCCGTCTCAGCTTATCTTTACCTGCAATAGGAATTCTTATGCCAGTAATCCTTTCAGCAGTATCTTCATCAAACAAAGCATTCAAATTATCAGAATTCCAAGACTTAGAGTCTTGGTCAATGAGCTGATTCACAGTTTTCATATTAAAAGAGCTAAAATGACTATCTGGAGGTCTGTGCATATTTGGAATCCAAGTATCTTTCCAAATTTGCACAGAAGTACCATCACCTATCTCCCATATGTAGTGTATTTTAATTATATTCAAACCTGTGCATATGCCTTGCCAAATCCAAGACCCTTGTTTGTTCACAATATCAGTTAAAGGATTAACAACATGAAAATATTTTTCCTTCATAATAACAGCCCATGGTTCATCTGGATTGGTAATCAATCATACAGTAAGCTAGTAAAGATAAATAAACTAAACCCATCCATTTTCATGTTCATCATTTCCAAAAAACATAAAAATTCAGCGTGAATCACTCATCACATAAATGTCAACCTATCTATCAGCGTAAAAAGCATGCATCTAGTGAAGTACTTAAAAAATACGTAAACTAAAAGTTCACACATCAAAAACCCTGTTTAAAAAGGAAAAGAACTTGTTAGAGGAGCATTTATCCAAAAATCATCAGTTTTTCTTCAACTTTTTTGATGGTGGTGTCTCTGCATGCAATGGATCAGGTTGTGACATTCTCGACGTGCCAAACCTTGTCTTCCTATGGTGCGCAGCTGAAAGTTGCAATGCCTTCTGCACAGTTGGTACATATAACCTTCTCTGCACCTTTTTAGTCTTCTGAGAAATCTTTTCAGAGGTTGCATGACTCTCCGAATGTGGATTGACTGCTAGGTGCTCCTCATTCAGTTTTTCACTGTCCAATTTCTTCACAGAATCTAAAAATGGTTCTGGTTGCTCATGAGGTTTTCCATGCTGTGGAGTTTCCTGCAGAAAGAGATTAAATTTATTATATATATATATATATTCTAAATCCAAGGAGAATTCGTCTGTCATGTGAATTCTCAACAAGAGACAGACAAAAGTCATTTTTCCAACAATGTAATAAATCCAACTTCACTGAAGGCCGCGGCATTTTTCACAGCTGACGCTCATAATAAAATCCGTAACCAAATATCAATTTTCAAATTTACACTGGCATTCATGTTCCATTTAGGTGTTAATATATTTCTATCTCGTACTTATTCTTTAATCAAACTGAATACACGATTTATGTAAAACTATTTATATACTTGATTAACAAAGCAAAAGAGCTAAGAAACTAACCTTGTCATCAGAGATGGAACAATTATCTTTCGGCCATGCGACAAAACCATTTTTAGCTTCCCCTAATAACTTAAAATCACCACTTGGTTCGGTTAACACGAACGATGGAACTATAACCTCATGAATATTGACAGCATAACAGTTACTATGAAGATCTTGTCCATGTATTTTCTGTTTAGGCACCATAGGTAAAATACTGCCTCTAGCAACGACGTTTCCCCTAGATCCATTCCAAAAGTCGTGTTTTGCTTTCTGCGGAGATACGGCATATGAACATCATATAAAAAGAAGATGTTAGAATTAGCAATTTAGATTTACGAAGAAAAAAAAATTCAAAAAAAACATACTCCATTAGATGTCTTATCCAGATGTTCTGTCGTAAATGAGCACGACTTCTCTAGAGATATTGAAGGATTTGGTTGGGAATTACTGGTAGAGTTCTGCATAAGATTAGGAGACTGCTTTTTAGATCCATCAGAAGGGTTGCTACGTGAAGGATACTTCCACAGAGAAGTAGTTGGTTGTGAATTATGGTAGGGTTATGCATAAGATTAAAAGAGTTATTAGTTACTTTTGAAAGTTACACATGTTTCTATTTTTCTAGGTTCTCTAATTTACACTTGGATCGGTGATTCGTATAATTGATAGACTGGTTTATGTATATTCGACTTACAAATCAAACAAACCAAGCAACTAACCTTCTTAGCAGGCTCGGTAAACGGAACACCATACTTTGGCCAAGGAATCGCTTTTCCAAAAGTTTGCCCTAATGTTTCCATACCAGCAAATCGTACGGGTAGACAGAAATTTGGTTTTATTACTTCATCAATCAGGATTTTGTGGCAATCAACATCCTTTCCATGTAATTGTTGTTTTCCTGTTAACAGAAAAGCTCTACCTCTAGCAAGGACGTTTGCCTTAGACAGCTCGTCAAAAAGTTTGCACCTTCTACCCTGCGGAAATATATGGCATATGAACATCTTCAAGCGAAAACTTCAAAACAAATTGAGATTTAAAATGCATGTAAAAATAAAACAGATACCGGAGAAACTTCTTTAGTTGTCGTGATCTCAGATTGGCTCCGACTAGGTGGATCTTTTGATGTCACATCTAGAGTATGTTTCCCCGAATTTTGTTGACTTACCTGCAGCAGTAGAGTAATATTCCATATTCGGGTGACAAATATGCCAAATTCCACCGTGAATACGAAGACACAGATGAATAGGTAAAAAAATATACAAGGTTCTCCAAAATACACCCTAGCATCCGTGATTCATATAGTAGTAGATAGCATATTTCAGACTCATATGGTCTTAAGATCATGTAACTGGTTTAAAACACATACCTTCGGAACTTTTTCAGATACTGCGATACGAGATTGGCTTCCGTTGAGTAGATCCGGTGATTTCACATCCTCAGAATGTTTTGGTTGACTTACCTGCATCAGAAAATTGAAATGAAAGTTGTACCTTGTTTTTGCAGTGAAACCATTTAATAAAAATGCACAACTGACTCACAATCAAATAACTAACCACATATCTCGTTCTATAAGGTTCTCTAAAATATACACTAACCTCCGTGATTCATATAGCTGATAACATATTCGTCTCTTATATCAAACAAGATATATATATAAAACTGGTTTGTGTAAAACATATCCAATGAGTTAATAAAGCAAACAAGTATAGTTTTATAGTTTTGAAAGTGGTAGTAAAAGTTCGTTGCTCGGACTTGTAAAGATAATGGATTTTTAGATTTAAAAATATACAACAATATTAACAATGGGTGCGAGAGGTAACCAAGACACTAGATTCCACTATTACGCAAAATTGATTGATAAATATTTCAAAACTCTATTCTATTCTTAAGTCCTCTTTTATCTTTAATTCACTATCAATCATACAAATTCTCAAATTTTATTTGTAAACTTTAAGCATAGATTATCAAGAGATTTAACCAAGTATAACCTATCAAACTGAATAACAAATAATTAAGACAATCATTCAAATAATCTAAAACTCTGCAAAAGCAGCGATTAGGTGAATTATATAATTAAATGAAATAGTTACCCATTTATGTTGCGTGAATAGCTTCCTCCATTGCCTTGGTTACGAGGGAATTAGTCGCTCATCATATTGGAAAACCTCTCAAAGAATTTCATTGATGCTCAAAAGTGTTTTACAATGAAGAGAAAGATAAGTAAATAGTATAAAACAGGATTCTGCGACCCACAGAAGGCGTCCAGAATCAACGACACAGATATAATGCTGTTGGTACAACGACTCAGTCGCGGAAAGGAGTGGAAAAGTGTCGCAATAAAGCGAAAGTTTTTAACGACTTTCCTGCCTCGTCCAATGTTCTTCGTGTTCTTCAGTTCCAGCAGCAGCAGGAACTTCTTCACAGCGTCTGGTTCTTTGATTTTTACGTCTCTAACTCTCGACAACCTCTTTTCGACGAATTAGGCTAGTATTTATAGTGTTTTGGAGCCCAAAAATACTAACATCAATGCGTATAATTTCCCATTAATCCTTTAATTGCTCGCTTCCCAGAAATAGGAATAATTACCAAATTTAGATTCTCCACATGTTAACTCACTCCCTGTACGCTCCTAATCAGCTTCTCCACGCCTCAGAAGCTTTCCCGTGCCTCCACATCACTCCATGCATAGCAGAAACACGATTGAGCTCGTGTTCAGTTCACGTTGTTCTGTTTTGAGCTCGTGAATCAAAACGAGCTTTCCAGCCAATGTCGATCAAATTCGATGCCCAAAATGTCTTCCCTATGTCATATCACATCTTTATGCCAATTTTCAGCGATTGAATCGCATTCCAACTTCTTCATTTTCTCGATCAAACATCATGCAGAACTGTTCTTCGTTTCCCGCCAATTTTCAGTTTCCAAACGAAGAAGAAAGGGTGTCCCCTATCCTGTCTTGGTGTCCCCTTAGTAATTTGGGCTGAAATAGTAATTCTTGGGTTGAAATAGTAATTTTTCTGGTTTCCTCCGGGACATTTCTGGGACGTTTCCGGGACATTTCTGGGGTGCCTTTAGTACTTTTCTCCGGGGTGTAAATCATCACTTTTTGAGCAACTCTTTCCATACAAGGGTATTTTCTCCAAAAACACCTAAACAAACATAAAAACACTATAATGAGAACAAATGGGTACTAATAAAATAAATAAAAGAGATCAAAATAGACACATAAATGCGTCTATCAAATACCCCCAAACTTATTATTTGCTAGTCCTCGAGAAAATTTTATTCTTGAAAAGAGACCGAGTTAATCTTGGGTGGGTTTATCAGAGGTGTACCCACAAAAACCAATACTCCAGACCCTAGCTATCTACGAAAAATCTTGGAAAGCACTAAAGAACCTCCTTGGTTGGCATACTTATTAATTAAAGGAGGAAGTACCCTGACGCGAAATTCCAATTGCTGTATACGAGTTTGCACTCAAGCATACTAAAATTCATATAAGTGACAGAGCTCTACTAAGATAGTTTCACGATGGACATCATACTCGGAGTCAGACTAATCACATGAAAAGATTAAGAAGATGGAAAAAGAAAAATGTAGATGGTTGAAAAGCGAACGGTGTTTCCCATATCTGTCTGAAGGCCTCTGCCAAGATGAACCTAACCTAAATGACTGAGATACCGGTCTGACTAATATTAACACACTGGCATATACAAGGGAACCAGTGGTCAATAACTTAAATCTAGATCAACAAACTGGCAAATACAAGGGAACCAGCAGTTGACTACACATAACAATAACCATTTTTTCTTTTTAACTTAACGGCATGAATAGATCTTTTTGATCCAAGCGCATGCTTCTTGTCAGCAGATTACACGATAGTTACCACGGGTCCTGCATTCCACGCTTGCTTAGGCGACGGAAACAGGGAGAACACACGCATATTGCTATCCAAGTGTTAATACTTATTCCGATTGGTCTAACTGGTCCGGTCTTTTTTTTTTTTTTTTTTTTTTTTTGAAAAAGGTAACTCAGTCACTCTATTTCACCCTAGCAAAGGTAACAACTTGAATCGTGTGCCCCACCAAATCACTTGAAACAAAAGAAAACTAAAAATAGAAAGTGAAAAGGACTCGACAAGATATGGCGAAACTATCATGTTATTTCTAACACCTGAGCTCTGTGCTTTTATGAATAGACTCTATAGATGTTTCCATCTAGTCAGATTGGTTCCTCAACTCCTAAAACAAAAATGTTTCCATCCACTTAGATTGGTTAGTGATATCCTTAATACGCATAAATTTCTAGGCTCTGGAGTTTATTTATTGCAACTAAAAAGTTTCTCCCATACCCCCAAACTTAAATCTAACATTGTCCTCAATGTTCTAAAGATGAAACTAAAAGCATGAACAAGGAGAAATTGTTACCACTTGAAGCAAAAGAGATAAGGAAGGATATTACCATGTCGCAAGAATATTGGGTTACCTCCCAAGAAGTGCTAAGTTTAAAGTCTTCAGCCAGACGTAGGAAAGGTTTAGTCAACTCGAACCGTATAAAAGTAGCCGGAATAACTGTGGGTCTTCAAAACCAAAAAGAGCTGACCATAGGAAACTACAGTGAACCAAGAAAATGGACAAGAAAAGCATGCCCTTACCTAGTTTCCTAAAAACTATCGCTAAATGCGGTTCAGGCTCAGGTTCTATGAAAGGGTCTAAATAGAATATTTTCATTGGCTGCGTTTCTTCATAGGTTGGATCCAAATTATTAGGTCCTAGAGTCTGGAAAAACTCAAATAAGAACTTGGAATCACAAAGTAATAACCTAAATAATTGCGGATCCTCTAAGTCAATCAGATATGACTTACAAAATTGACCACAGTGAGAATAGTGGTCATTCTTAAGCAAATGTATCGATTCTAATTTCCTAAGGCATTCAGGTTTAGTCTCACAACTTAATATTCGACACATTTGGAATATAAACGTTCCCACAATTGGAAGAAAACTATTTGGTGGGAAAACAAAATCAATCTTGGTATTATTGCATGGGTTAACCACATCAACCAGAGGATGGGTTTCTAACATTTGAGACTCTTGTTGGATATCATTAGGTTCTGGAAAACGATTATGAAGATAATCTTGTAAGATGGTTGAGGCATTGATGTCAAGTCCCAAGTGAGGGACCTTACTAAGAGTTAAAGCACATGGAGAATGATACTCACCCCCAAACTTAGAGTTTTCGGCGTCTCTAGATAGACTAGTCATAACCTCCCTAATTTCTAGGTCGGCAATTGATTTTTCTAAGTCAGGTTCATCCTCGCTAATCTCTACGAGTTCATCTAAGACTATTGTTTCTAAATCGTTTGACTCGATCTCAAGATAAACTGGTTCCTCTAAACCATCATCGGTTTCGTAAACATGACATACTACATCGTCTGAAACGGGGGTATCTCTAGTCAAATCCTCGTTCTTTTGAATAGGTGAATAATTTTTAAAATTATTAGGATCTGAATCAGAAATAATATAATCATTATAAGGCTCAACTGGGGTAACAAATTCCTGATCACTATTCCCACATATTTCAGATTCTTCATCATCACTATCCTCATCATCATGATACAATTTTTGAAATTCAAGAATTCTCAATCTTTGTTCCAAACTACATGGTCTATGTTTATAATATTTCTCATAGATCGTTAGAGGTGATTCCTCAATAAAAGTTGGAGTATCCATATATCGCTGCCCACGCATATATTCACCAAGAGTCATTTCCGAAGACGTCTCTTGATAACGAGAATTTCTAGACATATATTCTCGCAACGTCATCGCAGGTGGCGTCTCCTCAAAAGGATTCATCACCGAAGAAATATAAACTACAGAGGGATTCTAAACAATCACAAACAAGGCCGACTCGACTCCACCAAAGCAAACCTAAAGATTTCTAGCAAACAAAAAGCATGATGGCTCCACTTAGATTGTTTCTAGACCAGCTTCTATCTTTCGAAAGGGAATTCGTTGCAATTTGAGCAAACCCCTCTGGAATCAATCCGAGTCAAAGTAAGTTGAATTGAGGCGAGGGAAGCTCAGTGGAGCTTTGATACCCAAGGCCTCACCGCTATCACAAGGCAGCGCAGTCACGCATTCAACTCACAGAAACCGTCATGAACTTTGGAGTGTGCTTAAAGAGCAACCAATATTTTTCGAACGAGTTTCCTATTAAGCTCGTTACCCTATCGGTCTCGTTCTATTCCAAATTTTAAAGCTTAGGTTCGCGTTCGGTTTCGTTTTCCTAAGGCGGGCAAGAAGGGAACGGTGATGAAATCCGAACCCTTATCTTGTTTAGGCCAGGACAATAAAGAAAAAGATAAGTAAATGTTCTAAAACAGAATTCTGCGACCCACAGAAGGCGTCCAAAATTAACGACAAAGCTGAGGTGCTGTTGTCGCTGAAATGCTACGACCCACACCTACGACCCACTGACGTGAGTCATTTCCACTGTTGATAAACTACTGCTACTGCGAGTCCGTTCTTCGTGTTCTTGGTGTTCTTCATCAGCAGCAGCAGCAGCAGCAGAGTTTGATCAACTCTTGATTTCTGCGTCTGTGGCTCTCCTCTCTTCTCCCAACTCTCGACAGCCTCTCTAGTACTCCCAGGGAACATATTTATACACATACAGCTCGTTGAATCTCCCTCAATTACTCCATATAATTCTCTTTAACTCGGCAGTAAAGAAAAATATTCTTGGGAATATTTTCTTTCCATTCTTGCTCTGGTACGCATAGATTTCCATCCTGGTCACTCTATAAGTGCTTAAACACGACCCAAAACGTTTCTAGAGCCCTCATGCATGAGAAGAACACGCTCAAATCTTCTCCAATCCCGTGTCCAACCCGTGTTTCCCTGTTTTGCTTCCGTGAATTGTACAGCTAATTATGGCCAAATTTGATCGAACCAAAAGCCCAAAACGTGTTCCTTATCCTATATCACATCTTCTTACCAAGTTTGAGCCATTGAATCGCACCACAACACCTTCATTTTGTCGATTGAAATTCTGCCAGTTGATGAACCAATTTTCCCGCCAAAAAGTTTATTTGAATTTGAGAAGAAGGTGCCCCTTATCCAGAGTGCTGGGGTGCGAATAGTAATTTGGGTGGAAATAGTAATTTTGGGGTGGAAATGATAATTTTTCTCGGATCCTCCGGTACATTTCTGGGACGTTTCCGGTGCATTTCTGGGGTGCCTTTCAGTGCATTTCTCCGGGGTGTAAAACATTACTTATTGAGCAACTCTTTCTACACAAGGGGTATTTCTCCAAAAACACCTAAACAAACATAAAAACACCACAATAAGCAAAAATGGGTACTAACAAAATACACAAAAGAGATGAAAATAGACACATAAATGCGTCTATCAAATACCACCAAACTTATTATTTGCTAGTCCTCGAGCAAAATTTATTCTTGAAAAGTGACCGAGTTAATCTCGGGTGGGTTTATCAGAGGTGTACCCACAAAAACCAATACTCCAGACCCTAGCTATCTACGCAGAACCTTGGAAAGCACTAAAGAACCTCCTTGGTTGGCATACTTATTAATTACAGGAGGAAGTACCCTGACGCGAAATTCCAATTGATGTATACGAGTTTGCACTCAAGCATACTAAAATTCATATAAGTGACAGAGCTCTACTAAGATAGTTTCACGATGGACATCATACTCGGAGTCAGACTAATCACATGAAAAGATTAAGAAGATGGAAAAAGAAAAATGTAGATGGTTGAAAAGCGAACGGTGTTTCCCATATCTGTCTGAAGGCCTCTGCCAAGATGAACCTAACCTAAATGACTGAGATACCGGTCTGACTAATATTAACACACTGGCATATACAAGGGAACCAGTGGTCAATAACTTAAATCTAGATCAACAAACTGGCAAATACAAGGGAACCAGCAGTTGACTACACATAACAATAATCATTTTTTTTTTAAACTTAACGGCATGAATAGATCTTTTGGATCCAAGCGCATGCTTCTTGTCAGCAGATTACACGATAGTTCCCACGGGTCCTGCATTCCACGCTTGCTTAGGCGACGGAAACAGGGAGAACACACGCATATTGCTATCCAAGTGTTAATACTTATTCCGATTGGTCTAACTGGTCCGGTCTATTTTTTTTTTTTTTTTGAAAAGGTAACTCAGTCACTCTATTTCACCCTAGCAAAGGTAACAACTTGAATCGTGTGCCCCACCAAATCACTTGAAATAAAAGAAAACTAAAAATAGAAAGTGAAAAGGACTCGACGAGATATGGCGAAACTATCATGTTATTTCTAACACCTGAGCTCTGTGCTTTTATGAATAGACTCTATAGATGTTTCCATCTAGTCAGATTGGTTCCTCAACTCCTAAAACAAAAATGTTTCCATCCACTTAGATTGGTTAGTGCTATCCTTAATAGGCATAAATTTCTAGGCTCTGGAGTTTATTTATTGCAACTTAAAACTAACAAAAAGTTTCTTCCCCACCCCCAAACTTAAATCTAACATTGTCCTCAATGTTCTAAAGATAAAATTAAAAGCATGAACAAGGAGAAACTGTTACCACTTGAAGAAAAAAAGTTAAGGAAAGATATTACCATGTTGCATGAGATTGGGTTACCTCCCAAGAAGTGCTAAGTTTAAAGTCTTCAGCCAGACTTAGAAAAGGATTGGTTAACTCGAACCATAAAGTAACAGTCGAAATAACTGTGGGTCTTCAAAACCAAAAAGAGCTGACCATAGGAAACTGCAGTGAACCAAGAAAATGGACAAGAAAAGCATGCCCTTACCTAGTTTCCTGAAAACTATCGCTAATTGCGGTTCAGGTTCAGGTTCTATGAAAGGGTCTAAATAGAATATTTTCATTGGCTGCGTTTCTTCATAGGTTGGATCCAAATTATTAGGTCCTAGAGTCTGGAAAAACTCAAATAAGAACTTGGAATCACAAAGTAATAACCTAAATAATTGCGGATCCTCTAAGTCAATCAGATATGACTTACAAAATTGACCACAATGAGAATAGTGGTCATTCTTAAGCAAATGTGTCGATTCTAATTTCCTAAGGCATTTAGGTTTAGTCTCACAACTTAATATTCGACACATTTGGAATATAAACGTTCCCACAGTTGGAAGAAAACTATTTGGTGGGAAAACAAATTCAATATGGGGATCATAGCCTGGGCAAACCACATCAACCAGAGGATGGGTTTCTAACGACTGAACTTCTTCCTGGATATCATTAGGTTCGGGAAAATGAGTATGAAGGTAATCTTGTAAAATTGTCGAGGCAGAGATATCAAGTCCTAAGTGAAGGGACTTTCTGAGAGTTAAAGGTAAGACACTATGAAGGTGATAATCACCCCCAAACTTAGAGTTTTTAGTGTCTCTAGATAGACTAGTAACAATCTCCCTAATTTCTGGATCATTAGATTCTTGAAAATGGTCAATTGATTCTTCTAATTTATTATCAGGTAGTGCATCTTTACTCATCTCTACGGGTCTATCTTCTTCTTCTTCCAAGACTATTGTTTCTAAGTCGCTAGACTCTAAAACAGTATTTTCGAAATGAACCCGTTCCTCTAAACCACTATCGGCTCCGTAATCAAAAGGAAAAACTACATCGTCTAAAACGGTGGTATACCTAATCAAATCCTCGTCCTTTTGAATAGGTGAATAATCATAAAAATTATTTGGATTTGAACTAGAAATAATATAATCATTATAAAGCTCAATTGGATTAATAGATTCCTGATCACTATGCCTACATATTTCAGATTCTTCATTACTACTATCCTCATCATCATAATAGTACAAAGATGATTGAACCTTATCTAAATAAGTAGTGTCTTTTACTCTAACCTCGTCCTCTAGATTGGGAAAATATTCACTATTGATATCAAGGGTAGAATTGGAAACACTATTTTGGAAATTTAGATTATTTCGAGCAGCATTAGCTAACTGTTCATTTTATGCCTCTAAACGTGCTTGAATTTCAGTGAGCGTAACACTTATACATTCACAAGTCTCATTGAATATCTTAGACCGTTGTGTACTCTCTTCTCTTGAACTAACTGCACGTTCATACTCCCTTCGAATTTGTTGGTAGGTTTCTTCTAGAGATTGAACAGGTTTAGAAATGTCATAATCAGGACTAGTTTTTAAGTAATTTTCCAAAAACGCATGACTAGTACTATAATATTCCTGATTTTCTTGCTCGTAAGACCAATTCGTGTGTGGATAGTAATTGGGCTCACTATGGTATGAACCATAACCTTGAAAAGGTTGGCGTTCCCAACTATTATTCCCACCATGGTCATAAAACTGATGATGTCCATATTCAAATTCAGGTCGATACTCATTGTATTGGCTTCTATCATACCAGTTCGACATTCTTAATTGCAAGGGAATTCTACACAACCACAAACAAGGCCGACTCGACTCCACCAAAATAAACCTAAAGATTTCTAGCAAACAAAAAGCATGATGGCTCCACTTAGATTGTTTCTAGACCAGCTTCTATCTTTCGAAAGGGAATTCGTTGCAATTTGAGCAAACCCCTCTGGAATCAATCTGAATCAAAGTAAGTTGAATTGAGGCGAGGGAAGCTCAGTGGAGCTTTGATACCCAAGGCCTCACTGCTATCACAAGGCGGCGCAGTCACGCATTCAACTCACAGAAACCATCATGAACTTTGAAGTGTGCTTAAAGAGCAACCAATATTTTTCGAACGAGTTTCCTATTAAGCTCGTTACCCTATCGGTCTCGTTCTATTCCAAATTTTAAAGCTTGGGTTCGCGTTAGGTTTCGTTTTCCTAAGGCGGGCAAGAAGGGAGCGGTGATGAAATACGAACCCTTATCTTGTTTAGGCCAGGCCTTGCCCTTTACTAGGAAAATAAAGACAGTCTGGTTCGTCCTCAAACAATTATCACCTTAAGGCAGACAGTAACCCGCTTGCAGGAGATTCGCGGGTGTTTCGATTGGACTTACCGCGGGTGTTTCGATTGGACTTACCTCCCGTACCAGACGGGCGATGAACCGTTGTCGTCGACTCGGGCCACGACTCCTATGCCGTGTGCGAACCCGAGGGGCCGAGACGATATAGTAATCGTCGTCCTTCCCTGCACACAGTTTATATAATAATTTTTTTTTTAATAATAATACCCTTCCGTAGGGTAAAAAAAAAACAAAGTCCAATTGTTTAAAGTCCAAAGTCCAAAATAAATAAAAAAAAAATTACAGTTTTCCTCATACACTCTAAAAAAATTACAAATTAAAAATTAAATCCTAAAATTGTCCTTTTTTTCTTCTCTTTTCGCTTTTCGCTTTAAGATTTTTCCTCTCCAAGTCCTTAGTTTTCACTTTGAACCTTCAAAATAAAGACAAAAAGAAACGTAAAAAGGAACAAACAATTCTAAAAAAAATAATAAACCTAAAAAAAATAAATCAATCTATATACAAGTCCGCGTCGGCGGCGCCATTTTGTTATAGTTTTGTAAGTGGTAGTAAAAGTTCGTTGCTCGGACTTGTAAAGATAATGGATTTTTAGATTTAAAAATATACAAAAATATTAACAATGGGTGCGAGAGGTAACCAAGACACTAGATTCCACTATTACGCAAAATTGATTGATAAATATTTCAAAACTCTATTCTATTCTTAAGTCCTCTTTTATCTTTAATTCACTATCAATCATACAAATTCTCAAATTTTATTTGTAAACTTTAAGCATAGATTATCAAGAGATTTAACCAAGTATAACCTATCAAACTGAATAACAAATAATTAAGACAATCATTCAAATAATTTAAAACTCTGCAAAAGCAGCGATTAGGTGAATTATATAATTAAATGAAATAGTTACCCATTTATGTTGCGTGAATAGCTTCCTCCATTGCCTTGGTTACGAGGGAATTAGTCGCTCATCATATTGGAAAACCTCTCAAAGAATTTCATTGATGCTCAAAAGTGTTTTACAATGAAGAGAAAGATAAGTAAATAGTATAAAACAGGATTCTGCGACCCACAGAAGGCGTCCAGAATCAACGACACAGATATAATGTTGTTGGTACAACGACTCAGTCGCGGAAAGGAGTGGAAAAGTGTCGCAATAAAGCGACAGTTTTTAACGACTTTCCTGCCTCGTCCAATGTTCTTCGTGTTCTTCAGTTCCAGCAGCAGCAGGAACTTCTTCACAGCGTCTGGTTCTTTGATTTTTACGTTTCTAACTCTCGACAACCTCTTTTCGACGAATTAGGCTAGTATTTATAGTGTTTTGGAGCCCAAAAATACTAACATCATTGCGTATAATTTCCCATTAATCCTTTAATTGCTCGCTTCCCAGAAATAGGAATAATTACCAAATTTAGATTCTCCACATGTTAACTCACTCCCTGTACGCTCCTAATCAGCTTCTCCACGCCTCAGAAGCTTTCCCGTGCCTCCACATCACTCCATGCATAGCAGAAACACGATTGAGCTCGTGTTCAGTTCACGTTGTTCTGTTTTGAGCTCGTGAATCAAAACGAGCTTTCCATCCAATGTCGATCAAATTCGATGCCCAAAATGTCTTCCCTATGTCATATCACATCTTTATGCCAATTTTCAGCGATTGAATCGCATTCCAACTTCTTCATTTTCTCGATCAAACATCATGCAGAACTGTTATTCGTTTCCCGCCAATTTTCAGTTTTCAAACGAAGAAGAAAGGGTGTCCCCCTATCCTGTCTTGGTGTCCCCTTAGTAATTTGGGCTGAAATAGTAATTCTTGGGTTGAAATAGTAATTTTTCTGGTTTCCTCTGGGACATTTCTGGGACGTTTCCGGGACATTTCTGGGGTGCCTTTAGTACTTTTCTCCGGGGTGTAAATCATCACTTTTTGAGCAACTCTTTCCATACAAGGGTATTTTCTCCAAAAACACCTAAACAAACATAAAAACACCATAATGAGAACAAATGGGTACTAATAAAATAAATAAAAGAGATCAAAATAGACACATAAATGCGTCTATCACATAGCAACCAACCTTTTGATCCAAGATGGTTTGATTTGATGGCTAACAAATTTCAGCATCACCAACATCTTTTAAAGTTTTTATCCAGAAGATGTGCCAAAGGGTAATTTGATGGTTCCATTTAGTACTTCACTAACCATGACGCTATAGCATGTAACCTCACCCGTCATTCCTGACTTCATTTTATAAGATACCTTCTTTGAAGAGTAAGCTCTACCAATGGCAACAATGTTGTCCTTTTCTCCAAACCAAAGTTTGCATCCTGCGCCCTGCAGAAACACAAGGCGCATGAGAGATAGTAAATGGAAGATTCAAAATTTAAACGCGTTGGAAAACCATACATCAATGATAACTTTTTCAGATGGCACATTCTGAGATACCCCAGTGGATGAAGGAGACGAAGACTTCTTTTTTGATACTAAAGACGGCTGGGATTCAGTAGAAACGGTCGGCGTTTTAGTACAAGGAGAGACCCGCTTCGTGGACCCTTTGGTGCTTTCAGATGACTTCTGCGGACCGGATTTCCCATGTTTTTTTTTGAAGTTGCTTAACTGATTCTGGACCTATGTTATTCTTAGATCGATTTGAGGCGTTGATAGGTCCTGCATCCTGTGACTGTAGTTGAACACATTATTTGAAAAAATCAGATACTGTCTGCCAATTTTTTCAAAAAATTACACAATCTAATCAAAACTCGGTTCACTTACCTCTCCTCCAGACTTGCTGATACTGTTGCCCACAATTTTCGCAATGTCGACTCCTTGAGATAACAAGTTATCTGTCAATATCTGATACGCATTTTTAGTAGACTCTAATTCTTTCTCCTTAGCTTTCATATTTTCACGCAGTTCATCGTTCTCTTTCGAGTGTCTTGGTTTTCTTTCATTTGGAAAGTAAAGGGTTGCCGTCACTCCAAAGCCAGCCCCCTTGACACGTCCACCCTTATCCGGGACGATCGCAACTTTTAGGGCATCCTCGTTATGACCAACCGTTAGAGTTCCCCCTCGAATCATCTCCCGCTTCTCTTCCTGTTCAAATAATGTGTTAAATTCTGATTTAAACCTTGCGCAATTACTGTGCACTTACTTTGGTTAAAAACATGTGGACTGTAAAGTTTCTGTTTTCTCACAACTTCAGATGTCTTCTTCCTGAAAAACTCGTCTGGAACAATTCCGTCTTTGTTTTCACGTGCTCTTGCCCACATGAAGCACCGGTCTTCAAGATCTTCTTCGGCAACATTTCTTCTTTGGACCTAGTAGTTACCAGAAACAAGTAAGGATTTACATCCGCACAGATATTAACTGTGTAAAACAGAAAACCTATTCCAAAGAGTCTAATGTGACAAAATTACAGATTGGTGTAAGAGGACACATCCCTATACCGTTTTAAGTTTCTGCATATATGAGACACGTAACACGACATACAAAACAGAAGTATCTGATATGGACGGTTTTATTTTGCAGTGTATAATAAATAAGACAACAAACTTACTAATTTTAGTTTTAATCCCGAGTATCCTCCTTGTCCCGTCCGATGTGGGAACTTGGATTGTGATATTGCCTTTTTTTCCCCTCTCCGAATTTTTCTTGCAGAGGAAATATAAATAATTTCATTAGTATGCTGGGATAGACAATAAGAACGAAACACAAATTAGAAAAAGCAATGTGTATTCCATACCTTAAATATAGGCGATTCTAGTACATACTTAATGTATTCGTCCCAGTCTTCTTGGTCCATTACCGTTTCGTACTTTATGGGGAAAGTTTTTAGTTTGTCCGGTCTTTCCAGGAATGGTTTTACATGATTGTTGTACAATTTCCTTCTGAAGTTCCGCAGCTGAACAGGTAGACGCTTCATGACCACTCGCTTCAGTTCATGGGGCACCTCATAATTAAGCTGCAATAACATCTAATGCATGTTAATCACAGACTCACAGTTAGACAACAAAAACGACGAATAGGTAACCGCATATGCATACCAGAATTTTCTCCCACATATTTTATTTTGTTGTTGAAGGGACTTCCTTCCAACATAAATGTTTTATGCCAACCATATCACAGACCAAATAGCCTAGGTAACTACTGAATTCAATTCTATGGTTACCAATAGGCCGGAACATTTTGTCAAATTCAATATCCCTTCTTTTGGCATCTTTTATCGAGAAGTCTCTATGCATCTTCAACATTCTTGTCATTCCCCTCTCTTTTATGATCACTTCTGTAGAGTCTTCTTGTTGTGGCTGCTTTTCTGCTTCTGGAGCATTTTCCAATTCTTTTTCTTCTAACACCTCCAAATCATCATTTTCAGAATCTTCTGACTCTAGAAATAACCGAGGCAACATATGAAACCATGTGACGTTTAAGTAGAAACAAGTAAGTACAAGGTTTCACACATTACCTGTTAAGTCTTCAAATCTAGCAGTGTGGAGCATATCTCCACCATCATCGTCATCTGATTGTACAATGTCATCATAACTCTCATCTAAATCCACCGTTTCTTCATCAGAATCCCCCTCAATATCTGATTCCCTCCATTGGTCGTAATCATCATCTTCTGCCATGACAAAAGCTGTGTAGGTACGTGCATCTCAGTTAGGAATTTGAGCTTATTTTGGAAAATATTAGCTAAACCTAACAGGATAGGCAACATGTGTTACACCTATTTTCTTTTATATGAAAAGAAAACAAACATGAACTCAGTGATGCATGTAACTTGAGGCTAAAACATCACTGCAACACACAAAATCTCCTCATGATTATTGTGTTATCCACAAAGCGAAAGGTACCGGTTAAACGGTCTTATATAACTTTTTGTTACAAAAGCCAAGAGAACTAAAGCACCAGATAATGATTATCCATTTTTAGCTTGAATATATAGTCAAATTGGCCAACCAGCAACATGGTATTATTAAAAGTGGCAACTTAAAATACAGACGTTACAGGCTCGCCAAGTAACAGAGACTCAAATGATTAAATCTTGAGAAGCCTTGTATATAAATATGATTGACACAACATCGTCGATCAAAGTAGAGTTATTAACTCTCAATCAAAATCCAACCCAAACAATAACAAAAACCTTAGAAAAAAATTAGCATCGTTAAGTTTTTTATCTTTTTTTTTTGTAAAACCTAACTAACTAGTAAAGCCTAACTAAGTAACATGAAACAAAGATCCTTACCTAAATCTTATAACAGTTCATGCATGTAACTTAAGCCTAAAATATTATTGTTGTAACAAAATGAAATCACATCTCATCGTACAACCTGTGATTGTCATTAACTTGTTCTTTGATACAGCCGAATAAAAACCCTAATCATGCTTTAACAAGTAAACCTATAAGATCTAACATCTGATTCCATGAGATCACACAAAAAATCTAACATAAATTTAATATTCATTCGATAATGGGTTGTAGAAATATTACCAGCAACAAAGATCGAGTTTAAAGAGGTAGATTCCTTGTAAAGATTAGAGATAGTAATAGAATAAAAACCCTACTCATGCTTTAACTAGTAAACCTATAAGAAGTGATAAAATAAAAACCCTAATCATGCTTTAACTAGTAAACCTATAAGATCTAATATCTGATTCCATGAGATCGAACAAAAAATCTAACATCAATTTAATATTCATTCGATAATGGGTTATAGAAATAATACCAACAACAAAGATCGAGTCTGAAGAGGTAGGTTCCTTGTAAAGATTAGAGACGATAGTAGTAGAATTATGATTTCACAGAGAAAATGAATCGAGTAATAAAAACTGAAAAAGTAGATCGAACTCATCTTTCTTTTTCTTTTTGGAATTTAACCAAACCATCAGGCGGGAATTGATTTTCTTTTTGAAATCATCCCGCCCAGTAAAATCCATTTTCATCACCCGCCAAACAAAAGATTTTTGGTGTTTTTCTTTTTTTTTTTTAAATTTTTGATGTGTAACCAATATGGTTAGTTTTCTTATTTTATGAGAGAATATATCGTAGACAGTTATGATAAAATTGTTTCCCAAAATTTTCGAAATTTTGTTTCCTATCTCTAACCAACTCGAGAAGAGGCTATAGAAAAAAAGTACTTTCCTATTTCGAATAATATTTACCTTAATAATTTTAAGATGGGTTGTCTCGTGTATTATTCTTGGTTTAGGGAGGAAACGTATGAATTATTTGTGGCACCTATGTAGGAAACGTATTATTCTAATCGTACAGTAAGCTAATAAAGATAAATAAACTAAACCCATCCATTTTCATGATCATCATTTCTAGAAAAAATAAAGTTCAACGTGAATCATTCATCACATAAATGTCAACCTATCTATCAGCAAAAGCCTCCATCTAGTGCAGTAATAAAACCACCACTGAAAAAAAAAATGGTCATCAAAAACCCTGTTTAAAAAGCAAAGAACTTGTTAGATGAGTCTGGTTCTTTGTCAGATTAGTCTGGTTCCTCATTCTCATCCAATTCCACGCAAAGATCATTATCATTAACATCGTCGTATAGCAGTACTTTACTTTCAATAACACTGTACTTGTTCAAACTCGTATTTTTGTTAAAAGTATTGGCAAGGAGATAATAAGATCAGACCTAAAGTGATAAATTGATTCTTATTTTTTACAGGGGGGAACTGTATTTTTCTACATTTCCTCCGTTCTTTCAGCTAATTATATTTATTTTTCCAAAAGAATGCACACCTCATAAATAAATAAATTTGCAAGAGTATATTTCATTCTGTAAACTCTATGAACTTGTAAATAATTATCTGATTTATTTCATGATTCAAATACCTAAATAATAAAAGAATTCATAAACATCACCTTCTTCTAAATGACAAAATTAGCAAACGAAACAAGAAACGAAAACAACTTTCAAAGCGTCCACAAAATGAAATCGATAAATCAAACCATATCATCAAAAAAATAAAATCAAATGAACCATCCCCCATCTTCAAACAATTATTCTTGCAATGCTGAGGTGAACCTGATCACTCCAACCAGCAGGCTTGGGCGCCTTGTCATCCTCAGATTTGTCATTTTCTGCTTCATCAGGCTCCACATGCTTGTTAAGATCATGCTTGTTAACTTTTGTATTATCTTCCATATCCGGAACATCGGGACGATCTTCATCAATAATTTCAATAATAGAAGCAGGAGCATCATCATTTACAGTAGGAACATCAACATAAGCAGGAACATCAGCATCCTCAACGCTACTGATTACAACGTCCAGAGGAACACCAGGAATAACATCAACATAAATAGGAACATCATCATTGTCAACACTACTGACAACAGAACTAATTACAACGTCGAGAGGAACACAAGGAACAGTAGTTATTCCGTCCACAGTAATGATAATCCTCAATTTACGAGGACCAGCCATCAGTTGAGGACATTTTTGGATCCTCTCTTCAGTTTCATCTCTACAGTCCCTCTTAGAAGAACTCATTTTTTCCTCTTAATACTCTATGTTAATTTTTTTCTATGCTTGGTGTAATTTATATATATTTCTAAGGAAAACCCTAATGTCTTAGGTTTTCCATCATTATCTTAAATCACCTATTCTTTGGTATTTACATCGAATATTCTATCAATATAAGGAGATATGGAATGAATATTTTCATGTTTATCTAATTTTCTTTTTAATCTAATATACATAACGAACATAACAAACTAAAATAAATTATGATCTCATGAGATATATGGAATGAATATTTTCATATTTATCTAATTTCCTTTTTAATTTAATTACCTAGGTCGGTTGGGGTGGCCCGGCCGGCTGGACCATAAGTGTAACGCAAAAAAAGGAAAAAATAAAATGTTGGCTAGTTAAACAATGATCCAACATTTAGCGGCAACACTTTCATGTTGATGCACGAAATTGAACATTTCAACATAGAAAAAAAATCCAAACACCAAAACAAAAACAAAAAAATACAAGGAAAAAAAAAGCAACATAAATTACCAGGGAATAAATTGTACATTTCAGCATAGAAAAAAAATCCAAATACCAAACAAAAAAAAACACAACTGCAAGAAAAAAAAGCTACATAGATAAGCCTAGGAATGTGTTAGTGGCATGGAGATCATGAGTACACGTTTACGATTGTCCACCAAAATTCTTCAACGAGACAACGCTCCTCATGTGAGGAATAATTGCAACCCTTGTTTCCCACGGTAGTGCCCCCCAAATTTCCGTCCAAGTTCTGTTGAGTGTATTGTAACGCAATAAACACCTATTCTGCCAAAATAAGAGTTCCTTGTTATTTATAAAGGCTATCGAGTTATGAGTCGGCCATTCATCCTCTTTAAAGAAAATGCTTATCTCATAATTCCAATTTCATTCCCTGCCAGGCTCCCATGTATGAATATTTTCTTTGAAAATGGGAGCCCAAAAATCTATCCGGGGCCGATCAATTCCCTCATGTATGTAGTAAAATAAAATGCGAACTCCGAACATGACCATCCCAAGTGATGGGTAAGTATTTATCCAAAATTCACTCCCAGGAATATGATGCGGGGGTGGAAAATGTTGATGGAACGTCTCGGTGTCCAAATTGAAAGATATTATGCCAATATCTTGCTGACAACAATCTATCCAAAAAATACAACCGAGTGCGTACACACCTGAACTCCGAAAAGTATAAGGAATCTCCCATGCTATGTTCCTCCATCCCCTCTTGTCTCCTAAAGTGTGTATTTGGACTTTACCATCCATGTGAATTCGAACTACCTTGTACTCATTGGTACGTTGACAGTATCCGAAACTCCCAATTACGTTGTATCGTGGATACCACGAAAGTACTTGATCCGTTGCAATTAGGATGCATAGTTGTGGCAGATGGAGGTGGTCACCAGTTTCTGGATTCATAATATATACAGGATCTTGTATGCCGTGGTGTGAAACATAAAAACAAACCAGACCATTGCAAGATCCAAATATTGGGTGCAACATAGTCCAATCATCATGGGTTCCATCATTCGGGGCATCATGATTGTTGGCTGTCACGATCGTCTGAAATCTTCCTCTCTATAAAAGAGTTGGGTAACTTTATCTTTCCCCATTCTTGGTGTGACACCAAAAAGGAATCCAATTCTTTTGTCCCCAAGGATAGTATTCCATTATTTGCATACATACTTGCTTGCTAAAACGATTTCTTTAGTTTGGAGGCGCTGAAGTATCTCGGTAGTTAATTCCGGCAACATATCCATCACTATTATACTGATGAAAGATTATCAAAAAAAACAAAAAAAAATTACAAGCTTTTAGGATTTTATTATTGTGAATGCTACAAGCAAATACGAGTATAAAGCTTATATATATATAGACATCCAATATACCTGTTGGCGAATGGTCGCGTCAGTCTAGGACGTTTTTGGATCCTCTCGTCAATTTCATATCAAAAATCCCTCTTAATACTCTATGTTAGTTTTTTTTCTATGCTTGGTGTAATTTGAAAACTCTAATTTTTTAGGTTTTCCATCATTATCTTAAATCACGATTCTTTGGTATTTACACCGAATATTTCAATTTCCATATTACTAAAAAATGAGATATTGTAGCAGTATAATGAGATATGGAATGAATATTTTCATGTTTATATAATTTCCTTTTTAATATAATATATACATTCCGAACATAACAAACTAAAATAAATCATGATCTCTTAGGAAATACCCAAATAATTTTTCTACTTTTCGCCTAATTACCTAGGTGGGTTGGGGTGGCCCGGACGGCTGGACCATAGGTGTAACGCAAAAAAAAGGAAAAAAACCAAAGGTTGTCTAGTTAAAAAATGACCCAAACTAAATTGTACATTTCAACATAGAAAATAATCCAAACACCAAAAAAAAAAAAAAAACTACAAGAAAAAAAAAGCTACGTAGATAACCGAAGGAATGTGTTAGTGGCATAGACATCATGAGTACATGTTTCCAATTGTCCACCAAAATTCTTCAACGAGACAACGCTCCTCATATGAGTAATAATTGCAACCTTGCTTGTTTCCCACAATTGTGTCCCCCAAATTTCCGTCCAAGTTCTGGTGAGTGCATTGTAACGCAATAAACGCCCATTCTGCCACAATAGAAGGTCCTTGTTTTTTTCCAAAAGCTATCGGGTAATAGGACGGCCACCCTTCATCCTCATCCTTTTCCAAGAAAATGCTTATCTTATGATTTCAATTCCATTCCCCGCCAGGTGCCCATGTATGAATATTTTTTTTTGGAAATGGGTGCCCAGAAATCTATCCGGGGCTGATTAATCCCCTCATCACAGCAGGCCTCATGGATGTAGTAAAATAAAAGGCGAACTCCGAACATAACCATCCCAACTGATGGGAATTCACTCCTAGGAATATGATGCGGGGGTAGCGAATGTTGATGAAATGTCTCAGTGTCCAAATTGAAAGAAACTATGCCACTATCCCACTGACAACAATCCTTCCAAAAAATACAACCATGTGCGTACACACCTGAACTCCGAAAAATATAAGGAATCTCCCATGCTATATTTCTCCATCATTTCTTGTCTCATAGAGTGTGTATTTGAACTTTACCATCCATGTGAATTCAAACTACCTTGTACTCATCGGTACGTTGACAGTATCCGAAACCCCCAATTACAGGATACCAAGAAAGTACTTGATCTCGTGCAATAATTGGGATGCATAATTGTGGCAGATGTAGGTGCTCACCAGTTTCTGGATTCATAACATATACAGGATCTTGTATGCCGTGGTGTGAAACATAAAAACAGACCAGACCATTGCAAGATCCAACTATTGGGTGCAACTTAGTCAAATCTTCATGGGTTCCATCATTCGGGGCGTCGTGATTGTTGGCTGTTACGATCGGGCTGAAATCTTCCTCTCTATAAAAGAGTTGAGTAACTTCTTTCCCTATTCTTGGTGTAACACCAAAAAGGAGTCCAATTATTTTGTCCCCGAGGATAGTATTCCACTCTTTGGAAACACATTTGCTTGCTAAAATGCTTTATGCAGTTTGGAGGTGTTGTAGTATCTCGGTAGTTAATTCCGGAAACATATCCATCACTATTATACTGATGAAAGATTATCAAATTTTTTTTTAAAGCATTTAAGATTTTCTTAATATTGTAGAATGCTACAAGCAGATACGAGTAATGCTTATATAGACATACAATACACCTGTTGGCGAATGGTTGTGTCCTTGATGAGCAAGCATTATTTGAAAGGTCGCGTCTTTAATGAGCAGACAAGTAACGCATATTTGCATGTTTTATCTTTGAAAGGTCGCGTCCTTAATGAGCAGGCAAGTAAAGCAAATTTGCCCGTTTTATCTTATAAGCGGTTATAGCTCAAACCTATAGCTGAATTTTTATTTAAAAGGAAACAAAATCTAAAGGATAACCATTACGTCATGAAGTAGGTATGAAAAGACACCAATTCACTAATGCTGACCTCCTGGAATTAGAATACTCGTCACGACAACATCTTAATATTTACAACGGTATTGGTTGATAATATAAAACAGGAACTATCAATAAAATACAAAACGTGAATTTATCACTACAAATATGGGCTAATGGTACCATAATTTATGTATCTCTCTTTTTTACCCATTTATGTTCTGGTTTTGTGTTTTGGTGTCAAACACCAGTTTCAAATCAATAATTCGTCTACAAAAAGAATCCCGATTAGTCACAAAATATTTTTCATTCGTGTGCATTTTCAAGAATATCATCATTGATTTGTCTATCAATAACTTATACCATTTGCATCTCAAATTCTCACTTCTTTTTACATTTTTCTTTTCCCCTCTCGGATTTTATTATAATTGTTAAAGAATAAACCAAGATACTATGAAGAATAAACCAATATGGTTGAGTCAACTGGTACAGTTGACATGAAGTGAATGGATCAACAACTTTTGTTGACATGGTACGGTTTATAGAAGTTTATTTGGGTTGCAAGTATTACTGGTTTTAAGAGTTTATTTACGTGAGAATTGTCTAGAAGTTTCTTTGTTAGAGTTTGATTATGTTTGGAAAGTTATTTTTCTTGAGAGTCAAGTTTGTTACTCATATAAATAGGCTGTTGAGCCATGAGTCGAAATACATCAATCCATGAGTCGAAATACATCAATCAAGAGAAGTTTGTTTGAGTTTTAGTTCTGTGTTCCTTTCATCAAGTCTTTGATATCAGATTTTCTACAATAATGAACACATAAAAGTCTCCCTATATATTCGCAAAATTTATAACCATTAATACAACTGGAATACAGAAATGCCTCCCTATATACCAAATTGACCACCATAAAAGAAAATCCCCCTCTAAATTAGTCGGGAATATGTTTAAAAGCATTAACTCCATTAAATAAAATACCAACCATTATTACCCAAAATAAGACCAACTCTGATTCTTCAGATTTCAAAAACAACTTTTAGTCCAAACAAGATACGGAAAAAAAATCAAAGATGAGAAATAGTACTTTTAAAAATATATAGTATATATATATTTTGAACACCAAACTACATTACTCTAATCAAAACAAAAACAAAAACAAAAATACTACACTCGGAATATGTTTGTGGCATGGTCATCGTCAGTACATGTTTCCGATTGTCCTCCAAAATTCCTCAACGAGACGGCGCTCCTCATGTGAGGAATAACTCTAACCTTTCCCACCTTATCTCCGCAATTTCTGTCACAGTTCTGGTGAGTTCATTATAACGCGCTAAACGGCGGTTGTTTTGCAATAGGACGTCGTTGTTCTTTCCCAAGGCTATAAGCTTATAAGGCGTCCACCATAGATTCGAAGGCTCTTCCAAGACAATGCTCCTCTTAAGTTCCCAATTCCATTCTACACCGGGTGCCCGTGCATGAATATCATTATCCGAAATGGGTGCCCAAAAATCAATCCGGAGATCATAAATATCGTGAATGTTGTAAAATAAAAGGAGAACTCCAGACAAGACCATTACAAGTTTTGGAGTACTGAAACCACCATTCTCATAAATATGATGCGGGGGTGGCGAATGTGACTGGAATGTCTCATTGTCCAAATTGAAAGATACTATCTGAATATTGTCATAAAAATAATGACTTATCCAAAAATACAACCATGTGCGTACACACCTGAATCCCAAAAAGTAAAAGGAAAATATCCGATGTTCCTCCATCCCCTGTTGTCGCCTAGAGTGTGTACGTCCACTTTACCGTCCACTTGAATTCGAACTACTTTGTATTCACCGGTATGTTGACAATAGCCGAACCCCCCTACGACGAATCGTGGATCCCAACTAATTTGTGGCGTTGGTGTTGGATCGCATATTTGTGGCAGATGGAGGTGCTCACCCGTTGTTGGGTTCATAATATAGATAGGATCTTGTATGCCGTGGTGTGAAACATAAAAACATACCAGACCATTACAAGATCCAACGATTGGGTGTGACATGTTTTCATCATAGGATCGGATAATATTCCGCGTACCATTGTTTCCAAATAACATCTGATAGAAATCTCCCATCATCGTGTAGTAATCTTCCTCCTCAATTTGTTCTCTATAGAAGAGTTGCATAACTTTTTCTTCTGTCACTTTTTGAGTGAAACCGAAAAGGAGTCCAATTCTTTTGAGTGCAAGGACAGAATTCCACTCTTTGCATACACATTTGCTTGCAAAAATACCTTCTATACTTGGGAGGAGGTGTAGTATCTCGGGTGTTAAATCCGGCAACATTTCCATTACTATTACTGGCGAAATATTTTTTTTTTAGTGTAGAAGTATTTAGGATTTCGTTTTTGTTGAATGCTTATATAGACATCCAATAGATGCAATATGTGTCCCCACATAACACACCTGTTGGAATTTTCACGTCTTTTGGTGTTTCAAAATCTATTCGGTTAATGTGAAGCGTAATAAGAAGGGGTGCGAACCGTTACACCGTTTGGCCCAATGGTCGCATCCTTAATCAGCATGCCTTATTTAAAAATACATGATCCAAACAAGAAACGGATATTTTCACGTGTTTGTGTGAGATTTATTCCAGTTTATCAACATTCTATTTATGTGTCCATTGCAAATTTAAAAATTAGAGTTATGACCATAGTATATTAATCTTTTGAAGACAAGAAATTAGGGTTATGACCATAGTATATTAATCTTTTGAAGAAAAAAAATGATCCCAATATATATTGCTATTGCCAATCATATATATCTGTAATTTATGGTGTTGACCAATATACGAAATCCAAAAGAGAATTTGTGCATGGTTATAGCGCTTGGCTGGACGGAATTGTTGCACATGGCTCTGAGTAGGTGTGAATTACCGAGGGAATTACACCAAAAATAGAAATTTGTTCAGAGAAGATTAGGCATGGCGAATCATGGAGAGAGATACTTCAGATACCTACAGATTTGACAAGAGTTTAGCCAAGGCATGCACATTAGCGAAGAGTACATGATTATGATCTACTGTAAGATAAAGCATATATGTACTCAATCAACATGGTTGTGTTTACGCAATTTTTTCGTGCTATTTTTCCGTATTTAGATAAATCATACTATATAATAAAATCAATGTGGTGTTGTACGCGTATATGAGAATATATTTATCAATATGGAAACTGTTATATTTTGTTTATTTGAGAGTGATATGCGGAATACAACTAAATTAGGTAATTGGAGATAATGCTCCTAACCTAGAAAAAATTAGGGTTTTTTCAATATATATATATATATACCACACCAGCATAAAAGATAGATTGATATATTAGAGAAAGAAAATGAGTTTCAATAAGAGGATTAAAACAACTCCAAGGATAGTAATGGTTGTACCTACAAAGCTAAGGATCACCATAACTATTGGTGGTGTGTGTAAGGTTCCTGGCATGCCCCTGTTAGCTACAGTTCAAGCTCACGTTGACAATCTTACTCTTCCTGCTTCTGCTTCTGTTGAAATGGATGGTGTCCATGCTCCCATTCCTTCGAATGAGCCTGGTGAAACTGTGTCTGGCGCACCAGAAATACCCAGGTAGACACCTCTACAGCAAAAGGTACTTGAAGTTCCATGCTCCCATTCCTTTGACAGATGATCTATTGCTTGTTATACCTTTTGTTAATAATCTTAGACTCAGTTATAGTGTTTGGGTGTAGGATATTGTTACCATTAGTGAATCAAGATTGTAGTATGTTTTGAGAAGCAGTTTCTGCACTTTAGGTGAAAAGCGTCTAGAATTAGGATTAGTACCTTACCTTGTACCAGGATTCTAGTTCTGGATAGAATTCAGATAATGCTTTAGTAAATTCATATATCATAGTACATTTCAACATACCATAGTTTAACATACCATTGTTCCTTCCATTAGAAATCACAAAGACATCTCCAGCATACCAAATGTAACCCATTATATTCAAATCAACACAAAAAGAAACCGTAATTGCAATTCCATTAACCAGATTTACAAATACTAGTCAAACCCACCATATTTACAAAATGACCCTAATTCCTAAGTAGTTCCATTACAATCAAACCCATTCACAAGATTCACATCAAAACATGACCCAAAAACCTAGTATGTAATTCCCTCAAACTTCTGATAGATTAACTATTCATACCAGGAAAAACTAGACTGTTACCCCCCCCCCCTGCAAACACACACCTTAATTACAAACAAACTAAAACTGTTACCCCCTGCAAAACACCTTAAAACCATTAAACCTTAAAACTTTTAACACCTTAACACCTTAAAACTGTTAGCAGTTACCATCTGCATAACAATATCAAAAAAAGCCCACCTGTTCCAAAAAAAGAAAAATATCTGGATAGCAACATAACCACAAGAAAACATCTGTCAGCAGATTCAACAATATGTGGAAAATAAGCAATGACCAAAATGATTAGCAAACACCTACGAGATTTCTTTGGATTTTCACGAAGAAGCTCTTAGTCCGATTTCACAAAATCGAAGCTTTCACATCGAAATCTTGTTGATGTTCCATGGATGATTATTCAGAATCATCACCGTTGTTCTCATTGCTCTGCTGACTGCTATCGTCGTCGTTGTCGATGCCCATCTCATGATCGCTGTAATCATTGCTATACTGACTGCCTGTTTCAGTTGCACTTCCATAACCTTCATCACCTGCATCTTCACTTCCTTCATCATCTTCATTCTCTTCCTCCAAATCTCCAACCTAAACTGGTTCACCATTCTCATCAACACCATCAATTGTTTCTCCATCAGAATCAACATTCAATCTCTCATTCATGGTTCTTTCAAAAAGCCTAGGGATTGCTTTTTCTGCTAAGAACCTTTCATACCATGCATCCTAAATCTTCTTTTCTCTCTTCCTCCTTTGTTTCTCTGTCTCAGAATTTCTCTCATGATCATCACTTCTCTCAAAATCATTCTCTTTCTCTTCAGAATCACTTGAGGTTGCACTGAGGGTCTTTCTCCAAACAAATCTGCTCCTTCTCCCCTCATCCCTCTCGTCTCTTTCTCTGTCTTTCCTCACATCTCTTGCAATTCTCTTCCTCTTCCATTGTTCATACAGTGGAGCATTTTTCTGACGAACTCTTTCGAACTCAATCAGACGATTTCTCTCGTCAATCTCTTGCTGCACAAAATCTATCAAATTCTCCAACTCTCTAGTAGAGAGAGTCTTGGCAACTTTCTTGGCGAACTTAAAAGGTGCAGAAGGCTGATTATCTCCGTTAGCATTGTTTCCTCCTAGATCACCCATTATCTCTAATCTATGTTTTCTTTTCTTAATTTCCTTGCCTAATTTAGGATGATTTTGTGTGTTTTGGAAATTCTCTATTAAATTTCCTTTTGTAGAGAAGATGACATTAAAAGTCATTTAAGGCATTCGGTGGAACGTCTAGTCCCTTAGCAATTCACGCCTATTCAAAGGCATGCGCAACAAGTCCTAAACCCATCATAATAACTCCTGCACACCAACATTGCTAATGGGAGTGTACCAAATTAGCGGGTGGTGGGTTCAAATATCATAAGAGAAAACTGGTTTTGCCTTGGGACTGGTACGCCCCCACTAATTTGGTACACCCCCATTAGCCTAATTGCATACTCTTCTGATGGTCAATATCTAATAAATCTGTCATTAAGGGGTTGATAGATAGTTCAACCAAGCACTAATTATCATATTTGATTTTTTGGTAGATACTGCAGCGCCAGCACCTGTTGAGGGACATGATGTGTCGCTGGTGTACTGCATCTATAATGGCAATGTTCACACCTGAAATGGCTTAACATTGATGAGATTTGTTAGGTGTACAAAAAATAGTCAAACATAGTTAGGTGCACAAAATATGGTCAAACATAAGGTCAAATACCAAATAAAATCAGCACAATGGTCAAACATAAGGTCAAATACCAAATAAATTCAGCACACTTGTGTATATTTGGCATAATTATTTGATTTGATAATTAGTTAATAGATTTGCAATATCTTGAACTGCAACATGGTTTGGTTCAGGCATCATGCCATATCTCAATACCCTGGTCCCTGAGTCCTGACTAAAAACAAAATAGGTCAAGCAAAATCAAATCAGCACTGTGCCACATAATGCCTAAATTTTAAAGAAAAATAAAAAAGGTCTAAAGAGTTTCGAACCTCCAACCTCAAACTTAAAATAACTAAAGTGAACCAATGTGCCTCACTAACGTTTTTGAAATTTGATTTCCCTTCAAGATATTTTCTATTTTTGTTGTTGTTGTTGTTGTTACCGCTTAACATCTAAAGTGGAGTACTTAGTATTGTACTAGCTAATTCCTTTGTTACTAGTGCCTTATATATATAGTAGTATCTTTTCTTTACTACTTTAGTCAACTACATTGCATTATTTTACTCCCAATTCACATATTCTTAAAAGCAAACTAATAAATTATTACGGAGTAATATAGTACTAGCTAGTGCCTTGGAAGATCATAAATGTTTTTTTGTGCAATTTTTTTTGATTAAAATCCCAATTCATATTCTTAGAAGCAATTCTAGCTAGCTCTTACAATTAAATTTGTATTAAAAGAATCGATCAGTATTTATTTTTGTTAAAATACTGGCCGATAATATAGGATTTTATCATGTTTATGTATTTATTCTGGAGGAAACATGAAATATCAGTGATACATAAATATGAATATCCGATAATATCGCATTATTGGTCGTATCGGACCGATCAGCCGATAATATTGGCAAGGATGTCTGGGGATCTTAGGTTGTCAGGTGTAACTAGTTTATTTGTTTGGTTGGCATTATGAATTCACGAACGACTATGATTGGCTTCGTAGACAAGACTCGATATCCAAGTTTTTTTTACCAATGTCACTCTTGGACATGGCTTATTCAACTAAACCATTTTTTATTTCGATGTCACGATCATAAAGAGTATAGTTTATCCAAAATTAAGTTTCCGAGAGTATTTCCACCAAGATAAATTGATTGATGGTAATTTTCCATTTTTTCCGATGTCACTCTTGAACGAGCTTGTAAAATCTAAGTTTCATCCAAAATCTAAGTTTTCGGAGATCACCGAGATAAATTGAATTAATTTTC
The DNA here is from genome assembly GCF_003573695.1 of Papaver somniferum. Taxonomy (NCBI): domain Eukaryota; kingdom Viridiplantae; phylum Streptophyta; class Magnoliopsida; order Ranunculales; family Papaveraceae; genus Papaver; species Papaver somniferum. Next base: position 91,029,935 of record NC_039364.1, read on the forward strand.
TATTTTTACTGATGTCATGGACGAGCTTATAAACCAATTTATATTTCGATGTCACAATCTTAGCAAGTACAATTTATCGCCCAAATCTAAGTTTACCGGGGAATATCTCCACCAAAATAAATTGATTGATGGTAATTTTCAATTTTTACCGATGTTACTCTTGGACAAGCTTATAAACCCCGGATTTTTATTTCGATGTCAAGATATCTTAGCAATTATATTTCATCCAAATCTAAGTTTCCGGAGATCACCGAGATAAATTGATTTAATTTTCTATTTTTACCGATTTCACTCATGGACGAGCTTGTAAACCAATTTATATTTCGATGTCACGATCTATGGTAATTTTCAATTTTTATCGATGTCATTCTTGGACGAGCTTCTAAACCAATTTTTATTTATTTCGATGTCACGACCTTAGCAAGAATTTTTCGTCCAAATCTAAGTTTCCGGGGAGTATTTCCACCGACACAAATTGCTTAATGTTAATTTTCCATTTTTACCGATGTCACTCTTGGACGAGCTTGTAAACCAATTTATATTTCTTCCAAGTTAAATTCCTTGATGTTAATTTTCCACCCAATTTTTTTATTTTATATTATACTGTATTTATTTATTTTCCAAAGCTATACTTGTTCACTAGCCAAGTTATCATGCTTGTATGTGGCTAAGCTAGAGGTTGAATCGTAAAGTGAAAACTGTGTCACAGTATAAAACACGAGCAAGGGAGACTAGGAGAGTACTACTACTCGGATTTTTCTTTTCCAAGTCTCTCTCTAAACTGAACCTAGGGTTTAAGTATCAAAAACTGAAAGTTTTAGTATCAAACCAGAGAAAATGACTTCTATAGTAGTAACTTCCTTCCGATTTCTTCTTCTTGATGATGAAGACAACAAGATTGTTGGTTATTTTGGTTGCAAGGTTGTTCCTTGTTTTGGAGATGAAGAGGTGATGCAGGGCATACTACAATTCCAGAAGATTCCGCTTAGAGGTTTGGCTTCCATGGTTTCCTAGTTTCAGTCTTTCTTATTTTAGGATTCTTTTAGATTTCCTTTTAGTTTTCTGTTTCCTAGTTTAGTTATTCTTCAAGCCTATATAAAGGCTAGATTAAGTCTTGTAAGAGCTATCTATTACTCAATCAAATTATTAAACACAAAACTTATTTTTCTCTTCTTGCTTGAATTCTCTTCTCTTCTTGCTTATAGCAATCTAATATTGCTTTCTTTTACCTTGTTCCACATTAGTTGGTATCACCCGCTTAGTTTTAAGTTTTTCATCCTATCACTCGATCCTTTACTTCGCTTCCGCAACACCTTTTCTTTCCTTTTAAGTACAAAAAAAAAAAAAAAAAAAAAAAAAAAAAAAAAAACAAAAAATATGACTGCTCAACCAGTTACTCTAGCAGCAATTGAAGCTCTCATCAAATATCATACCGAGATTTTGGCAAAAAACATTACTGAAACTCTTGAGAAGTCCATGGAGGAAAAATTAGGGTTAAGAGATAACAAGCTTGAAGCAATGTAGAATCAGCTTTTCAAGGTTGCAAAACACATAAATATAGATTTGGATATGCCTGAGCTTGTAGACTTAGAAGACAAAACTAAAAACGATACACTTCAGTTTTTACAGAATGATGAAGTACCTAAAGATGTATTACGTACTTTAAACATTAAGAAACCATATGAAGGGTTCATAGGTCATTCAAAGAAGAAGCTAGTTTCTCCTACACTCGACAATGATGATGAAGATGAACGTGAGAACGATCTAGAGAAGAATTGGATTGAAGAACGACGTTTAAAAACTGGTCACAACCCTTACAGTTCTTTACCCGAATATAAGCTAAAAGCTGATATTCCCAACTTCTCTGGAAATTTTCGTATTGAAGAACTAACTGATTGGTTCTTTGAGGTAGAAGCTTTTTTTGAATTTATGGAAGTCCCTGAAGATTCTAAGGTCAAACTTGTGACTTACAAGCTCAAAGGAGGAGCTGCAGCCTGGTGGGATAAGATCTGTGATGATCGTAGAAACGCTAACAAACCGAAAATACGTAATTGGACACGTATGAAAACTTTGATCAGGGATAAGTTCTTACCTAGAGACTTTATGCAGCAACTTTTAAATCAAATTTCAGAACATTCAGCAGGGGGCATGCACTGTTGAAGAATATGTGTCCGATTTTTATAATTTGGTGGCACGAAATCAACTCAAAGAATATGAAAAACAATTAGTTGCAAGATTCATTGAGGGGCTGAATAGATTAATACAAAATGGTATGACTCATTCAGTTTTTACTATGGTCGAAGCGGTGCAGCAAGCTATTAAGATAGAAAATCGCCTTCTTCGTTCTTCTAGGACTTATCCATCCAGACAAGGGCGTTATCAAAATAATTCCAGGGGTACCAATTCATCTCAAAACTTTTCTCCAGATATTGTTTTGACTATTCCCAGGCCTCCTTATGATGATGTTAGCCATTCACATCGACAACCTAGCCATATTGTGCCTTATACTCCACCTCTGGCTACACCTATCTTAGCCAATCTAGTTGATCTTCAGCCGGGTCAGCAGTCTCACTCTCTAACCAACTCCTCCTACTACAGGGAATCGGTTTCATAACAGGCAACAACAATTTCCACCGCAACAGAGAACTACTAATACTTATGCAAAATTTCGTGGAGATAAGTGCAATAAATGCCAGCAATCGGGGCACACGTCTAGTGATTGTCGGAAATTCAATGCTTTGATTGGTGAACCTCAGTTTATTAATGAAGTCACTTGTGCGCTTAATGAGTTCGAAGATGAAGACTCACCTGGTGATGACGATGAGTTTTTTGGGATGATTCGTCCATTATTTCTTACTCAACAATGCAAGTCTCAGAGACACAGTACTTTAAATCCAGATGTTATATTGGGGGTAAAATCTGCAAGATGATAATTGATAGTGGCAGTGTGGATAATTATATTGCTGATCACGTAGTTAAGAAGCTTGAACTACCAGTAACTTCTCATCCAGAACCTTACACTGTAGGATGGGTTAATGCCTCTAGCACACAGAAGATTACTCTTCAGTGTTATGTGTCATTCTCTTTTGAGGGTTATGAAGACACAGTTCTATGTGATGTTATTAATATGACAGCAACCTATCTTCTTCTTGGCAGACCTTGGAAATACGATCTTCACGCGGTTCACAATGGATTCGAGAATACTTACACTTTTGTTCATAATGGGAAAACCAAGGTTATTAGTCCATCCAATTCCACTTCAAACTCTTGTGCGCAGACTGATGCTGTCGTAGCCACTGTTATTCGTTATTTGCACCCACAACATTCTTTACATTCCCATGAATATTCTAAGCCTATGATTGAGTTGTCTGCAAAGGTGAAGCCCTTATTATTTCAATATAATGTTTTATTTCCAGATGAACTACCAACTGCATTACCTCCTTTACGGAATATTCAACACTACATCGATTTTATTCATGGAGCCTCTTTACCAAACCAAGCACACTATCGCTTGAGTCCTGCTGAGCATGAGATATTACAGGGATATGTAAATGATTTTCTTACAAAGGGTTTGATACGACCTAGAAACAGTCCTTGTGCCAGTCCTTCCTTCTTGGTTAGTAAAAAATACAATGGATGGAGGATGTGTATCGATTGCAGAGTATTAAATCGCATCACCATTCCTTATAGATTTCCGATCCCGTGTATTGATGATATGATTGATTTACTGTCGGGCTCTATTATTTTTACTAAGTTGGATTTACGCAGTGGTTACCACCAAATACGCATTCGAGGTGGAGATGAGTGGAAAACAGCATTCAAGACACATGAAGGTTTATATGAATGGCTGGTCATGCCATTTGAGGTTATCTAATGCACCTAGTACTTTTATGCGACTTATGAATCAGGTTCTCCAACCCTTTCTCAGTAAATTTGTTATTGTCTATTTTGATGACATACTAATTTTTAGTCGCAGTGAGCCAGAACACCTCCAACATCTTTCACAAGTGTTTCAAGTTCTTGCTGAAAACTCTTTATATGTTAATTTGAAGAAGTGTACCTTCATGGCTTCCTCAGTAACATTTTTGGGATATGTTATTTCTACTGATGTATTCATGTCGATCCTTCTAAAGTTCAAGCAATTGAAGATTGGCCAGTTCCTACTTCTATTCGTGATGTTCGTAGTTTTCATGGTTTGGCTTCTTTCTATCGAAGATTTGTGAAGAACTTTAGCTCTATTTCTGCACCTTTGACTGACTGTCTCAAGAAGGAGAAGTTTGAGTGGACGGCACCAATTCTTGCACTTCCGAATTTCAAAAAGCCTTTTGAAATAGATTGTGATGCATCTGTTGTTGGTATTGGCGCAGTATTATCACAGGAGGGTCATCCAATTGCATATTACAGTGAGAAGAATTCAGATGCACAAAAGAAATGGTCTACATATGAATTAAAGTTATTGGATCTTGTTCAATCTCTTAAGCAGTGTCATACTTATCTTATACATAGGGAATTTGTTGTCAACACTGACAACCATGGTTTGAAGTTTTTGAATACTTCTGCTAAAGTTAACAGAATGCATGATCGATGGCTTTCCACACTCAACAAATACACTTTCTTCGTGAGACATAAAGTGGCAAATTGAATCAAGTCGATGATGCCTTAAGTAGAAGAAGTCATCTATTAACTAAAATTCGTAATGAGAGTTATGCATTTGACTATATCAAAGACATTTATCCAGAAGATGAAGATTTTGGCAAACTATGGGATCAATGCAGTTCTCAAACTCACGGGGTTGATGATTTTCTTATACAAGAAGGTTTTCTTTTTAAAGGGAATCGATTATGTATTCCTCAAGGGTCTTTACGTTTACATCTTATGCGATAATTACATGGCAGTGGTCTTGGTGGTCATTTTGGAAGAGATAAAACCATTGCCCTGATTGAAGAAAGATATTTTTGGCCATCTTTGAAACGTGATGTACAAAAGTTCGTACAAAAATGCATGGTCTGTCAGAGAGCAAAGGGTACAATTCAAAATACCGGGTTGTATAATCCTTTACCAGTTCCTGATGCACCTTGGGTTGATATAAGTATGGATTTTATACTTGGTTTACCTCGTACTGCTAGAGGTAATGATTCTGTTATAGTCGTAGTTGATCGTTACTCTAAAATGGCTCACTTCGTGGCTTGTAAGAAATCAACGGACACTTCTAATGTTGCTTCTTTGTTCTTTAAAGAAGTAGTAAGATTGCATGGGGTTCCAAAGTCTATCGCTTTTGACAGAGATACCAAATTTTTGAGTTAATCTGGAAAAGTTTATGGATGCGCTTAGGCACAGTTCTACAATTCAGCACAACTTCACATCCGCAAACTGATGGACAGACTGAGGTTGTTAATAGATCACTTGGGAATTTGATTAGAGCTAAGTGCCTGGATAATAGTAAGCAGTGGGATGTGTTATTGCCACATATGGAATTCGCTTTCAGCACTTCTGCGAATCGTTCTACTGGGAAAACTCCATTTGAGATTGTGTACTTTAAAGTACCTAATCATAATCTTGATTTGGTAGCCTTACCCACCACACAGAGTACAAACACTGCAGCGGACTCTTTTGTAGACAAAGCAACTGAATTACATAATGAAGTAAAATCTAAACTGGAGAAGTCCAATTCTAAATATAAAGAGGATGCTGATAAACACAAGAGGTTTAAAACCTTCAAGGAAGGGGAGCTCGTGATGATACATCTAAGAAAAGAGAGATTTCCAGTGGGTACTTATAACAAAACCAAGATGAAGAAATATGGTCCTTTCAAGGTTTTAAAGAAGATCAATGATAATGCTTATGTTATTGATCTAACAAATGATTGGAATATCTCCAACACATTTAATGTTCAAGATATTTTTACGTTTCATGGTGACAATGAACTTCTGGTTTGTTTGGACAACTCGAGGACAAGCTTTACTCTAGAAGGGGGGACTGATGCAGGGCATACTACAATTCCAGAAGATTACGCTTAGAGGTTTGGCTTCCATGGTTTCCTAGTTTCAGTCTTTCTTATTTTTAGGATTCTTTTAGATTTCCTTTTAGTTTTCTGTTTCCTAGTTTAGTTATTCTTCAAGCCTATATAAAGGCTAGATTAAGTCTTGTAAGAGCTATCTATTACTCAATCAAATTATTAAACACAAAACTTATTTTTCTCTTCTTGCTTGAATTCTCTTTTCTTCTTGCTTATAGAAATATAGTATTGCTTTCTTTTACCTTGTTCCACATTAAGAGGATGATGATTATGATGCTGTTGACGATGAAGAAGAGGAGGACGATGAAGAGGATAATGAGTATGATTCTGAGGATGATGATGATGATGAGTATGATTCTCAGGATGATGATGATGATGATGATGATGATTTAGATGATCCAGAACACTTCTTTTGGTTTGGGCCAGCGCTTGAGGATGAAAATGAAGACGATGATGTTGATGATGATTGGCCATACAAAGATGTGGTTACGATTGTCGACAGCAGCAGTGAAGAAGAAAGGGATTCTAAATGATCTAGTCCTCTGTTTTCATGGTTCTGCTATGCAAGAATGGTATTGAATCACATCTTGATCCATCATCTTTTGTTTAGTTATGTCTTTTTTTTGTGTGTGTTATTAGTGTATCTTATGTTTTTTTTAGATATTTAATTAGTCTGTTTGTAAAGCTGCTTGTAAGTGTACTTTTTGTGAATGTTTAATATTTAAGGATGCAATATTTTGTTTAGATTCCAAGTGCATATGTTGTTTAATTTCTGTCCATTGTTCATCTATTGGAGTATCAATCTCTTGATGAAACAAAATGAACTAGTAATGTGTTTAAGGGGGTTTGTCTTAGAGATTTGGATCTGAAGAGTTAGGGTTAACCATGATTTTGTTGTGGCTTTGCTGTTAAAGTGATAGGATCATGAATATGATAGGGACTATATACTGAGTCTTGTATTAGAGTTGAAAAATATAGCCAAACTTTTCATAAATTGCAATGCCAAATCTGACAAACTTAACCAAAAAAAAAAATCAGAATTGAGAGCACAATTGAACAGTAGGCCTTTGACTGCTACATAATTTTGCTTACACAATTAACAAAATTAGCATACTAAAAATAATGTAAAAAACTTGAATTTAGTCTATGCCGAGTGCTCAGCCATAAATTTGCTGGTCTTGGTGGATTCCCATGTTCTTATTCATTATAATCATTATCCAAATGTTCACCATAGCTTTTCTCAAATGCATCCCAAGAAGCAAAACCCTTAGGAGGAGGATCATCTTCAACATGGATCATTTTCTTAATATGAACTAATTCCCATTCTTCATCGACATACTCTTCTAGTAAGTATATCACCAATGTTTTTCACAAAGTCATCCCATGAAGAAAAGCCCTTCGGAGGAGGAGGATCATTATTAACAAGACCATTGGCAGGAACAACACATTTCTCATTAGAACTCATCCTCTCAATTCCTTCGTTCTTTTACTTATGAACGAGGTATCTAGGATCCAAATCTAGCTAAATATATTATTTTTTCCTATAAATATCTAGTATGAAAATCTAAATATAGTGGGTGGGTTATGTTTACCATGAATATAACAAACGAAAATCAAGGTGATATATGGAAAGTGCTATTTTGCGGATTTTGCGAGACCCAACAGAAAAATATTGCATTAGGATTCTAGGATTAGACTATTGATCGTCAGTTCTAATTAGACGCATATATTCTTGCTGAAACCCTAAAGAAATCTCTAAATATCCTGACACGTTAAGCATTCATGTCAATGAGATAGTACACTTGTTAAAATTAAAAGTTTACCTTCCTTATTTAACAAAATAGTCCTTCCTTATTGAATTTCAGACGCAATTTTTCCTACTACATCATTACTACTATCATAATTGATTTTTTTGTAAAATTCAAAGACCAACATTTATTGATCATGTACGGTTTACCAGGGTTTACAGGCATTATGTGACGCTGGTGTATTGCCATATCTTGATTTGTCAAAATACATCATTATTATCCTCTCCTGACCCGTCCCATCTCTTAATTGCACACATCGTTATCTTTAAGAGTAAAACGAGGCGGTAGCCTAATTTGAAGGCCATAACTGTAGCATTATGGTTCACTAGGGTTCGCATGTTTGGCTCATGTATCAAGCCATATAAGTACCTGACCAAGTGACCAACAATAAGATCTAATTAATAATAAAATAAAATAATAATATTTTACATCGACGAAATTAGGGATGGTCATGGGGCGGGTAGTGTCAATCCCAATCACTTCCCCGTTGGTAAAAAAAATACCCATCCCCACCCCGTTACCCATGTGAATTGGGGCGGGGCAGGTATGGGGAATACCCATATGGGGCGGGTTTCCCATGGGTTACCCGTAACACTGAGTTAATACATAAATTTGATTATAATCAAAACTTAAATATGATTCAAACAAAAATAATAACGTAAGAACGACGCATTCTGGAATCTTAAATTCAGTAATTTATCTTAAAGTGAACAAAAGAATCTGTTAATGACTTATTAGTTTTTCTGTTTTTTCCTGTCCTGTTCTATCTTCGTCCACGTTAACCATTTCATTATATGCTTCATTTTCTCTATTTTAACTTTTAGAGAATGTGTTTGATCACAAAAAAAAAAAGAACGAAAGTGATGAATGTACAAGAACGATCGAGAATATGATAAATGAAAGAAAGCTCGACTAAGTGGTGGAAGTATAAAAATTGTACACATTGTTGCATAAAATTCTAAACCCCTAACTTGTGAAAGATATGGGGAGGGGACCTTGAATCCTATCCCCAACCCATCCCCGTAGCTTATTTTTCGGGTATTACCCATACCCGATCCCATCTCCATTTGTGCGGGTAAAACCCTACCCGAACGGGGCGGGTACCCACGGGGATAGGTTTGGGTGGGGCAAATGGCCATCCCTAGACGAAATAGGCAAACGCGCAACAAGCTGCGCCGCGAGACCTTTTTGAATTGCAACCTAACCTATGGAAAACAAACTCCCTCAAACCAGGAGTCATGACATTACTGTGCATGACTTTCTGGACTCTTCTGAGGAGTCCAACCGCCTCCGGAGCTAAAAAACAAAAGTATCAAAAGCAAAAGGAATAAAGGTATGCCCATTATCAAGACATGCTTTCTCATGTTTCGCTATCTTACCTAAGGCAGCCCTCAACGCCGCTTGACCGACTATAAACGTACCATGTCCAATTCCTACTAATGGAGAAACCCCAGTAAGATTAACACATGCATGTTTTCCGTTAGCCCACCCAAAAATTAAAACATCTGCTGGTCTGAGCGTCGCTTTCCCTTTGAGTGGATCAGTCAAAAAATTGACAGCCGCTTCTTTCTTTGCAGAAATACCGGCTCTCCATAGTTATCATATAAAATGTCCCTCACATGATCATGTCTATGTTTAAAACCAGGATATACCTTACAATGAACTGCATGTTCCCCATAATTGGAATAACAAGTAAGAAATCCTGAACATGCCCGGCTTGCAGACAACACGTAAACCCTATCCATGTCTTTAACTGCTTTACCAACAATTAAAATCAAAAAATGGTCAAACATAAGGTCCCTGCACAAATTGTGTATATTTATTTATTTAACTTTAATTAGTTAACAGGGGCCATATCTTGAATTGTAACTAGCATGGGCAACTACCAACACTATGTCAACAGCGCCTGAGACATAGTCTATTCTTTCTCCCAAACGATCAGCAATAGAAATCTCTCTCGAATCCTTTCTTTTTCGTCGAAATCGAAATCCAATTTCATCTTCATCAATTTCAGACCCTAAAATCTCCATCAATCTTTACTCAATTTCGACTTAGATTACAGAGTTTGGATTTGGTTGATTGAATACTCAATCTTCTCTAACCTGTAACCCTAAATTCAAAGTTGGGTGAATTGAACGAACCACCACCACCATCACCAAGTTCGTTCTCTGCTTTCTAATCGAAGACTGGGTGAATTCATTGAATTAATTCCACGATGATTATATTCATGTAATATTCATTTGGGGTTTCTTGGAGATTCATCTGCAGAAAACTTCATCAACAACAATGAATCAATTGATTCTTCTGTGAAAGATCGATTCAGGCCTAGATTTAAGTTTAATCGATCTCTCATAGAAGTATTGCTAGTGATTCATAATTTTGGAAATAGAAATATTGGTCATCTTCATCTCAGGTATTTCTCATTCATTCATTTGGGGGTTTAATGATTTTTCAAATTAGAGGTTACACACTACTGATTTTGAATGGTACAATTTCTGATGGTGATTATGAACATCTCTATCTTTCAGATTTTAGGTGTATTATGTTTGCTATGAATTGTATCCTATTTTGAGAATGTTTTGGTGATTATGAACATCTCTATCTTTCAGATTTTATGTTTATTATGTTGCTGTGAATTGTATCATGTTTTGAGAATGTATTGTGATTATGAACATCTCAATTGCATGATTTATACCTCCACCAAGTAGTTTTATATGTCAGTTGACAGATGATCTTAAACTAAGACATAGTACTTGGTTGTATGATGCCATCATTGGTGAATAAAGCTTGTATTATGTTTTGAGAAGCAGCATCTCAGGAGTCACTGTGATTTGTATTCACTGTCAGATTGTAGAATTAAATTAGGTTGCATAAGGCTCCACCAAGTAGTGCTCATGTCAATTATGTGCAAGTCAAATACGATGCAACCAACGCAAGCCAATTATTGTTAGTCACTGTGATTTGATCTTTATATATAAAGATCAAACATATACGGATGTTCGTAATTTGTCCCTTTGCCAGATTGTAGATTAAGACTAGGTGTGCATATGCCTCTCTATCAAGTGAATTAGACTGGATAGAAAAACACTAAAGTGACTTGTTGTCAATATGCATTTGTTTTCGATACATCTTACTATCTTAGTCTTGTACATGATCTAGTTCTTTGATTGTAGTTTTAGTTTCTAGAATACACCCTGCATCTCCAACATTATCGACGCACAATCATTGGACAATATAAATAAGCCGACTTCATCATATTGCATTTAAAAAAGTTACAACCGTTCTGTTCATTCAGTGTTGAGCAACATTTACATGTTCATAAACTTAAACATACCCATTTACAAGTATTTCACCATCTTACCCACAAAAAATATAAATATCAAAAAGAAAAAGAAAAAAGCAAAATAAACATAACATTCTCCTGCATTTCAGTCTCCATTGCCAGAACCAAAAAAGAAAACATGATTCAGTGACTTACCATTTGCATTAGACCCCTCTCCATTCGAATTCTTCTCTGTACTTTGATAATAACTATTTCTTAACATTATGTCATCATTTCCATTCGAGCACTTACCCAAAAATCCACCATCTCTCTACAGAAGAATTCAAATGTCGATAAGGCTTACTCATTGTCATATCCATCACTCGGAATCAGAATCATCAGATTCATCTTTCTCCTCATCAGACGCCTCTTCCTCATCATCAGACCCCTCTTCTTCCTCGCCAGGCCCCTCTTGCTCCTCATCAAACCACTCTTCCTCCTCGTCTTCATATGCATCGTCCGCTTCAGAATCGGTCTTTTGGGCCAACACTGCATCATTAATCCCAAATCTCTCATCTTGGCGAAAATCCTCAATCATCACTCTTAGAGCAGATTATGTACCACTTCGATACCCAAAAAAAGTAGCAGGCTCTTCATCTTCGGAAGCATCACTGTCATTTTCTTTCTTCATTACTGCCTTTTCAGCCAACCTCATCTTTTTAGCATGCACTTCCCAGAACTTCTCCTCCTCTTCTTCATCTTTGAAAAGATCAAAATGACGCTTGTTTTGCAAAATCTGTACCGGTTTTTCAACTGGTTTCTGTTTTTCAACTGGTTTCTCTTCTGCTTTGATTACATCCACTGCAGCATGCATCTCTTCCCAGAGTGTAGGGACTTCAATATCATATAACAAGTCATTTACTCTCTTGTTTACCTTCCTCAGATCATCCTTGTTCATTTGCCCAATCATCTGCATAGTGGCTGATAGCCTTTCACATCTTTATTTCTATTCTAACTCTTTCTATAGTTGCTCTTCAGTCATGGGGGCTTTACCCTTTGGTTTGTGTTCATCATCATCACCAGCCATTTTGATTGATTTGATTGAGAAAAATTCAGAAAACAGTAATCTCCCTCTACAAATTTTCTCTCTGAATTTTTTTTTCTCTCCGACCCTTTGGTTTCCTTGTTAATCCCTTTGGTTTCCCTGTTTATTCTCTCTCTGGAATAAACTATATTCTTGTAGGGTCACGACTATTCCCAAGATAAAGCTTTAATCGAACACGTACCCTAGTCTAATTGGCACCTATTCTGACCCACAATGTCATAATGACGTGATAAACCTAGGTAAAATGGCATTTTGGTTAATCAAAGTAGAATTTTTTTTTATTTCCTTCTCTTACTTGCGCGGGAGAAAGACTGGAAGAGGCGAAATAGAGAAACCCTAGGTAAGGGATTCTTTCCTTCTCTTATCATATTAAATTCAAACTTACTTGTTTAATTTCATGAATGAGGGATGTTTTTATTTTATTAATTTGAAATTACTATTGCTAGGGTTTCAGGTATATACCTTTCCCAAATCTAAAATCGTTTTCTAATATATTATGTAAACCTAGGGTTCTGTCAATTTTAAGAGTTTTTTATGATCTTGGCTGTGATTCTATATCTTAGTAAGAATTTTAAGAGTTTTTTATTGTCAGGGTTTCTTTTGTTTTGTTCAGGTCTTTCATATTTTTATGATCATAAACCAATTTAGGTCTTTCATATCTTAGTATTAATTGGTTGAAACAATTGATGTTTTGTGTGATTCTTGTGACGGAAATTATGGAATTTGGTTTAGGTTGAGCTAATTTTGTTTACTAGTGGATGTTAATGGATTTAGGAATTTGCTTTTGTTGTTGTAAGGAGTAAAAGTTACACTGTAGATTAGGCCGGCGTTGTTATATAGCTGGAAAGGAGAATATTTTACTGTATTCTATCGATTTTGTTTTTCTTCACTTCGCAACGGTGTTCTATCATGCTAAGCAATTGGTTTAACAGGGAAGAAGGCGTATTTGAACCCGGCGTTCGACAAGCAACGCACGTGCACTCCACTTGTAGCCTATTAGAGAACCTACTCATTCCCTACCTCCACATACAACAAATGGCATCGTTTAACTACGCGGAAGATTTGGCAATCACCAAAGCATGGGCAGCCGAAAGTCGAGTTCTAGATCGCTCCTCGACCGAGACCCTTTGGGCGAAGATACATAACAAATTTACCCAAGATTATGGGAAACCGAGAGGAATAAGTGTTCAACAAATCAAGGATAAGCACAACATCATCCTAGATGCGGTAGCTGGGGTTTTTAAAATCAAACACCGGATCTGGCACTCAAGCCACCTGAGCTTGTCCCCTCTACAACTTGTACGTATCTTTATGGTTTATTCGGCACAATACCTTTTTCAATTTATATGTAACCAAATAAGTTTGTGTGTTGTTTTTGTAGCACGAAACCGTTAAAGCGCGCTACTTAGAGGAAAAGGGGGAAGCATTCACATTTGATGAAATCGTTTACTTCATAGTATTCATATTTTCGGAGTACCACCAACTACTGAGTACCACCAGAACTCAATGGTGGGTGAATTGGACTCCATACTCTTATTTGGCTTCCAGATAGCAAAGGCCAATTCTCTGTTAAGAGTGTCTATAATGTGTTGTCTAGTGCATTTAATACTTTTGCAGGTACTAATTATGTTTCTCCACAGGTATGGAAAGCTTTGTGGAAGTTAAATTATTTGTTTGGAAGTTCTTAAAAGATATAGTCCCAACAAGAGATAAACTAGCTAGATATGGAAATTATTTGTTTGGTTTTAAATATCAATGTTAGTAATATTATGGTACAACATTGTTCATTTAGGAGCTAGATTATCTCTTGGTTTTCTGCAGGAAATAATATTACCTTTGGTGCAGGACATTTGAAGCATCAGTTTGGACAATTTGATGTTCAAAGATTTTTCAGAACATAACTCCAAATAAGACAATGTCAATAGATGTCATTAATAAACTTGTGCCTCCTGGAACTAATCTTGTTTCTTCTACTAATGGGGTTGTGCATCCGCTAAGATGGAAACCTCCTGATAATGTTTACAAATTTTAATGCTTCTTTTAAGTCAGATTCATTACAAGGTGGAATAGGGCTAATAGTTAGGAATTGTGCAGGTAGCTGCATTCGGGTGCAAGGACAATGCTTCAATGGAGGAATGAAGATAGGAGTTGTAGCTGAGGAGCTGGAATGTAAGGCTATGCTGGCAGCTGTTACTCTGGCACAAACTTTAATCATGTTATCTTTGAATCAGATTGACAAACTTTAATAAAATCCATCAATGATCAAACCTATTATGTTAATTGGATGAATCAAGCTTTGGTTTTAGATATTAATTCTAATTGGACAGAACACACAAATATAGTAGTGTGTTTTAGTTCACTTAATTCTAATTGGGGCCATATCAGTTCTTACGATTTTTATTTTCAACTGCACCAACACGTACTCCACTTTATGCAAAGATAGTTTTTTACTTTAGTACCGTTATAACAACTGCAACAACACGTACTCCGCTTTTTACCTATCAGTTTGATTTATTTATTTATGTTTGATTCATTTTGATTTATTTTCTGAATTCGGGTACGAACAAAAAAATCTTCAGTATGGAATGAATATTAATTGCATCGCATCTAACTCCGGTCATTTAGAGCCGTCAAAGCAGAAAATTATGCAGCAGGATAACAAGATTTGACTGAGAAAATTCTAAACATAGAACGTGCAGCATGCAAATTGAAGGATCTTTACCTACCTATTTTACCAAATTATTTACGATATACACTTAAATATTTTGCCAAATTATTTATTAGTAAAGATATTGCCAAATCTCCATTTACCCTACGTGTTCATCTCTCTCGTCTTAAATCATTTCATGTCTCTGCTCTTAAATCTTCTAA